>NC_139396.1:59016500-60307000 GCF_054392235.1 Sus scrofa | reverse complement strand
TAATTGCTAGGCTGTGCTGACTTCTAATCCCCAGCCTTCTGATTTCAAGGACAGTGTTCCTTGTCCTCTGTATACAGGGAAGACAGTTGAAGCAGAAGGAAAGAGAAGAATCTCCCCCATTGAAAAGATGTGCCACTCTAGATGACAGAAGTTATTTTTCCTTTCAAATAAGCATATATTCTTTTTGCCCCCTCTCTTTCCCAAACTCTTTCAGGCTCTATCTCTATCTCTTTCAGTGTCTAAATGATTATAGCAGTTACCTTGAGGGGAGGAGGATTGGTGTGATTGGGTCAGAGCATTTATGTCGTAAGATAAAGATCCTTTGGTCTTGTTTGCATGTTTTATGGTATATATTTATCTTTTATAATGTTAATAGTAACAGTGATACTATTCAAGATTTTCAAAAATGTTACGTGAACACATCTATGAAAAATCTACAATTAGCATCATACTTAATAATGAATGACTGAAAACTTTTCCCTAATATGGGACCAACACAAGGATGTCCCTTTTTACCACTTCTATTCAGTGTCATATTTTAGGTCCTAGCCATGGCAATAAGGCCAAAAGACATACACTTTGGAAATGAAGAAATAAAATTGGCTTTATTTTTAGGCAGCATGCTCATATATGTGGAAAATCCTAAAGAATCTATTTTAAAACCATTAGAATATGTAAGAGAATTTAGCAAGTTTGCAGGATACAAAGTTAATATAAAAGATGCAGTTGTACTATTATATACTAACAATAAAAATTGTAAAATGAAAAGTTTAAAACAATACCATCTAAAATAACATCAAAAACATGAAATGCTTAGGGATAGATTTAGTGAAATATGTGTAAAACCTACCCTATATTGAAAATGACAAACCACTGCTGAAAGAAAGAAAGGAAAACCTAATTAAATGCAGAATTATTCCTTATCATGGATTGGAAGTCTTGATATTGCTAAGACGTTGAGCCTCCTCAAACTGATCTATAGACTTAATCTCCTTCAAAATCCAAGCAGCCATCTATTTTTAGAAATTGACACACTAATTCTAAAAATTATATGGAGGTGTAAAGAGTTCAGAATAACCAGAAGAATTTTGAAAAGAACAAAGTCAGGGACTCATATTACGTGATTTCAAGACTTGCTAAAATCCTGCAGTAGTCGATAACAATGAGATATCGGCAAAAGAATAGAAAGATAGATATAAATGGAGTAGAACAGAGGGCTGATTAATAGACCCATACAGATGTGGTCAATTTTTAATGAAGGTGCCAAGACAATTCAATAAAGAAAGAATGAATAGTCTTTTCAACATACTGGGTGAAGACAATTGGATATCCATGTGAAAATAAATGAACCTCCACCCATACATCACACCATATTCAAATATTGACTTGAAATGAATCACAGACCTGAATGTAAAGCCTGAAACTATAAAATGTCTTGTAAAACACATGGGAGAAAAATCTCTGTGAACCTGAGTTAGCCAGAGATTTCTTAGAAAGAACCAAAAAACAAATAAAAAAAAAAAACCATGAAACTTTGATAAATTTGATTTCATAAAAATGTAGAACTTCTACACTTTGAAAAACACTGTTAAGAAAATGAGAAGGCGGAGTTCCCGTCGTGGCGCAGTGGTTAACGAATCCGACTAGGAACCATGAGGTTGCGGGTTCGGTCCCTGCCCTTGCTCAGTGGGTTAATGATCCGGCGTTGCCGTGAGCTGTGGTGTAGGTTGCAGACACGGCTCGGATCCCGCATTGCTGTGGCTCAGGCGTAGGCCGGTGGCTACAGCTCCGATTCGACCCCTAGCCTGGGAACCTCCATATGCCGCGGGAGCGGCCCAAGAAATAGCAACAACAACAACAACAACAACAACAACAACAAAAGAAAATGAGAAGGCAAGGCACAGACTGACTCTTTGCAAAGCATGCATATATGTATACATATATATGTATGTGTATGTACATGTATATACACACATATATGCACCTATATAATCCCACCACACAATAATAGGAAACCAAACAAACCATAAAAAAATGAGCAAAATATTTCAATGAATGAAATAAAATGTCACACAAACACATGAAAAAATGCTCAACATCACCAATCATTAGAGAAATACAAATCAAAATCATAGTGAGATACTAGTACACACCTACTGAAATATCTTAAAAACAGATAATTAATACTAAGGATTGGTGATAAAAAGCTACTGCAATTCTCATATATTACTGATGGGAATGGCACAGCACCTCCCCCCCCCCCCCCCCGGAAAACTGTGTAGCAGTCTCTTACAGACTAGAATGTAGAATTACCATATGACCCAGCGTTCACACATCTAGGTTATTTATCCAACAGAAATGAAAACATGTAACCAGATTTATACAGAAATGTTTATAACAGTTTTATTCATAATTACCCCAAACTGAAAACAATCTGAATGTCTGTCAATAGATGAATGGATGAACAAATTGGGGCACATACATACAATGGAACACTACTGAGTGATAAAAATGAATAAGCTACTTATGCACAGGACAACATAATGAATTTCAAAAACATTGCATTGAGCAAAAGAAGCCAGACAGAAAAGAATATAATTCCATTTTTATGAAACTATAGAAAAGGCATTACTAATTTGTAATGACAGAAAGCAGACAAGTGACTGCCTGGTGGATTTGACTGTAAAGAGACATAAGAGAACTTTAGGGGGTAATGAAAGTGTTCTCTGTTTTGTTGGGGGTGTGGTTATACTTGTCAAAATTCATCAAACTGTTCATTTAAAAATCTATTCATTTTACTATATACAAATTATATTTCAAAAAGGTTAATATAAAAAATGAAAAATAGAAAATCTATATACACTTCCAGGAGTTGATAGGGTTTTCTGGCTTTTTCTCACTAAAAATTTCAGAAATTAATTTAACAATGATTTCTACTTTTTGTCTTATCCATTTCATTATCCCCTATGCCTGGCAACAGGCTTGGCACAAAAGAAGAGCTCAATATATCTTTGTTGGATGAATACTCCTGTTGACGCTTTTAAAATTTCCATTGACTTAAATGAATTCATCTTTATGAGATATTAATATGAGGATTTATTTTTTAGTCATCATAAATTGGCGAGGGAGGAGAGAGTTAGTTTTCATCCAAGCTTGTTTTCTTTCCATACTTGGACCCTTGTCATAGATTGAATAGTGGCTCCAAAAGACATGTTGGGAGTTCCAGTTGTGGTTCAGCAGGTTAAGACATAGTGTCTGTGAGGTTGCAGGTTCAATCTCTGGCCTCACTTAAGGTTAAGGATCGGTGTTGCCACAAGCTTGAATTCCGTGTTGCCATAGCTGTGGTATAGGCCAGCAGCTGCAGCTCCAATTCAACCCCTAGCCCAGGAACTTCCATATGCCTCAGGTAGGGCCCTAAAAAAGAAAAAGAAAAAAAGGACATGTTGAAGTCCTTACCCCTTGTTCCTGTGAATGTAAATGTATTTGGAAATAGAATCTTTGCAGATGTATTAAGTTAAGGATCTGGAGATGAGATCATTCTGGATTTGGGTTGGGCCTGAAATCCAATGACTGGGGTTCTCTCAAAAGGCTGGGAGATTCTAATCATATCCATAGAGACAGGGAGGAACAACCATGTGAAGACAGAGGTAAAGACTGGAGTGATGTGTCTGCAAGCCAAGGGACATCAGCATTACCAACAGTGAACAAAAGCTAGGGCAGAGGCATGGGATGGAGTCTTCCTTGGAGCCTCTGGAATCGTGAGAGAATAGATTTCTTTGTTTTAAGCCACCAAGTTTGTCATCATTCATCGCAGCCCTAGGAAACCAATACAACTCCTAAATCAAAAACTCCTATTAGAAACTCCTCCTATTCTCATATAAACTTCACAAAAGGGAAATCTATCTTGGTATTTCCTTCAAGCTTTTCTCACCTGCTACCATTTGGTTTCCCCAGCCCTCTATAGGAATCGCCTTCTCCAAGTTCACCCCTGATCTTCTAACAGCCAAGTTTGTTGGATATTTTCCATTAGTTCTTTTCTCAGACGTCACCACTCGTTTGACTCGCTGGACACCCCTTACTTCCCTACTCTCTACTCCTTTGGCTTTCATCTCACTAAATTCTCTTGGTTTTCCTGGTATCATTTCCGTCTCTGTATTACCTTCCCTTTACCTCTTAAAAGTTGAAGTCCCCCCGAATATTGTGCTTGTCTCTGACATCCTCACTCTTTTCAACCTCTTCAGGCAATCTTGTTCCAAATACCTTCTCTAAGCTGATGATTCCCTAATCTCCATCCCCAGCCCAAGCCTCCCTTCCAAGCTTTAGAATCTTATGTCCAGCCACTTGCTAGACATTTCCATTTGGTTGTCTCCAGACACCTCAAACTTGACTTGGCTCCACCTTGAATTCATGATCTCCCTTCCAAACCTGCTTCTCTCTCCTCCCTCTTGTAACTGATGGCTTCCCCATTCATTCAGTCGCACGAGCTATAAACTTGGATGTGAACCTTTCCTTCTCTTTTTTTATTGATTCCCAAGTCCATTTCAATCCCCAAGGTAATGTGAGGGCAGGAAGAGATGGAGTGGAGAACATATGTGGAAGGGTTAGCTTTGAAAACAGAAAAGGAGGCGATTGTACTCTTCAGGTGTAAGGAAAGGGCATGATGATGGATTGGAGTGAGGATGGGGACCACATACAGGGTGAGGAGCTAAAAAAGATCGAGGCTCACAGCTTAAAATTTCTCAGTGAGGGGATGTGATAGTTGCTTTCTTATACCCAAAGGACAGCCCTAGGAGAGAAGGGCTGTTTGTAAAGACTCAGTGAACAGCGCCAGGGCTAAGGGAGCTGTGGACTGGTGAGCTGTGGTTTAACCTAACTAAAGTATGCCCTTAAGATCTCCTACAAGGGACTCTCCTGCTTTGAGATTTAGTGAGCTGTCACTGGCGGTGTTTCAGCAGAGCGTGGGGAAATCTAGCGGATTGATTTCAACTTTGGACTGGGGAGTGATGGAGAGGGCAAGATGCTGTGGTTGAGCTGAATGAGTTCGAATGTCTCTTCCAATCCAAGCAATGACTAACCCGTGGCTCAAAGGCACAGGACAAAGAGACAAGAATAAAATATATCAAAGAAGAGATGTGGTTAGAAGAAAGGACAACCAAGGTGCAAGAGCCCATCCTCACACTTCTTATTTTGAGAGTGTCCGCCCAGAAACTTACGCAGGTCCCACATCCCTGCAATTATGATGTCAACTACTCTGGGATACTAGTACATTAGCTGCAAAAAAGTATATATGCTGTTTCTCAGAAATGAGATGTCTCTCCCTTCCCCTTTCCCCTATTTTTGGGCTTAAGAACAAAAGGAGTTAGGGGACTCCACTTGGAATAAATGCTGGATGGCCTCAGCAAGCACAGCCACCACCTGAATACCAACTAAGCTGCCTGTGTGTCTAGAAAAGTTTGGAGGACAAAAATTGCCATTGGATGCAGATGAATTGGCTCAGTTTCAGCATTTCTTGGGTTTGCTTCCCTTTCAACTTTATAGACATAAGTCACACCAAGGCTGTCTTAGGTTTCAGAATATTCCAGGAACTGTCCCCCACTTTTCTACTCCTCATTTGTCTTTGTGCAAGCAGTGAGATAAACAGCTTCCCCATTCCACCCTATGTCAAGGTTAAAGGAAATAGCCAGACTCCTAGACTTGCAAAAATTCCTCTTTGAGATAACTGTGGGCAGAGCCCAGTATTAGGAGCTGGACTTGAGAGAAGCACCTTGAAAGATTTTCTCAGGAGCTCAGGAATAATTCTAGCATTCAGGAAGCATTTTTGCCAAGATGGTTTAATTTGATTATCCCAATGAAAATGAAGGAGAGAGATGAAGGCTGCTGTAATTGTATCTTTTATAATGAAGATATTGCAGCTTAAGGTGGTTGAGTGTCTTGCCCAAGACCACACAGCTGGTAAGGAACAGGTCTCCAGCCTTCAAGTTATTTCCCTTGTGCTATGCTGTGTTAAAGGACTAGCTGTAACTGTTGAGCAAAGATGGGTGACTGCGGAGAGGGGAGAAGAGCTGAGCTAAGATCAGCTGTGTTTGCCAAAGTCTCTGCGAGGAGCCTAAGCAACATTGGGGCAAACTAGTGTGGTCCCTGTCATCCACTGGAGATTTGAATATTGAAAGACCCACTAAGTGCCAAGATACAACTCCCTTTTACATCTAATTTTGCAGTGCTCTTTTACTCTGATGCTGAACCTCACTTGAGCAACAGAACAAGGTACCAGTTCTGAGCCTGTGGGTCAAGAGACCTGTGTGTTCCCACATATTCTCTTGTACCTTTGCTGTTGCCTTGAGCACCTGCTCCAATTAGTTGTTGGTTCAAGAGGGATGAGAAATAGATGGAGTTGAACCCAAACTAGATCAGCTAAATCTCAGCCGACCCCAGAGCGTGAGCAATAAATATTAATTACTTGCAGTTGTTTGGCATTATTGTGGCAGTAGATAACCAATACATAGGAAGTAATATTGTATTAATTTATTAATTATTAAAAGCATCAATGGTTTTCCAGTGTGCTCCTCAGCATCCTAGGTGTTCTTTTCGCTTCCTTCAGAGTATGGCTGTATAGGAGGTGGGATGCAGATGCTCAGAGTTGTAAGATATTTGAAGAGAGTCTTCTGGTGCTAAAAGCCATCTGAAAATGAGCTAAATCTGACTTTGAATCCCATATTTGTCACTGATTAGCTGTGTGAGCTTAGGTGACTTAATTAGCCTCTCTGAATTGGTTTATCATACTTTTCTTCTTTCTTCTTGATCATCATCATCAACATCATTTACCTAAACATTGACTGTGGTAATTTTTTTTTCTTTTTGTCTTTTTAGGGCCACACCCTTGGCATATGGAGGTTCCCAGGCTAGGAGTCAAATCGGAGCTGCTGCTGCCGGCCTACACCAGAGCCATAGCAATGTGGGATCTGAGCTGCATCTATGACCTACACCACAGCTCATGGCAATGCCAGATCCTTAACCCACTGAGCAAGGCCAGGGATTGAACCCTTGTCCTCATGGATACTAGTTGGGTTTGTTAACCGCTGAGCCACAGTAGGAAATCCCTGTGGTAATTTACTTGGATACATTCTGTTATTGACTCCCACAACAATACTTTTAGGCAGTTTTTTGTACCTTCACTTTACAAGTAAATTGGAAGTTGGGATCTAGGAAGTTTGCATCACTTGTCCAATGCCACCCAGTAGGCCACAGAACTGGGATTTAAACCGAGGTCTGACGTCAAAATTGTGGTTTTAACCACAAATAAAGTGGTTGTCAGAATAAATGAGAATGTATGTATATTGCTTAGCTCTGTGCCTGGCATATAATTGGCATTTAATAAATCGTAGCAATTATGATATTCATCTTGGTTACATCATTGGGTATTTGCGATCCCAGAATGTGACTGGGTCTTTGGGGACATTCAAAGAGCAGAGAGATTTTATATTCCCAAGAAGTATAGCTCATCTTAATTTCATTCACCTTTTTCTCCCAGGGGCGGTCAAGGTATTAATAGTACAGTCTAGGGCCAGGAGAAGAAGCAGCGCACATAATCTCACCAAGCTGTGCAGGAGGATGGCTGCCTCTATAAGACTATTGAGAAGAGAAAAGAGGCCAGCACTGGAACTGATGTCAAAGATGGTAAACTGACCATTAACGAGATGGCAAAGAGGGTGTGTAAGGGATCTACTCCTCAGCAAGTGTTTACGGAGTGCCTACTGTGTGCTCAGCACTGTGTTAGGCTCAGTGGGTTGGGGGAGGTGGAGGGAAACGAAGAGATGGAGTTGTGGGTCTGTTTGCTTGTCCAGAGGGGCACCAAGTGATGCTCATCTGCAGTGATGAGCAGGGCCAGTACCCCTGGGCTCAGTGGGGACAACTTTGTGCCTAAAAGACTTAGTTGGTACATGAGTTTATGCATATCTAATCTTTGCCTTCGAGGAATTATCAAGCAGTTAAAGGAACAGGTTCCTCCATGGAAACCAAACTACCTAAAGTTGACAGGCACGAAGGATAGTGAACATGCTTGTTCTCATGAATGTGCTTCTTCCTCTTTGTTTCTTGATTTCTTTCCCTCCCAGACTGGATCCTATGAAGAATAAGCAAAAACTCTACTGCAGCTTTGATTTTTATTATCCTTTTTTGGAGTTGAGGATTATGCTATACAGGGAATTAAAATAAAGAGCAAGTATATGAAGTTTCTGTGAAATAATTCCCTTTAATTTTATGGCACCCCCCCCAAAAAAAAAAACCCAGACCAAACAACAGAAAAAAAACAAACCCTTAACCTCTTAAACTGTAGCCCAGTTTGATGGGTATGTATGCAAAGGCAACATCAGAGATTTTATTATGAGTTTTAAAAGTGGACCTTGCAGGGAAGTTCCCTGGTTAGGACTCAGCTTTTACCTCTGTGGCCTGGGTTTGATCCCTGCTCTGGGAACTGAGATCCCACATGCTAAAAGTAAAAATAAATAAATATTAAATAAATAACCTCCCCAAATTAAAAAGAAAAACAAATCTAGCAGGATGTCTGCCACATTAGGTATTTAAGAAGTGTGCTGTGTAGGTTCAGAATCAATATTAGTTCTAATAATATTAAAGTTGGTAGCTTTACTCTGTGTCAGGGGCTGTGCTCTGTACTTGTCATTCATCCTACAAATATTTATTGAGCACCTGCTATGCCCCTGGCCCTGCACTTAGGATTGGTTGTCTTTCTTGTCCTTTAGTTGACACCTTGGGGGAGAGGGGCAGGCAGGGTGGCCAACTTGCTTTGATTTTCCTGGGACTTCCCTGGTTTTAGCACTTTAATTTCACGTACTTGGAACCCTGTCATTCCTGGACAAAGCAGAATGGTTGGTCATCCTGGGGTGGAAGGTTTGGCTGAGATAAAGCCAAGAGAACAGGGAGGGGAAGGTCTAAGTTCAGAGGAGAAAGAGAATGAGGAGAGAAGCTGCTCCGTGTGCCCCGTGAGGTCCCCAGGTGGTCAAGACATGTTCTAAGACACCAGTGCCTGGCCTCTGCTTTTCCCTTTCAGTCCCAATCATGTTTCTGGTGCTGTGACTCATCCTTAAGGCTCTTAAACGAGAAGCAAGAATTCCCTTGTGAGCATGCTCTCCAGCTGTAGATAACAAATGAGTTAGTTTTGCCTAGAGCTTGTCCTCTGGAAGAGAAAATCAAAAGGACCTAGGTACATGCTGCCGAAGGATATGTAAGGTAGTCATTATAAATCATGTACTATGTCTCCACTGTTGGCTGCCTGATGATTTTTAAAAATTCTTAAAATTTTTTTTCCTTCCTTTTTGTTGGTCTGTGTTTTTCTCTTTAATGTGTCCTTTTACCTCTCTCCATCTCTTCCTCCCTTCCTTTTATGGAGAACATGAGTCTCTTACTGTAACACAGTGTTTGGCACATAGTAGGTGCTCAGTATATATTTGTTGAATGAATAAATGAAGGAAACAGTTCTGTAGGCTGGCAACTCAAGTCACTTAGCTTAGAATGCTTTCTCAAGTTCAGAGTGAGTCCCTAGCAGCGGGCAACACTACTCTTTCGGGGTCAAGAACAGTGTTTGGCAGAATTCAGACAAGTTTTAGGATGGCCAGATCCTCCTGCCATGTTTCGCTTCTGCTGAAGTCCAAAAATTCCCTGCATCTGAATCACCTCAGATATTTGTTAAAAATGAGTAGTTCTTGGGCTCATGGCTGGACTTGTTGAATCAGAAGCTGGGTAGGGGCAGACATTCACATTTCTTTTTCTTTTTCTTCTGTTTTTTTTAGGGCTGCACCCACTGCATATGGAGGTTCCCAGGCTAAGGGTCGAATCGGAGCTGTAGCTGCTGGCCTACACCAAAGCCACAGCAACGCAGGATCCGAGCTGCATCTGCGACCTACATCACAGCTCATGGCAATGCTGGATTCTTAACCCACTGAGCGAGGCCAGGGATTGAACATGCGTCCTCATGGATACTAGTCGAGTTCATTACTGCTGAGCTGCAACAGGAATTCTGAGGCATCCACATTTCTTTTTTTCTTTTCTTTTCCTTTTTTTTTTTTTTTTTTTTTTTTGTCTTTTTGCCTTTTCTTGAGCTGCTCCCGCGGCATATGGGGGTTCCCAGGCTAGGGGGTCTAATCAGAGTTGTAGCCACCGGCCTACGCCAGAGCCACAGCAACGCGGGATCCGAGCTGAATCTGTGACCTACGCCACAACTCACGGCAACACCGGATCCGAGCTGAATCTGTGACCTACACCACAACTCACGGCAACACCGGATCCTTAACCCACTGAGCAAGGCCAGGGATCTAACCCGCAACCTCGTGGTTCCTCATCGGATTCATTAACCACTGCGCCGCAACGGGAACTCCAGCATCCACATTTCTAATCAGCTCCCCAGAGTGTTTCTTGTGTGCACTCAAGTTTTAAAGCCCCAACTGCCCTATATAAGCACAGTTTGTTTGCTTTGATCGTTAGTGCTGGAATCTTGGGCCTCCCTCCCTCTCTCTATTAATAAAGCTTTTTTTTTTTTTTTTTCCCTTTCCTTTAAAGCCTTGAGAAAAAAAAAGGAGCACATCTCTTTGGAGACAACTCTTAGTTGAAAAGAATTGAGAAGTGGGTGAAATGATGGCAATGCCACAGTTTTCCCATTATTCCTCTGTTCTTGGAATGAATTCCATTACTTGACATAAATAGATTTTTTTTTTTTTTGGTACAGATAATGAAAGTCTACTCAAACACTTTAGAAATGAATGGCCTGTTTTGTATGTCTAGTAGAGCCTTCCTCATAGCTTTAACGGCCAAAGATTTGGACCTCAGGTAGTTGAGAAATGACAAATGACAGTTATTCCAGGCAGTTTGTTGGGTGGCCGCTGTTGACAGAACAAGAGGAGTGATAATCCACACTGATTGCTGCGGCAAATTTTTTCCTCCTTTTTGCTGTAATATCTCTTTTTCCATTCTCTTTACATTTTAGCTCTGAAAACTGTAGTTAATTGGAGTTCAAGAACACACACACATAAATCAGCCCACATCACCATTTTCTATTCTTAGTTATTCTTAACTGGGATTTTTTTTTTGGAAAGGTTGATTGTAGATGAATTGATGCATTGCAGATCTGTATTCTATACTGATATATGAAATTACCCCCTTTGTAAGTCGGAAATGTTGAATGATGATGATTTCTTAGAGTTCATTCTAATAGAAACCATTATAAACTAATCTAGATGTCTATGTTAAAGTTATTATTTTAAATGTATGAAACATTCAGACATATAACAAGGTATAAAGAATAATGCACGGGACAGCCATGTACTCACCAACCAGTTTAAGAAACAGTACTCTTCCAAACAATTGGAGCCTCACCTCCCAATCGCCTTTCCCTTATGCCCCCACTAGAGGTAACCAACATCTTGAATTTGGTGCTTATAATTCCTGTCTGTGTGTGTATACATGTGGCATTTGGATGGTCGCTGGCCAAGGATCAAACCCTTGCCACAGCAGTGATCCAAGCCACAGCAATGACAATGCCAGATCTTTAACCACTAGGCCACTAGGGGAACTCTAATACTTGTATCTCTTATGTATGTATCTCAAAATAAAACATATTGTTTTGCACATCACTTGATTTCAATGATAACTAGGTACACAGCTCCTTTTGTCCCTAGCTTTTCTCACTCAGGGTCATGGTTGAGATTCATTCATGTTGAGCTGCGTAGCTCTATTTTAATGTTATTTTCAAAAATCATGTAGCTGAAAGGATTTGCAGTAAAATCAACGGTGCGTGGAAAAGGAAGTACATTTCATTTTTACAATCTTTTCCCCAGCCTTCAACCCAAGACTGTTTCAACTATGTTTTCTGAAAATATTTGTATTGAGAAAGATTCTGTGAGATTTGCGGGATGAAAAATACAGCCTAACAATAAACAGCAGAGATATATCACCATCTTGGGAATCATGCTTTTGCAAGAGTAAGAGAATTTCCTGGTACAAGGTCAGGAAAGAGTCCCACCAGCTGTCAGTGCCTAGAATATGGTCGAGGGCCAAAAAATATTTGTTGCATGAACAAATTAAAGGGGCGAGGCACCCAAATTGAGAGAACTCAAGCGAGGGCAGAGGAAGCTCTGAATAGAAATCAGTTTTGTCCTTTGCTTTGAATTAGACTGTGTTATAGGATGGGGTAGGAGGTGGGGATGAGCAATAAGAGAGGAATTAAATTAGTGAAGCAGGACAACTGGGTTCACTGCTGAGGTCTGGGTTCAATTCCTGGCATTTATTAGTGACCATGGGCAAGTTGCCTAACCTCTTTGTTTGCCTCAGTTTCCTTATCTGTAAAATGAGGATAATAAGAAGGTTTCATGGGGTTGATAGGAGAAATGTTCCGTGTGAGTTCTGACCCTTCATAAGTGCTCAGTCAATGTTATCCACGTGATTCTGTCCTGCCGTATCTACCCAGAGGGTCCAGATGGCAGGACAGGTCATAAGGCAGCCTCCTGGGAACTTCAGAACCCCTGAGAGCAGTCATCATTCAGGAGGGCCTGTGTGTCTGGAATTGGATCACAGCAGTGCATTTTGAGGCGGTGCCTTGAATGCCAAAGAAAATGATTTAGAATGTGATCCATGAGGCAAGGAGCTGGTGTGTATATGGAGATGTGGGAGGCCACACGGGTTATGGGGAAGGATTCCGGGAGTGGAGCCAAGGTTTGCTGGAACCAGACAAATTCAGCTTGTGCAACCATCACCATCAGAATGCCGGCCAGAGAGCAGAAGGGCAAAACCTCGGTCCAGTTTAGGGTCTAGGTCTCCGTTGTGCAGGGCTTAAGGCTGCATTTGCATATTACGGAGTAAGAGGCTCTTGCCTCAGTAGCTGGCAAGAAACTATAAAAGTCTAATTATGTTATTTTCAAGTATGGTTTCCCCTCCACCTTTCTTGGGCAGTAGAGGGATCCTTTAAATTCATTTGGCACTGACTCAGAGTTTTTGCCTCCTATACCACTTGATTGGAATTGATGGAGTGATGGGTGAAGATTTATGACCACACTCAGGCACTATAGGAAAAGTGCTGTGGTTGATTAGCAATGTCTGCCATGAATGAGGAAATGGCAAATAAAGGAATGCATGCTGACTGTCTGCCATCCCCATATCCATTTAAAGTAGAGCAGGTCCATTTTCCTTCTATACTATGCTCACCTTTCTCTCTCTTTTTCTAAAATTACTGCCCTTGTCTTTGCTGATCCCAGTCCCCTTCTGTCCTCTCTATACAGCTTAAGTTTCATCTCTTTCTCTGATGAATCAAATCCACACTATATTCTCCTTACATTTTTAGTGTTTGTACTATTTAATAAATATTTATATTAACTTTGCCTTCCCACTCCCCATATATTTTTTTTTCTGTCTTTTCTTCTTTTCTAGGGCTGTACCCACGGCATACAGAGGTTCCCAGGCTAGGGGTCTAATCAGAGCTGTAGCTGCCAGCCTATGCCAGAGCAACACCAGATCCAAGCCTCGTCTGCCACCTACACCACAGCTCGCGGCATCACTGGATTCTTAACCCACTGAGCGAGGCCAGGGATTGAACCCACAACCTCATGGTTCCTAGTCAGATTCGTTAACCACTGTGCCACGATGGGAGCTCCCAATATATATGTATTTTCTTTTAACCTCACTGGACTTCCTTCTGAATTTCAAGCATATTCAGCTTGCTCCTGCCTTAGGGCCTTTGAACTTTCTGTCCTTTCCACCTAGAACCCCCTTTGCCAGATCTTCACATGGCTAGCTTCTTTGCAGCATTAAAGTCTCAACTTAAATGTCACCTTATTGGGCAACCTTCTCTGAGCCCTCCATAGAGATTAATGCCCAAGTTCTCTATCAGACCACATTGTTTTATTTTCATGCAGGCACTTACTGCTGCTTGACATCTTCTTGTTTGTTTGCTTATTTGTTTGTCTTCTCTCTTGTCCCCTCCTCACCTGAACGTAAGCCCTCAAAGAGCAGGAATCCTGACTCTTCAACCCCCACCTACCTTTTTGCCATACATACCCATGGCATGCAGAAGTTCCTGGGCCAGGTATCGAACCCATGCCATGGCATCATGTTGAGCCACAGCAGAGGCAACGTCGGGTCCTTAAGCCACTGAACTACCATGGGACTCCTTACTCTTTACCCTTATTATATTCCCAGTATTTAAAACAGTGTCTGGCACTTAGAAGGTAGTTAAATAATAGTTCAATCAATGAAAGTTCTATGTCATTGCTTGCATTATCTCAAGATTTAATTTGTTTTTTTTTAAATTTTTTATTGATTTTTTTTTTCCATTATAGCTAGTTGAGAGTGTTCTGTCAATTTTCTACTGTGTAGCAAGGTGACCCAGTCACACATACACATATACATTCCTTTTTCTCACATTATCATGCTCTATCATAAGTGACTAGATATAGTTCCCAGTGCTATCAGCAGGATCTCATTACTTATCCATTCCCAAAGCAATAGTTTGCATCTATTAAGCTCAAATTCCCAGTCCATTCCACTTCCTCCCCTTCCCCCTTGGCAACCACAAGTCTGTTCTCCATGTCCATGATTTTCTTTTCTGTGGAAAGTTTCATTTGTGCCATGTATTAGATTCTAGGTATAAGTGATATCACATGGTATTCGTGTTTCTCTTTCTGACTTATTTCACTCAGTGTGAGAGTTTCTAGTTCTATCCATGTTGCTACAAATGGCATTATTTTGTTCTTTTTTATGGCTGAGTAGTATTCCACTGTGTACATATACCACATCTTCTTAATCCATTCATCTGTTGATGAACATTTAGGTTGTTTCCATGTCTTGGCTATTGTGAATAGTGCTGAAATGAACATAAGGGAGCATATATCTTTCTCAATGAAAGTTTTGTCCAGATATATGCCCAAGAGTGGGATTGCCAGGTCATATGGTAATTCTATATGTAGTTTTCTGAGGAAACTCCATACTGTTTTCCATAGTGGTTGTACCAATTTACATTCCCACCAACAGTGCAGGAGGGTTCCCTTTTCTTCACACTCTCTCCAGAGTTTATTATTTATGGGTTTATTAATGATGGCCATTCTGACTGGTGTGAGGTGGTACCTCATAGTAGTTTTGATTTGCATTTCTCTAATAATCAGTGATGTTGAACGTTTTTTCATGTGCTTGTTGGCCATCTAAAGATTTAATTTGTATGTTATTAAACTTTTTTTTACTTTAGATTTCCTCCTTCCCAACTACACTGTGAGTTTACAGTGGGCAGAGACCAGTCATAGACCCCTCGGCGCTCCTATAGCAGCTGTTAACAATGAAACATCCTTGGACGACTGAATGAAGGGACAGCATGTACAGTGGGCATCCATTTGTGTGGGTTAGAGTCTCGTTTACCTTTAACAAGGGCTTTAGGTAGATATAAATTTGTTTCTTAACAAACTTGTGGTTGCCGAGGGGAAGAGGAGAGGGAGAGGGAAGGACTGGGAGTTTGAGGTAAGTAGATGCAAACTATTATATTTAGAGTAGATAAGCAATGAGGTCCTGCTATATAGCACAGGAACTATGTCTAATCAATTGTGACAGAAAATGATAGAAGGTAATATGAGAAGGAGTTCCTGTCGTGGCTCAGTGGCTAACGAATCCAACTAGGAACCATGAGGTTGCAGGTTCGATCCCTGGCCTTGCTCAGTGGGTTAAGGATCCAGCGTTGCCGTGAGCTGTGGTGTAGGTGGCAGACGAGGCTTGGATCCCGCGTGGCTGTGGCTCTGGCATAGGCCAGCAGCTACAGCTCCAATTCGACCCCTAGCCTGGGAACCTCCATATGCCATGGGAGCGGCCCAAGAAATGGCAAAAAGACAAAAAAAAAGATAACATGAGAAAAAGAATGTATATATATGTGTGTGTGTGTCACTTTGCTGTACAGCAGAAGTTGATAGAATATGAGAAAAAGCATATATATGTGTATATATATGTCACTTTGCTGTACAGCAGAAATTGATAGAATGTTGTAAATCAACTATAATAAAAGAAATTTTAAAAAGGAAAAAATATTTCTTGCTCATGAATAGTGTCTGCATATGGCAGGATGGACACCTCTTCCATTTTCATATGTCACTTTTATCTCTGGGTTCAAAGCAACGCCTCTAGTCCTGGCTCTCCAGCCAGCAGCCCACTCATCCTTTTAAGGGCACAAACTGGAAGGGTGCACCTTATATCCCCTGACACCTCATTGGTCATGTCGAGTCACTTGCCCACACTTGGCTGCAATGGGGTCTGGGAAATGTAGTCTCTAGCTAGGCAGTCATGTTTCCAGCTAAAACTCAGGAGTATTATTAAATAGAAGACAGATGTTGGGGGACAATTAGCAGTCTCTTCCCACAATATTTCAATTTGACAAAAATTTATTGATCATTTCCTCTGTGCAAACCATGGGACTAGGCACTGTGGTGTGTGTAGATAAACACTCTGTATGTTTCCTGCCCAATAGAAGTCTATAACATGGTAGACAAGGCAGGCAAGTAAATCTAATACTTGGAGCCTTGCCCAGGGTAAGGGTTGTTAAATGAATAATAATAAACATCAATTATTGAAGATTTATTACATGCAGGGCACTTTGTGTCTTGTTCTCATTTAATCCTTATGACAGCCTATGAAGGAGCTCAGATGAGGCTCAGACTGCCCTAAGATAGTTTGGATTTGTGGATGGGATAATCAGTGGAGAGACTACTCTCAATTATTTCGTTTTATTCATTTTAAAATTTATACAGAATAAATTTTACTTTTAATGGTACACAGGTCTATGAGTTTTGACACACAGTAATGCAACCACAGTCTCAATCAAAATCCGGAACCACCAACTTCCTTCTAGTTCCCTCACGCTGCCTCTTTGTAGTCAAACTTGTCCCCTACCCTTAACCCCTGGCAACCACTGATCTTCTCCTCATTCCTATAGTTTAGCCTTTTTCTAAATGTCATATAAGTGGAATAATTATGTATATATAATGAAAGGTGCAAGATTCAAAAGAATATATCTATTATCTATCTGTCTATCTACCTATCTATCATCTATCTATCTCCTACATGTTTATATTTATCCATTCTCCACTTTAGTGACATTTTGGTTACTTCTAGTTCTTGACAATCATAATTAAAGCCCTTATAAGCATTAGTGAACAGGTTTTGGTACGAATGTTGAAGAACATTCATTTCACTTGTGTAGATGCTTAAGGATGGGATCGCTGGTTTGAATGGTAAATACTTAACTTTACAGGACATTGCCAAACTGTTCTCAACGGTGGCTGTACTGGTTTGCATCTCCTCCAGCCATATATAAAGGTTCCAACTGCTCTGTATCTTTGCTGGCCCTTGGTATTGTCATTCATTTGTTGTTGTTTTAAGTCACTTTAAGTGTACTATTGCCATCAATTTAAAAGACATTTTGGTCCCACTTTTAAACATGAACTTCTTCTTCAGGCAAACTCATTCTATGTAATTTCGTGCCAGCAGCTTTGATTCTCTCTATCAAATTGAGCCTGTCCTCTTTTGCTATCCACACTGGTAACAGGAGGGGAAATTTTTCCCTTTTCATTGTTCTTGGCTAATACAGCTCTTAGCTTTTCCAAGAAAAGAGTGCCATGAAAAATAAATTTATTTTAACCCAGAGCTTGAGAAAGATTTACCTTCAATTAGCCAGCAGTGTATGTTGACCTATTCAAATCAAACAGTCATAATTCAGGTCGCATTAAGTTAAAAACATATTTAAATACATATTTGGATTATTAAAGAAAATTGAATATATATATATATATATATATGCAAGGGCTCCATGCATAAGTAACATTCTCATATTTCCTAAAGGACAAACATAGAGAAAGAAAATTTTTTCTTCCTGAGGAATTATGTCTAGAGTCTTTAGCAATGATTTCTCAGCTGGGGGACAAAAGGGAGGGTGTCAAGTCTCTCAGGATTACATGCTGATGGGGGTTATTACATATGCACACATACTCCTTCCCCAGGATTTGGATCTTTCCATAGGGAAATGTGTGCCTTCCCTTCAGTTGAGAATTATTGTCATTATGCAATGCTAAGGGGAGTGGGTTGTACCTTCTGGCCATATTAAGGTAGAAGGAAGTTGAAGACCTTTTTCTAACAGTGTAATTCAATGCATGGATGGCAAAGAGAGCAACAGCACAACAGTGAATGTGATTCCCCCATACCAACTTCTTTCAATTGGCAATGGCTGCTGGCAGGGCTGCATAGAGAAAGGTAGAGGCTTAGAAGGAAAGAGGGAGAAGTTGATTGGTGATGTCTGCCTTGGGCATTAGCCAGGTGATTTGCAGGTCTGTACCATGCTCTCCTTAAAATAAGAATCTCCCAAAGCTATTTGGCTTCATTCTTTATACAGAATTTATGATTCTGCTTGATGCTGGTAGGTTTTCATCTTAGGGATGATTCTCTAAGGCTGGAGATAATTGGTAATGCGCTGTCCCAGTGGTTCTCACATGGAGGTGATTTTGTCCCCCAGGGGTGAATGATCAGGCAATGTCATTTTTGGTTATCATAACTGGAAAGGTGCAACTGGCATCTGGTGGGGAGAAGGATGCTACTAACTGTTCTGCAATGTATAAGACATCCCCACACAGCAGAGAATTATTATCCCCCATAATCAAAGATTTGAGGTTAAGAAATCTGCTCTGTCTCCCTTCTTATATCCAGTGCTCCTTGTTTCCAAGAAGGGCATTTCCTGTTTAGATGGCTGAGGGCAGGGAAGCTGGGGTCTGTGGATTGAAATATGGTTAAATTCATTCTTTTGGGGATTTAACATATGACCTGGTCTTCATTAACATTATGTAGAGACCACGAGAAGATATCCCTCGGGATTCCTGAGGATGTAGAATCTGTTCTTCACAGGCACAAGGTAGGAACATTTGAGCAAAAATAGGGCTCCAGGCACACTGAGCCCTTTCAGGAAAAATGTGGCGATATAACAATCCTCACACTCAAATCTTTGGTTGGACTTGGCTGTGAAGCAAATAACCTAGGCATGATTTCTCAACACCACTTCTTCCACTCTCCATTTAACTACCCTGATTTCCTCAAATCTGCCTCCATCTGCCCTTCTCTGGTCCACTCTCTACATGGCAGCAGTGTGAGCATGTGGCCTCCCCCACCCCACCACCGCCCCGTCCTGCTTAAAACCTTTATGTGGCTTCCCGTTGTCTTGAAGATAAAGTTCAAATACTTAATAATGTGAGAGATGGTAGAGTGTAGTGATTGGCAACCTGGGCTTGTACCCCAGCTCTGACACTCTCTTGTGTGACTGTGTGCAAGATACATACCCCCTCTGTGCCTTAGTTTTTTCATATGTAAAATGGAGATACTCAAGCCTCACCCATAATCACCTACCTCTATGGACACAATGCACACTGGCCCAGCTTCCAACTGCCAGCTCCTTCATTTCTTTCCCCAAGGTCTCTCTTTCCCTGTGCCCACCAGGGCTCACTCTTCCACCCCTGCAGCAGTTTAGTGCTGGGGAATTAATGCCAACTGGGAGCAACTTTTAAGTATTGAGTCTGGGGAATTGGTGTATACTTACCTAGTTCCTTTATCCCTTAGGCTGGATAACTGAGGCATTTGCTTCACATTGACTCCTGGATTTTCCCGGTAGGATTAAGCTCTGGTAGATGGTTTGACAATGGGCCCTTTATTGAATGCCTTCATTTTATTGTCTCACTTCCCCATTTCTTCTACCAGTGTTTCCTGGGATTGCCTCCTAAAAAAATACCTCAGGGTCTGCTTCTGGAGGAACCCTGCCTAAGACACATCCCTCTTCTAGAGCACTGTTTATTCTCTGATGGTAGCATGCCCTGCACTCTATGGAATAGCTTGTCTAATTGTCTCTCCCACTAAACTGAAAACTCCATAAAGGCAGGGACCATCTCTGTCTTATTCATATCTGCCTTGTTTACCATTGTAGCTCTGGCACATAGCAGACATTTGATAAAGATCTGTAGGGTGAGTGAATGATGAACAGACTCTTTGGGACCAGCTAGTCTGCATGCAAGAAAGCTGTGCAATAAATTAAGGCTGAGGTACCATAACTGTTGGGTGGGATGTTACAACAGGAAAGAAGGGAGCAGCTGACCTATCTAAGTTTTTATGTTTTATTAAGGAATTGTCCATCTTGTACTAATAGGAGCTAAGTTAGATGCTACTCCAGAACTTCATGGAAATATCAGCCTCAACCTCTGTGTAACTTGAATCGAGCACTTCCCTGGTGCCAACGAAACTGGGAATGTTTTGGCGTCTTATTTAATGAATCTGACCACTACCTAGGTTTTCTTTCTTTATTCGTTTTCCCCTTGTGTATCACCTGTGTTCTGCTCTGAAGCAGCTTCTTTTTGAACTTGCAGCTTTTTCCCTTTCTCTCTTTTCCTTATTGCTCCCAAAGACCTAGAAGAAAAGAACTGTTAGAATTATTGTCCCCACAACATATTTCAGGCTCATTCTGCACTCAGGTTGTTTCTTGAATCTCTTTGCAATAGCAGAGAAACAGTTTGAAGTTTAAGGTTGACAACCATCTCCCTGATCTCCCTGATTGGTAGGGAGGTGTGTGTGTGTGTGTGTGTGTGTGTGTGTGTGTGTGTAGATTTCTGGAGGAAGTGATTAAAACCTACAAAGGTCAATTTCAGGCTAAAAGTTTCATGTAAATTAATCAAGCAATGCATTAAAACATAATGATAAATGACATGGGGCCAGTAGGTCTGAGGATATCAGATTATAGCAGGCAGGTGATATCTCCCCTATGTTGGTGGCTGTATAATGTCTTAATTCTATAAATATTAGTGGCTCCCCCTGAATTAAAAGAACAAGATTTTCCTCCCAGCTATGATGAAATTATATGATACATGTGAGAGAGTAAACTACGTTTTTTTTTTTTTATCAGTTAGCTATTGCTGTATAGCAAATGACCTAAAAATCTCAGTGGCACACAACGTTTAGTTTTTCCTCACAAATTTGCAGGTAGGTTGGAGTGGCTCTATTCCACATGTCTCTTATCCTCCTCCCGGGCCTAGCAAGGCAGCCAAGGCATAATCTTTTCTGAGTAATGGTAGAATTTCAAGAGGGACCAACTCTGCAGCACATTCCAAACCTGTGCTGTCTTATCTGCATGCATTACATTGGCCAAATCAAGTTGCTTGGCCCAAAGTCAAGGGGCAAGGAAATACACTCTGTCTTTTTGTGGGAGGAGCTGCAACATTACATGGCAGAGAGTATAGATTCAGGAAACGGTAAAGAGATTAATCTATTTCAGTGTGTAGAGCTGGCGTCAGGGAGATAGACCCAGATTTAAATCTTTTTTTTTTCTTTTTTTTGGTCTTTTTGCCATTTCTTGGGCCGCTCCCGCGGCATATGCAGGTTCCCAGGCTAGGGGTCGAATCACAGCTGTAGCCACTGGCCTATGCCAGAGCCGCAGCAACACGGGATCCGAGCCGCGTCTGCAACCTACACCACAGCTCACAGCAACGCCGGATCCTTAACCCACTGAGCAAGGCCAGGGATCGAACCTGCAACCTCATGGTTCCTAGTCAGATTTGTTAACCGCTGAACCATGACGGGAACTCCTGGATTTAAATCTTATAAAAGCTCTACCATTGACTGATTATGACTTGAGCAAATGACTTAGGCTTTTTAAGCTTTGGTTTCTCATCCATCTGACAAATGGGTATAATAAGATGTCCATACCTTGTTGTTGATTCATGGTTTAAGTGAAATAATACATATAAGCCACTTATTAGAGTTTCTGGCATATGGCAAGTGCACAATAAATTGTAGCTAGAAACAAAAGCTGTAAAATGTAAAATAAACTCCTCTAGGGGTGTGCGTATGAACTAGACATCTACTCTTGGCACTTGCCACCATGAAAATTACTGCTTCATTGCTCTTCCTGGAACTTCAGTGGCCTGAAGGAGTTTCTGAATCTCCAGTGATGCCTGGCTTGGGTCACAATGGATGATCTTAATATATCTGACCCTTGGAAATAGGAAGAGTGTTAAGCTTTACATTGATCAGCAGAAAAACAAACAACAGCAGTCACTTAGTATAGCAATATTTCTGGAAAGCAAACAGATGGAAGGCCAGATTGTGACTATACCACACCCTGAGGAATATATTAGAAACCATTAATGTATTTGTTCAAGTTAAATATATTAAACTTGCTGGGCTAACAATTGTATGCAAAATAATAACCTTTTATAAAAATATTAAAGTAACCCGCTGCGCTTTGATAGCTTTTGCAGTATAAATGAGTAATAAGATTATATCATGAATTTTTTTCTCGTTATGGTCTACCTTATTTAGATATTCCATGGGCAAGAGCTGCTGATCTCAGTAATGCATATTATGGAACCCACCGTAGCCACGGTAATTGCATTCGAGATATGGCCATTTTAAATGTTGTAATCCCAAGTTACATGTGACCCAAGGAAATGAAGATGATAAGGCAGCTGAGAAGTGGAGCTTTTAATACTTTTTATCCTAGAGTTTTTGTCTCCAATTTTCATGCATTTCCCTGTTCCATTAGCAAAAGGGAAAAAAAGCTCTTTTTCAGTAGAGTTGAAATAGATTTTTAAAAATAGTGAAACTTCCTTTCTCCAAACTCTTCTGAGATAAAATCTATTTGCACCTGTGAAAATGTGATGAATGGACTCTATAAACGTGTTATAAAGTGTCAGGACTGGAAGGACTCAAAGAAATCTTCCATTCCCAAACTCCCTTATTTACAGTTGAGAAGACTCCTTGCTTTGGAGATGGATTAGAGCCTGACTGGGAGAACTTTGACCTGTTAGATTTGGATTTTTCTGGTAAGCTGTCTCTTAGGTTTGCCAAGGGAAGAAGGCGCAGGGCCAAGTTGGTAGAGCAAGAGAGATTTATGAAGGCATCAGAGGGGCATGGGCTGAGCTCAAGATGGCGCCAGCCCTGACTGTGAGGAGATGCTAGGCTTATAAAGGATCTGTGGTAGGAATCCGTGGTTGGAGTTCATGGCAGGAACGACAAAGAGGGAGGAGGGGAAGGTCAAGGGAGGGGTTGAGTCCCAAGACAGAGGGCAGTTAGTCCTTGTCAGTGGTTAATCTATGTAGGCAGTTGTTTTCCACAGGCCATTGTTTCTTGCTGCCCAACTTGAGCATCCACATTCTGGGAAAGTGTGTAGATCTCTGTGCCAGGCTGTACCCATGTCTGTAGTAGGTCTCCAGGGTGAACAGCCACATTCAGGGGGTGGTGGGGGGGTGCTCTGTCTCCATCTTCCTGGGAACCTATCACTTTCTTCTTCCTCTCATGTCTCTCTCAGAAAATGTGAAAGTTGGTCATTGGAATCATTTCTTTTGAAAGAGAATGGGTAGCTCTTCAGAGATGGTGTCCTAACTATGCTCTGTAGGTGGATCTGGGACTAAATGTGAACAGGCCAAAAAGAAATTCTCATTCAGGCATAAGGAATTCAGCCTATCCAAAGGCTGTTAGTTAGTGAATGGTTTAATAAAGTTGAAAATATAGTTTCTGGCATTTTTACCTTCTGGGGAGTGCTACATAATACTCTACTAAGCTGGCTAAACTCTGAATCTATTCTCCACTTCTTAATCAGTAACAGACCCCTATATTGTTTGAATACCAGTATACTCAGCTGAAAAAATTATACTCCTCAACTTCACTTGTGGACAGGAGTGGCCAGTGAAATATAAGTGCTAGTGTTGGGTGGCACTTCTGAGAAAATGCTTTAAAGAATGCTGAACCAATTGGGCTATATAGAAATCCTTCAGCTATTTCATTTTCTTCTGGTTTTCCTGCCTGGAATGTGGATCTTGTGACTGGGGCTCCAGCCACCATTTTTTAACCATGGAACAACCTTGAAGATAAAAGCCACATGTTCAAGGTGGCAGAGAAGAAAGATAGGAGGAAACTGGGTTTCTGCTGCCATAATAGCTCTGGACTCTCAATCTCTGGACACATTTTACACAAGAGATAAATAACCTCTATTTTTGGAGTTCCCATTGTGGCATAGCAGAAATGAATCTGACTAGGAACCATGAGGTTGTGGGTTTGATCCCTGGCCTTGCTCAGTGGGTTGAGGATCTGGCTTTGTTGTGAGCTGTGGTGTAGGTCGCAGACACATGGATCCCATGTTGCTGTGGCTGTGGGGTGGTCGACAATTTGACCCCTAGCCTGGGAACCTCCATATGCTGTGTGTGCGGCCCTAAAAAGACAAAAGACAAAAACAGAAAATCACCTCTATTTCTTTTGAGCCTACCTTGGGTGGAGCAGAGGAATCCACTGCAATTCTGAGTATTGACTAGTGGTGTTAATAGAGTGGGGGATTCACTGCAAAGTGCTCAATTTATGACAGTTTGTAACCCAGTTAGTGGCTGTGTTGTCTTAAAAGTTGTAAGATCTCCCTTTCAATTGCAGTTCTGCTACTCACATCCTGTGTGGATGTGGGCCTGTTATTTAGCCTTTCTCTGTCTTATGGGTTGAATTGTGTCTCCCTTTGCCTCTCATACCTCCAAATGGGACCTTATTTGGAAATAGGGTCATTGGAGATTAGTTAAGACAAAGTGATACTGGAGTAGGGTGGGTCCTTTACCCAGTTTGGCTTGTGTCCTTATAAAATGGGGGAATTTGGACATAGACACACAGGTGTGAACACAAAATACAGGGTCTTGAGGGTTACAGCAGAAACTGAGGAACACTAAAGATGCTAGCAAACTACCAGAAGCTTGGGGAGAGGCATAGAACAGATTCTACCTTACAGCCCTCCCATACAACCCTGCTGACACCTTGATCTTGGACTTCTAGCCTTCAGAACTGTGAGACAAAAAAATCTTGTTTAAGCTCTGCATTTATGGTACTTTGTATGGCAGCCCTAAGAAGCTCGTACATTGAGTGAGGCAGACACAAAGATGCATGATTGGATTTGCTGTCCAGCTGCAGGGAGTGTGGCCAGCAGAGGGTCAGCCCTTCAGGGTTAGCCTCAGCTGCAGAGAGCCACCTTGCCTGAGGGCATGTCTTTCCTTAGAAGGTCAGCCTCCAGCATCTGATCCAGGTAGGGGCAGAAAGACCTGGCCATTTCAGCTTCATGTGGAATAACACTCATGGACAGTATTTATCCCAGAACTCCCCAGGGGGCTGGCATGGGAGGCTCAACTCTCTCTCTGCCCAGTCCTGCTTCTTCTCTTCCTTTGATAAGTGTTGATTCTTAATAAACATCTTGAACTTCCCAAGTCTATTTCAATGTCTGATTTTGGAGACTCCAACTGGTGACATGGGACTTCAGTTTTCCCATCTCTACCCCCTGAAAATCCCTGGCATGGCCCTTTGCCAATGTCAATGGAAGCCAGATCACTAGCCATTCCCTTCCCTCTGCCACCCAAGAAGGAAGTGAGAACCATGAAAAGGGCTTCCAAAGCCAAGGGAAGAGCCTAGCAGGGAAGAAGGCTGGCCATCTGTTCCAAGGTTGATTTACAGGGCATCTGGGGGCTCCAATCAGTGCAGTTCCCAGCTCCTGTGGGCTGCTACCCCATCCCCACCCGCTGGTGATAGGCTGGACAGGGAGGGTTTGGATGGCCTCGCCAAGAAATCCTCTGCAATTTCTGACCAGAAAAATTGTTGGGCAGTGTTCTAGAGTGACCCTGGCTTGCCATTAATCCTCTGTAAGAGGTTTGTGTTTGAGCCAGCTGTATTTTGAGATGTTAAATATTGAGGATTGGAGAATAATGAAGTGTTTCTCACTTTGGGGGAAGGGAAGTGCTAAGTTCTCTAGTTCATTTCAATTTATGGTGCATGTGTGTATGAAAGAGAGGAAGAAGAGGAGAGAGAGAGGGGAAGAAATTTCAAAGAGAGAAAGGAACGTGCTAATATATACATGCATAAGTTTGTATCACTGTCTTTTTGAAGATTCAGTGTTAGGCAGTCAGAGAGTCAGATAGTGACAGTCACTTTATCCATCCCCATGCATGTTACGAACTGCCAATCAGGTACAAAATATATGACCTATTATGCAGCATTAAATGTCCAGTTCTCTATTCCTTTTAAAATTAGAGGAAATGCCTGTCTTTTAAAAGCGTAATCACCCGAGGATGCATTTTAGAGACCTCATAATAAACGATGAATCGGGAAAAGATTTCTTAATTTCCTCTCTCCCCATCTTTGCTCTGTGGAAGGGGCTCTCAACAGCCTGCCTCCTGGTTCCTCCCAGTGGGTGTGTTTTGTGCTACCTCTCCACACTGAGCCCCACCCCCAACCCCAATTCAGTAGGCTCAGATGGAGGGATCATGTCATATCTGGTTGGGAGATTTCTCCCTTGAAGTTTTTCTAATTAAGTCTTCTAAAAAAATGACATTTCATTACGGAGCGAGGTTTTCTTTTAGTCCCAAAGACAGCAAATATTTCAATCAAATTGGTGCAGCCCTTGTACTTTTTTTCTCTTTCTCTTGCCTAGTGTGACAGTGGGGGAAAAAATCCATAAAGAAGCTACATGTTTTGTGTGTTTACTTGATGGCTTTGACAGGTTTCCAGTGGGCTGTGAAAAGTCTCAAGCTCATTCCTTGGTTCAGGCTTCCATCAGATAAACAGGTTTGATTAAACATCCCTTTAAAGCTGTTATCAGCTCGGCAGTGACTCCTTTCAAAATGACCTTTCCTGTTACCTGATTGGCATTCTTGGTTGGCTGAGGGTCCCACTGAGGCTCATTAGGGCAACAGTCAAGGAAAAGGCTGGGTTTGGGCAGTCAGGCGGCTGTGGCATTTGCCTTGCTTATTTGTGAGATTGGGGCTTGATTTTGAGACTCAGTTTGGAGGTGGAGAATGGCAACATTCATTTGCAAAGATGTAACACTTCAGGTTTTGAAGTCCCACACTCTTGGGCTTGTATCTCAGTTCTCTGTTTGCTAGAGCTGAGACCCTTGTGAACCCCAGATTTCTTATTTGCAACATGGGATGAATAATTCATGCCCCTAAAGTGGTAAGCATGCAGTGAGTTCCGGCAGGTGAATGCTTTTAGCACAGTTACATGGAGATGAGTCAGCAGAATGTTTATTAAGGAGACCTCTCTGTATCTACATCAGTGGGAGGGAGAGGGTGAGAACAGGAGAGAGCAGAGGTGGAGTGGGTGGCCTAGTGATGGCTCCAGTGGAGCCTGAGGGAGCTCTGGAGCTAGAATGGCCAAGATGACTGGGTCATCATTGGTGTGGGCCATCTCGGGATGCCTGTGGCCTCAGGTGTGGTGGCTCTGCACCTGGGGAAGCACATCCTTTCCTGTAGGGGGATGATGGGGGATGAGTCCCTGCATCTGCCACAGCTCTCAGTAGATGGTGGCTGCTCTAGTTATTACTGGGTCTGGACTAAAAAGTAATTTGACTTTTGAATGTTTTTCACATCTTAAGATGCAGAGCACTGTCGTCCTAGCTGTGTACTATATTATTGTCATCATTTCAGTCATTTATATAACAAATATGTATCGAGCAACTCCTACAATGGGTCAGGCACCATGCTGGGTGTGGGGACACCTCCATTGTTCACATGCATCTCACATTCAAGATGAAGGTCTCATTGCTGCATGGTTAACTCATTTGATTGACCAGGATGATTCCATGCTACAGGGAAGGAAACTCTTAAATATGTGCGTGCTCGCACACACACGCACACACACACACCATCTAGAGTTATTGTGAGGTGTGTTAGTGGATCCTCCGAGAAGCAGATACTGAGATAGAGTTAGGGGTGCAAGAGGTTTATCTAGGAGTTAACACTAGTGGAACATAAAAGGGGAGGAAGCAGGATGGTCAGGGAGAGCCTTCAGACCATGAGGCTAAATCTTGGCCAATCCAAGGTGCGGGGTGGGGGGGGGGTTGCTCCAGAGTAAAGATCACCCATTAGAGGAAACCTACATTGGACAGAAGTAGTCAGACCCTGCTACCCCTGCCCTGCTGACATGTTGGTCGGGGCTGCCTGGGAAGAAGGTGACCTTGGCTTGAATGCTGCAGTGGATCCTGAAGGTTTCAGAGTTGAAGGAAAATCTTTCTTGAAGGAAAGTCTGAACAACACATCTTCATGGCTGCCACATGAGGATCAGAGGAGGGCACATAAGCACATAGTAGGTATGGCAAACACACAAAAGGACCTCGAGATATTTTTCCTTCCTATCCACTTTTTTCTTTTGAAATTTAGAAATTTACAAAATTTTTGTAATGTGGACAACTCTTTGGAATTTGTAGTAAGGAATAGGGGGGTATGAAAGCTTCTGTAGTGTTAGGTGGCTTGGTAATGGTAATATTATCACCATATAATCTATTGAGTGTGTATTACATGCCAACCACGACACTAAGCAGTGTGTCTGCATGGTCTCCATGAATTCTTACACAACTCTCTGAGTTAAAGACCTTATCATTCCCATTCTATAGATGAGGAACATGGGGCCACAGCAGAGCTCATGAGTCCCATCATGCTCCTGAAATGGAAACTCTATTGTTTGTGGCCTTGGCTGCCTCAGAGCAGAGATAAAGCCCTCAGGAAAATCACTCTGGGAGAAAACAAGATCTGAGAGCACAATATTGATTATGTGGGCTGATAGCAAAAATGGTGAGTAGCTGATTTGCTGGGAGGTTGGGAGTTGTCCATGACCCCTAGGGAGCTATAAGGCTTTCCACTGTGATCCTAAAACCACTTTGCAGACAAAGTCGATAGAAAGGCGGGGAGAAGGAACGAAGAGTGTTGAGGACTTCTTTGTGTCTGTGCTTGAGCCTCTAAGGAGAACTCAAATTAGACTGTCTTTTTACCTCCCTCATTAAGGGAGCAGGAAAAACTCTCTTCCAGATAAAAACCAGCTGGAAATGCCCAGAGGCAGGGGTTGGAAGTCTGCTGTGCTCTCTTTCCTGTTAGAGTCAGGATTTCCCAGGAAAGGCAAACATTGTCATTGCCACATTGGTGGAGGCTAATGGCTTTTTGAGTGTGTGCCTGGCAGAGTCTGGGTTGGAGAACCAAACTCTGAGGTTGGGCCTGCCGGAGATTAGATGCCCAGAATTAGGATTAACTAGTGACTGGGGCAGAGAAGGTGTGGGGAACCAGCCTGACTTCATGGCCTCTTACCCCTGGCTTCGTTCATACTCACTTAATTTTTCATACGAGATTATCATTCAGTTCTGACCCGTCTATTGTCCACTCTGTTCAAGTACCTTAAATGGCTCCCCATTGCTTACAGGATGAAATTTAAATTATTTAGTTTGGCTCATTGGGATCCAGCCCTACCCTACTTTATTACTCATACTGAGCTGTTCCCATTCTTTGAACATGCCTGACCTTTTACTTGCCTCCTTGCCTTTGGATAGGTTGTTCACTCTGCCTGGAATGCCTTTTCCCTCCTCTTCACCTAACAAACTTCTATACATCCTTCAAAGCCCATCTCAAATTCACCTTGACTTTGACTCTTTTAGCCTTTTTTCCAACTTAAGCATATTTTGGGATGGACATTTTTTTGTTGGGGGACTCTCTTGGACATTGTAAGATGTTAAGCAGCCTCCCTGGCCTCTACCCAGTAGACACATTTATCTCTACCAGTTGTGACAACTAAAAAGGTTTCCAGACATTGCCCAATGTCCCCTGGGGTGTAAAATCACCCAAGTCTGAGAGCATTGCTTAGCCAATGCTAGCTGCTGCCTCTGTGTTCATATGGCACCTTATCTCACTGTGCTCTAATTATTTGTTATCTCTCTAGCTACTCAGGGCTAAGAGCTCCTTTAGGCTGGGAGTTTATTGTATTCACTTTGGCAGCCTGGGCTCCTTGTATTGGACCCAGCACATAGTAAGAGCTGCATGAATATTTGTTGAACACATAAAGAAATGTGACATGGGATAGGGGGACAGCAGCTGTCTAACATATTTTTCTCCATAAATCCAAGGGCAACTTCTAATCCTAGTGGTGATAACAGTGACCACCTCATAGAGTCGTGTGGATTGGATGATTTAAAAGATTTAAAGCTCTCAGGTTAAGGCCTGACACATAGTAAGTGCTTAATGTGTGTTAGCTATTGTTATTGTTATTTTTCTTACTCTCCAGAGCACTCTGTTTCAGAAAGGCTGGTAATTTGAAGGTCACTCATGGCACAGATAAGGTGGAAATAGTAGGGAAGTTTCTTTTGAGATTGGACGCATTTAAATTTAGGCCATTTAAAAGGAAATAATTCTTTATAAAGTGAGCTTTAAATGGATATTATGCCAAAAGATGATACATAGACATCGTGTTTAAGGGTGAGGACTCTGGGCCAGAGTACCTGGGTTGGAATCTTGAGACCATTACTTACTTAGCCTCAGTTTCTTCATGGATAAGATAGGAACAGTAATAGTGTCTGCCTTATGAGGGTTACTGTGAGGGTGAATGAATGCACTTACGCAAAATGACACATAGCAATACTCTATAAGTCTTAACTATCACTGTCATCATTATTATCATAATTTTTAGATACACTCTTGAATGATGGCTCCAAAGTGGATCTTCCCCTAGGAGAAGCTGGAATGTTTTGGGGACTGTTTGAGAAGCATAGGCATACCAATACTCCCCATTTCAATCCCAGGCAGACATGACTAGTTGATCATGTAGTACTTTCTTCTCTGAGCCATGGAATCCTTCTCCAGACAGCCACTACCAATGGATCACTACATGCATACAGTATGAAACCTCTGCTTTAATTACCCCTCAGAGTCTTCATTAAGTACTAAATTCTTTTTTTTTTTTTTTATTTTCCCACTGTACAGCAAGGGGGTCAGGTTATCCTTACATGTATACATTACAATTATATTTTTCCCCCACCCTTTCTTCTGTTGCAACATGAATATCTAGACAAAGTTCTCAATGCTATTCAGCAGGATCTCCTTCTAAATCTATTCTAAGTTGTGTCTGATAAGCCCAAGCTCCCGATCCCTCCCACTCCCTCCCCCTCCCATCAGGCAGCCACAAGTCTCTTCTCCAAGTCCATGATTTTCTTTTCTGAGGAGATGTTCATTTGTGCTGGATATTAGATTCCAGTTATAAGTGATATCATATGGTATTTGTCTTTGTCTTTCTGGCTCATTTCACTCAGTATGAGATTCTCTAGTTCCATCCATGTTGCTGCAAATGGCATAATGTCATTCTTTTTATGGCTGAGTAGTATTCCATTGTGTATATATACCACATCTTCCGCATCCAATCATCTGTCGATGGACATTTGGGTTGTTTCCATGTCCTGGCTATTGTGAATATAAGTACTAAATTCTTAATGAAGGTACACCAAACCCTGGGGTCAATGGTATGAAGAAGAGTTTCCCTGGACCTCAGGGTTGAATTTGCTACCATCCCTTCTCCTGTCATTGTACTTGGGATATTGTCACCCGAAACTGCTCTAAAACGTCAGGTTCAGGTTCTAGGAAAGCCTAGGACATACAAGCTCCCTTGAGGGAGTCTAACTGCTGGAGAAAGATGGGGCCCAAATTCAAATTCATACTGCCTTCAGTCAGTGGTACTCAGAGCGTGGTCCATGTGCCCATGCTTGTCCTTAAACTATTTGTTACTGGGCTGTTGAAATAAATACAGAAACTGAGTGTGCTAGTGTCCAGGGGCTGTGGTAACAAATTACCAAAAACCAGGTGATTTAAAAACAACAGAACTGTATTCTCTCATCATTCTGAAGGCCAAAACTCCAAAATCACGGTGTTGGCAGGGCCATGCTCCCTTTGAGAGTCTGGTTAGAATACATCCTTTTCTCTTCCAGCTTCTGGTAGTTCCCAGCAGTCTGTGGCATTTCTTGGCTTGTCGAGGCATTACTTCAACCTCTGCTTTCATCATCACCTGACCTTCCTTCTTGCCTGTATCTCTGTGTGTCTTCACTTTCTTATAAGGATACCAGTCATTGGACTTAGGGCCACTCTAATCCAATATAATGTAATCCTAACCAATTACATCTGCAAAGACTTTATTTCCAAATTAGGTTACATTTAGAGGTTCTAGGTAGGCATTAATGTTGGTGGAAGGGACACAATTCAACATAGATCAGAGAGTAAGCATATATAATTATGCTCTCTGAACTATGTTGAATCACGTCCCTTCCACCATATAGTTGTATAGTCCAGAGGGTAAGCATATATAAATGTGTATATATATATATATATATTTAATATGTATATTTTATAGCCGCACCTGCAGCATATGGAGGTTCCTGGGCTAGGGTTTGAATTGGGGCTGTGGCTGTGGCAACACCATGCCCAAGCTGCATCTGTGACCTACACGCAGCTTGATCCTTAACCCACTGAGCAGGGCCAGGGATTGGGATACTAGCTAGATTCTTAACTCACTGAGCCACAATAGGAACACTAAGGGTAAGCATTTTTGAGACAATATTAAAAATTTTTTTTAATTATAGTTGATTTACAGTGTTTTGTCAGTTTCTTCTGTATAGCAAAGTGACCCAAATACACACACACACACGCATTCTTTTTCTCACATTATCTATGAGATGATAGGCAATATTGTCCCCACCTCATACACTCTATTATCTCATTGGTAGCTTGTGTTTCCCTGATCTCTTCTAAACCAAACGCTTACAACAGATCTACAGGTTCTGCGAGATGGGTTTGTTTGCTTTAGGTGCTTGGTTTTCTCTTCCCTGGTGAATAATTTTCAAAGAAAAGCAAAGAGGGTCATATGAGTGTGAGTAAATTCACTCATTAGGGAGAAGAAGCCAGAATAAGCAGAATTTCTGGCATCCCTAGGTAGTCTTTCCTGGGAGCAGCTCTAACTGTTAGTGAACTTGAATGAGTTTGCTTGATAGCAGAGGGGTCTCTGAGAGAATGCCCAGGACAGCTCTGTAGACATGACTGAGAAATTCATTTTTCTTCTCTGCCAGTCCTGTGTCCTCATGAGAGGGCCCTGCCTATAAATAGGTAAGTAGGTTACATAATATTGATGGTAGTGCTGGTGTAATTAGGTTCATTTTTGGAATACCTGCTGTGAGCCAGGTGCTCTGTAAATTTTAAATCAACTTTAGGAGGTGTTACTTCTATCACCCATTTTCCAGAGGAGGAAACTGAGGCCCAGAGAGGTGAAGATACTTGTTTAAAGTCACACAAGGAGCTGTTCTCTGAGATGGAGTTGGAACTCATGCCTCTGGGTAACCCCCTTGTGACTACAGGGAGCTTTGCTGAGAATCTAGAAGGCTCTCGTGAGCCTCCCTTGTTTCCATATGGGACTCCAGGTGATTCCTTGAAGAAATTCAAAGTTGGGTGCTGCATTCTGCCATGAAAGGAGCTGTGATTTACTGGGATGGATCAGATGTGGGTGAGATTCTGACTAAGGAAGGCTCTTACTAGCTCTCTTGGTCCTGGGGTTTCATCCCTGTGGGCTCAAGAGATGAACAGGACTTCCTTGTTAGCTGCTTCCTGCTGGGTCTGGCCAATGGGAGGCACTGGCATTACACTAAAATGTGAGAGGAGAGGAGAAACCAGGGTATCAACCCTCCTCCTTCTCTGCTTCCTTTAAGTTCCATTTCTACCAGGTGAACCTTGTCCCAGAGGCCCAGGAATACCACCTCCTCCCTCCATCCTGCCAGCCTAAGGGAAGAGCATCTCTCTGCTCTCACTAAGCTCTGGGTGGCCTGACCACACTTGCTCCCTTTTCACTGTGTAACCAATTCCTTGCATTGAATTCTCTCTGTTAAATGCTTAAAATCCCTATTGAGACACCAGCTAATGAATTCACTTCTCTGAGTCTTGGTTTCCCTGTCTGTAAAATGGGGATAGTAATAGTGCCTATCACCTAATGTATTTGTGAGGATTAAACGAGATAATTTTAGTTAAACCTTTGGCTCAGTTTCCAGCATAAAATAAGCATGGGTTTCCCGGCTCAGGGACCCTAGGCATGAGTTTCAGCAATTTAAGCAAATTAATTCTATAGTTAGCCACAGAGCCTTATTTCGTTTTACTTTTCTGAAAAGCCTTGGTTCTGGGTATGCATATTAATGAATGTCACCAGAAAAACACATTCCAGTGACTAAGGCTAGTGGTTCAATCTAACATCTTTGCCTTTCTCTTTTTCTTTGGCTTTTCTCACCACCCTGCAGAGCCAGGTGGCTGCAGAGAAAGTGCTGAACTTTCAGAATTTCTTGGGGCTCCTGAAAGGCTGCGTGTCATCATGAAACATAAGCTCATCTTATACATCTGTCTTTCATAGAAGCTTTAGTTACTGATGCTAAGTGTCAACATATCAGATTGTTGGCTAATTTTAGCCTTCTCACCCACTGTCTCTGTCTCGCAGACATGTAATTAACACCCCAGTTCGGCAGAGATTCACACATCTCTACTTTGCATTATGATTGTGAGGCCTTGACCATTAGTGCTCAAGTTCAAAGTCTGAAAGTGCCACCTGCATGTACCATTTGTCTCTCATTCCTCCACACTCCTGGGGAAACTTATCACTTTAAAGTAAAAATAAATATGGTCCAAGCCCCCATCCCATGTACCATGGGAAGTCCAGTGCCTTAGATATATCTGGGAAGTCTCAGAGTGCTTTTGGCCTCTTGAGCACTTCTTGTTTGGAATTCTAGATGGCTTCCTATGCCACGTGTCTTGCCTCCTGACAGTGTTATCTTCTCTTTGCTCTGCTTTGAGCACAATCCTTCTCTGTGCCTCAAAGAATTGCCAAAATAGGTGAGTTGTGTGTAGCAGACTTTTACTGAAATTTTAAGGGTGGCTAAGCTGGACCATAGCTCAAGACAGAACAGGTGGTGCAGCAGGTTAAGGATCCGGCGTTGTCACTGCTAGGGCTCCAGCATCAGCTGGGGCACAGGTTCTATCCCTGGCCCAGGAACATCCGTGTGCCTCAGCCATGCTCCCTGCCCCCAAATAACATAGGGCTATTTCTATTAGAGCAGAGTTGGAGAAATTAATAGGAAATAGTGCTGTATCCTGGGGGCTATTATTAGTGGGCGGCAGGGTGGTAGAAGTGGTGGTGTCATTATCCTTCCAGGTCTGAAGGAGAAAGTCAGGTTCTTGGGTAAATACTGCTCCTGATACCACAGTGCTGTAAGGACCAAGGGGGGCTGTGGGGTGGCATGATACATGCGTATTTGTGTCTCATGGCTGCTGTAACAAGTTATCACTGACTTAGTGACTTGAAACAATGCAGATTCATTATCTTAGAGTCATGCAGGCCAGAAGTCCAAAATGGGTCTCATGGGGCTAAAATCAAGGTATTGGCAGGAAGCTCTAAGGGAGAATTCATTTCCTTGTCTTTTCCAGCTTCTACCCACACACTTGCACCATAGCCTACAGCCAGCAATCAGATCACTCCAATGTCTTGCTCCTGTCATCTCCTCCCCTACTTCCTCTTCTGTAGTCAAATTTCCCACTTGTGATTACATTCTTGGCTCACTGGCACAATCCAAGGCAAAGGTGCAGTTTGGGGACCAGTGAGATTTCATGGGGAGGCGTGGGTGAGGTTTCCTTCTCATTCGCCTTCATCAGCCCTTTCTAATAATGGCACACACACATTCACATGCAGTCTTTTAGGTCTGATTATTTCTGAAACTCCCACTGTGACTAGCAATGGCCTTGCACATAGTAGGTATCAACTAAAATTTTAAGTAGGTGAGTCAGACTGAACTTGGCGAAAGCCACTTGACCTTGATAGCTGCAGGCTTCAGCTTCCTCATTTGTAAAATAGAAGGATTAGACTAGAGCACGCACATCTCTGTCTTTCTCGGTGGTATCTAGAATCCTGTTTCTTTACTTGGAGGGTATTTCCTAGTAAGACCCACATTTGAGAGGGAAGTCAGATGGAAAGATGGAGGATCTCATCCAACTCTGAGACTTTTAGCTTTAGAGCTGCCCCTAATGTCCTTATGGACCAGAGACCATGCTCAGACCTTGTGGTAGATTGCCTCATCAAATCTTCACAGAAATCCCATGAAGACAGGCACCACTGATAGTCCCATTTTAGAGATAAGGAAATTGAGGCTCAGAGAGTTGGGTGGCTTGCCCAAGGTCACACAGCCAGGGTGTAGAAGAACTAGGATTTGAATACAGCTCCCCAGGCCTCTAAAATCAGCCCTTGTAGTTCTTCATGGTGCAGCAGAAACGAATCCGACTAGGAACCATGAGGTTACGGGTTTGATCCGTGGCTTCAGTCAGTGGGTTAAGGATCTGGCATTGCCGTGAGCTGTGGTGTAGGTTGCAGACACGGCTTGGATCTGGTGTTGCTGTGCCTCTGATGTAGGCCAGCAGCAACAGCTCAGATTAGACCCCTAGACTGGGAACTTCCATATGCCATGGGTGTGGCCCTAAAAAGCAAAAAAAATTTTTTTAATAAATAAATAATTAACTAATTTAAAAAAATAAAACCAGCCCTTACCCTCTGCTTTGATGTTCACATTCTTCTAGTCTTTTTTTTTTTTTTTTAACCACTAAATAACTCAGTGGGTACCCTAGGAAAAGATACTCTCTTACATAACCGTAATTCAGTTTTCAAAATCAGGAAATTTACCATCTCTATAACATGATTATTTAGTCCACAGTCCATTTTCAAATTTGGTCAACTGTCTCAGTAATATCCTTTCATTTTCTGTCCAGAATCCAGTCTAGAATTCTGCTGTACATTGAGTTGTCATGTCTTTTAAGCCTTCTCTATTCTGGAGTAACTCCTCAGCCCTTCTCTGTTTTTTCTTTTCTTCGCCTCTCCTCTCCTCTCCTCTCCTCTCCTCTCCTCTCCTCTCCTCTCCTCTCCTCTCCCTTTGTCTTTTTAGGGCCGCCCCTGTGGCATATGTATGTTCCCAGGCTAGGGGTCGAATTGGAGCTAGAGCTGCAGCTGCCAGCCTATGCCACAGCCACAGCAACGAGGGATCTGAGCCACATCTGTGACCTACACCACAGCTAACAGCAGTGCTGGATCCTTAACCCACCAAGTAGGGCCAGGGATAGAACCTGGGTCCTCATGGATTCTAATCAGATTTGTTTCCTCTGAGCCATGACAGGAACTCCCCCTTCTCCATTTCTTGACCTTGACACCTTTGAACTGTTCAAGCCTGTTATTTTGTAGACTGTCCCTCAACTTGGGCTTCTCTGATGCTTCACTGAGATCAGAGTCAGACTACGTACTTTTAGCAGGAATAATGCAAATGCAGTGCTGAGTTCTCAGCAAATCATATCAGTGGGTGATGCTGTCAGTTTGTCCTACTCCTGGTGAGGGTCACCCTAATCTCTTGGTTAACTTGGTCAACAGGTAAGGTTGACTGATATAAGGTTGCTATTTTCCTCTTTGTATTTAAGAAGTCACGGGGAGATACTTTGAGAATATGTAAAACTCATCAACCTTTTACCTATTAGTTTCACCATCCACTGAAGGTTTTCTAACTCCGTCACTCCTTTTATATCCCTTTGTTACATTCTCCTATAAGGAGGAGCTTCTTCACCCCCCCCACTTTATTCATTCATTCACGTTTATTATATTGACATGGGCTCATGGAGCCATCCCAGTCTTTATGAATTTGATCTCCCAATTGGTTGTTTTCCCGGATGAGTTCTCATTTTCTCATTTGTTCCCATTATCAGTTCTTTTATCCTCTGAAAATCCAAAGTTCTCCCACTGTCCAGAAATACTCAGTTTTAGCTGGAAAGGAGCAATTTCCCAGACTTCTACCCTAAGAAGGAAGAGGGAGAGGAGTGAACATGTAGGGATTTGTTGGGAATCAAGCCCCCAGGGAAGCTTGGGCTGGATTCAGAAAGTGTAGGAACTGGGCTGCTCACCTGTTCTCCTTCACCCTGTTGCTGTCACTCAGCCTGCACCTTGGGGTGGGGATGGGGGGCATGGCCACCCAGTTTTGGGGCCTTTATATGCTGGTCTTTCCTTCTTCTGCTCATGGTTGTGGATCTGTGGATGCCTCTCCAAGAGGCACAGAAATTTATAGCAAGTTCCTTGGTGGCTCAGTGGATTAGGGATCCAGTGTTTTCACTGTAGTTGTTCAGGTTCTATCCCTGACCCAGGAACTTCTGCATGATGTGGGCATGGCAAAAAAAAATTTTTTATGAACTTCCCTGGGGAACACGGCAAAGCCATTTTATACCCATCCTGCTGGCTTTCTCTTCCTAAAGATTTAATCCAGGAAAGGTTCCATCCCCTTGTATCCTATTCTTCTTGCTTCCTTGCCATAGTACTCATCATGTCTATAATATCATTTTCTTTCTTCGCTCTTTCCTTCCTCCCTCACTTCATCCTTCTCCCCTGTGCTTCTTTCCTTTCTTTTATCCCTCTTTTTCCTCCCCTTCCTTTCTTTAACAAGCCAGTACTTTTGAACACCTGCCATGTGTTCATCCGCAAGACAGACACACTTGTTCTCAAGCTCTCCTGTGAACATCTATTAAACAATTTCACAATTAAATATAGGATCACAAACCTTGATAAGTGCTGCCACAGAATGTCAGAGTAGGAAAGTATCCATGTGTATTACAAATGAAGAAATGGGCATGTAGACCTCACAGTCTCCTAGAGTCAGGGAGGGTCTAGAACTCAGGTGTCCTGATGCCTCCTGCCCTGTGTCCTTCACCCCAAGCTCCAGGCCATGGATTACAAACCTCACTGCTGGCTCTGCCCCAGCCAAGCACGGGTTGCTCTCAGGCTAATGAATAGTGCTCTTCTCACATAGGAGAAGTATTTGTAGGAGATCAAATATTTACCTTCTCAACAAATTAGGATAAACTTAAGTAAATGCAGACATCTATCTCTGTGTCAAGATAAAGCCCAGGAGGGTGTAGGGTCGGGGTGGTGGTGGTGCAGGGGGAGGTGGCTCTGCAGTGCCTGTCAGATCTTTTCTGCTTTGCTGTTTCTCCTGTTCTTTGTTTCTGTCTCAGACAGTTTCTCTGCCTTGCTCTGTCTCCATTATCTGTTTCTGCAAGTTTTTTTGTCTCTCTGGATTTCTCTTGGTCTGAATCTCTTTCTGTCTCTGTCTTTCCACTCATCACCCCCAGCCTCCCCCTCTATACTCCAGCCAGGCCCAATTACTTGAAGCTCCTGCAAACTGCAACTTCTCCCAACCTCACAGCTGTTGTGTGATGTACCTTTCCCCCTTCCAGGAGCCCTGATATCTATGCCCTGTCCCCATATTTCTGCCTACCTTATTCATCCTTCAGGTCTGAGTCTGAATGCCACCTTGTACTTTGAGGAGCCTAAACTCCATGAAGAGAGGGATTTTGGAGTCTTTCCTCTCTACTGTATCCCTTGCAACTTTTAAACAGGATTTGTATGACAGTTTCATTAACTTCATCTAGAACAGTGCCTGCTGCACAGCAAGTACTCAGTAAATACTTGTTGAATAAGCAAGTATGTGAATAAATGGGAGGCCTTCCCTGATCCTGCCCCCCCAATCTGGATTGTGCCCCGCAATATCTGATGCTATTTATGTCATAGTCTTTGTCTTTATTATAATTGCTTAGTGTATTGGTTCGGCTGCTTTAAAGGGATCTCAGTAGTTTAGTGATGACTGGTCTAGGTCAATAAGGGATCTTCATAGTTACTCACAGACCCATGGATCTGGGCTGACAGTGGCTCTGCCACCCTTAACCCATGGCAGGAGGAATCAGGAACATAGAAGTACAGACCTGGTGTGTTTCATGGGTCATTTCTGGCAGTGACACAAATGGCTTCTGTTCACATTCTCTTGGCCAGAATTCAGATTTATGGCTCTCTAATTGCAAAGGATGCTGGGATCTGGAAATTTAGTCCAGATATGCTCTGGAGGATGTTGAGGGGTGGAGAGAGGACAGCTTAGGTGAAGAGCTGGCAGCCACGGCCACATCTGGTTACCTATTTGGATCCCCCCTGGGCTATAAGCCCTGTGGGGGATAGGGACTACATCTGTCCTGGTCACTCTTGGTTCCCTAGTAGCTAACCCACAGCCTGGATCATTGTAGACTAACTTGATTGTACACTAGAATCATCCAGGTGTATTTAAAACATCCCGATGCCTGGCTCTCACTCCTGAACATTCTGTATAATTGGTATAATGTAAGACCTGGGCATTGGGATTTTTAAGCTTCTGAGGTGCTTTTAAAGTGTAGAAAGATTTAACGATCACTGCTATTGACCTCAAAGAAATGAATGTCTGCTTGAATAAATGAATGACCAGATCAGCCACCAAATGTTGATACCCAGTGCCAATAGTTACAAATTATATCAATTTGATATATGGGAGATTACGTGTTTTGTTTGGTTTGTATGGAGCTTAAATCTTTTATTTAAAACATTATGTCAGTTGCCAAGATTTAAAAGCTGAAAGATACCACGCAACACTTTTTTTACACCACAATTTGGACTTTTGGTCTCTCTTTAAAAATTTAGATGATCTGTCAGTGCTGGGATCCTTGAGATGGGCTCTTATGTTTTCCACAGTCCCCACCACTCCCTGAGGTGCACCTCCCACCTCTTCCACCCATTTGTTGCCTATCTGGAGCTTCAAGGCATTTACATTTGATATACCCATGGTATAAATAACCTTCTGTGTGTTATCTCAAGAATTCCAGTGCATCCCAGAATCAATCTCCTCTGAGCAAGAGAGAGTAATGTGTTTTCAAGGTCATTCTAGGCCAGGCATTTTTCCTGCCTCTGCCTTCAATCCATTTGATGGAACAGCCTACAGCCCTGTCTACTGGGAACAGAAATGTGTTTTTTCTGTTTCATCATTGCTCTGGGGTGTGGGCAGAGAGTTTAAAGGGACAAGCACTGAATTGGGAGTTAGAATGCTTTGGTTCTGCACTAACTCACTCAGTAATCTTAGAAATGGGGCATTTTTCTTTCCTGGCCTTCCGTTCTCTCATCTGTAAAAGGAGTCAGTTGAATTCAATCATCTTTCACTTCCTTTCCTACTCATATATTCAAGGAATTGGGCCTTATTTTAAAGAGTCTAGAGGTTTTTCCCTTCAAAAAGGGCCATTTCCGAGCTAGAAATCTGCTTAGTTTATGGCTCATCCCTGAAATGAGGCTGCTCACACATATTTTCCTGATAGAAATCAGCCATTTGCCAGTGCTGCATCCAGCCATGCAAAGCTATATGGCAATTAATTATAAATAAATGATTGTCATACAAATCCCATTAACAGGTACAAAAGGGGAGATTACATCTTGGGGAGTGAACTTAAAAATTAATGTGTGGTATCTTTTGAGGAAGGGCTTCTTTTTTAATCTCTCAACCAGAATAATAGTTTGTTTATAGCAAATGCTCCCAGAAAAATATATACTAAAACCCCCAATTTACCAGGGGCTGAGTCAGTTTTTAGAGCTGTCTGTCTTTTTCCTCAAGGAATCTCGCCAAGGAGTCCAGATGTCTATGTCTGCAGGACAGTCTCGCAATGGGGTTCTTAATAATGCATTCTTGTCTGGTCACTGTTGAGGTAGTTGTGCGTGCAAAGTGAATTCTAAAGGAAGGGGGCCTCCTTTCTCCTTCACACTGAAGGTGAAGGAGGTAGCTTGGGGTAGATGTTGTTCTTTCATCAGTGTAGAGAGCTACCATATGAACATCTCTCCTTCTACAGAACACTGCAAATTTTTCTTTGTAGAAATGCTTAAATTGTGGAGTTCCCATTGTGGCTTGGTGGTAACAAATCTGACTAGCATACATGAGGATACAGGTTTGATCCCTGTCCCTGCTCAGTGGGTTAAGGATCTGGTTTGCCATGAATTGTGGTGTAGGTCTTGGACATGGCTCAGATCCTGCATTGCTGTGGCTGTGGTGTAGGCCAGCAGCTGCAGCTCCATTTAGACCCCTACCCTGGAAACTTCCATATGTCTTGGGTGCAGCCCTAAAAAGACAAAAAAGAAAAAAGTGCTTAAATTAGACAAAGACCAAAAACAATAATGTAGTGGACTTTGCAGTTGTACGACTGTCTTAGTTTGGGTTCCCAAGATGTAGACCCCAAGTCAGGGAGTCAAGTGTAAGTGGTTTATTTGGGAGGTGGTTCCAGGAAACCCTAGGAGGTATGTGGGGATAAGAGAAGGGAAGAGAAGGGGCCAAAAAAAAGAATGAGTCACTAAGCCAGTTATTACTGTGGACAACTGGAGCTTAATCCCATTGGAAAACTCTGGGAGCTACTGTAGAACATGATGACCCACCTAAAGGGTGAGGGAGCTGGGGATTTATACACCTCCCCCATCATTATTGGTTGAAGGTTGTTCCTTGGGGATGTTAGTTCCCTGATACTTCTCCTTGCTGTGCACAAAGATAGAGGGGCATGTGGCTACAATGGTAAAGCCCAAGAGGAGAAGGCAGGGACACAGTAGTGTGTGCTGCAATCTAGTGTCCAGCCTTCCTTCACGCATGTCCTGACATTCATTCCACAGTTTTTCTCTTTAGCCTTTCTTTAGAGGAAGCTAAATCCACTGCTACTCTGGGTCTAGGAATGGAAATATGTAGCTCAGACCTAAACTTGTCATCATAGCCCTACCCCTTGAATTACTGGTTCAAGATTAGCATCTGGGGCAATTCAGGCCCCTGGGAAGCTGTGAGGCAAAAGGCAGTCTGGGAAATCTTTCCCACTCTTCTGAGAGGACGTCTAAAATCAACCTTCTCTTTTCTATCTAGACTTGGGGAATAAAGCACACAGCTTGGGGAATTGTTGGGGCCATCTTGAGACCTTGAAAGAGAGTCAAGTGGAGGATGAAGCCAGCACCCTAGGAGAAAAAGAGAAGGGACAAAGCCTGAAGCCTAGTCTCACCATTGTTCTGCCAAATCAAGTTGTCCTTGACATTTAGCCTTCCATAGGTCTTCCAATTATTTTGAACCAAATGATAAATCATTTTATTATTTAAGCCAGCTTGAGTGGAGTTTTTTGTTACTTTTGACAACATTCTCCCTACGTGATTCAAATGAGAATACTCAGTTTGGGTGAAGGGGGAGAAAGTGAGGACACAGGCTTTATCATGTGCTGTTGGGTGGATGAGGAAAGGATTGAACTATTCTGGAAGCCACATTAATAGCAGGCAGCACAGTGAAATGATTGTGAGCTTGCCCTTTGGAGAAATAAAACATCTGAGTTTTATTTCTGGCTCTGCCAGTTTTTAGGTGTGTCATATGGAGAGGTGATATATCTTTCTGAGTCTCAGTTTCCCCATCTGTAAAATGAGAGATAATAAAAAATACTAGCCTTATAGGATTATTCAGAAGAAGTGAAAGATTTGGAATGAAGTTCATGCTCAACAACTGATAATGCTAATGATTAGTCCTGTTATGGAGAGAAAATGTGATCGCAAGAATTAGAAGTCTTCAGAATGTGCAAACTTCTTCTTCTTTTTCTCTTTAGGGCCTTACCTGTGGCATATGGAAGTTCCCAGGATAGGAGTCAAATCAGACTGTAGCCACCGGCCTATGCCACAGCCACAGCAACGCAGGATCTGAGCTGTGTCTGCGACCTACACCACAGATCAGGGCAACACTGGATCCTTAATCCACCAAGCAAGGCCAGGAATCAAACCTGCAACCTTATAGTTACTGGTTAGATTTGTTTCCACTGCACCACAATGGAAACTCCAGAATGTGCAAGCTTCTTCACATAGCAAATCAAACTTTTAGGAATTTACCTGCTGTAAATAATCAGATAAATGCCTAAAGATATATGTATGAGAATTTTCTTTGCATCATTATTTATATTGCAAAAAATTAGAAACAATGTAAATGTTCAACAGTAGGATCTCAGACCAATTACAGTATAAAAAATGTGATATAATATATTGCGTCATTAAAATGATGATGTATATTGTAGTATTATGACATGCAAAGATATTATTTACATATTAAGATGGCCAGGGAGTTCCTTGATGGCTCAGCAAGTTAATGATCTGCTCACTGCTGTGGCTTGGGTTACTGCTATGGTGTGGGTTTGATCCCTGGCTCTGGAACTTCTGCATGTCACATGCACAGCCAAAAAAAAAAAGGGGGTGACAGATTGGGTTTTAAAACAGTCTGTAAGATTGGTGCTTCTTTTGTGAGTAAGGGTATGCACCCCAATGTTAAGATTCATTCTCTTTGGGGGTATAGTATGGGACTGTGGGTAATTTTCAATGCCAACAATGTTCTATGTTTAATTATACAATGAACACATATTACTTTTATAATCAGAAAATAACAACAAAGTTCTTTCTATTTTAAAAACACAAATGAGTTTCAATTCTCTTGACCCATCAAATTGTCAAATGCCCCTTTTATGTGCCTAATTTTCCTCAACACAAAGTGGATTTTTACTCTTCCCCACATAAGATATAGATCATAGAAAGGATTTTTCCTTAACCTTAATTTGTTTCTCATTACTAAAATACTATGTATCCCTAGTAAAAAATTCAATTGTAGGAATATATTACTTAGTTCCCACCTTCTGCTCTCCATTATTTCACTCCTAAATTCAGAATGCGTGCGTGTGTTTTAGCTTTTCAATGCATAGGCTTATCTTTTGTTTACTTTCTATGTATATGCTAATATATTTCCTTTGTGTTTCTTCTGTTCTAAATCACCATCATTGGTAAGCTACTCTTTTGCTCAGCCTTTTGACAAAACATGAAATGTTGCATTACATGAAAAGGCAAGTCTTAATTTCAATAACAATGTGAAAAATTGCTTCTTAAAATCAAAGAACTAGAAAGCATACATATATTGTTTTTCCTTTATTGAGTTATAATTCACATACAGTAAAATGCACAGATCTTAAAGTATACAGTTTGATGAGTTTTGAGATATATATAGATAGATAGATATAGTTTTTTTTTTTTAACATAGGACTATACTTTATACACTTCCCTGCAACTTGATGATTTTACTTAGCAGTGTATCTTGGACATCTTGCCCCATCCATCCCATTCTTTTAATAGCTGCATAGCATTCCATCATTGTGACTGTACAGTCATTTATTTCCCCAAACCCCTACTGATGGACGTTTGGGTTGTGTCCAATTTTTTGGCTGTTACAAACAGAACAGTGAATATCCTTGTTCATCTATCTTTGTGCCCTTGTGGGAGAATTTTTCATAGGTGGATTGTTATTGATGTCTAAGCACGATCGATTCAGAATGCTTCACGTAGAATGTTCAAAAGATGTAATCTGTGTTCTCAAAAGGGCACAGCTAAGCAAACACCATCTCGCTCATGTTTCTCCCCACTGAGGTCCTGATCAGGGACCTCAGCTTTTATATTGGCTTCTCCCAAAGGTAGGGGATTCTGGGAGAGCCCACTTAAATCCTATCCATTGGATCAGGGCAGCTTTGGGCTTTGCATTCATTAAGGGAATGTTAGCTCTGTGCTGGGTTCTTTTGGGCTCTGGGACACTATGGTGTGATGGATATGTCCCCACTGTCCTAGGCTGACATTCTGGCAGAGGAGATAACAAGGAAACAAATGCATAATGGGCCACTTCTTGAAGCCTCAACTAACAGCAGGGGGAGTAGGGAAAATCCTGTGGTGCCCTACCTTAGAAATAGCCTTCCAGTTGGAAATGGGGGACATTTCTCTTTGGTAGAGCGTGTGTTATTCCTGTGTCTTGTCCAATCTGCAGAGAAACATGCTTCTCTCTTTTAATCTCTCTCTCTTTTCTTTTTAGGGCTGCACCCATGGCATATGCAAGTTCCCAGGCTAGGGGTTGAATCACAGCTGCAGCTGCCAGCTGACACCATAGCCATAGCAACACAGGATCCAAGCCACATCTGTGACCTCCACCCCAGCTCACAGCAATGCTGGATCCGCAATCCCATTGAGCAAGGCCAGGGATCATAACCCACTGAGCCACATGGGAACTCCCATGTTCCTCTCTTTGTAGACCCACAAAAGCCCTGGTATTAATGATGTCAGAGAAATAAACCCCAGATTTTGGGGAGGCAGGAAAGGGCAGTGAAAATAGCACATGATTGGGGGTTAGAGAGGCCTGGGTTTGAATCTCAGCTATGGTTGCCTGAGTAATGGGCACTCTAAACACATCCATGTCCTAGTTCCCAGAACCTGTTACCTTACATGGCAAAAGGGTCTTTGGTAGATGCCACTGAATAAAGGATTTTGAGATGGGAAGATTATTCTGGATTTTCTGGAGTTGGGGGGAGCAATGTAATCACAAGTGTCCTTATACAAGGAAAGCAGGAAGGCCAGAGTGAGTCAAAGGAGATGTGGCAATGGGAACAGAGGCTGGAGTGATGTGGGGCCATCAGCCAAGGAATGCAGGCAGCCTCTAGAAGCTGGAAAAGGCAAAGAGGTGATTCTCTGCTAAAGCTTCCAGAAGGAATGCAGCCCTGATCACACATTTGACATACATCTGACCTTCCAAATTGGAAGATAAATCTGTATTGCCCTAAGTCACTACGTTTGTGGTAATTTGTTATAGCATCAGTAGGAAACTCATACACCAGTACCACGGCTTACTGCTGTGTGTCTTTGACAAGCTATTAAACTTTCTGAGCCTCAGTTTATTTATCATCTGCAAAATGAGCTTAATGTTACCTCTCCTGTGGGTTTTCATTTTAAACAATTGGAGATAAAACATCTAAAGGGCCTACCTTGGTGCCTGGAGCATAATAAGTGATAGGCAAACAAATAGAAGGCATTGTTATTATTATTTTATTATTGATACTTTAATTCCTTCCTATCATAAAAAAATTGAGACATAAGCATCAATGGCAAAATAGAACCAATAACAAAATAGAAATAGAGATTCAGGATCAGCAAAGCAACAAAAAAGGCAGAAAGTCAATTCAGGGAAAAGATCATACATGTGTAGGCAATATGAATTAAAGAATTGCACCAGTTGAGTTTCAGATTTGGCACTGAGCTTCCTGGCTGCCAAAGTGAAAAGGGAATATATCATCTTATGCTTTTTATTTTTTATTTATTTAGGGTTTTTTTTTTGCTGACTTTCTTTTACTCAAAATTATATTTGTGAGAGTCATCCACTTTGTAGAGTGTAACTGTAATCCATTGATTCTTACTGTTATACAGTAATTCAGTGGTTGAATATACTACAATGTATTTATTCTACATTATATATTCTATAATGTATTCTATAATATATTCTACATTATAACTTTGTTATAGTTTTTGTCTATAACAAAGAACGCTACTATAACATATTACTGTTATCTTTTTTTTTTTTTTTGTCTTTTTAGGGACACACACATGGCATATGAAGTTTCCTGGGCTAGGGGTCAAATTGGAGCTGTAGCCACTGGCCTACACCACAGCCACAGCAACAGCAGATCTGAGCTGTGTCTGCAACCTACACCACAGATCATAGCAACGCTGGATCCTTAATCCACTGAGCAAGGCCAGGGATCAAACCTGTGTCCTCGTGGATGCTAGTCAGATTCATTTCCACTGAACCACGACAGGAACTCTATATTATGCTTTTTAATAGCAGAAAGAGGAAAAAAATTAATTATTCAAGGAAAGCAAAACTTTGCTTAGTACTCTAAGAAATCTATATATTTTTCCTTTGCTGTGCTTAGCCCAAGTGCATCCAACTAATAGTGTGATTATCTATTTAAATCTGTCTCCTCTTACTAGACTACAGTTATTCTTTTTTTTTTTTTTTTTTTTTGTCTTTTTGTGTTTTTCTTGAGCCACTCCCGCGGCATATGGAGGTTCCCAGACTAGGGGTCGAATCGGAGCCATAGCCACCGGCCTATACCAGAGCAACAGCAACGCGAGATCTGAGCTGCGTCTGCAACCTACACCACAGCTCACGGCAACGCCGGATCGTTAACCCACTGAGCAAGGGCAGGGATCGAACCTGCAACCTCATGGTTCCTAGTCGGATTCGTTAACCACTGCGCCACGACGGGAACTCCCCAAGACTACAGTTATTCTTAAGCCCGAATTCACATTAAAATCACTTGGGACCTTTAAAAAATATCAATGCCTAGGTCCAGCTGAAGCTAATTACATCAGAATCTCTGGGAGAGGAACATGGCATTAGTATTATTTATTTATTTATTTATAAAAATTATATTGGAGTATAGTCGACTTACAATGTTGTGTTAGTTTCAGGTGTACAGTGAAGTGATCAGTTATACATATGCATATATCCATTCTTTTTTGGATTCTTTTCCCATATAGGTTATTACAGAATATTGAGTAGATATCCTTGTGTTATATAGTAGGTCCTTATTAGTTATCTATTTTATATAGAGTAATATGTATATGTTAACTCCACACTCCTAATTTATCCCTCCCTTGCCACGTTTCCCTTTTGGTAACCATTAAGTTTAATTTCAAAAATCTGTGAGTCTGTTAACTGTTTTGTAAATAAGTTGTTTTATATCATTTTAAAAATTAGATTACAGGAGTTCCCACTGTGGCTCAGCAGGTTAAGAACCCAACTAGTATCCATGAGAATGCCGGTTCAATTCCTGGCCTTGCTTAATGGGTTAAGGATCTGGCATTGCCACAGCTTTGACATAGGTCACAGATGTGGCTTGGATCCTTCATAGCTATGGCTGTGGCATAGGCCAGCTGCTGTAGCTCCAATTTAACCTCTAGCCCAGGAACATCCATATGACACAGGTGCGGCCCTAAAAATAAAAAAATAAAAATTAGATTCCACATATAAGTGATACGATATTTGTCTTTCTGTGTTACTTCACTTAGTATGATAATCTCTAGGTCCATCCATGTTGCTGCAAATGGCATTCTTTTACATGGCTGAGTAATATTCCATTATATATATACTTATATGTACCACAGTTTACAGCCATACCACCCTGAGCATGCCCAATCTTGTCTGAGCTCAGAAGCTAAGCAAGGTTGGGCCCGGTAAGTACTTGGATGTGAAACATCAGTAGTTTTTTAAAGGTGCCTCAGCTCTGGTGGCAGCCAAGGTAGAAAACCACTGAACCCAATGATTATCTACCTGGAGGCAGGACGTCAGATCTGTCTTATTTACAGCTTTATCCTCAGCACCTGGCCCAGCTGTCCAATATGTATTTAAAGATTTTTTTTTTTTTTTTTTTTTGCACAGGTAAATCCTTTATCTTATTTAAAAATATCAAAATACTTACAGTGGAATGTCTTCCTCCTTACCTAACCTCTACCTACCTGTTTCTCATTTCTCTCCATCTCCCAGTATAGGTTAACACTGTAACATTTTTTTGTCCAGTACACCTTTATGCAAAGACAGATAAAATTGAATGTATATATGTGTGTATTCACATAACATTAGATTCTGTTATTGGTCCCATTCTTCATTCCCCTCTGGTGGTATTATACATCCACACCCTTGCCATGGTCTCATGGTGGGTTTCTTTCACCCTCTTGACTTTTGACTTGGCCATGAGACTTGTTCTGGCCAATGGAATGTGAGCTGACAGGACGTGAGAGTCTTGAAATGTTTTCACTTGATTGGTCTTGCTCCCTTATGCCCCATGGTCTACCAAGAGAGGAGTATGCCATGGTTAACTATTGCCCCTTCACCCTGGCCCTTGAATGAGGAATGTGAAACAGATTCAAACAGGATCTGAAGGCAGCTCTAAGCAGAGCCACCCTGCTGAACCCAGCCAAGATCAGCAGAACCCCAACCAGCTCTTGGTTCCATGAGCATGAGAATGAATGATTACTCTTCTAAGTTTTTGGGGTGGTTTGTTAGTCAGTGTTATTGTGGGAATGCCATATCTGTGTGGAATGTCATTGTTTGGATATATCCTTATTTATTCAATTAGTCTTCTATTCAAAGCCATCTCTATTGTTCCCAGTATTTTGCTTTTAGAATTCTGAAGGGAATAACCTTGTACATACATTATGTTGCACAAGTCTAAACATCTCTGCAGGGTATAATTCCAGAAAGGAAATTGTTAATGTCAAAGAATACCTGCATTCATAATTTTGATATTTTCAAGTTACAAACCATAGGAACGCTCCAACTAGCAGTGCTTGAGAATAGCTATTTTCTCACAGCCTCCCAAACAAAGTGTGATGAATTTTGCCAACACAAAACCTTTTGAATTTTTGCCAATCTGATGGGGAAACTAGTACCTCAGTGTCTCTTTAATTGCATTTCTCTCTTTTTTAAATACGATTGAGCATCTTTTCCAACACTTTAGAGTCATTTGTATTTTCTTTTCTATGAACTGTCTGTTCATTACCTTTTAACCATTTTTCTATTAGATCGTCTCTCTTATTGATTCACTCAGTATGTATTTGCCGGATAAATGAATGAATGGAATAAGATGAATTTAAATACAGGACATGGAATGTCATGGTTCAGCATACCTAATAAAACCTGGTAGAAGTGAGAATAGATTTGATGTGGTTACGGTTATTCATTGTGTTCTTTGATGAAAAGCTGACTTTAAGCGTAACATAAAGGACAGCTCTGCCAGAGGCTGAAGTAACAAAGTCCAGGTAGGCAGTCTTATGGAGCCAAAGACTGAGAATATCCAGAGGGTTGTCTTGGTGGGAGTGGAACAGAGTGAGATCGTATGCTCCCCAGGCCTAGAAGACCTTATTCACGCTCTGAAATGGACAGTCTGTGCTTCATAGCTAGTTGAACAAGGGGCAGGTTGGCATCATAGTGTCAACACTAAGGTGGAGAATTGGGGCTCTCACCTGGATGGAAGGTGTAGTAGACCAGCTTATGTGCCTTTCATGAACCACGCACTTGTCTTGCTTTCTGGCCAGAGTGAGCTTAGCCATGGCTTATGCTATTCTCATGATGTTAGAGACGATGGTTTTTGCCACCGTTCTTGCTATTGTCATTCCTCCTCTAGCAGCTGCTCTGTCTGGTCCTTTATATCCCTTATATCCGCTGAGGCATGAGGCATTGTGAAGTTCAGTTGATTACCCACCTACTTAATCAAACTGAGCTTTCAACCCAGTTCCGCTCAGCTCCAAACTAGCACCTGTGTGATTCACCAGAATGGGTGTGTGTGTGTATCCTTTCAGAGATGTTCTATAAATATTCTGCTGTACGTGTCTTTATAGGACATCACTTAAAACACTCATATGACCCACACCCTGCTTAGAGATGGTTTCATTTTGGCGCATATCAATTGCCTCTCTTGTCTGAGTAGCATTTGTTGCATGGTATGGATGGACCATAAGTCATTTAGCCCATCCTCCATTGAGAGCAATCAGACTGTCATCTGCCTCCTGTTGTGCATTTGTAATTAGAGTGTCACTTGATAGATGAGAGGATAAGAAAGTGAAGGACTTGCCCAAGGTTGTGTAGCTCTTTGGTGGCAAAGCTAGGATTGGTACATAGGTCTTTTGACCCTGGCCCACCTTGTCTGCAGTTCCTCCACAAAGCTGCAGGGGCTCTGGGGAAAGGAAGGGCATGGCACTAAGCCCCAAAGGCCAGTTTAGTGACAAACCCCCTGCTTCTGGGTGGTGTCTCACTCAGCCATTCTCTTAATTCTCTGGCATGGTCACTGCCACCAACAACCTTCCTCCAGTGCGCCGTATGTCCCTCTGTTCCACTCCAGCACAGCAGCTCAGCAAGCCCCAGGATACCTCCCTCTGATGACAGGTAAATCATTGATCACTACTGAGAACCAGCTGAGAGCAGGATCTATTTAAAGAAGCACGTTTCCAGGTGCTGAGTCACATTGGGCTGGACAAAGCAGCCTGAGTCTAGGCAGTGTGGATGTTCATGGCACAATGGCCACTGCAGCCTGGCTCAGACTTTGGCAACCACCCCAAAGAGGCTCTGAGCTGAAATGCCACATTTAATGAAATGAAACATGGCACTTCAAGCCCACATCAATATCTGTATTTCTCTGTTTTTGTTTTTGTTTTTTGTTTTTTGTTTTGTCTTTTTCAGGGCCTCCTGTGGCATATGGAGGTTCCCAGGCTAGGGGTTGAATTGGAGCTATTGCCGCCAGCCTACGCTACAGCCACAGCAACACGGGATCCAAGCTGCATCTGCCACCTACACCACAGCTCACGGCAATGCGGGATCCGTAACCCACTGAGCAAGGCCAGGGATTGAACCTGAGTTCTCATGGATGCTGGTCAGGTTCGTTAACCACTGAGCCATGCCAGGAACTCCATTCTGTATTTTAAATGTAGGTATTTTCACTACTTCCTCCCTGACCACTCCTCTTTATTATCATGGTGATCACTCAGCCAAAATTGCTGTCACAGAGATAGAGATTCAAATCCCAGCTCTGCTGGTTACTAGCTATGTGACCTTGGGCAAGTTGTATAGGCTCTCTGAATCTCAGTGCCCTCATTTGTAAAATGAGTTTAATAGCTACCTTGTAGAATGTAGAGGAAACATAAAGGCAGCAATATATGAGAAGCCTATATCATATATCATAGCACTGTGTATAGCATTCAACAACAAATAGCAAATTAAATTAAATACATGTTCAACACTATACTAGGCAATGTAATATAATGCCAGCTCTCATGAAAGTTGATTAAAGAAGACATAAACTTATGAAGCGATAATGAACTGATCTGAACAATGCAACATTCAGACAGTGAGAGTCTGCTTTGGTCCAGACAAGGCACTGACCAAAGGAATGCACAAATGGTTTGCATTCTCAAACAACTCACTATCTAGTAGGAGAGACATGCAAACATAGTTACAGCACAATGTGAAACTTTCTCAAATATATTGAAATTGGTCTGAGATACCAGGTCAAGAAGCAGCTAATTCTGCCTATAGGACATTTGGGAAAGGCTTCTGAAAGGAAAAAAGATGGCAGATACATGGCATATGTGACATCACTCCAATCTGTGTCCATGGCAGTCATTGGTCATCAGTCTTGGCACTGAGTGCAACATGCTGACCTTCTCAACACAGTGTTCCAGACAGCCATTACCAGTCAATCAACACTGATATGATGAACACTATCCTCCAGTCAGAAAGTGTTCAGGGGTAGGATAGAGATAATTAGAACTCTTGATCTCATGGAAGAGAATTAGCCTGGGGAGAGGTATGAAGACACTTGAAATCTAGTGTGGCTTTGACATTTTTTGTGCCATGTGGACCTGGGTCAGTTAATCTCATTGAACTTGGTTTCCTCTAAGAAACTCTGATTCTTGGAGATCTGAGGCAAGAGAGATGCTTCCTCTTTGGGTGTTCAAGGAAGGCTTACCACAAGAGGTGAGATTTCAGGGGCCTTTAAAGGATGGGCATAGTTTGCTTCAACAAAGAACTGTGTGTGTGCTGCATGCGTGCATGTTCTAAGAGTTTGAGGGAATCGGTGACTAAGAGTGGGTAGATTTCAGAATCTACTTCCATCTACCGTTTCCAAAATAAAAAGCAATTATACCCCTGTAGTCTATCTGTGGGGTGGGGAAACTACAGTTGGGGCCCAACTGCAATCCCCTCCAGGAGGCAGTCATAATCATGGAAAAAATGATGCTTTCCACTTTTTTTCTGGATGTGGGGAGGGATGTTGTGAGAGGTGGGGGCTGGTGGCAGCTGTCTGCTGCTCTTTCGTTTTGCATTGTAAATTCTCTGTCCCTCGACAAAGGTTCCATTTATCTTGTCTCCCCAGCAGGGCCAGGTCACCCCTAAGCCCACGAGGGTAGAAGAGCTATTTCCCATGCAGGCCTGTGACCCATAGCTATGCCCTTGGAGGGGCTGTCTTCCAAAATGAAACCAGGTTAGAGCCATTTATAGATTCAAGACTTGACATTCTGACTCCCCTTTCTTGTTTACTTTTCTCATTCTGTCTGTAACTTAACTGACCAGTCAGCAAAATGATTCCAGTATGTAGAATCCATAGTCACACTGCTCGGGTTCACATTCTGGCTCTGCCACTTCTACACTGTGTGACCTTAGGCAAGTGACTTGACCTCTCTGAGCCTTAGTTTCCTCACCAATAAATATGGGAATAAAAATAGTACCTATTTCATAGAGAGGTGTGGACTCATTGAAAAAACCTCGGTAAACACAGAGGAACTTAGCAGTGGGAGGACTAAAAGGTAAGCATCATGGAAGGGGTAGAGAGGAGGGTATGATGTTCCAACTGTGTGCACAAAACTGTTATGCCCAAATTCCAGTTTTTTTGGAATAAAGGCCAATTTCCCTAGATATGGACTCTGAGATGTTAGGGGTGACTTGCCAGATTATTTCTGCCCACAGCAAGGGTAGAAGCTGTTGAGTGGAGACTCTGCAGCTCTATGAGGTGCCTCACAGAACAGAGACAACAAGCTCAAGGGAAACTCAGTGCTTCAGACTGTGGCCCTTAGAGCCTATCACACCTAAGCTGGAGTGTGGGTTTTGCCATTTATCACACCATCCTCTTGTGTAAGGGACATAACATCTCTGAGCCTTCCTTTCCTCATCTGTAAGATGGAGCTAATTATAACATCCACCTCATGGAATGCATGTAAAGTGTTCTGTGTTGTGCTTGATACAACCTTCCATATGTATCTCCTATAAAGATTGGCTCAAAAAATAACTAAGTTCATCATCAGACTTGAGGTGGCCATAAATCTTTGGAGGGCTGGAACCATACTTTATCTTAGTATCTGCAGTGCCTGGCACATATGGGAATTAGTTTGGTTCCAAAGAGCAGAGATCCATTCAAAGTAGCTGAGATAAAAATGAAGGATTTTAGGTGAGATCAGGGAAATGTTTTAAAATTCAGTGGCAAGAATTATAACTGGACTTCATTACAACTAAAGATTTGTGATGACATCTTGGACCCTTCCCCATGCACACGCCTCTTGGTCTTCCCTCAAACTTTCTCTGAGTTTCCTCTTTCCCTCTATGAACAGATGCCACCTCTCCTCTTGCATCTGGTCCGTAGCAACCTCCCCACATGCCAGCTCCTCTCCCTTAGCCTGCACCACAGGTGGCATCATAGACTGATCAAGAGCCCAGGCTTGGAATCATGTTGCCTGGGTTAAAATCTTGGCTTTGCTGCTCACTGACTGTACAACCGTAACTCCATCACTTTCCTCATTCACAAATGGAGCCTGATAATAACACCTGCCTCATAGCATGTTGAGACGTAAATGACTTAATATGTGAAATACTTATAATACCTGGGTTAGGGCAGTGACATCCTAACTGGTCTACCTCTCCCTTTGCTCTCCTTCAGAGTATTCAGTGGTATGTGAGTTCATGTTCCTCCTCCTCTCTAAACTCCTCTATGGCTCCCGTCTCTCCAAGTGAAAACCCGAGCCCTTATAGTGGCCTGCAGGACCCTACACCATCGGGTTCCTGGCTTCCTCTCATAAGATCTCCTGGGATTCTTCACTTGGTCTCTCTGCTCCACCCATATTAGCCTCTTGCTGCCCCACAAACACAGGCTAGGTCTGTCCCTACCTCAGGAACTTTGCACTTGCTGTTTCCTCTGCCTAGATCAAACATCCCTTAGATACCAGGCTTGCTTCCTTCAAGGTGATGCTCAAACATCACCTTCTCAGTGGGACCTTCCATGACCACTCATTGTATTTAAAGTAGAAACCTCTTACCCGGTACTCCTTATTTACCTGCCCAGATTGTTATTACGTTTATTGCCAGAATGTCACAAAGGCAGGGTTTTCGTGTGTCTTGCTCACTACTGTCTCCCCAGCGCCTGACACTGTCAACTCAATATTTTTTGACTGAATAAATAAATGTTGGTGCATACTATAATTGCTAACAAACTTTCTGAGACTTTTGATCTTTTTATTTTCCTCTCACGGATGTCTCTTACAGATTTCAACCTGCCACTGTTTTGAGGCTTCTTTCTTCCTTCCAGCATATTCCTACTGGGTGTTTGTTTTAGAGGTAAACATTGTCCTTGTGGTATAATTACGAAGTTGCTCTAGAAAAATAGTTTCATCTCCCTTTGAAGTGAATCTTCTTCTTCTTTAAAAGGCATCAGAACCCCCTACTGAATTCTTTACCGTAGCAAAATTAGTTTCCTAAAGCTGATGTGGAAGCTAATTTGTGTATTGCTGTCAGTTGGAAGGCTTTGAAATTAATTGTCTTAGCTAACCTTGTTGAGATCTAACCATGTTATGTTTAGTGCATTATCTCCTCATTGGGTCTGGTGGGATAAGTCCTGCTTTATTCTCTCTTGAGCAGAGAATGTAACTTTTATTGGTTTCCAAATTAAGATGGAGAGCTAAATGGTTGTGGAAAAAACTCTCAGATTGGAAGGCAGATTTTAGAATTTCGATTCTAAAAATACCCCTGAAGTAGACTGACCTAGTGGCTTAGGGTCAGGCTATCCTTTCTGAACCTTTTGGAGAAGTACATCCTAAAATAATTTAAAATTATGGAAGTCCCTGCTGTGGCACAGTGGATTAAAAATCTGACTGTAGCAGCTTGGGTTGCTGCAGAGGTGTGGGTTTGATCCCCAGCCTGTCGAGGTGGGTTAAAGGGTCTGTGTTGTCACAGCTGTGGCATAGGTCACAGCTGCAGCTCTGATTCAGTCTCTGGCCCAGGAGCTTCCATGTGCCATAGGCACGGCCATAAAAAAAATAATAACAATAAAAATTTTAAGGGAGTTCCCATTATGGTGCAGCAGAAACAAAACTGACTAGTATCCATGAGGGATGCAGTTTTGATACCTGGCTTCAATCAGTGGGTCGAGGATCTGGCATTGCCATGAACTATGGAGTAGGTCACAGAGGAGGCTTGGAGCTTGTTTTTCTGTGGCTGTGGTGTAGGCCAGCAGATATAGCTCCGATTTGACCCCTAGCCTGGGAACTTCCGTATGCCTTGGGTGCAGCCCTAGGAAAAAAAACAAAAAACAAAAAGCAAAAAATTTTTTAAAGAAATAAAATAAAATTACACAAGTAATAGTGAAGTACATTTTTATAAAAATTTAAAATTTATGAGCAAAGCTAACATCCCTTTTGACCATAAATCTCCCACATACCCAAATTATCTTATTTGTTAGATGTTTATATTTCTAGACAGTTTTCTATGCATCTCTGTATGATTTTATAGTATTGTTACATGAATATCTTTTACCTAAGTGTACAACACTGTGATATTGTAATCATAACTGGCTTATTCCAGTTATGGGTCTTTAAGTTCTTTCCATGTCAGTACGTACATATGTTTTATACTTTTGAATGGCTTCATGGTACATCTATTAGTCAGCTCAGGCTGCACAACCAAATGCTATAGACTTGGTGGCTTAAACAATAGACATTTATTTCTCACAGTTCTGGAGGCTGGGAAGTCCAAGTTCAAAGTGCCAGATGATTTGATTCCTGATGAAGCCCTCTTCCGGCTCACAGCTGGCCTTCTTCTCTCTGCATCCTCACATGGCATAGAGGGTACAAGTTCTGGGTCTCTTTCCTAGAGTCCCCACCCTCATGTCCTCATTTAAACCTAAGTACTTCCCAAATGCCCCAATACCATCACACTGGGGGCTAGGGATCTAGCATATTCATTCTGGTGGGGGAAGGCAACAGACGTTCAGTCCACAGCGTATTCTCTAATACATTGCTTCCTTAGCCATTTTCTTGTTGATGAAAGTTTAGTCTGTTTTCAATTTTTCCCTAGTACAAACCATGCTGTAATGAACACCCTTGTTCAGACCTCCTCTCTCAGATGGACAGTGAGAAATGGAATGGTTGTATTGTAGTTCTGTCATTCTTTTTTTAAAAATAAGAAAAAAAGTTTTTAGCCACGCCTGCAGCATGTAAATTCTCAGCCAGGGAATCAAACCCACACCAGTGACAACCCTGGATCCTTAACCCACTGAGCCACCAGGGAAGTCTATAGTATTGTTTTTTTACAGCCACACCAGTGGCATATGGAAGTTCCTGGGATAGGAGTACATTCTTTTTAGTGTCTTGGCTTGTTATCAGATATTATTTAGATTCTTTTGATTTCAGAGAGAGTTGTGTTCATCCTTATGGAGGCTGGCAAACCAGTTTTATTTCTGTTTAAAGGATGTAGGTAAAAGGTATAGATGGTTACAAAGTAAAAGGTAGAAAATGATATGAGGTTAAAATCCTCCCTCCCACATCTGTTCCCTGGCTCTCTTGCCAGAGAGTCATGCCCGCATTCCAAACTCTACATTCTCTTGTGTATGAAAGCAAATTAGCTTAAACATCAGTGGTGCCATACTGAACATAGTTCTGACACCTGTCTTTTAAATTTTTTTTCTTTTTTTAAAAAAAGTTTTTTTAGGAGTTCTCATCATGGCTCAGTGGAAATGAATCTGACTGGTATCCATGTGGACGCAGGTTCAGTCCCTCGCCTTGCTCAGTGGGTTAAGGATCCAGTGTTGCTGTGAGCTGAGGTGTAGGTTGCAGATGCAGCTCAGATCCTACATTGCTGTGACTGTGGCACAGGCTAGCAGCTGTAGCTCCAATTCAGCCCCCTAGCTTGGGAACCTCCATATGCCGTGGATGCGACCCTAAAAAAAAAAAAAAAAAGACAAAGACAAAGGTGTTTTTTTATTATTATTAAAGTATAGTTGATTTACAATGTTTTGTCAATTTCTGCTGTATAGCAAAGTGACCCAGTCATATATATACACACACACACACACATACATTCTTTTTCTCATATTATCTTCTATCATGTTCTATCACAAGTGATTGGATATAGTTCCTTGTGCTATACAGTTAGACTTCATTGCTTATCCATTCTAAATGTAATAGTTTGCATCTACTACCCCAAACTCCTGTCCATCCCCTTCCTTCACCTCCCCCTTGGCAACCACAAGTCTGTTTTCCGTGTTTTAACTATGGAAAAATTCAAACAAATACAGGAGAACACAGTATGATAAGTCCCTCTGTAGCCATTGCTCAGCTGAACAATTACCAGCATACTGCCCTTGCTTTTTCAACTCTAAGATACATCTTGGACCTGATTCCATTTAAGTTTGTGTAAAGGTGCCTCCTTTATGTTCATGGTTGCTTAGTATTCTACAATAAGGTCATCTTCTCATTCATTTCACCAGTGTCCTGTTGATGGACATTTATATTGTTTCCAATCTATATCACTATAAATAATACAGCAATGAATCTTCTTTTACATCCATCTTTGGGCACCTATGTAAATAAATTTGTGAGAAACTCCTGAAAGTGGAATTGCTGAGTCAAAGACATAATGCATTTAAAATGTTGTTATGTATTGCCAAGTGGCCCACTAATGGAACTGAATTAATTCTTGCTCTCCTTCATAGTACAGGAGAGTGTTCATTTCTCCTCATGTTCATCAACATAATGTATTATCACTTTTTTTTATGTTTAAAATACTCTCTGGTTGTATCTTCAGCAGTGTTTTTCAAGCAGAAAAGTGAGATCCAGTTAGTGGGTTGTGAAGTCAATTTAGTGGGTAGAAATCAGGATAGGATAGAATAGAACATATCAAAGAATATCATTTATATTAAGAGGAAGTGAGGAGATGGGATTAAGACGGCAGAATAGAAGGAATGGAACTCAACTTCTCTCCTAAAAACAACAAAATTTATAACCAAATGCTGAGCAATCTTCAACCAAATGGACTGGAAACTTTCGAAAAGATATCCCACTCCAAATGAAAAAGAGGAGGCCACATCAAGAGGTAGGAGGAGTGATTACACGATGTAAGCAACCCTATACCTCCTGGGTGGGAAACCCCACAGACTGGAAAGTAACTGGTTCACAGAGACTCACCTACAGGAGTGAGAGTTCTGAGCCCCACATCAAACTCCCATGTGTGGGGATCTGGCACTGGGAGAAAGAGCCCCTGGAGCTCTGGCATTGAAGGCCAGTAGGGCTTGTGTGCAGGAGCTCCACGGGACTGAGGGAAATGGAGACCCCATTCTTAAAAGGTTCACACAGACTTTCACATGCACTGGTCCCAGGACAAAGCAAAGTCTCCATAGGAATTTGGATCAAACCTGACTGCAGTTCTTGGAGAACCTCCTGAGAAAACAGGGGTGAATGTGGCTTATTGTGGGGGAAGGACAATGGAAGCAAATCTCTTTGGAATATTCATCAGCATGCCTTTCTCTGGAGGTGGGCCATTTTGAAAATCTGGCCCCACCCATCAGTGCCGAGAAGCCCCAGGCCAAACAACAATCCAGGTGGGATAGCAGCCCTGCCCATCAGTAAACAGGCTGCCTAAAGACCCCCCAGGCACACAGCCTCCTCTAATCTCACCCAGAGTCAAAGCCCCACCCACCAGAGGGATAGGAATCAGCTCCACCTACCAGTGGGCAGGCACCAGTCCCTCCCATCAGGAATCCTACAGCAATCCCCCATACCAACTTCAGCCACAAGAAAGAGAAGACACCAGAAGTAAGAGAGGCTACAACTCTATTATCTGTAAAAAGGTCACCACACCAAAAACCTATAAAAATGAAAAGACAGAGAACTGTAACTCAGATGAGAGAGCAAGAAAAAAAAACCCAGAAAAACAGCTCAGCTTCCAGGAAAAAGACTGTAGACTGTTGATGCTGAAGATGATGCAAGACATTGGAAATAAACTGGAGGCAAAGATGGATAACTTACAGGAAACACTGAGCAAAGAGATACAAGATATAAAGCTTAAACAAGAAGAGATGCAAAATACAATAACTGAAATAAAAAATTCACTAGAAGCAACCAACAGCAGAATACAGGAGACAGAAGAACGAATAAGCAAGGTGGAGGACAGGTTAGTGGAAATTACGGATGCGGAACAGAAAAGAGAAAAAAGATCAAAAACAAATGAAGAGAGTCTCAGAGAACTCTGGGACAATGTTAAACATACCAACATCTGTATTATAGGGGTGCCAGAGGAGAAGAGAGAGAGAAGGGGACAGAAAAAATATTTGAAGAGATAATAGCCAAAAACTTCTGTAACATGGGAGAGGAACCACTCACTCAGATCCAGGAAGCACAATGAGTACCATATAAAATAAACCCAGGGAGGAACACCCTGAGACACATATTAATCGAACTGACCAAAATTAAAGACAAAGAGACAATATGAAAGCAGCTAGGGGAAAAAAACAAATAACACACAAGGAAATCCTGATAAGGTTACTGGCAGATTTTTCAGCAGAAACTCTGCAGGTCAGAAGGGAGTGGCATGATACACTTAAAAGGAAAGGAAAAAACCCTCTAACCAAGATTACTCTACCCAGCAAGGCTCTCATTCAGATTTGAAGGTGAAATCAGAAGCTTCACAGATAAGCAAAAGTTGAGAGAATTCAGCAACAGTAAACCAGCTTTACAACAAATACTAAAGGAACTTTTCTAGGCAGAAAAGAAAAGGCCACAACAGGAAACAAAAATACCACAAATGGGAGTTCCCTTCGTGGCTCAGTGGTTAACAAATCCAACCATGAGGTTGCGGGTTTGATCCCTGGCCTTGCTCAGTGGGTTAAGGATCTGGCGTTGTCGTGAGCTGTGGTGTAGTTTGCAGACATGGCTCGGATCCTGTGTTGATGTGGCTCTGGCATAGGCCGGCGGCTACAGCTCTGATTAGACCCCTAGCCTGAGATATGCCGTGGGTACCTATGCCGCGGGTATGGCCCTAGAAAAGACAAAAAAAAAAAAAAAAAAAAAAAAACCCACAAATGACAAGGCTCACCAGTAGAGGTATATATACAGCAAAGATACAAAATCATCCACACACAATTATGCCACCAAAATCAGAAATTGTGAGAAGAGGGAGGTACAAATGCAGGACACTGGAGATGCACTTGCAATTAAGAAACCAACAACTTAAAACAATCTTGTATATATATAGACTCTTATATCAAAACTTCAGAGTAACTGCAAACCAAAAATCTACAATTGATACACAAACAAATAAAAAAAATCAACCCAAATACAACACTAAAGATAGTCATCAAACCAGAAGAGGACAGAACAAGAGAAGGGAAGAAAAAAGAGCAACAAAAACAAATCCAAAGCAATTAATAAAATGGCAGTAAGAACATACATATCAATAATTACCTTAAATGCTAATGGACTAAATGTCCCAATCAAAAGACATAGACTGGCTGAATGGATACAAAAACAAGACACATATATATGCTGTCTTCAAGAGATGCACTTCACTTCTAGAGACACATACAAATCAAAAGTGAGAGGATGGAAGAAAATATTCCATGCAAATTGGAATCAAAAGAAAGCCAGAGTAGCAATACTCATATCAGGCAAAATAGACTTTAAAATGAAGAATATTTTAAGGGACAAGGAAGGTCATGATCAAAGGATCAATCCAAGAAGAAGATATAACAATTTTAAATATCTACACACCCAGCATAGGTTCACCACAATATATAAGGCAACTGCTAACAACCTTAAAAGGACAAACCAACAATAACACAGTAATAGTGGGGGACTTTAACACCCCACTTACAGCAATGGACAGATCATTCAGACAGAAAATCAATAAGGAAACACAGGCCCTGAATGAAGCATTAGCCAGATGGACTTAATAGATATTTATAGGACATTCCATCCAAAAGCAACAGAATACACATTCTTCTCAAGTGCACATGAAACATTCTCTAAGATTGATCACATCCTGGGCTGCAAATCCAATCTCGGTAACTTTAAGAAAATTGAAATCATATCAAGCATCTTTTCCGACCATAACACTTTACAACTGGAAATCAACAAGAAAAAAACTGCAAAAAACGCAAACATGTGGAGACTCAACAACATGCTACTAAACAACCAATGGATCACTGAAGAAATCAAAGAGGAAATTAAAAAATACCTAGCAGCAAATGACAACAAAGATACGACACTCCAAAACTTATGGGATGCAGCAAAAACCGTTTTAAGAGGAAAATTTATAGCACTACAAGCCCACCTCAGGAAACAAGGAAAAGCTCAAACAAGCTAACTTTAATCTAAAGCAGCTTGAGAGAGAACAGACAAGACCCAAAGTTAGCAGAAGGAAAGAAATCATAAAGATTAGAGCAGAAATCAATGAAATAGAAATGAAGAAAACCATAGAAAAGATCAAGGAAACAAAAAGCTGGTTCTTTGAAAAGATCAACAAAATGGATAAACACTTAGCCAGACTTATCAAGAAAAAAAGGGAGAGGACTCAAATCAATAAAATTATAAATGAAAAAGGAGAAGTATCAATGGACATCACAGAAATACAAAGGATCATAAGAGACTACTATGTGCAACGATACGCTAATAAAACAGAAAACCTAGAAGAAATGGACAAATTCTTAGAAAGGTACAATCTTCCAAGACTAAACCAAGATGAAATAGAAAAGATGAATGGACCAATCACAAGTACTGAAATTGAAACTGTGATTTTAAAACTTCCAACAAACAAAAGTCCAGGACCAGATGGCTTCACAGGTGAATTCTATCAAACAGAGAAGAGCTAACAACTCTCCTTCTGAAATTATTTCAAAAAATTGCAGAGGAAGGGATATTCCCAAACTCATTCCTTGAGGCCACCATCGCTCTGATACCAAAACCAGACAAAGATTCCACAAAAAAAAAAAAAGAAAATACAGGCCAATTTCACTGATGAACATCGATGCAAAAATCCTCAACAAAATATTAGCAAACCACATCCAACAGTACATTAAAAGGATTGTACATCATGGTTAAGTGGGATTTATCCCAGGGATGCAAGTGTTCTTCAATATCTGCAAATCAATCAGTGTGATACACCACATTAATAAAACTGAAGAATAAAAACCATATGATCCTCTCAATAGACACAGGAAAAAAAAAAAGCCTTTGATAAAATCCAATACCCATTTCTGGTAAAAACCCTCCAGAATGTGGGCATAGAGGGAAGCTACCTCAACATAATAAAGGCCATATATGACAAACCCACAGCGAAATCATTCTCAATGGTGAAAAGCTAAAAGAATTCCCACTGAGATCAGGAACAAGGCAAGGATGTCTGCTATCGCCAGTACTATTCAACATAGTTTTGAAAGTCTTAGCCATTGGCAATCAGAGAAGTAAAAGAAATAAAAGGAATCCAAATTGGAAAGGAAGAAGTAAAACTATCACTATTTGTAGATGACATGATACTATACCTAGAGAATCCTAAAGACTCTACCAGAAAACTGTGAGAGCTCATCCATGAATTTGGCAAAGTTGCAGGATACAAAATTAATACACAGAAATCAACAGCATTTCTATACACTAACAATGAAAGATCAGAAAGAGAAATTAGGGAAGCAATCCCGTTTACCATCACATCCAAAAGAATAAAATACCTAGGAGTAAACCTCTCTAAAGAGACAAAAGACCTGTACTCTGAAAATTATAAGACACCGATGAAAAAAATCAAAGATGACACAAATAGATGGACAGACATACCATGCTCTTGGATTGGAAGAGTCAATATTATCAAAATGACTATACTACCCAAGGCAATCTACAGATTCATGCAATCCCTTTAAAATTACCAAGGACACTTTTCATAGAACTTGAACACAATATATTAAAGTTTGTTTGGAAGCACAGAAGACCCAGAATAGCCAAAGATATCCTGAGAAAGAAAAATGGAGCTGGAGGAATCAGGCTCTCTGACTTCAGACTATACTACAAAACAACAACCATCAAAACCGTATGGTACTGGCACAAGGACAGAAATATAGATCAGTGAAACAGGATAGAAAGCCCAGAATTAAACCCATGCACCTACAGTCAACTAATCTATGACAAAGAAGGCAGGAATATACAATGGAGAAAAGATAGCCTTTTCAATAAATGGTGCTGGGAAATCTGGACAGCCACATGGACAAGAATGAAATTGGAACACTCCCTAACACCTAGCACCACTTTAGTCAAAGTGGACTAAAGACCTAGATATAAGACCAGATACTATAAAACTCTTATTAGAGGAAAACATAGGCCAAACACTCTTTGACATAAATGACAGGAACATCTTCTCAGATCCACCTCTTAGAGTAATGACAGTAAAAACAAACATAAACAAATGGGACCTAATCAAACTTAAAAGTTTCTGCACAGCAAAGGAAACCCTAAACAAAATGAAAAGACAACCCACAGAATGGGAGAAAATCTTTGCAAATGAAGAAACTGACAAGGGATTAATCTCCAAAATTTATAAACACCTTCTGCAGCTCCATACCAAAAACAAAACAAAAACAAAAACAAAAAAAAAACAAAAAACAAAAACAACCTCATCAAAAAAATGGGCAGAAGATCTAATCAGACAGTTCTCCAAAGAAGACATACAGATGGCCAAAGCACACATGAAAAGATGTTCAGCATCACTCATTATAAGAGAAATGCAAATCAAAGCTACTATGAGGCACCACCTTACACCAGCCAGAATGGCCATCGTCAAAAGTCTATAAACAACAAATGCTGGAGAGGGTGTGGAGGAAAGGGAACCCTATTACGCTGCTGGTGGGAATGTAAATTGGTGCAACCACTGCAGAAAACAGTAATGTAGATTCCTCAGAAGACTCAAAATAGAATTACCGTTTGATCCAGCAATCTCACTCCTGGGCATCTATCCAGAGAAAACCATGACTTGCAAAGACACATGTACTCCAGAGTTCATTGCAGCACTATTTGCAATAGCCAAGACATGGAAATAACCTAAATGTCCATGGACAGAGGAGTGGATCAAGAAGATGTGGTGCATATACACAATGGAATATTAGTCATTAAAAGGAATGAAATACCGGCATTTTTAGCAATGTGGATGGACCTAGAAATTATGCTAAGTGAAGTCGGTCAGACAATGAGACACAAACATCAAATGCTTTCACTGACATGTAGAATCTGAAAAAAGGACAGACTGAACTTCTTTGCAGAACAGATGCTGACTCACAGACATTGAAAAACTTACGGTCTCCAGAGGAGACAGTTTGGGGGGTGGGGGGATGTGCTGAGTTGTGGGACGGAAATCCTATAAAATTGAATTGTGATATCATTGTACAACTATAAATGTAATAAATTCATTGAGTAATAAAAATAAATAAATAAATAAACCAGTGATAGAAACTCAAAATATATATATACTAAAAGGAAGTGTCATTTTGTGAAACTTTTGCTCAGCTGGGTGTGTGTGTGTGTGTGTATGAAGTGGGTTGTGATGTAAAACAGTTTTTATCATGGGTCTTGGTCTAAAGAGTTTGAAAAAGATTTCACTACAGTGATGACAGACATTTTCTAGAACAATCTTCTCTCATTCTCTGCTCTCACTCTAAAATTAAAAAAAAGAAGAAAGAAAATGCCCTCAAATCCTCTCTTTCTTGCAAGTCCCTTTCCCTTTCATCTCTGGTCCTGTCCTTTGAGAAAAATATACTGATGCAAATTCAGTTCAGCCTGTCTCCCTTCTGTCACCCGACCCCACCTCACCTCCTGTCAGATGTGAGCTGGTTTGTCTCACAAAAGGAGAGCTATTTACATTCAGAGCAGATGAGCCTTCCTGGTGAGGAGATGTCCTGTACATTACAGGGCATTTAGAATCCTTGGCCCCAGACACCAAATGCCAAGAGCTTTCTCCTAGTCCCTGCAATTAAAAATACCCCTTGTCCACTTTTCTGAGTTCTTTCTAAGAAGCTGTACCATCCCCAGTAGAAAGTCTTGCTGCTGGTTCTGGGGTGGTAGAAATAATGGCTGCAGATGTATGAACATATTTTGTCTCAGTCACCTTTGCTTTAAAGTCCTTCCTGCCTTAGGGACTGCAGCTGTGCTATTTCCCCTGTTTGCAACACTCTAAGCCCCCAATTCCCCTATGTGTGTGCACACAGGCAGTCAGACAGACACACACACACACACACACCTTGGCCATTTCCTCCACTCGTCCTTCAGGTCAAAGTACCATTCATTTTCGGAGGTCTTACCTGTTAGAAGTTCTTTCCCTTCATCTTACTTTTCACAATTGCAATGCTATTCTATTCCTCATGTATTCTGTATATGACCTGATTCTCTCTTTAATGTTTATGCTCCTCCATGGGGGCAGGGACTGTGGTTGTCCTGTCTTCAGGTATATCCCAATGCTATGTCTAATATCCAAAAAGCAATCCATAGATATTTCTAGAGAGAATGATTTATATATGTTCTCATTTAATATCAGAGCAGGTGCTGATAGACTAATGACCATATCCTAAGGGTACTAAACATTCCTGCTTCCTTTGATGAGAGACTCTCTGCTATCTGTGAAGTGACAGTCTGAGAAAATTTTTGTATAGTTTATTTACAATGTTATGCCAATTTCAAAGTGACTGAATCACTTTGCTATACAGCAGAAATTCTTTTTTTAAATATATATTCTTTTAAAAAATATTATTTTCCATCATGTTCTATCCCAAGAGACTGGATACAGTTTCCTGTGCTGTACAGTAGGACCTCATTATTTATCCATTCTAAATGTAATAGTTTGCATCTATAAACCCCAAACCCTCAGTCCATCCCACTCCTTCCCCTCTTCCCCTTAGCAACCACAAGTATGTTCTCTATGTCTGTGAGTCTGTTTCTATTTTGTAGATAGGTTCATTTGTGCCATAGTTTAGATTGCAGATATAAGTGATATCATATGGTATTTTTCCTTCTCTTTCTTACTTCACCTAGTATGAGAATCTCTAGTTGCATCTAGGTTGCTGTGAATGGCATTATTTTGTTCTTCTTTATGTCTGAGTAGTATTCCATTGTATATATGTACCACATCTTAATCCATTCATTTGTCGATGGACAGTTAGCTTATTTCTGTATCTTGGCTATTGTGAATAGTGCTGTAATGAACATATGGGTGCATGTATCTTTTTGAATTGTAATTTTATCCAGATATATACTCAGGATTTGGATTGTTGGATCACACGATAGTTCTATATTTAGTTTTCTGTGGAACCTCCATACTGTTTTGCACAGTGGGTTGTACCATTACATTCCCACCAACAGTGTAGGAGGGATCCTTTTTCTCCACACCCTCTCCAGCATTTGTTATTTGTTTTTTTTTAGTATAGTTTGTTTGTTTGTTTTGCTTTTTAGAGCTACACCCATGGCATATGGAGGTTCCCAGGCTAGGGGTCAAATAGGAGCTATAGCTGCCAGCCTATGCCACAGCCATAGCAATGTAGGATCCGAGCCATGTCTGCGACCTACACCACAACTCATGGCAATGCCAGATCCTTAACCCACTGAGAGAGGCCAGGGATCAAACCTGCAACCTCATGGTTCCTGGTTGGATTCATTTCCGCTGCTCCATGATGGTAACTCCAGCGTTTGTTATTTGTATAGTCTGAGAAAATTCTGGAGACTTGTCCTAAGCAGGCCTGTCAGCGAGGGGCATGGCAGGAACAGACCAGGAACAGAGACACATTCAATCTAAAAGATCTGCAGAGTATGAAAGGCAGGATTTAGGGAATCTTCCAAAGATTGTACAGCAGCCCAGGGGCTTGAACCAGAAGGAGAAGGTTACCACCTCTAGATATTAAGGGGTGAGGGGAGGTAAAGTTGCCTGACCTTGAAAGAGAAAGTTTTAGAGGGGGCCATCTGACAGGGGCAGGGTGGTGTTTGGCTAAGGAACCTCACCAACCCATGGCGACCCTATTAGAAGTGGGCATGAGAATTAATATGTCAGCTCTCTTTCCTCCTAACCTCTGAGCTCTTGCCAGGGCCTCCCTGAGCCAAACCCAAAGGACAAAGGAGCCCAATGATGCAGTCAGTGTAGGTCAGCCTCCTGTGTGCTCAGTCCATACGCAGCAGGGTAGATAAGGGTGAAGGGTGTTCTCAAGGAGTAGAAGATGACTGAGACAGTAATTAATCTAAGGGGATAGTAATGCTATGGCCTTAAGAGCATATGGATGCCAGAGGCAATGTCCTTGGGCCTAAGTCCTGCCTCTTCTACCTCCTAGTAATGTCACTTCTCTCTGCCTCAGTTTCCTCATCTCTAAAGTGGGAATAATACTGGTGCCCAGCACCTCAAGTTGTGTGGGCCATTGAATATGTTATACAACAGGTCAAGTACTTAGACTAGATTGATACAAGGTGAGTGCTCAATAATCATTAACTCTCATTAGTATTGTCATTTGGGACATTGTCCTCCTAGGCTTGTACAGAAATTTAAAGGAGAGGAGAAAATAAATGAGAAATTTCTTTGAGGGATGGGGCTTTGCAGAAGCAAATAATGATGGTGGAATTGGTTCCCTGGTGTGGAAAAATCTTCTTCCTCTTTTCCATTATGAGGCTTGACCCCAGCTTTGAAATTTTGATTGCTAGCACAAATTGAGTTTATTTATCTTTTCTCACTTTCAGCACTGTCATCTTTAAAAAGAAATCTATAGGCTGATGGAACCTATCTGAAGGGAGAGATTAAATTAGTTTTCATTTGTTACTTTGAAATATTTTAATCCCCTAAAGAGAAAGATTAAAGCTCTTTACAGAGGCTAGGAGTGTATTTTTTTTAAATTAATGTTAATATTCAGCATTTCATGGAATCTTCCTTCATTTCCTGGTGTCAGTGGATAAACAGTTTAGTTGCCCACATCACCACCAGAAGCTATGGTGAAAGAAGTAGGCATGGGGAAAGGACTGAGGGTGCTGGAAAAGAAAATCAGGTAATGAGTCTGCTTCTTAAAGAAAGGCATGAGGGAAGGGAAGGATACTGAGGAGATGTACAAAGCACATCCTGACAAAGGAAGCAGCCATGTTGTGAAAAAAATATACATTTCTATTTAGAGATATCTATAGATTAATTTGACTATAGAGATAGACATCTACAGAGATAGACATAGGTGCAAAGATACAGATAAATATATAATCTGGATTAACACATTTTATTTATTTATCTTTTTGCCTTTTCTAGGGCCTCTCCCGAGGCATATGGAGGTTCCCAGGCTAGGGGTCTAATCGGAGCTGTAGCCACCAGCCTACGCCAGAGCGACAGCAACGCGGGATCCGAGCTGCGTCTGAAACCTACACCACAGCTCACGGCAACGCCGGATCGTCAACCCACTGAGCAAGGGCAGGGATCGTTAACCCACTCGAACCCACAACCTCATGGTTCCTAGTCGGATTCGTTAACAAACGAGCCACGATGAGAACTCCCTAACACATTTTAAATAAGGGCAAAGTGTTTGGAATGAACAGAGAACTCTCTCAAGCATGAGAGACAAGGTCTCAGACTGTCACTACATACCAAATGTTATGATGATTAAATGTGAACAGAGTATTTATGAAGGAACACTAAAACTTGTCAAGCTGCCAATGCCCTGGAGACTTCAGAGAGCACTGAGTTGAGAGTCTAGAAATGTCTGTCTTTGGTTTATTGCCCTTCCAAGACACTGAGTCTTCTCAGCCTCAGATCCTGATTATACTCTCTCACTGCTTATCTTGCAAGGTTTGGATTAGTGACTGTGAAAATCCTTTTAAGAGTATAAAGTTGTATAAAGCACACAGTATATGTTCAAAGTGTAATAATAAGCAAATGATAAGTATCCATTCATAAAGCAGGATTTATTGTGTATGTACAGTGTGTCAGGTATTAGGCTAGGCCCTGGGGATATGGGGGTGACTGCTCTGAGGGAGAGAGAAAAACAGTGCTTGATGTGTAAGAGTGTTGATAGAGATTAGAATTTATTCTAAGATTTTGTTTTAGAGGAGGGTAGAGAAATGGATTCACTTTAGATTAAATCTCATGTGTATGTTAAAAAAATGGAAGGTAACCACTGAAAAATTAGAAAGAAAATATAACTTCCATACTAGCAGTGGAGGAAATAGAAAACAGGAGAGACAGAGGGAGGACTATGCAAAATGCAGGGCAAACAGAAAGCACAAAATAAGATGGTAGAGCAAAATTCAGATATCTCAGTAATCATAATAAATATAAATGGTCTAAACTTTCCAGTTAAAAGATAGAGACCAAGGATGGAGGATGGGGAATATATATCTAACACATAAAAACAGGAAACATTGAATTGAAATAGATTCCCCCTACCACCACCAGGGGTGGATTATAATTGTGTCCAACATTTTTTTATCACTACTTGCATTTCCTACTTTCTCTAGGGACTTCATAATAAAGCTGGGATTGAGGTAAATTTGCTGGGGAGAAACCAAGGGTGGCAGAGAAAAGAAATGAGAGAGCATCAATTGAGTCAGTTCTGTGCTGGGTGGCTTTGAAAGGGAACAAAAATGTTTAGGATAGAAATGTAATTTCTGGTATAGCCTATTAGTCAAACACTCAAACTGTTGTGTCATACAGACCTGGACTTGGTTTCTAATTCATTTAATCATTCATTCACTCATTTAAATAATATTTATTGAATATCTACTATGTGATAAGAAATTTGCTGGGAAGGTGGTTTAATCTCTCCATGAATTACTTTCCTCATTGTGTATGTTATCTGTTTCTACAATAATGTTATGTATGAACAAGCATAAAACCCCAGTGACATATAGCAATAAACATTTATTACTGCTGACTAGTTTATGGGTAGCCTGGGTGGGAATGCCAATCAGGGCAGGGCTCAGCTAATCTTTCTAGGCTTGCTTAGGGGTTGTGGGTCTCAGGGAGCTGGCTGGTCAAAGATAACCTAAGCTGGGCTTAGTTTTTTCTCATGTGGACTCTTACCTTCCAGCAGGACAGTTTGGGCTTATTAGTGGGCAGGAGTTCAAAAGAGGAAGTAGAAGGTGCAAGGTTCCCTAAAGGGTAGGCTCCTGGCATTCTGTTGGCCAAAGCAAGACACAAGCCAATGTTATTCAAGGAGCAGAGAAGTTGACTCATTTCTTGATGGACAGAGCTGCAAAATCTCATTGCAATGTGAAGTCACATTGCAAGGGCTGTGAGTACAGGGAAAGGAAGCATTAGGGCCATTTTTGTAACCAATCTGCCACAACCATCTTGTTATGCTGAGATAATATTAGCACCTACTTCTTAGAGTTATTGTGAGAATTCAGTGAGATCATGCATATAAAGCAGTGATTTTGAGCCAGGCTTGCAGGAAGTGCTCAGCAAATAATAGCCATTTCTGCTGCCGTTGTTGTTGTGATCATTAATGTTATTATTGTTGTTGATCTGAGTTCTCCTCATCCCTGGGCATCTGCTCAGTGCAGTTCAGAGGTTCAGATCTTTTAGCCAAGCTTTGCTCCTGCATGCCTGATTGCTTTTCCTCTTAATAAAGGAGCAAGTCAGTTGATGGAAAACTTCCTTGATTTTGCGAACACAGATGCCACTGTGTGTTAGCATCCTTTGGCCATTAGCTGTCAAGGCAGCCGGGGCAGAGATCTATTTAAAGAACACGTAGGTGCCTTTGCTTTTTGCCATCAAAGCTGTGCCAGGGATAGCGACACATCTGAAACAGGGGAAGAAGGGTCCTGATATGAGACAGACCTTTGTTTGCCATCTGCATTGACTCAGGAAAGAGGAATTAATTGCCTAGTGAGGTTTGGTCTCCTTGTATTAATTAATAATGTTGCAGCCAACTGTTAAAGGTTTGTTATTTGTTTTTATTTGCAAAGGAGAGAGATTGAGCCCCCAGATAGTAATGCCTCCCAGGCCACAGTTTTACTAAATTCTATAGTCATGCTCACAATGCCTCAGCAGGCTGGGTGCTCCTAGTTGAGCTAAGATAAAAGGGATCATTGAGTCTTGTTTTCTTGGGGTTCCTCTTTATTGCCGAGCAAAGAATGGCCAAGATGCTTTTCACCATGTGGGATAAACCTCAACAGTGGTTGTTATTATGGGCCCGATATTAGCCTCCCTTCCAAACGGGAGGCACTGGCATTTGCAAAAAAGAATCTACATTTAGGGAGAAGAGCAAACAACTTATTGATAGAAATTTCCACAAATTTTGATTTTTTAAAAGAAGGGAAACACCTTCTTTTGAGTTCCATCCCAAAACAGAAGAGCCAGAGATGAAATGTGTTTGTGATTCATCAGAAAACAGACAGATTTTATTTCTCTTATTTTTAGAAGTAGCTGTCTAGGTACTGGGTTCTGTCGAATGAGAGGGATTATATTTGGAAATCCTAATTGTGGAGAGGCTTTCTTTAAAAAGCAGCCTAAAGCCAAACTGGATTCCACTGATGCTTCTTTTGTTGTTTCTTTTTTCTCTTTAATCCTTCTGACACTCTGAAAGTAGTTCACACATGAAATTAAAGGAATCCATTTTGTCCATCCTTGATGTTTACTTGACTTTGTAGTTTCTCTCCAGAAGCACCAATCTTATCCTGGGTCATCACTTTGAATAGCAGTATCAGGAAATTTTGAATTCAGTTTTTTAGTTGGAACACTCAATTCAAATAGACTAAAGCAAAACAAAACAAAAAAGGAATGTACTGGCTTACATTATGGATAAGTATAGGAGCTTCAGACATGGCTGGATCCAGGTGCTCAAATAATGGCAGTGGGAATCGATTTCTCACATTGCTCTCTCTTTTGCATAGATGTCAGTCTCAGGCTGGATGGCAAAGATGCCTCTCAGCAGCTCCAGACATACACTCTACCAGCTTAGCAATCCAATGTAGAATGTACGCCTTCTTTCTAAGAGCACTAACAGAGGTTCAGATTGGGATCTTATTGGCTTGCATCAGGTTACATGCCCGTCTCTGTACCAAACATTGGCTATTGTGGCCAATCCAACAGATGATCAGTCAGGCTTGGGCATATGCCCACTCTTGGAGTAGAGGGAGGCATCACCTCCATCCAGACCTCATGGACCAATTACGGGGGGTAAGTGATTTACTTGAAAGGCACCCAGAGCCAAAGAAATGTATGCTTCTCAGGCAAAGGTAACAAATGATTTCTGGGATAATATGCTTGTCTGGGTCCTTTAGGAAGCAGTCACCAAGTTGAGATTAAATATGCACAAACTTAATTAGGGGAAACACTTATGGAAGAAAATAGAAAGGGAGCCAGGAAGGCTTGGAGAGCCTGAGTGAAGGGGAAAGGGAAGGTGTCCTAAACTCCTTTGTGTTGTAAAGAAGTTTCAGCGAGGCATCTGGAGCCCTTTCCTGACAGTCTCTGTCAGAGGAGTCCCATGTCTCTCCGATTAGGCCCTTTTAGTATTCCTGCTGCATTCAGTTACTGGCTGGGAGTGGCCCTTGGGAAACATGGCCTCGTTTGCACCGATGGATTTGAAAGCACAACAGCTGGGGCCCTCAGTCAGTTAAGCTTCCTGTAGCTGGAGTTTTGTAAGGCACACTCTCATGGCTGCCACAGGTAATAACTCATATTTATAAAGTATATCCTAGATTAAAAGGTGCTATGATAGGTCTTAGCTTACTTAATGCCTATGATACATATAATATTGTCATCACCTTTTTAACAGATGGGAAAGGTAAGACAGGAGAGTTATTGATTTGTCCAAGGCCACTCCACTAGTCAGTGAAGGGCTAAACACAGATCCTGACCATTGCCTCCCACCTATCAGACCCCTTCTGCACTCAGTTGAATAGCATCCCCCAAATTCATATCTACCTGGAACCTCAGAATGTAACCTTATTTAGAAATAGAGTGTTTGCCGATATTATTAGTGAGGTTAAGATGAGGCCATATTGGATTAGGGTAGACTCTAAATCCAGTGTGACTGTTGTCCTTGTAAAAAGAAGAGATGAGGACACAGCCACAGCAGGCCGTATGGTGACAGAGGTAGAGATTAGAGTGATGTAGCCTCAAGCCAAGGATTACCAAGGATTGTCAGCAACCCTCGGAATGTAGAAGAGAAGCATGGGACAGATTCTTCTCTACAGTCTTCAAGAGAGAGCATGGCCTTGTTGACACCTTGATTTTGGACTTCTAGCCTCCAGAACTATGAGAGGATAAATCTGCTGTTTTAGCCATCCAGTTGGTAATTTGTTAGGGCAGCTCTAAGACACTGACACATCCTCTTAAAAGAACTTGTCACCTCTTTGGTTCTTCTCTCTGTTCATGCTGTGTGATTCTGTCCCCAGCTTAACCTCATGGGCACTACTGATTGGATAAATCCAAAATTACGGAATCTGTGGTTAGTTAGTAGAGGCATAGAAATACTGGGCCAAGAAGACTTGGGTCATAAGAAAATCCAAGGATAATGTCTGAAAAAGAGACATGATATCCTATACCTGCTGATGGGATGTGATGAGAAGGGATTCTTACTCAAAGTCCATAACTCCAGTTTAATCATGAGAGTCATTGGACAAACCCAAATTGGGGAGGTATCATACAAAATACCTGACTATTACTCGTCGAAAGTGTCAAGGGCAGAGTTCCCACTGTGGCTCAGTGGTAATGAACCCAACTAGTATCCATGAGGACATGGGTTCAATCCCTGGCTTTGCTCAGTGGGTTAAGGATCTGGTGTTGCCATGAGTTGCAGTGTAGGTCACAGATGAAGCTCGGATCTTGCATTGCAATGGCTGTGGCATAGGCTGGCAGCTACAGCTCCAATTCGAGCTCTAACCTGGGAACTTCCACATGCCATGGGTGTGGCCCTAAAAAGAAAAGAAAAAGTATCAAGGGCATGAAACATGGAAAGACTGAGAAATTTAGATTGGAGGAGACTGAGATATGATGACTAAATGCAACGTTGGATCCTAGAACAACCAAAAAAGACATTAGTAAAATCCAAATGAAAATAGTTAATGGTATTGTACAAATGTTAATTTCTTAGTTTTGACAAATATGCCATAGTAATGTAAGATGTTAACATTAGCAGAAGATGAATGAAGGGTATATGGGGACTCACAGCTTTTTCTGTAAATGTGAAATATTACAAGATTTTAAAACATTTATTTAAAAGAGAGAAAGACAAAAGGCAGAGAGGCAAAGCAAAGTACCTTAGGGCCATTCAGAGATAGAGAGAAAGTTTGGTTTACCACGTGCCTCTTCCAAATCACATGAGATATGGCTAAATTTCATATTCTATCCTTGGATATATCTGCCCATCCATCTACTTATCTACTCATTCATCCATCCATCCATCCATCCATCCATCCATCCATTCATTCATTCATCTATCCAGTCATCCATTCATCTATCCATCTATCTAACAAATTTGTATTGAGCACCTATTATATGTCAGACACTATTCTAGGTCTTAGGGGTATAGCTGTAAAGGCTCTTAGGTGTCTAATCTCATGGAATGTATATTATAATAAGAGGGACAGACGTCTGTACAATTTAATAACAAACCATCAGATGGTGATCATGGCTATGCAGAAAACCAAAACAGGCAATGAGGGGGAGGTGATCAGAGAAGGGCTCTCTGAGAAAGTGACTTAAGCCAGACCTGAAGGACTGTAAGGAAACCTGCCATGCAAGGAACAGGAAGAAGTGCAGTCCTGGCAGAAGGAATGGATGGTGCAAAGGCTCTGGGATGGGAAAAAGCTTGGGAGTGGCCAGAGGACAAAGCATAGTAAGAGAGGAGAGCATAGTAGATGAGGGCAGAGAGGATGGGGTGGGAGTAGGGGATAGGTGGTGTAGGACCTGTAGGGCAGATAAAACCTTAAAAAAAAAAAAAGTACAGGGGGTACGTACCAGAGGGATTTCAAGAGAGGGAATGACATGTTGTGGTTTGATTTTGAGGATATGCCTTTGGCTGAGTGCAGGGAATGCACTGTAAGGAGCGATGACTGGAGGAGGCAACTGCAGTTTGCAGGTGAGTTGACAATGACCAAGAGGCTGGAGATGGGACTCCATGAGATCCATCTTTAGAGTAAACCTCTCTTTTCACCTCAGCCACTCAGAAGAATTTCTGTTTCTTGCAACCAAATACGTGCTGATTATAACTCAGGTCTTCTGATGCCACATCTCATGTCTCTGTAGTGTGCTGTGAGGTCTTCTGTGAAGTTAGCAAGTTTTTTTGTTAGTACTTACTTTTCTTGTTCCTCATCTCTACCCCTCTTTTCTCCCTTCTATGCAGCCAGCGCTGTCATAACATTTGTCTTTGTGGGGCTTGCTTTGGCCTGACCTCTGAGAAAATGCCTCATTTTCCTCTTCATCCTTTAACACTTATCTGCCCTGTGTCCATTCCATCAAGTTTCTTGAGAAGGATAGGCTGATAAGTATAATCTCAATACAGTTTTCCAGATAACACTGGCCTTTCAGTGCTGATTTTTTACCGCCTTCAGACTCAGCAGGCATTCTTTGAACACTCACTGTTTACTGAGCTCTTTACTGGGTCTTTCATATGTTTCGATCCCCTTGGATCCTTATAAACATCTAGGAAGATAGATGCCTTTACTCCCATTTTACGGTGAGGATGGAGCACCTCAGACTCTCCTCTTCCTGTCTCTGCAATGAATTATGGTAAAATCAGGTTGAGCCAATGAGGAAAAATGATTTTGTGCATTGATGCCCCTCAAGGTTTACTTGAGAATGACATAAATTCTTATGAAAAGTACCCTCTGGAACTTATCTGGTTCTCCTGAAAAACCAGTAGGCATTTGCAAATGCAGCCAGACTCGTGTCCCCTGTGGCATTCTGTCTCTTTTCTGTGCTAGAATGGGCTGGCGTGAGGTTCCTGGGTTTGCTATCTGAGTGAGCAGGAATATCCCATGTGGCTGCAGCTTTAGAAGAATCAGCTCTGGGGCAGGATGACTTTCCCCCACAACCATCACCCTCATCTTTTCTCCAAGCCTCCTCTTCCATGGGTCCAGATCCATGAGCAGGGCCCTAGCTGAATGGGTAGCCTGAAGTTCTTTCTGATCAATTTCTTTGCAGTTTCCTGGGTGTGGTGAAGATGGTGGAAGGCTCAGTGAGCTATAAACATCCAGCCCAAAGAAAGAACCTTTTATCCAGGAAATAAATGGCTGACAAAAACAATGTCACTTTTCATTCATTCATCAGCTATTTATTGGGTATTTTTCCTGTACCAGACACTGCATTAGGTGCATAAGATAGACATAGTCCCCTGTCCTCAAGGAAATGGCATCTGGATATAACCAGCCACACTGGCATTGATTTTCTGGAATGAGGGTCTAGTCTCAGTCCTTCTAAACTTGTTCACAGAGAGCAACATCTGAAAGACATGGGGCGTCTTGTAGAATCCATTTACTACTGATATATTCCCTTTAGGATAACTAAACCTGAAACATAGGGTGGTTGTATGTCTCCCTCCCCCAGGCCGGGGATCACAGGGAAACGAGATAGGCTGTTATGGTGGCTGGATTGTATGTACTGGGGGCAGAGAAGAAGAAGGTCCAACTGTGTTGGAAGGAGTTGGGAAAGGTTCTTAGCAGTTCCAGACCCAAGCAGGCTCTTCAGTATTTGCTCAACACAAACATGGTACTTAAAAGTATGGGCTCTGATGTCAGACAGAAGTGGGTTGAGTCCCTGCTTGGTTACTTGCTCATGTGTGAGTCTGAACAAATACCTTATCCTCTCTGAGCCCCGGTCTTCTCATCTGAAAAATGGAGATCAATCCTAGGATTTATTTTCCAGTATTGCTTAGTTATTAAGCAATACCCCACATATAAAGAACTTTGCTAAGATCTTAGGAAATTGCTATTATCATCCTTTATAAATTCTGGGATCAGACTACCAGGGATCAGAAAAGAGAAACTTCACTCTGGACTGGTGTAGTCAGAGAGGTCTCCCTGGAGGAGGTGATCTCTGAGTCTCTAAGCTTGGCAAGAACAGGGATGGTATTACTTTTGTATCATTCTTTATCCCTAGCGTCTGGCATATAAGTTGGTTCTCAGCATGTTTTTCGAGTGAATAAGTGAATGATTGGCCAAGACTTTGAAGGAGGGATGTAATGTGCATGTAGAAGGACCTTTCCAGCATTTCTTTCTTCCCAGGGACCATATTTATTAATGAGGTCAAACTATATATACCACTTTCTAGTATTTTTTAAAATGTAGAGATTACACATTGTGAGGGTTATACCAAAACTATCATGGCGTGGAGCTGCTTCACCTCCTTTGGTATGGAATATGATTTATTAAAAAGAAAAACCCTCCTGTTGTTGGACATTTAGATTGTTTCCAATTTGTCATCATTATAAGCAATGCCATGATGACAATCCTTGTACATTCATCTTATTATTTCTGTAGGTTAAATTCCTCAAGAGCGTCTCATGGGTCAGCATGGTAGGTGTATAAAACTTTTAAGGTTCTGGATGCAGAGTGCGAGATCACCTCCAGGAAGGCTGTGCCATTGTACCTTGCTACCCACCCATCAGCTAATCTGATCACGAGTCTGCTTCCTGAAAGTCACTCTCTCACTATTTCCATAGCACTTTTCACTCCTGGCCTGCTTGACCAAATGGGATTGATGGGGAGAGCTAGCCTCTTCCTTTTGGAAGCCTGCTGGATATCTGTCGTGTCATGTTAGGATTACATAAGTGTGATGTTGAGAAATCTCCTTAGAGGAGATGCTCCCAGATGTTGGAGCAAGTACTGGCTCAGGGAGGGAGAGATGCTTGGGGCACTAAGAGGTTGGTCACGTGGCATGCCTCCCTGCCACCCACCCGCTTCCCTGGTCTCCTGTGGAGGTAACCTTGTTCAACCTCTCCCCCTTCACATACACAACAGAAATAAGTGTCCTCTGTAGTTATGCATTTCACGGCTCTTTTATAGTGCTCATCACACTGTTTTATAATCTGGGGATCTCTTTTCTGTTTCTCTGGTTGGCCTGTAGCATGGAAGGGTAGAATCTTACTCATTTCCGTATCCCCAGAATTTGACAGAAAGTAATGATTAAAAATAAATAAATAAAATGAGAATAATAATAATAATAACTAATGTGTTGAGCCCTTACTATGTACCAAGCCTTTTACATATTGTATCTCATCAAATGATTCCCATAAAGGTATGTTGTAGGTATTATTATTTACACATGAGGCTGCTAAGGCTCAGAGAGGTGAAGTGACTTGCCCAAGGTCACACAGCCAGTGAGTGAAAGAAGTGGGACTCAAGGCTAACTTGCTCTTAGTCATTCTTCTAGATGCTTGGTGAATATCTGAGTCACTACTGGAGGAGCCAGCTTTCCATTTGCTCTCTCCCAATATGAACCAGACTAGGAGATGCTGACAGATCTCTGTTCCAGCAGAAGTGAGGAATCTCATTTATTTATTTCCAGGGAGAAGGCAGACTGGGATTTTGAGAGGGTCTCCTTAGAGGCGTGCTTTGAAAGACCTAACCGGATATAGTTCTGCCTCTCGTGATCTCCCCACCTACAGTCAGTGCCTGGGATCCCTCCATAATGGATTCATTCTTTAAAAAAAAAAAATCAGAGCTTAAAACTTCTTATGAAAATGTGGATTCTTCCAGCAAATGTCAGCCCCCTCCATCCTTCACGCCTTGGTGGGCGTCAGGACAGCTGAGCTTTTTTCTCAAGCTGCTCTTCCTTACTCTACTCTTTTCTTCCCACTTATCCAAATTCAGCTGGTTCAAATCTCACCCCTCAGAGTTTCCTGGCTTCTCTTAGCTTGTTCTGCTCTCTGTCTGGGCAAGGCTCTAGCATTGATCATCTGGGGTGATGACCTAGCCCAGGTCCTCACAAAAGTATTCAAGGATAACAATATCTTCAAGATATGGGGCTCCTTGCAGAATCCCACCAACTGCTGACATGTCCCATTTATGATAACTAAACATGCAATTTCGGGTGGTCACATGCCCCCTTCCTGAGATTACAGTAAGATAAAAGATACAAGCATCAGATGGTCTAAGAATAACTCACTTATTCAACATTGACCAAATGTCACATTGGTTCTGGGCCCTGAAACCTTAGAGATACACAAGACTGAACTGTGTTCCTGCAATATCTAGTCTGATGAGAGAACAAGTTATAATGTAGGCTGGACCCAGGGGGAAGGTTAGGCTACACTGTAGGGGCTCAGATGAGGGAAAAACATTTGCCCGGTCTTCAGTAAGTATTATTTATTTATTATAGACCAGAAGCAGATTTTGGATGGGATCTGGAAGAGGGTATTCTGCATGCTTCCTTTATTGTCTTGGCATTAGACTGTGCTTCTAGATTTTCTGGAGTAACTGGGAAACAGCCCCACTGAGAGATACAGTTGTTAGGAGTGGGGAGTGGTTAGGTAAATCCAGCACACTAAGAGGACTGATTCAGGGCAGATTATGCTATTGAGGTGCTGGAAATAAAGGAGAAAAATCAAATTTATTCTTGCCTCTCATTACATCAACTTAAGTATATTTGCACTGAAGAAAACATTGTGTCACTACTTGAAGTGGAAATACATTTTTCTAATGCACTTTAAAATAGATATGTAACATTGAAACCTTAAAAATGTGGCCATACGCCACCTAACATCATCTTTTGTATCCCAGTTTAGCACCACCCTTTGGAAAATGCCTCTTTTCAGTACTAATCATCATTGCAACAGCAACAAAAATAAACAAAGATGATACACTTAGGACTTCCCATATACCAGGCACTATTCTAAATGACTTACATCTGTTAGCTAACGTGATCCTGATGACAACCATATGAGGACGTACTGTTATTATCGCCACCTTACTGATGGGGACATTGAGGCACAGAGAAGTTTAGTAACTTCCTCCACCCACAAGTTTGTGTGCAGTAGAGCCATATTGGAACCTGGGTAGCTTTACCCTAAAATCTGGCCTTTTAACCATTTCATTATACTGTCTCTGCTGATGTTTCTTCCTGCAACACCTGTGGTAGTTTGGGCTAGATGCTTAACTACATTCCTCGAGGAAGTAAAAGTTAAGCACACAGCAAACAGTAGGTGCCTAATAAATGGTAGCTGTTATTTGTTATTTAAAGAATACAAAACTTGTCCAAATCCATTAGCTCAATGATTTGTCCTAGCCATATTGGCAAGTAGGTGGGAAAGGTGTTGCGGTCCCATTTTACAGTTGAGGAAACTGAGGTTCAGAGCATGCAAGTAACATGCCCATGGTCACACAGCTGCTGAGTGGGGGAGCCAAGGATCAAGCTCAAAACACCAGAAGGCAAGTCCAATTTCTTTCCTTTAGAAAGCCTTGCCTGATAACACTGAATTGACTGATTAATAAATAATACTTGTTAACTTGTCTTAAAGGCATGTCTTGCCAAGACCTGCAGCACTGTCTCTGTAATTACCCTAGTTTCTCCTAAGGGGGCTAATGGCTTCCCCAAGACTTGCCCCTTTCCCAGTGGGACAGAATTTGTTGGAGCACATAGGCCAGGCTCAGGGTCTCAGAAGTTTTCTCTCTCTTTCTCTTTTAGCTCTTTCTCTCTTTTTCTTGCTCTCCTGTCTCTCTCCTCTCTCTACTTGTTTTGTCTTTGATTGATCCCCTATGATGAGTTGTACTCCTGGAAAGCTGCCCTGTGACATTTCTTCTCTTTTGTGTTCCTGATGATAGCATTCCCCTGGAGGCTCTTAAAAGAGAAGGAGGGAGTGAATAAAGCATGTCATGCCCTGACAGTGCCATCCAGCGACGGAGCTTGACAGTCTTGGCCTGATGCTTGGAGCATGAAGCTTTTCTCTTGTAGGACCTCCTGGTTTGGAACAGGCAGTGAAACGATTGAAGCACGGGGTTGTCTGGCCAAGAGGGAGCTCAGTTGTGATTCCTAAGGCGTGTTTGCTATGGCCTTCTCATTGGAGAGTCCTCTGGCAGAGTTGCTGTATTGGTGTCCCATGGCTGCTATAACAAATAACAAACTTAGTGGCTTAAAACAACGCAGGTTTGTTATCTTACAGTTTGGGAGGTCAAAATATTAAAATCAAGGTGTTGGCAGGGCTGTGCTCCTTTTGGAGGCTCTAGGGGAGAATCAAATTCCTTGGATTTTCTAGTTTCTAGGGGTTATCCTCATTCCTTGGCTTGTGGCCCCTTCTTCCATCTTCAAGGCCAATAACAGAGTCTCTCTCTCTCTCTCTCCCTCTCTCTTTCTCTCTCTCTCTCTGTCCCCTGCACTCCATTATCACTTAGCTTTTCTGACCTCTCTCACCTCCCTTTCCCCTTATAAGAATTTTTATGACTACATTGGGCTCACCTAGATAATTCAGGGCAATCTCTTTATCTCAGGATCCTTCACTTAATCATAACTGTGAAGTCCTATTTGCCATATAAGGTAATATGTTCACCACTTCTGAAGATTAGGATGTGGACATCTTTGGGAGCCATTATTCTGTCCCACTTGCCAAGTGAAATGAGAACATTTGTTTCTTTCCAGGCTATCTCAGCTCCCATTCTTGGGAGACAGTAGAGCATGTGGGCCCTGAGACAAAATGTTCATATTCACACCTTGCCTTTCACCCTCTTCCTAGCTGTGTTACCTTAGGCACATCACCTGGTCTCTCTGTGTCTAATTTCCTCATTTTTGATGGGCTAATAATATAGTACAACTGCAATGCATTGTTATAAGTCATGAATAGTCCTGGGGTGATAAAGCATGTCACCCCTGGTGAATCATAAACACCCAAAATAAATGGGAAAGATGTTTATAATTAGGATGCCATATATCGTAATAGTTGTGAATTCACAGCATTCAAATACCAGTGCTACTACTTGTGAACTAAAGGGCTAGTTGTTTCAGGCATCTGAGTGTTAGTTTTCTCATTTATAAAATGGAAATAAAATGATTACCTTCTTAACACATAGGATTGTTGTGAGGATAAAATAATAATATGGTGCAGACAAGTCAACCAGAAAACAATGGATAGCTTTTGTTATAGCCATCACCACCATCATCACTGCTTGTTTACTCTGAGGGCGATGGAAAGTCTTAATGGGCTGCCTCTGGCCTCAGCAGAACAAAACAGGGCAGCTTGTTGAATCCAGGGCCCTGAGAAATCCTTTTGCAGTTCTCCATCTTTGAGAGGATCAGAGCCTGGCTGGACTCACCCTTGGGTGTCTGGTTTCCAGGTGTCTCTCTGCTGCAGAGCTGTCAGAGCTAATGGCAGCAGCTGGTTCTTTGAATGAAGAGTTCTCCAAAAGCTCTCAAGCCAGAAGAGAGGTTTGGAGACGGTGGCCAGGGAGGTGGAGAGGGTGGGGGCAAAAACCCCCTGAGAAGGCTAGTTCCTAGACGGCATGGTCACCAGGGAAGGCGCAGTGCTCTGGTTTCAACCATATTATTATTTTTTAATTTTACTGCAAAGCTCTGTTCCAATGAAGGCTTGGGCAGATGCCCAGTATGCAAAACATTTAAAAGCACAAGTGCTCAGGTTGAAAACAAGGGAGGTAGAAGTCAAACAGGGGCCTCTTGAAGGAGCAATTTGAGAAAAAGCTAGCAGGGTGGCAAAAACCCAGGCCTTGGAGCCAGACAGATCTAGGATTTGCATCCCTGCTGTGTTACTCCTTGCCTGTGTGAGCTTTGAGGCTTTGCTCATCTGAGTCTCAGTCTTATCAATTGAAAAATGGGACAAGAATAGCTCCTACTTCATGTAGTTATGAGGGCTGAAGGCAGTAACTGAGTAACTGCTCAGTATAGGTGGTCTAGACTTGTAGCAAGGGGTAGTTATTTTCATTCCTTCAGGGTGATCTGAATTCATGATAGACCCTCCCAGAATATGTGCCTAATCCAAGGGAGCTGTGAGGTGAGGGGTAAACATTCCTTGGTACTGGGAGCCAAAAGGCCTGGGAATTAATTGGATTCTGACTCCACCACCAGCATCCTTTGTGACTTTAGTTCCTCTCTATGCTTCTTGATATTTATTTACTATATGTCTGACACTGTTTGGAAGCTAGAACACAGGTTCTAGCATCTGAAAGGCCTGAGTTCCAGACTCAGCTCTGCCAGTTTCTAGCTCTTTGGCCCCGGGCAAGTCACTTGTCCCTCTCAGTTTCTCCATATGTGTAGTGAAGACTTTGAACCTATGTCATAGGGTCTTCCTAGAAAAGATTCAATGAGGTCCTGCCAAAAAAGTGTAGAATGCATTTGAACTTGACTTTGAGAGAGACATTCTGAAGCATGGGCTTTGGAATCATACAATCCCAGGTTTCAATCCTGTGTCTGCCACTTAACAGTGTAACCTTGTGCAAGAGACGTAATTTCTTGGGTCTCGGTTTCTTCATCTGTAAAGTGAGAATAATGATAGTACCCTCAAAAGGTACTGGTAAAGATTCAAGGAGATGACACCTGTGAAGTTCCTAGCAGAATGGCTGGGATCTAGTTGGTTCTCAGTAAATGAGAGCTGCCATCACCACCACCACCATCACCATCATCACCACAAGTCTATCACCACCACCATCCTCATCACCATTATCATGAGCATCTATAAAGTGAGGTTCTAAATGGTCTCTAATATCCTGACATTTTAGGTCCTACTTTATAAGGAGCGGAGGCAGATTAAGTGACAAATATGGTAGCTCACCCTGGGCCATCTAAGTGGGATGGTTTTGAGGAGTGTCACCAGTAAAGAGTTCCAGTTCACTTTGCAGAGAAGTTCTAACCAGATCTGGGTCTATTTGAGATTTCCTATCCTTTCCTCACAAGAAGCAGGAATAAGACCCTTGAAATCTGGAACATTGGAAGCCATGAGAATCAATTTCTCTTTGTATATTTCTCCTTTTAATGATTTTATTTTCTTGTCCATATAGTTATTTCACTTCAGAAGATTAGTCTGGATCTTTTGGGGACAGGTTTTTAGCCAGGGCTCAATTGTCTGGTTTAGACCTCTTATAATCTCCTAACATCATCCTATTCAAACCACAAGCCAGAAAGGTTAGGCTGGCACATACCATTCTGGATTGACTGTCAATTACTTTCTCCTTTTGGAAAAACATTTGAATCACAGGACATATTATGGATCATGAGATTGTAGAAGCCCACAACTAGGTGTTCTTATTGTTGCTTTTTAACCTCTTGCTTCCTATCTTTAGGAAAATCAGATAGCAACATGCTCATTCTGCAGATGAGACTTGAAAACATTAAGTGACTTTTCCAAGGTTGTATGGGGGCTAGACCTGATTCCAGAAACCTGTCAAGTGCTTATTCAGCCAAGCCATTTTGCTCCATAGAAATTTCCATTTCCTGAGCCTCATCTTCCTGCTCTGAATTCCAAGGCACTAAGGCACAGGTCAGAAATCTGCAGTGAGCAGTGACAGGTCAGCTGGGCTGATTTTGAGAGGGGGGGAGCCACTTGGAGGCTCCCACGCTGGGGTCAAACTCTTTTCTGAGCAGAGACAGCAGTGAAGGTCTGGGGGCGTGTGTGGGGGGGAAAGGGGATGTGAAGTTACAGCTTTTTTGCTCCAAGAGTGAGCGACAAGATTAGAACAAGTGTGTGGTAGGTAGGCTGTCACTGACTTCACTGTGTGATGTCAAGAAGTCCTATATCCCCGCCTCCCCTGGACTCTCCTTCTTCTGCTCTAACCATCCAATAACTTAACTTCTCAGCCTGAGGGTTCGCTTCGCGCCGATCTCCTCCGCCGCCGCATTTTAGCGCTGTCCGCGGTGCTGATCGTCAATCTCCTGATTGCCGTTTCGACCAGCTAGAATCTCTGGGCGCCCAACCTCTCCTCCCTGCCTCCCACCTCTCTTTCTCCAGGCACTTCACGCATAAATCACGGGTGGAAGGCAGGCTTGGTTCCCCCTGCGCCGGGAATCTGCTGCCCCCTTCCTTGTTCACACAGGGTTTTGCAGCAGTGGTGGCAGCCGCCACTGATTCCAGCACTGGGGAAACAATTGATTCGTCTATTGCCAGCAGCCCAGAGTTGCCTACGCGGACTACAGAGAGAAAGAGAAAGAGAGAGAGAAGGGGAGAGTAGAGGGGAGAGAGAGAGAGAGAGAGATCGAGATCCACAGAGCAAAAACCTTCATCCATGTGGAGGACAGTCTGAGGGAGCCACTGTCTTTACCTTGTCCACTGACTGGTCTGAGTTTTCTCATCTTCTGGCAGTGGTATTTCTTTTCATCTTGGTCCTGACTGATTTAGGGGTAGTGGTGTGTGTGTGTATGTGGTTGCTTTGATTTTATTTTGGGAAGAGTAGGAGAGTCAAATGAACAATTTTCTTGCAGGCACCTCCGCTGAGCTTTCAAACCAAGTCATTGGGAGTTAGCATCTTCCCACCCGACAGGGAAGAGAGGAGTTGGCAAGAATTTGGCTCACCCATTCCCCCTGCAATCCTCTGGTGAGGTGGTAAGTGATATTCTTCTCAATTGTGCAAATGGGCTGGGGGTATTGGAATCCCAGTAGTGATGAGGTGTGTTCATGAGCTGATGGGATAGAGGGTAGGTGGGAGGTGAGGGCTGTTGAGGAATGACCACATTTATTTGCCCACATTCTGCAGTGTTTGATTGCCTAAGTGGCACCCCAAAGCCAAATGAGATTTCGGCTGACTGCCCAGGGTGGGGGTAAAATATGCTCATGTTTTAGGCAATGTGATCAAAATTGTGGCTTCTTCCCAGTTTGTTCTCTCCCTTGCAGCAGAAGCTGTGGAAAGTAGCCGGCAGTTGTCTGAGTGAATTAACCCTTTGTGGGACTGGCCAGCCTGGCATGGAGGGTCTCCAAGTGTTCTGATCTCGGAGGGGGCACCTTGACCCTGGCTGGGAGATAGTCACCTAACACTGGGAGGTTAACCCTTGCTTAGGGTAATCTAGGCATACCAAGTGAGACTGGCATAGGACTGGGCTCAGATTGTACTATCTTCCAGGGACAGCTGAGTAATTTAATTGTACTATTGTTTTTTTTGTTTTTTGTTTGTTTGTTTGTTTTTTGCAAGCTTGGCTGTTCTAAGCTTCCTGGGATGAGAGACCTGGGAGACCACATTTTTCTTGGAATGAGTGGTCAGGCAGGCTAGAGGGGAGCAGCCAGCTGCCTGCTGAGCAGATAATGTTTTATTTTCACAGGTGGTATAACCTGTAAGTGATTATATAGAGGGTGCATCCTGGTGCCAGCCCAGGGGACTTCATCCTTGAGCCTATCCAGAGTAGAGAAAGAAGGGAATGAGATTTGTTCAGATTCTGGGGAAGGGCTCCAGGCTTCAGATCTATTCCAGGGCAGATTATACCTGCTCTAGTTTCTTTATTCAGATGAGATAAGCCTCACCAACCTGTTAGTGAGTGGGAAGGGGAGGTCCTTTGTAACTGAATCCAAAACTCACATTTAATTTTAAATGCCTTTGCTGCTAATCTGTAACCTATCAAAGGGGGATTTTCTCTGCTTCCTTCTTTGATTACATCTACCTTTCTGGAAATGAATGTCCTTATTTTTAGCATCTTTGCTATTATCTCAGGGGCCACTTCAGTCTTCTGCTCCCCCAAGGATTTCCTCTTTCAGTTCTTATTCTTAGAGGTGGGAGGAATAAAACATCAGCTGCAGAGACTGGCAAGCGTAAGCAGAGCCCACTCAGTCATTTTCTCCAACCCCAGAGCCAAGTGGGGACAGCAGAATCCTGGGGTGTATGACTCCTCAGGCAGGACATGTGAGGCAGGGGTGGGGGTTGCTTGGTGGTTAGTATCAAAGATTTGGTCCTCAAAATCCTCGGCTTTCCTTGCTAGGTGACCTTGAGTAGGAAGTTGCCTTAGTTTCCTCCATGGGAAGCCTAAATGTGAATGATGAATGTGGGGAAATTTGGTTCAAATAAGGAGCCACAGATCTGTCCATGGGTGATATTTAATATATTGAACTTCGGCACTAACTGGTCAGACTGGACCGTGGCTGGGGTGTTGGTTTGGGGATCTTAGGGGTCTCCTGATGTGCTGAGTGTTACCTCTTTAATTGCTGGATTATGGAGGGGTTTAGGGAGACAGGGAGTATCAAGGGAGCCACAGGGACCTCAATGCAATATAACCATCCAGGAGAGGAGTATTATAATATTTTATCAAGTGGTTCAGCCATGCAGTAAGTGCCAGCCCACCAGAGGTAGCTGGGACTGGGCTATCTACATATGGGTGCTTTTTGAACATCTGCTTGCTGCCTCCCAGCCTTACCTCCTTGGGGGTGGCTAAGATCCAAGAGGCTGCCCTCCCTCCTCCCTCATCACATTTGAATTGGTGCATTGTGGTGCACCAGGGAGAGGGAAACAGAAGCTTCTGGAAAGAGCCTTGGGCTTGGATCAGGAGACCTGGATTGCAGCCCCAGCTGCATCTCCCCTTTCTGGGCCTCAATTTCCCTATCTGTTCAATGAGGTGGTCAGTCTAGGTAACCCCAATGCTCCTTTCAACTCTGAGGTTTCATGACTATGTGATGAGTGTGTATATGTGTATGTGCCCATTCATACTTCCAGGAAGGGTTACCACTGTGTTTGGGAATTTATCATATGTGTTGAAGAGATTTTGTTTGGGTGAATCAGGATGGGAATGGTCTCTTGTGAGAACTTTGCTAGGTTTCTAGAATCCTGTGCTCAGCTGGAGAGGGGTCTTCTTTGTTTATGGCTTCAGTTGTGTGAATGTACAGCTTTTGCAGCACTTGAAGGCCTTGTAGAGATTTATCCCAGGGAGGCACCCAGGACCTCTTTGAGAACATCTACTCTGAAAAGATGCATATACTCTATAGCCCACCTGAGCACTTTGAGTTCAAAACCTCTGATCTGGTCTGAGACTTCAGGGGGCCCAGAGAGGGAAAGCAACACAGTAAGTCATGCACAGCAACATACAAATCTAGCATTATGAAGACAAGACATTATGTGCTCATTCCTGGCTTCAGCAACCCCTATTCCACCCCCAGCCCCCCTACTTCCAGCCTGGGTGTGGAGGGAGGACTTTTAGCAGCTCCTCTCCATCCTGTGCTGGTGATCAGGAAGCATAGCTGTGGAGACAAATGTGGACATTTCCTTTCTCACTGGTGGGAGGAAGGCAGCAGCCAGAGAGTCTGCAGTCCAAAACTGCCTGGGAAGTCAGTCTCCCCTCATTGCTCTGCCTTTTCTCTTTCTTGCTGCCTGGAGTACATCCTGGCTGCCTGTCCAAGACTGTGGATCTGGTCAGAGTGACTGCTTTGGGGGGTTATTTGTAAGATGTGGTATTTACTCTTTATTTAACCCTCTCTTCCTCTCCTCTCTCTGTGAGTCAAAAGAGAATGTGTGACTTTCTAATAAAAACCACCATGACATATGGACCTGTCTTCTGCTCTTTATCCCCTTCGAGTGGGAAGTTGGTCATAAATACAGACAAATCAGGAGTTGATGTAAAGGCGAGGGGAAGCGAACAGCGTGGTTTATTTCTGTTAAGCACTGTAACCTGGGATAAAAATAAATCCAGGACCCAGAAGTGGTGGGCTGGAGCTGACGAGCTTAAATTATTCAGCTGCCACCCCAGGATGGAGATCCTTGCTGTGCTGGGAGAATGAATGAGGCACCACAGAAATAGCCCCCTCTCCTTCCTGTTCCCCACCCCTGTCTGCTTCTTTAACCAGATTTTTGAACCTCCAAGATCTGTAGGGTGGGACCCTGGGAGCAGCCAGACCTGAGATTGAATCCTGACTCCAGTGCTTCCTTGCTGTGTGTCTTCAGGCAAGACCCTAAACCTCTCTGAGCTTCATTTGCCCTAAGTAACCACAGTGTGGTGGTTAAGAGTGTGGGCTCTGAAAATGAACCAATTGGGTTTAGATCTTGATTCTAGCACTTTCAAGTTATATTATGTCACCTCTCTGCACTTCAACTTCTCCATTTTTAAAGTGAGGATAATAAAAGAACTGTGAAAATTTTGAGTTACTGCCTGGAGAGTGCTTAGTCTGAGCCTGTCAAGGACTAAGCATCCAACAAATGTGAGCAATGGGGATGATGTTGGAGATCGTACCAGTGAAATCACCTCTGACAGAAACAAGACTAGGGTGAGATAGACGAAGGTGAAATCCTTTGTGCCAGGGATGCAGCTTTGGGTCCCAGGAGAGAGAGAATGTGCCTTGGAGACAGGAGACTTCCAGTCCCACTTACTCCCTATGTAGTCTTTGTGCAGTTGCTGAGGGTCCCTGGGCTGTAGTTTATTCACCCACGAAATGGGCATAATGATCTCCTTTCTTTAAAGCCTGTGAGGCCCCATGAGGCCCCAAGGAAACAGGGCCTCAGTGAGTATAGCGGGCAGGCTGTGGAGGAAGGCGTTCAGGAGAAACCTTCCGACTACTTAGGCTTTTGTGCCTCCAAATCCTTGGGAGGCTTTTGCTGAATCATCTCAACTCACCAGCTCAGAGCCTGAGGATTTTTCCCAGGAGACCTGTGTTTTCCCTCCCTTCCCTGCTATGGTGCCTTCCCTGTCATGGTGCTCCTGCATACAGCTCCTGAGATGCTATAAGGATAGATCCTTAAGGGCCAAGGCTGTGCCATCTCCCTTTTTGGAGTCTCGTTTGACACACAGCTGGTGCTCAGCAACAACTTGCATGAATGAATGAATGACTCCTTGATGGTCTAGTGAACAGATCAACATAGGGAGGGGAGGTACCTTTGGTTTATGATCCAGCCGGAGGCCTGCATGCAGTAGGTGCTTAATTAGTGTTTGGTGATTATGATGAGTCATTGGTGAGGAGTTTAGAAGGGCTTGGCTTTTCATCTCAGATCTGCACAGGCAAAGGACTGACCCCTCTCTCCTCCTGCCAGAGCATTAATTGACATGTATTCATGCATCATACATTTATTGGATACTTATAGTATGCCTGGCGCCATGGTGGGCACTGGAAAAAAAAATGATGACAAAAACACAATCCCTTTGAGACTTAGATAAATAAGTGGCTGCTTACACAGTGTGATCTTTGGGGAGTTAGTACCAATAGACTTCCTTAGTTACCCTAAAACACTCAGCTCACAGACTTGTGAAATTCCATCTTTAACGTTTTGTTCTTTGTCTTCAGGCTTTGCTCTTGGATAAGGAGCAGATGCTTTGGGGTGAGATAATGCAGCTTTATTAGTCATTTACACTTTAGTGAGGAGAGGTTGTAAAATCCTTTCTGAAAAAACGAGAGGAGTGGGTTTTGGGAGTGGAGAGTGGACTTTTCAGGCTAAGCTTGCAGTCTTACCTGAGAGGGCAAAAGACAGAGAAAGACCAACATTGCTGGTTTCACATTCAGCTGTAAACCTCTCAATGCTCAAGAGACTGATGAGCCTGAATTGGGTGGTTTATCTAACTCAGTACTTCTCAGAGTGTGGTCCTCACCCACCACCTCACATCGCCACCCCCAGCAGAATCAATATCACCTGAGAACTTGTTAGAAAGGCAAATCCTTGGGGTTATACTCTGGACCTGTCCCATCAGAAACTCTGAGTACAGGACTCTGGGATCTGTGTTTTCATAAGCCTCCACTGATATAGATAAAGGAGTGTTTAAATGCAACCTTTACAGATGTTGTAACAGTTTACAGATGTTGTAACAAGTTCCCCCAAGTGGCTGAAAAGCAGGCCTCCTGCCTCCCCAGCACACACATTTCATGTGGGAGCACAAACTGGACCTAGCAGAGTTGACCCTATTCCCTGCTAATTTGAGTGCCTCCTTTCTCAGGTAGGACCCAGGGATTCAGGTTATAGGGTGGCTTATTGTCAAGGTGGCAAAGATGAGCCCTCCAGCCTGGCCAGGCCTTTGGTGCTTGAGGGAACAGACCTGATTCCTCTTATGTCAGCTCAGCTTCCCATTTGGGCCAGGGAAATGTGGGAGACCACGGTGCAGTGCTGAGACACCAGGCTGCCATCTGCAATGTCACTGTGGTTTCTTCGAAGTAATTGTCTTGCTGTCATTACTTCTAATGACATAATGCATGCTTAAATCTCATTGTAATGGAGCTGTGTCAGACTCTGGCTTAGGAATCCAGCTAGTGAGCAAGATAACATGCCTCAGGAAGCTGAGGTTTTTGCCCACCCCATGCAATTAATCAACAAGAGGAAATTCATCTGACAGCATCATAATGATGTTTGGTTTGTGAAGGATTTATTTGGAAAGCGGGAGGAAAAAAAAAAATCTCTCTGCATCTCTTAATATAGTCTTCATTCAGCTGCCTTTTTCTTTTTCATTTTTGCCTTTTCCTCTCTCCCCTCCTTTCTTTCTTCCTTTCTTTACCTTTCTTTCTTTTCTTTCTTCCTTTCTTTACCTTTCTTTCTTTTTCTTTTTCTTTCTTTCTTTCTTTCTTTCTTTCTTTTCTTTTCTTTCCTTCTTTCTTTTCTTTCCTTCCTTCCTTTCTTCCTCTTTCATTCTTTCTCTCTCTCTCTTTCTTTCTTTCTTTCTCTCCTTTCTTTCCTCTTTAATGAATCCACACCATGACAAGTAGTAACTTGTGACTGGAAGCCACTTTCAATAGAGAATATATTAAGTAATAAGCAGTTTTGGTGCCAGCCATTGATGATGAGGCAGCGTTCTGGGGCTGCTGAGAAGAAAGATGATTTCTCACAGTTGATTCGGAGGCCCTCCATGAGAGATGCCATCAGAAGGCATCTGTGTGGTGCATTCTGCCCCACAGCCTGCACTTGCCCTTGTTCCATCCTCCTCCACCGGTCAGTTTTTCCTCTGTCACCATGTGTCTCCAATTCTCTGTCTCTGTCTCTCTGGTTCTCTCTCTTTTCACACACACCCAATCCCTTTCTCCATTTTTACTCTTTAAAAATTTCCTTTCTTAGAGTTCCCATTGTGGCTCAGTGGTAACAAACCCAACTAGTATTCATGAGGATGCGGGTTCAATCCCTGGCCTCGCTTGGTGGGTTAAGGATCTGGTGTTTCTGTGAGCTGTGGTGTAGGTCAAAGATGTGGCTCAGATCTGGCATTGCTGTGGCTGTTGTGCTGTGGTGCTACAGCTCCAATTCAACCCCTAGCCTGGGAACCTCTATATGCTGCGAGTGTGGCTCTGAAAAGACCAAAACATTCCCTTTCTTTCTTGTAGTTCATCTTTCCTCCTCTTCTGATCTCTCCTGTCTCCCTGGCACTGACTTTCCTCTCAGTCTCTTTCTGTCTTCCTCCTCATCTCCTGCTCTTCCCCACCCCATCTTTAGCCTCATTCATGCAGGTATACCAAAGTGACTTGGGAAGGGAATGCATTTGGAGTCAGGCCTCCAAGTAGAGTGACCAACTGTCCCAGCTAGTTTGGGACTAAGGGGATTCTTGGCAGGCAGAACTTTCTGGGTTAAAACTGGGAGAGGTTCAGGCAAACCCAGATGAGCTGGACATCTTACTGCTAAGTCAAATGCTTGGGATTTTGTGGTGCTTTCAAAAAGCCAGAGACATGGCTTTCTGGGCAAAATGCCTGCCGTACTGTTCTGGGAGGGACACAGTGGTCTCTGAAGCCCTCCCTTTCCTTGGCATGCTCTGCCTGGCTCTGGGGCATGAAGACTACCTGGGCATGCAGAGGCCAGTGGTCAGTCAAGGGCACGGGGTGGACTCCTTCCTCCTTCCCTACTTCCTGACCACCCAGCCAGTTATGCACTCTTTAGTCACAAGAGGGGATCCTTTGAGAGACTGCAGCAGTTCTATGACAGAGCTTGAGCCTGTGTCAGAATCCTTAGGAAGGCAGTTAAAACAGAGTTTCTGATTCAGTGGAGCTAGGATAGGGCTCAAGAATTTGCATGTCTCACACATCATTCCCAGGTGATATAGAGGCTACTGCTCCAGGCACCCCACTTTGAGAACCACTGCTTTCTGCAGATTCATTCTCTTTTTCATTCATTTATTCCTTCTTTCATTCATTCTCAAATATTTATTGTATACTATCATGTGCCAGGCACTGGGGACTCAGCAGTGAATGAAGCAGAGTTCCCTGCCCTCCTAGAGCTTACAGTCTAGTGGGGAACAAAGGCAATAAACAAGGAAATACATAAATGAGATAGTTTTAGATGCTAAGTGCCATGAAGGAAATAGTATGACATGATAGAAAATTACAGGCGATGGGGGGAAGCAGGGAAGAGAGCTATTAAAACTTAGTTATAAAAAGTATGGCCAGGGAATGGGAGTTCCTGTTGCAATTCAGCAGGTTAAGGACCCAACATAGTCTCCATGAGGATGCAGGTTCAATCCTTGGCCTGGCTCAGTTAAGGATCTGGTGTTGCTGCAAGCTGGGGCTCGGATCCGATGTTGCTGTGGCTGTGGCACAGGCCTCAGTTGCAGCTCTGATTCACCCCCTAGCCTCAGAACTTCCATATGCCACAGGTGCAGCCAGAAAAGGAAAAAAAAAAAAAGTATGGCTGAGGAGACTTTTGGAGGTGTGTGTTTGGATTGAGAGCTGAGTTTCTAGAAGGAGCCAGAAGGATCCAGGCTGAGGGAACAAACAGCAAGTGCAAAGGCAAAGATGACTGTGGTGTCTTGAGGGAATGGTAGGAAGGCCAGTGTAGCGGAATGAAGGTGAGGGGGAAGAGGTCAGAAGGGTGTGGAGGCTGTAGGACCTCCCAGGGTAGGCAAAGAATCTGGATTTTATTTCACTTAGGGGAAGAGTTTTAATTGGGAGAGTGACATGATCTGATTTACAATTTTGGTAATGGTTGCTTTGGTTTGAGTGGAGAGCAGATTGCAGGAAGCCGGAGTGGAAACCAGGAGATGGGTGATGAGGAGCAATCATGGGCCAGGAGGTGCAAGAAAGACTGTGGTCAGAATTGGGGTGGGTAGCTTGGTTAGGTCTTACTGATAGATCAGATGTGGGGGCGAGAGAAAAACCAGGGCCCACTCCAGGCGATGGGACTGGTCTTGGCAGTGGTTCAGTGGTCCTGATCCCAGGGACGTGGAGAGGGGCTCCTGGGTTAAGGGGCAAGACCAACAAAGTGTGCAGAGGGAGGGGCCTTCCTGGGAGGTCTGCAAATGCCCTTCCCACACTGGCTAATGTGCACCATCTCCCTCTTCCCAGAGGAAGAGGCAGCAGCTGGGGGCTTTTCTCCAGTGGATTAATCTGTCAGTGTTAAGCAGGATATTGGTGGAATTTGGCAAAGGCAATAAAGCCACTGGAAGTGGCTGCCATCACTGTGTCAGACTGGGGCATAAGGCAAGTCTCTCTCCCAAAGGTCTGGAGATTGGGGGCTTGTGGGAAAGGCTGTTGGACAGGATGGCAGACGTCTTCTGGGGTCTGCAGCCTCCCTTCCAATCTGTAGAGACCTACCTGTGACTTACCAGAGCCAGGAACCCAGGCCAGAGCAAATCATTGACACTGAACATGTGCTGAAGGGCCATCACAGGACTACCCTCTTCCAGGGGCGGGTGAAATGCAACATGAAGGCTAAGGACATGCTTCCTTTGCCTTTCAGAAAGGAATCTGCTGCTGTTTCTTTAGATTTGCTTGCTCACTCTCACTCGCTCGCTCTTCCCCCCCACCGCCTCCTCCACTTGGAAGGGTTGATCTGGCCAGGACCAACTCCATGTTATTCATGTATTCTCTCAAGAGCGGTCTGGCGCAAGGCCTCTTTTGAACAGTGTGTAAGCACTTTGGGGAGAAATCCCCAGACAAAAATAAATAGGACTCATCTGTTGATGGTCAGAAGAGGGCTTTGCTTCTGATTTTAGCGGGAGGACAGCTGGCCTCCTTCGTCGCTGCTCAGTTTTCCACAGAGAACTCATCTACTTTGTAAATTAGCAGGGAATTTTTGGGGGGCACCAGGTGCTGAGCGAAGTTATTCTTCTTTCTCATTTCCTAGTACATGACCATCACTGATCCTTGCAGGCTGCTTTCTCAGTTTTTCATTATTTATTCTCTTTTATCCCCATACGCCGCTCCCCTCCCCTTGTAGGTAACCCTTCTATTCTGTTTGACTATCATCTCTTTTGTTTTATATGTTCCTGAAAAACATGTATCTTTTTCTTTTTTTTTTTCTTTTTGTCTTTTTAGGACCACACCTGAGGCATATGAAAATTCCCAGGCTAGAGGTTGAATTGGAGCTGTATCTGCCAATCTACACCACAGCTATAACAACACCAGATCTGAGCCGTGTCTGCAACCTACAGCACAGCTCACAGCAACGCTGGATCCTTAACCCACTGAGTGGGAGGCCAGGGATTGAACCTGCTTCCTCATGGATACTAGTCGGTTTTGTTACTGCTGAGCCACAAGGGAACTCAAAAAACCATGTATCTTTAATTTATATGAATGGTAGGGTGCTATAGATCTCATTGTTTCTCTCTCTCTCTCTCTCTCTTTTTTTTTTTTTTTTCCTCAGCAGTGTTTTTAAGATGTTGTGAGATGTGCATCTAATCTTTTGCTTCCCATTTCTATCCTTCAAAGCATAAATCCCACTTTCTTAAATTATGTTAGTGTCCCTCCAGCTATCCAGAACATTTCTGGAACTTTCCCTGCACTGGCTATACTTTCAGGACATAGAGACTCATTTTTAGTAGAGATTTACTGTCATTTGAGAGGTATGGGTTAATGCTTCTCTATTTTGCTTTTGATTATTTTCTCAACAAACATTTGCCCCAACTTATGATTCCGGACCCCTTGGGTATGTAGAGGGAAGCAGAGGTCAAGTCAATGGGATCTGGAGCCAGGGAGATCTGGGTTTGAATCCTGTCTCTGATACTCATTGGCTGTATGAACTTTGGCAAAGTGACTTTGTCTCTCTGAGCCTCAGTTTCTTCTGTGGGAATAATGATAGCATTCATTTTATAAGGTTGCTTGAAAGTGAAATGAGATTATATATGATGTGGTTTTTGTAATAAAACCCTTCTTAAATGACAGCCTGGGATGGGGTTGGATAAATAGATGTTTATATCCTCTCCACATTCTGCTGGATTTACCCTTTTTGTGGGGTGGGGGGCAGGGGCAGCAATTTCCTGTCTGAGGCTGAGGCAGTATCCACATATGGAGTAGTCATTTTCCCATTTATATGGAGAGACCCGGGTCTCATTCCAAAGTCAGCTATATGAGATGCTCCGTGCATTCCCCAGGGCCTTGGTTTCCTCCTCTAACACTGTTGTGGCCTCTGCAAGTGCACTGGTGGCAGCAGAAAGGCTCATCTTGGACCTGAATATGCTCAGAGGGAAAAATGCTACAGAGGCTGGTAGTTGGAGCCCTCAAATGGCCATAGAGCCCCCCAGAGCCACCTCAAAGCCCTGGGATTAAGCAGCTTCCGGCTCTGGAAACTTCTCCCTCTGGTTGTCATGGCAGCAGGTCTGGAATGGGAGCCTTTTTTCTCAATGGGGTAGCACAAGCTGTGATTTCTGGTTGACACAGACTGTAAGGGTGGCCGCAGGTCTCCACTGCAGGTGGAGAGCTCCCCACCTGCTTTCAGCATTCCATCACTCTCCTGTTAGAAAGATCTCTGAGCTAAAGTCTATCCAGCTGGGTTCAAGTTCCAGCCGTGCCACCTGGTAGTTATACCCTGGAGCTGTGCTTTCATATAGGAAGCAAATGGATGGGGGGAACTAGACAAAGCAGTCACTGGAGACTAGACCCTGTGCTTTGCATTCACATGAGTGATCACCTTTAATCCTCAGAAAGCCTTGAGAGGGAGGCAGTATTATTATGCCCATTTTGCAAACTAGAACTCTGAGGCTACAGAAGACCAAGAGGGTCATTCAGTAGAGGGTAGATGTAGCAACTCAAACCCAAATCTTTTGGACATTAAAGTCAAATTTTAATAGCAAAGAAATGGATTTCCCAGGGCCTCATTACCCTGCTCTGCAAAATGGGATGATTAGTTACCACTTCACTTACTATTCAGAGTTCTTGTGAAGATCAAGCAATTTAGGAAAAAAAAATTTTAACACTAGAATTCTCTACAGAAACAGATTTCCTAGCCTTCAGCTCCTCCTGGTTTGTATCCAAAGCATGAATGTCATTCTTGTAAAAGGCTGGATCTCACTAACCAGTAGCAAGCAGTATGCTCAGTGGTTAAAGCACGGCCACTGCCTCTAGATTTCTTTGGAATTCATCTGTGCTACTTGCTGGCTGTGAGCTTGAGCAAGTTACTTGGCCTCTCTGCCCTCAATTTACTCACCTATAAGATGGGAATAATAATAGCACTGCCCTTGTAGAATTTCTGTGAAGATTATATGCATTAATATACACATGAAGCACTCAGAACAGTACCTAGTTCACGGTCAACTATATAAATATTAGCCGCTTATTTTTGCATAGGACTTACTTTTAAAATTACTTTTAAAGTCAATGGCATTTCACAATAACCTTCTTAAGAGGAGGGTGGAATACTACTTCCATTTGCAGATGAAGGAACTAAGCCCCATAAATGTGAAACAATTTCTCAAAGTCGCAAGGTGAGCTGGGGACTAAAAAAAAGTTCAGTTTTTTGAGATGACAATGGCTAAGCCACAAAGGTTTGAAGCAGAGCAGGTGTACCAGGCCAGCAACAAAGCATAAATCTAACAAAATGTGACAAAATGATGAAAAAGCAGATGGTTAAAACAGTGGCTTCAGCAACCTTCCTGATGGGCCCCAGCAGCTGGGGCTGTGAGCGCTTCCAGGTGGGGGCTCCAAGTCACAGAACACCTGGCCACCAGCAGGTGGCTGATATCCCATGAGGAGCTAGGAGTCCCAGGCTACTTCTCATGTTTTGGGGGAAGTTGGGTATCTCCCCGTCTGAGGCGTCTGTCCTTATCCCCCTGCACGTGCCATCAGCAAACCTCTGGGCTTTTTGTTTTTCAACACCCACCAGTTTGTTGGTTCAGGCAGGGGGTATGCATGTATCGGGCATTTGTAAAACCTGACTTGCTTGTGAGCTAGTCCAGCAGCTAGGGGCTCAGCATTGAGAACTAAGACTCCTTGGTTTCAAATCTCCACTTCATCACTTTCTAGCTGTACAGACTTGGCCAGTTAACAAAGCCCTGTATACCTCAGTTTTTTCCCAACTGTGAAGTGGGTATGCTGTTAATACAGCATGTATTTTATACGATTCTCATAAGACTCACGTGGGTTCACATGGGCAAAACTCCCAGAACACTAACGTTGTCACCATTGTTGTTACTTCTTGGTAGTCAGTACAAACTCATTCTCAGATCGTGGATCTTCATAATTCAGAAAGTCTCTTGAAGGTCATTTAACTTAATGCTAGTGGTTTCAGAATGTGGATCTGGCCTCTAATAAAAGGAGGACCCACTGGCCTTGATAAAAGGAGGACCATCAGGCCTGTACAGTTAGGCAAAATGTGGCCAACTAAATTTTTCTAGAAGAGATTTTCCTTTAGCCTGACATTGTCTTTAGGGGGATAATTCAAATGTGAATGTCTAGTCTCTGCATTGTAAGTTGGGACCTCCCGCAACCAACATACAATCAGTTATTCATTCAGTTGGTATTTATTGATTATCTACTACCATGTAGGCCAGTTGGCCTTAAAATCAAGGTGGACCTTCAGTTTTCACATTCTCCCAATGAAATGATCAATCCCCACCTGACTCCTACAAAATGTTTTGCTAGACTTAAATAAATAACCTATTAGAAACTGGAGGTAAGAAAACAAAACCTATTAGGGGTATAGAGGAAATGGTCATTTATGGTAATTGATTCATCAATTGTATTACACAAGTATACTTAAAGTCACATGTTATATAAAATTAGTTAATCCATATGGATTAAAAATAATCCATAAAACTATTTTTCTGCCACTAATACCTATTTTTAAAATAATTAACAAGCCAGAAAATAAGGAATGATTTATAACTTTAATAAACATCAGCTGCTGCAAAAACAGAAAATGGGGAAAGGAAGAGATACCATTTGGAGTTGCCTGATGGTTAAAAAGTTTAGAAAGAGTTTACTTAAATTATTTTGTTATTCAAAAAAGTAAATTGAAAGAGATGACGGGAGATGCTTGACAGTTTTTTTTTTAAAAGACATTTTAAGAGCCTGGATAGAAGATGGATTTCTGTTTTCTGAGGGGTATTTGCTTGGGGGATCCTTATCTTCTATACGGTCTTTTATAATATTTGTCAGGCACTGTGCTTACTGTTGGGATATATAGAAAACAATTTAGAGTTGGTACCTTCCCTCGAGGAGGTAGACGTAAATCAATAATGATACAAATGGATGTATAATTAAAACCTGAGGAAAGGGTTCTAAAGAGAGGAGCACAGGTCCATGAGAACATGTCACAAAGATATCCGATCTAATCTGGGAGGTCTTCCCCGAGGAAGGATGAATAGGAGTTAACAGAGTAAAAAGAAAAGAACGTTCATGGCAGTGAGAAGAGCATGTGTCAAGGCCCTAAGGAAGCATTCAAGGGTCAGAGAAGGCCAGTGGGTGAGCTCAGTGTGAAATGAGCTTGGGAGTACCTGCAGAGCCATGGTGTGACAACTTGTCTTTATTGTAAGAGCAATGAAATTTTACAAGCAAAAGGATGGCTTGATCTGATCTTTTGAAAAGGGCTCCCTAGATGCAGCACGTGGTTCACACTACAAGGGAGGAACTTGGGGAGAATTGACATAACTTTGACCCAGAAAGAGTTTCATGCGTTGGTCAATCCCCCATGTCCCACCCTCTTTACAGCACTGGGTCCCTAGAAAGGAGGAGGACAGTGAGACCCCAACCAGAGAGAGATTGTGTTCTGCAACTAAGCATGGTATAGGGTCCCTTCCTGAAAATGAGGTGGTTGTGGTGGTAAGAGCGGAGGGAGGAGGTAGGAATAGTTGCTGGTCTGCCTTGGTTTGAATCCCAGCTCTGCTGCTGTATGTTTTTGAGCCAGCTACTAAAATCTCCCTGTACCTCAGTTTCTCCTCTGGAAAATGGGTATGACAATAACATCTACCTCCTGGGGTTGTCTTGGAAATTTAACAAGTCAATGTATATAGTCTTTGCTTGGACCAGACACAAGAGGTGCTCAATAAACATTAGTTATTGTTATATTGATGGTGATGATGCAGTCTCAGAGCTCACATTCTAGAGGGGGTCCTTTTAATCCTTTCCACTCTCTGCCACTGCCTCGCTGCCTTTTGGACTTTACTTAAAAATCACCTTCTCAGTATGGCCTTTTCTGACCATCTTATTTCCAATTACACCCCCTTCAGAATTCCACATCTTCCACCTCTGATTTATTTTTCTCCCTAGCACTTAGCACCTTGTGAAGCACAATTTTACTTATTTATTTCGTTCGTTGTCTCTCTCCCCCCACTAGAATATCAGCGCTACCAACACTGGCATATTTGTTTTATTTATGACTGTAAGCTCAGTGCACTGTATCCCACAGCATCTGGCACACAGTAAGTGCTCAATAAGTGGTACGTGTTAGATAAATGAGCACTGACTGTGTCAATCTAATGCTCCTTGCTCTTGATCAAAACCTTACCCACTCCCCAGGCTGCGCTAACTCATCTTACGGTTCATTAAACAGCAAAAGCAGTGAAAGAAAAAACAATCCCCATGTTTTGGAAGCTGTGGGGGACAGTCAGGAAAGGTGTTGAGGCACCAGAGATCTTGGTGATGGAGAAGAAAGTGAAGGTCTTTTATAAAACCAGCTCAGCAACCTGATCTTTGCAACCCGATTAATCATATTAAGCCTTTGTCAATATCAACATTACCTCAGCCCTGGCTGTGGCAGCTGGTGGAGCAGCAAACTTATTCAATATTTAAGAAGACCTGCATTGCAGGAGAAAGGTTTGGGCTGCATGTGGAAGAACAAGCAGCAAATGCTCAGTGACAGACTCTTAAGTGGTGGATTATTTTTAAAAGGAGAGAAACAAGAGAAGAAAAAGCCCTAAAGCCCTCAGCCTCCCCCGATCTTCCTTGGTCTGGTAACATTTGCTCTGACTCAGAGCCAAGAGAGTGCTGTCAGCAGAAAGGAAACTGTGGACCAGGAAATTTGGTCTCCTGGGTTCCATATTTCTAGCATTGCATGCAGAGGTGGACCCCAGAGTGTGGTCCCCAGACCAGCATCATCAGTATCACCTAGAACTTAGGAATTCAAATTCTCAGGCTCTGTTCCAGACTTCCCCGGATCAGAAACTCCAGGGCTGGGAGGTGGGCACAGTCTGCTTTCCTGAGCCCTCCAGGTCACTCTGATGTACATTCAAGTTGAAGATGCACTGGCCAGAGGAAAGGGAGCTTGGAGAGGGTATGGACTGGGGCACGTGGTTCTTTGCTGGTGGTTCTCAGCTCTGGCTGCATATCATTATCACCAGGAGGACTTTCAAAACATATGATGTGGGTACCTAGCATGAGCATCTTCTTTAGTTTGATTTGGTTGAGATCCTGGAATTAGCATTAACTCCTCTCATTCCCCCACCATGATTCTAGGGTGCAGCCAGGCATGTGATCTTTTGTTCTAAGGCAACCCCTCTGTTTGCCACTGATATGCCTTTAACAAATCGTCTTACCCCGGATCCTCATTTTGTGGGGTGTTGTTGTTGTTGTTGTTGTTGTTTTGGCCACACCTGCAGCATGTGGAAGTTCCTGTGCCAGGGATCAAAAGAGTCACAGCAGTGACCCGAACCATTGCAGTGACAACACAGGATCCTTAACCCACTGTGCCACAAGTGAACTCCATCAATTTTTGCATCTTTAAAGTGGGCCCTAAAACTCCCATCTTATGTGACTTGCAAGGAAATTACAATGCTTAAGAGAGATGCTCTCATGAAATCTTTACAGGGTGTTCAAATCTGTGCAAATAGGAGTGCAGATGGTGGTCTCCTAAGATGTGTCAGTGCCTTCTGGCTATTCTTGACCATTTCCTCTGGTTGCCCCATTGGCCCCCTTCACCATCTTGGAGATCTAGAGCCATGCTCACACCTAAAGATTTTTAAAAGAGCACTGAGGCCCCTAGTTTGGAGATTACTACATCTGGGAGAGGAAGGGTCAACACAAGGTACAGAAAAACAAACAAGAGGATGGGGGTTTAAATTCAAACCTTACAGGCTGTGGTTGGCCATGAGAACTTCATACTAGAAATATCATTCTGAAATGAGAGCTGCCAGGTACTGAGCATTTAATGTGGGCCAGCACCATGCTAGCAGCACTCCATGTCTGATTTCATCCAGTTCTTCCATCAGTTCTAGGAAGAAGGTACAATGATAAGCCCCATTTTCAAGGCAAGGAAAGTGAGAGGCCAAGGAACTCACCCAAGGTCAGGCTAGCAAGGGACAGAACCAGGACCAGAACCAGCCCCAGTCAGGTGTCTGGATTTAGATAGTTCATATCCAGCAGGTCCTTAAACTGAACACAGGTTGGCTTTGTAGGAGAGGTAGTTATTGAGGAGAAGTTCTGGAAATGTTTCCAGAAGCCCCAGGTGAAACGACGGTGGGAGGAGTTGAGCATTACCTCCTCTTCCTCTTGCCTCTAAATCCAGACTGTTAACATAGTGCCTCCTGCTGGCTTCAGCTCAACATTACAAGAGCTTGGTTTTTCACAGAAGACTTCTCTGTCCCCAGGCCCCACGAAGGCTTTTTGGGGCCACTGTACTTTCCTTTCTTGATTTTCCTTGCAGGTTGGCCAAGCAAAGACCAGACTAAAAACTCAGAAATAACCACAAAGCTTCGACTCCTTTTTTTTTTTTTTTTTTTTTTTTTTTGTGGCACCAGCAGCATGTGGAAAGTCCCAGGCTGGGGATCAAACCTGAGCCACAGCAGTGACAATGCTGGATCCTTAACCCACTAGGCCACCAGGGAACTCCTCAACTCCTCTTTTAGAGATAAATGACCTTCATGGTTTCCTTTCTTTCCTGAAGAAGGAACTGGAAATCAGGGCCAAGGGGACTCAATCCTCACTTGGCCTCAGCTTTGAAAGATGAGGACCGTCTTCTTCCCTCAAATCAGCCTCATCAGTGACCTATTTTATTGCAGAAACTGAGCTGGCAGCCTGGCTGGAGAAGAACCGCTTGCAAACACCCCTGGCTCACTGCCAGCCTTCCACCTCTGAGCATGCTCTACAGACGCTAGAAGCTGAAAATATACTTATAAGCCCACTTGCTCCCAGCCCTGGTTGGTTATCTGGTTAGACTCCAGGAAGGCTATGTACTAGATGATTCCTGCAAGTTTTCCATCCCCAGCGAATCCCCATGCCAATATGTTCAGTCTTGGCTCGTTTCCATTCTTCTGCTTCACCTCATTCTGCCCCAGAAAGGTGATGGTGTAGGAATAAGGTTTGAAATGCACCTTTGGTTTTTCATGGGAGAAACTGGCCAGGGAACAAGCCATAATGACAATGCTTTGTAGGTCCTTGGCACTTCTCCTCCCAGATTGCGTCTTTGCATCAGTTATCTTATTATCTGCCCTTTGCCTCTATCAACACTCTGAAAAATAAAGTGGAAAACTGACCTAACTACTAAGCATTTGTCCCACTTAATAGACCTTATTATAAGAGGAAAGTGGAAAGGTAGGAGCGCCTGCTGATTAGTCTAGTATTTTATGTATATCTATGTTTACATATAATATGTGTATATATGATATCATTACATATTATGTATATTTTATATACACACACATATATATATGTACGTGTGTGGATGTGTATGTGTATGTATATATAGAGAGAGACAGACAGTTGATTATCATTTTTTTCCCATTTTTTATAGTTGATTTACAATGTTGTGCCACTTTCTGTGGTACAGCAAAGTGTCCCAGTCATATATGTATCTTCCTTTTATTATATTATTTTCTATCAAGAGACTAGATATAGTTTCCTGTGCTATACAGTGGGACCTCATTCCCTATCCATTCTAAATGTAATTGCTTGCAGCTACTAACCCCAAACTCCCTGTGCATCCCACTTCTTCCTCCTCCCCCTTGGCAGCCATAAGTCTGTTCTCTGTGTCTGTGAGCCTGTTTCTGTTTTGCAGATAGATTCATTTGTGCCATATTTTAAACTCCACATAGGAGGTTTTTATCTTTATTTACAGTTGTTATGTTCTATGAAGTCACCATGATCCCTGAATTAGAGACTACCAGGCCATTGTTCCCAGGAAAAATACAGGTTTAGGTTCCTGCAAGCTTCTGGTCACACTGCATCAACCAATCCATACATATCCTTGTTTTGTGTGTGTTTCTGTTTAAAGACACCTTATTTAATATGTGTCTTAGTCTGTTCAGGCTCAACTCCCTTGGCCTGGGTGGCTTATAAATTACAGAATTTTATTTCTCACAGCTTTGGAGGCTGGAAGACCATGATCAGATTGCCAGCATGGTCAGGTTCTGGGCTGCAGGGTGCTGACTTTTCATTATATCCTCATATCGAGAGCAGAGAGAGGAAGCACACTCTTTCGTGACTCTTTAAGGGCCCAGATCCCATCATGAAGGCTTCACCCTCTTGACCACATCTCTAATCCTAATTATCTCCCAAAGCCACACCTGCTAACACCATCATTTTGTGGGGTAGGGTTTCAACATACAATTTGGGAAGTGGGGGGACACAAACATTTGGCTCATAACAATGTATAATGTTGATTCATTGACGTTGAACTCATGGCTACCAGCATTATAACTTATGCTTAGCAAAGCTTATCTAACATGCATTTTCTCTATAAGGCGCATCACAGCTTTCTTGCACTTGGGAACACCAGACAGCACTTGAGCACTATGCCCAGGGGCATTTTAAAGAGCAAAATCCACTAACAGCACAGAAAATATGGGGAAAAATGGCACTAAATAGACCTCAAAAAGACTTGTTTTATGGGTTATTTTAAAAGGAGAGAGAGAGACTTATTTACAGTATGAGAGCTGAAACAAGAAGTCAGAGAGTCCCCTCGGACTTCAGCTGGGAACATGTGCATTGGGTGAATCAGTTCTTTTTCTGCTCTGTGCGTCTCTGCATATGACCATCAAAGAACTGCAAGTATTGCCTTTAGGGTTAAAAATAACTTTTAGTGACTAGGCAGATTCACGAATATGGAATTGACAAATAATGAGAATTGACTGTGTGTGACTGTGAATCTGGACTGCACTGATGGCAAACCTAACTCAAACTAATTTAGGTGTGAGGAGTTCCCTGGTGGTCTAGAGGTTAGAACTCAGTGCTTTCAGAGATGCAGCCTGCATTCAATCCCTCATCTTGGAACTGAGATCCCACATCAAGCTGCTGTATGCCATGGTCAAAAACAAACAATCAAACAAACAAAAAACTAATTCAAATGATACAAGGGACATCTACTGGCTAATGTAATTAAAGAGTCCACAACATAGCTGGGACTTGACTGGATCCCGCAGATTAACAACAGCTTGAGAGCTGACTTCTGATCATCTCTTAATTCTACTTTCTTCTGAGTTAGCCTCACTCTGAGGCAGGCTTTTTCTGCATGGTAGAACCTCACCAAGTCCAAATTTGTCTTATCCTATCTAAATCCCAGTAGGGAAAAAAAAGAGAGAGAAACTCCTTCCTAAGATTCCAGGAAAAGTTGCAGAATTGAGTCAAATAGACTAGTATTAGGTACTTTATACAACTCTGAACAGGAGAGGGGACTAGGCTGATTAGTCAGACCAGGCTCATGTGACTGCCTCTCAGGCTGGGAATTGAAGTCAGCCCCATCAGTATACCATGGGTGAGGTATGAAAAGGATGGTTCACTAAAACAAAAGAAAGGATGGTTCACTCCTTCTCCTGGAGTGTTGGTACCAGGAGAAGGAGGTACAGATGTCTACTCCCTGCCCCCTCCGTGGAACTTTCAGTCTTGTAGAAGATGATTTCTGGGAACCATGGAAGGCTAACCCCTGAGTTTCTGAATTCCAAGTACATTAAAATTTCAGAGAAGAAAGGACTCAGGTGGCTGTAGAAGACTTTATGGGATGGTGAGAATTGAACTGGGATTTGAGGTGCTAAGTGGAGGAGCAGGAACATTTCAGGGGATGAAAAAAAGGCCTCTCAACACCATTCCATACCATCCTGGTAGCTTCTGTGGCATGAACCTCAGGGAGAAAAGTGTGAGTCACATCATAAATTGATGATGTGTCCCACTTTTCAGGAAGTACATCAATGATTGCTTTCCTCTACACACACACACACACACACACACACACACACACACACACACACACACATGCACACATTCATATATTCACTAAAACTGAGGAGAGGAGGAGTAACATACATGTACCACTGTCTGTGGTTCTGAACCATAGTTCTGGCCAAAGCTCTGCTGACATCTCCCCAATTGTTCTCAGGAATGAGGGCTTCTAGTTGGTTGCTGCTATTGTTTTCTGTTTCCATGAAATATATATGTTCTGTTGACACTGTGTCCATCAGGGTCCCAGAAGGAGACAGATGGCAATTCAAACTGTGTAATTTGGGGACAGTTTTTAAGAGGAACAAAGTATGAGTAGGATTAAGGAAAATCAACCATGGTTAGTGAAGCACCCTGAGGCTAGCAATGACAGGGAGCTGTTATGCCCCTATTCTTGAAGGGGGAGATAAATAGCATTATCAGAATTATGTGAGAGCTGGAGAAGTAGTTGTAGGAGAGGGCTTTCTGACCAGAGCTATGAACTTTGTTAGGGGAGGCAGCAGCCAGCCCATGACAACACTGTGGAAAGGGAGCCCTGACCTCACTCTCTTACTACCACCCAGCCTCCCCTAGTGCTCCCCATGGGAAAAAAATCTGAATGGAACCCAGAGGACAAGGGAGTTGATTGAAGTCATACATACAAGTCAGCCTTCTGCAGAATAGAAAAGGGTGGGTAGTAGATGTGGAGGGGCAAGCAGAAAATATGGCACATTACCCGCATCTGTTAACTATTGCTGCGTAATAAAACGCTCCAAAAGTTAGTGAATTAACACACGGCCATTTACTTACTTGTAATTCTACAGTTTGGGTGAGAATTAGTTGGGTGGTGCTTCCTGGACTCACTCATATGGCTACAGTCATCTGGAGGTTTGATAGCATAATACAAGATGGTCTCATGTACCTGTCTGTTGATTATCTGGGCTTTGGGGTGAGAGCCTTAGTCTTCTCCCATGTAGACAGACTGGATTTCTAACATGGTGGTAGGAGCACTTTAGAGGGCAAGTCCCAAGAGGCAGGCACTTATCAAGCCTCTGCTTGTGTCATATTTACTGACTTCCTATTGGTGACAGAAAGTCACATGCTAAGCCCAGACTTAGTGTGGAAGGGACTGTACAATGTGGAGGCATGTTCATTGAGGACATCAATTCGATAGTCTGCCATACTGCCCCAGTACAAACTGAATCATGGCCAGTATTTTACTGTTTTGTTTTGTTTTGTTTTTGCTGCTGGTTTCATATGCTTTTGACAGTGCATGCAATTTTCTGACTATTAAAAAAATAACTCTGGTAAAGTTGGATGTTGAGAGGGTATGTGTGTCCATGTCTGTCCCTGGTGCAATATAGATGCTTCACTTTCCAGAGTGAGTATCTTCAGATCTAGTTTTGATATAATGTCTCTCCAGAAGGTCTTAAGTCAGGGAATGGATGATGGCTTATCTGGTATAGCTTAAAGTGGTTTGTGTGTGTGTGTGTGTGTGTGTTGGAACTGAAAGTGTTTGGGGTGTTGGTGCAGTGGGATAAATGCCCCTCTTTGCTCTGAGTATTTCATCCCTGAAGCAGAGGAATCAGGCCAACCCTCGTGGTCCCTGTGGCAAAGGACAGTTAGGGCTGCAGATAACTCAGTTCCAGCTGAGTTTTAATCAGAATGAGTGTCATTACAACTTGAGCCTGAGTGGCAGCCAGAGGCCATTAAGCTAAATGACTTGTTTTAATACATAGACCTGTCTAATAACATTTTCCTATTTAGGGCTGCATGTGTCTGTGCATGCATGTGCAAGTGCAGAAATCAATCCTGAGTTTTTCCCCTTCTCCTTGCTCACCACAGTGCAGTTGGAGCAGAGATTAGCTCGATCAGCAACACAACAAAGGCAGGTTCCCACTTTATCAAGGAATCAGGTAATTGGCTGGACTGTGCAAGAAGCCCTGAAGAGTGTTCTGTTAACAGTGCCTGCCTTTGCATTTTTGTGGCTCAGTATTTGGGTTTGTTGACTCGAGGTTCAAAGGGATTCATAACCCAGGGGAAGAAGGAATTGTTGGGGGTACGCCTGTCCAGCAGGAGACATTCTCCCCAGGAAGATCAATTCTGAATGCTCCGCCCTGCCTTTGGTGTGGGCCGCATATGTACTGCCGTGGACTCATTTCAAATGCATGTACTGTTGTGACTTACTGGCTGTGTGTCTTTGGACAAATGACCTTACCTCTCTGGGTGTCAGTTGCCTGATCTATAAAACTGGGTAATAAAAGATCATATTTTCTAGGATCATTATGAAGATCCAATGAGATGTTGCATGTGAAACAGCGCATTTCCTGGCCCATAGTGAGCACAAAGAGGAGGGTTAAGTTATGCCGTAGAGACAATCGTCAACATTTCAGGGGCTGAAACAAGAGAGATTTGTTTCTCACAGTTCCTGTCATGACTCAGTGGAAACGATCTGACTAGTATCCATGAGGAGGCAGGTTCGATCCCTGGCCATGCTTGGTGGGTTAGGGATCTGGCATTGCTCTGGCTGTGGTGAAGGCCAGTGGCTACAGCTCTGATTTGACCCCTAGCCTGGGAACCTCCATGTGCAGCAAGTACAGCCCTAAAAAAAAGAGAGGGAGAGATTTGTTTCTCTCTCATGCTACCTGGATGGGGTTAGCCGGGGGTATCTGCTTTGCATTTGTCCTCACATAGGGACCCAGACTGAGGGGGGATCCATCTTCATACATCCATGATTGTCAAGACAGGAAAAGGGGAAAGTGGTGAAGTAGAGTTTCCATCTGGAAAATTTTATTGGCCAAAACAGTTCATGTGACCACTCCCAGCTTTCCAGGGGAGAGAAGGGCACTCCTGTCACATGAAGGAAAGCCAGAAATATTTAGTTATTAGTCAGCACTAATGACACCCATAGCACTCTCAAATGACTCTTTCTTTAATACAACTATGCCATTATTATCAAAGAACATAATACATTTTGTTGTTGGTTTTATTTCCATCATTCATCATTATCATGCTTCACGTACCTAATCTGGCTTCAAGAATTGTGAGACATTTCCTTCCAGTGCCAAAGTTGAGTTCCCATTTTTTTAAGAAGACATGACTGAGATTATTATTAATAATAACATAAATCAATGATAGCTCCCAATTGACAAGGGAGTGATTTGTGTCAGGCGCTAGACCAAGGATTTCACATATATCATCACATGTGATCTTCACAATTCTATTTTTAAATGTGTCTTATTAACATCCCCACTTTATAGATAAGGAAACTGAGGTGCAGGGAGGTGAATCCACTTGTCAGGCTCATCAGTGGAAGAATGGACTTGGCCCCCAAACCTATACCCAAGTTGCCTTGCTAAACTGTTTGCTAAGAATTTGTGGTCTTAGCCTCTGGATCTTTAAATTGAAGCACGGGGTAGTCAGGGTGAGAATGCTGGAACTGCTGTGCACTGTCGTTGTTGACCCACAGAAACAGGGGTTCATCACTGGGCCACGTTCTCTCTTTTCTGTCCTGTGTTCCCCTCCTTCTAGCCCTACAATCACCCCAGGCTCCATCCCCATAAATTTGTCCATTTCCTAAGCATACCATGCCCATTGAAGCCTTTGAACCTTTGCTCACTCAGTTCCCTCATCCTTTTCTCCATCCTTCATGTCTTGCACACCACAGCTTATCCTTCAGGGACCAGCCCCAATATCCCCATTTCAGGAGGACCCACCCTACCCCCACCCCTAAATAAAGCAAATCCCATAACGTATCTGCTCCCATGGCATTTTGTACATTAACAAATCTAAACCTTTCTAGTCTTTCTCTCCATCTCTCTCTTTCTCTCCTCCGCCCCCCCCCCCAAACACCACAGTCTTTTTAGAGGAGGGAAAAAATTAGTCTTTGTTTTTAATTAATGCCAGTTCTCTCATCCCGACTTTTAATGCTGCCACCTCATTTGTCTTATTAAGCACTTAGTTTTGCTTTTAATTAGTGCTGTTTATTGTCACTGAATTTTAATTGTCAGTGCAGAGTCTCAGCAGGCCTTGGTAAGGATGCTTTACAAATGTTTCTTGTCCTCCTGCACCACCTCAGCTTGGGTGGCAGTGTCTCTGAAGTAAAGGAGGGGGTTGATGGGGGAATGGGTGAAGCTGGGTGTATTTTTTTCCAGACCTCAGCAAATTCTGGTTGCCTTTGAGATCCTTGTTTTCTCCAAGGTACTGGTCTATGAAAACACATAGAGAGAGCTCAGAGTGTTGCAGTGGCAGAAAAATCAGTTCAAATTTGTCTTCAGGAGGAAAAAAAATGGAACATATTGGTTCATATGTTTAACATATGGTAGCCAAAAAAGACCAGTATAAATTCAGGTGTGGCTAGATCCAGCATTCCAATAGCATCATCAAGAATCAGTCCCTCTCCATTTCTCAATTCTGTTTTTATCCCATGACAGATCTTTCCCATCTAGTGGCAAAAGTGACCAATATCAGCTCCAGGCATCTGTTCTACCAGTTTAGCAATCCTAATGGAAAGAGAATGCTTCTTTCTATATAGTTCCAGTAAAAGCCATAGGGCATGCCTTCATTGGGCCAGCTTGGGTCATGTGCCTATCCCTGAACCCATGGGATATAATATACTTATTGGTCAAAGGCAGATGATTGGTCTATCTCTAGGGAGCAGATCTGGGTTACAACCCCCCACCCATCTGAGCTAAGAGAGGGATGGTTTCCCAAAGGAAAATTGGAGTGCTGTTACTCAAAAAAAAAAAAAAAAAGAAGGGGTAAGTGCTAGACAGACAAAACAAGAAATTTCTACCCCAGGAAGTTCCAATTCTGGCTCAGTAGTAACAAACCCAACTAGTATCCATGAGGATGCAGGTTTGATCCCTGGCCTGGCTCAGTGGGTTAAGGACCTGGCATTGCTGTGAGCTGCAGTGTAGGTCACATATGCAGCTCGGCTCTAGCGTTGCTGTGGCTATGGTGTAGGCTGGCAGCTGTAGCTCCGATGAGACCCCTAGTCTGGGAACTTCCATATGCTGCAGTTGTGGCCCTAAAGAGAAAAAAGAAAAAGAAAAAAAAAGAAAGAAATTTCTACCCCAGATATCCACTGCCATGTGTTGTTACTCAGGCCTAAACATACACCTGGAACTTAGACATTTGTTCTCCTCCCCAGCCCCAACCTCAGATAATACTAACTGACCTCCTTGCCTATTACTTAAAAAAGCATTTTATATTACCAGGCCCCTGCACACGTTAACCCTTTGGCTCTTCCTAACAAACCTGCAAGTTAGGCATGGCAAGGATAGGAATTTTTATGTCTTCATTTTACAGATGCAAAAACTGAGGCCCAGAATAACTGACTTGCCAGGGTCACACAGGACATGAATAGGGGAGCTTAGGTTGGATCCCAGGACTCTGTGTCCAAAGCTGTCAATTGTCCTATGATAAGGGGATGCACTATCAGTCAGCTTCTGCTGCTTAACAAAGCACCCCATAGATTAGTGGACTAGAACAATAACCATTTATTTATCTCAAGATTATTTAATTCAGAGATTAGGTTGAGTTCAGCTGGATGGTTCTTCTGGTCTAGCCAGACTTGGATGATCTTGGCTGGGCTTTTTTATGTCTGTGATCAGCATGTGTGTTGGCTGGGACTGGCTGGTTTATGATGGGGCAGCTGCAGCAGCGAGGACAACAGTGCCACCGCCCCCGGCCCTGCCCCATCACATCATGGTCTCTGCAAACTTCCCAAGTTACAGAGCAGTGAGGGATGAGCTCCGTGCCTGCCTTAAAAACCTGTAAAAAGGGGACTGCCCATGGGATTTCTTAAACACTCATGGCAGGAACCATCTGTTATTGCTTTGTGGTGATGGGAGAATCACGGGGAGGTGACAGTGAATTTGCTCTCTTTCAAGGCCAGGCGCACAGAGGGGCCTTCATCTTGAGTGTCTCCCAGGCCTATTTCTGTCCTTGTCTTGGGACACCAACTAGCTCTGTGTGCCATTCCAGCCTTGGCCAGTTTCAAAGGAGGCTGGGGAGATCCTATTTGGCTCTAGGAGCAAAGAGAACCCAGCCAGCAGCCTGCACCCTCTGGATATTGCTAGATGTGTAAGGGATGCTGGTGCCCTGAGAGAAGATGCTGGAATGGGCAAAGCATGCAGACGAATGGAAGGGCACTCAGCTCAGTCAAGTATAGTAGGCAAGGCAGGAGACCTCCATTCCCCTCTTTGCTGGACAAGTGAACTTGCCTTGGCAAAGGTGGGTAGGAACCCTAAGTGCCTGGCAGATAGTTCAAGCTGAATGCATGATTGAGACAAAATAGAACATATTCAGCTCACTTCTCAAAGCCCTTCTGTGGCTCCCACATCACTCCATGTAGAAGCTTAAATAATCCTGATGATCTGACGTGCCTCCTACCCCCATACTGTTTCAGCTCCCACTCATCTCCCACTTGCTCACTCACTCCTGCCACTCTGCCCTCCTTGTCATTTCTCCAACTTACCAAGCACATACTCACCCCCAGGACTTTGCACTTGCTTTCTTCTCTGCCTAGAATGCTCTGCCTCAGATAGCCACATGGCTCAATCCATACCCCCTTCAGGTCTTGGCTCAAATATCATCTCTCAGTGAGGATCCCTGCTGACCACCTATTTAAAATCAAACTTCCCTCTTAATAACCAGTCCTCCTTCCTGTTTTTCTCCAAAGTTCTCATTACCAGCTAACATGCTTTACATCTAACTTATTGTTTCCCCAGCAGAAGGTGACCTTCATGAGGACAACAATTTTCCTCTTTTTCATTGGTTTTAATGCTGTATCCCCAGTGCCTAGAACAGTGCCAGGCACATAATAATAGCTTTTTTTGGGGGGGGGGTGTCTTTTTGCCTTTTCTAGGGCCCCTCCCGTGGCATATGGATGTTCTCAGGCTAGGGGTCTAATCGGAGCTGTACCTGCTGGCATACACCACAGCCACAGCAACATGGGATCCGAGCTGTGTCTGCGACCTACACCACAGCTCACAGCAACACCAAATCCTTAACCCGCTGAGCAAGGCCAGGGATCAAACCCGCAACCTCATGGTTCCTAATCAGATTTGTTAACCACTGAGCCACAACAGAAACTCCAGTAATAGCTATTCTATAAATTTTGTTTTTATTCTTCTCATTTCTTAAGAGAAGCTGGCAATCTGTATTTTAAATTAAATCCTGTGCTTGTGAAATATTGGCTTAATTTTACTTTTGAAGAATACTGCTTTGGGAGTTTCCATCTTGGCTCAGCAGTAACAAACCCGACTAGTATCCATTAGGACACAGGTTCAATCCCTGGCCTCGCTTAGTGGGTTAAGGATCCGGCATTGCCATGGGCTGTGGTGTAGGTCATAATCACGGCTCAGATCCTGCGTTGCTGTGGTTGTGGTGTAGGCCACGCAGCTGTAGCTCTGATTTGACCCGTAGCCTGGGAACTTCTCTATGCCACAGGCATGGCCCTAAAAAGACAAAAAACAAACAGACCAACTGCTTTGGCCAAACAAAACACCTTTTCAGCCTGGATCCTGTTGGTGGACTTCCCCCACCCCCACTCCATCCCCCTTTGGAGTCCTTGGTGTAAGTTGCATTTCCCACCCCATCAGATAGTCTGAGTGATTTTTTTCCAGATTTCTAATTAGCACTGTTTGACTGGACTCAGGGAAAAGGGAAGGGGAAAAAAAAGAGACAGAGAGATGGAACTGACTGGGCACTGTCCAAGTGGTGGCTGCAGGTTCTGCTGTGGAGCATCTGGTTTAATTCCAATACTGTGGGTCTGGGAGGCCGACTGTGCATTGAACTCCACGCAGACAGCTGCAGCTCTCACTGGTTCCCTGCAGAGCCCTGAAGTGCCACAAACAGCCCCTGCCAGCCCAGCCCTGCCCCACCACATCCTGCGTAGACACCTGCTGTGGCTCTGGAGCTAAATGGGCTTTCAGGGTTATTTATGCAGTTCAACAAAAACCAGCAGAAGACCTTGAAGATTCTGGGGCATGGAGGCACAGTTCCATAACAGACAGTGCTAAAGGGAGCCAGGGGAGACATAGGTAGGACAAAATGCAGAGGCAGAAAGGCAGGGTTCTGGAATCTGGCTTCTTTGGGCTTGGGACAGAGTCCTCGTGTTATTTTAAGATGCAGATGCCATAAGGATTAGTACCAAGCTGTGGAGGTGGGCAGATTTGTTACAAGGCCTGGCTCTGCCACTTATGTAGATTTATTGAGCTCCCACTGCACTCACTGAGCTCCGTGACTGGTGTGAAGATTTACTGAGCATCTACTATATACCACACTCGGGACTAGCTGAAAAGTGAAAATACAGGGTCCTTTGTTCAAACACTATAAAGAATTTCAAGATGATGACAGCAGAACATCAAGCCAAATATGGGCATCTAAGGTCCTACTAAGCTCAGGATCCTTCTATGCTTGGGGCCGTTTGCGACTGTATAGGTGGCAGGCCCATGAAGCTGGCCCCGAATGCACTAGAGTTACAACTGTTAACAAATATAGACCCAGACCCTGATCTTGTGGATCTTATGGAATAGGTGGGGAGACAAGAGCAAATAAAAAATAATAATAATTGCAAATCATGATAAATATTATAAAGGAAACAAATAGGATGCAATGAGAATAAGGGGTGAGAAGAGGTGACTTAAACAGTCAAAGAAGGCTTCTTAGAGGAGGTGACATTTGAGCAGAGACCAACAGAAGATGAGAAGTAACCAGCCATGTGAGAGTGAGAGGAAGATGCTATTAAGGCAGAGAAATAGCAGAGGCAAAAGCCTGGAAGCTGGAAAAACCGTCTGGAGTGTGTACTGGAGCATGGTCTGAGAAATAGAAAGAGTAGCAGGCAGAGGGTCATGACATTTCTTTGAGGTCACAGAAAGAATCTTAAATCTTTTTTTTTTTTTTTTTTGTCTTTTTAGGGCCACACCCACGGCATATGGAGGTTCCCAGGCTACAGGTCTAATCAGAGCTGTAGCCACTGGCCGACGCCACAGCCACAGCAATGTGGGATCCGAACCACGTCTGTGACCTCATGGCTCACGGCAACAATGGAACTTTAACCCACTGAGCAAGGCCAGGGATCGAACCGGAGTCCTCATGGATGCTAGTCGGATTCTTTTCCTCTGAGCCATGGTGGGAACTCCAGAATCTTAAATCTTATAGGCAGTGGGCAGCCACTGAAGCATGTTAGTATTTTAAAATTATCGTTTTTAAAAAGTCATTTATTTTTAAATAGCTAATATATCCACATGGTTGCAAACACTAAGGGGTATCATGTGAATATTCTTCCTCTTTCAGTCCCAGCTACCCAGTTTCCCTCCACAGAGGCAAACAATGCTGTCCATTTCTTGTGTTCTTTTCAGAGATACTTTTTGCATATACAACCCCAAATCACATGCACATATACTACTTTCTCTTGTGCACACAAATGGTGCTGTTCTGGAACATTGTCCTACATCTTGGCCTTTCCACTAGACAATTACTCTTGGTGATCAACCCACATCCCTCATAAAGAGTCTCATTATTCTTTACAGCTGTGCAGTCTTCTGCCATACAGATGCACCAACATCCAGCTAGCAGTGCTTATCATCAGGCATTTAGATTCCTTCATTGAAAGACTTTATGCTGGTCCTCGGGAATCCCACTTGAACCCCCTGTGACTCAGTTACTCATCTGTGGAATGGAAGAAGAACAACATGTACCTCCTGAGGCTATCATGAGGATTAAGGAAATAAAACCTGAAAGGCACTTAGCGAGTACCATGCCCTTGAATTTGAATCAGAGATTGTTGCTATTGTTGGTTTGGATCCTTGCACCAAGGTTGAGGGTGACCTGTGCCTAGGAGAAAGAGCTGGAGCTTCTGGCTTCCAGGGGAGGCAGTTCTTTTATTCCTTCTGAACTTGCAGCTGCAGTTCTAGCTTTAAGCCATGGCTTTGGCCCTGGCAGAGCCAAAGCATGTGATCTCTCATCTCCAGGCAGGGGTCTGGGTGGGCAGGTCTCTGTTCATTGCTGAAGCTGAGAGACTGGAATGCAGCTGGGGCCCATGGCCACCAAACACTCATCAGAACCCAGCAATCTAAAGTCCAGGGAGAAATGTCCTACAGGTGTGAACAGAGTCATGCATAAGCCCACAGGCTTTGGAGACAGTTTGAGGCCTCGCTCTGCTACTTGGTAGCTGTGTTATTTTGAGCAGGTTGCTTAGCCGCTCTGGGCCTCAGCTTTCTCACCTGTAAAATGAGGATATTCCCACTTGCCTGGGAGTAGGATTGTAAGGATGAAAATGAATCATGAAGTTATGGAATTTGGCACATAGTAGATGTTCAGGAAATATGAGTCATTACTCTTGGATAAACTATAAGAAAAGTAGGAAAGGGGAATTGTCATTCTACAAGTGCTTACTGTGCGTCAGGGTCAGTGGAGGTGCTTAAACTCATCATCTCATGGACGCCAAGGTTTTGTTGTGGTCCTAGGGCTGGGAGCCTAGACATTGCATCTGACACACATATCTCTACGCTCACTCCTGGGGTCAATGGCTGGTTTCCCTCTGCAGATCCTCCCTGGCTTCCTGTCCATCACAGTGATGCTTTCTCTGTGGTGGCCAATGAGAAAGACGAGATGATTTGAAAGTGTCAGAGGCTCACCACTGGACTTTCTCTGTTTCTGCTAACTCATCCTCAAATCTGATATCTTGGCTGGACCTCATGGAGTATTATTTGCAGGCAGGCAAGCAGGGGATAGCTTAGGATCCCACTCTGTCAGCTTGATAATGATCAAGCAGCTTGCCCTGGGGAGGGAGTGACAGTGAGCTTGGGGATCAGAACTCCACTTTCCTAAGATTCTCCCTTCTACACCCATGTGAAGAGAAGTCCTCTAGAAGTAGAACCTGAGGTGGGGTTTCTTGTGCTAGTGGTGGGCTCAAGGGAGCAGGACAGGGCAGAGGAAGATCTGGGGCAAAGTTGTGGCTTCACCTCGAGTCTGGCCCCAGCCTGATGCCATGGGGAGCTCTGGAGCATGCTGGCACCACATAGCTGTCCCACCATGAGACAGAGGCTGCACTTTATACCATCCCCTTGTTGGTTAGTCATTGGCTTTGCACTGCTCCCTGGGGTGGGGGTAGCCTCCTAGATAGCTCTGGGCAGGACAGCTGCTCTTGGCTAAGAACATTTCTCTGGAAAATGGGAATACGATAAGCCCCTAGTTGCTAACACTCCTAGAGGTTGGGGTAGTCCCTGTCACTCAGGCTTCCCTCTTCAAGGCCCTTGACCAGGGCAAGAAGTCCAGTCCTGGGATGTGACACTTTGAGAAGCCTGTGTGGCAAAGCTGAAATAAGGGCTTTCCAGCATGGCTTCTGGTCTGGGGACAGACAGGTGGTTTCCATGGGGGTGGCCAACCAGTGAGTTTGGATTTGCAGACAGAATTTTAATAGGAAATGAATTTGAATTCCTGGTGTGCATTGCTGAATACAAGAAAGGATGGGCAAGCCATGTTCTGCCTCGAGGGCAACAGAATTTGGAGATCAGATATCCCTTGTCCCAGCCGCCCCCCCACCCCCTGGGGATCCTCCAAGGGCAGTGTTGCATCTGTGCCTCAAATCAGGAGGCATTGAAAAGAACATTCGCTGTCCAGACCAAGGGCAGCTGAGGAAGCTCATTACTGGGACTGAGGCTCTCAGTACCCAGCAGGGGCTAGGGGTCCCCAGGGGGCCCAGGGCAGCCTCATTCAGCTCTTGGCACAGGCAATAATGAAACGTTAAGGTTGTTTTCAGCAGATTTCCTTCACAACAGGAGCCATCTCTCCTTTCTTTCTGTTTTCAAAGTGGAAACAAGGAAATGGCCGTATTAATCTGGGAAGATTATGTTAACCACACAGGAGCAGAGGAAATGGAGTTTCTGTAAGGGGCCTTTTCTTCCCTGTGTTCAACCATCAGCCCCCCTCTGGCCTCACTCACACATAGATTTAATAATTGCACTGGCTGCAGAACAGGAAAGACAGTTCTCTCCCTCTTCACTTTCCAACTTCTTATCTATTCAGCTTCTTAGAAAAAAGACTGTATTGTAACAAGACCTTCCGGGAAATCAGGACCCACTGGACACCATGATCTACCTTCTAAAGCTTTTTTAAAAAAATAAATTTAATGTAATCTCCATGGTCTCTTTCCCCTCACTCTTTGGCTAGACCTTGGGGGAGGGGAGGAGGGAAGGTTCAGAAAGGACATAAGCTTAGACGAGTTCAGCTGAACTTAGCATTGATGGAGACTCATGCATGCATTCAAGAAATATTTTTTGTAAGATTTTTATTTTCTCTATTATAATTGATTTACAATGGTCTGTCAGTTTCTGCTGTCCAGCAAAGTCACCCAGTCACACATTCTTTTCTCACATTATCTTCCATCATGTTCCATCACAAGTGACTAGATTTAGTTCCCTGTGCTATACAGCAGATCTCGTAAGAAATTTTCTTCAAGTATTATATACGTGATTGTTTATTTTTTCTTATTTATTTTTTAATTGTTATTTCCCCAATACAATTTTTTTTCTACTGTACAGCATGGTGACCCAGTTACACATACATGTACACATTCTATTTTCTCACATTATAATGCTCCATCACAAGTGACTAGAGATAGTTCCCAGTGTGACACAGCAGGATCCTTTATTAAGTGCCTTCTATGTGCCAGGAGCCATGCTAGGTGTTGGAGATTCAGCAGAGGACAAAACAGAAAGAGTTCTGCAAAAGGCTTACGTTTTAGCAGGAAGATTCCCACCATGGTGGTGCTGTTTTCACAAGCTGCAATTTATGTTTAAGATCTCGCTGGCCACTATGCAGAGCATGGATTAGAGCAGGGACCGAAGTGGGCCAAGGGTAGAAGCAGGGAGATCAGTGAAGAGGGTACTGTAGTAAGCCAGGCCGGGATAGTAGTGGTTTGGATTAGCAGAGTAGCAATTCAGGTAGAGAATATTGCGAAGATTCTGGATCTGTTATGAAGATTGAACCAACATAAGTTTCTGATGGCTTATGTGTAGATTATTAAAAAGAAAGGAAGGAGTTCCTGCTGTGTGCAGTAGGTTAAGAATCCAACTGCAGGAGTTCCTGCTGTGATGCAAGGGGATAGGTGGCATCTCTGTAGTGCCAGGACGCAGGTTCAATCCCCATCCCAGCACAGTTGATTAAAGAATCCAGCATTGGAGTTCCTGTCATGGCTCAGTGGTTAACAAATCCGACTAGGAACCATGAGGTTGCAGGTTCGATCCCTGGCCTCGCTTAGTGGGTTAAGGATCCAGCGATGCCGTAAGCTGTGGTGTAGGTCACAGATGTGGCTGGGATCCCTCAATGCTGTGGCTGTGGCTGTGGCTAGCAGCTACAGCTCCAATTAGACCCCTAGCTTGGGAACCACCATATGCCATGGGAGTGGCCCTAGAGAAAGACAGAAAGACAAAAAAAAAAAAAAAAAAAAAAAAAAAGAATCTCCAGCATTGCTGCAGCAATTAATTAATTATTTAAATAAATAAAAAGTTTTAAAAATTGAAGGAAGGGGTGACACTAGTATTTGCTATAAAACTCTGAGAGATAGGTTTGGGGTTTGCGGGGGTTTTTTTGTTTGTTTGTTTGTTTGTTTTGACCTGATCAAGACCAAGTTGACCAGTATGTAAGTCAGATGACATCCTCCAGTAGAAAGACCCTGACTTGGAGTGAAGAGCTTTGACCCTCCCTCCTGGGTTTGTGGCTTTGCATCAACAATGAATGGGAGGAACATGGATTAAAGGATGGGAGCTCTTTGCTCTGATCCATTTCTGCCACAAGGGAGCTGTGACCCTTTCCATCTTGGGACCTGCAGGTCCCCATCTGGGAAGTGGAAAAGCTGGATAAAGTTCCATTTCTTCTCTGTATCCCCCAGAGTGCATGGCATAGAGCAGGGACCTGAGAAATAAGGAGAGATTGAATGTCTCTTTGTGTGATGACCTTTCTGGGCTGATGTTTTCCAGGAGCACCGGACTTCTGCCATGACTGACACTGTGTTCAGCAACAGCTCCAGCCGTTGGATGTGCCCCAGTGACCGACCCCTTCAATCAAAGTAAGTTGCTGGGTCTTCTTGAGAGTGGTTTGCTTTGGGGCAATGAGCTCCTGATTGTCACCTGAAGGAGAAGAGAAATAGCAAGGAAAGAAATAGAATTTCCCTCCCTGGAGTGGGGGAGGAACCTGGTGAGGGTTTAGCCATGGAAACTTCTCCACTAATTTTACTGCTTTGCAAGGTGAGAGTAATAAGATTAAATTCTGATCTCCATGCCCTAAATTAGAGGCAGCCTGATGGAATGGAAAGAGTGCTGGGCCTGGTGGTTAGAATCAGACTTGGTTCCGGTTCCAGATCTGAACTAATTTACTGGGTGATCATAGGCGAATCTCTTTCCTTTCTTTGGGCCTCAATTTCTCCATCCAATGAGGAAGTTAGACTAGATCATAGGTTACAAACTGACAGGCCACCAGCTGACTCTGACTTTCAGAAATGTGTTTTTTATTTTTAGCCTAATCATTTAGAAATTGGGAAATTTTATACAACAGTAAGTTCACATTCTATATCCAGGAATTATTTATACCTAAGTCAGTGGTGTGCTGTAGCTGTTCCATAGTGGTTCATGAGAGCTGATGTTAAATTTTTAGGAATTTTGCAAGTCAGCTGTTAAACATGGCCATTGTTAAAAATTAAGTTGTATAGTTTTACAATTAAATTATATTAAATATGAAGGTGGTGAATGCTCAACATTAATAATTTCTTAATGATTTTGCTATATTCTATTATTCTCTATGTTATTTGTGTCTATTATACCTGTATGGTAGAATACTATAGAAATACTATAGAAAACATTGCATGTTTCTTTGCATTTAGTGACATCATGTAGGTACTCAAAATCAGCCACAATGGGGCTTTTTCTCCAGATTCAACTGTTAAACATTTATCAGCCCACCACTGCCTGAAGACCTTGACAATCTAAGTCTATTGTTTATTATTCCTGCAGATTTTCACTCATAGGATCTTGCTTCTTGAATGCTTGGTAACTTTTTTTTTCCTTTTTTTTTAGGGCTGCACTTGTGGCATATGGAAGTTCCCAGGCTAGGGGTCAAATCAGAACTGCACCTGTGACCTACACCACAGCCACAGCAACACAGGATCCAAGCCGCATCTGTGACCTACACCACAGCTCATGGCAATACCAGATCCTTTACCCACTGAGCAAGGCCAGGGATTGAACACACATCCTCATGGATACTAGTCAGCTTTTTTGCTGCTAAGCCACAATGGGAACTTTGGTAATTTTTTATCGTGAGCTCAATCTGTGAGAATCTTGGAGATCTACCATGGGAATATTTTCTTCAGAGAGTTTTGCATTTGCTTCTGCCACTCTCATGTGTGCTTCTCACCCAGGATGACCTGAGCTCCCTTAAATGGTCTTGGTTCAAGGTGAAGTTCTCAAGCTCCCCATCTTATTAGGAGTTCAGAGTCACCCTTTGGAACACAACACAGGTGTTTACATTGGCTTACTGATCACAGCTTTCTGTTCTGGATTCAGCTTGCTGGGTTTTCCTTTACATTTTTAAAAAATTGCCTTCCCTGCTGCATAGTATAGGGAAATCTAATCAATGTTCTGTGATAACCTATATGGGAATGGATATGTATGTTATATGGCTGAATCACTTTGCTGTCCAGCAGAAATTAACAGAACATTATAAATAAACTATACTTCAATAAAATTAAATTTTAAAAATTGCCTTGTAAACATATAAGTAATATACCTCCAACAGTATACATTTAAAGTACAGTTTGATCATTTTTACTCATATGCATATACTCATTCCCCTTTGCATTCTCTTCTTTCTGGCCCTCTCTCTCCACATCCATCCCTAGGTAATTACTTCTTTATCTAAGCATAAGTTAGTCTGTACTTTTTAGAATTTTATATAAATGGAATCATTCAGTGTATAATCCTTTTTGAGGGGAGATGTCTCTTTTCTTTCACATGGCGTAATTATTTCATGATCCATCCATATTGTTTTGCATATCAATATTTTATTTCTTTTTATTGCTAAATCATATTTCATTGTGTGGCTATACCACAAATTTTTTATCCATTCATCTATTGATGGACATTTGGGTTGTTTCCAGTTTTGGGCTAGTACAAATAAAATTTGTATATATGCTTTCGTTTCTCTTGAGTAAATACCTGGGAGTAGAATGTCTCCCTGGTACAGCAGATGTATGTTTAACTTTTTAAGAAACTAACAAACTGTTTTCCAAATTGGTTGTACCACTTTAAATTTCCACTAGAAGTGTCTGAATGTTCCATCTCTCTACCTTTTTACCAACACCTGATATGATTAGTCTTTTCTATTTTCACCATTGTACTGTATGCAAAGTGGCATTTCTTTTGTGATATTTATTTATTTTATTTATTTATTGGCCACACTTGCAGTAAGTGGAAATTTCCAGGCCAGGGATCAAACCTGAGTCACAGCAGTGACAATGCCAAATCCTTAACCACTAGGCCACCAGCGAACATCCTGCTTTGTGATTTTAATTTGCTTTTCCCTAGTGGCTAATGATGTTGACTGTCTTCTTATGTAATTTGCCATTCATACAACCTCTTCACTAAAGTGTCTGTTCAAATATTTTGTCCATTTAAAAATAAGGTCATTTATCTTCTTGTTATAAGTTTTACAAGTTTTTTTCTCTCATATGTTGTAGATAAAAGTCCTTTGTTGGAGATATATTTTGCACATATTTTATTCTGTCAGTGACTTGCATTTTTTCATAACAGAATTTTTTGAAGAGAAACCTTTTTTATTTTGACGAAGTCTATTTTGCTTATTTGTTTTGAAGTGGGGTGGGGTGTTGGAGAATTCCCTTTCTTTCTAGCAATCCTAGAACTGCATTTTAAAAAGGCTTGTCCTCTGAGTTCCCACTGTGGTGCAATGGAATCAGTGGCATCTTTGGAGCACTGGGTCACAGGTTCAGGTTTGATCGCCAGCCCAGCATAGCAAGTTAAGGATCCTGCATTGCTGTAGCTGCATCATGGGTCACAACTATGGCTTGTATCTAATCCCTGGACTGTGAACTCCATTTGCCACAGGGTGGCAAAAAAAAAAAAAAAAGCTTGCCATCATTTATAGAACCCCTAATTATATACTAGCGAAAGGTCTTTCAGAATATTTAGTCCATTCATATTCTCTGTGGCAAAAGCCCCTGTTTACTACTCCTACCAAAAACCACCTCTAGTTCTATGAGTTTCACAATTTTGAAGGCATTATTGAACTCTGTTGGTTTCCTTTTTGAAAGGAAACTTCTGGTTTCTAAACCCTTCCCATGACATCTTCTTGAAGCCAAACTTATTTGGCAGAGAATATTCTATCAGCCAAAAACTGAGTCTGTAAGATAAACAGTTGCCTGAAGGTAGATGGGATAAAATATTTATTTTATTTTAAAAATGTCAGTTAATTAAAATCCCATCCATCAGAGTTTACTTTAGTCAATAATGAAGCCAAACAATTTGCCTTACAATTAAATTAGAATTATTCAGAGTCTGGATGCAGTTTCATTAAAAGTGCTCCCGGGCTCCTATGAAACATATTGGCATTCTGAATGCATCCGGCCGGCTTGATTGCTACTGCATTTTCTTCAGATATTAAAATTATTTTCCAGTAAATGCTAATGGGTGAATTATAGTCATTGCACATGCTATCTAGTCTGCTGCAGTGCTGATGTGCTAATGCAGACACTTCTAATGTCTTTCTCCAGTAAATTAAGAAATCTAGTCTTAATTAACTGCTGGCTAACCAGTACACTTACTGCTTTTGTGATTTTCAAATGCCTTCCTCTCTCAGCCTCCTTGAATCTAACAATGGTGTTTGGAGCACAATTGTGATTGTGTTTGAATGTATCTGCCTCTTGCATGGATAGGGCAGTGTTTTAGCTCTCTCTGTTGCAAACACATGGAGAGAAATGCTGGTCTCTGATGGTTGATATTTCTCTATAGCTTTCAAGTCTGCAAGCCTGGGTGGAAACTGAGGCACAAAGAGAAGATATGACCTGCCTATGCTAACACATCTAGTAAATGGAGATGCTAGTCTCCTTTTTAGAAGGGAAGGACTTGCTTCCCCAAACAGACGCCCTGCAAGTTCTGCTATTGGATGATCCAGTTACTGTTCAGGGCTCATTGCCCCATCTCAACATACTCCTTATCTCCCAGTGTTTGAAACAACAGAAGCCAAGAGTGATAGTGGCCCTCTTATCATTAAGTGATACCTCTTTAGGACCAAAAACCATTGTGTAAATACATAAATAATCAGATGGGTTAATTAATAAGCTGAGTTCATCAATCATTTAAATCAAAGCCATGAATTATACAACCTTACATTGCAGCAGCCTTGTTTTAGATGAGCTGGAGTAAGATAATGACTGGGGGAATAAATGGAAGTAGGTCATTGTAATTTAAACTGTGTGGTTGTTGCATCCAGACAGTGTTGGTATTGTTATGAGATTTTTTCCCCCTAATTTTATTCATTTTTTTTTTCTTTCTCTCCTTTCTTTGCCTTCCTCCAGTGATAAAGAACAGTGAGTATTTTATGCTACTTTTATTTTTCTACAGACTGAATTTTATCTCTTTTCTCATAAAAGTGGCTTGCCCCTAAAGAGAGATGGCCCAAAAAGGAGCTAGCATGTTTTACATATCTTTAAAAAAAGATCCAAGTTGTTTTTAAAAAAATGCACACCCCTCTTGAGAAAAAAATTACAAAATTTCAAAAACTTCTTGATAAAAAATGAAAATACCCCTTAGGAGAACTTTCCATTTAATTCTTATTAGCAATGTGTGGGATTCAGCAAGTTTATTAACCATGCTGTGCCTCTGTTTCTGTAACATTTTGCCTGGGAACACCATTCTTAGATAAAGAAAATATAACTGCTACCACTAATCAAGATGATGATGAACAGAACAGAGCTCATGGGACCTTATGTACTCTACCTATGGTCTTTGTCACCTCATGGGAGGTCAGCCTGATTTTCCAGTGAAATGCCTTGGACTCAGAGGTCCTATCTTTGCTCATAACTTTTGTTTTAAATTGGATTCATTTTCTAAATACGCGTGACGGATTGGATGCTGAGCCCAATATACGAACAGAGTGCAAAGCAGACGGGTCTTCAGTGGTGTCTACTCATTCAGAAGCTATGGAAATCATTTTTACCCTCCCCATGATGAGGAAGTTATCACAGAGCCATAATAAGAGCGCTGAGTCTGGCCTCAGAACACCCAGGTCTGAATCCTGCCCTGGGACTCAATGTCAGTGTGGCCTTGGGGGATGTCCTTTACCTCCTTGAACCCTGGCCATCTCCTTTGTAACATGGGTGTGAGAACCCTGCCCTTCCACCCTCACTTGGCGGGGATACAATCGAATGAGATGCATGGGAAAGTTTCGTAAACTGTAAAGCACCAAACATAGAGGAAGGTATGGACTTGCGTTACCCTTGTATGATCAGAATCTTACCAGCAACAACAGAGAATGCAAAACACATATCCTGTATATACATATACACACACACACACCTTGTACATATGCATTGGTGTGTGCATATATACAGGATATGTGTTTTACATTCTCTGTTGTTGCTGGTAAGATTCTGATCATACAAGATCTTTTTATGAATATCATGAGTATTTCGTTCAGACATCCTGGGGAGAGGCACTGAGATGTTATCTGATTATAAATATGAACATCACAAGAGAGAAGTTCATGACTTTAGAGAGTCCCAAGCACTTAAGGCTTCCTGAATGCTGAAGGTTGAAAGGTAGGGTGTATGTCCATTGTCCTTCCCTCCCTCCTTCATCCTCTCCCTTCTCCCTGCCTCTCCTCCCTTTCTCCCTCTCTCCCTTCCTACCTTCCTTCCTTCCTTCCTTAACAAATACTTACCCACTGCTTACCACATGTCATGCACTGTGCTAAGACATGCATGACGTAGTAATTGTAACCTTACTACATGTAAATAAATACTACTTGTAGTAACTTGCTATAACCTTACTACATGTAAGTTAGTACCACTTGTAGTAAGGTTACAAGGTTAGCCAAAGTCTGAGTGCACGTCCAGAGGGGTTTACAAGCAAATAAATAGCCAGTTATCAACAAATACACTTTACTGTGCAAGAACCTATAATAGCAGGATCACAGTGGCCCAAGGGAGTACAATAAGGGGCCCCTGGCCCAGACTTTGGAGTTATGATGGGAGGGCTTCCTGGAAGGAGTAATGTGTAAGCTGAGACCATGTAAATGAGGTTCAAGATAGAGAAAGGACAGAGGGGTTCTAGGTAAGGAAACAACATATGCAAAGTCCAAATAGAAGAGAGAGCGTGAAGTTTTAGAAAAACTGAATGGAATGTAGTCTGAATTAAAAATTAGCAGCAGCCTGAGATCCCCTTAGCTTTCTGAAGGGAGCTGGGGAAACACAGCATCCTTTTGACACCCCCTTTAGTCTGGTTGGGGTACATTTCATCCCAAAGGGCCTTATATCAGCATGGCTTATGTAAAATGTTTTGTGGTCTGGATGTCCCTCCTTCCACACCCTCCCCTTCAGGATTCATTAAAATCTCATTCACTGAGGTGTAAAGAGACTTCCTGCTGACACTTGCTTCTGTTGGCATCCTGGGGGAAGGGAGGGGATAAGGAGAAGAAGGAAAGAAAAAGGATTAATTTTCTGTACACCACCACTGTTTAATGCTTCAGAGCATTTGTGCCCTGCATTTTCATCATCCCACTCCTTTGGGGAGTTATAATATATTAATAGAGACATCTGGTGGGTATTTATTACGTGACTATTGTGTGCATGAAATGAAGAATCAAGGTGGGAGGCAGGAAGGAGATGGAGTCTGCCTTTTGCAGTATTGTAGAGGGACACATCTGTGAGGGGCTTCTACCTGGAGTCAGGACTAACTTCCTTTTGTATCAGAGGCCACTGGTTCTGGTTCGGTGGGAACGTCCCTTCTGACCATCTCTAGATGCACCTAAGCAGGTACATTCACGTTGCAGATGAAGCACGTCCAGGATGCTGGTTTCTCAAGCCTCTGGCCATACTCTCTCCACACACCTTTCCTGCAATTCCTTTCCGTCTTCTGAGTGTTGGGCACCTGGAAGATGAGCAGGTCAACTGCAGTGATCTTCAGGTTTCTGTCAACAGCAAAATTCTTTCTTTGAATACTGTTTTATTAAGAAGCAAAATGCATAAGGCGGATAAAGCGTGGAGCTGGGTAAAGACCTTTAGTGGCTGAAAGCATTAAACATATCCCAGTATACTTAATGCCACTGTAAGTTAAAATAATACCAAACCATAAAGCAAATGTAGAGAGTTTAATAAGCATCACTTTTTTGTTGTTGTTGCCACAGTGGATAGTATATCAATTATCTTTTGCTGTGTAACAAACCACCTGAAAGCTCAGCGGCATAAAAAGAAACAATGATTTATTCTCAGGGATCTGGGCTTGGCTGGTGGTTCTGCTGATCTTGGCTGGTCTCCCTCTTGCATCAAAGGGTTGGCTGATCTAGGATGGCTATGGCTGGAATGCCTCAGCTTTGATCCACATGCCTCTCATCCTCCAACAGGCTGTACTGGCTTTTTGTCGTGGTGATGGCAGAGATGTAAAATAGTAAGCAGAAACATACAAGGCCCTTGTAAACATAGCTCCGGGAGGGCACGACATCTCTCTCCTGCATTTTACTGGCCGAAGTAAGCAATGAATCCAGGCAGAATTCAAGGGGTAGGGAAATAGACTCTTACCTTTTGATGAGAGCAATTTCAGTTTCACATGGCAAAGGGCGTAGGCACTTCTAAGAGTGACATATGAAGGCCATCAGTGCAGTAAGCCACATTTCATGATTTTATTAAATATCAAATATCAAAGTCTTGATTTTTTTTTCTATTTTTTTAAAACTGATACCCTTGCTTTGCTAGTCTTGGGGACCCAGGATTGCCATCTGGGCTGAGGTGAGGATGGAGGGTTTCCTACCCCCTCTGTTCCTCTACAGTGCACTTACTTGCAGCCCTTTGAGACTCCCCTCCCCCCGTGGAACTACAGACAACAGTTTGAAAACTATGGCTTAGGGAGTTCCCCTTGTGGCTTAGCAGGTTAAGAACCCAACATGGTATCTATGAGGATGCAGGTTTGATCCCTGGCCTCACTCAGTGGGTTAAGGATCTGGCATTACCACAAGCTGTGGCATAGGTTGCAGATGTGGCTTGGATCCTGCATTGCTGTGGCTGTGGTGTAGGTGCCTAGCCTGGGAACTTCTATATGCTACAGGTGCAGCCCTAAAAAGAAAAAGAAAAAGAAAACAAAACAAAAATAAACAAAACAAAAACAAAAACAAAACAAAACATGGCTTAGACAATTTGGGGGAATAGGAGGCAGGTGCCCTTCAATGATTCTCCAGGAAGTGTTGTTCTAGGTATGTGATTAAAAGCAGAGATGGACCAGCCCTCTTTGCCTGATCAGTCTCAATTGGTCTCGCCTCATGCAGCCACTGAGGATCATTAGTAGCCTCTGAGGGTCCCAGCAGGAAACAGACATGAAATCATTCCCATCTCAGAGATATGGAAACACATTCAGAGTGGCACAGAGCCCTCATACATACTGCTAATAAGCCACAGATCTGGGATTTCAGTCTTAAACTCCACCAGGTCAAGGAGGGCTCAGGTTGGCATACAGTAGGCCATCAGGGCATTTACTAGATTGAATACAATGCTCTAAGTAATTTGTCCAAGGAAGCAACACTTTGGTCTCCACCTTTGGTCTTTAACAAGATCCCAACACTGGTCTCCAGTCTTAAGGATGGGGAGCTGGAATCCTGTGCCCAGAAGCCCTTGGCAAGGGCACCCCATCCTGTAACAGGAGCATCTCAAGGCCCCCATGCTCACAGGTCTGGACAAGCCCATTCTTTCCCTTGAGAGCAAAGGCTTTGGTTTAAAAAACCATCTCATTTCTCTCTGTTTGCTTTCGGAATTAAAACATAAAAATCCACGGGAGGGTTGTGAGTCCCCACTGAGACCAATCGGTGACATTTTCAAACACAGGATGAGCTGTTTGTCAACAGCATACTTTGGAGCAGAGGAAGGGGGCAGGGTCTAGAGAGATGCCGACAGCCTCCAGCAGGCCTTCTGTTCATCTGCAGATAGAGGCAATTATCTTGGGGGCTTCTTGGGGCCCCCCATTCCTGCTTATGTTTCTGGAGCTGTGCATTTTCCATGCATGCTGATCCCAGAGAGTTGTGTGCTGGGGTAACCAGCATTGGCTTCAGGTCAGACCCATGGCCAACTATACCCATGACCAGATTGTGAGCTATCGAAATGTGTCCTTGAAAGGGTCTCCGCTGAGTGTGAGACCTAGCATTTCACCTGTGCTCTGTCTCTGTCACTGAGCTGCTTTGTCAAGGCAGGAAATAAAGGGAGGGGGTATCAGAAGAGAATAAGGAAAGAAAAGTAGGGTGACAGAAGAAAGAATAGGGGCAATTGAGACATGCATTTCCATGGAAAACCAGAGGGACCTGGGGAGTTGGCTGGATGAGGTTATGACTAAAGCTCTTTGGAGAGGATGGGTGGTTTTCCATATGCTTCAGGAGTCCACTGTATCCTTCAAAATTAGTGAGAAGAAAAATCAGGCTGAGAGATATTAGCATAAGGAAGAGCTTTCCAATGGAAAGGCACGGACCCCTTATGTGATAGTGAGGTGTTCATGACAGGGAGCATTCAGGCAAGGCTGAAAGGACCCCCGGAGGGGGGCTGTGTCAGACGGGCTTTCAGGTGATCCCCAACGTCCCTTCCTCCCTGGTGCTCATGCTTTTGTGTAACCTCCTCCCTTTGGGTGTGGGCAGGACCTGGGATGTGTTTCTAACTTAGAGAATACAGCAAACAGGATGGGACATCATCCTTGTGATTACATCATGTTATATAAGACTCTGTCTCATTTGACCGGAGCTGGAGATTCACCTTGCATACTTGATGAAGGAAGTTGGAAAAGTCTGCTTGGTTAGGAATTGTAGGCTGCATCCAGGACAGGGAGGTGACCTTTTGCCAATAGCCAACAAAAAGCTAGGGTCCTAGGTCACATGGCTGCCATGAAATGAAATCTGCCAACAACTCAAATTTACCTGGAAGCTGATTCTTCCCCAGAAAGCTTCTAGATGAGAACATAACCCAGATGACATCTGATTGTAGCCTTGTGAGAAGCTGAGCAAAGGACCCAGCCAAGCTGCGCCTGGGTTCCTGTCATGGAAACTGTGAGATATAAATGAATGTTGTGTAAAGCCCCTAGGTTGGTACCAACTTGTTCTACAGCAATAGAAAAAGAACACACGCACACTGTAGATGGGGCTTTGTGCCACCTCGTCTCCATCCTCCAGCTGGCCTGATTTTTCTTGTTATCTAATGCTGCAGAACAAATCACATCAAACTTAGTGGCTTAACAGAAACCGCTTATTACTTCCTGCAGTTTTTGTTGGTAGAGTGGCTTGGCTGGGTAGTTCTGGCACAGTTGTAGTCATATGTCAGCTGGGACTACAGTTATCTGAGGGCTTGAGAGGGGCTGGAGGATCACATAGCTGACAAGTTGGTGCTGGCTGTTGGCTGGGGGCCTCGGCTCCTTTCCCCATGGGCCTGTCCACAGGGATATTTGAGTGTCCTCATGACATGGCATCTGACTTCCCCTAGATAGAATGACCCGAAATAGAGGCAGAAGTTGCCATGTCTTCTGTGACCTAGCCTTGGATTCACCCACTGTCACATCCATTGTATTTAGCTGCTCACACAGGACCAGCTGGGATTCAGTGTGGGAGGAGATGACAGGGAGGGTTGAAAACCAGGAGGTAGAGATCACTGGGGACCATCTTGTAGGCTGGCTACCATATTAATCTTCCTTCACCTCCTTAGGCACACTCCCTGCTCTCTCAACTCCAGGCCTTTGCAAAGACCGTTCCACAGCCTGGCCAGTCTCTTCCTTTGCCTTCTGCTACATGATTCTATCTTATCTTCAGGATCCCAGTAGGAGCCAGCCATAGCTTTGGGGCATTTTTCACATGCTGTGGCCATAGCCAAAACATATATATATAAAAGAGGTAATGAGAGTTCTCTTGTGGTACCATAGTTTAAGGATCTGGCATTGTCACTGCAGTGGCTGAGATCGCTGCTGTGGCATAGGTTCGATCCCTGGCCCAGGGACGCCATGGATTTTGGGCAGAGAGGTTTGAGTATGTTTAGCATTTGCTCATCCCCAGAGGCCCCTAATCCAAGGCAAGATGTGTTTCCATCAGAAATTACCCAGACTACCCCCTCCTCTTTCTTGCAACAAAACTTGCCCCCAAGACATCTGCTTCCTATTGCTTTCAAACTCGTCTTTCTCTGCTCCTCTGAACAAACCAGCTAAGGTGGGAGGATGGAAGAGGAGGTGGAGGGTGGGAGGAAGAGGAGGTTTTTAATTTCCAACTTGGAGTGTCAAAAGGCAATTTCATGCCTGCTGATGTGATTAGAGCAGTGGAAGTAATAGAGGCTGGCAGCTAATGGGGTGCTGGCTCCAGGGGATTCATAGTTAACTGATTTTTTTCCCTAGCAGGGACAAGAATTTCTAGTAGTGTTTAACCCTGCATTCCACTCGGGCGATGCACCTCAGTGCCTTGGGGTATAGACTCTGTTATTAGTGGAGGTAATAATAATTTGCCATGGATCCCAACATGAGCTCTCTCCCTGGCAGCTTCTGATCTACTGCATCATCACCAGGACTATGCAGATAGGGATTCAATTCTCTCTGTAGGTTAAGTGTGCAGGCTTCCAAGGTCTGAATACCACCTCTGCCACTTCCCAGCCATTGACCTTGAGCAAGTAGGCCAATTTCTCTATACCTGTGTCTCCCTGCCAGAAAATAGACAATAACCATCCCTGCCTTGTAGAAATGTTGTGAGAACTAAATGAGATAATATGGATGCCCAGTAGGGCTGTTGTGAGGATTAAATGAGGTAATGTGGGGAGTTTCCACTGTGGCACGAGTTGGGTGGTGTCTCTGAAGTGGCAGGACACAGGTTCAGTCCGTGGCCCAGCACAGCTGCAAAGGTTGCAACGGCAGCTCCGATCTGATCCCTGGTCCAGGAACTCCATATGCCTGTGGGGCAGCCAAAAAAGAATGAAAGAATGAATTAATGAATGAATAGATTAATTAATTAATTAATTAATTAATGTGGGCACCCAATAGGTGCTATGTCAGTATTTGCTTAAAAAAAAAAAGTCAGGAAGAGCACAGGATGGAACTCAGCAGCTTTGGAGGCAGGAAACCTAGATGTTTATATGAAATAGAGAGATTTTTATAAAACTAGTTGGCAACTAGTTTAAACTTATTCTTTAGAATCTGTGGTCCACACCAGACATATTTGTGCCAGGCAAGGGCTGGGGTCCACCTAGGATCCAGGGCTTCCGACCACCCTCCCAGAAATATTTCTACTCCAATTATAAAAGGTTAATATTCTGGGTTCTTTTCCTGAGAATGCCATTATCCTCCAGGTTTCCATGACCTTCCGCAAATGCCACTTCCAGAGTGGCATTTAATAAAAATAAAAAAAATTAAAAAAAGGTGGGGAAGTTCCCGCCATGGCCAAGCAGAAACAAATCTGACTAGGAACCATGAGGTTGCGGGTTTGATCCCTGACCTCGCTCAGTGGAATAAGGATCCGGCATTGCCATGAGCTGTGGTGTAGGTCACAGACGCAGCTCAGATCTAGCATTGCTGTGGCTGTGGTGTAGGCCGGTGGTTACAGCTCCGATTAGACCCCTAGCCTGGGAACCTCCATATACCACGGGTGCGGCCCTAAAAAGCAAAAAATAGCAATAATAATAATAAATTAATCAGAACCCTATGAAGGAGGTATGAGTGTCCCATTGTACAGATGAGCAAACTGAGGCTCTGAGAGATTGAACTCTTTTGCACCAAGTCTCCCTGCAGGGATTTGAACTGAGGTTTACCGACTCCAGGGACTAGAGCCTGACCTCTACTCTACATGGCCTCCTTTCCAGCCTCACACAGTCCCAAATTACCTTTCAGGCTCCAAACAGGATGGTCTGTCCACCCCAGCGGTCAGCCTGACAGACAGAGGAAGCAGGAAGAGCTGACAGATGAGGAGAAGGAAATCATCAACAGGGTGATTGCTCGTGCTGAGAAGATGGAAGAGATGGAGCAGGAGCGAATCGGGTAAGGCCTGCTGCTACTGATCCATTCTGAGAGCCATCAGAAGGCCCTGCTATTCAGGGCAGGTGTGCTGGGGTAGGGCAGGGCTGCCTTCTAAGTCTGTGGTCTGTGATGGACCAAGCCACCCACTCAGGCAGAACTAGAGTCCTTGGTGCTTGAGATGGGAGAGCTGGAAGAGGAGAAAAGAGAGCAGAGCAGAGTGGGAAGGGAGCTGTCTGGGGAGGGGGCTTCTTGGCTGGGGTGCATTAAAGATGGAGAAGGAGGGAATCTTCTGAGAGGGGAATGGGAAGTTGTCACTGGAAGCTGGAGGTGTTGGGGGGGGGCACGGGTGTTTTACCAATTCCAGGTGCATAGAAATGTGTTCTAGAGACATTGGCCATGCAGATGCCAGAATGTACAGCTGAGATACTTTAGGGGATAAAGTGTACATCAAAGAGACAGTACATAGGAGTTCCTGCTGTGGTGTAGTGGGTTGAGGATCTGGCATTGCCGCAGTTGTGGCATGAGAGCTAGGTAGTACATAAAGAGAGAGCACATCTGAGATGAAGTCTATGAGAGAATCGAAAAGTCCATCCAGAAGGAGAGCCAGCGTCAGAGTGAGGTAGCAGAGGTTAAGCTGGTGGGTCTAGACCCCAGGAGCCCTGGGTTTCCTCCCAGCTCCCCAGTTGCCCAGTTGCTGGCTGTGGATCCTGGGCATGCTGCTTCATCCCTCTGAGCCTCAGTTTGCTCACTCATAGAATGGGGGAAATGGGAGGAATTGTCCCACAAGATTGTCATACAGAGCAAGTGAAATGATGCATGTATGGTTCCCGGGCCAAGCCTGGTCATACTTTGTGTTTAATGAATGGTAGGAGGAAGGGAAAAGTGGGGCTTGGAGGGCAGCAGCAACAAAAACATGTATGGGAGAGAAGCATGGGAGGTAAGGAAGATGTGTGGTGTGTGTGTCAGAAGTGATGCTCTCACTGAGCCAGGGCAGTGATAGAGATGGGGAGGAGTGGTGAGTGGGCTTGGGAAGGGCTGAGTGGGCAAGATGTGGAGGTTCACCAGAGTCAGGGAAAGGGAGAGGGGAGGAGGGCCTGGGAAGAGAGTGAGTATGTGGGGGGCTCTTGGAGTTCCCATCATGGCTCAGTGGGTTAAGAATCTGGCACAACTGTGGCTGTGGCACAAGCCGGCAGCTGTGGCTCTAATTCAACCCCGAGCCTGGGAACTTCCATAAGCTGAAGGTGCAGTCCTAAAAAGAAAAAAAATAATAATAATTTTTTTAAAAGTATGGGGGAGCTCTTGGCAAGGGGTGCAGGGGGGCCAGTGAGTGGTCCTCTCAGCCTGAACCTCAAATGGGAAGTAAGAGGGATTGCTAAGATGCCACCTCCTCCTCCTGCCTCTTCCCCAGACCCCTCTGCCAGGAGCAGCCTTTGCCAACTGCATATAACTGATTTGGACACTGAGGTGCCCTTTCACCTCCCTGCCCTCCCACTCAGTGGAGGGTGAACAAGGTTTTTGGATGGAAAATGATGTTATTATGAACACACAGGAAGTAATGCCTTTGATTCGAGCCTCTGCAGATAATCTTATTTAGGGTGGGCTGGGGAGATCAGAGGTGCCGTTGATAAATGACAACCTAGCACAGGCTGAGTCAGCTTTGCGTCGACCTCCATCAGCTTCCTCAGTAGGTTGCTAAAGGGGTAAGGTCTTGAGGGGTCGCTTATAGGGTTGAGTTTTTGTTTGGCTTTTTAACAGATGCGTCAGGAGAGGGTTGGCCGGGCTGGAAGTCTGAGAGCGTGTGTGTGTGTGTGTGTGTGTGTGTGTGTGTGTGTGTGTGTGTGTGTATTCACTTCAACCAACAATGGGTCTCAGCCTTCCAGGAAGGAAGGATATGGGTATTAAATTCTTGCTTGGAAGCAAGACCTCCTTTCAACCTTTTCCTGCCTAGTGCTTTCTACCAGCTAACACATTTTATATTTTATTTTGAGTTTGATTATTGTGTAGTCAAATCAAATCAATCAATCTCTCCTCATTAGATGATAAGATCCCTGAGTGTACAGATTTTTGACTGTTTTGTTCACTATGGAATCCCCAAACCTAGTATATAGTAGTTGTGCAGTAAAATATTTGTTCAGTGAGTGATTAAACATAGTAGACAATGCCTCCCCTCAATTTCTTTCTGCATCTCCTGCGGCCATGAGGCTGGATAGCTTAGAATTTTGTAATCCAGGGTCCAAATTCCCAGGGGAGGCACTATGCTTGGCTGGTTTATATTTATATCAGATTCTATCACTTGTCTAGTCATCTGTAGCCAAGGGGTGCTGGCCACATTGTGCCATCGTGGCCACTGGGCTGCCTTTGGAGGTAAAGTTAAGGGGACCTCTGTGGACTGAGCACTCTAGATTGAACATTCTAGAACAGGGAGCATGGGTTCCCTGCTTTGTCCCCCATGTCTTGCCACATTGCCTGACCTGGTGACCTGGTGGAAGAGCACAGTTGTTAATCTCTGGGGCCCCAGAGTCAGAGAGACTAGGTTAAAATTCCAGCTCTGCCACATACTCCCTGTGTGACCTTAAGTAAGCCCCTTTACCTCCCTGTGCCTCAGTTTCCTCATCTGCAAAATGGGGGTAACATTAGCACACACTTCCCAGGGAGTGTTTCATTTGTTCGCGAAGGATTGTCTTGGTGTTTGGTGCTGACTGAACACTCCACTAATGGTGGTGATTATTTAATGATGAATTTGCTGAGGAAGCTTTTTGTTTTTCTTACACCACCTGAGGCTTTTGTTCTAAAATTATGCCTGAGATTCCTGTTTGGCAAGCCCCTGGCTTCCCCTGGAAATTAAAGAGCCTTCCAGGGAAGCTGGGACCAAGCACATGGTGACAGAGTGTCTCTTTGCTGAGCAGAGTGTCTCTTTGCTGAGACAGTATTTTCTGCCAGAGTAGGGAGGTCAGTCCTAGAGGATTCTGGCTGTCACTGTTTCCCTGGGCCCTTCCAGCCACCAGCCCTCGCTGGTAGCGTTGCCAGGGGCAAACCCCATGCTGTTTGTGTCTTATGAGCTCCAACCTGCCCCCATTCCTGTTCTGCCCACGCTTCCCTAGGAGAGGATCAGAGTGGAGGCAGATGAAAGGAGGATGACAGATCAGACATGGAGCGAGGCTGAAAATGGGGTGCCATCAGAGCTTCCACTCCAGAACCTGTAACTCAGTTAATGAGTCTTGGGGGCTTCATTCCCCACCCATCCAGTGAGGCAGGTCAGTGGGAGTCTCGGGATCCTGCCTGACCCAACTCTACAGTATATGAGGGTATTGGGTGGGAGACCTAGTACCATGTTGTTGGCTGCACCTCTCAGCAAATGAGCTCCTTATAATGGTTAAAACTGCAGATGTTATCTGTGTCTCCTTCTGGGTCCAGACATAAGCTCTATGAGGCTAACTTTTCTGTTACCTGAGGAGAAGTCATCTGAGAGACATGTGAAGTCATTGTTTACATAATAAATTATCAACTGTAATGGGTACCATTTATTGATGGAGTGCTTACTAATGGCCTTACACTAAACCTAAAAACTACATTTGGGCTTAACTCATTAACTGCTCCTCTCAGCCCTATCAAGTAGATGCTATTATTATCCCCATTTTGTAGATGAGGAAACTGAGGCTTAGAGAGGTTAGGACATTTGTCCCAGGTCACACAGAGCTAAGATACATGTCTCTATGTGGCTGACTCTCAGAAGTATGCTCTTAACTACTAGATATCTTTCCTGAAGGGCTGGCCTCAAATTCTTAGACTCCACAGAACATGAAAATTGTTAAAGCTCAGATTTGGAAGGAACATTTGGGGAGCTAGAATCTAGAATCCCCTCTGTGCTGGCCCAGTGATTCTTTCCAGATCTTACTAAACTGTTTGTACCTCCAAAGTGGCCAGAAATGGTCTCCATGGTCCTATGGTCCTAGAGAGTTCCAGGGTAGAATCACCCTCAGGCCTCCCAGGGGGTTCTATCTTCCTGGGCCAATTTTGTTAGAATTAACTGCCAAGGGAGCCCCCAAGGGATGCAGCAGACCAGAGGTGGTTCTCCCCTTGGAGCCTCTTTGCTTCTGCCCAAGGGGGTGTCTAAACCTTCGCTCACTACTCAGCTCTGCTCTCTTCAGCATCCCCAGAGGGAAAGATGATGGCCAGAAGGGAAACTCCTTAAAGAGCCTCATTTTGCCCCACATTCCTTATTTGAGGCTAAGTGGGATGTTTTGTATCCCCTGACTGCTGTAGACTTTCTATACTAGTTAGGACGCTTGGCTTACAAGAAAGGAAATTAGTTCCAGCGAGGTTGTTTCAGTTGTCTATCACTGCATAACAAGTCACTCGAAACTTACTGACCTCAAGCATCAACAATAGGCTATTATTCATGATTCTGTGGGTTAAGAATTTAGACAGGGCTCTGCTAGGTCCATTTTCTGTTCCATATGACCTGGGCTGGGGTCACTCACTCAGCCATGTTCAACTGATGGCTTGGTTGGTCTAGAAGGGCCAGGAAATCTCCAGTCCTGTGTCTTTGCCTCAGTGCCCTAAGCATGGCTCCTCTCTGTCCATGGAATTTTTCCTTATTCAGTAGTCTTGCCTGAGCTCCTTTAGGTGGCAGCTGGCTCCCAAGAGAGCAAAGATGGAAGTCACCAGGATTCTTAACACCTAGGTCTGAAGCTGGTAGGGTATCACTCCACTGCATTCTATTAGAGAGGGTAAATAGATCCCATCTCCTCCTCCTCAAGGAATGACTTCTGCATCCAGGAGAGGAAGATGTTAATGACGACCATCTTTGGAGACTCTACTCATTAGGCAACACAGGGGCTTTAAACATAAGGATTCAGAGATATCTCAAGGGATCCAAGGTCAGGAACACAGCCTAACCTCGTGAAAGCTCTGCTTCTCATCCTGCGTCTTAGAAAATATAATCTCATATTGTGCCTCTCCAGTTGTTATAGCTCTTCTTAGTCCTAGTTCCAAAGTCCCAGGGAAGGAACTCTGAACCAGGTCACTCTGAGTGCCCACCCCACATCCTGTCAGCCGTGGCTAGAGGTGCCATGCTCTGCAAGCAAGACTGCTGAGTGCTTCTCCAGAAAGCAAATGGCCTTTGTGATTTGAACAGACACCACTGGGGTGTCCATAGGACTTTTAAAAACATATTAAGTCTGGAGTTCCCATCATGGCCCAGTGGTTAACACACCCGACTAGTATCCATGAGGATGCAGGTCAATCCCTGGCCCTGCCCAGTGGTTTAAGTATCCAGCATTGCTGTGAGGTTCAGTGTAGGTTGCAGACATGGCTTGAATCTCTTATTGCTGTGGCTGTGGTGTAGGCTGGCAGCTACAGCTCTGATTGGACCCCTAGCCTGGGAACCTCCATATACTGCTTGTGAGATTCTAAAAAGACACACATGCGCACGCACGCGCACACACACACACACACGTTAAGTCTGGAATTAAACATTTGCCTGGGGAAATTTGTGTGTGCAGGTTTTGTTTTGTCCCCCCCCCCCCAGTGGTAGGTTCCTCTCTGTCTTTGTCATATTTCTTTCTATCCAGAGCCTCTCACAGGCATTTGCTCATATATTCTGCCTGCAAAGGGACAGGCAGCAGGGTGGCTTCCATTTGAGGTCAACGTCCCTCAACAGATGGGCCCCAAAAAGTAATTAGGACTTGTCATTAACCTTGGTGTCCAGACACCATGATGGAGAAGGAAGTCAGAGAGACACAAGGAGACCTGTTGTTGACACAATCTGTTGGATTCTTATCACCTCCCCACCTCAGTTCCACCATCTCCTGTAGTTTTTGGCACAGAATTTTTCCAAAATGTGGACAGAGGGAGAAGTGAGTAGTAATGCCTGGAATTTGCTACATCTAATTAGGTAGGTATCTTTCCTATGGTATAACAAGCTGACAATAAACCTCATCACATTCTCTTCTTTCTAAAGGAAGATCCACCCACCCACCCGCCACTTTTTTCTTTTTTTGACTTGGAGTCTTAGACATTTTGTGGGTAGGACTCAGGAGTTCCGGGGCAGCCTGATATCATAGACATAGCTATCCAGGTGTTTATATGCATTTTTAAGAAGAAATTTGTGTAGATTTCCAGGTCTGGGGGTACTCTAAACCCCCTCCACAATGTTTAGAAGCACTAAGTAGTACCTCAGTTTCCTCAGAGATCAGATCAGTGCTGTCTCATGTCCATCCATCCTTAATAATTTATGGAATCTGTTTGCACAAGATGAAAACAGAAGTCTTCTTAATTTCTTAAGCAGCCCAGTGCCTGGCATAAAAGAGAGAGTAAATGAAAATAGATTGAATGCTAAACCCAGCTGAATAAGCCTCTCATTGAATGATTTTAACCTCACAGCTTCCCAGACAACATCTGTAAAATGGGGAGTTGAACTAGGTGGTCTCCAAGTCTCTCTAGCTCAGGGTTTCTGAACTGTTTACATTTGTTTGGGAAAAGTGACTCTGGCTCGGATCATCAGTGTCAGAAAGTAAAACACATGAACATGGGGAGATCTCGACAAGGCTCTTTACCTGTGCAGAAGGGCACAAGTGCTCACACGAGATGAAGGAAGACCCCCCCCTCCTCCGCATTTATCCCTAACACAGGCAGTACATCTGTCCCCTTCCCATTGGTCAGGTCAGGGCACACATTCTTCTAGATTGGCTAATTTGAAACAAATTGTTACTGGGAGAAGAGGGAAAAAATGGGGTGGAGGAGGGTGTCTCAGACAAAGCAGAAACAAAGTGGAGTAAAGGAGGCTTCCTCTGATAGAAAAGACATATGTTAATTCTCACACATTTGGGAACAGGTAATTCTTTGTGGTGGGTGCTGTCCTGCTCACTGTAGGAATTTTAGTAGTATCCAGCAGCAGTGGACCCCCAGCTTTTTGCCATTCCCCTCACTGATTAAGGAACCACATGTCAGCCCAAAATGTCTCCAGACATTGCCACATGCCCAATGAGGGGCAAAAAATCCCTCCATGTTGAGAAACACTACTATAGGCTTTTTGATGAGTGGCTCAAAAAAGGAAGAAGAAACAAATGGGAATTTCTCTGCAACTATACTCAACTTCTAGGAAAGTAATAATAGCCCACCCTTACAAAGCACCAGGTATTGGTATTGTACTCAAATCTTTATGTGGATTCATTTATGTAACCCTCATGACAACCCTATGCCTTAAGCCATATTATTATCATTCCCATTTTACAGATGAGGCAACTGAGGCATAGCGAGGTTAAGCAACTTGTCCATGGTCACACAGTTAATAAGCGATAGAACTGGGCTTACAAACTCAGGCTGGCTTGCTCCAGGATTAGAGGCCTATTCTGCTATTCTATAAAGAGATACACATTTATAGCCAAACATTGTGTTAGGAATTTTCAAATATGTTATTTTTCTTTAATCCCTATCATGCCCCCACGGAGAGACAGACTACTGTCTCTACTTCACAGATAAGATATCTGAAGTTTAGGGAGGTTAAGATACCTTCCCAGGGGTACACAGCCTTTATGAGACCAAACCAGACCTTGAACTCGAACCTGTCTTTCCACATTATCCTATTGCCTTTTGGTGGTGCCGGTAGGGAAGGCAATTGACAAATGACCTCAGGGTTTCTGGGAAGTCAGTGTCTTACAGGGTGTCTCACATATTCACTCAGGTTAACTGGTTTCACCTCCTACCCTTCTTCCTACAATGGGAGTCCATCCCCCTCCCCCCGATGACCCTTGTCTCCTATGGGCCTCAGCACCACATCCTCTCATCTCTGCTTTCCACGACAGAAAAGGGAAGGTGGAGAGGTTAGAAAGAGCCCCAACTATAAGCACTGAAATAAAACAAAGGCTTCATTCTTCTAAAGCATGTACAACATCTGGGTAGCTAGACCTATCCTCCAATCCTATCCTGTCACTCACAGTCCATGTTCCCTTGGGTCAGTGACTTCCTCTCTGGTTGCCCTGGCTTCCCTAGCTGTGAAATGGGAGTGAATAATAGAACTGACCTCACTGGTCATGTGGCTTAAGGAAAACAATGCACGTGGAGCATCTAGCACAGCACCTGGTAACTGCTGCTATTACTGGGGTTAAAGGACCCAACTCCTTGCCTGACTGACTACATTAGCCCTGCTGAGCCCTCTAGTGGCTTTTCTCTCTTGGCTCCAACTCTGACCCAGGGTGACCTCCTTCCCCAAAGTGCTGAGGCCCAGGCAGGAATCCCACTCACCAATCCATCAAGGAAAGAGATTGGGATCTACAGCTCCCAGGTAGCGACAGTAATAGACAACAGTGGGAATTAACCCAGCCGCATGGGTTCATGACAGAACAGCTTAGTCATTGAAGGACAGGTTCCTGAGAGACCCTGGCATTGGAGTCTTAGACCAGCCTCCCTCAGAGCAGCCATGTCCCTGTTCATAGCAGATGGCCTAATCTAGAGTTCAGAAAATATCAAGTTTAATAAACTTAATGGTAATATCCGCCCCCTGCCCCCCACAACAACATTGCGATAATGGTGTCAGGAGAAGCAACATGATTCTGAAATTAATGAGGTGTGTGTGTGTATGTGTGTGACAGAGAGAGAGAGACACAGGAACAGAGAGAGACAGAGAGACAATGCGATATCCACCCTCCCACTTTGCTGCATTTTCCAAGATGTTGTGCAAACATGGTCAATCACTGCTGTAAAGGCAGTTGCTCTGGCTCCCAACCAACAGCAATGGACCCCCAGCTTTTTGCCATTCCCCTCACTGATTAAGGAACCACATGTCAGCCCATCACACCTTCACAGGTAGGGTGTCCTCAGCTCTGCTTATGCCATGTTAAGCCCACTTCCTGGAGCCATCATCCATCCATTAACCTTCCCGTGAACATTCATCCAAACATTGTAGCAATACTGGTTTGAAAGTTAAGATCAGTTGCCTGAATGTTTCCAGACACAGTTTGGACTTTTTCAAGGGAGCCTGAATTTAAGAAATAAGCACCCTCAGATCTGCAGTTGGCTTACATCCTTGTCTCCAGAAGGCAGCCAACTGGGGCTGGGCTCCCTGCAAGAGCAGAGTGTGTACAGCCATGCGTGTGAAGTCGTGTGCTATATGTGGGTGCTGATCACGCATGGGTTTATATGTTGGTATGTGTGCCCTATGTTGTTGGTGTGTGTATATGTGTGTGTGTATTTAGAGATGTGCATACAAGTCCAATCGGTTTTCAGTCACGGCAGTCCCTTTAAAAGCTTTAGAAAGACAGATTTCATGGGAAGATTTCAGCACCCTGGTTACATAGGGGGAAAATGTGAGTATAGGGAGCTATAAAAGCCACAGATCTCCAGAAGAAATAATTAGCAGCAACCATGAACCATGACTGAGTAGTTACCATGTTCCAGGCATTTTACAAACACTCTAGCTTTATCTTTGTAGCAATCTTAGGAGGCAAGGACTTTGTTTTCCCTAATTTACAAATGAAAAACAGAAGCTCAGAAAGGTTAAGTAACTTTCTTGAGGTCACAGAGCTAGAAAGTAACAAAGTATACACATGGATCCAGGCAAGGTTGCTCCAGAATGGACACCCCAACACCTGCATCACAACTGTCCCATATTTCTAAATTCCAAAAGGGGGTGTCATGCAGGTGTGTGGGTGTGTAGAGAGAGTCTATGTTTTCCTGGGGTTGAGCACCTAAAGAAGGAGATTGGAACCTCACAGAGTCCAAAGCCTGATTTGTCTGACATCCACAACCAGCCAGGAGGAACTGCCCAATCCTTGCTCCGGAGAGGAGGACTTGAATCCAATTCAAACCGAAGTCAGGTGGAAATAGAACTTGGGTGGCAGATGGGGCAGGAATATGGGTGTTGGAGGTAGAATAATGCCCCCCCCCAAAGATGTCTACATCCTAATCCCTGGAACCTGTGAATATGGCCCCTTACATGGCCAAAGGGACTTTGCAGATGTGATCAAGCTAAGAATCTCAAATGGAGAGATTATTCTGGATTTTCTAGGGGAACTGCAGCCTTAGAAGATGGAGGCAGGAGAATAAGAGTCACAGCAAGACTGGAAAATGCTACATTGCTGGCTTTGAAGTTGGAGGAAGAGGCCACAAGCCAAGGCATGGGGCAGCTTCTAGAAACTAGAAAAGGCAAGAGAACAGAGTCCCCCCTAAAGCTTCCAGAAAGAACACAGTCCTGCCAACACCTTGACATTAGCCCAGAAAAACCTGTGTCAGATATCTAATCTCCAGAACTGTTAAGATATTAAATATATGTTGTCATAAGCTACTAGATTGTGGAAATTTGTTACAGCAACACTAGGAAACTAACACACATGGTGACCCCTTGAAGCCTGCTAGTGTGCATAGGTTATTTCATGGCCCTCCTGCCATTTTTCACCTTCACCAATACTGGGTTATACCCACCTGGTACAATCTTATAGTTCCAAGAGACCCAGTCCAGCCCCAGACCTGCCCGCCTCATTCTACCTGGAACCGCTACAGCATTTGGAATTCTCACTACTTTGAGCCTCCCAGGGGCTCAAATGTTGTCTTAAAATGGGGGAAGTTAGGGGTTCCCATTGTGGTTCAGTGGGTTAAGAATCCAATTAGTATCCATGAGGATGTGGGTTCCATCCCTGGCATTGCTGAGTGGGTTAAGGATCTGGCGTTACCGTGAGCTGTGGTATAGGTGCCAGATGCGGCTTGGATCCTGTGTTGCTGTGGCTTTGGCGTAGGCTGGCAGCTACAGCTCTGATTAGATCCCTTGCCTGGAAACGTCCATATGCTGTGAATATGTCCCTAAAAAGCAAATAAAAGGGGGGGGTGGAGTTAAAGCCTTTCACACCGTCCTATCACTCTTAGACTCAAGACCCTGCGTGGAGAGGCCCCTGCCTGCATCCCCTGCCTCATCTCCTGCCGTCCAGCGCACCAGACCAGCTGAGCATTGTCTTCAACAGGCTGTTCGCTCTTTGTCCAATCTTTTCCTCACCCTCTTTACTGGGCCCAGGTCTCAGCCCAATGACCACTTCCTCTGAAGCCCCATCCCCACTCTTCATGTCCCTCCTTTATGAGTTGCCACAGCTGCTCCTTTTCGTCCTTCAGTGCTTACTCTGAGCATAATATGATGATCTATGTGATCATTTAAATAATGTCTGACTCCTTCATTAGAATGCCAGCTCCAGGACAGCAGGGACCTCATCTATTTTGCTCCCCGTTGGGTCCTCCTTGTCCACTGTCACATGGTAGGTTCTCCATAAGTATCTGTCAAATGAATGAATGGCCTATCTCCCTCTATTTGGACGGCAGGGTCAGAGCAACTTGGGAATCCACTTCCCACCACCTCCAGAGGTTGTCTGTTGGTGCCCAGAGGAGGGGGCGTAACCTTTCCAGTGCCTCTGGGAGCATCCTGGGAACTGGGAGGTGCCCACCCAACTTCACACAGGCTTCCCTTAAGCACCCAGCCTGGTGGTGCATTTATTTCCTGGCTCTGAGGCTTAAGCAGTAGTCATAAAGCTAATCAGGCATGTAAAGACATAACTAGAGAGTGACAGCCACTTACAGTGTCCAGCTAATTGGGCACTTAATGTGGAGACATTAGACAGGCAAACAAAACTAGTTTGCCAATGCAGACAGGTCTTCTCGTAGTCACTGAAGGTCCTTCAGCTTCAAAACACACAGGGAAATCTTGATGTTTCGGTCTCAGGATCTGAGAAGCCCTGAATGTTGCCCATGGGAGGAAGCTTGAGGTGCATCTCAACTAACCCCTCAGTTTCTAGTCTGCGAAGAGGGCACCCAGAGAACAAAGCCTTTTCAAGGTCATTGACATCTCTTTTAACCCTTGGCTTACATGTTCTCTATCTTCAAAAACACACTTGTCTAACATCAAGTAATACATGTTTATTGTAGAAAGTTAAGAAAGTATGGAGGTAGGGTTCCTGTTGTAGCTCAGAGGGTTAAGAACTCTACATAGTATTCATGAGGATGCGGGTTTAATCCCTGGCCTCGCTCCATGGGTTAAGGATTCAGCATTGCTGCAAGCTGCAGCGTAGATCAGAGATGCAGCTTGAATCTGGTGTTGCTGTGGCTGTGGTGTAAGCCAGCAGCTGCAGGTCCAATTTGACCCCTAGCCTGGGAGCTCCCATAAGCCACATGTGCAGGCATAAAAAGAAAGGGGGGGGGAAGGAAAGTACAGAGGAGTCCAGGTAGTTGGGTGATTAAGGAGAAGGGTAGCAGAGGCATCACAGAAGGAAATAAAAGTTACTCATAATCCTACCACCTGGCTATACTCATTTGGAATATTTCAGTATTTCCTTTCCAATTTTTTTTTCATCCAGGATACACCATGCAGATATTCACATGACCATGTTCCAAATCCAAGCTCATATCATGGTCACCATTCTACATCCTGGGTTTGAGGATTTTCCCCCACTTAGCATAATAAGGAGAACATTTTGTCATGTGATTTGTCCCACTGCTTCCTTTCTCACTGCAGCATTTCTCAAAGTGTGGCCAAGAATTCACCAGCATCAGGATCATATAGGGAATCACTTCAAAGGGCAGACTCTTGGGACCCACCCAGTCCCATAGAATCTTTGTCTGAATATTGAACCCTCGACCCAGGTGATCTAGATGGTCTAGATCATATATCCTGGAAACATCCCCCCACGGACTCACAACAGGACTGCGTGCCAAACTGCTGGTTTCCAGGCTTAACCAGATCCATAGCTGAGAAGTTTTAGAGTTGGGGCCCTATGTGTTGTTGGTGGTGGTGGTTTTTAATTCTTTCTGGGTGATTAACATGCATTGAGAGTTTCGGGCATCTTTCATAATGCATATAGGTCTCTCCTGCCAAGACTGGTGACAACAAACATTCCTTATGGGGTAAAGACACTGTTGAAATGTTTTATCACTAGGGTAAAGACCCATCTGTGACTCCTGGTCTTGCATGACATGATTTGGATTTAGCTTCCTGCAGAGTTTTATTTCCAAGTTTATGCTCTTTGGTGGTTGGACCCTAGCTTTTGGGGCTGCAAGAGGATGTGCAAATGGGCAGCCTACAGGAAGCTCCCCTGCTCATCCCAATCTTTGAGCAGAGAAGCAAGGTCTGCCCATCACCACTCCACTTCCTTCTCTCTGTGTTGGTCTGGTCTCTGTTGGTCTGAATCCACAAATTGCAAGCATCTCTAAGCTAAGATATCTGAATAATGATCTTCAATCTGTTGTTTTTCCATGTCACTTGCTGCCACTGATAGAAGCTAATGAGACACTCAGGGACCATGCGTGTTAATGGGGCCTTTTGGAGTTGAGGTTTGTTGAATGGTGGAAGGAACAGGCACCTTGGTAGAGAAGATGGAGTGTGGGTTTGCAAGTAGTGGATGAAAATGCGTCCTCATTTTCCAAGAAGAGGCAGGTAACTGTCTAAGTTTCCTGAGCAAAGGGCACTGCAGTTTAGAATTGGGTCCTCTATCCCACGCTCTCTTCCTGAGCTAGGCTGGCAAAGCTTGACTTGAGGCAAGAGGCCATGAGGGGACTTCACGGAAAGAAAAGATGATTTACTTTGCAGAGAATTAGATTCTAGCCCAGGCTGAGTGACCCAAGGCAAGCCTCTCGCTCCCTCTGTGCTTTGGGAGCCCCCACCGATAGAGTGAGAAGGACAAAATCTAACCACTTTCTAGAAAATAGGTAAGAACAGGAGTTCCCTTCATGGCTCAACAGTTAACGAACCCAACTAGGATCCATGAGGATGCAGGTTCAATCCCTGGCCTCACTTAGTGGATTAAGGATCTGGCGTTACTGTGAGCTGTAGGCTGCAGAGGTGGCTCAGATCTCATGTTGCTGTGGCTGTAGCTGCGGCCGGCAGCTGTAGCTCCAATTCGACCCCTAGCCTGGGAACCTCCATGTGCCATGGGTTCGGCCCTAAAAAGCCAAAGGAAGAAAGAAAGAAAATAGGTGAGAACAAAGGTGTCTACAAAAAAAAAAAAATCACTATATAATTCCTATCCCTTGCCTCCACCATTAGCTTACCTCATTGTCTCATAACATTTTATAATTCTGAGGCATTGAAAGGCATCCTGAAATTTATCTGCTCTAGACAACTTCAAACTGTTGCTTCAGACTGTGGAACAAAATATCCAAAGGAAATCTAATTCAACAGCCCAAACAAATGAAAGATAAACGCAGGTTGCTCTGGATGAAATGGGGTTGGGGGCCCTCAGAATCACTCCCACCATACCACTGTAGTGAGTGGCCTCAAAACAGTCTCTAAGGAACCTCTGGGGTGCCATAAGGCACAATCTGACAACCACCAATTTTAGCCTAATGTTTTCCTGTTTACAGATGAGGAAATTAAGCCCAGTGAGGCAAAATTCAAGGCTTAAATCCAAATTTCTCAACCCAATGTTGAGGATTCTTTAAGGGAACAAGATGACGGTGCAGCTGTTGGGTGTCTTGTCACAGTCTCAGGGAAGTCAGGGGCAGATGGTATTGCTGAAACTTGGCCTCTGTCTACTGTTGCCGATTAGAAATGTGGAGACAGAGTTTTGGGTGAAGGGGAAAAAAATAGCTTTTATTGCTTTGCCAGGCAAAGGTGGCCACAGCAGGCTAATACCTTAAAGATTGTGCCCCCCTTTGGGAGAGAATAGGAGATAGCCCTATAGTTTGAGAGTGGAAAAAATAGGGCCACAGATAAGGATTAGAGTAGGTGCAAGCTAGCATTCTTCAAAGCTGGTGTTTAGTGGCCCTGGGACTCGTTCTGGTGGTCCTCCTTCATTCTGTAATGAAGAAGCCTTCATCAAGTCATTAACATTTTTCATATGTTGGGGGTTTGAGTTCTGCAGACCCAAGAGCTCAAAGATATTGTTATGGGTATCCCTTGAGGGGGAACCAGGTCCCTACCCCAAGGCTGCACTACTGTTGCTTGACTGCTCCTCCCTTGTCTCTGCATCCCCTCCCTTCCCTGAACAGCAACTGTTTGAAACTCCCCTTTGGAACTCAGGGAGGGTCATGAAGGCTGAGGCTTATGCCCTAAAAACAAGAAATGGGGGACACAAAGTCTTTTGTGCCCAGGAACCCCGCAGGGCCCTGCTCGCTTTCAATGGGATAGAACCTGCTGTGGTGACTGATGTGTGCAAGTTGATACTTACCGGTGATCGAGGGTCCCTTGGTGTGGGGAAAGCAGGGAAATCAAGCAGGGTGGAGATTGAGCTATGCAAGAAGGTCCCCATGGCTCTGCTTGGCAATACACCTGTGGCAGCAATCAATAACAGGACCCTGAAAGCCAGACTGCCCGGGTCTGAACCCAGGCTTTCTCCACCTCCCAGCTGTGTGACTTGAGTAGCTCACTTAACCTCTCTGTGCTTCACTTTTCTCATTTTGAAAATAGGGACAAGAAGAGTCCTTAGCTTACAGTGCTGCTGGAAGGATTCATTAAGAAAATCCATATGGAGGGCTTGTCTCTACACCTGGCACATCTATGTGCTCAGTAGACACTGGCAGCTATTCTTCCAGTTGATCTGAGACCCGGGACTGGGAGCTCCTGGTTTCTGCCACCTCCCATAACCCTATTAAAACAGCTTCTAGGGAAAACACCTGGAGGAGTAGGGTGGAGGAAGAGGAGGAGGAAAAAGAGAAGAATGTGCTGCCTTTGGTTCTGCACAGCCTGCATCCCTAAGCCGCTCTGTCCCATCTGGGTCACAGTGGAAGCCTACCGGCTGCTTTTGGCTCCTCCTTGGGCAGGGTGGCTCTCTGTTGAATGGAACACAAAGGGAGAGGCTGCTATTTATAACACAGCGAGTGCAGTGCTTTGAGGGGCTGGCTGGAGTGAGGAGGGCCTGTGGGGACAGTCAGCATGAGGTGGCTGCCAGCAGGGCTGCCAGGGACCTTCTGGAGCCTGTGATAATCCAGTCCCATCCCAGTGGTTCTCATGCCTGAGGTGTCCACAGCCGAGATCCAGTCCATGGAGGGGTGGACAGGGTCCGGCTCCATCTGGCTCCATCCATCTGGGTCCACTGGCTGTGGCTGGAATGGGAACAATAGGTTTTGTTAGTGGAAAAGGCTATATGACTTCAGGCTGGTGGGAAGTGTCAAAAACAACCCACTTGAGATTGAAGCAGGATGATCCACAGGTGTGGTAGTTATTATGTGTTAGCCTTTCTATTAAGAGTGTGCCCTGGGACCAATGGCATCATGTGGAATCAGTCAGGAGTTTTCTAGAAATGCATCACTTCAGGCTTCAGAGACCTGATGTCTCCGAATCTGCATTTTAACAAGATGCCAATGTGATTTGTATGCATATTAAGTTTGAGAAGTGCTCGTGTAATGCACAAGAACCATGGGTCCTGGTTTTAGCACTGCTGTATCCTAACTGTGTGACCTTGGGCAAGTTATTTAACTTCCCTGTGCCTCACTCTCTTTACCTATAAAATGGCTTACTAATAGTGCCTACCTCCTAAGTTTTGGGTGGCAAAGCACTTCCTACTGTGCCAGGTATATAATAAGCACCATATAAGTATAAGCTGTCATTATGTGTCACTTGACGTTCAATTCAGCTTGCTTTTACTGGATGCAATTTTAGAAAGTGGGCTGCCTTCATTCATTCATTAGTTTAACCATCATGTGTGAACACTCACTGTGGACCAGGCATTGCTCTGGCCCTGGGGACATAGCAGGGAACAGAATAGACAATATCCCTGGCCCAGGGGAGCACATAGTCTAGAGAGGCAGCCAGAGATGGACTCATGATTAACTAATTACTTAATGTAGATAATCCCGCAATTATTTACAAATGTGACAAGTGCTGTGCAGAAGGGTTGCTGCTAGAGTAAATGGATGGTCAGAGAAGGCTTCTAAGAGGAGGTGATATTTCAACTGGAATGTAAAGGAGAAGGGGAATCTAGGCCAGAAAATTGTGGGTGGGGGAGGGAGACAAGAGAGATGGAGAGGGAGAGCGAGAGAGATCACAAATATGTGTAATGAGGGGAGGCTGTATTCCAGGCACAAGGAACAGAGTGTGCAAAAGAGCTGAGGCCATTAGGAGAACTAGAACACAAAGGCCAGTGTAACCAGAGCAGTGGTTCTTAAAATTTTGTCAAAATCCCCTGGAGGGCTTGTTAAAACAGATTGCTGAGCCCTACCCCCAGAGTCTCTGATTAGGTTGTTCTGGGGTGGGGGCCCAAAAATTTGCATTTCTCACAAGTTCCCAGATGACACTGATGCTGATGGTCCAGTCATCACACTTGAAGAACCACTGAAGCAAGACCAAGAGGGAGAAGAGGTGTGAGGTTTCATCTGGGGCCAGACCATGTAGGGTCATGGAAACCTCCTGGAATGAGAACCAGCTAAAAGTTTTCAAGGAAAGTGGGAGGGCCATGATCAGGTTTATGTTTTAGGAATATCGCCATGGCTGTGGTGAGGAGAACAGATTGTAGAAAGCAATGAGTGAAAGCAGGGAGACTAAGAGGTTACTATATTCGTCTGGGGGAGAGAGGTCTGTGGCTTGGTTGAGGTGAGGATGGAGAGAAATGTTAGGGAGTTAGACAGGATAGAATTTGGTTGAGTCATTGAATGTCAGGGGAGGAGGTGGTCAGGAAGACCCTCTAGGTTTCTGATTTGAGCAAGTTAGTGGATAGTGGTTATTTCCTGAAAATGGGAGCAGGTTTGCTGGTCATGAGGATGGAGAGCAGCCACGATGAAGAGTTCAGTTGAAAGCACAAATCTGAGACCCAAGTGAATCCATCATGTACACAACAAGATAAAAGAACTGGAGCTCAGAAGACAGTTTCCCTGGAGGCAGTGACGTGAGAAAAGACTAAATAAGATTCTTAATCTGAAGTCATTAGAATAGATGGGCTTTGAGGAATATGAGAGGGGTTCTATGATGTTCTGAAAATATATCAGAATTTTATATGCATGAGCCTTTTTGGGGGAGGGGTCCAATAGTTATCATCATATACTCAAGAATTGGACTTCCTGTGTGGCTCACAACATATACTCAAGAATCTATGACTTAAAGAAGGTTAAGGCCATCCGCCAGATATATACTGAGGGAGATGCTGGTGGTCCCTAGTCCTATAAGGTCCTCATTACCCTGACTCTGCTTCCAGGCGCCTGGTGGACCGTTTGGAGAATATGAGAAAGAATGTGGCTGGTGATGGGGTGAACCGCTGCATACTGTGTGGAGAACAGCTGGGGATGCTGGGCTCCACCTGTGTAGTGTGCGAGGACTGTAAAAAGGTACCGCCACCCTCCCCTTCCCTGTGTCCCCCCCCTCATCACATAGAGGGTCTAGGCCTGGGCTTCAGAGACCTTGGGTTTGGGAGACAGAGACTGGATCCCGAAGGATGGTTGCCATAATGTGATTCCTTCTGGGATGCTCCCAGGCCTAGCTGTCTTCCAAGGAAACCCTGATCCTGGTTCCTCCCTTAGAAGTCACTCTGACCCTTCTGGAGGGTCAACTCCACCTAGGATGAACTTGGGAGTCTGAGGTGGGACATGAATTATGGTTGAGCCTGCAAGTATCCTGGTTGTGGGTTAGCAAGTTCTGTGACAAGCTAAAGAGCATGCTGGCCAGAAGTTCCCATCGTGGCGCAGTGGTTAACGAATCCGACTAGGAACCATGAGGTTGCGGGTTCGGTCCCTGCCCTTGCTCAGTGGGTTAAGGATCCGGCATTGCCGTGAGCTGTAGTGTAGGTTGCAGACGCGGCTCAGATCCTGCATTGCTGTGGCTCTGGTGTAGGCTGGCAGCAACAGCTCCGATTCGACCCCTAGCCTGGGAATCTCCATATGCTGCGGGAGCGGCCCAAAGAAATAGCAAAAAGACAAAAAAAAAAAAAAAAAAAAAAGAACATGCTGGCCATGTGTCTATACACATGTGCACATGGGAGGCTTACCCAGCCTTCTGTACCCTGGGTTATAGCACAAGCCACTTAGAAAGCCCTTCTCTAGCCCAGTTAGGCCAAGTTAGATGTTGGTCTTCTTAAACACTCATCCTTGAAGGGGAGTCTCCTTGTGGTCTCTCCACCGTGCCCCCTCTTCTCAAGTTGTCTGCATTTGACAATTCCAGGACAGAGATGCCATTGTCCTTGGGTCTGCCTTATTCCCAGGAAAGGAATTCAGGGGAACAACCTAGCTGGAGACATTCATAATGTCACTTGGAATCTCCTACTTGAGGTCTCACCTAACATTTAAAATGTAATATTGGGGAAAGGTTATCTATTCCAAAAAACTTACCTTATATCATCAGCTAGATTGTAGGAATGCTGTCACCTGTTTGTTTTGACTGCCAGGAAAGAGCCAAAAATATGTTTCATCATATAGTCATGGCATTTATTCTGATAACTTTCTTTTCCATAAGCAGCAGAACCTGTAGGTATAGTCTTAAGTTGTCTCAGATTCATTTATGAAAGAAAAAAGAAAGTAATAAACAAAATGGATAGTCTTTCATGATTAAAAAAACATGTCAATGATCTGCCCTGTATGAAGGCTGAGAATTCAGACCCCACAGGGACTCTTGGAGAATCCCTTCATCCAGTGCAGTTCTCACTATCAGAAATCAAGGAGTCCCTGTTGTGGCACAGCGAAAACGAATGCAGCTAGGAACCATGAGGTTTTGGATTTGATCCCTGGCCTCGCTCAGTGGGTTAAGGATCCTGTGTTGCCGTGAGCTGTGATGTAGGTCGCAGATGCAGCTCGGATCTGGCATTGCTGCAGCTGCAGCATAGGCCATCAGCTGTGGCTCTGATTCGACCCCTAGCCTGGGAACCTCCATATGCCAAGGATGCAGCCCTAAAAAGCAAAATCGAAAAAAAGAAAAAGAAAAAGAAATCATGACTCAGATTGGAACTTAGTTCTAACTGACCTTGGTCATGGAAAGGAGGCAAGGGGAGGAGAATTCTGTCTATTCGTCCACTAAGGAGAATGGGGCTTCAGTGCCTCCCTTCCCAGCCACTTCTCCTGATCACTGGCAGCTCTGAGCCTGGCATATCTATCTGAGTGTGCATTGAGCTGTGTTTTGTCCCCAGAATGTCTGCACCAAGTGTGGGGTGGAGACCTCCAACAACCGCCCGCATTCTGTGTGGCTCTGCAAAATCTGCATCGAGCAGAGAGAGGTGAGTGGATTGGTCTCATTTGTTTCCTGGAACACCCTCCTTTCTTTGGATGGTTCCCCCTTCCTTGCTGTAACCAAGGGAACGGAGTGGCAGTTGAGGAGCTGGAGAACCTGTTCAGGTACATGGCTTAAGCGGTTGGTATAGAAAGAACCAGTTTGGCTGTGAATCCTGGTGGAACACAGTGTTTCAATAAATTTCTTTTCTCCTCTCCCACTTCTGTGACTTCTCTCCCTCCCTTCATTCCCTATTCCTCACTTCTCACCTTCTGGGTCTTCCTCTACTACTATCTTTTCTTTCTCTTTCCCTCTCTACCACTTCTTATCTCATACTCCCCCTCATTTCCTTTCCTTTCCCTGTACAGATCTTCCTCAACTTACAGTGGGTTACATCCTGATAAGGGTAATGGGTTACTTACCATTGTAAGTGGAAAATCCATTTAATACCCCTAAACTAGTGAACATCATAGCTTAGCCTACCTTAAATAGGCCCAGGAGGTTTACATTAGCCAACAGTTTGGCAAAATCATCTAGGACAATATCTATTTTATAATAAAGCATTGAATATCTTCTGTAATTTATTGAATACTGTATTGAAGGTCAAAAAGAAAGAAAGAATGACTTCATAGGTACAGAATCATTGTAAGTGTATTAGTTGTGTCCCATCATGATCCCAAGGCTGACTTGGAGCTGAGGCTCACTGCCACGGACCAACGTTCCAAGGTAGTATTGGACCACATATCACCAGCCCAGGAAAAGACCAAAATTCAAAGTATGGTTTCTACTGAATGCATATCACTTTTGCACCAATGTAAAGTTGAAAAATCGTAAGTCAAACCATTATAAGTTGGGGACCATCCTTATCTGAGTTCTTTTCTCCTTCTCATCCTTATCACCTCTTTTTTCTTTCTTTCTCTCTTCGCCTCTCACCCTTCACACTTCTTCCTCTGCACTGTCTTCACTTTGTTTCTTTCTCCCACAGAATCCTTCTCTTATTTAGGCTTGCTTTTTATTACCCATCTTGTCCCAGTGAAGCCCTCTCATCTTTTCCCGATCTCGACATTACCCACCTTCTGCTGCATATTCTTGCCTTGGAGACTGTTCCAAGGATCACATTTCCCTCAGTACCAGGCAGGAGGAGAACAGACGGCACAGTCCACCAAGATTAGCAAGGAGACTTTAATAAAGATCCTGTTTACAAAGGTGTGGGCAGGGATGAGGGACATCAGCAAGGCATGGGGAAACACCAGCACCAGCAACAGCAGAGTTGCTGTTACCACTCCTGAGACTGAAGGAGTGGAGGAGGAAGCAGTTACCAGACTGGATGCTAGGTATAGACTAGCAGGAATGCACCCACTGCCTGTCTTGAAAGGAGGGAACCAAGGGAATAAATACCCTGACTTCACTCTCTTCTTTCCTCTGACCCCCGACTCGTGCTCTCCTTGACCAAATCCACCTGAAAGGTAGAGATCAAGTCCGGTTACTGCAGTCTTTACTGGTCAGCCTCCTGGGGCATAGAGCAGGGTGAAAAAAGATATAGAAACAATCTGAAAGATGTTCGGCACACTATTCCCAGATGGAACACTAATCCACAAGGCAAGAAAGAAGGCCAGAGTCTTGGGAAGGGTGTGACTGGATCGTCCTCTTTACAGCAGCCAAGGTAGTAGGGAGCATATCACGTTGAAGAGGTGAAAGATTTGGTATCCACTCTACTCTCTGGCTCTGTAACCGTATACTGGTTCATAGCCTTTCTGATATTCAACTTTTTCCATCAAGAAAATGATCGTTCTCAGGCCCTCTCTATTGAGTGTTCAGAGATACTGCCTGAATCATGTAACAATTGTGAAAAACTGCATACTGGTAAGAAAAGCGTGCTGCCTATTGTGTTAGTGCTCTGAAGGCAGGAAGTAAAAAATTGGCTTTCATGAAGAAGAAGCAGTAGTCCTTGGCTGCCATGTCTTCGTCTTCTACCTCTCCTCTCCCAGGTGTGGAAGCGTTCTGGAGCATGGTTCTTCAAAGGCTTCCCCAAACAGGTCCTCCCACAGCCTATGCCCATAAAGAAGACCAAGCCCCAACAGCCAGTCAGTGAGCCCACTGCCCCTGAGCAGCCCACCCCTGAGCCCAAGCACCCTACCCGGGCCCCAACTCGAGGTAAGAAAATACAGCTTCTCCTTTCAGAACCAAGGATGGGTTTTGGCTAACTGGTCTACCTGGAAAATATTCTGACATCATGTCTGTGTTCCTATTGAGTTGGTGGACATCCAGCCTTGGGTCTAGGATTCCTGTGTCCCCTTTGGAGCTCACCATGAACTCTTATCAAAAGGTAGCACAAGGAACTCTCCAGCAATGCCAGCCTGCCAAAAGGTTTTGTTGTCATCCTTAATGGAGCATATAGAAGTACAAAAGAGGTGGAAATTGAAATTAGAAGCTCAGAAAGATTCCCAACACTGAAATACATGCTGGAGCCATGGGATTTGGGGCCTGCTAGGAAAGCCTTATTCTATCAGCCATCAGCAAATCTGAAATTGGACTAATTAAAAATGAAAGATGAATGGAAAGGAAATTAGTCAAAGAAAATTACCACTACTATGGATATTATCACTGTTATCTAAGTATTATTATTAATTATTAAAATGATAAAAAGGGAATGACAAAACAGTAAAAAGAAAAATACCACCCCAATGAAAACATATTTTAATTGAATAAGGCCACTAGGACAGACCAGATAAAGCCCTTGCAGTACTTTTAATTAACACTAAGTGATAAAGTCTGGTCTGAATGACAGTTCTGGAGTTGAGCACAGGCAGTGCTTCTGAAAGGAACATTATAGTTAAAGGTCTCAAAAATCTAAGTGCCCAACTATAACTTCTCAAGGTGCCCAGTACAGTGCCTGGCACTCAAAAGCATTCAATAAGTTCTTTCATCCTGGTGAGGCATTAGCAATTTCTCATGAGCGTTTCCTTGCAGAGACACACCAGATTGTCATATACACTATCCCTGAGGCATCTCCGTTCCACCCCTAGAGCATCTTTCTTCCTGGTTAAACATTACTCCTTCTAGGCCGAGAAGACTGTATAGCATAACTATCAAGATTCGGAACATCTGAGGGCAGGAAGACCTGAATTTGAATTCCAGCTCTACCACTTACAAGTTGTGAGAGCTTAGACGAGTATCCTAGCCTCTCTGAAATTCTTTCCTAATCTATAAAACGAGATTAATAACTCATTGGGTTATTTTGAAGAGTAAATGAGGTACTATAGTTATACTTCATTTTATTGTGCTTTGTTTTTGTGCTCTTCTCAGTAATTGTGTTTTTACATGCTGAAGGTTTGTGACAACCCCACGTCAAGCAAGTCTATTGTGCCATTTTTTCCAACAGTATTTGTTCACTTCGTGTCTCTTTGTCACATTTTGGTAATTCTCAAAATATTTCAAACTTTTAAATTACTATTATATTTGTCCTGGTGATCAGTATCACCTGCATTACCTAGTGACACCCAAAAAAATATTGGCAATAACATCCACAGCTGGTGAATATGTGGATAAATGTTGGTATAAACTGTTGGTAAAACTATAAGTCACCTCCAGCCTTTTGAAACATACTATGGCAAACATTATGAAAATTTGCAGTGGGAGTTCCCATTGTGGCTTAGTGGAAACAAACCCAATTAGTATCCATGAGGATGCAGTTTCGATCCCTGGTCTCTCTCAGTGGGTTAGGATCCAGCATTACTGTGAACTGTGGTGTAGGTCGCAGACACAACTCAGATCTGGCATTGCTGTGGCTGTGGTGTAGGCTGGCAGCTGCAGCTCCAACTAGACCCCTAGCCTTGGAACTTCCATCTGGCACAGGAGCCCCTAAAAAAATTGAAATGTATATATTATTATTTCCAACACTCTCTCTGGGAACATATGTATAAAAGCAAGTACCGGAGTTCCCGTCGTGGCGCAGTGGTTAACGAATCCGACTAGGAACCATGAGGTTGAGGGTTCGGTTCCTGCCCTTGCTCAGTGGGTTAACGATCCGGCGTTGCCATGAGCTGTGGTGTAGGTCGCAGACATGGCTCAGATCCTGCGTTGCTATGGCTCTGGCGTAGGCTGGTGGCTACAGCTCTAATTCGACCCCTAGCCTGGGAACCTCCATATGCCGCGGGAGCGGCCCAAGAAAAGGCAAAAAAAAAAAAAAAAAAAAGCAAGTACCAATATAAAAGGTATATGTATAAGTATATTTATTGCATCATTATTTATGGTAGCAAAAATACTAGGAGAACCTAAGTGTTCATTAATGGGGGAATGGATTATGGTACATCCATGCCATGGTATACTGAGCATCTTTTTAAATTGAATGACGTAAATGTGTATTATAGATTTGAAACTATGCCCGTGATGTCAGCTTTCAGTATTCTTTAAAAAAACACTTACTTAATGAGTTCCAGGCCCTAGTCTATGCCCCCTGGAGTCAGTATAAGAAACAGATAAAATCCATGCTCTTATGTCATGCAACTATAATTCTAGCAGGTGAAACAGATATTTGACAAATAGCAAATGCAAACACAATATAACATCAGATAGTAATAAGTGCCAGAGAGAAAAATCAAACAGGTAGAGGGAATAGAGGCTTCACGTTGAACAGAATGGCCAAAGAATGGCTCTCTGAAGAGCTGATATTTGGGGAGAAACCTGAATAAGGCGATAAAAAAGTCATAGAATCTTCAGGAATATTGTGTACAAAGGGCTTAAGCTTGGAGCATGCTTGGTGAGTCCTGGGGAAAATCACATCAGATGAACAAAGCACATTCTAGAAGTAGTACAAAGCAAGTATTCCCAATGCAAAGCAAGTATTCCCAATGCATTTGCAAAGGAAATAACATGAAATTGAAAACAGTGGCTACATCAAAGGGGAAGTTGGGAGAGAAAACTTATTTTTTTTAAAGTTCTTGAGAGTGATACATGGGCCCTTTTGTGAATTCCTTAACTGATGGGTCTCCGGAAAACATCAAATATGTACTCTGCATCAACTTTTTTCTCTCTCCAGGTGACACTGAAGACAGAAGGGGCCCAAGTCAGAAGGCAGGTACGTTCTGCCTACTCTGTCTTCTACTTTGGGGACAGAAGTCCCTTCCCCAAATCCTCCATTGCCCTTTCTCCATTCAATTCATGCTTTTCTTCCCAGCACCTGACCTGGCCTCTGCTCCTGGGAGAGGAAGCTATGGGCCTCCTGTGCGCAGGGCCTCAGAGGCACGAATGAGCTCATCTGGCCGGGACTCAGAAAGCTGGGACCAGAGCCACAGTGGGGCTGCCAGTGACCCCAGCCGGAGCCCAGCAGGTGAGAGAGATGGGCAAATCCAAACAGGTTTCCTGAATGAGGAGACTCAAAGGATTGGGGAGGACAGTGTTTTATTCATTTATTCATTGGCATTTGGTAGACATTCAGTGAATACTAGTTGAGTGAATAAATGAACACGTGAATGAATGAATGAATAGATGGATGGATAAACAAGGGCTCAAATGAACAAGCACATGGCAGTGCTAATGCAGAATGCTAGGATAAGACCTGGGGATTGGTAAGCCACAGCCAGAAGTAAGCAAGCAGTTTCTGTCCTGAGCATTCAGGCATCTCTCCAAGGAAAAGATCTGATCAGGAAAGGTAGTATCCAGCCCAGTGAGGTGAGAGAGGACAGGGTATTCTTTCAGAAATGTCATACCTTCTGAGTACCAGGAACTGCTGTGTATATTATCCCCATTTGGTCCCCCAACAGCTCTGCAGGAGGCAGTAGCATCTAATAAACTCAAGAGGACTCCAGAGTCCAAACCCTGGCCCTACTACTAACCAGCCAAGGGACATTAGATGAGCTCCTTAACCTTTCTGTGCCTCAGTTTCCCCATTTGTAAAATGGAGCTAATTGAGTGTCCACCTCATAAGGTGTAGAGATTAAATAAGTTCTTATAAATAAATGTTAACTCATTATTATCAACTGGGTAGAGTTTTCACCTCCATGAAACATCTGAGGTTTGGGGGATGTAAGTGGCCAACCAAAAGACACACACCTTATAAAAGAAAAAGCTGGGATACAAAGCTTGTTCTGTGTGAAGATAAGAACAGTCTTTCAATAATTAATAAGATAATAGCAATATGTGCCAGACATTGAATGTTTACCACATGCCAGGCAGTGTTCTGAACACTCTGTATTATGAGGTAGGTACTATTATCGAATTTGACAGATGAAGACACTGAGGTCCAGAGAGGACAGGTCATTTGTGCAAGGTCACAAAGCTGGACGCAACATCATAGAACCTGGGCTTTTCGATACTCCCGATGCTGCTGTGACTTCCCTCGGGGATCTGAGTCCTGGGAAGAGAGAACACACTGAGGGGAGGAGAAGAGGGTCTGAAAGAGCTGAGAACGTGGTGGGGGCTGTATCTGGTTCACATCCAGAGGACCTTGCTCATGCCAGCTGACCAATCCAAAGTCTTTATGCATTGACTGTGTGTGTGTGTGTGTGTGTGTGTGTATGACAGGCTGTTTCCTTTCCTTTCCCCTGCAGGTTTGAGACGGGCCAACTCAGTCCAGGCCTCTAGACCCGCCCCAACCTCGATGCAGAGCCCAGCACCTCCCCAGCCTGGGCAGACAGGTACCTACCACCCACTCTCCCACCCAGGCCATCACTCAGCTGTGACCCCAGTACCTCCCATCTTTGCTTGCAGAACCCGCTGGGCTTTCTGCAAAGCTGCAACTACCACCTAACCCAAAGCTCTTCTAAGACCCTTAGAATGACTAATACTCTGGGCTGGAAGTCAGCAGGGGCAGGAGGGAGGAGATCATGGTACCCACCTAAATGCAAGAAATATTTCATCCCTCAGTGTTTCCCACCTTCCAACATTGTAACTTCATTTTCACCACATGTACCCACCATCTGCCCTCTTATTTCCTTAATATTTTCTTCAAACTGACCTCCTTTAAAAATGTAACTGTCAGAAGTTGTTATAAACTCTCTCAAGGAAATTTTAAGGACCTCAGACTTTTTAAATAAAGTCAAATGTTCTCAGAAGAATACGTGAGGTTCAGAAAGAAATGATGGGCAAAAAGATCAGTAAGATGAGAAAATCTAAACAAATATGGCTTATGTAAAACACTAGAAATTATGCCTAACTGTTACAGTTAAAAATCTACTATTTTAGGAGTTCCTATTGTGGCTGAGTGTTAAGAACCCGACGTAGTATCCACGAGGATGAGGGTTCAATCCCTCATCTCAGTCAGTGGGTTAAGGATCCAGCATTGCCACAAGCTGCAGCATAGGTCTCAGATGAGACTTGGACCCTGCATTACCATGGCTATGGCGTAGCCTGGCAGCTACAGCTCCAGTTCAGCCCCTAGCCCAGGAACTTCTATGTGCTGCAGGTGTGGCTGTAAAAAGAAAAAAAAAATCTGCTATTTTAAAAGAAACCTATAATAATGGCGTACATGAGAAATCAGTATTCCATACCAGAAAGAGAGAATGTATTAGTTTACTAGGGCAGCCATAACAAAGAACCACAAACTGAGTGGCTTAAAATATCAGAAATGTATGGTTTTCTAGGTCTATAGGGGACCAAAGTCCAAAATTAAAGTGTTCTCGGGATTGGTTCCCCCCCAAGAGCTATGAGGGAGAATCTTTCCATGCCTCTCCCCTAGCTTCTGCAAGCCTCAAGCATTCCTTGGCTTGTCTTCCTATCATCCCACTTCTATTCATGGGTCCCTGTGTGTCCAAATGTCCCCTTTTTATAAGGACCTAGTCATAGGGGATTAGGACCCCCCCCATGACCTCATCTTAATTTAATCATCTGCAAAGTCCCTCTTTCCAAATAAGATCACGATTACAGGAACTGGGGGTTAGGGCTTGAGCATCTTTTGGGGAACACAATCCAACCTATTGCAGGGGGGCTATTATAAAAATCCATGTACTGGCGTTCCCATCGTGGCTCAGCAGAAATGAATCTAACTAGCATCCATGAGGATGCAGGTTCGATCCCTGGCCTCACTCAGTGGGTTAAGGATCCGGCGTTGGCGTGAACTGTGGTGTTGGTTGCAGACACAGCTTGGATCCTGTGTTGCTATGGCTGTGGTGTAGGCCAGCATCCATAGCTCTGATTCAACCCCTAGCCTGGGAACCTCCATACCATGGGCGCAGCCCTAAAAAGATTTTTTTAAAAAAATCATGTACTGAAATTAAAACAATGCAATGACATTCTCACTACCCTGGCCTGCTGAAGGTTTGGAACCCGAGACCTGTCCTCTTTTGCTCAAAAGGGACATGTACAAAGGTTAGAGACGTGTTTGAAAAAAGTAGCCCCTGGTGAGACTTTCCCTGTAGTAGGATCAGTATTGAGAGGCCAGAGACTCCAGAATGACTTTCTCACCATGTCACTGAATGCTATTTCATTGCCCCATCCCTGCAGCTCTCCTCCACATCCCAGGCTTTGGAAATGTAGTAGTAGAGAATTCCCCCAGCCAGTAATGACCCCATAACAATGGCAGACTCAAAACATAAACTTGCCCATTACCTTGCAAATGACTCTTGGCTCCATTTGTTCATTGACCTCCTAATAGCCAGCAAAACATGAAGAGCAAGTATCACCATTCCCATTTCACAGAGGAGGAAGCTGAGGCCCAGGAAGGAAAGACTGGGGCTTGAAGCCAGGCCTTTCCAACCCCAGAATCCCCCAGTGGGAGCATTCCTGCAACCCCAATACCTCTGCACATCACCTGCTGCCCCTGGGCCTGTGTTCACCCCTATGAAATGAGGGGGGACTTGGGGCAAACACCTAAATGATGCTGCCTTCTCTGTTCCAAACTTCTTTCTCTCTTTGTTCCACTCAGGGCCCCCAGGAGGCAGCAGACCCACTCCTGGGCCAGGGGGACGCTTTCCAGATCAGAAACCAGGTAAGGATTTGCTTCTTTCTGTGACTGTGCAAGTAACCACCTCTCTCCCACTAACCAAGGGACGGGGAGAGAAGGAGAGAGGGATGGAGAGAGAGAGCGTGCCCCCAGGGGCTGCCAGACTTTGGCCCATTCTGTATCCTGAGATCTATCTGATGAGCTCTAAGGGATTCCCCCTAATTCTAAAACTTTAGAGAGTCTGTACGAAGACTAGATAGAAAATGACAATACATACAGTGGTTAAGAGCCCAGCCTGCTTGGATTCAAATCACTGCCTCCTCACTTCCCAGCTGTGTGACCCTGGGCAAGTCACTTAACTCCTCTGAGCCTCAGTTTCCTTTTCTCCAAAATGAGGACAGTACAAGGACCTACCACACAGAGTCATTGGAAGGATTAAATAAAGCAATACATAGAAAGCCTGAGCTTGTGGCCTGCAGTGTGTGGAGATCACACCAAGTGACAGTGATTCTCACATATGATACATATGCGCAGCAGTAACACGAGTCACTACAACATATTCATTGCTTTCTAAAGCACAAGGTACTGCACTAAATGCTGAGAGTACATTAGAAAATATTTAAAATAATAGCTATTACTATTTGAACACCTTCAGGTCTTAAAATTCCCATTTTACAGATAGAAAACTGAGGCTCAGAGACAAGTAACTTGCTCCAGGTTGCACAGCTGAGATTCAAATTCAGACTGTATGGCTACAGAGCCATACCACTGAAGGCTCTGTTTGGCCTCCATTTGAATCAGCCAATGGGACTTGTTAAAAAGCATAGATTTCAAGGCCCCACTGCAGGGTCTACAGATTCTAAGTGGGGCCTGGGAACCTGCCTTTTTGCAAGCCTTCCTAGGTGGCTTTGACATGGACAACATTCTGAGAACCGATGAACAGCATGCTGTGGCCCCTTGTCAACTGGCAGTGGCAGTCCTCTATTGCAGGTCTGCGGGTGACTCTGGTGCAAAGCTAGCCAAGCACCTGGTACACAGTAGGTGCTCATCACTCACGGTTATGCTGCAGCAGTTGTTACTGTTGGGACTCGGCTGCTTCTGTCCCACCTCTCCCCATCTCCTTTACAGAGGTGGCTCCGAGCGACCCTGGATACACAGGGGCCACCGCCCCACCCCGGGAGGAGAGAACAGGGGGAATTGGGGGCTACACAGCAGTCGGAGCCAGGGAGGACCGAGTGGGCCACCCATCAGGCCCCTATTCCCAAGCGTCTGCTGCTCTGCAGCCGGCTGTGGCCCCATCCCGCCAGCCCCCACCCCCAGAGGAGGAGGAGGAAGAAGCCAACAGCTATGATTCCGATGAAGCAAGTAGGTGACGTGGAATGGAGGGGTGGCTAGGAAGTTGCTTCAGGGGTCACTCCGAAACAGATGTGGCTCTGGGGACAGCCCTGTACATTGCTAGCCTCCTAATATGCCAAACCCATAAACATATTAACAAAGATAAAAATACAAATCTGTGTTACTAAATTCACAAAATCGCATCAGCTTTCTAAACTATAGGTGCTATTTTTGTAATGTTATAAAATACATATAACGTCAAGATTACCATTTACCTCATTTTTAAAGAGTACAATTCAACTATATTCACAATGTTCTACCTGGTGGTTCCACAGAATTATCATATGACCCAGCAATTCCACTCCTAGGTGTGTATATAAATACGTATTATTTTACGAGTTCCCCAAACTTTTTAGTGTGTCTTCTAAAAGTCATTTGTCAACCATTATTTAAAATTTCTGATATTTCCCCTTGCATCCATTCATTCAATGATTTATAAAGTGCCTACTCTGTGCCTCTCTCACTCAGACCCAGAGCCCTAGGGACACACACACATATACACAGACCCCAGTGGCTCTTCTCCTGGGTGCATCGGGGAGCAGCAGGGGAGAGCTGGGGTGGCCTTTGTGAGCTGGAAGGAAACATGGGTGGGTAGTGTCTGGACCCAGTGCACACCGCAGGGCTGGAGGCATTTCCAAGAGCTCCCAGTCAGATGGAGAGACAGACCTACTCGGAAGAAATGGACCAAGGGCTATATAACCAGTAAAATGACTTTGGCCCATCATGTCACCTCCTCTCGTAAAAGGGGAAGGGAGTACTGCCTTCCACGCAGGCTGAGGGGAGCATAAACTGAGGTACCTCCTGAGAAAGGGTTTTATAACCTGGAAATCATTATGACTATACAGTGTGATACACACATGAGGAATTACTATTAAGTGGCATGCATATCAGAAATAATCATAGTCAACATTTGTTGAGCACTTATTCTGTGCTGGGCACCTTTAGAAGTGTGCTACATGGGTGTGCTCAATGTAATTGTCCCAGTGAGCCTGGGAATAGTTGCTTTTCCTATTCCTACTTCACAGAGAGAGAAACAGAGGCTCCGAGAGGGTCGGGGACTGGTCCACGTTCACAGGGCCAGTGAGTGGAGGGGCTGACAGTCAGTCTTATTGCTGTAGCAGATCAGAGGGCAGATGTGGAGGAAATATCTGCTGCCCCTTCTCTTCCAGGGGTCGTGGGTCTGCAGGCTCAGGGGAGAGGAGTCTGAGGAGCCCAGCCCACCTTGTCCGCCATGGGCTGTTTTGACTCTATAAATGCACCTTGTCTATCCCACCTTTCTGCGTTCCCAGACCTTCTGGTCCTTTCTCCCCGGAGCAGCAGCCGATGGTCCTTCCATCTGCCTTAAGTGTCTCTTCACTGATCTGCCAAGCCTAGACAGTCCCTCCCAGCCTGTGTACGTCCCTGTTAGGAGCTGACCCATGATTTATAATAAGCCTGTCTCTGTCTTCAACTCATTGATTCATCTAGATTTGACAAGTGTTTATTGATTACCTGCTGGGTGCCCCTAAAAGTACTAGGGATACCATGGCAAAAAAAAAAAAAAAAAAAAAGACAGACAAGGTGGCTGATCTAATAGAACATTCCAGTGGAGAGAAATAGTTGACATACCAATGAGTTTATTTCAATTAAGGTTAGAGTCACCATGAAGGAAATAAACTAGGGCGAAGGACCATAAGGGTGGCTGCTTTAGATGGTGTAATGGGGAGGGCTTCTCTGAGGAGGTGACATTTACACTGAGATGTGGATAATGAGAACACACCAGCCATGTGAATCTAGAGGGAGAGCATTCTAGACAGAGGCAACAGCAAATGCTGACTTGTTTGTTCCTTCAGCAAGTAAGCGAGCCCTGCACTGTGCCCCGTGGGGACGTAGCAGTGAATGAGACAGTCAGAGCCCTTGCCCTCCTGGGACTCTCAGTCTAGACATTAACTAAGCAATTGCACAGATGATGAATGGATCGCAGGTATGCTGAGAGCACCAAAGGAGAGGAGGGTCTAGCAGGATGGGGAGTCCAGAGAAGGAGCTGAGTCTTCCTCTGCTCGGTAGGCCCAGTGTCTAGCCCAGACTGGGCACATGCTAAGTGCTCAGTAAGTGTTTGTTGAATGACTATATGAAATGTCTTCTTAGTACCTGCCTCTGTCCTCTTCAGCCACCCTGGGTGCCCTGGAGTTCAGCCTTCTCTATGACCAGGACAACAGCTCCCTGAACTGCACCATCATAAAGGCCAAGGTGGGTGAGGGGGCCAAGCTGGGGGCCACTCGGGAGGCTCTGACATTTTTAGGGGACTCAGGGAAGGCACTGATGACCATGCCTGTCTCCTGTCATTGCCTTGTCTATCTGTGACAGTGACAAAAGAGAAAAGAGCAGGAATTAGCCATGGCCAATTCCTTTGGGGGAAGACTTCCTCCAGGGATAGTCCCAGAGGGGTTTCACTTTACTGCAACTGCCTCCCTGGAGCAGAATAAGCCAGGCTTCAGGGCAGAGCTGAGATCTGCCCGGAGCCATCCTCAGCTTCTGGAGGGGACAACTGAGGTGTCGCCCAGGAGGCTATGACAGCCTGACTCGACAGCTGACATGCCCCTGAACAGCTCCTTTTACTGTTGTGGCTGTCAAGCGGGAGCAGCAGACTGAGGGGAGGGGGGGGGACTGTTGCAGATACCAGGACAGTAATGTGGGCTTCTGAGGGGGCAGGAAAGGCAAACCAGCTTGGCAGAGCATTCTGCAGGCTCCATGAGGAGGGAGCCAACCCATCTCCAACCCCAGAGGAAACCTGGATGACGCCAGTGCAAATCCTAGGAGGTAACTAACCAGGACCTCCCCCGACACCAAGTCTGGTCTATAGAGAAAAGGCAAGGTTCAGGAACCAGACTGCCTGTGTTCAAATGCCAGCTCTACCGCTCCTGTGTGATTTAAGGGAAGTTATTTAACCTCTCTGGGCCTCAGGGTGCCCATTTGTAAATTAGGGATAATAATAACAGAGCCTCTCCCAAAAGAATGGTAGTGTGTATTAAGTGGAAGGAGGCCACATGTCCCAGTCTGTACAGATGATCCCCAGCTGTGTGTGTTGCCTTTGCTGAAATAATCAAGAACTCTCCCTTTCACTCACAGCCTGTCCCAATTTGGATGATCTGATCAATGACGTGTGAAATGCCTAATTCAACTTCTAGATCAACACACCCAGGTCCCTTCAGCAAGTACCTGTTGTGTATCAGTCACTGTGAAAGCACTTGTTACACTCCCTCTATAACACAGTGAGAGATGATCCTACATTATCTTGTTTCATCTTCCCAAGAACCTCTGAGGGAGGGATTATTATTAGCTCCATAGTACAGATGGGAACACTGAGCCTTAGCAAGTTAAAGCCTGAGACCACACAGCTGGTAAGGGATAGAGCTGGATTTGAGTCCACATGTAACCAACCCCCAGCTCTAGAATGGGAGAAAGCCACATCATCTCATCCCCCTTGATACAGGGGCACAGAAAACGCAAAGGCTTATGGGCTGGGCTGCTAATAGTGATGAGAAATGTTATGTGAGAGTTTATATGAGCTAGGGAGTTATATGAGCTAGGGAGTGCTAGTTAACTTTGGCAAACTGGTATGAGGAGGACCCAAGCAAAGATGTTCAAGTTCAAATTTTAAAAGCATGGCATCTGCCAATTTATAACCTCCCAATCTAAACAGACATTCCAGAAATGTTTATGAAACACCTGCTCTGTACTAGGCACTACCCTAAAAGCTGGGGATATTAGAAAAAGTAAGAAAAGGCTGTGCCCTCATGGACTCTGTTGGGAAAATGGACAAGAAACCATCACTATAGCAACTCCTGAGTATTACACACCATCTGGGGCTTTCTCCAGATTAACTTGTCCCATTTAATCTTCACAACGCACCTATGAAGAAGCCTCTGTCACCATTCCCATTTTATGGATGGGGAATTGAGGCATAGGGACATTAGGGACTTGCCCAGATCACACACCAAGGAAGTGGCGGAGCTGGGATTTGAACCAATATTGACCAGCTCAAAAGCCTGTGTTCTTACCCATTAGGCTACCCAGCCAGATTTCCCCCTTGCCTCTCACTTTGTGGCCTCCTCTCCCCATCTAGTAGTAGCAAACATTACTTGCATAGGGCCAGAGTGAAGCCTTCACGGGTGAAATCTCATTTAATCCTCCAAGAATCCTATGAAGCAGGGGCTGTGATCAGCCCCATTGAACAGATGAGAAAACTCAAGTTCCCTGAGCTCACAGGACATAATACATGGGATTGGGGATCAGTGCTGTGAAAGAGGACAGAGGGAGCCTAGAGGTAAGACACCTGCCTCTGCCTGGATATAGGGGGATGGACAGAGCACATCTGAGCCCCAGGGGTGTTGGAATTGCTCACATTAACAAGCCCAACTAAACTCCTACCCTAGACAAACTCCTCTCCCCTGCAGTGTCCCATTTGAGCCTCGTTCCAGCTCTGTGAGGAGGGACAGGCAGAGACTGTGATCCCCAACACATAGATGGAGAAACTGAGGTCTCAGAAGTGAGTGCAGGGGCCAGGGCCAGAGCTCAGGCCCCCTTCCCCTAGCCTTTGTTCCTCTCCCACCCATTCAGGGATACATCCTCCCATCCCAGCAATAACAATCCTACTTTGATGGAGCACTTCCTGTGTGCCACACACTGTGCTGAGCACTTTGCAGGGAAGGTCACGTTTAAATCTCACCACCCCATGAAGCATCCCATTTGACAGGTGAGGAGAATGAGGCTCAGAGAGGTTAAGAAACTTGCCTAAGGTCACTCAGCCAATAAGTGACATGGCCAGGCTTTAAACCCCACCTGCCCGATTCTAGTGCTTATCCCAAGATATTGCATTTCCGTTTTCTTCTTTTGGAAAAGGAAGCACACAGAGCAGACTGATGGCTGTCCCTGTTGCCTGTGATAGCCCAGCCCTCCCCAGGCCCTCATGCTATTGCCTTCTCTTACAGGGACTGAAGCCCATGGATTCCAATGGCTTGGCCGATCCCTACGTTAAGCTGCACCTCCTGCCAGGAGCCAGCAAGGTACCATATGGCCTGGTCCTCTCTGCAAGTCGGGCACATGGGCTCTGGAAGGCACCCAGGGTTCCCAACTCAGAGCCTAAAATAGCCCTATCTGTCCCCAAAACCCCTCTTCCCTGATTGGCAAAGTCCTTGCAAGAGGTAAGGGGCAGGCCACAGCCATTCTCCTTCCAGAGGTAGGGGTCTGCTCATTTCTCCAACTCAGAAACCTGGGATCCGGGAGAGAAGCAGATGCCCTGATTATGCCCTTGACCGGCCCAAACACCTTCAGTGGCTCACCATTACTGACCATGGTCTGCCTCCCCAATCCATTTTTATGCCCAACCGAACATCCTCTCGACAAAAATGAGTAACTCTCTCCAGGGAGTTCCTGTTATGGCTCAGTGGTAACGAACCCAGCTGGATGTGAGTTCGATCCCTGTCCTTACTCAGAGGGTTAAGAATCTGGCATTGCTGTGAGCTGTGGTGTAGGTCACAGAAGTGGCTCAGATCTGGCATTGCATAACCTGGCAGCTACAGTTCTGACTCGACCCCTAGCCTGGGAACTTCCATATGCTGTACCTGTGGCCCTAAAAAGCAAAAAGAAGAAGAAAAAAGAAATGAATGATTCTCTCCATATAACTTGAGAAAATGTTCTGTCGTTAAGAGAAAACGTACCGCCGTCCCTCCCACCTTTTTCTCTTGTTCCAGCTCGCTTGCTGATTGTCATTTTCTCTGGGGAGAAAGTGGGATTAGTTTTCTTTGGATTGACCCACTCAGAACACATGGCTGGAAGTGGAAGTGTGCCTTCTTGGGTTATATTTTTTACTTCGTTGTGTTATTTGATACGGATGTCCTAAAAATGAGGCTGATTATATGCTTGTTTACCTGATCTTAGAAAAATGCCTCTCAAAAACCTCTGCAAGTATCAAATGTCCCACAGGACAAAAAAGGACACATGTGTGTGTAGCATGCCTGCACACACACACACACACACACACACACACACATTTATCTCACTCTTTTTTTGTTTGGATCAAGGAAGACAGTGCCACCTAGCCATGGCCAAACTGGTTGGACACTGCCTCTAACTGCTCAGTGACATTTGCTTCTCCTTGGCACTCTCTTCTTTGCCCACTCCTAAATCCAAACCTGCTTCGCCAAAGAATCCTATCAGTCATTTGCATGTTAGTATGAATTAATTTGTCACCAGGTACATTTCTAGCCTTCTCTCTTAGAGTAAAATGAAAAGTGTTGTATCCTTTAAGGAATTTCAGGTATGGAGGATGCTAGTTGAGGAAACAGAGGGAACCATCCCAATATCCCCAGAAATTATTTCTTCACTGCCTAGGAGTGGAGGGGCACTGCCTCCCTGGCCTAGAAATAGTATTTTTTCTCAAAGAAGGATATCTTTGTTTTTTAATCTTAATAAGTTCAAAGAGAGGGCCCTGTGCCTGGAGGGAGGGGCAGCCCAGCATCCAGTGTTGGTGATGGGACCCTAGAGGATGCCCCCCACTCCCAACAACATGCATTTGGGAGCAACAGAGCCCCTGGACACTCCTTAAATGGAGTGGACTTCTAAGTTACCACCCACCCCAAATGAGCCCAAGGGCTGGGGCTGCAGGGCTGGCTCCCCACTGAGGCAGATGTCTGTCTGTCCATCTCTCTGGGTTCTAGTCCAACAAGCTTCGTACAAAAACCCTGCGGAACACCCGAAACCCCATCTGGAATGAGACTCTGGTCTATCATGGCATCACGGACGAGGACATGCAGAGGAAGACCCTCAGGTGCTGGCTGGGTGGGTGGGCAGGGGTGCTGAGGCTGGGAGACTGAGGCCCATGCTATTCCTGGGGGCCACTCTTTAAAAACATCTCTGTGTGGTTGTTTGTTTCTTTTTTTTCTTCTAAAAAACAATATTTCTGGTAGACAGTTTTGAAAATACAGATAAGTGAAACTGGTAACATCTTGGTGTATGGACATTCAGGTTTAATGTGTATCTGTATTTGTGTGTGTGTGTGTATGCGTGCAAGCTTTTTTTAATAAAGTTGAATGTTTATAAAAATGGATCATCCTATTGCATCATCAGCCATTTTCACTTAACAATGTACTGATGCCACTTCATATTCTTTTACAATGTTGCATTAAAATGCATTTTACATTATATAAGTAATAAATGAGTACATTCTTCTTGTAAAGAATTATAGAAAAAGCAAAGCTGCTTTTAAATGCGAGTCCCTTCCCCCAGCCTGAGGAGTCTTCTCCCTTCTGTGGGTGTATGTATATTCACTATATACATACATACACTATATATATATGTGTGTGTGTATGTATATGTATATTATATGTGTGTATATTATATATGTGTGTATATATACACACACATTATTTTTACAACATAAGAAATACGTTGTATATATCTAGAACTTGCCTTGTTTCTTATCAGTATATCTTAGGGTTATGGCCATGAGAAAAAATTTAAATCTACCTAATTTTTAACTGATTCAGACTATTCCACAGCATGGATTTATCACAGATTTTTTTTCTTTTTTTGGCCTCCCCATGGCATATGGAGTTCCCAAGCCAGGAATTAGATCCAAGCCGCAACTGCAATCTATGCCACAACTGCAGCAATGCCAGATCCTTAACACACCATTCTGGGCCAGGATGCAAGCCTGCATCCCAGTGCTGCCAAGACTTTGCATCAAGCAGGAACTCCTATCACAGATTTTTTTAAATGTTTTATTATTAGGTATCATGAATAGACATAAAAGTATAGGATGTAGTGAGAGCAAATACCCATGAACCCAAGACTCAGTCTCTAAAAATATTAGTATTTTGTTGTATTTGCTTCAGCTCTTTTTTTTCAAGATGTAAAGCACTACAGATGCAACTTCAAGCTCTTCTTTTTTTTTTTTTTGGTCTTTTTGCCTTTTCTAGGGCCGTTCCCACGGCAAATGGAGGTTCCCAGGCTAGGGGTCCAGTCGGAGCTGTTGCTGCTGGCCTATGCCAGAGTCACAGCAATGTGGATCCGAGCCACATCTGCAACCTACACCACAGCTCACAGCAACACCGGATCCTTAACCCACTAAGCAAGACCAGGGATCGAACCCGCAACCTCATGGTTCCTAGCCGGATTCCGTTAACCACTGAGCCACGATGGGAACTCCACTCTTCTTTTATAGTCCATCCCTACCCCCTTTCTCTCCTTTCCTCCCAGATCTAAACACCAACCTAAATTCTATGGGAATAATTCCCAAGCATGTCCTATACTTCAGCTACATAATTATGTATCTATAAACAATATATGGCATTTTTTGATGTCTCAAAATTTTTATGTAACTGTTTACCACTTTATCCCATTCCCTGTGGATGGACATTTAGATAGCTTCCAGCTTTTCTCTATTATAAATTTGCAATAAGCATCCTTCATGCTTCCTTGTATTCATATTATTTCCTTAGGGTAGAAACCAAGGAAGAATATTTGCTGGATCATAGGACATGTGGTATGGGTCTTTTTGTTTTTATCAAAATATGGTTGATTTACAATGTGGTACCAGTTTCTGCTATACAACAAAGTGACCCAGTCATAATGTATATACATTCCTCTTCTTATAGTATCTTCTATCATGGTCTATTCCAGGAGACTGGATGGAGTTTCCTGTGCCGTACTCTAGAACTTCATTGCTTATCCATTCTAAATGGAATAGTTTGCATCTACTAACCCCAAACTCCCAGTCCATCCCACTCCCTTCCCCTTCCCCTTCCCCCTTGGCAAACACAAGTCTGTTCTCTATGTCTGTGAGTCTTTTTTGTAGATAGATTCATTTGTGCCATATTTTAGATTCTGGTATGAGTCTTTTTAATTCTGCAAGGCATAAAAACTGCCCCTTCCTACAATATTATTTTACGTAAACATTATTATTGCAGTGTAACATCCATTTAGAAAGTGCACACAGAAAAAGTGTACAGATTGACGAGTTTTCACAAAGTGAACACACTGGGGTAAGAGAACAGAACGTCTCCAGACCATGGAAGCCCTCCCCTGGGGCCCCTTCCAATGAGGAACCCCCGCCCCTGGGGATTCACTACCTTAACTTCTAACAGGACAAATTAATTTAGTCAAGTTTTGTGCCTTACAGAAATGAAATCCTACTACATGATTCTTTTGTGTCTGTCTTTTAAGAGTGTATTTGTGATATTCATCCAAGCTGTTTTGTGTTGCTATAGATCATTCTTTCTCATCACTGTTTGGTGCTCTGTGGTGTGAATGTAACACAATTTTATTTGTTCATTCTACTGTGAATGGGCTTTGGTTGGTTTTCTGTTTGGGGCTATTACAAATAATACTGCTGGGAACATTCTAGCAGCTATTCCTTGCACATATTTCTGTTGCATATACACCTAGGAGCATAATGGCTGAGCTATAGTGTATGTGTATGTTTAGCTTTAGTACAAACTGCCAGTTTTCCATAGTGATTGCACCAATCTACATTCCACCAGCAGTGTCTGAGAGTTCTAGTTTCTCCACATCCTCATCAACCCTTTTCCATTTTGGCCACCCTGGTGAGTGTTTAGTTGTGTTGCATTATAGTTTTACATTTCCCTGATGAGTAATTACAACATGTTTCTTTTTCTTTTTTTTCCTCTGTCTTTTTAGGGCTGCTCCTGCGGCATATGGAAGTTCCCAGGCTAGGGGTCGAATTGAAGCTGCAGCCACAGCAACACCAAACCCAAGCCACATCTGTGATCTACACCACAGCTCACAGCAACATTGGATCCTTAACCCACTGGGCAAGGCCAGGAATTGAACCCGAGTCCTCATGGATACTAGTTGGGTTTGTTACCACGGAGCCATGATGGGAACTCCCTAATTACAGCATTTTTCAATGTGTATTTTACATGTTTAGGGTTATTTCATAATTTTCTTAAGTCCCCCAATTACATATGTTAAAAGCAAAAAAAAAAAAAAAAGTCCCCCATTACAGACTACTAAAGTTATTTCTGTTTTTTCACAATTATAAACAAAACTGTGGTAAAACACAACATTGTAAATTAACTATACTTTGGAGTTCCTGTCATGGCTCAGGGGTGACAAACCCGGCTAGTATCCGTGAGGACACAGGTTTGATCCCTGGCCTCACTCAGTGGGTTAAGGATCCGGCATTACCATGAGCTATGGTGTAGGTCGCAGATGCGGCTCAGATCTGGCCTTGCTGTGGCTGTGGCATAGGCAGCTGTAGCTCCGATTGGACCACTAGTCTGAGAACTTCCATATGCTATGGTTGTGGCCCTAAAAAGGCAAAAAAAAAAAATTAACTATACTTCAATTTTTTTAAAAAAACAACCAAAAAACTATGGTAAAGATCTTTATAGTTACACATTTTTGCACTTATCTTCTAATGTCTTCAAGACAAAATTCCTAGATGTGCATCACTAAGTCAAAAATGGTGATTGTTCTCAAGTCTTTGAAGACACATTGTTCTGCAGAAAGGATGGTGTGGGTTACACCCTCAGTAACTGAATGGAGACAGTTTCTTTGTCCAGCAGTGTACAGTGTGGAGCTCAGCAGAAGGGTGTTCTGGCCCTCCAAAACCTTAAACTTTGTTCAGCAAATGTTGATGGCCAAGGAGCAAGGTGCCATTAGTTCTGGTGTGTCCCCCATGCCCTGGAGGGGAAAGTCCCTTCTTCCTTTTAGGATCTGTCAGGATGAATTAGCATGCCTTGACTGGCCTTTTTCAGGCTCCTGAGGGACCTTTCTCATGAGCTTTCCTTTTTGTGCCTCTCGTCTACTCTGTGCTGTGCAGAGTGGATAACAAATGACAATGCAGTGTTCTGGGATTCAGGAGCCTCAAATCTTGGTTCTGCCTCTTACTAGGGAAAAATCATTCAACCTCTCTGGGCCTCCATCTCCTCTCAAGTGGGAAACTCTGAGGTTTGAGGGAAGGAAAAATTAAATGAGAAGAGGTCAGCTACGTTCCTAGCCTAACTTTGCAAAAGATGGTGCTCAGTGGGTTAAGCATCTGACGTTGCCATGAGCTGTGATGTAGGTCACAGACATGGCTCAGATCTGGCATTGCTGTGGCTCTGGCATAGGCTGGCAACTGTAGCTCTGATTAGACCCCTAGCCTGGGAACCTCCATATGCCGCAGATGCAGCCTTAAAAAAAAAAATTAAAAAAATTTTTAATTAAAAAAAAACAAAAGATGGTCCTCAAATGGCCATAAAGTATATGAAAAAGAGGCTGAACTTCATTAATCATCAGAGAAATGTGAATTAAAGCTAAAAGGAGAGGAGTTCCTGCTGTGGCACAACAGGTTAAGGAGTAGGCATTGTCTGCTTGAGTCGCTGCAGAGATGGAGGTTCAGTCCCTGTCCCAGAAACTTCTATATGCCCCCCCCAAAAAAAAACTACAAGGAGATACTATGGCCCAGTCAGAAAGGCTAAAATTAAGACCAAAAAAATCAAAGTCAGATTGAAGAGCAGCCAGAACCTGCATAAACGGCTGGTAGGAGTATAATTGGTGGAACCACTTTGGAAAACTGTTTAGAAGTTTCTACTGAAGTTAAACTTGTGTGTAGTCCATGGCTCAGCAATTCTGCTCCTAGGAAGATACCCAATAGAAATATATACATGTGCACAGGAAAAGACGTGAACATGGATGTTCCATTGCAGATTTATTCTTAACAGCTAGAGACAGCTCAAAACTAAATGCCCATCAGTAGCAAAATTATTATCATATATTTACACAGTGAAATACTATACAGCAAGAAAAGGACAAATATAGTAATTTTAGTAATATAGTCTATATTTTCGTAATATAGACTGAATGAATCTCACAGACATAGTGTTGAACAAAGGAAAAAACCGAGTCTGTATATCTGACTTTATTTGTATGAAGGTCTAAAACAAGGCACTGAATCTTGCCAAGAGGACAAGGTGGCGGTTATATTTGAAGTCAGTAGTATCTAGGAGGGTTCATGAAGGTCTTCTGGGAGCTGGAATGTTCTATATCTTGACTTCTCGGGGTGGTGTTTACATGAATGTATGCATATGCAAAAATGCAGCCACCTAGAAATTTAAGATTTGTGCATGTTACTGCTTGTCAAGTTATATGGTGATAAAGAGGAAATAGAAACTACCTGGCATCATGCTCAGCAAATAGGAACCTGTATAATTCCTGTGCACATTACACATCCCTTGCCAGCGTCAATCACAGCTCTTGGTACACAGCAGGAACTCAATATATGCTCTTCTTTCTTTTCCCACCCTTTATGTCAATCATAGGATCTCTGTCTGTGATGAGGACAAATTTGGCCATAACGAGTTTATTGGTGAGACTCGATTCTCACTTAAGAAACTGAAGCCCAACCAGAGGAAGAACTTCAATATCTGTCTGGAGCGGGTGATCCCAGTGAGTGTCTCTGCCCCAAGGGGGAGAAAAGTTGGAGGGTAGGGTGCTGCCTTCTTCTGGACCTGTGAAGGATGTGGTAGATCTGTAGGGTGCCAGATAGGACAGGGCCTGTGGAAGCTGTTGGGAGGAGGGTGAAGATTTCTGGTCGGAACACTGGGGTTGCATCCTGGCCATGCCTCCTACCAACCCGGTATTAGCCTCACTTCTGGAGGGCAGTGTGGTGTGTCAGAGTGGCCTGCCTGGGTTCAACCAGCTCTGCCATTTCCCTGCTTCCCGGTCTTTGCCAAGGGTCTGAACTATTCTGGCCCTCAGTTTTTCTTGTCTATAAGATGAGCGTTACAACTGCCTCATAGGAGGGTTGTGTGAAAGATCTAATTAGAACAGAACCTGGTACATAATAAGCAATCATAAATTAACTGTTATTACAGAATATAATAACTGCCTTACCGACCTGTAAGTCATTAAGTCATAAAGCATCATAGAGATAAACAGGAAGCAGGATAATACACTCCTTTAGAGCATGCACTCTGGAGCCAGACTTCCCTGGGTTTGAATCCCAGTCTCTGCCACTTATAGTATAACCTGAGCCAAATTACTTAAGTTCTCTGTGCCTCAGTTTCCACATCTGTGAAAATAGGGTAATATAATACCAACCTCATAGGGTCTTTCAAGGATTAATATAAAAGTACACATAAAACATTAGGATTGTTATTGTTGGATGTGATGCTCACCTTTTGAGAAAGAACAAGAACCAAAATGAGGTTGTCCAATTAGGCTACACCTCAGAATCAGCTGGAGATTTTAAAACCAGAGCTTTATAAATTAGGGTTTATGGGACTCTCCCTAGAGATTCTGACTTAGGGAGATAGTGTGGGACCGAGCAATCTGAAGCTTTAGAAATAATCCAACCTATCCTTTTCTACATCTAATCCTCCTGGGGCCCAGAAAGAGGAGCGAGTTGCCAAGGTCACATCATGGGTCAGTGGTTGTGCTCTCAGGCACTGGCCAGAGCTCAACTTTCCTGCAATGACCAGAATGCCTGCTCCCCCCAGGCAGTGGGCCAGCTCCCCGTGGGGAAGCCATAGGTGGTGGGACAGGGAATCCTGCAGCATCCTCCCACCAGATGGCCAGCCTAAGGATGGACTATTTGTGTGCCACACTGTATTTTATAGCACAGGCAAAGGAATGAGACAACAAGGAAAATTACAAGGAGGAATTTATACTGAATGCCAAGCTCCCAGTATCTCATTTAAGACCTGCCTAGGCGTGAAGCCTTTCATCTGGGTCTTTGCCTGGTAACAGTTGGCTCTTTAGACTTCCTCTTCTTTCCATCACTCAATGAGTCCAGGTGGTCAGGACAGAAGCCAGGTCTCTGTCTGGGTCATCAGCTCCTGGGTCGGTGGTGTGCTGCTCCTGGGTCTTGCAGTCATGGATGCAGTCCACCCCGGCAGCATGCAGGTGGCAGGACAGGCAGCAGCCTGCAACAGCCCCTGAACTCTGCTGATCGTCTCCTTTGCTCTTTGCTCTTAACCCTCCCACCACCAACTCCCCCTCACATGTCTATCAAGGAGAGGGACCTCATAACCGCTCTCCTCTGGACCTCAGGTTTCCTCATTTCTAAAGTGGAGGGTTTGGATTGAACCAGTGCTTTTCTCACTGTATTCCCCAGAGCCTTAGAATTCTTAAGGCAAAAAGGCCTTAAGGAACCATGGGGGAAGAAGCACCTGTTGGGCCAGACCTGTGCCACTTCAACCAGAGCAGACACAATCTTGACTGTCTTATATATGGGGTTCTCTGCCACTTATGGATTGTATGACCTTGGGCAAGTGGTTAAATCACTCTGTGAAATGGGGATAGTAGCACAACCTATGTCTTAGGCTGTTGTGCATTAACATCATCTCTAATGGTTAGCATTATATGTGTTTTAGCTCAAAGGGCAAATGCTGGAGGGCCACAGAAGCTTGGAGAATCTGTCCTCAAGGCTCTAGATACTAATGGAGGGGTTAGGGGTTTCTGATCTTTCTTATGTAGGGAGATGAGCCCCCATAGACAATGTTATCTTTCCTTTCTGTGTCCTCCCTCTAGATGAAGCGTGCAGGAACCACTGGGTCAGCCCGAGGCATGGCTCTGTATGAGGAGGAGGTAAGCATAGAGTGGGTATTAAAACCATGATCAGGGTCTGGCATCTCCCTTTTCTCTCCCTCCCAGCCTCTTTCCCATGCTTTCTTCCCAAACCACCTGCCTATTGGTTCACCGTGAGACTTGCCTTTGGCCAAGGCATTAGAACGTGAGACGAGGTCGATGCTCTTCACATCTGGAGCCCCCAAGGTGGGGGAAGCCCCACCCTCTCATCCCTGGGAGACATCCTCAAGTTTCTTGGCCTTGTTGGCAGAAGCTCTGCTGACACTTCTGTGCACTAAAACAATGCCACGCTCCCTCCATGAGATGTAAGGAAGACTATTTGAGCTGTGTGTCTGGCAGAAGCTGTAGCTGGGCTTCACATCCATGCCCTGGGCCCCGGGAAATACTCTTTTGAGAAGACTGGTTGGATGTGGGGAGTCTGAGCTCCAAGTCAGACTGAGATCAAGGTCAAGCTCAGCCTATGATCAGAGTCAGGCTCAGTCGGAATCTCAGTCAGAGTAAAGCCACTGGCCCCCATGTGCCTAGGACTGGGCCCCTTGTCTTTCATCATTTGCTCCTCCCTGGAGGCTGGGGCAACTGCTGTCCGTGGTGTTGACTGCACTAGTGCTGGCCCAGCTCCTCCTACTTTCCACAGGCTCTCTCTTAATGATCACCATCCATGTTGCCCAGGCCCCTCCCCTCCTAGGCCCACACACCCTCTTCTACTGCAGCAGGTGGAGCGTATTGGTGACATAGAGGAACGCGGCAAGATCCTGGTGTCCCTCATGTACAGCACACAGCAGGGAGGCCTCATTGTGGGCATCATACGCTGCGTGCACCTGGCAGCCATGGACGCCAATGGCTACTCAGATCCATTCGTCAAGCTGTGAGTCAATGCCTTGGGACTGTAAATGGGCCCCAGAAGGGGTCATGGATCCTTGCAAAGGGAGAACCAGAGAGCTTCCCTAAGATCATTGTACATCGAGGCCCAGAGAGGGCAGCAGACCCACCCAAGGTCACACAGTGAGAGGGATGCTCACACACTGGCTAGGGTGTGTGAGTCTGGAGTCTCAGACTGTCAGATTGGTGTGTCCCCCACCCATATGAGAAGTTTTGTGGCTCTGTCTTTTCCTAGGGATGAGGAGTGGTCAACATGGTTGCAGTAATCCCATTGGTAGCTCCTGGGAATCAGCAACACATTCCTCCAGTAGCCCAGAGCTCCACCACCAAAGCAGCAACCTGGCTTCTTCTGGATTCAGTCTGGAAATGTTCAAAGGAAAAATCTTAGATTTGGGAGTTATTCTAGTCGTCTCAATCATGAGGACTAAGAGAGACGTTGCTATCTGGGTCCCTGAGAAGATGCCAAGAGGGGATTAAACAGACAGGATATTGTTAGGAGAAATGCCTATGTGAGGGAAAGTGGAGGGAGAGTCAGGAGAAATGGGACAGCTATTAGACAGCTATTCAAGTCTGGCCCTAAGTGAGGGGAGAGAGAGGGAGGGATGGGTGGAGGCATCCCAGATTCAAGTTCAGCAAGAAGCATGATCAGATGAGACCCATGTCTCCTAGCAACAGGCCTTCCCTAAGTACCCCTGCCATGTTCAGAGGTCAGCTGGGAGCATGCCTTGGTGCAAACATGGCAAAGCTTTCCAAGCACGGCACCTGGAGCCTTGGTTAGTTATGCTCCATATAGTTGGAGATCCTCCAGGCACATCCTTCTGACTGCTGTTGAACCAGACGTGGGATGCAGTGCCCATTTTTGCCAGCTGCTAGTGTGTAAATATAAGGAAGCCGTTTGACCTCTTTGACCCTCAGATTCTTCACTGGTAAAATAAAACAATTCCACTTATTTCCAAGAATGGCCCTAAGGCTCAAATTAGGTAAAATATAAAAAGGACTAAAATTGCTCCTGGTACAGAAATATTTAGCTACTCTCAATAGAATTCTGCCTTGCCTATGGCAGTAAAACATGTGTTTACATGGTTGTAGTTGAGAGCCTGAGTTCTGGATCCAGACTGCCTGGGTTTGAATCCCAGGGCCAATAGTCTTCATTATTCTCTAGCTGTGTGACCTTGGGCTCATGCCTTAACATCTCTGGACCTCACTGTCCTCATCTATAAAATTGGAAGTGTAATATTGGTCATTAAGTCCTGTCTTCCAAGAAGTAGGCACTAAGACTGGACGAGATGTTTAAGAGATTTGTTGGGGAAAGTGCCTTGGATAGAAATTTGAGACAGAGCTGGAGAAGGACCATAGAGACAACAGGCCTGGTTTGGATCTGATCCCCATGGAGGAGGGTGAGGAGTGGAGGGAGGATGGTTGGGCAGGAAGAGCCTTAGTCTGCAATGCAGTTCTGCAGAAGTTTCAACTATAGTGATGGGGAATCTTGGGTGCAATATCTCTCATTAATGGAGCCCTGCATCTCCCAGAAATTGGGAGGCCTATTGTTGCTACTTGCTGAGAGCAGCCTGTGGAGCACATGGCCCCATGAAAACATAGTGGTGAATTCAGAGCCCAGCAGCTTATTAGTCAATCTCCCCCTTAGAGATCTGAGAGGTGGTTTTTCTTGGAGTCTGGCATATAGTAAGTGCTCAATAAATACCTGCCATTGTGGTTATAAGTAATTATCATCACTGTCTTACTCATGCTGAAGAGTTTATTAATGATCTCTTCAGCCTGGGAGATGCTTCCTCCCTCCCCCCATCCCAGCCTCTGATAATAGAAAGCAATGCTTCCCTCAAGGTCATGGCTAAAAATCAGGCCAGGGTGGACTGTGCTCCATATTTTCTTTGAATGAGGATTTAGTTAGCTAAAGAACACACATGTCGCGGGGAGTCTGATTTCTAGGAGTAATTTGGTATAATTTTCTCATATGCTCCAATAGAGAACATTAGCTCATGGGCTACTGTTCTGCACTTCATTGAATTCTAGCCACATGCAAATTGCCTTTCTTAAATAATTCTCCCCACCATGCCTCCTCCCATCTAACCAACCTTCCAGAAGAAGTGGATTTTGCTTTGGTCACCAATGAAACAGCTGCCCTGGTGGCCACTGTGAGAAAGAAAACAGAAGATCATTTATCGTTTAAGATCCAGTAAGGATTTTTAAAGTCAGATATGCCCTTTATTTTTACACAGCATTTGGTGCCTTTCAGTTGCCCTTCTGTGTCTCTTCTTTTAGATTATCTTCAAAAGCAGTTCTGTGAGTGAGAGAAAATTTGCCTTCTTTACAGATTGGGACACTGAAGCATGGCCAATTATACTTGTGCTCAGAGTTGCACAACCAGTGAGAGCTTGCATTAAAATCCAAAGGTCCAAACTCCTAAGAGTTTTTAGCCCACTTTGTTTATTTACCCAGAAAATATTGATTGAGCACCTACTATGCATCATGCATTGTGTCTATACTGGGGAAGAGCCTTCTAGACAGAGGAAATAGTATATGCGAAGGCCCTGTGGTGAAAGGGAGCATGAATGGGGGGTGGGATGAAGCACATGGCACAAGATCAAGCTGAGCAGGAGCAGGGAAGCAACCACACAGAGCCTTAAGACCACATCCAGGATTTTGAACTTCACCCTGAGGTCAAAGGGGAGCCATTGAGTAGTTTTGAACAGGGGACTGATCATAATCAGATTTGCCGTCTTCTCCTTTCTGTCCATACCCTCATCATCTCCCCAGGACCTGGAGACAGCTTAAGAAATAATCAGTAGTGAAGCCTCAGGCACCGTCATCCAGGCTCTCAATGATCCATTGGGAGAAAGTCATGGCTAAGAGCACAGACTGCTGAGGCAAGAGCTGGGTTGAGTTCCAGGCTGTGTAACCAGAGGCACATGTCTCAACTTCTCAGGACCACAATGTCCTTATATGTAAACAGGTGTTTGTACCATTTAGGGTTTGTTGAGGATTAAATATGCATAAGGAATTTAGGTACGGCCTGGCACCAGGTAGATGCTCTAATGCACATTGCTCATTATTAATGTTGATTCACTTTCTGATCTGTTCATTAATTATTCTCCTGACACTCGAAAGACCTTTAGGGTCATCGAAAGGCTGTTCTTATTCATTAGGCTTCATCCAAAATAGCTTCTCATGTTTCTTCTCAGTTGGCTGAAACCGGACATGGGAAAGAAGGCCAAACACAAGACTCAAATTAAGAAGAAAACCTTGAATCCCGAATTTAATGAGGTAAGATCAGTTTAAATTATCTAAAAATATAAGAAGAAGAAGTGAGAAGAAAAAGTTCCTCATCACCAGGGGGAATCAAGCCTAAGACAAACACCTTTAGATTTGGAATGTCATAGCCAAGATGCTGCATTTGGAAAGAGAATGAATTAAATCATCTCCAATGTCTCTACCAATTCTAATAGTACATAATACTGATATTTGGGGAAATAAATAGGGGAAACTGTCCCCTTTACCATCTGCCCCATTGGCACTGCCCTCTCCCTCAGTTCCCAAGGACACCCAATGCATCAAGTCCTGCTAAAGCCACTATCTGGACACCCACCAAATGTGCTCCTTCATCTGTATTCTCACTGTTACTTGTCAGACACCTAAATACTCAACTGTTTGGCACTAGGTTATGGTCCAGCCACACAGCTGTTTATATTTATTTATTTATTGCTTTTTTAGAGCCGCACCTGCGGCATATAGAGGTTCCCAGGCTAGGGGTCTAATCGGAGCTAAGGTTGCCGGCCTACCCCACAACCACAGCAATGCAGGATTCAAGCCATGTCTGTGACGTACACCACGGCTCACAGCAATGCCGGATCCTTCACCCATCAGATTAAGGATCCCCAAGGCCAGGGATCAAACCCACAACCTCATGGTTCCTAGCCAGATTCGTTTCCGCTGTGCCATGATGGAACCCCTGGTTTGGGGATTTTTGTCTTTCCACCTCCTCGTTTGTTTTAAAGGTGAATATGAATGAATTTTATGATTAGGTAGAAGAGTTATAGACAAAATCAGGTTATCTGAAAACATAAGCACCTAAGCCTCACATCAGTATCAGTCCCCTCAAGTAACTTTCATTTCTGAATGATGGAGAGCCAAGGAAACCACTTCAGGAGCTGAGAATGGAAGGATTGAGTTCATGGCTATCTACCTTCAAGGAAACTTAACCAGAAACAGCCGTCTTAGAAAAACCCCACCAGACTTCCCAATTTCAAGCAGAGTCACTGAAAAGAGAATTACAGGGTTTGGGGGCTTTGTTATACAGAGTGTTTGTTGATAGGGGACTGTCAGGTCTGGGGTAGAGGCCCCCTTGGCTCCAGATATGCCAAATACAAGGGCCTCCCCTTGGTCCATGAACTCTTAGGACTCAGCCTCTTAGCTCCCAATGCTGAAGGCTCAGAGAACCCTCTCACTCACATATCTTCCTCTGCTGCATCCAGGAGTTTTTCTATGACATCAAACATAGTGATCTGGCAAAGAAGTCACTGGACATCTCAGTCTGGGACTATGACATTGGCAAGTCCAATGATTATATCGGTAAGTCCTCCCAGCTCCCAGGAAAACCCCATCCTGTATCCCCCCGGGAGAGGAGGGTCTTACTCAGGGATGCAGAAGGTTGAAGGCACTGCTTTACTTTGGCAATTACATTGTCCAAATGCAAAGTCAGGACCTGTGGTCTTCATTTGGGTCCAGTTTGGGTTACAAAGCTGGGAAGATTGAGTCGTAATTGGTTATTCGCTGAACACATCACCTCCAGTGGAATCATTGAGTCCCAGAAGAGTGGAGTGTGTGGCCTCTGCAAAAAATAGGGTGCAGAAGAAGTGTCCTTAATCTATTTGCAAGTCCAGGATGAATGTTTCCAGTCTACCTTCAAACAATGAGGAAGAACAGTCATTACAGGTGGAGCAAGGAGGAAATTCTAGGCGACAGATACAGCATGAGCAAATGTGTGGAGGCAGGATGGAGCAGCGGGATGAAACTGACTCTTTGGGGGTTTTTTGTTTGTTAGTCTTTTCACTTTGTTTTTTTCATACTTTAATAGTTTTATTGAAGTAGAAACTGACTCTTTGGAAATAGATGATGAGTATTTAGAGGTAGTAAGAAAGCATTTCAGTGAGTAGGGTGGTAACTTGAGGGTCTCATAAAATAGACAATGAAGTTATGACTTGATGCCACAGTCAGGAGCCATTGCAGCTTCTTGAGGAAGGTAGTCTGTAGGCAGAGAAGACCGGTAATGATAAGAACATCATAACAACCACCTCCAGAGAGAATGGATCCCAGGTGGTGGGAGGCGGCATCACTGCTTGGCGGCAGTCTCTCCCCAGCTAGACATTTGGGTCCATAATGAGAGTCCCATGCATCCCTCCACTCTAACCACCTCCCCCTGTCTTCTCATCTCATCCAACAGGAGGCTGTCAGCTGGGGATCTCAGCCAAGGGAGAGCGCTTAAAACACTGGTACGAGTGTCTGAAAAACAAGGACAAGAAGATTGAGCGCTGGCACCAGCTGCAGAATGAGAATCATGTGTCAAGTGATTAGGATGGTGCCCAGGTCCCAGCTCCATGCCCCAGCCTGTGCCCTGTCACCCTCAGTTCCCAGTGCACTCCGATCTCTCCTTTCTACACCTTCCACCCCGCCCCTCCCAGAGCGAGCCTCTGAGGTCTCCCCCACACCTCAGACATTACCATCAAAGGCTCCCCTCTGCGTGCAGCCCCTCTCTGATCCCTCCAGAATGGAGCTGTAGGGACGGGAGTGGGGAGACTTTCACGAGGATGTGGTCGATGTATAACCTCTCAGCCTGCGTAATTTACAGAGGTTCTTCATCATTTGGGACTGTTTTTAGACCCTCCTGGCCTTGTATACACACGCAACTTGTGTCTCCTATGTTGCATCTGCCTATACCCTCAGCTGTCAGCAGGGCCAAACAAGGCTGTAAGAACGAGCATTGGGGCAGAAATAGAGCACCTGGGCTCCTACCACCTCTTCCACATTTGCCATGAAAACAGATCCCCGTGTTCAAACTCTCCACTGACTAGGAACTCACCCTTCCAGCCCCAGACACATCAGGACATGACCATGCAGAATACCTGAGGGGACTGGGTATAGCCCCCCTCTTTCAAGATGTCCCCTGTTTGCTTCCTGGCAGGAAATAGCTCCCATTCTTGACCCCCCCCTCTCCTCTTTCCCTTCCCCCATCCCTAGCCACATTCAACTCCCCCTTCCTCATCTCTCCCCTCTTCTCTACTCTCACCTGTCCCCCCTCTCCTTTCTCCCTCTCCAAGGGGGTAAAATAGCAAAAGCAAATAAGTGTATCTTAACGCAGCCTGACTTCCTTGCCTCCTCTCACCAGCCTGACCATCAAACGCTGAGAAACTGGCAAGACTCTGACCTTCTGTGCAGGGCTGTGCTTCTATAACCACCCACTTCTTCCCTTGGCAGAGCCAGGTGTCCTCAGGCCTTGGGCTGGCTGCTGGGGCTGCCCCAGGTGTATGGAGGCATCCCACGAGCTGTGTAGATGCTCTGCAGAGGGGCCTTCTCAGCCCCTGGCCTCCCCAAGTGGGCGCAGAAGGTGTTTAAACCAGAGCTCTAGGTCCCAGGGGGCCTCTCCATAGCCCCCAGCCTTTCTCCTTCCTCCATTCTTAGTTAATGAACAAATGACCCTCTCCATTGGTCCATCGCTCAGAATCGCCTCTGGCCTGTCTCTGTCTCTATCTCTTGCACCCTCTTCATTGCGTCAGGAGAATAAGACACCATGAAGGATCTAAAACTTTAGAGAGTGACAGATCCCGACACCAAGGCATCGTTAATTGTTCAGTCTTTCTTCCTTTAAAAAAAAAAAATTTAAAGAAGGAAAAAGCAATGAGGATAAACATTATAAGGTTCAAGGTCAGGTAATCTTCAGTGCCCTGTGAGAAAGACTTGATTTTTCTCCTAATTTCCAGTAAGTCTTCCCCTGTGAAAATCACCCCCCTCTGTCCAACACCCCAACATTATATATAGAGGTCATCAGATGGACACTAAACCTCTCACTTTCTCCAAACACACAGCTTTTAACCTTCTGTTTCAGTGCCCTCCACCAGTAGCTCCCTTGACAAGTCATCAGAAGTCCTTGAATTCTTGCCTTGAATAACCATTTTCTAGACACCCAGTACTTCGCCTTCTCCAAGATGACCAACCGCTTCCTGGCTGCCATCTTCCTTCCCAACCCTCTCTCTTCCCAGTGGCCCCCTCGACACCACTTGTAGCCCGATTCCTTTTCACGGTTTGCCCTTAGGAGAAAGCAGGCTGCCTGAGTCACCCAGGCCTAACACTGGTATTGGCACTGGAATCAGCATGCAGCTCGCTCTCAGTGCCCATAGTCCGGGCGCACGCTCTCTCCCAGACAAACGTAACCGCCTCCCTGCCTAGTGCGCACACACGCCCTCTGGTGCATGCAGATCCACCCATCGCCTATCTCTGTGATGATGTAGCCAAAAATAAAGTAGGAACATCCGGGAAAACTGGTGGCCTGGGTTTTTCCTTTCTGGTTTCTGGAAGTTCTTTCTCCCTACCAAGATATATTAACATTACTTGGATATTCAATGTTTTTTTTTTTTCCCTTTCCGTTTCACTTTATATTTTATTGGTGTATGGTTGACTTAACAATGTTGTGTTAGTTTCAGGTGTACGGCAAAGCGAATCAGTTATACTTGGATACTCAGCACTTAATGAACATCTACTAGGTTCCAGCCTCTGGAGATACAGCAGTAAACAAGGCAGATGTGGTCCCTGCCCCTGTGAAGTTTGCTAACTGATGGATTTTATCTTGGGCAGGTGGGCTCAAGCCACCTTGGCTGACTTCCTATACTCCTGGTAGAATGCTTTTTGCTGGTGTCCACCCAATAAGAAGGCGGCAGCCTCCTCTTCTCCTTCCTACCCCAGCCTTGAGGAAAAAGTCCCTAGTGGTTGTGGAATCAGATAGTGTCAAGATTCAAAGAGACCATAAAGTTGAACCAGAACTTAGTTCAGTCAGCTCACTTACCTGACAGATAACCCAAAGCCCAGGAAAGAGAACGGCACATCCAACACCTCATGGCAGCAAAGCCAGGAAAGGAGCAGGGTCACTAGACCCCTTGGGCAACGCTGTTAATACGCTAGTTATAAGAAGGCAGATCTCTAGATGCCTCCTTTGCATTCTAGTGCTTTCCATCCTGCAGTGAGCCTTTTCACAGGTGATCCCTCACTTAGATTCTCAACAGTTCTGAAAGTAAGCTGAGCAGGTAACTAGCTTTCCAGAAGGATTCTGGGGTTTTTTGGTGTTTTTTCTTTCTTTCTTTCTTTCTTTCTTTCTTTTTTTTTTTCTTTTCTTTCTTTCTTTCTTTCTTTTTTTTTTTTTTTTTTTTTTTGTCGACTGCACTCGTGGCACATGGAGGTTCCCAGGCTAGGGGTCGAATCAGAGCTGGAGCTGCCAGCCTACACCACAGCTACAGCAACTCAGGATCTGAGCCACATCTGCGACCTACACCACAGCTCACGGCAATGCCAGATCCTTAACCCACTGAGTGGGGCCAAGGATCAAACCTGAGTCCTCATGGATACTAGTCGGGTTTGTTAACCACTGAGCCATGATGGAACTCCCCAGAAGGATTCTTAAAGCTCACTATGAGTGAGATTTCTGGCCAGAAGTGCTTACACAATTCATCAGGAAGGTTGGTCCCTTCTCAGAAGGAGCTGAAAGTTCCATCCAATGGAAACTTCTTTTCCATGTCAAGTTTGAGACGGTTTCCTTTTCTCACCCCAAAAAGAGTGCTTCTCAATATTGAGGGCAAAAGTTGGCATTTTAGAATCCCCTGGGAAGATTTTTTTTCAAACAACCCATGCTCTCCCTTCAGATTCTGCTATATCCTGCCTGGGAACCAGAGGTATATGCAAAAATATTTCCTGGTTGATAGCTTTCCTGGGCTTCCCACCCACATCCTGACTTTGCAAACCACCGCCCTAAAAGTCCACCCATTTTTTTTTCTGCAATTCAACCAGCTGCCACCAGGTGGAGAGAGGTACCATTTAGGGTTATGCAGGATTCTCAGGAAGGGCTAGAGACATTAATTGTCACTCTTTCCTGCGCTCACAGCAGATCACTAATCAATATAGCATCTTTCCCATGGAACCCACTTGAAGCATCTGCTTCCTTCTGAACATAGCACTCTACACACAGCAACTAGCACCAGTAGCTGAAACGGAGCCTAATTTCCACCTCTAAAATGGTTGTTCTGGGAGTTCCCATCGTGGCGCAGTGGTTAAGGAATCCGACTAGGAACCATGAGGTTGCGGGTTCGGTCCCTGCCCTTGCTCAGTGGGTTAAGGATCCAGCGTTGCCGTGAGCTGTGGTGTAGGTTGCAAACGCAGCTCGGATCCCGCATTGCTGTGTCTCTGGCGTAGGCCGGTGGCTACAGCTCCAATTCAACCCCTAGCCTGGGAACCTCCATATGCTGCGGGAGCGGCCCAAGAAATAGCAACAACAACAACAACAACAAAAAAAAAAAAGACAAAAGACAAAAAAATAAATAAAATAAAATGGTTGTTCTCCTTCCCAAGGCACGGGGACATGCTTAACAGGCTAGGATGACTATACATGAGGAAAGTTTTCATAAATAACAGTACCCCTGACTGGGCTAATTGTCATTTTATCCCCATTTAAACCAAACCAAAATTGTTGTAAGAGGCAATGTGGTGTGGAAGAGAGTACCTGACCGGAAAAGCACACCAGCTTTTTAATCCATTCTGTGCAACATCCAGAGTCTATCTCTTCCTAGATGTAGGACATTAACCTGAGTGAGTTTCCTCATCCGGAAAATGGGGACAACAATAAAGACCTCAAAGAGGTGGGACCTATTGCCAAGCCTGGTCTTCCCTCAGGGCTGACAAAGGTGAGGGGAAGGTCAGGCCTGTGGTTTCTGGTGAAAGCGGCATAAGCTGGGCATTCAGCCTAGTGGATTAGACACTCGGTGCTCTGAAGCCCATGGACTGGCCCTCCTCAGCTCAATCACATTTGCCAGAGGCATTGATCTAATAAGGATAATTAATAATCCAAGCACCATGGAGACACAAGTTTGCTGTGCATGCCCAGAACAGGGATTTTTGCTTGGCTCTGGCCCAAACTTGCTATGTGACCTTGAGGAAGTCCTTTCTTCCAGTGGGTCTTCAACTCCGTAGGCAGGATGTCAAAGTGTCATGATTCTCTAATCTGGTCGCCCGGGCCCACAAATGTGCCTTCAATTTCCAGTGGTTCAAAAAGGACTTGGACCTTTTCCCTGAGGGTCCTGCCTTATCTGTCTTGCATAAAACTCACAAGAGTGAGCCATCGATAATTTCCTGTCCCTGTTTCCTTAAAGGGAACAAGAACATAAAGCCACCTGCAAAGGCATGAGGGCCTAATTCTGGACTTTTCCAATTATGCACTCAAGCTTTTATGATTGTCACTCATACCTAATTCTATTCAAAGTTTTAGGGAACTCGCCTTTATTACATCTTTCCAAAGAATTCAGGGTTGGTTTTCTAAGGACAGATCTCTTCCACATTCATGTTGGATTTGTTTGCATATATTTTGTCGAAAGTATTTCATTAGCAAGAACAATTGCCCAGAAGGCATTTGGGAGCAAAGAGAATCTTAGATATACACACAGTTCTCTATATGTAGAGAGTGTCGCATAGATGGATGTTCATCCCCTTCATGATTCCAAATGCCTTAGGCCTCAGTTAACATGTTATATAGAAAGAGTGGGGAGTGTCAATTAATTGATGAGCCGGTTAAGACAAGAGTTATTCAGAAAGTTAGCTAATTGGCACGTGTAGAGCACTTCACCCAGCAACAGCGGAATATACATTCTTCTCAAGCTTCCAGACAGACCACCTTTGGGGCCATAGAACACACCTTAACAAATTCAAAAGAAGATATAGCATACAAGGTATGCTCTCTACGAGACCGGAATTCAACAAAAAATCAATGAAAGAAAGGTATCTGGAAAATTCCAAAATCTTAGATTAAATAACACACGTCTAACTAACAAGTGGGTCCAGAAGTCTCAAGAGACATTGAAAAATCTTTTGCACTCAAGGAAAAGAAAAAAAAAATCAATTAAAATTTTGAAATGCAGGAGCTTCTGTCATGGCTCAGTGGGTTAAGAACCAGACATAGTGTCTAAGAGGATGCAGGTTTGATCCCTGCCCTTGCTCAGTGGGTTAAGGATACGGCATTACTGCAAGCTGCAGCATAGGCCACAGATGCCGCTCAAACATGGTGTTGCTGTAGCTGTGGCTTAAACCTCAACTGCAGCTCCAGTTCTACACCTAGCCAAGGAAATTCCATATGCCACAGGTGCAGCCATAAAAAAGAAAAAAAAATTGAGATGCAGTGAAAACAGTGCCTAGAGGAGAATTTTTAGCACTGAATGTACATATTAGAAGAAATATCAGAGAAAGATGAATTGGTGGAGCAAGAGGTGAGACTACTCTGCAATGATTTCATAACTGATGGAGAAAGACATGATGACTTGGCAAACTCATAAAATGTTCAACACAGTGAACCCTAGTATAAACTTTGAACTTAAGTTAATACTAACGTACCAATATCAATTCATTGTGCAACAGATACACCACACCAAACTTAATACAGGGGAAATTACGAGTGGAAGGAGAGGGGACAAAAGCGAACTCTGTACTTTTCTTCAGTTTTTCCATAAACCCCCAAATTCTTTAGCAATAAAGTCTATTAGTCCAAAAGGGGGAAAGTATAGGACAGTGTCATTTAAGAAAAAAGAGGAGTTCCCGTCATGGCGCAGTGGTTAACGAATCTGACTAGGAACCATGAGGTTGCGGGTTCTGTCTCTGCCCTTGCTCAGTGGGTTAAGGATCCGGCGTTGCCGTGAGCTGTGGTGTAGGTTGCAGACGCGGCTCGGATCCTGCGTTGCTGTGGCTCTGGCATAGAACGGTGGCTACAGCCCCGATTCGACCGCTAGCCTGGGAACCTCCATATGCCACGGGAGCGGCCCAAAGAAATAGCAAAAAGACAAAAAAAAAAAAAAAAAGAAAAAAGGCACACATGGTAAGAGTTTTTGTGGATGTGAGTTAACCCAGAGAAAAATACCAGAAAATATCTATATCAACATGTTTATAGTTGTAGTCTTTGAGGTTTAGGATCATGGATGATCTTTGCACTCCTGATTTTTAGAACTTTTCTCATGGGCAGTATGAGGGAAGATCATAGGAGCCTGCAAAACAATTTTGAAGGCAACTAAAAAAGACAATGGAAATTGTTAAAAATGTTTTTACTTGCAATTTCCCTTGGGTAAAGTACTAACCTGGGTCAAAAAGCAACATTTTCAGAACAAAGAAAGGCCTGATATTCTAGGCTGCAGGTTAAAGGCAAAGTAAGTCTCAGAAAGTAGGGGAAAGAGCAGGGAGACACAGGTTCAGAAGGGTGTTGGATTTACTGAAAGGCAAAGAACAGGGGTGTGTATGGCTCCCCCCTTGTAAAGAAAGGGAACCAGTAACAGCCCAGACTCAGGACACAGCGCCTCCCTTTCAAGGAAGGGAAAATAACAACAGCCTAGACCTAGGCCGCAGAAGAGATAGAAACTAACGGGTTTTGCAGGCCACCACTGTCTCTCCCATTCCTGCTTGAGCATCAAGAAGAAGCTCAGAAATACCCAAGCCAATCAATGGGACAAGTTCATCGAAGACCACCTCCTGCCAAACACATGTTTCCGAACGCAGGTCAAGGAAGCCATCGACATCGTCTGCAGTTTCCTGAAGGAGAGGTGCTTCCAGGGGACCGCCGACCCTGTTCGCGTCTCCAAAGTTGTGAAGGTGAGTCTGGGACTGCCTGGCCGGGAGAAGGTGGCGAAATGAATGTCTCTCTGGCCACAGACACAGACAGACAGACAGCAAGACCTTGAGGTGCCTGGGGCTCGTGGCTTCTGCCTGCTCCACGACAAATACGTAAGCACAGCTTGGAGGAGGAAGCAGCTTCTGGGCTGAGGGCCTCCATCTGGGAGTGTCTACCACATGCCCGGGTGCACTTTGTGACCCGTCTCTGTCGCGCCCACTTCAGAGACAGGACTAGGGCAGCCAGCTCTTGCCTCAGTCTGCTCACCAGTGACCGGGCTGGGAATCACCATTTCTGCACAGCCCTGAGCTGGTGAGGAGCGTAAGCTGGGAAGGCAGACAGCCCCTACCGGCTGTGAAATCCTGGCAACTCACTTACTTACCTTCTCTGTGTCCCAGTTTCCTCACCCATAAGTCCCAGTACCTTCTAGGGCTCGCAGATCAAGTGAAATAAGGCGTGTCACCCACCCTGCATGGGCCAGTCAGTGTGCATACCCACTCGTGATATGGGATCAAAAGAGACAGGGAGGACAGAACACAGGCCCTGGGAAAAGGCAACCAGGCTGTGAACCGCATCTCTGCCCCCTACTAGCTGTGTGAGGGGGCTGACACATCATCTCTCTCAGCGTCTGTTTCCTTCTCTGGATATGGGAGCAGCTATTAGGAGCAGCGGCGTCCCAGGGTCCTTGTGCACATTCGAGGAGTTGAGACTGGGAAGGCCTTCAGGACAGGGGCGAGCACTCCAGACTCTTAGCGACTGTGCTCAGCATTTTGCTCAGGGAGGCTCTGCTCAACAATCAATGTCTGTTCTCTTTCTCATCACCTGCCTTAGGGTGGCTCCTCGGGCAAAGGCACGACCCTCAGGGGCCGATCAGATGCTGACCTCGTCGTCTTCCTCACCAAGCTCACAAGTTTTGAGGATCAGCTTCGGCGCCGAGGAGAATTCATCCAGGAAATTCGGAGACAGCTGGAAGCCTGTCAAAGAGAACAAAAGTTTAAAGTGACGTTTGAGGTCCAGAGTCCACGACGGGAGAACCCCCGTGCTCTCAGCTTCGTGCTCAGCTCCCCCCAGCTCCAGCAGGAGGTGGAGTTTGATGTCCTGCCCGCCTTTGATGCCCTGGGTGAGTGCTCCCAGCCGCAAGGCGTCTCAACCTTTGTCCTATGTCAGGGCCTCTTCCTCTCCCTCTGTCTCTCTTCGTGTTTCTGAACAGCAATCTCCCTTAGTTCTAAAGTCTATTAACACAGAGCCTCCGTTCTTCATGGGGAGGAGATCTTAGAATCCCTCTTGGAGCGAGATAGCTGGGTCATAATCAGCCATGACCATGACATTAAACAACAATGTTCACAATTTGGAGGCAACACATTCTTACAGAACACCGGCCAGGCTCACAGGTTCTACTCATGACAAGGTTTGTGAATCTTATTTTTCTAAACATGAGGCAGCAACAGATGCACGCTATTCCATATGAAATAGGTAACTAGCACAGGGAAATATATTCAATATCTTATAATATTGTAAATATATATATATGTAGAACTGAATCACTTTGCTATACACCTGACACCAACACAATGTTGTAAATCGACTATACTTCAATGAAAAAAGAATAGATAGGCATTCCCTTGTGACTCAGTGGATTAAGGACCCAAAGTTGTCTCTGTGAGGATATGGGTTCAAAGCTGCACACCTGGGGACAACTTGGAATTGTAAAACTGCTTTAAGAAATAAAGTCTAGGAGGAGTTCCCGTTGGTGGCTCAGTGGTTAACAAATCCAACTAGGAACCATGAGGTTTCGGGTTCTATCCCTGGCTTCACTCAGTGGGTTAAGGATCTGCTGTTGCCGTGGCTGTGGTGTAGGTGGCAGACAGGGCTTGGTTCCCGCCTTGTCATGGCTGTGGCGTAGGCTGGTGGCTACAGCTGCAATTCCACCACTAGCCTGGGACCCTCCATATGCAGCAGATGCAGCCCTACAAAGACAGAAAAAAGAAAGGAAGGAAGGAGGAAAGGAGAAAAGAAATAGTCTATTAATCAAAAAAGTTAAAAGTATAGTCATGACATTAAAAAAGAAAAAGATCTCTGAGTGTGTGTACATGTTGGTAAATCTAGAAAAATGTCTGAAAAGCTCTACACCAAAGTACTTGCAGCTGTACTCTTTGAGGTTGAGGACCAGGGGTGGTCTTTATGCTTCCTGATCGCTCTGACTTTGTTTCTGTTTGCAATATACATGCACTGCTGCAAAGACCATAGGAGATTATAAAATAGTTTCGTCAGCAACAAAGAAAAAGGACAAGGAGGAGTTTTTCTTGCGGCTCAGCAGTAATGAACCTGACTAGGATCCATGAGGACATGGGTTCCATCCCTGGCCTTGCTCAGTGGGTTAAGGATCTGGCATTGCCCTGAGCGCTGGTGTAGGTCGCAGACCCAGCTCAGATCTGGCATTGCTTGTGGCTATGGTGTAGACCAGCAGCCACAGGTCCAATTCAAGCCCTAACCTGGGAACTTCCATATGTCGCCGGTGGGGATGGACCTCAAAAGACAACAAAAAAAGAACGGAGAAACCAAAAATACCTTGTTACTCCAGATTACTCTTGGGGGAAGTACCAACCGAGGTTACAAAGTACCTTTTCAGAGTTGAGTCTGAAGAAAGACCAGATGTCTGGATTGCCTGATGAAGGCACAAAGTCTGAGATAGTGGAGGAAAGAACTGGGAGCCAGGACAGCGTCCCGGATCAAGGGAGTGTTTGATTTGCACAGACCAAGACTCAGGGCAGAGCTCCTCCCTCCCAAGGAAATGAAACTTACAACAGCCCAGACTCAGGGCAGGGCTCCAACCTTCCAAGGAAAGGAACCAATAGCAGCCCACACACAGGGACGAGCTCCACCCTTCCAAGGAAAGGAAACCTACAAAAGCCCAAACACAAGCAACAGAAGACAGAGGGGACAACACCTTCAGACAGCCTACTCACAACTCCACTCCCCTCCCGACTCTCCTGCCCCAGGGTCCTGATGGAGCTGAGGCATACCCCTGCTAGGGACCTAGACAAGTTCATCGAAGACCACCTCCTGCCAAACACATGTTTCCGAACACAGGTCAAGGAAGCCATCGACATCGTCTGCAGATTCCTGAAGGAGAGGTGCTTCCAGGGGACCGCCGACCCTGTTCGCGTCTCCAAAGTTGTGAAGGTGAGTCTGGGACTGCCTGGCCGGGAGAAGGTGGCGAAATGAATGTCTCTCTGGCCACAGACACAGACAGACAGACAGCAAGACCTTGAGGTGCCTGGGGCTCGTGGCTTCTGCCTGCTCCACGACAAATACGTAAGCACAGCTTGGAGGAGGAAGCAGCTTCTGGGCTGAGGGCCTCCATCTGGGAGTGTCTACCACATGCCCGGGTGCACTTTGTGACCCGTCTCTGTCGCGCCCACTTCAGAGACAGGACTAGGGCAGCCAGCTCTTGCCTCAGTCTGCTCACCAGTGACCGGGCTGGGAATCACCATTTCTGCACAGCCCTGAGCTGGTGAGGAGCGTAAGCTGGGAAGGCAGACAGCCCCTACCGGCTGTGAAATCCTGGCAACTCACTTACTTACCCTCCCTGTGTCCCAGTTTCCTCACCCATAAGTCCCAGTACCTTCTAGGGCTCGCAGATCAAGTGAAATAAGGCGTGTCACCCACCCTGCATGGGCCAGTCAGTGTGCATACCCACTCGTGATATGGGATCAAAAGAGACAGGGAGGACAGAACACAGGCCCTGGGAAAAGGCAACCAGGCTGTGAACCGCATCTCTGCCCCCTACTAGCTGTGTGAGGGGGCTGACACATCATCTCTCTCAGCGTCTGTTTCCTTCTCTGGATATGGGAGCAGCTATTAGGAGCAGCGGCGTCCCAGGGTCCTTGTGCACATTCGAGGAGTTGAGACTGGGAAGGCCTTCAGGACAGGGGCGAGCACTCCAGACTCTTAGCGACTGTGCTCAGCATTTTGCTCAGGGAGGCTCTGCTCAACAATCAATGTCTGTTCTCTTTCTCATCACCTGCCTTAGGGTGGCTCCTCGGGCAAAGGCACGACCCTCAGGGGCCGATCAGATGCTGACCTCGTCGTCTTCCTCACCAAGCTCACAAGTTTTGAGGATCAGCTTCGGCGCCGAGGAGAATTCATCCAGGAAATTCGGAGACAGCTGGAAGCCTGTCAAAGAGAACAAAAGTTTAAAGTGACGTTTGAGGTCCAGAGTCCACGACGGGAGAACCCCCGTGCTCTCAGCTTCGTGCTCAGCTCCCCCCAGCTCCAGCAGGAGGTGGAGTTTGATGTCCTGCCCGCCTTTGATGCCCTGGGTGAGTGCTCCCAGCCGCAAGTGTCTCAACCTTTGTCCTATGTCAGGGCCTCTTCCTCTCCCTCTGTCTCTCTTGTGTGTTTCTGAGCAGAAATCTCTCACACTGAGAGTCCTATTAAGACAGGGCGTCTTGGAGTTCTCTGTGGCACCCAGGGTTAAGGTCTGGCATTGTCACTGAAGCAGCTCGGGTCACTGCTGTGGCAGGGGTTGGATCCAAGGGAGGTAACATTGAACCTGAGGCCCGAGGGAGGAGAAGCAACCAAGCCAGAAAGATCTGGGGGTTCCAGGAAGAGGAAACGGCAAAAGGCCAAAGGCCCTAGGACAAGCATGAGGTTGGCTTCTGTGTGTGTGTGTGTGTGTCTTCTTTGGTCTTTTTAGGGCCACACCTGCAGCATGTGGAGGTTCCCAGGCTAGGGGTCGAATGGCAGCTACAGCTGCTGGCCTACACCACAGCCACAGCAACGCTGGATCCTTAACCCACTGAGCGAGGCCAGGGATCGAACCTGCAACCACATGGCTCCTAGTCGGATTCGTTTCCACTGCACCATGATGGGAACTCCGAGGTTGGCATATCTGAGGAAGAGACATAACCAGGGGAGTGAGCGGCAAAGGGACCAAGGCAGGGAGGTGAGGTGGGAGGGGCGGCGGGAGACAGGTCACACCAAAGCTCCTGGGCCACTGTGAGGACTTAGGGTTTGATCCAGATGTCCTGGGAGGCAAGAGTGGAATGATTAGGTTTTAAAGGCCTCTGGGGGCCCTGGGTGGAGAGTGGGCTGTGGAGGACCCAGCGAGGAGGCTGCTGCCAGGTCTGCTGTGTCCAGGTGAGAGGTGATGGTGGCTTGGGTGGGGTGACAGCAGGGGCGATGGGAGAGGGGACACTAGGGATGGACTTCAGGCCTCCTGGCTCGGGGCCTGCTGGCCTTTCCACTGCACCCTGGGGCCAGGGAGCTTGTCTCCCCCCCCCCCAGCCCACCCCACCCCACCCCCAGGGTGACTGAAGGAACCTCAGAGAAGAGCCGGCCTCTGCACATTATGGCTTCATTCCCAACAGGTCAGTGGACCCCGGGCTACAAACCCAACCCGGAAATCTACGTCCAGCTTATCAAAGAGTGCAAGTCCCGAGGGAAAGAGGGCGAGTTTTCCACCTGCTTCACGGAGCTGCAGCGAGACTTCCTGAGGAACCGACCAACCAAGCTGAAGAGCCTCATCCGCCTTGTCAAGCACTGGTACCAGACGGTATGGTGGGTCCCTTCTAGACAGAGAGCCGAGGAGGAGGAGGGGGAGGAGGAGGGAGAGAAGGAAGAGAGTGAGGACCCAGGGTGGGGGCAAGGAGGAGGGAGGGATGTGGGGAGAAAGCAAGGATGAGACAGTGGGAAGCGGGAAGAAGGAAGTGACGGGAGGAGAGAGGTGTCGGGAGGAGAGGAAGGAGAAGAGGGACCAGGAAGGATGTGGGAGGTGGGAGGAAATGAACAGAGAAATGGAGAGGAGGGAAAGAGCATGACGGAGGGGAGAGGGCAGGGAGCAAGGAAGGAGAGGATGAGGGGAAGAAGATGGAGGAGCAGAGGTTGTGGAGGTGGGGGCGGGGGGGTGGGGGGGGAGAAGAGGGGACAAGGGTAGGGCCCAGGACAGGTGCCAGTGAACCCAGGTCCCTCATTCCTCCTGATCTTCCCACATTGGGAAATGACAGAGAACCCCGTCCGTTCAGTTACTCCCGACTAAACCATCATTCGTTCTTCTCTCTTTCACACACACACACACACAAACACACCCATCCAACCAGTCTGCAGATGACTTGGTCTTTATCTAAACTATATCCTTCATTGTCATCAACTGTCACCCGCTCTGTCACTCACTTCCTGATCCAAGTCTTCTTAGGAGGCTCACAGGATCTGCCCTTAACCTCTCTGAACGCCTGTCCCTGCTCCCCACCACTCCCCAAGGCCATGCTCTCCTCCTCATTAATCTTCCAAAAAGGAAATTCTGCTCCAGCCTCAGGGCCTTTACATGTGCTTATTTATTAGTTTATTGTCTGACTCCCCACTGAAATGTACACGTGAAAAGAGATTTGTGTATTTCAGTCACTGCTGTGTCCCCAGACATGAGAGCAGTGCCTAGCACATAACAGATACTCTGTAAAGAACTGTTGATTGCATAAGTGCTATGACCACACACACACACACACACACACACATGCACACCTTTATGTCCACTTCCAAGCTGTCTGAATTTGGGCAAGTGACTTAGTCTCTTATGCTTCCTGTTTTCTCACTTGCAAAGAGGAAGATGGCGCAGCAATGGTACATCCCATACTGTGGTCCCTCACATGCAGATTGCTTGGGTAGTATGCACACTGAGCAATATTAATTCCTCAAATCCATGAGCATGGTGTACCTCTCCATTTATTATTGTCGTCTTAAGTTTCTTTCATCAAAGTATTATACGCTTCGGGGTACAGGTCTTTTACCTCTGCAGTTAAACTTATTCCTAGCTTTTTATTCTTTTTTGATGTAATTGTAAATGGGATAATTTTAAAATTTCTCTTTCTGATAAAGGCTTGCTTTTCACATAGAGAAATGCAACCAACTTCCTTGTATTTTGTTTGTATCCTATAATATTCCTGTAATTAGTTCTAGAAGTTTTTTGGTGGAGTTTCAAGGGATTTCAATATATATTATTATGACATCTGCAGATAGTGACAGTTTAACTTCTTCCTTGTTTAATTTGGATTCATTTTGTTTCTTTTTCATGTCAGGGAACACGACTTCCAATACTATGTTTACTAAACATGGGGAGAGTGGGCATGTTTGTCCTGTTCCTGACCTTAAAAGACAAGCTTTCAGCCTTTCGCCATTGAGTAGGATATGATCTGTGGGTGGATCATATACGGCCAATACTGTGTTACCTTCCCTCCAAACCCACTTTGTTGAGAACTTGTATAATTAATGGATGTTGGGTTTTCTCAAGTATTTTTCCCACATTCTGTGGAGATGATCACATGCTTTTTATCCAATTGCTTGATTTGTGGCTATTGAGCCATCCTTGCATCCCTGGCATGTAACCAGCTCTTCACAGTGGATGATCTTTTAAGATATTGCTGAATTCGCTTTGCTAATGTTTTGCGGAGGATTTTTGCCTCTATGATCATCGGGCCTATAATGTTCTTTTTTTGTAGTATCTCTGTCTGGTTTTAGTATCAGGGTACTGTTTTCATAGAATGAGTTTGAAATCGTCTCTTCCAATTTTTTGGAACAGTTTGAGAAGAATAGGCATTAACTCTTCTTCACACAAAAGCTGAACAAACCCATTTTTCTAATTTTGTTTCCCTTTCTCAGTGTAAGAAGACTCATGGAAATAAACTGCCCCCACAGTATGCCCTGGAGCTCCTGACAGTCTATGCATGGGAGCAAGGAAGCAGGAAAACAGATTTTAGCACAGCTCAGGGATTTCAGACTGTTTTGGAATTAGTCCTAAAGCATCAGAAGCTTTGCATCTTCTGGGAAGCATATTATGACTTTACAAACCCTGTCGTTGGACGATGTATGCTCCAGCAACTCAAGAAACCCAGGTACTCTATCCCCGCATGGCTCGGCTCCCCCCATAAATGAACCTCTGATTACAGCTGTGGCAGCTTGGAAAGGGAGCAAGTGGGACGGTTCCACATTTATTGATCATGGCCTTCCAGTCCCTGTTCTGGGCTCTTTTCTCCTACCATCTGGTTTAAATAATAATAACCTCCAAGCCTGTGAGGCAAGCACTATGCTACCCACTCTACAAGATGACTGACGTTGGAGAAATAAGCGCTTGCCCAAGCCTCAACAATAAAATGGGTGGAAGAGCTGAAATGTGACTGAAAGAACAATAGCCACAGCAATGATAATAATTGTTCCCAGGAACTAAGAGCTTGCTGTAAGACTAACACACTCTCATAGGAGTGTAAAATGTTGCTTTTCAAAACTGACATGTGGAGGTCCCGTGGGCGCTCAGCGGTTAACGAGTCTGACTGGCATCCATGAGGACGCAGGTTGGATCCCTGGCCATGCTCAGTGGGTTAAGGATCTGGAATTGTTGTGAGCCGTGGTGTAGGTCGCAGACGTGGCTCGGATCTGGCATTGCCGTGGCTGTGGCGTAGGCCAGCAGCTACAGCTCTGATTCGACCCCTAGCCTGGGAACCTCCATATGCCTCAGGTGCAGCCCTGCAAAAAAACAAACAAACAAACAAAAAAACCACTGACATGTATTGACGCCTTATGATGTTCCGGTTACTGTGCTGAGCATTCCACTTGCTTGTCTAGCTCCTCATACAACGTCCTTTGAGGGAAGTATGTGCAAACCTCCCCATTTCACAGATGAGGATACTGAGGATTCGAGATTCAGGGTGAATCTCACTGTAAGTCTCACCAATCAGGGTGAGAAATGAAATTCAAAGCCAGGTCTATCAAGGCCCAAGTGCAAGGCTCTTCCTTCTGCTCACTGCCCTTTCACAGGGCAGGGCACCAGGACACATACCAAGGAGCAGTGCCCTGCTGGGCCCCTCCTGCTGCCCTGAGTCCCAGTCTGCCCAAGGTTGGGATTTTGCTCTGCCAGGAGCCCTAGACGCCCAGACACAGCCCAAGTACTCATCTCTCTCTATCTAACTGTTGCTCTTCAGGCCTGTGATTCTGGACCCGGCTGACCCTACAGGCAACGTTGGTGGTGGAGACACACACAGCTGGCAGCGGCTGGCACAAGAGGCTAGAGTCTGGCTGGGGTACCCATGCTGCAAGAATCTGGATGGGTCTCTGGTTGGCGCCTGGACCATGCTGCAGAAAATCTGATTCCTTCATGTAACCTGATATTGATTGCGTGTTGAAATAACAATTCTAGAAATAGTGTACTAACTCAAATTGAATTTCATCTTTGTCTTTTTACTCTTTTCATGGGGTTGCTAGAAATTTTAAGTTATACATGTGGTTTGCAGTATATTTCTGTTGGAAGGTTCTGCCCTAGAAGGAATCACTGGGTCAGATAGTAGGCTTACCAATTATCATTGTGAGACTGTCACACAGTCTTGGCACCAAAAGCAACATTTCACTTACAATAGTCCATTGTATAAAAACCCATGTGTGTACATAAGATCAAGCACAAAAGATCAAGCGTGTTCTTAGCCACCTGAGTCACTGGTCACCTAAGTGGCTGGAAAGCAGCCTTTGGCGTTTCCATGTTACCCTTCCTCCTTTGAATCATACAGCATTCTTGTGAGATGGGTTTTTTTTTTTCCTTATTCTCATTATAATAAATTGAGATTGGGACATGCACTCAGCATCACCTGGTTAATAAGAGACGAGAGTCTGAGCTTGAATCCTAGTCCTTCTTGCTCTGAAGCTCATGCTCAGAAGCTCATGCTCACGCTCTGAAGTCACTGCAGCATCTTCGTACATCAAACTTTTATGTTTCCCCTTCGGTGACCACGAGATGGAATGCAGCAGAGCCCCAGCTAAGAGGGAGCATAATCAACCAAGCGCCTCAGCTGCTGCGCTCTCAGATCCCTATACATTTTACACCAAAGCCACCCTGCCTACCTCAGCCCCATTCCTGGGAGACGGGCTCCTCTGACCTGCGACATTGGCGAAAGGACTGCCCCCTGGCCTTGCCGGACCTTTCCCAGATGGCAAAGCCAACGGTCCTTTCATCTTTTCTTCACCCAGAGTCAGACTAGATCCCAGATATCAGCTTTCCCAGCCTCTCCCTGCTCCCTGACCCCTTCCTCTCATGTGTTTCCAAATGTCCCACATTTAATCCAGCACTAGCATCTGCTTCCTGGAGCTACCCAAACCAACACGACCACTTCCGCTGCCACCTTCAAGGTAGGTGTGGGCTGTTCAGCAAATCCGGGCTATGCTGAAGATCTGAGGCGCCGTCCTGGCCGTGCTCCGTTCACTACCTCTTCTCACTCAATGTCACCGCCTGCGAGGTAGCTCCTAGAAGAAGCCACCCTCTCACCCTCTCTCCACCCCATCTCAAACCTCATACCTGCTCCTTGGCCAGTGCTTCTGTGTTTATGCCTTTCTGTTTTTGTACATTCTGAGGCTTTGCCATCTGGGACCTTGCTGATCCTGGAGGGCCGGCCCCTCACGGGCCTGGCTGCTTCTTAGACACAGCCAACAACTCACCTGAGAGCTGGCCTTTCCTAAGCACAGCCCAGACTGAGAGCCACCCTGGACCACAGTCCAACCGGCCCCACTCATCCCAGGACCAGTACCAGATGACTTAGGAAACCCCTACTCTCCAGAGGCCACTTCAGCGATTCAGACTAACCCACCCAAAGACTGCTTTCCCTGCCTTGCATTGTCTTGCCTTTCCCAGAAGATCCCATAAAGGCGCTTGTCCAGCTTGTCCTCTAACTCGCTCTGCCTCATGAAAGACCCTGGTGCTTCCCATGCAGCCCCATGTGGCAGGCTGCGTCTCCTGTGTCTAGGCATCTGGGAGGACCATAGTTGGTTATTGTCTTTAATGTTAGCAAGATAAATATAGTTTTACAAAAAGAAGAAGACTCCCACAGCCTCTCCCTCCAGCCTGTTGAAATGTGGGACCTAAGTCTCCCCTCTTTTCTCCAACTCTGCCCATCTCTCTCTCTATGTGGAGTTTTCCTAAAAATGGAATTCCACTCCCTGTAGGGTTTGGTTACCTGCATTGTCGTGTTTATTGCAGACATGGCTCCGAGATGAGAGGAGGAACATTTTGGAATCACATGTAATGGCCACATGGCATATAACCCCCGGGTAATCTGCTCCTGTTGTTTTCTGAGAGTGCTTCACAATGATAAAGAAGGCCACAGTCGTTGGTAGACTGTCGGGAGCCATAGGGCTGCTCCAGTAAAGAAAGCAAAGCCACAGTCGGCACCTGCATGAGGCTTGTCTGGTTAGCAGAGCTACAGACAAGCTGAAGAAAGAAGAAGGATTGCAGAGCAATCCCTTGAAAGACATCGGCTCCAGGAAAATAAAAATGATATCCCCTAAAAAATATGTTAATCTATTTTTCTGTGTTTATCCTTCCTTTTCTATCTCTATTCACAGCTTTCTTACTGCTAAAGATTTGCCCTGGGTACGTAAAACACTTGAACCAAAACAGAATGAAGTCATTTAAACAATGTAATGGAAAAAGCCTTTGTTTTGGAGTAACAATTTATGGCACCTATTTTGTGAGAGTATACAGGGGAAACTTATGATTTCAGTCCCTTTCCTTAAAAAGAAGTTTGGGGCTGGGAAAATGTTGTTTGGCCTATAAACTGCTATTTTCTATAATAGATATATTTTTTAACAGTGTCACTTGTAACTTTCATCCCTTGTGGGGGCATTTGTTAATTTTTGGGTATAATACTCCTTTCTATTGAAATTGGTGGTTTGGAACTTACGTAAATCAGCACAATAGGTTAAACGCTTAGCTTGCTGGCGCCAAGTAAATCGTGGTTTTAAGAATGCCATGAGCCCAAGGCTTTCATGCGTTTTGTTAACCACATACACCTTTAGTTAAAGAATGTTAGGTATCATAGTTTATTACTTATTAAAGCTTTGTTCTTAATATAGAATAGAATAGCTACTGTTGTTGACCTTTTAAGAAAAATACAGTGTGAAACTTTAAGTTTGTAATCTTGAAGGAAAATCTGAAGTTGAAAGGAACATGTTTTAACTAACCTTCTTTTTTTGTAGCTCGGGTGGAGGGAACAAAAGGGCTTTAAATCAAATGTTAATGGCAAATCTTACACGAAACCTGATTGTGACAGGGTATAAAAACTGATGCTTTTCATTTAATAAATTGGGTCATCTGCAGCATGCAGCTGAGGAGTTGGCTCCAATTCTTTCCGCGCCGTTTGTAGCCCATCCTCTCCTTCGGCACTCCCTGGCTGCTGGGGCTGGACCTCCGCAAGTGGCGCCCGAACAGGGACCGGAGAAGAGGTAATGTATATATGATTTCGGGGACAATTCGGCTCTCACACCAGGGTTTCTAGAGCCCCTCCACAGAGAGAAGTGGAGTCGGAAGGGTGAGTAATCCAGAATAAAGGCCTGATAAGGGGGCACACAGCATCCAAAGAGCGAAAATTATTTATTGAAATCTTGCTTCATATGGTTAGTAAAAGAGGTGTAAAAGTAACTAACCAACAACTTGCAAGATTTTTACATTTTATACAGGAAACCTGCCCTTGGTTCCCAGAAGAGGGGACCGTGAATCTTAAAACCTGGACAAAGGTAGGTGAAGAACTTAAAACCTATTATTGTCTTCTCGTTCCAGAGAAGGTGACTGTTGATGCTTTTGCTCTTTGGAATATTATTCGGGATGTTTTAGATCCCCAATCTGAGGTATCTAAGTTAAGTCAGACTTTATTTTCTTCACATAAAAGGGATCCTGATGAAAGGACACCCCTTTCTCCTAAACCTAATAGCGGATCATTGGCCCCACCATTGGTAGCAACAATAAGAAATGATGATGAAGATGATTGGCTGGATCCTGAGGATCAACAGAAATTAGAGGATGAGGAGGAAAGATATGAGAAAGAAAGAGAGGAAAGGGGAGATGGACCATTTAATGCATCCAATTTTGGAGCTACAGGGTATACAGCCTCTTTAACAGGTATAACGGGTCTGCCCTCTGGGAAACCCCCATCTATTCTACCTCCTCCTTTAAATCACCCTCCTTATCATTCTACCTCAGAAGGTCAAAGACACCTGATAAGAAAAACTGGAAATGTCAGTGATTTTATCAGACAGTGCGCTGACATTGGACCTGCATATGTGCAGGGCGTTACTATGGCAGCCACACTCAAGGGTGAAACTTAGTCTCAATTTTTACAAGGAGTCGGACAGGGTCCAAAAGGGCAAAAGGAACAGATACTTGAAAATAAAGGTGCTTGTTTCTCTTGTGGTCTAACAGAACACTTTAGTAAATTCTGCCCTCAGGGTAATCAACAACCTTATACTCCTGTGCTTCCTGGCCGTTCTGCTCCTGCAGCGCCTGTTGCTCCAGTTACGCCAGGACCAAAAACTATTTGCCCTAGATATCAAAAAGGCTTACATTGGGCGCCAGGAAAGTGGAGTGGGAGAAATCCACCTACGGCTGAAAAGGTTTCATATAGACAACTCTCCAAGGAGAAAGAGAGGAACAACATCCTGGTCCCCTAGGAGGTCTTCCTCTCCTCCAAGGGATCCTCAACTATCTCTGAGATGATGAGGTCGAGCCCCGAGAACCAACCCTCACACAGGACCACCTATAATCATCCCACTGTCGCCAGCTGTCAGTCCATCAAGATCTAGACCCCTCGTAGAGCCTGATGGACGCAACAATCCAGGGGTCCAACTTGGGGAGATATCAAGAAGCTGACTGCTGATGCCCAAAGCCTCGTTCTGTCTCAGGACCAGAATCCAAGCTTAAGTGTTTTTTATTTGTTGCCTTTTTATCTATTCTGTCTATTAATTCCGCTCAGGTAAGGGCTGAAAATAATAAGTCTTATTGGACATTTTTCCCTAACCCTCCAAGCTTTCAGCCTGTGGCTTGGGATAATGAAATGATTAAAATACATACTAATCAGTTTGATTTGTTGGGGGGTCCAGGATTACCCTCTGCTCCTTTTGAAATTACAGAAGCTATTACTGAAGGTTATAATTTTTCAGGTAGCATTCATGCTTTCCCAATATGTTTTATTTTACCATTTACTTCCTCAAAAGGGGCTTCAAATGATATTGCTGGATGTCTGCCTACTCAAATTGATGGAGCTATAACCTTTAGTCCAGTGGATAGAAAACCTAAGCCTCGTTCAGCCTATTATAAACAAAATTTCTATTCATGGACAATTATTTATCTTGGGCCTGGGAGTACCCATACATTAGATAAAGTAATTAACTACCCATTTAATGGAGCAGTGAGTTTTTATCATAAATTTTCTTATCCTAAAGGTCAATTGGGTTGTTCTATTCCACGTCAAAATGATACTTATTATTATCCAGATTTGGATAACTTGTGGGATAGAGTAAATTATGGGACAGGGTTCCCACCTTGGAATTATTGTATGTACAATACTACCGATCCAAATGTGGACCCTTATCATAATTTGAAGATATATAAGTGGAATTCTCCAAATCCAAATAAAGATTTTAGGGGATGGCTTAATAAATATAATCAATCCCTAAAGTGGACTGATGATCGCCTCCCACCTCCACTACTGGCAAATAAATTAACAGATAATGGATGGGTAGCTCCTGTGTTAACTTATAAGGCTAATGATAAAAAGAAAGTTTATTTTCAGCCCCATCTATGGAAAGCTGTAGCAGCCCTACGTCCAGTTATATGACATAGGCCATGGAAAAGTACAACCTATATAGTTAAGTCATGTATACAGAGTCCTTATGCCTTTTTGCTTGCATATTATTATGCTGATGTTGTAATTACCGTGGAAAATGATTTGTATAAAGTAAAATGTTATAATTGCACATTAACTAATTGCTTAACAAAAGATAATGGTAATATTAAGATTATGTTGATTGTAAGACAGCCTCCTTATGTTATGATTCCAGCAAATATTACAGGTGACTGGTACGATAATCAAGGTACAAGAATATTACAGCTTTTAAATAATCAGTTATTTAGACCTAAAAGGTTTATTGCTGCACTTATATTGGGGATTACTGCATTAATTTCTGTTATAGCTTCTTTGACAGTGTCCGCCATAGCTCTTACAAAGGAAGTACATACAGCTACCTTTGCAGACCAATTGTCAAAGAATGTTACTTTAGCTTTAACCACCCAGGAAATTATTGACAGAAAATTAAATGATAAAGTGGATGCTTTGGAAGAAGCAGTTTTGGCTATAGGACAGGAATTATTAACACTTAAAATAAAATTAGCCTTGCGGTGCCATTCAGATTTCAAATGGATATGTGTTACTTCATTACAAGTTAATCACTCTATTCATACCCGGAATAAAATCAAAAATCACCTTGAAGGAGTTTGGAATCATTCTGATCTCTCTCGGGATATTACTAAATTACATCAAGAAATTTTTGCTATGAGTGAGGGAGAAAAGGCTTTTGGTGCTCAAGATTTATCCTCTCAATTGTATTCAGGATTTAAAGGATTAGTTAACCGTTCTTCCTGGTTAACATTTTTTTATCATATAGGCATCTCTTTAGCAGTCTTATTAATTGTTCTTCTTCTTCTTCCAGTCATCTTCAGACTTTTAAAACAGTCTCTTACTAAGGTTTCTATTGAACTTCATACCTTCATTCTAAAAAATAAAAAAGGGGGAGATGTTGGGAGCCATAGGGCTGCTCCAGTAAAGAAAGCAAAGCCACAGTCGGCACCTGCATGAGGCTTGTCTGGTTAGCAGAGCTACAGACAAGCTGAAGAAAGAAGAAGGATTGCAGAGCAATCCCTTGAAAGACATCGGCTCCAGGAAAATAAAAATGATATCCCCTAAAAAATATGTTAATCTATTTTTCTGTGTTTATCCTTCCTTTTCTATCTCTATTCACAGCTTTCTTACTGCTAAAGATTTGCCCTGGGTACGTAAAACACTTGAACCAAAACAGAATGAAGTCATTTAAACAATGTAATGGAAAAAGCCTTTGTTTTGGAGTAACAATTTATGGCACCTATTTTGTGAGAGTATACAGGGGAAACTTATGATTTCAGTCCCTTTCCTTAAAAAGAAGTTTGGGGCTGGGAAAATGTTGTTTGGCCTATAAACTGCTATTTTCTATAATAGATATATTTTTTAACAGTGTCACTTGTAACTTTCATCCCTTGTGGGGGCATTTGTTAATTTTTGGGTATAATACTCCTTTCTATTGAAATTGGTGGTTTGGAACTTACGTAAATCAGCACAATAGGTTAAACGCTTAGCTTGCTGGCGCCAAATAAATCGTGGTTTTAAGAATGCCATGAGCCCAAGGCTTTCATGCGTTTTGTTAACCACATACACCTTTAGTTAAAGAATGTTAGGTATCATAGTTTATTACTTATTAAAGCTTTGTTCTTAATATAGAATAGAATAGCTACTGTTGTTGACCTTTTAAGAAAAATACAGTGTGAAACTTTAAGTTTGTAATCTTGAAGGAAAATCTGAAGTTGAAAGGAACATGTTTTAACTAACCTTCTTTTTTTGTAACTCGGGTGGAGGGAACAAAAGGGCTTTAAATCAAATGTTAATGGCAAATCTTACACGAAACCTGATTGTGACAGGGTATAAAAACTGATGCTTTTCATTTAATAAATTGGGTCATCTGCAGCATGCAGCTGAGGAGTTGGCTCCAATTCTTTCCGCGCCGTTTGTAGCCCATCCTCTCCTTCGGCACTCCCTGGCTGCTGGGGCTGGACCTCGGCAGTAGACTAGTTGAATGAATAATTCATTGCTTAATTGAAAACCACATAGATCATATGGCAGTACTATTTTTAATTTTTAAGGAATTCCCATACTCTTTCCAGAGTGGCTGCACCAATTTGCATGCCCACCCACAGTGGTCCAGAGTTCCAGGCCCTCCATATCCGCACCAATATGTGTGTGTATATATATAGAATATAGAATAGCTATGCCAACAGGTGTAAGAGGTATCTCATGATTTTGATTTCCATTTCCCTGATGGTTCAGAATGTTGACCATCTTTTCATGTACCTGTTGGCCACTTGTAAAGCTTCTTTGGAGACATAACTATTCAAGTCCTTAGTCCATTATTTAATCAGTGTATTTGTTCTTTTGCAACTGAGTTTTCCAAGCTCCTTATTAGTCTGGAGTCGACCCCTTATCAGATTTATAGTTTGCAAATATTTTTCTCCCTTTCTGTAGGTTACCTTTGCGTCCTAATTGGCTTTTAATTTTTTTTTTTCTTCTCCATTTGCTGTGCAGAAGGTTTTTCATCAGAGGTAGTTCCATTTGTCGATTTTTGTTTTACTGCCGGCGCTTTGCGTACACAGTCAGTGACTCTTTGGCAAGGTTATCAAGAATACACAACGGGGAAAGGACAGTCTCTTCAACAAATCAAGCTGGGAAAACTGGACATCCACAAGCAAAAGAATAAAGTTAGACCCCTTTCTTACAACATACACCAATGCCAACTCAAAATAGTTAGAGACTTAAACATGAGACATGAAACTGTAAAACTCCTAGAAGAAAACATAGGAGGAAAGCTCCATGACATTCCATTTGGCAGTGATGTTATGACTATGACACCAAAACACAAGCTAAAAACAGCATTTATTTGTGTACGGTGGGAAGTAGGGGTCCAATGGTGGTTCTACATGCATGCCCAAGTATTCCCGCAGCATTTGTTGAAGGGACCATCCTTTCCTCACTGTTCTGCAAAGCCACTCTGACCTGTGTCCAGAGCCCATCTACACGTGAGTCTGTGTTTTGTCCCACTGGTCGATTAAAAAAAAAAAAAAAAAAAAAAAAAAAAAACAACTAACTTTTTAATACCGAGTTAATACGACCTTGACTAATTCCCATAGCCTGGTATTAGGAAACTCTCTTCTCTTTTTATCAAAATCGGTGTCTTCTCTTGGCTCTTTCTTTGTGAATATTATGCTCAGGTTGCAAAATTTCCCCCCAACTTTGTGGAGGCATTTGATTAGAATTCCATAAATTAGTTCAGGAAAAATGACAGCTATGTAATACTGAAAATCCCAATCCACAAACGTGAAGCTCCTCTCCATTAATTTTACTCTTCTTTAATTACTGTTTTTAAGAGAGAAATGTTACTGTTTTTTCCTGCGTTGGTCTTACATGTCTTTTGTCTTATTATTCCTCGATATTTATTTTTATGCTATTGTACTTGGTACATTTTCTTTCATTTCCTTTTGGAATGGTTGGTTTCATGAAGACCTAACTATTTTCAGTGGGTATATTTGATTATATCATGATGAGCGGGCTTTATATTTTTCTGGATTTTGTGATTTTTCTTTATTGATGTATTTGTTTGTTTATTTATTTATGTATTATTTTGTCTTTTTGGGGCGGCACCCACAGCATATGAAGGTTCCCGGGGTAGGGGTCGAATTGGAGCTGTAGCACCAGCCTGCACCACAGCCACAGCAACGTGGGATCCAAGTCGGGTCTGCGACCTACAGCCCAGCTCACGGCAACGCCAGATCCTTAACCCATTGAGCAAGGCCAGGGACCGAACCTACATCCTCACGGATACTAGTCGGGCTTGTTAACTGCTGAACCACGACGGGAACTCCTGATTTGACTTAATTCTGCTGTGCATTTGTATCGTGTAAAGCAATTTTCTCTCAGAACGTTCTTTCTTTGGTAAGTATTTGTCAGCTGAGCTCTGATAGTTTGTACAAAGCTGGGAGACCCAGGTTGCAGAAAGCTCTGGGGTGCTGCGCTGCAATTTGGAGCTACTGGTTCAAGTCCAAATTCAGGAGGTCTGGAGACAGACGAGCAGAGTGTCAGGGCTACTGGAAATGCTCCTATGAAATTGGAAGCACCCGAATCATAAATTCCTCCAGATTCCCAGGAGGAAAGTCTGCGTTCCAAGCAAATTCCTGCTGAGGAAACGAAACTGGGAAGAAGTGAGGTTGAGGCAAGAGATGAGGGTGGAGTTCTCTGAGATGCCCTGGGCTCAGGTGCCCCACCTCCACTGGGGGTGCAGTTTGAGGTACTCCCTAACTTCCTCGCCCTGGCTGAACGCTCCCAGGCACACGGGGTCTCAGCCTTTGTCCTGTATCAGGGCTCCTTTCTCTCTCTGTTCATATTTCTGAGCAGAAAACACCCACAGCTTAAGAGTCTTAGCAAACGGAGGCGCCCCTTCCAGTGGGGAGGAGATCCCAGTGTCTCTCCTGGGGCATCTTGATTAAACCCTGAGAGCAACAGTAAACAGCAAATTGGCACAATCTGGGGGCCAGGCATTGCTTATGGAACCCCCACCAGGCCAAACTGGTTTGATGTATGGCAAAGAGTGTAAACTTTATCTTCCTGACCATGGGGCAGCGTAGATCTGTCCCCTGCAGTTGGGGGACTGAGAGGTGCCCTTTTGTGGGGTCTACTTCATAGGAAGTGCTTAGTAAATACCTGCCAATGTGGTTATAAATCATCACCATCACTAGCTTACTCATGTCACAGAGTGTTTATTAAGGATCTCTCCGTCCTGGGAGACCCTCCCTCCGCCCCTCCCCCCCCCCCCCACTGGCTCAGAGAATAGAAAGCAATGCTTCCCTTAAGGTCATGGCTAAAAATCTGGCCAGAGTGGACCGAGCTCCAGGTTTTCCATGAATGAGGATGTAGTTAACAGGAGAACACATGTCACCGGGGAATCTGATTTCTAATCAATTGGTATAATTTTCTCATGTGGTGCTATGAGAACATTAGCTCAGACACTCCCGCCTTGCACCCTTAAATTCCAGCCACGGTGCAAACTGCTCTTCTTAAAAATTCTCCCCACCAACCCAAACCTCCAAACAAGTGGAGTTACAGCAACCGCCAGGGACACAGCTGCCCTGCTGGCCCTTGTGAAAAAGGGAGCAGGAGACCATTAGCCAATTTTGGATCCAATAAAGATTTTTAAAGTCAGAATTGCCCAAGGTCACAATGGAACTCTGAGGCAAGCCCCATTACACTTGTGTTCAAAGCAGCACAACTAATGACAGCTTCCAAACTAAAAAGCCTTTAAAAAATAAAGTCTGGAGTTCCCGTCATGGTTCAGTGGTTAACGAATCCGACCAGGAACCATGAGGTAGCGGGTTCGATCCCTGGCCTTGTTCAGTGGGTTAAGGATCCGGCGTTGCCGTGAGCTGTGATGTGGGTCGCAGAAACGCGGCTCGGATCCCACGTTGCTGTGGCTGTGGTGTAGGCTGGCGGCTACAGCTCCGATTCGACCCCTAGCCTTGGAACCTCCATATACCGTGGGAGCAGCCCAAGAAATGGCAAAAAGACAATAAATAAATAAATAAATAAATAAATAAAGTCTATTAAACGAAAAGTAAAAAGTACAGGGTCATGCATTTAAAACCAAAAAGAGGAGTTTCCATTGTGGCACAGAGGGTTAAGAACCTGACAGAATGTCCATTAGGATGCGGGTTCCATCTCTGGCCTCCCTCAGTGAGTTAAAGATCCCATGTTACCGCAAGCTACTGCATAGGTTGCAGATGAGGCTCTGATCTGCAGTTGCTGTGGATGTGCCTTAGGCCTACAGAGGTAGCTCCCATTTCACCCCAGGCCTGGGACCTTCCATATGCAGCAGGTGCAACCGTTTAAAAAAACGAAAAGAAAAGGGACTATAAGTGTTTGTGTGTACGTGTGGGTAAATCTAGAAAAATGTCTGAAAAGCTCTACACCAAAGTACTTGCCGCTGTAGTCTTTGAGGTTGAGGACCAGAGGTGGTCTTTATGCTTCCTGATCGCTCTGACTTTGTTTCTGTTTGCAATATACATGCACTGCTGCAAAGACCATAGGAGATTATAAAATAGTTTCGTCAGCAACAAAGAAAGAGGATGAGGAAACCAAAAACCGGTTTTTGCTCCAGATTACTCTTGGGGGAAGTACGGATGGATGTTACAGAGGACCTTTTCAGAGTACAGTCTGAATGAAGACCGGAGGTTCTGGGCTGCCTGTTGAAGGCAGAGAGTACTCGTCGGGGAGAGTGGAGGAAAGAGGTGGGAGCTAGGACAGAATTCGGGATCAAAGGAGTGTTCGATTTGCAGAGACCCCGAGACTCAGGGCAGAGTTCCTTCCTTCCAAGGAAATGAAACCTCACAGCAGCCCAGACTCAGAGCAGAGCCCCTCCCTCCCTCCCAAGGAAATGAAACTTACAGCAGCCCAGACTCAGGGAAGAGCTCCGCCCTCCCAAGGAAATAAAACTTACAACAGCCCAGACTCAGGGAAGAGCTCCGCCCTCCCAAGGAAATGAAACTTACAGCAGCCCAGACTCAGGGAAGAGCTCCGCCCTCCCAAGGAAATAAAACTTACAACAGCCCAGACTCAGGGAAGAGCTCCGCCCTTCCAAGGAAATGAAACTTACAGCAGCCCAGACTCAGGGAAGAGCTCTGCCCTTCCAAGGAAATGAAACTTACAGCAGCCCAGACTCAGGGCAGGGCTCCGCCCTTCCAAGGAAATGAAACTTATCGTAGGCCAAACTCAGAGCAGGGATCCTCCTTTCCAAGGAAGTGAAATCTACAGCAGCCCAAACTCAGGCAGAAGAAGACAGACAGGCCAACAGGTTCAGACAGCCTGCTCGCCGCTCCACGCCCCCCACTGCTCTCCTGCCCCAGCGCCGAGATGGATACCCCTGTTAGGGACCTAGACAAGTTCATCGAAGACCACCTCCTGCCAAACACATGTTTCCGAACGCAGGTCAAGGAAGCCATCGACATCGTCTGCGGTTTCCTGAAGGAGAGGTGCTTCCAGGGGACCGCCGACCCTGTTCGCGTCTCCAAAGTTGTGAAGGTGAGTCTGGGACTGCCTGGCCGGGAGAAGGTGGCGAAATGAATGTCTCTCTGGCCACAGACACAGACAGACAGACAGCAAGACCTTGAGGTGCCTGGGGCTCGTGGCTTCTGCCTGCTCCACGACAAATACGTAAGCACAGCTTGGAGGAGGAAGCAGCTTCTGGGCTGAGGGCCTCCATCTGGGAGTGTCTACCACATGCCCGGGTGCACTTTGTGACCCGTCTCTGTCGCGCCCACTTCAGAGACAGGACTAGGGCAGCCAGCTCTTGCCTCAGTCTGCTCACCAGTGACCGGGCTGGGAATCACCATTTCTGCACAGCCCTGAGCTGGTGAGGAGCGTAAGCTGGGAAGGCAGACAGCCCCTACCGGCTGTGAAATCCTGGCAACTCACTTACTTACCTTCTCTGTGTCCCAGTTTCCTCACCCATAAGTCCCAGTACCTTCTAGGGCTCGCAGATCAAGTGAAATAAGGCGTGTCACCCACCCTGCATGGGCCAGTCAGTGTGCATACCCACTCGTGATATGGGATCAAAAGAGACAGGGAGGACAGAACACAGGCCCTGGGAAAAGGCAACCAGGCTGTGAACCGCATCTCTGCCCCCTACTAGCTGTGTGAGGGGGCTGACACATCATCTCTCTCAGCGTCTGTTTCCTTCTCTGGATATGGGAGCAGCTATTAGGAGCAGCGGCGTCCCAGGGTCCTTGTGCACATTCGAGGAGTTGAGACTGGGAAGGCCTTCAGGACAGGGGCGAGCACTCCAGACTCTTAGCGACTGTGCTCAGCATTTTGCTCAGGGAGGCTCTGCTCAACAATCAATGTCTGTTCTCTTTCTCATCACCTGCCTTAGGGTGGCTCCTCGGGCAAAGGCACGACCCTCAGGGGCCGATCAGATGCTGACCTCGTCGTCTTCCTCACCAAGCTCACAAGTTTTGAGGATCAGCTTCAGCTCCGAGAAGAATTCATCCAGGAAATTCGGAGACAGCTGGAAGCCTGTCAAAAAGAACAAAAGTTTAAAGTGACGTTTGAGGTCCAGACTCCACGACAGGAGAACCCCCGTGCCCTCAGCTTCGTGCTCAGCTCCCCCCAGCTCCAGCAGGAGGTGGAGTTTGATGTCCTGCCCGCCTTTGATGCCCTGGGTGAGTGCTCCCAGCCACAAGGCGTCTCAACCTTTGTCCTATGTCAGGGCCTCTTCCTCTCCCTCTGTCTCTCTTCGTGTTTCTGAGCAGAAATCTCTCACACTGAGAGTCCTATTAAGACAGGGCGTCTTGGAGTTCTCTGTGGCACCCAGGGTTAAGGTCTGGCATTGTCACTGAAGCAGCTCGGGTCACTGCTGTGGCAGGGGTTGGATCCAAGGGAGGTGACATTGAACCTGAGGCCCGAGGGAGGAGAAGCAACCAAGCCAGAAAGATCTGGGGGTTCCAGGAAGAGGAAACGGCAAAAGGCCAAAGGCCCTAGGACAAGCATGAGGTTGGCTTCTGTGTGTGTGTGTGTGTGTGTGTCTTCTTTGGTCTTTTTAGGGCCACACCTGCAGCATGTGGAGGTTCCCAGGCTAGGGGTCGAATGGCAGCTACAGCTGCTGGCCTACACCACAGCCACAGCAACGCTGGATCCTTAACCCACTGAGCGAGGCCAGGGATCGAACCTGCAACCGCATGGCTCCTAGTCGGATTCGTTTCCACTGCACCATGATGGGAACTCCGAGGTTGGCATATCTGAGGAAGAGACATAACCAGGGGAGTGAGCGGCAAAGGGACCAAGGCAGGGAGGTGAGGTGGGAGGGGCGGCAGGAGACAGGTCACACCAAAGCTCCTGGGCCACTGTGAGGACTTAGGGTTTGATCCAGATGTCCTGGGAGGCAAGAGTGGAATGATTAGGTTTTAAAGGCCTCTGGGGGCCCTGGGTGGAGAGTGGGCTGTGGAGGACCCAGCGAGGAGGCTGCTGCCAGGTCTGCTGTGTCCAGGTGAGAGGTGATGGTGGCTTGGGTGGGGTGACAGCAGGGGCGATGGGAGAGGGGACACTAGGGATGGACTTCAGGCCTCCTGGCTCGGGGCCTGCTGGCCTTTCCACTGCACCCTGGGGCCAGGGAGCTTGTCTCCCCCCCCCCCAGCCCACCCCACCCCACCCCCAGGGTGACTGAAGGAACCTCAGAGAAGAGCCGGCCTCTGCACATTATGGCTTCATTCCCAACAGGTCAGTGGACCCCGGGCTACAAACCCAACCCGGAAATCTACGTCCAGCTTATCAAAGAGTGCAAGTCCCTAGGGAAAGAGGGCGAGTTTTCCACCTGCTTCACGGAGCTGCAGCGAGACTTCCTGAGGAACCGACCAACCAAGCTGAAGAGCCTCATCCGCCTTGTCAAGCACTGGTACCAGACGGTATGGTGGGTCCCTTCTAGACAGAGAGCCGAGGAGGAGGAGGGGGAGGAGGAGGGAGAGAAGGAAGAGAGTGAGGACCCAGGGTGGGGGCAAGGAGGAGGGAGGGATGTGGGGAGAAAGCAAGGATGAGACAGTGGGAAGCGGGAAGAAGGAAGTGACGGGAGGAGAGAGGTGTCGGGAGGAGAGGAAGGAGAAGAGGGACCAGGAAGGATGTGGGAGGTGGGAGGAAATGAACAGAGAAATGGAGAGGAGGGAAAGAGCATGACGGAGGGGAGAGGGCAGGGAGCAAGGAAGGAGAGGATGAGGGGAAGAAGATGGAGGAGCAGAGGTTGTGGAGGTGGGGGCGGGGGGGTGGGGGGGGAGAAGAGGGGACAAGGGTAGGGCCCAGGACAGGTGCCAGTGAACCCAGGTCCCTCATTCCTCCTGATCTTCCCACATTGGGAAATGACAGAGAACCCCGTCCGTTCAGTTACTCCCGACTAAACCATCATTCGTTCTTCTCTCTTTCACACACACACACACACAAACACACCCATCCAACCAGTCTGCAGATGACTTGGTCTTTATCTAAACTATATCCTTCATTGTCATCAACTGTCACCCGCTCTGTCACTCACTTCCTGATCCAAGTCTTCTTAGGAGGCTCACAGGATCTGCCCTTAACCTCTCTGAACGCCTGTCCCTGCTCCCCACCACTCCCCAAGGCCATGCTCTCCTCCTCATTAATCTTCCAAAAAGGAAATTCTGCTCCAGCCTCAGGGCCTTTACATGTGCTTATTTATTAGTTTATTGTCTGACTCCCCACTGAAATGTACACGTGAAAAGAGATTTGTGTATTTCAGTCACTGCTGTGTCCCCAGACATGAGAGCAGTGCCTAGCACATAACAGATACTCTGTAAAGAACTGTTGATTGCATAAGTGCTATGACCACACACACACACACACACACACACATGCACACCTTTATGTCCACTTCCAAGCTGTCTGAATTTGGGCAAGTGACTTAGTCTCTTATGCTTCCTGTTTTCTCACTTGCAAAGAGGAAGATGGCGCAGCAATGGTACATCCCATACTGTGGTCCCTCACATGCAGATTGCTTGGGTAGTATGCACACTGAGCAATATTAATTCCTCAAATCCATGAGCATGGTGTACCTCTCCATTTATTATTGTCGTCTTAAGTTTCTTTCATCAAAGTATTATACGCTTCGGGGTACAGGTCTTTTACCTCTGCAGTTAAACTTATTCCTAGTTTTTTATTCTTTTTTGATGTAATTGTAAATGGGATAATTCTAAAATTTCTCTTTCTGATAAAGGCTTGCTTTTCACATAGAGAAATGCAACCAACTTCCTTGTATTTTGTTTGTATCCTATAATATTCCTGTAATTAGTTCTAGAAGTTTTTTGGTGGAGTTTCAAGGGATTTCAATATATATTATTATGACATCTGCAGATAGTGACAGTTTAACTTCTTCCTTGTTTAATTTGGATTCATTTTGTTTCTTTTTCATGTCAGGGAACACGACTTGCAATACTATGTTTACTAAACATGGGGAGAGTGGGCATGTTTGTCCTGTTCCTGACCTTAAAAGACAAGCTTTCAGCCTTTCGCCATTGAGTAGGATATGATCTGTGGGTGGATCATATACGGCCAATACTGTGTTACCTTCCCTCCAAACCCACTTTGTTGAGAATTTGTATAATTAATGGATGTTGGGTTTTCTCAAGTATTTTTCCCACATTCTGTGGAGATGATCACATGCTTTTTATCCAATTGCTTGATTTGTGGCTATTGAGCCATCCTTGCATCCCTGGCATGTAACCAGCTCTTCACAGTGGATGATCTTTTAAGATATTGCTGAATTCGCTTTGCTAATGTTTTGCGGAGGATTTTTGCCTCTATGATCATCGGGCCTATAATGTTCTTTTTTTGTAGTATCTCTGTCTGGTTTTAGTATCAGGGTACTGTTTTCATAGAATGAGTTTGAAATCGTCTCTTCCAATTTTTTGGAACAGTTTGAGAAGAATAGGCATTAACTCTTCTTCACACAAAAGCTGAACAAACCCATTTTTCTAATTTTGTTTCCCTTTCTCAGTGTAAGAAGCCTCATGGAAATAAACTGCCCCCACAGTATGCCCTGGAGCTCCTGACAGTCTATGCATGGGAGCAAGGAAGCGGGAAAACAGATTTTAGCACAGCTCAGGGATTTCAGACTGTTTTGGAATTAGTCCTAAAGCATAAGAAGCTTTGCATCTTCTGGGAAGCATATTATAACTTTAAAAACCCTGTCGTTGGACGATATCTGACTGAGCAACTCAAGAAACCCAGGTACTCTATCCCTGCATGGCTCGGCTCCCCCCATAAATGAACCTCTGATTACAGCTGTGGCAGCTTGGAAAGGGAGCAAGTGGGACGGTTCCACATTTATTGATCATGGCCTTCCAGTCCCTGTTCTGCGCTCTTTTCTCCTACCATCTGGTTTAAATAATAATAACCTCCAAGCCTGTGAGGCAAGCACTATGCTACCTACTCTACAAGATGACTGACGTTTGGAGAAATAAGCGCTTGCCCAAGCCTCAACAATAAAATGGGTGGAAGAGCTGAAATGTGACTGAAAGAACAATAGCCACAGCAATGATAATAATTGTTCCCAGGAACTAAGAGCTTGCTGTAAGACTAACAGCAAGCTTACTCTCATAGGAGTGTAAAATGTTGCTTTTCAAAACTGACGTGTGGAGGTCCCGTGGGCGCTCAGCGGTTAACGAGTCTGACTGGCATCCATGAGGATGCAGGTTGGATCCCTGGCCATGCTCAGTGGGTTAAGGATCTGGAATTGTTGTGAGCCGTGGTGTAGGTCGCAGACGTGGCTCGGATCTGGCATTGCCGTGGCTGTGGCGTAGGCCAGCAGCTACAGCTCTGATTCGACCCCTAGCCTGGGAACCTCCATATGCCTCAGGTGCAGCCCTGCAAAAAAACAAACAAACAAACAAAAAAACCACTGACATGTATTGACGCCTTATGATGTTCCGGTTACTGTGCTGAGCATTCCACTTGCTTGTCTAGCTCCTCATACAACGTCCTTTGAGGGAAGTATGTGCAAACCTCCCCATTTCACAGATGAGGATACTGAGGATTCGAGATTCAGGGTGAATCTCACTGTAAGTCTCACCAATCAGGGTGAGAAATGAAATTCAAAGCCAGGTCTATCAAGGCCCAAGTGCAAGGCTCTTCCTTCTGCTCACTGCCCTTTCACAGGGCAGGGCACCAGGACACATACCAAGGAGCAGTGCCCTGCTGGGCCCCTCCTGCTGCCCTGAGTCCCAGTCTGCCCAAGGTTGGGATTTTGCTCTGCCAGGAGCCCTAGACGCCCAGACACAGCCCAAGTACTCATCTCTCTCTATCTAACTGTTGCTCTTCAGGCCTGTGATTCTGGACCCGGCTGACCCTACAGGCAACGTTGGTGGTGGAGACACATACAGCTGGCAGCAGCTGGTAGAAGGGGCACTAATCTGGCTGAATTATCCGTGCTTTTTGAAATGGAACAGGTCACCGGTGGGATCCTGGAAGGTGTCGGTGAGACCTTCCGCTTCTTCTCCATTGTCCTCCCCCACCCCCACACAGCTCGGGGTGCGTAGATGGGGACCATTCTCTCCAAAGAAATTGCCTCTTGCTAGAGGTCCCTCATATTCATAGAGTTTCAGGCTGTGCTCTCTCTTTTACAGCCATTTTGGCCCCATTCAGAGGGTTCCTGGATTTCTCACATCCCTTATCCAGAATTTGTTCTTTAAGGAATGCCTTCTTGGCCAGTACTAACATTTTTAATAGCTCCAGTTGGCTCATTCCACTGAGAAGAAAAACAAACAATAACAACCACCACTTAATGAATACCTGCTTTGGACTCAGGTTCTGTTCTAAGCCTCTTAAAATGCATTGTTTCATGAAATCCTCAGCACACCCTATGAGATGTGTCCTCTCCTCCCATCTAACAGATGAGAAAAGGAAGCTCAGAGAGGTGAAGTCAGGAGTTCCCGTCATGGTGCAGTGGTTAACAAATCCGACTAGGAACCATGAGGTTGCGGGTTTGATCCCTGGCCTTGCTCAGCGGGTTAAGGATTCGGCATTGCCGTGAGCTGTGGTGTAGGTTGCAGATGCAGCTCGGATCCCGCGTTGCTGTGGCTCTGGCGTGGGCCGGTGGCTACAGCTCCGATTAGACCCCTAGCCTGGGAACCTCCATATGCTGTGGGAGCAGCCCTAGAAAAGGCAAAAAGACCAAAAAAAAAATAAAAGAGAGAGAGAGAGAGGTGAAGTCACCTGCTCAAGGCCACTCAGCTGGAGTGGGTGATCTAGGATTCCAACTCGGTGGACTCCAAGCCAGTGCTTATTCCACTGAGCTAACCAGCCTGCTTGGCATCCTCCTCCCCCAAAATCATGTGACAAACAAGGGACTCGGTGCAGCTGAGGTCCTGGGCATGTCACACAGCTACCTAGGGGCAGAGAGCTCCCTCTTTCCACCCCAGGAATAGGGTGTCTTGCGCATGCCGGGGTCAGAAGTATTGATGATGTCATAGGTGGGTTTCCTAGGAAACAGAGTCTGGGGTGAAGCTCAGTGTTCAGGATGTCTTGGGGGCAGAGCAGTGGAACTGACCCCCTGTGTAAAGGAGGGTTGCAAGGGGAGAGGCACAGCTGGGATGAAGCCCCCGCCGAGCTCAGCCCACCCCACTGGGGAGCCCTTGAGCTCCAACAGCCTTCAGAGTTGTCCTGAAGGACCCGACTTCCTTGTCCTGAGTGGCCAGGTCTTCATCGCCCCACATGGATTAGCCACTGAATGTGGACAACTCAGGAGAGGGTGTGGCCTTCCTCATGGGGGGCCCAGGTGGCATGTCACAGTGTCCACCATAAATGTTCACTGGGACCAAAGCCACGGTGGGAGGGCTGGCTCATCAATGTGATCATGTGCTTTCCCTTTCAGCCTGAGGCCAAGGCCCCTCCACAGGAGGAAGATATCTAGACGTGCACCAGAGCATCTTAAGAGTGAGGTCCCTGGAGCCGCCTGGACCAGCCCCCTCATCCCTAGGGTCGGGGCCCGGAGCCTTCATCCCTAGAGGGCCATGAGTTGGTGTCAGACCTGGCACCAGAATCCAGGTCTTTGACCCCCTTGCTGCTATTCCGTGCTCTGTCTCCTTTCACAGAGAGTATTTCCCCATAGGCCTCTCCCCACCAGAGAGGAGAGGTCTCTAAGCCACAACAGGAAAGACTTAGACAAGAGTGGAACCCCAGCCTGGACTTTCTTCTGTGTACCTGGTGGAGAGTTATGGTCCAAAGTATCGTCATTACAATAAAAATAGGAGTTCCTCTTGTGGTTCGGTGGTAATGAATCTGACTAGTATCCATGAGGACCAGGGTTCACTCCCTGGCCTCACTCAGTGGGTTAAGGATCCAGCGTTGCCATGAGCTGTGGTGTAGGTTGCAGACACGGCTAGGATCTGGCATGGCTGTGGCTGTGGCTGTGGTGTAGGCCGGCAGCTGCAGTTCCAATTTGACCTCTAGCCTGGGAACTTACATATGCCACATGTGGGGCCCTAAAAAGACAAAAAATAATAATAAAATATAACATAATACAATATAATATAATAAAAATAGTATCAAATACCATTTGTTGGGTGTTAATTAACCACAAGGCACAGGGCCAAGAAGTATCTCTGCATAGTGTGTGCATGTGTGTGCGCGTGTGTGTGTGTGTGTGTGTGTGTGTGTGTGTATCCAGTGATTCAGCTACAAATATTGAGCACCTGCTATGTGCCAAACATCGTTCTGAGCACTGGAACATAGCGTTGAGCAAAGCAGACACAAATCCCTGCCTCATGGAGCTGTCATTTTGTGGAATATTTACTATTGGATAGACTAGGATCCTTCCAGTTTTCAATTACGAATAATCCTTGAGACAAACATCTTTGGTTCATCCTTTGTCCACATCTCTGATTATTTATCCAGGGAATATTTTAGAACTGCCCTGTTTAATACAGTAGTCACTAGTCATACATGTTGATTGAAATGTAGCTCGACCCAATCAAGATGGGCTCAACTTGGAGTTCCTGTCATGGCGCAGCAGAAATGAATCCAACTAGGATCCATGAGGTTGTGGGTTCAATCCCTGGCCTTGTTCAGTGGGTTCAGGATCCGGGGTTGCCTTGAGCAGTGATGTAGGTCGCAGATGTGGCTCAAATCTGGTGTGGCTGTGGTGTAGGCCAGCAGCTACAGCTCTGATTCAACCCCTAGCCTGGGAACCTCCGTATGCCACAGGTGTGGCCTTAAAAATTGAAAAAATAGATAAAAGATGTGCTCAACTTTGTTTCTTAATTTTCTGATCTCATTTTTTTTTTTTTGCTGTAAATTTGTACTGCTTGTACGACCCCAAGAAACAATAAAGCAGTTTTTCTTGCACAAGAATTTTTAATAAGTATATCTCTCAACTGAGCTCTGATAGTCTGTGCAAAGCCGGCCAGCCTGGGTTATAGACAGCTCTAGGGTGCTGGTATTGGGAGCTCTTGGTTCAAGTCCAGATTCGTGAGATTTGGGAACAGAGGAGCAAGCTCTGTGGGCTGGCAGAAATGCTGATATGAAAACAGAAGCACCTGAGGCAGAAATTTCTGATTCCCCTGAGAGAAAGCCCTACCAGGAGCAACGTCCTGCTGGGAAAACGAAACTGGGCAGAGCTCCTGTTTAGCCAAAGGAGATAAGGGTGGAGTCCTTCCCTGCTCCCCACCCCACCCCCCTTGAGGAAGCTCCTTGCTGTATCCTATAGCAGCTGCACCGTTTACAACCCCTTCAGCAATAAATGGGGTTTTAGTTTCTCCACATCTTTGCTAAGACGTTTTGTTTGTCATTTGGATTATAGTCATCCTAGCTGGTGTAAAAGTTATAGACTCAAAATAATCAGGTCTGCTACACAAGGTCAGGACCCTACTTGGGAAAGAACGGGATCCTGACACATAGACTAGGGGAGTAAGGGTCAGAGTCCCTGAAAATCTTGAATCTCTAGATTCCTCTGAACCTGGGGCTCGTAATAATCCCAACCACCCCTCTTGTTAAAAGTTGACAGACAGGAGTTCCCTTAGTGGCTCATGGTTAACGAACTCGACTAGGATCCATGAGGATTCGGGTTCGATCCCTGGCCTCACTCAGTGGGGTTAAGGATCTGGTGTTGCCGTGAGCTGTGGTGTAGGCCGGCACCTGCAGCTCCAATTCGTGGGTGCAGAGCTAAAATGCAGGAAAAAAGAAGTTGACATATGAAATTCACCATCACAGCAGAGAAGGGGTCTGTGTGTGCTTTCTGGGAGCTGCCTGGGAGGTTCATTTTCATGGGTCTGGACACAAGAGTTGCATGTCTGTCTCCCCTCTAGCCTGTGCACTCCTGGGCTTGTTTTTCATCCATGCTGGGTGGGGTAAGTGCCCAGGGAAATCCAATAGGTATCCATGTGTGTGCTGAGGAACGAGGCACACAGAAGCGGACCTTTGTTGTTGTTGTTGTTGTTGTTGTTGTTGTGGCTATTTCTTGGGCCGCTCCCGCGGCATATGGAGGTTCCCAGGCTAGGGGTGGAATCAGAGCTGTAGCCACCGGCCTACGCCAGAGCCACAGCAACTCGGGATCCGAGCCGCGTCTGCAACCTACACCACAGCTCACGGCAACGCCAGATCCTTAACCCACTGAGCAAGGGCAGGGACCGAACCCGCAACCTCATGGTTCCTAGTCGGATTCGTTAACCACTGCGCCGCGACGGGAACTCCAGAGGCGGACCTTTTGAGACCTGTGTTTGCTCAGTGGCAGAACTGAAACCTGAGTGACTGAAGCTTTGCCTTGCTGTGTGTCCCTGAACAACAGACCCGCTTCAGGGTCTCTTTTGTCTCGCTGTGCTCATTGATTCTGAGTTCCAAGGCCACTGGGAATGGGGAGAAGGGGAAAGAGCCTCAAAAGATGACCTCTGGGAAAATAATCTTTTTAAAATTATAAATAGAGATATAACTGCCTCATTTTGCTATACACCTGAAACCTAACACAATATTGTAAATTTATAAGTTATAGTTCGATGGAGAAAAAAAAAAAAGATGTCCTCTGGCCCCCTACGAAATATTGTTAAAAAGTATTTGCTTAACAAATACTTTATAGCCATCGTGTGCCCGGTTCTGTTCCAAGCAATATGCAAGTATTTAATCCTTACATTAAAGCTATGAGGAGTTCCCATCATGGCGCAGTGGTTAACGAATCCGACTAGGAACCATGAGGTTGCGGGTTCAGTCCCTGCCCTTGCTCAGTGGGTTAACGATCCGGCGTTGCCGTGAACTGTGGTGTAGGTCGCAGACGCGGCTCGGATCCCGAGTTGCTGTGGCTCTGGCGTAGGCCGGCGGCTATAGGGGTCCGATTGGACCCCTAGCCTGGGAACCTCCATATGCCACGGGAGCGGCCCAAGAAATAGCAAAAAGACAAAAAAAAAAAAAAAAAAAAAAAAAAAAGCTATGAGAAAGGTACAATTGTTACCCCCATTTTACAGATAGGGAAATCAAAGCACAAAAAGGACCAACAATGTGCTCAAGGACACAGATCTAGTGTGTATCAAGCCCTCATGAGCCAGCGCCGGTGACTCCCCTTTTCACTACAGCAGCTGAGAGGCTGGCCGATAGTCATAGGGGCGGGGAAAATCCTGAGGCAGTCAGCTGGAAAGGCCCTGTGAGTTTCCTTTTCCCCTGTGATGAGTTTCGGTTTTCTGGCTCTGGGCATAAAAGTTCTCTTTCTCTTCTGCCTCCAGCTCAGCCATTAGCTGTCTTCTCAGCAGCCAGCCAGAGCAATGGGAAACTGGGGGTCCCATCTCTATGACCGGCCTCCTCAGAAACTGGGAGAGTTTGTCCAGAACAACCTGAGACCCTCTGAAGACTGTCAGAAACAGATCGACCAGACCGTGGACACCATCTGCAAAGTCCTGCAGGATGCTGAGCAGTTGCCCCTGGTGATAAGCGTGGCCAGAGTGAGTAGAGGGCTGGGGTCAGGCCTTCAGGGAGCCAGAGGGAAGAAAGACTTGGTGCTGAGCACCTACTGTGTGCCAGGCCCTGGGCACACAGACATCATCATATTCCCCATGCTGCTCAACTGAGATGGTGGGATACAGTACAGAGTTTAGGAGTACAGGTTGGGAGCTGGTTCTGCCTCTTACTACTGTGTGACCCAGAGCAGTTTGCTTAACCTCTCTGTGCCTTAGTGTCTGAGTCTATAAAATGGGAGAGCAATAATACTCATCACAAAATGTTAAGAGGCTTGAGCATATAATGTTCTTGCACAGGGCTTGGTACAAAGTTAGCACAAAAGAAGTTCCCATTTGGGGCAGCGGGTTAGGGATCCAGCATTGCCGCAGGTTGCAACTGTGGCATGGGTTCGATCTTTGGGCCGTAAACTTCCACATGCTTTGGCACAGCCAAAGAAAAAAAAAGTGAAATAAATTAGCTGTGATTACTGTTATTGCTTCTAATCTCCTTATTTTCCAGAGGGGTAAACTGAGGCTAGAAGACTTCAGTAAAGCTTCCTACCGATGCTCTGTGGTTTCAACAGCCAGGGGTGGGGCGCTCTCATCAGTTAGAAATGTTTGGTGCTACAGACACAAATCCTGGGGCTGAGACGGAAGATTCTGGACCTTTGGAGAAGAAAGGATGCTGAGAAGGTGCTAGGACCCTAGGGTAGGGAGAGGGCATTGTAGAAGATGCCCAATCCCAGGCTCTCCAGCACTGGAATCCCGCTTCTCTGCAGTCACAGCGCTTTCTGGCTTCTGCCCTTACATGCATCCACTAGCCCCAGCACTAAAGACATCCGAGCCTTTGGCGTCTTCTGCCTGGGCCCAGATGAGGAAACTGAGGCACGGGGAAGTTATTTAATAGTTGATATCCAATTTGGGATTGTAAGCGCTAGTGATCCGTTTGGGAGCTTGCACCCTTAACCACGAAGCCATCCTACCTCTCAACATTGTTAACTTTTTTCTAACACACGCAGCGCCGGGCGGCAGGGGAGTGGGGGCGGGGGCGGGTCGCCAAGCCGCGCGCGTGCGCGTGTGAGGCAGGGCGCTCCGCGGCCACCCGAGCGGAAGCGGAAGCGGAAGCAGGTGGAGCGCTAAGACCGCACGGCCCCCGCTGCAGAGGCTTGAAAAATGCTCTCCTGCAGCTACCTGCTGTGTGCACAGATTTTGTCGGAGACTTGAAGGGGACGGAGCTTGACGCAGCTCTCTCCAACAAAGACCGAAATCTCCTCTCCGAGGCCTAAAAGAACGTGGTCGGTGCCCGGCGGTCTTCCTGGAGGGTCCGCAGCAGCCTTGAGCTTTAGAAAAGCAAGGCCGATGAGAACGGCGAAGGTGCAGGCTTATCGGGAGAAGATGGAGAAGGAGGGCTGGAGACGGGGTGCAAGGACGCACTGGCTCAGCTGGACGACCTCCTCATCGACAACTACACAACGGTTTCCTGTGCAAGGAAAGGTCTTCTACCTGAAGTTGAAGAGCGACTACTCTCGCTGCCTGGCCCAGGCGGCTCCCGGCGAGAAGGAAAACAGCGTGACCTAAGCCTTGGAAATCGGCAAAGAACATGTGCACCTGACGCACCCAGGCGGCTGGGCCTGGCCCTCAGCTTCTCCGGGTTCTATTACGAGATCCAGGAGGCGCGCAAGCAGCCCTGCCTCTTAGCCAAACAGGCCATCGAGGATACCAGAGCCGAGCTGGAGTCCTGCAAGGACTCCACGCTCATCATGCAGCTGCTGCGAGACAACCTCACCCTCTGGGCCAGCGACCCGTAGGACTGGGAAGCCAGAGAAGGCAACCAGGCGCCTTGCTGGGCTGACGGTTGCCCCGAGCCCAGGGGAGCTCCCTTTTCGAATCGTGCAGACAGGTGCGTCCAGCTGGTTTTACCACAACTGTCGGTCTAGGTAAAAGGCAGGAGATAGCAGTGGGGAAGTTAGGAAGGAGAGTTAGCCAGACAGGCTGCAGTAAGTATTCAAGGAATTCAGTGGGTAAAATAAATACTACTTTGGGGATATGATTTCCAAAACAAGCTGATAGCATTTCCTTAAGCAGTACTGCTGTGCATGCAAAAATGAATTCACCCCTCTCACCTCTTTCTTCAGCTAATGGAGAACAGGGGAAGCTGAGACCCTTGCTTCTGTCAGTCAGCTTAATAACCATTTAATGTGCGGTTTCAGTAGTGCCTTGTTTGTTTTTTTCCTTTATACAGCCACACCTAGGTCATATGGAAGTTCCAGGCTTGGGGTCCAATATGACTGTAGCTGCTGGCCTTCACCACAGCCATAGCAATGCCAGATCCAAGCTGCCTCTGTGACCTACACTGCAGCTTGCCACATCCCTAACCCACTAAGCGAGGCCAGGGATCGAACCCGCACACTCATGGAGACTATGTCAGGTTCTCAAACCACTGAGCCACAATGAGAACTCCCAGCACCTATTTTCCCTCTTTAAATTATGACATGGACAAACCTTTTCAATGCAATGCATCTAAAATTTTGATACCTGTGACTTTGGGAGTGTGTATGATTGTTTAAGAATCATAGATTTTCTGGAGTCCCCGTTGTGGCACAGTGGAAACGAATCTAAGAACCATGAGGTTGCGGGTTCCATCCCTGGCCTCGATCAGTGGGTTAAGGATCTGGCGTTGCTCTGAGCTGTGGTGTAGGTTGCAGACACGGCTCGGATCTGGCATGGCTGTGGCTTTGGCTGTGGCATAGGCCAGCGGCTATAGCTCCGATTCGACCCCTAGCCTGGAAACCTCCATATGCCACAGGTGCGGCCCTAAAAAGACAGAAAAGACCAAAAAAAAAAGAATCAATGGATTTCCTTTTGTAACTCTTTGGCTATCGTCCTTGTGTATCCTGACAGCGCCAAGTGTGTCAGCCCATGTCAATCATGATGGGTGATTACAAAATGCCAGACATATATTAAATGTTTTGGAATTCAGTGGGTAAATAAATGCTACTTTGGGGATATGATCTCTTAAAAAATAATACATACAAAAAGTACACAGGAGGTTCCCATTGTGGCTCAGTGGGTTATGAATCCAACTATCCATGAGGATGTGGGTTCAGTCCCTGGCCTTGCTCAGTGGGTTAAAGATCTAGCGTTGCTGTGAACTGTGGTGTAGGTTGCAGATGCAGCTCAAATCCAGGATTGCTGTGGCTGTGAGGTAGGCCGGCAGCTGCAGCTCCAATTTGACCCCTTGCCTGGGAACTTCCATATGCCACACATGTGGCCCTAAAAAGGCAAAAAAAAAAAAAAAAAAAAAAAGTACAGATCCAAGTGTACAGCCTTATAGATTGCCACAAACAGCATATATGTGTAACCTACAGCCAGATGGAGAAATGAAATGTTTCCAGCCCCCACCCAAGAGCCCCTGAACCTCGCATCCAGTCACTACCCCCAAGCCCAAACAACCACTCTCCTGACTTCTAACAGCATAAATTCTTTTGGCTGGTCTTTAAACTCTGTATAAATATAAGGTGACCAGCTATCCCATTTGCCCAGAACTGAAGGGTTTTCTGGGACATGGGCCTCTTGGTGCCAAAACTGAGAATGTCCAGGGTAAGCCAGACAGGTTGTTCACCCTATGTAAAAGAAATCGTGCACCATGCAGCTTTAGTGGGGTTTTGGACCCATCTGTTGAAGAAATGTGTGTGGTTATGGGCAGCTGTTGTTTATCATTTCGTTGTTGTCCTGTATTCCATCATGTCGATACACTGCATTTGTCCATTCTGTTGCTGGTGGCCATTTGTGGCCTCCAGTCTGGAGCTGGAATGAAAAGCGATGCTGGGGGTGTCTTGGGTGGTCACATGAACCAGACTTTTAGGCTCTGGTGACATGGAGCTTTTGCTTGTGTTGAGAAACATTTCTACCTGCTGGGGCACCCTGTGACCCCCCCCCCCTCCACACACACACACACACACACACAAATGGTTCAGAGGCTCACATCGGCTTCTCTGTTGCTGACAGGGTGGCTCGTACGGCCGGAAAACAGTCTTGAGGGGCAACTCTGATGGTTCCCTTGTCATCTTCATCAGTGACCTTGAGAAATTCCAGGATCAGAGTAAAAACCACTCTGAGCTCCTCAGCCAAATCTGGGCACAGTTGAAATGCTGTCAGCTCACAAGGAAGCTGGAAGCCAAGATGGAGATCCAGAACTTCAACAGTGGGCCCACCACCATCCAGCTGTTCGCTAAAGAGCAGAGCATCACTTTCAAGATCCTGCCCGCCTTCAATGCTCTAGGTGAGCCCTCCTGGGTGTGTGTGGGGTGGCGGGGTGTGTAACAGGTCTGGAGGGGCTTGTGCAGAGAGCAAAGCCAAAGAAAAGGGTGGTGGATAGCCTGAGGGTGGCATAAATACCACTGGTGCTTTCCAAAATGAAGGACTTTCAAGAGAGGCGCTTCCTCCTGCCCTGAACTTACTCTCTTCTTTAGAATGACTCTCCGTCTTCTAATTAGGAGAAAATGTTCTAGACTCTAGAATCTAGAGCTTCTCACACTGTGACGTGCACACAGATCATATGAGCAACTTGTTAAAATGCAGGTTCTGATTCAGAAGATCTGGGTCCGGGATTCTGCTTTTGTTTTTTGGTTTTTTGGGGTTTTTTTTAAGGGCCGCACCTGGAAGTTCCCAGGCCAGGTGTGGAATCAGAGCTATAGCTGCTGGCCTACGTCACAGCAACAGTCACAGCAACAAGGGATCCGAGCCATGGCTGTGATCTACATCGCAGCTCATGGCAGCAGTGGATCCTTAACCCACTGAGCAAAGCCAAGGATTGAACCCATGTCATCATGGATACTAGTTAGTTTCATTATAGCTGAGCCGCAATAGGAACTCCAGGGATTCTGTATTTCTAACCAGTGCCATGATGTTGCTTCTGGTCTGTGTACCATACTTGAGGATTTAGACTAGAATAAATGTTCATTAGAGGAAGAAGATGGAGCAGACATCTGGGGAGAGTTTGGATGGGGCAGATTTTTGACATCTGCCTTCTAATCAGGTTAACATTGATGCAAGGATTTTCCATGGGTAGCTATTTGAATGGATAAATGTTGGGGAGTTCCCATCGTGGTACAGTGGAAACAAATCCAACTAGGAACCATGAGGTTGTAGGTTCGATCCCTGGCCTCCATCAGTGGGTTAAGGATCGGGCCTTGCCGTGAGCTGTGGTGTGGGTCTCAGACTCGGCTCGGATCTGGCGTGGCTGTGGCGTAGGCCAGCAGCTGCAGCTCCAATTAGACCCCTAGCCTGGGAACCTCCATATGCCGTGGGTGTGGCCCTAAAAATACAAAAAAGAAAACAAAAAAAAAGGTAAATGGTTGGATGTATGGATAGGTGGATAGTTGGATGGATGGATGGTTGATTGAATAAACAAGTCTCAGTAGTTATAGCTTAGTCTATAGGTACATATATTATTACAAGCTGAAAATGCACTAATTTATAAGGTAGGCAGCCCCGAATTCTTATCCTGCTCCCACTATTAACCCACTTTTGCCATCAGTAAGATCAGGCTAGAAACGGCTACCTTCTAAGCCCTTTAGGACAATAAGGGTTGAGAATACTTGCCTGCCTCAAACCGGGGCTGGAGTCAAGGTGAAGGGGCACAGTGTCACTGAGAATTCTTGGAAATCCTGTTCTTCCCTCTGGTTCAGAGCCGGGTGGTTGGAGATGAGGCCCGGGCGCCCTCTGCTGGGTTCGCCCATCCTTCGAGGATGGTGTGAGAAAAAGAAATCAGCTCTTCCTCATGTGTAAGAATCAGAAGCTGCCACCAGATGGCGGTAGAGCTACACATTCCAAACATCCCTTTTCTAGAGGAAAACAATCATGGTTGCTTTCTGAGAAAAGTAACCTAACTGGGGGATTTTAAAATTACTTTTTACTAAATATGAGCCTAACTAATCTGGCCTGCTCTTCACACCAGCTCCAAGCCAACCTCTTTCACCTCTACATCCCTTTCCACAGCCATGTACCACCACTGCTCTCTCCCCAGGGTCTTTGACCCAAAGCACGACTCTTCTATTTACTTGACTTCTTGGTGTTTCAGCTTCCTCATCTGTAAGTGAGCAGCTGATTGCACGAACCACATGAGAGTTTTGTGAGGCTCACATATTTCCCTCTACAGGAAGGGCTTAAACTGTGCCTGGCATAGAGTAAGCACTCAGTCCATGTTAGCTGTATTATTGTTGTTATGAAGACGGCGGAATGCTTTTTCCGTCCGCCTCTCTGCCGCAAGTGCACAGAACCATGCCTGGCTGATAGTAAGACGTCAGTAAGTATCTGTCAAGGTGAATGATAAGAGTAATCCGGCTGCTGTCTCCTGGTTTATCTAAACCGTAGGGCTCAGCTGGCAAGAAAGGAAACCCTATGATTAAATTCTGGACTCTCTTGCCATCTCCTCCACTGTCCTTGCTTTCTCGTTTCCCTACCAGTGGTGTTCAAACTCCGGTGAGTATCAGAATCAGAAGGGAAACTTAGTAGAAAATACAGAGGCCCAAGCTCTCTCCCACTGGAGTATCCGATCTGCAGAGCTAATATGGAAAACTCTGAGTCCCAGGCTCACTGACCCAGGAGGCTCCTGGGCCTGTGTTCCCCGATTGGCTCCACAGCAGGATTCCGGGAGGCACCCAGTTTGCCCCTCGTCAGCCCCATCTCCTGGGGTTCCACTCTGCAGGGCGTGCGCCTGCCCACAGGCCTTCATCCCCAGCCTCCAGCACTCTGCCTTCACCCTGCCCGCCTGCACCCTTGACCCTCTGATTTAGAAATTCACTGCACAGGCTCGATAGCAGAATATACCACATGAGGTATATAAACATTATTGTCTTCCAGATGGGTGCCAGCGGCGCCAGGGCCATTTTTTTAAAGAAACCATCCTTTCCCTACTCATTTGGATCCCCCCTTTTTCATTTGTAACTGTGTCTCCTGTCCCTCCGTTTGGTCCTACTGACCTTTCTTAGGACAGCCCCATACCGTGTCCATAAGACTCATTTTAGAGTCTATGCTTTATTGTCTAGCAGGACAAGCCACCCCTCACCTTTTACGCAAATCTACCAGTTCTCTTAGGGACGAGGCAGGGAATGTGTGGGCTCACCAAGGTCAAGTTCCATGAATACTAAAAGTTCCACGGGTCTCTTTGATACCAGGCTTAAGTGAGAAGCCCAGCCCCTGGACCTATCGAGACCTCAAAAGATCCTTGGATATGATGAAAGCCAGCCCTGGCGAGTTCTCAGTCTGCTTCACTGAACTCCAGGAGAGGTTTTTTAATAACCTTCCCAGAAAACTGAAGGATTTGATCCTCTTGGTAAAGTACTGGTATCAACAGGTAAATTTCAAAGTGCGCGTCTATTGCTACATCCATTTCCCTTTCACTGAGATAATTCACATCCGGCAAAGTACAGCAAGCTGAAGAATACGGCTCTGCGCCTTTTTCTGTCCTTTTAGGCAACACCCAGATCAAGATGGGGCACATTTCCTGCACCCCAGCGGGCCGCCTACTCACAGGCAGTCCTCGCCCCAAACGAACCCTTGTCCTGACATTGGTCACCACAAATTAGTTTCACTTGCTTTTCACTCAGTGTCAATAGAATCAGACTATGTGCGTCACATCTGCCCTCTTTCGCTCCATATTATGCCTAAGAGGTTCGTCCATGTTGTTGCATGTGCTAGTGGGTGTTCGTTGCTTTGTTCTGGTCCCTTGCATTAATACACTGAACATTGACACATTCCACTGCTGAAGGAAATTTAGGTGGTTCTCAGATTGGGGCTGTTATGAATTAGGTTATGATGGATATTTCCCTACATGTCTTTTTGTGACTTTGAGCACTCATTTCTCTTGGGTAAATATGCAGGCATGAGACTGCTGTGCTGTAAGGCATACCATATGCATGTGTGTGTGTGTGTATGCACCTTGTGTATATGCGTTATAGAAACCCTATATAGGTATACACATACAATTAGGTGTATATGTAAATATACACGTACACATACATGCCATGCCGTGTACCAGATCACACTGCCAGCAGCAATGTGTGACAGCTTCAGGGGCTCCACATTCTTGTCAACACTTGGAATTGTCAGTCCATCGAATTTGAGCCATGGTGTCATTTTGGTCATCGGCAGGGGACAGTGACTTCCTATAGACTTCCGGTTCCTTGATTTCGGACCCTTAGCATGGAAGGAACGGTCCCCATTTAACTGCTGCCTTTTTCTTTGCCCGCAGTGCCAGGAAAAGCTGCCGGTTTCATTCCAGCTGCCGGTGTATGCTCTGGAGCTGCTCACAGTCTACGCATGGGAACAGGGCTGTGGAGCAGAAGACTTTGACATAGCTGAAGGCCTCAGGACGGTCCTGGGGCTCATCAGGAAGCCAGGAGAGCTGTGTGTCTACTGGACAGTCAACTACAACTTCGAAGATGAGACCGTGCGCAACGTCCTGCTGGGCCAGCTCAGGGCGCGAAGGTAGCACGCCTCCCACCACCCCCTCTCCTTGCCTCTTCATCTGCAGGCCAGGCTGTGCCCGCTTAGAATAAGGGCGCTTCCTCATCCTCCCCCAGCTCATTTCTTCTCCCACCAGCAGCCCAACTGATTTTTTTTTTTTTTTAATCCAATGGAATTTATAGGCCAGTAATCCTGGATCCAACGGACCCAACCAATAACGTGAGCCAAGATAATTCGTGCTGGCACCTGCTAAAACTAGAAGCTGAAACCTGGTTGTCTTTTCTGAACGAGTCACCTGGACCATCTTGGAATGTTCTGGTGAGAGGGCTTTTCCAAGCCAGTGCATGTCCTGCTGTGGGCAGCACCCCCCCCCCCGTCCCCTGCCCCCCGCCAACACTCGGCCTGCGGCTTCATCCAGGCTCTCCATGTGTCAGTTTCCTAGAGTTGCCGTGAAACCACACTGTACACCGGTGGCTTAAAGCAACAGAAGTGGATTCTTTCACAGGTTTGGGGGCTCCAAGTCCAAGATCAAGGTGCCAGCAGGGCCGCGCCCCCTCGAAAATTTCCAGGGTCAAATCCTTCCAGGCCTCTCCCAGCTTCTGAGGGTTGCTGGCATCGTGGCTTGTGGCAGTAGCCCTCCACTCTGCCTCCCTTGTCACACAGCCTCCTCTTGTGTGTCCACAGTGCCTCCTGTCCCTGTGTCTCTCTCCTCTCTTCTAAGGACACCAGTCATACCAGATGAGGGTGCATAGTGGTGACCTCGTCTTAACTTGGTCACCTCTTTGCAAAGACCCATTTTCCAAATCAGGTCACATTCATAGGTCCCGGAGGTTGGGCTTCCACATGTCTTTTCAGGGGACACAATCCAAATCCATAACACTCCACGAGGAGCCTGCCCTCCCACTGAAAGGAAGGTCAAGTGCAAAACTGAACAAAGAGAAAAGGGGGCCACAGATGAAATCGAGCAGAGGAGTGGGTGGCAGTCACCCCTGCAGATGCCAGGATAGGCTCTGAGCTCCAGTCGGGCAGGGGCAGAGGACCAGAGTGAGACGGGAGGCTGGAAAGGGGAGGACGGTCAGAGGGGCAGCCGTGAAGAGAGGCACTGGCCTCTCCCCGCCCTTCCCCAGAGGAAGAGCAAATCTATCCGCACCAACTGCCTTGCACTCTTGGGGCTTAGCAGAGGACAGTCCCACAAGAATGTTCTCTGGTTACACCAGTGAACCCATTCAGCTTTTATGGGGGTCATGGGGTTGAGGGGTGGGGGTGGCAGATGCATCATTTGAAGCCCAATAGGTCAGTTGAATTTCACATGGCACAGATATGGGTATGGGACCAATTTACATCCAAATTATGGGAGGCAGGCATCTGCACATCACTTACACAGGAATTTGAGGGCCCGCTGAGCAACGATCTGGGATAGAAATGGTAGACGTAAATTGAACTTGCCAAATTCACAGGGCCCTGGAAGTGAAGGAATCTGTGAACAGGACGTCCTTGGGATAATCGGCCAAATCTGAAAATGGATTGTTTCTGGACAGTAATAATATCTGAATCTCTTGCCTCCCTCTGCTGAGGACCCTTGTGATGACACTGGGTTGCAGCACCCTGCCCCCCACCCCAGGATAAGCTCTCCATCTCAGGATCCTTAACTGGAATGCATCCATGTAGTCCTAGACTAGGATGTGGACGTTTGAGGGGTATCGCCATTCTGCCTCCTGCCAGCAAGGTGCAGACAGGCCTGCGGGAGTCCCTGACCGCAGCAGGTGGAACAGGGGAGAGGAGATGCTCAGGTGAGGTATCATGACCCGTGCTCCTCAGAGCACGTCCTCTCCCAAAGAGGAACCGCACTTCTGTGCAGGTGTCAGACCCCATCTAGACAGCAGAATATGGTTTCTTTCCAGAAGTGGCTGCAAGGGCCAGGGAGTGAACAGGTCCCACCCTCCAGGGTCTTCCGCTCCCTTCGAGGGCACAGCTCCCCCTGCTGTGGAGGGTTGAATAGTGTTCTTGCAAAATTCAAATCCCCTGAATCCTAAGGATGTGATCTTTGGAAGTAGAGTCTTTGCAGGTATCATTAAAATGAGGTCACCCTGAGTTCCCACTGTGACTCAGTGGTTAACGAATCTGACTAGGAACCATGAGGTAGAGGGTTCGATCCCTGGCCTTGCTCAGTGGGTTAAGGATCCCGCGTTGCCGTGATCTGTGGTGTAGGTCACAGACGTGGATCAGATCCCACGTTGCTGTGGCTGTGGTGTAGGCCGGCAGCTACAGCTCCAATTTGACCCCTAGCCTGGGAACCTCCATATGCCACGGGAGCGACCCAAGAAATGGCAAAAAGACCAAAAAAAAGGCGGGGAGGGGGGAGAAGGCCATGTGACAGCAGAGGCAGGCACAAGACAAGGATGACCATGGACTGGCAGAAGCTGGAAGACACACGGAAAGTTTCTCCCCAGAGCCTTCAGAGAGCAGGGCCCTGCCCACACTTGGATGTCAGATGTCTAGTCTCCAGAATCATGATGTTATAGCAGTGCCTGGAAACCAGTCCACCTGGGCTCAGGGTGTTTAACAGAGGCTGATAGAACCTTAAAAAAGCAATGCGTGTGGTCATCAGACGTCAAAAATACATGGAGTTCCTGCTGTGGCTTAGTGGGTTACGAACCTGACTAGTGTCCATGAGGATTCGGGTTCAATCCTTGGCCTTGTCCAGTGGGCTAAGGATCTGGCGTTGCCATGAGCTGTGGGGTAGGTCCTGGACTTGACTTGGATCCAGCATGGCTATGGCTGTGGCTATGGCCGGCAGCTGCAGCTCCAATTCGACCCCTAGCCTGGGAACTTCCATATGCTCCTGCAATAGGAGTGGAGTTCCCTGGTGGCCTAGTGGTTAAGGATCCAGCATTGTCACTGCTGTGGCTTGGGTCACTGCTGTGATGAGGGTTCAGCCCTGGCCTGGGAACTTCACATGCCATGGGTGCGGGGAAGGGGGGTAGTGAGTGGGGAGGGACCTACAATAAATGGGAAAATAAGGAACAGAGCAGGAGGAGAAGCTAAGAGGTGCTGGCCATTAGCAGGTGTTTGCCACAACAGGAAGTGGAAACTGGAGAGTAATTGAGAGCCAGGGGCATTACATCTGTGAGGAGAAGGATCCAGATCTGTCCTTAGAGATCTAGTGAGGAGGAGCAACTAGGAGAATTTTTGTTTCTGGGAGATCTTGGGGTGTGTCGATACAAGAACTCAGACAAATGTGCCAGCAGGAGGGAGATGGCGGGTGGGGCAGGGGAGGAAGCTGGGGGTGGGGGGGCGGCTGGCAGGAGCCACTCATGGTGGGGGTCCTTCCACAGCCTGCATCACTCTACTCGACCCCAAGCCATCATCTCGATAAGTTCATCAAGGACTTTCTCCAGCCGGACAAGACTTTCTTAGATCAGACCAAGAAGGCCGTGGACATTATCTGTAAATTCCTTAAAGAAAATTGCTTCCGCCATTCAGCTACAAAGGTTCAGAAGATTGTCAAGGTGAGCCCTGGCGTTTCTCTTCCAGGGTGTTTCTGGTGGGGAACTAAGCGGGCTCTGCAGCCCTGGCACTCGTGACCACCGCAGTGTGCGGGCGGTGGCTGAGGGCGGGAAGCTGGGGAGATGGGAAGCTAGGACACTGGCTTTCCATGAAGGGTGCTATTGCACTGCCTCTGTCAGTGATACTGGACTTGGGATCCTGCGCTAACCTCCGAGGGCTGCTGGTGGCACATCCATTCTGACCTCCGCCTCCTCTTCCCATCACCTTCTCCTCTGGGTCTGTCTTCTCGTCCCTTCTAAGAACATTTGTCATTGGACATAGGGCCCACAGTTCCCTAAGTTAATCACATCTACAAAGACCCTTTATCCAAATAACTTCACATTCACACAGTGTCCCAGCAGACGTACCTTTTGGGGGCCACCTTTCAAACCACTGCAGATTCCAGGCTAGGTGCGTATGGAACCAAAAAGTGATGGTCTTCCTTGTTTTGGTGACTGGAGCCCAATTCATCCCATCAGCTGAGTTAGAGGTTCAGCAGATTGGGCCACTCTTCTCCGTGACTCAGCAGCCACAGGGGCTGACGCACTTCCCTCCGTGTGTTGGCCAATAGCCAGATAACTGCATGCTTGTGGCCACAAGAAGGAGAGAGGAAAGGGTTGACACTAATCTGTTCTCTCTGAGTCTGCAAAGCTACGTAGTCCTCAGGAGACGGCTTTAGGAAGTGGACTTGAGAAGTAGGTAATTTGGCAGTTGCCATCGTGGCTCAGCAGAAACGAATCTGACTAGTATCCATGAGGATGTGGGATTCGACCCCTGGCCTCGCTCTGTGGGTTAAGGATCTGGCATTGTTGTGGCTGTGGTGTAGACCAGCCACTACCAGCTCCAATTTGACCCCTAGCCTGGGAACCTCCATATGCTGCAGGTTTGGCCCTAAAAAGACCAAAAAAAAAAAAAAGAAGTAGGTAATTTATTTCTGTTTTGTAGCCATCGCTTGCTTGTGGGTAAATTCACACATCCAAGGGCATGAGATGAACCGCCTTTGGAACCATATGGTTCTATTCACTTGGAAAATAGACCCTGCCCTAAGTGGAGACTTTTTTTTTTTCCTTTTTTTTTTTTATTATCACTCAATGAATTTATTACATTTATAGTTGTGTAATGATCATCACAATCCAATTTCACAGGATTTCCATCCCACACCCCCAGCACATCCCCCCACCCCCCGAACTGTCTCCTTTGGAAACCATAAGTTTTTCAAAAGTCTGTGAGTCAGTATCTATTCTGCAAAGAAGTTCATTGTGTCCTTTTTTCAGATTCCACATGTCAGTGAAAGCATTTGATGTTGGTGTCTCCTCGTCTGACTGACTTCCCTAAGTGGAGACTCTTAACCTGGAACTACCCTTAGCCCAAATGGTGCCAGGCCCTAAGGATGGGAGGGGCTCGAGCGCTAGAAAACACTGTATCTGGATTTACCTTCCTTCCTTCACTAGGGGGGATCAACTGCCAAAGGCACAGCTCTGAAGAACTCCGATGCTGACCTTGTCGTGTTCACAGACTTGCTGAAAAGCTACACCTCCCAAAAAAATGAGAGATGCACCATCATCAAGGAAATCCACAAGCAGCTGGAAGCCTGTCAGCAGGCGCAGGATTTTGAAGTGACGTTTGAGATCTCAAAATGGAAGGCTCCCAGGGTGCTGAGCTTCTCTCTGAAATCCAAAGTCCTCAACGAATGCGTACACTTCGATGTGCTGCCTGCCTTTAACGCACTAGGTAAGACCCCCAGCTGTGAGCTTCTGGAAGAGGAAGATGGATTCTGGTGCGACGGTGGAAGGAGTAGGGGGCAGGTCACGTGACGTACTAATGGGTCATGGGTCCAGCGCCCTACCAGGGGGCATTCACAGTGACAGGATCTGACATCTGTATACATTTTCATTGTCATTTCTCATTTAAGTGTCCCAAGGAAGGCCAGAAGCCACATCTTATCCTCTCACGGTATCATTCCCAGCATCTATCAAAGAGTGGGGTACACAGGAGTTTTCTGTGGCACAGCAGGTTAAAGATCTGGCATTGTCACTGCAGTGGCTTGGCTCACTGCTGTGATGCGGGTTCAATCCCTGGCCTGGGAATTTCTACATGCCTCATTGTCTCTGAGGATGCAGGTTCAATCCCCGGCCTCACTCAGTGAGTTAAGGATCTGGCATTGCCAAGAGCTTGTGGCATAGGTTGCAGATGTGGCTTGGATCTGGTGTTGCCATGGCTGTAGCCTAGGCTGCAGCTGCAGCTCCAGTTCGAGCCTTGGCCCAGGAACTTGCCTATACCACAGGTGTGACTGTAAAAAGAAAGAAAGAAAGAAACCAAGGCTACTTCAGACATTTTCCAAATCAAAATCAGAAGACTCTGGTACCTTCCTTCTGAACAGTTCTTAGTGTCTCTAGTGAGGAAATGACCATATCGATTGGGGGTAGGCTAACTTTTTCTATAAAAGGCGAGATAGCAAGTATATTTAGCTTTGAAGGACCATAAGGTATCTGTCATAACTACTCAACTCTTCCTCTGTAGCTTGCAAACACCCAGCAACAATGTACAGTAACAAGTGGGTATGACTGTGTTCCAGTAACACTTTATTTACAAAAGCAAGCAGGGCACCGGATTTAGCCTGGGGGTCGTGGTTTGCAAACTTCAGGTCAGGGCTGTCCAGAAGGTCTTTCTGTGATAATAAAAATGTTCTATGTCTTAGTTCTGTATCTGTTGAGACTTTGAAATGTGGCTAGTGCACCTGAGAAACTAAATTTCTCATTTTAGTTTCCTTTAATTAGTTTGAATGCAAATAACCATGATGGCTAATGGCTACACTATTGGACAGCGCGGGTCTAGATAGCACTTTAATAATACTACTTACACTCATATAAACCATACAATTTTTAATATCTCATTACACCGCAGATGGCCCCAATATCTTAGATATCAGTCACTTCCAGACACTGACAGAGTTCAAAGTCATGTCCCAGAATTAGATTTGTCAACAATGTTTTGACGTCTGTTACTTTCTATACAGATTAAAACATAACGCCAGTTTCTCCTCTCCCCACCCACCCAATGCTAGGTGACCTGAAGTCCGGCTCTGCACCCAGCCCCAAGATTTATGCTGAGCTCATCTCCTTATATAAATCCTCAGACATCCTGGGGGGAGAATTTTCTACCTGTTTCACGAAGCTGCAGCGCGATTTTGTTCGCTCCCAGCCCACCAAACTGAAGGATTTAATTCGCCTGGTGAAGCACTGGTACAAATGGGTATGACAGCCCTTGTCCTGGCCGCCTGGTTATGACTTTTACCAGTACCTGTGTCCGAGACAGTGCCTAAGCAGGTGCTCCTGGCACCCACGCGCTTCCGGGCCTGGGGCCGAACCACACAGAGGGAAGGGCTCTCCTCACTCCTCACCCTGAGTGTCTTGGCCAAGGTCCCATCACTAATCCTGTTGAGTTGGGTCGGAGGTAGGCACCTCCTACTATCAGAGCTGCTACACTGAGTTTATTTTGCCTTTGCTCTGACATCCAAAGCATTCTGCAGGAATCCAAGTTATCCCGCCTCCAGAGGGCAGGCCAAGTTGAGATCTGCATGCCTTCAGGTCACCAGCACGGCTTCTCTGCTGCCGGGTGCCCATCATTAATAGACACAGACGCTCCCTCCTGGAAGGCAGGCTGAAGCGACATGTGGGACCTGGGGTGCATCTCCTCTACTGGTTCCCCTGCCTGCCCTTCCCTCAGCTGTCCTGCTTGTGGGCTGGTTTCCGAGTATTTTCATGACAGCAGACACCTGGCACAACAGCAGCTCTTTCAGGAGGTCACTCCCTTCTGTGTCCAGCTCCCTGAAACCTGAGGAGACGGGTCTCTGCGGGTTCCATGTCTGCACTCAGGGTGCTCAGAGCACTCAGGGCTACGGGGTGACCTTGAGCATGTCACTTCGCTTCCCCATGACTTCATCACTCTGCCTGCTGTGTAGGCATGTTGGAGGGTTAGGAATGATGACATAGGTGAGATGCCTGGCCCCATAATTAGCCCTTAGTGGGTCTTTAGCTGTAAATAGTATGAACGGTAGCTATGTTATAATTCTCGGAAGTCACAGAGGGCCAAGGCACAGCTAAGAAACCTGCGTGGGCTGCTTTCCAGCGGCAAGGAGCACCACTCAGACCCCCAGCAGGCCAGCCCCACCCGTGCTGCGCCTCGTGACTCGGTTGCCCCGTGGCAGCCCCACCGTCCTCGGTGTGCGTCCTCTGCGGCTCTTGCTAAGCTCGCTGCCCCTCCCCGCTTCAACCAGTCTCACCCGCTGTCTCCACTCTTCCCTCAGTGTGAACGCAAACTGAAGCAAAAGGGGTCTCTGCCCCCGAAGTATGCCTTGGAGCTGCTCACCATCTATGCCTGGGAGAAGGGGAGCGGGGTCCTGAGCTTTGACACGGCTGAAGGTTTCCGGACGGTCCTGAAGTTGATCACAGAATATCAGCACCTCTGCATCTTCTGGACGGTCAACTACAACTTTGACAATGAGATCGTGAGGAACTTCCTCCTGGCCCAGATGCAGAGAACCAGGTGCCCCAAAGCCCAGCCCCTCCTTTTCTTAACCTGATTCCCTCCAGCTCCCTTCCGGGGGCCTGGATTCACCTCCCACGGGGTCCACATTCACTCTTCCTCATGTGAAACAGAAGGGAACGTGACGACCAGCAGGACCTCCCAGTCTCCAGGGTTAAAGCCTAGGGAGGCAGGGGAAACGTCATCGGGGGAAGGGAGAAGGCAGGACCAAGGTACCGGGTCCCTGAGTTGCTGTCATCTTTCTAGGTCAGAAGGGAAAGCGTGGATTCAGCGGGTCTAAGGTGTGGAGCTTGGAAGTGCGCCCCTGAGAAATAATGCTATTATTCGCTGCCAATGTATCCTGCAGGCTATTTATTAGACGAGGTTTTATCTACCCTCCTTCCCACAAAACCTTTATCCTTCCAGAATAGGAAGGAACGTCCCCTTGTGGCGCAGCAGAAACAAATCCGACTAGTATCCATGAGGATGCAGGTTCGATCCTTGGCCTTGCTCAGCGGGTTAAGGATCCGGCAATGTCATGAGCTGTAGTGTAGGTTGCAGACATGGCTCAGATCCAGCATTGAGATCTGAGGCGTAGGTGGGCAGCTGCAGCTTTGATTCGACCCATATCCTGGGAACTTCCATATGCCACACGTGCGATCCTTAAAAAAAAAAAAGGAAGGAAGGAATCTCAGTGTGTCTACTCAGAGCCATCCTCAGGGAACAAAACAATGGAAGCAAAGGAGAAGAGAAAAAGGAACATTGAGAAAGAATAGAAGGAAGACAACCATTAACCGTGGCTCACCTACCACAGGCGTGACCTGCTTGACCGTCTGGCTGGTGGGGACCGTCATCCCCCAGTCGACATAGCGTGGAGCAGGTGTTCATGTCGTGCCTTTGTGTGCAAACTAACGGACAGCTTTCCAAACCTCTCCGAGGAATATAATTTAATTCTAGGAAATCACCATGAACCGTGTTGGTGCGTTTGCATTACTGACATCTCAGATAGACACATTGTTTTATTACTGAGAGTAGACTGGCCCCCAGTTCTGAAGCTGCCGGTTCTGAAGAGCATGCCTCTAATGACTTCTCACCTCTCCTTTAGGCCCGTGATCTTGGACCCCGCTGATCCCACTGCCGACGTCGGCGGAGGGAACCGCTGGTGTTGGCATCTTCTAGCAAAAGAGGCTACTGAATGGTTGTGTTCTCTCTGCTTCCAAGATGGGAGTGGATATCCCATACAGTCTTGGGACGTGCCAGTAAGTGTCATCTAAAGGAAGTGTCCTCTGAAGGTGGCCCTGGGACTCGCTTCAATCAAAGAGCTTCTCCTGCGGCAGCACTCGGACACACTCAGCCACAGATTCAAACAGACCAATTAAACAGTTGGGTTTTTCCTCCCCGTTAGACGAAATCCAAAGGCAGGCCGTCTAGACCTCACACAGCCGTTCCCTCGGCTATCCCTGTGAGCAGGGTCCCTGGTTTCAGCCCACGAGAGGCAGTAGCGGCGCCCCCTAGCTCAACAACCAGAAACCTCTCCAGAGCTGGCCAGGTGCCCGCCCCCCCAATCCCCCACTCCTCCCTGGCTCTTTCTGGAGCCACCCCTCTGGTGGATTTGCATCTTCGTGGCCCTGAAAGTGGCTCTTGCCCCTTCAGGTGGCAGGTTCACAGACAGGCAGCAGGAACGGAAAGGGGGAAGTTAGCTGCCCAGGGTGTCTTACTAAAAGCCTCCCCAGCAGCCTCCCTCACATGTCATTGTCCAGATGGTCCCGCGCTACCTGTAACTTCCTTCAGAGTAGCTCCAAAGCGGGGTGCAGACAGCTGGGGGTGGGGCCAGCCAGCCAAGAGGGCCGGCCACACACACCTGTCCCAAAGCTCCACCTCCACCCAAGATACCTGCTGCCAAGTATACTTGCTTTTCAGCCAAGTCCTCTCTCCACAAGTGCCCCAGACTGTCCCTGGTCATAGTGACCTGCACAGCTACACTTCCTTCTTTCTTCCTTTTTTTTTTTTTTTTTTTTTTTGTCTCTTTTAACCAGTGTTTCTAACTGCTTGGGTGTACCGTTCTTGCACATGTATTTCTTTCTAGGCAGTACAGACACCAGGAAGCTGTGGAGCAGCGCTATATCCTCTTGTCAGTGAGCTGTTCTTTAGACGTTGGAGATTCATGGACTGATAGTGCTGGAAGAAACCTCTAGAGGCCATCAGGCAGTTGCTTTTAAAGACTCGGTTCACTGTGTGACAGAGTGACCCAGCTCCATTCTCCCTTGACGCCCCTACTCCTTCTTCCCTTGCTTCTCTTACTCCTCTTGAATTGAGACCGCCACACCCTGCCTTGTGTCACCTCCCTTATGGCAAGTACCAGCTCTCATCCAGCTTTATGTGCCCTGGTCTTGTCAACCATGCTATGTTTTCCCAGTTGACTCCTTCCTCTTCCTTCAAGTCTCAGCAGAGGGTTCTCCCTGTATTCCCGGAAGTGCATTTTACCCAGCCCCTGGTTCCCCTAATGCCACGGTCTCTTTCCCTCTGCACACAAAACCCCGTCTGCCCCTGCCCAGTCGAGGTCTCCTAAACTAGTAAAGAGCCAGGCTTTTCTTACACCTGCAGACTCTCCAAAGGCTTGCATTGTAACGGTTGATAGATGTACATAAAAGATACTTTGAATACATAACGTACATATAATTGTTGTCTTTTCCTTCTGAGCCTCCCTTTTCTGCCCCATCCTTGAGTATCTTCTTGCCAAATCCAAAGGCTTTGTCCTCCGGCTTTAGCTTCCAGGGTATTTGAAGGTCTAAGTGTGTTAACCGCATGTATCCACTTACCTTTTCACGTACCAGCTGTCATAAGCACGCATAGATCTGGTCTTTGTCCCCAGTTCCTGGCACAGAGCTTCTAAAACCCTTGGACTCTCCTGATAGGAGTGTGTTGTGTATTCATAAGGCACCCCTCCCAACCCCCCTGAGTTATGCTAACGAGGTATGGGCCCTTAGATAGTTTCAAGAGAGGGGTTGGCAGTGCCAGAAATGCCAAGCCTGTGATGAGAGAGCAGAAACTTTCATCTCTGTCCCCACCCCCACCCCCAGCCTCCTAAGCGGGGGGGGGCTAGAGATTGAGTCTAAGCACATAGCCAGTGATTTAGTCACTCGTGCCTTTGTGATGAAGGCCTGTTTAAAAACTCTTGGGATGACAAGCCTTCCTGGTTGGTGAGCATCGGGAGGAAGGCATACTCTGACTCTAAGAGGAAGGGAGCTTCTGTGTTCAAACGCCTTCCAGCCCTCGCCCCTGTGTCTCTCTTCATCTGGCTGTTCACTGGTATCCTCTATAATAAAATGTGATTGTACAGATAGCACTTTCCTGAATTCTGAGTCATTCTGATGAATTATTGAACCTGAATGAGAGTCATGGGAACCCCTGAATCTGAAGCCAAGTCAGGCAGAAATAAGTTGTCTGAGAACTCCACTTGCAGCTGGGATCTCAAGGGGGGACAGTCTTGTTGGGACCTTGCCCTTTAAACTGTCTGGTCTGCATCCCCTCCGGTTGGTGTTATGAGTTGGTGTTGGATGCACCACTTCTCTTTTTTTTTTTTTTATAGTTGATTTATAATGTTCTATCAATTTCTGCTGTACAGCAAAGTGACCCATTTATACATGTGTATACATTCTTTTTTTTTCATATTATCTTCCATCATGTTCTATCACCAGTGATTAGATACAGTTCCCTGTGCTATACAGCAGGATCGCATTGCTTTTCTTTTTTTTTTTTTTTTTTTTTTTTTCTTTTTTCGTCTTTTCTAGGGCCGCACTCACAGTATATAGAGTTTGCCGGGCTAGGGGTCTAACTGGAGCTGTAGCCGCTGGCCTACACCAGAGCCACAACAATACGGGATCCGAGCCACGTCTGCAACCTACACCACAGCTCACGGCAATGCCGGATCCTTAACCCACTGAGCCAGGGCAGGGATTGAACCCGCAACCTCATGGTTCCTAGTCGGATTTGTTAACCACTGCGCCACGGCAGGAACTCCCGCCTGTGTCTTTTTGAATGAAAGTTTTTTCTGGATATATGCCCAGGAGTGGGATTGCTGGATCATATGGTAGTTCTATATCTAGTTTTCTAAGGAACTTCCATACTGGTTTCCATAGTGGTTGTATCAATTTACATTCCCACTAATAGTGTAGGAGGGTTCCCTTTTCTTCACACCCTTTCCAGCATTTGTTATTTGTAGACTTTTTAATGATGGCCATTCTCACTGGTGTGAGGTGGTGCCTCATTGCAGTATTCATTTGCATTTCTCTAATAATTAGTGATCTTTTCATGTGCCTGTTGGCCATCTGGATGTCTTCTTTGGAGAAATGTCTGTTGAAGTCTTCTGCCCATTTATCAATTGGGTTATTTGGTTTTTTGCTGTTGAGTTGTTTGTATATTTTGTAGATTAAGCCCTTGTCAGTTGCATCATTTGCAACTATTTTCTCTCATTCTGTAGGTTGTCTTTTTATTTATTTATTTATTTTTGCTTTTTTAGGGCCACATCCGCACCATATGGAGGTTCCCAGGCTAGGGGTCGAATCAGAGCTATAGCTCCTGGCCTACACCACAGCCACAGCAACACCAGACCCGAGCCACGTCTTCGACCTATAGCACAGCTCACGGCAACACCGGATCCTTAACCCACTGAGCAAGGCCAGGGATCGAACCCACAACCTCATGGTTCCTAGTTGGATTCGTTTCTGCTGCACCACAATGGGAACTCCTCATTTTTATTATTATTTTTTTTAATGGTTTCCTTTGCTCTGCAAAAGCTTGTAAGTTTAATTAGGTCCCATTGGTTTATTTTTGTTTTTATTTTTTATCACCTTGGGAAACTGGCCTAGGAAGCATTTGTACGGTCGATGACAGAATGTTTTGCCTGTGTTCTCTTCTAGGAGTTTTATGGTGTCGTCTTACAGTGAAGTTTTTAAGCTATTTTGAGTTTATTTTTGTGCATGGTGTGAGGGTGTGCACCACTGCCCTTGCCCAGAACAAGGATAAAGGAAATTGCTATGGCCTGAGGCTGAGGAATGAAAGAATGACCGTGCTAAGTTCACCTCTACTCGGTCTGCAACTAGTTAGCAGAACCTTCTAGACCCCTGAACTTGCACTAGATCCATGATAGGAAACTGTAAGACACTGCCCCATCCTCACAGGGCTTATGATGTACCTGGAGGGACTAGAACACATAACCCAAGTCCCTTATAAGACAATGAAGGGCAGTTTACAACCACGTGCCAAGTGAAATGTGCAGAGTGGACAATGACCAGGAAAGATAAAGTGAGCAACTCAAAACCCCCCAAAGGCACAAAGGCACAATTTCAGTATTTTTTGACAATGTCTTCTCAGCATTCAGTAGGCTTTTAAGTTCATTAAGAGCAAAGATAAGGAAAAGCTTCCGCAATCAAGAAACTCATGGTTGTGGATCATCACTGAAAGTAGCTAGAGGAGCTCCCATCATGGCTCAGTGGAAATGAATCTGACTAGGAACCATGAGGTTGCAGGTTCAATCCCTGGCCTCGCTCAGTGGGTTAAAGATCCAGCATTGCCATGAGCTGTGGTGTAGTTCGCAGACACGGCTTAGATCTGGCATTGCTGTGGCTGTGGCGTAGGCTGACAGCTATAGCTGGGATTGGACCCCTAGCCTGGGAACCTCCATATGCCATGGGTGTGGCCCTAAAAAGCAAAAAAAAAAAAAAAAAAAAAAAAAAAAAAAAAATTAGGTCACCAGAGTCCTAACCCTTTTTTCAGAAAATTGGCAACTAACAACAATGGATAGGGAAGAAACCCAGCCTTTCCTGCACAAACTTTATTTCACTATAAACGAACAGCCCTAAGGGATGAGGAAACAAAAATTTTAACAGAAAAATTCGATTTACTATATGCTGAAAGATTGATTAACTTGAAACATGGCCATTTGGCAACCTCTGATGAAGTTGATGATTTAGGCACAGATTGCCAGTGGATGAAACCGTGAGACTAAGTGCCTATGGGCAGCTCTGTGACAGTAGCAGGGGAGACTGTCACCTCCCACATCCAGTTTAATTACAGCATCAGTAGGAGTGGGACAGCCAGACATGTGTGCCTGCTGGTGTGGGGCCCATGGAGCACACAGCACTAGCCATTAAGTATTTTCACCAAAAAAAAAAAAAAAAAGCTATATGAGACAAAAGGAATTGAGTTAGCAACCTCCAGAGAAAACTGTGTAAGCCAGACAGACTTCATCAGAAGAAAACAACAAAGTCAGGAAAAACAAAAGAAATGTGGAAGGGCGTGCAGGCTTACAACCACAAAAGGGGAATGAGCCAAGAAGAATCCAATTAAGTAGAGTTAAAGGCCAAGATCCAAGGCCTGTGGTCTACTGGTTACCCTGGCAACAAAGTCCCCACTTACATCAAAAGAAGTAAGTGATGATCGGAAGCCGGGTTACACATGGCGAGTGGTCAATGGCCCGGGAGGAGTTTGGGAAGAGAGTTTGAGTGGCAGACGTGAATGAGGATCACCAGTGGGAGAATTTGTGGATAAAAGGATTATCTGGAGCCTGGGTTTTGGCTGCTATAACCTGAGGCTTCTCCAGCTGAGTTTGGTCAAATCTGAGTGGATAAAATGTTATCACTCTTTGGTTCTGTTTCTGGGTATCAGCGCCTGGGATGAACCTCAGACGAGGAAAAAGTGAAGAAAGTTCTCTCTGTCCTGGGGCCACCCTATGCGAACTGGCCTGGGGCCAGGAAGAAGTCAGCACGGGGGAGCAAAATGTGAGGATCCCAGTAACTGAGCCCAACCCGACCCGACCCAACGCAACACAGCTCAACACAGCACAATTGAGAGGGTTCTATCTGAGCACAATAGTGCCCACCATGCTCGTCTTGGGCGAAGTTCCTCAAAGAAGTGCCAAATCTAAGTTATTTCCCTTCATTATAGGGCAGGCTGGGAATTGCACCGGAGAACGTCTCATGTTCTGAGAACAAGGCTCTCCAGCTTAGAGAGCAGGAGGTCATCACAAGAGAAGGGAGAGGACTCCATGGTTGGGGGCACTGGGTGGTGGTCAGGAAAAGGGATCCTTCCCCAAGGCTTGGCCAGAGTGATGCCAGAATAATAGGAGAATGAGCTAGCCAGGGGGTGACCCCTGTGAGCTCTGATGGTGAGGGGGAAATGCCACAAACCACTAGAGGCCTGGGAAAGCAAGATCAGATGTAGCAGGTGGAATAATAGCCTCCCAAAGATGTCTGCATCCTAACCCCTGGAACCCGTGAAGGTGGTCCCTTTGGTGGCAGAAGGGATGTGATTTAGTATCTCAAGATGGGAGCTGGTCCTAGGATCATCAGGTGGGTCCAATCTAATCACATGAGCCCTTAAAAGCAGAGAAGCTGTCCTACTTGTAGGCGGACGAGGGATCTGAGTTGCTGGTGCTGCCCTAAGGGGCCGGCAATCAGGGAATGCAGGACAGCCAGCAGGGAACCAGGGACCTGCGTCCTACCGTCACGTGGAACCAGACTCAATAAGCTGAGTGATGCTGCAGGCGGACCCTCCCCAGAGCCTCCAGGTAGGAACGCAGCCCGGGCCAACACCTGGATTGGGGGAACAGAGAAACCAGCCAGGCCTGCTGGGCCTCTGACCACAGAACTCAGATCCTGGACTTGCATGGTTTGGAGCCACTAAATGTGTGATTGCTGGTGTTCAGCAGCCTGTATCTCATGGGGGCAGGGGAGCCACTCAGGGCCTGGGCCCACAGGCGAGTCAGCCTCCCCACTCCGGGACCAGTCACTCCACACCTGTGTCCAGGGAACGCAGCTCACACGGGAGAGGGAAAAACTCCTTTCTCCTCCGCCCTTAATACTTCTGACACCAGACTTGGGGAGGGAGGGATTTTCTCACACTGAGCTGTTCTCCGACACTGGCCTTGTGGCCACAGTTCAATCAGTTCTGACCCTCTACCTGGAGGCAGCGTTAGAGCCCACAGGTTAGCGGCTTAATCCTGCAAGACTGCCCCCACCTCCATGTCAGGGGCCAGGCCTCCCACCAACCCGTGATATGTCAGGGGTTCCCACGACCCCCCCTCCTCCAGTTCAGTCATCTTCTAGAATGGTTCCCAGACCCAGGAAAAGTGTTTACTTACTAGATTACCGGTTTATTATAAAAAGCTATAAACGCAGGAACAGCTGGCGAGGTCCCTTTCCTGGTTCGCAGGTGGCTGCCTTCCCGAAGTGCCCTCACATGGGGGAGGAAGAAGGGGGGGCAGGGAAAGAAAGATATTTACTGTCTCTCATTTCCCCCATTTCCTCCAATCCCCGGAATAAAGGGAAATGCTGGCTGTCTTGAGTGGGTGTGTGTGCATGTATTTTTTTCAGATTATACAGTTAATTCTGGTGTATTAGGGAATTTTGAAAAAATGAAATCCACTTCTAAAAGTCACCCCTGGGAGTACCCCTTCTGACTCAGTGGTAGCCACCCCGACTCATATCCATGAGGATGTGGGTTCCATCCTCAGTAGGTTGGGGATCCAGTGTTGCCGTGAGCTGTGGTATAGGCCAGCAGCTATAGCTCCGATTAGACCTCTAGCCTGGGAACCTCCATGTGTCACCAGTGCAGACCTTACAAAAGAAAAAAAAGTCACCCCTGATCCCCACCACCCAGGAAGGATCTCTGTTAACTTTCCGTCTGTTTTGCTGTGCATCCATGCACACACATAGATGGGATCATCATGCATGTGTTATGGTATGTCTTGCAATTGCCACTTAGTATGAATCTTGGCTACACTCTCATATCAGCCAATGTTCTTTGAAAACACCATAATATTCCATCATATAAATATGTCATCATAGGGATGCAATATGGTCATTCTCTTTCATGGAACACTTTCAAAAAAGATTCACCACCCCCCCCAATTTTTTTTTCTTCTTTTTTCTTTTTCTTTCTTTCTTTCTTTTTTTTTTTTTTTTTTTTTTTAATTTTTATGGCCACACCTGTGGCATAAAAAGTGGAAGTTTCTGCCTAGGGGTCGAATCAGAGCTGCAGCTGCCAGCCACAGCCACAGTCATGCCAGATCCAAGCCACATATGTGACCTACACTGCAGTTTTGTGGCAACGCTGGATCCTTAACCCACTGAGCAACGTCAGGGATCAAACCCACATCCTTGTGGTCACTATGTTGGGTTCTTCACCGGATGAGCCGCAACAGGAACTCCTGATCTTTCCCTTTTGAAAAATCGCCAGGATACACCTTTCTATACATAAGCCTTTGAGTTTCTTTTTTTGTTTTTGTTCTTTTGTCTTTTTAGGGCCACACCCATGGCATATGGAGGTTCCCAGGCTTGGTGTCGGATTGGAGCTACAGCCACCGGCCTACGCCACAGCCACAGCAACGCCAGATCTGAGCCGCGTCTGCCACCTACATCACAGCTCAGGGCAATGCCGGATCCTCAACCCACTGAGCAAGGACAGGGATCAAATCCACATTCTCGTGGATACTAATCAGTTTCTTTAACCACTGAGCCTCAACAGGAATGTCTCTTTTTTTGTTTTAATTGAAGTACAGTTGATGTGCAATCTTATATGAGGTGCAGGTGTATAATATAGGAAAATGCTGGTGTTCTACCAATTCCGCACCCAATCCTACATGAGCGTGTCCACCCACTGGCGTCGGGTAGCTTCCTACTCGGAGTCAGTGCCCCAGGCCCACCCACTGTGCGGCTCAGGGGCACCTCCACCAACCTATGTCTGTGCTGCTCACACCTGCACCCTGCATCGCCCCCTTTTCTTTCCCTGACCTTTGCCTCTACTGGACTCTGCAGCCCCACTCCTGCTGCCATCTCGTGATATTTGAGAGAATTCATTTAGCCTGTGCAGAAAGCAAGAAGTCCTAGGAAAGGGTTAGGGATGCTTAAAGCCACTGCGACCCATAGATCGGGAGGGAGGTTCATTTTGAATCATGATCCATGCAATAGGGCACCTTCAGGCAAGCTCTTGTTTCCACCTACTGTTCTTGAACTGCTCACTCATAGAGAAGGAAAAGTGGACCAAAGGCTCTGAAACAACTTTTTTCTTTGTTTTTTTCACAAGCCTAGGGACATTGGATAGATTCTACTGAATTAATCTGTGGTATTTCTGAAATCATTCTACACCATGTATATTAGAGTCTTTCCCCTTGACCTCAAATTTGACCTTAGGGATTCAAGCCTTTGAGTTCCGTAGGCATTCCCACTTTTAAGAATCCCCTATTAAAATGTTAATCAGGGATGGATCCTATACAACTCTTCAGGAAAACAGAAGCAGAACCCTCTCTGACATAAACTGCAGCAGTATCTTTTTGGATCTACCTCCTAGAGTAAAGAAAATAAAAACAAAAATAAAGAAATGGAACCTAATTAAACAGGAGTTTTCTCACAGTGAAGGAAACCATCAACAAAATGAAAAGATATGGATTTCCCGTTGTGGCTCAGTGGTAACAAATCCAAATAGTATCCTTGAGGATGTGGGTTCAATCCCTGGCCTCGCTCAGGGGGTTAAGGATCCGGTGTTGCCATGAGCTGTGGTGTAGGTCACAGAAGCAGCTGGGATCTGGTGTTGCTGTGGTGTAGGCCAGCAGCTACAGCTCTGATTTGACCCCTAGCCTGGGAACCTCCATATGCCTCAGGTGCAGCCCTAGAAAAGGGAAAAAGACCAAAAACAAACAAACAACAACAACAAAAAACTTTAAAAATGAAAAAATACGGAGCTGAGAATAAAAAATAAAAAAATCAGATGTTAATCAGGAGATCCTAAAAAAATAGAGTCGTGTTCCCAAATTGGGAGACTTAATATTATTAAATGACAATATTACCCAAAGGGATATGCAGATACAATGAAATTCCCAACAAAACCCTAATGGTATTTTTTTTTTTTTTACAGAAATGGAAAAACTCAAAATTCATATGAGGTTTCAAGGGACCCAGATTTCAAAACTTGGTACAAAGTGACAGTAATCAAAACAGAGTGGTATTTGCATAAGAATAGACATAAAGACTAATAGAATAGAATCAAGAGCCCAGAAATAAACCCTACGGTAAACTGATTTTCAACAGGGTGCCAAGATCATTCAATGCAGATAAAAAAAAAAAATGTTCTCTTCAACAAATAGTGCTGAGAAAGCTAGATATCCACACGAAAGAATCAATGCCCTTCCTTATACTACATATAAAAATTAACTCAAAGTGGATCAAAGAACCTAAATTTTAAGAGCTAAAACTATACAACTTGTAGAAGAAAACATAGAGGAAAATCAGCATGACCTTGGATTTGGTAATGGTTTCCTAAATACGACACCAAAAGCATAAGAAACAAAGGAAAAGGATAAATTGGACCTAATATTAAAAATTTCGGAGTTCCCATCGTGGCGCAGTGGTTAACGAATCTGACTAGGAACCATGAGGTTGCAGGTTCGATCCCTGCCCTTGCTCAGTGGGTTAACGATCTGGCGTTGCCGTGAGCTGTGGTGCAGGTGCAGGTCGCAGACGCGGCTCGGATCCTGCGTTGCTGTGGCTCTGGCGAAGGCCGGCAGCTACAGCTCTGATTGGACCCCTAGCCTGGGAACCTCCATATGCCGTGGGAGTGGCCCAAGAAATGGCAAAAAAAAAGACAAAAAAAAAAAAAATTTCATGCCTCAGAGGACACTATCAAGGGAATGAAAGGACTACCCACACACAGTGGGAGAAAATATTTGCAAATAATATTTGCAAATCCAGAATATATAAAGAACTCCCACAACTCAGCCACAACAATACAAAAACCCAACTGAAAGGTGAGTAAAGGGCTTAAACAGATGTTTATGGTAGCTCAGCAGGTTAGGAATCTAGCGTTGTCACTGCTGTGGCTCTGGTTACTGCTGTGGTGTGGGTTTGATCCCTGGCCCAGGAACTTCCACCTGCCAGAGTTGTGGCCAATACACACACACACACACACACACACACACACACTTATTTCTATATGAGAGAAAAAAAGAAAAATAACAGTTGTTGAAGAGGATGGGAGAAATGAAACTCTTATACATTGCTGGTGGGATCTTAATAGGTGTACTGCTATTTATATGTCTATAAGTATCTCCATTTGTCTATCAATGTTTTTCTCTATATGTCTGTCTATGGCCCCATGTCTATCCATATGTCCACATCTTTAAGCGATGGTAGTTTAGATCGATCCCACCCTGGTTTCCTGCAGCTGGTTTCTGCCGTTTCTAACTTCGGATAGAATTAGGCAGGGTTAGAATGAAAGTGAGGGGAGGGCATCCCGGGCAGGGGGTAGAGCCTGTACACGGCGGAATCTGGGGCAGGGAGAAAACTGGCTTGGCTGGAGGCAATGATGAGCCCCCATCTTTAGTTTCCTGCCTGCCCAAAGCCTGGCTCAGAGCTTGGCACTTGCAGTGTGGACTTGCTGCAAGTGGAGGGCAAAGTGGGAGGTAGAGTTCAGAAGGGGAGGTTGAAGGTAGATGGTGGGCCATGAACTTTGGGAGCCACGGATGGTTTTCTGAGCTGGGCAGTGAAGGACATGAGAAAGGCAAGCTAAGTACTTGGTCACAGTCTTGACGGGGGAGGCAGACTGGACTGCTCCGATGAGTCCCGGTGGTTGTGATTTTGGAAGAACAGGAAGGAGGCCTGTGAAGGAGCAGAGAGGGTGGCTTGAGATACCGAGATGGTCATTAATGTGCCCTAAAGTCACTTTTTTTTTTTTTTTTTTTGTCTTTTGTCCTTTGTCTTTTTACGGCTGCACCCATGGCATATGGAAGTTCCCAGGCTAGGGGTCTAACCAGAGCTGTAGTTGCCAGCCTATGCCACAGCCACAGCAGCATCGGATCCAAGCTGCGTCCACGACCTACACCACAGCTCATGGCAACACCAGATCCTGAACCCACTTGCGAGGCCAGGGATCAAACCCTCAACCTCATGGTTCCCAATCGGATTCATTTCTGCTGCACCACAATGGGAACTCCCAAATAACTTTCTAAAGCTTTGAGGGGAACTTCCCACCACTCCCCACGCCTTTGGTGAACTGCACCGGAGCTCTGAGTCAAGTCTACAGGTCCTCTTCCCATTCCTGGGCATTAATAACCATCATTGCTACCTTTTGTCAATCATAACCTGTGAACACTTTCTATTACATAATACTCACAACTACCCCAAAAGTCCTTACTGTTACTACTCCTATTTTACAGATGGGGAAATTGAGGCTCAAGCAGGTGAAGTGACTTGCCCAGGTCACACAGCTAGCAAATCTAACACGGTGGGCGTTGTGTGCAGTGGCCACCACCAGGGGGCGCAGTCCACCAAGTCCCAACTACTTTCCCAATCAATATCCTTTCATTCCTCCCTCAGAAAGGTGGTGCAGTGACACACTGGGGCCTGTGTCCCCACTCCAAGCCTCATCTCCTGCGGGTCCTTGGTCAAAGAAATGTGCAATTCTGTGCCTCGTTTTATTCATCTCTATAAAGTGGCCCAAAACAGGGCCTACCTACATCATAGGGCTGCCAGGAGATTAAATAAGACCCTTGCACAGCACCTGAAACTTGGTGGCACTCGGTAAATGTCCCTTATCAGCGTTCATGCCTTCTAAGCATATTGAACTTGTCTAAAGCCGCTCCAGGAGAATTCTGGGTGATACCTCCCACTTCATTTGGTTCATGTGCTCACTGTTGGCTGATCTGCCGGAAGCAAAGCTTTCTCATTAGCCAGACAGCGAGGGGTAATGGTTAGGACCATGGAGTTGGGATTCAGACAGACTCGGGTTCAAATCCCACTTCCATCATTTGCTGTGTGGTCTTGGGGAAGTAACCTCACCTCTCTGAGCCCCAGTAAAAATGGAATAATCTGTTGCACCATATGGGCTTCTTGGGAAGATTGTGTGTAGTGCCAGGTACTACAGAAGCTAGAAGAAATAGGAGCCTCTCCCATCCTGCCCTCTGATGCCACCTAGGGCTCCTCAGCTTACTTGGGGCCCCAAGCAAAGTGGCACACCTCACATCTCAGAATCCTGATCTGTCCGTCCCCTCCCTTCGCTCCACCCCACTATGGCCCCTATCTCAAGGCTACCCTGTTCCAGCTAGTTTTTGAGGTCCCTGTCATTCAAGAGGATGGGGCTTGTGGGCAGAGAGCCCCTAGGCCCAGGAATGGCCCAGTCAGCATGAAGAAGGTCCCTCTGCTGTGACAGCATTGCCCCAGGGCCTTTGACCCTCCCTATGGGTCATATGACTCCCTGTGGCCATTGCTGACCAAGCACCCAGGTGTGCTGCGTGACCACCGGGCAATTCCATGTTCCTGTAGACTTGACTCCTGAACCACATCTGACATCCACTCGCTGAGCACATGACATGTGTTTCCTCCTTAAATCTTCACAACAACCCTAAGAGATCCAGGAGAGCCTCAACCTCATTTTAAAGACAGGAAACTGGAGTCCGAGAACAGACAGAACAAATGCAAGTGAGCAGGGGAGACACATCTTGCTGATTCAAAGACCTCATTTTTTTTTTTTTTTCTTTTTTGGCCACCCCACAGCATGTGGAGTTCCCGGGCCAGGAATCAGATCCAAGCTGCAATTGTGAAGTACACTGCAACACACAAGATCCTTAACCCACTGGGCTGGCCCAGGGATCAAACCTGCATCCTGGCACTGCAGAGACACTGTTGGTCCCTTTGGACCACATGGGGAACTCCCAAAGACCTAATTCTTTTTTTTTTTTTTTCCTTTTTAGGGCCACTCCTGCGGCATATGGAGGTTTCCAGACTAGGGGTCAAATTGGAACTACAGCTGCCGGCCTCCACCACAGCCACAGCAATGCCAGATCTGAACCGCATCTGCAACCTACACCACAGCTCATGGCAACGCCGGATCCTTAACCCACTAAGAAAGGCCAGGGATCAAACCTGCATCCTCATGGATACTAGTCACTGAACCATAACGGGAACTCCCCAAAGACCCAATTCTTATCTACTGCATATGGGGGCCCCTAAATGGGAAGTGTTTCATGATCAGAGTTCTACCGAAACTGATTTCATAATTTTGTTGATGGCACAATGGCAACGGCCCCAAAGAAAAATATTCAAAGAGGAGTTTCCTGGTGGCTCAGCAGGTTAAGGATCTGGCATTGTCACAGCTGTGACTCTGGTTTGATTGCTGACCTGGGAACTTCTGCATGCACCAGGAACAGCCAAAGGAAGAAAAAGAAAAATACTCAGTGTGAGCAGACAGTTCACGGAGAAGAAAATGCAAGTGGTTACTAAGTTGATGAAAACTTGTCAGCTTTGTCAACAGGGAAAAATGAAAATTAAAGCAATGATGAGAAAGTATTTTTTTTAACCATCAAGTTGGCAACAGTTAGAACCCAATTGTTAGAAATTGATGCTAGTGAGAAAGCAGGGAGACATTGCAGGTGGAAGTGTGCCTTTTTTTTTTTTTTTTTTTTTAGGGCGTCACCCAGGACATATGGAGAGTCCCCGACTAGGGGTCTAATCGGAGCTGTAGCTGCCGGCCTATATCACAGCCACAGCAACGCCAGATCTAAGCCTTGTCTGCGGTTCACGGCGCCGCAGGATTCTCAACCCTCTGAGCAAGTCCAGGGATCGAACCTGTGTCCTCATGGATGCTGGTCAGATTCATTTCTGCTAAGCTACAATTGGAATGCCTGGCTTGCTTTTTTTTTTTTTTAATTTTTAATAATTTATTTATTTATTTTGTCTTTTTGCCTTTTCTAGGGCTGCTTCCCACGGCATATGGAGGTTCCCAGGCTGGGGGTCCAATCGGAGCTGTAGCCGCTGGCCTACGGCACAGCCACAGCAATGCAGGATCCAAGCCACGTCTGCGACCTACACCACAGCTCACGGCAACGCCGGATCCTTAACCCACTGAGCAAGGCCAGGGATCGAACCCTCAACCTCATGGTTCCTAGTCGAATTCGTTAACCACCGCACCACGACAGGAACTCCCGTTGCTTTTTAAAGGAAGTGGTCTGCTACAGCTGTTGACATTTAAAATACGCATGCCTGAAAAAAAATGCATGCCTGTTGCTCTGCCATCTTCAGGATTCTGTCCTACAGAAATAAAAGCACCTGCACCAAAGGAAATGTCCTCAAAGATTGTATAAAGAGCATTGTCTGCAAGGGGCAAAACCCTGAAGCATATCCACCAATGTGGGAGTGTTTGCTCAGTTATGGCGCCTTCCCTCAACCACCCGAATATCAAGCGACTAGTAAAATAAATAGTTTTGTGCTTGCTTAGGCAGCACATATGCTAAAATGAATGGTTTTAGAAGTTCCCATTGTGGTGCAGTAGAAACGTATCCAACTAGGAAACATGAGGTTGTGGGTTCAATCCCTGGCCTCCCTTAGCAGATTAAGGATCCGGCATTATCATGACCTATGGTGTGGGTCGCAGATGTGGCTCGGATCTGGCATTGCTGTGGCTGTGGTATAGGCTGGCAACTACAGCTCTGGTTAGACCCCTAGCCTGGGAACCTCCATATACTGAAGGAGAGGCCCTAAAAAGACAAAAGATAAAATGAATGGTTTTATACTTAAATGTACCAGCATGAGGGGCTCCCATGAAGCAGTCTTACTTTTTAAAAATGCCAGTTACAGAACAACTTCAATAATGTGAACCCACTTTCTACAAAAGCGAAATGAAATTCAAGTTGGAATCCCTACATGCGTGTACTTGCCCACACCTGCTCTTAACTTTGGTTATCTGAGTCGGGGCAGGAGCAGAGTAAGTGTGTGCTGGGCCCTTGGAAGGGGATAGAGGGCAGAATTAATTTCATTATTTATTGATTTTCAGACTCTAACGACTTTCTTTCTGTCCTTCCAATAACCAAGGAAAGCCATCCTTGTGATAAAATGAAATGATACTATGGATAAAATTGCACACTTGCAACTCCTTTCCCTCTGACCCCACTCTGGGGTTTATAACCGTGAAGGGGTCATTGTTACGTGTTAACTTGGGATTTTGTAGATGTGATTAAAGTCCATCATCAGTTGATTGATTATATAAGGGAGGCTGTTCTAGATCATCTGGGTGAGCCTGATCCAATTGGTTGAAAGGCCTTAAATGCAGAGCTGAGGCTTCCAAAAGAAGCGATTCCACCTGTGGGTGGCTGGTGCCCCAGAGTTTCCAGCCAGCCCACCCTCTTGCAGACTCGCCTAGCCACCCCCCGCCCAGTCATGGCAATTCCTTCCTTGCCATAAATCCCTTAACGTGCATCTCCTACTGGTTGTTTCTCTGGTTGAACCCTGACTGACACAATACCCTAAAAAATGTTTTTACAAATGTACAAGGAGACATGTAAAAAATGCCATCAGTAGCAAAAATTTGGTAACTACACATATATATCCATCCACAGAAAAATGGATAAATGAACCTCAGAGAAGTCATGCCATAAACTCTTTATTACAGAGCATGGAAAATGCACAAACTGCAGCTGTAGCGATGACAAGGTAGAAGCTCATGAACTGGATGATGAAAGAAAGAGGCAAGTCACATAAGAATATATAAAATACTGGATGTTCCCCTTGTGGCACAGTGGAAATGAATCCAACTTGTATCCATGAGGATGTGGGTTCGATCCCTGGCCTAACTCAGTGGGTCAGGGATCAGGTGTGGCTGTGGCTGTGGTGTAGGGCAGCAGCTGTAGCTGCAATTCAACCCCTAGCCTGAGAACTTCCATGTGCCGTGGGTGTGGCCCTAAAAAGCAAATAATGATAATAATAATAAAATAAAAAGAATATATAGGCGTTCTCATCATGGCTCAGCATAAATGAATCTAACTAGTATCCATGAGGACGCAGGTTGGATTCCCTGGCCCCCCTCAGTGGGTTAAGGATCTGGCATTTCCATGAGCTGTGGTGTAGGTTGCAGATGCGGCTTGGATCTGGCGTTGCTGTGGCTGTGGTGTAGGCTGGCAGCTACAGGTCTGATTCATGCCCTAGTCTGGGAACCTCCATATGCCACCGGTGCGGCCCTAAAAGAAAAAAAAAAGAATATATAAAATACTGCTTGATTTATACAAAGACAGGCAAAACAAGTCATTACTTAGGAATATTTATATAGTGGTAAAGTATAGAAGCAGACAAAATCTACATAATTATAGTATATATAATTATATGTATTTCATACTTGATAATATATCTTAAATATTACACATTATGATGTATTTTTTATGTGTATTATATATAAATGCTATATTATAGAGGATACCTATACAACAAATGGAAGTTTTAGACATGTAGTGAGAGGGATTTACAGCATCAGCAGGTACATGGTGATTTCAGGGACTTCTAAGGTACTGATGGTTCTGTTTTTTAATCTAAATGGAGAGTGTTGTTCATTTTATTTTACTTTTTTACTTGTAAAGAAAAAATGTTGCCTGCCATTCAAGTTCTACAAGGATCAAGTCATCAGCTAACATTGTCACCCACCTCCAGTGCACCCTGAGGGGAATTCAGGATGCAGAGAAACAGGAAGAAGTGTTCTGTGCTTTGGATCCATGGCCCCTAGATAGTCAAGATGTATATCTAGGGGAAACATTTTAATGACTCCAGATTCTTGCATCTTCCCATACATAGAAAGGCACTAAAATCATTAACTTGAGATATCTGTTGTTTATGATTAGCAATCATCTTTTACCATAACGTATGCGAGACTACACGTATTTCCCAGCAAAAAAAAAAAAAAAAAAAAATCCATATTTGAATTCCCTCGCCTACCTCTTTGGAACAGTTCTGCGGAACTATCCAAGAAGCTGTCTCTCTGGCTATGGTCCTCAGGAGAAATTTGGCTTAATAAAACTTACCTTGCAACTTTTATGCTGTGAGGTTTTTTTTTTGCTTTTATTTTTCCTTAGGGCCACATTCTCGGCATATGGAGGTTCCCAGGCTAGGGGTCGAATTGGAGCTACAGCTGCCAGCCTACACCACAGCCACAGCAACTCAGGATCTGAGCCGTGTCTGTGACCTGCACCACAGCTCACAGCAATGCCAGATCCTTAACCTACTGAGCGAGGCCAGGGATCAAACCCTCAACCTTATGGTTCCTAGTTGGATTCGTTTCCACTTCGCCACAAGTGGAACTCCATATGTTGTGAGTTTTTGATTTCAGTCAACAAACTGTAAGCAACTTTTGCCCCATTTTGCAAATATCATATCGTCCTGATAAAACTTTTTTTTTGCACCCACGGCACATGGAAGTTCCTGGACCAGGGATAGAACCTGCACCACAGCATCGATCCAAGCTGCTACAATGACAATGCCAGATCCCTACTTAACCCACTGTGCCACAGCGGGAACTCCAAATGTCAGTCCTACGAGCCTTGAAAACCTGTGCTCAGCAGTAATGAACCCAATCAGTGTCCATGAGGATTGCAGGTTTGATCCCTGGCCTTGCTCAGTGGGTTAAGGATCCGGCATTGCCGTGAGCTGTGGTGTAGGTCACAGACACAGCTTGGATCAGGTGTTGCTGTGGCTGTGGTGTAGGCCACCAGCTGTAGCTCCAATTTGACCCCTAGCCTGAGAACTTCCATATGTTACACCTTTGGCCCTTAAAAAAAAAAAAAAAAAGACTGACATTTACAATTGCCAAGTCACCTTCTAGAAGGATCATTCCCATGCAGACTTCTGGCAATGGCAATGAAAATACTTCCTCGCATGCAGTTGTGCAGTTGGTACTGTCTGCTGCTAATTGGGCTGCTGTGGGAGGTAATGAGCACCCCGTCGCTGGGGCGGCGGTTGGGGGGTGGTGGTTAAATGGATGCAGCGTGACTATTTGCCCAGTGCTGCTAGGATCAAGAGGGAAACCTATGTTGGTTGCAGATGAAACTCAAGGTACATCCCCTTGAGGAAGCTTCCAAGTCTCTGGGCCTCTTTGGCTAAAACCGAAAGTTCAAATTTTCCATGTCTTTCCTCTTTTAAGTTCCCCTTCAAGCCTATTACTTCTGCTCATGCTTTCCCCAGGCACTTGCCGTGTCCCTGAAGCTGTCACTGTAGACAATCATCTCCCAGTTATGCTAAGGGTTAGGTCACAACCCACTGCAGTTGCCCACCGGCAGCGCTCCCTACGGAGGATTCAGGATGGAGAAAAATGGGAGGACGCTTTCTGTGTTCCAGATCTGTGGCCCCTTGATAGTTAGGTTGTATATCGAAGGAAGGATTTCAGTGGCCCCAGATTCTTGCATCTTCCCATGCCTAGAAAAGCACTGAAATCATTACCTTGAGATGTCTGTTTTTTTTTATGATTAGCAATAATCTTTTACTAAGATTAGTGATAATCTTCACTAAGATGTATGATTGACTACGTGTATTTCCCAGCCAAAAAAATTATATATATTCTGGCTTTTCTCCTGCCTTTTTGGAGCCGTTCCTTAGAGCTATCTGAGAGGCTGTCTCTCTGGCTATAGTTCTCAGTAAGGTCCCAATAAAACCCGGACCCAACGGTTGTGAATTTTTTTCAGTTGACACCACCCAGGCCCTGGGCCTTCTGAATAGGGGTGTTGAGTAGCAGGCGGATCTGGCCTTACCTTTGCTTGATGAGGGATGCTCAGTCCATGGCGATGAAGGGAGACCCACTTGGGGTCACAGAGACCTAGGTGCAGATCTTTGCCACCTCCTGGTGGGTGCCTCGGGGACAGGTTGCATCATCTCCTTGAACCTCTGATTTCCCTCCTTGGTGAAACGGGGATCTTGGTAGCCCTCACCCTAAAGGGCTGTTAAATGGGACAAGCAGGTGAACACTCACTGGAATCTACGCTACTATACTCTGTAGTGATCATTATAATCTACACGCTGAGATTCCAAAGATGTCACACTTGAGACCACAGTGTCATCCTCCTTAGGGTGGGGAACTAGAGTGCTCAGTGCTCTGGAAGTAAGGAATGTGGGGACTGGGGTGGGGGGGGTGAGGGAGGGCGGGCAGCAAGGACAATGGAAGATCACCCAGAGGAGTTGGCACATGAGCAGTGGGCCTGGCACAGGAGTTGGAGGTGGTCAGGTAGAAAAGGGAAAGGCTTGCATCCGGGGCGGGGGGCTCAGAGGGAGAGAGGTGTGGCTGGGGGTAACCTCTCCACTTCTGCGGTCAGAGTGGGAGAGGGTGGAGGTGGGGATAAAAGATGAAGTCAGAAAAGTGGGCTCGGGCTGGACATGAAGGGCCTCCATCTCTGGGCTCAGTTAGACCTCAGTCCTGAAGGTGATGACACACTTTGAGAGAGGGAAGCGGCGGGACTAGATGTGTGCAAAGTGTGGAAGTGGAAGCAAGGCTGTTGGAGCGGCTTGGGAGGGCTGAGCCGCCCTCAGTTTCAGCATCCCCAGTTCCAGCCTTGGTGCCCTGCCACACCCCACCCCAATGGAAGGAAAGACAGAGAGGATCAGAACTTGCCCAGGAGGCTGGGAAACTGGAGAGGGGGGACTACATCTATCAGGGCGAGTAGATCACTAATGCCCCTGTTTTGACCTATTTGCCATATTCTTCTTTCAAAAGCCACACTACTAGGGAGTTCCCATTGTGGCTAGCCATTAACAAAACCGACTGGTATCCTTGAGGACACAGGTTCAATCCCTGGCCGCACTCAGTGGATTAAGGATCCAGCGTTGCTGTGGGTTGTAGTGTAAGTAGACCCAGCTGGAATCTGGCCTGGCTGTGGCTGTGGTGTAGGCTGGCAGCTGCCACTCTGATTGGACCCCTAACCTGGGAACTTCCATATGCCTCGGATACAGCCATAGAAAGAAAAAGAAAAAAAAGGAAAAAGAGAAAAAAAAAAAAAAAAAAGCCACCCTAATAGAGGGAAATGAACCCAATTAGGAGATCTCCCAAACAGGCATTTCAGGCAGGACAGCCGAAATATTGGTGTGTAAAACGGAGCGTTCCCTGCCTGGGATCTTCTCAAATACTTCTTAGCACTGATTACCAGAAGTATTTTTTTTTCAATTTTATTTTATTGGAGTTCCTGTCGTGGCGCAGTGGTTAACGAATCCGACTAGGAACCATGAGGTTGCGGGTTCGGTCCCTGCCCTTGCTCAGTGGGTTAATGATCCGGCGTTGCCGTGAGCTGTGGTGTAGGTTGCAGACTCGGCTCGGATCCCGCGTTGCTGTGGCTCTAGTGTAGGCCAGGGGCTACAGCTCCGATTCAACCCCTAGCCTGGGAATCTCCATGTGCCGCTGGAACGGCCCAAAGAAATAGCAAAAAAAAAAAAAAAAGTCAATTTTATTTTATTTTATTTTATTTTTGTCTTTTTGCCATTTCTTGGGCCACTCCCACGGCATATGGAGGTTCCCAGGCTAGGGGTCGAATCGGAGCTGTAGCTGTCAGCCTACGCCAGAGCCACAACAATGCGGGATCCGAGCCGTGCCTGCGGGATCCGAGCCGTGCCTGCGGTCTACACCACAGCTCACGGCAACGCCGGATCGTTAACCCACTGAGCAAGGGCAGGGATCGAACCCTCAACCTCATGGTTCCTAGTCGGATTCGTTAACCACTGCGCCACGACGGGAACTCCCACCAGAAGTATTTTGACATCAGCGTGCCCACACCTCCCTTGGGAATAGAGCCCTTTAGTTTCACCTTATAATGAGCCTCTCCGATCTCCTACCGTTTATAACCATTAGGTTTCATCTCAGCGTCTGCTTTAGAGGCGAAAGCAGAACCGACAGGCAAGGGGCACTGAGAGGAGGAGAGTGGGGAAGACCCGCAGGACCTCCCAGGGGGCCTGTGCCTTTAAGGGAAGGGGCGGGACGAGCCCTTGGGGGCGTGGTGTCTGGGCGGGGTTGTTAAGGGGCGTGGCCGGCGCGGGGCTCGCCGGGGCCAAATCAGGGCCGAGCCTCGGAACCAAACTCAGACGCTGCAGCGGGCTGGGAGCTCTGGTCTGCTGCCGCGTCGAGGGCGGAAGGTCGGGCGGCGCCTGCCAGCGCGCTGGGACTGGAAAGGCCTCGAAGCCCGGCGGGGTCGAGGTGCGGAGTTTGCGGGTTCGAGGCCCAGCCCGAGGTAAGCGGAGCTTCCCCGCCCAGCTGGGCGCAGCAGGAAGACCAGGCACCCGAAGTTGAACTCAACGTCCGCGCAGATTGGGAAACGGAGTACATTGACCTTCCCGGGGTCTCGTACCTAGAAAGTGCAGCGGCAAAAGTGATTGAAGCCCGAGTTTCCTGACCTCTGCCTCTTCCTACCAGGTCTGCATATCTTCTGAGCCTCTGAGCACCTGGCCTCGGACAGGCGCACAGGCGGCGCTCCATAAATGCTTCCTCATGAATGAGTATAAGAAATCGGCCGGCCGGTAGAGAGGAGACACGTGCTGATCCTCAAGTTGGGGTACATCTGAGGCGCGAGCCCTTAGCGTTTGCTCCGACGCGCCACCATTTGTCTTCGTTTTACAGATGAGGAATCAGAGGTTCAGAGAAATGAAGTGACCTCTCCAAGGCCGCACAGCTCTTAAGTGGCTGAGACTGAATTGCGGAGCTGGAGTATCTCGCCCCAAGTCTCTGCCAGGTGCAGTTACGGAGAACAACAGGAGGGAGGAGGCTATCAAAGGTGAGTTGAGAGTGCTGGGGCTGGTCCTTCCGCCCCCTTTTTTCCATCCCCACCGCACCCCCGCCGCCAACCTCTTCCTCCCCTCTTCTGCCCCTGCCAGGTGAGCAAAGAATTAAACAAACAAAAAACCCAAAGCAAAATGTTTTCTGGGCTTTGTTTTCCTTGAAGCCAAAACAAAACATGCTCATCTACAACATGTGGAAGAGCCAAAAGGAGGAAATTAGTGTGCCAAGGACTCTTTTTTTCTTTCCTGTTTAATTTCTTTGGAAGAAAAGCAAAGCTGGTTTTTCCCTGGTGCTGAGGGAAAAGACAGAGCTAAAGTTCAGCCCCACTCTGCTGCTAACCCGCTGGGTGACTTTGAGCAATTCACTTCCCCCAGGACCTGATTTCCCCATTAGAGGAGTTATTGGCCTAGGTTTCCTTGGAAACACTACCAGGGGCTCAGGAAGAAGGGCTAGCCAATCTGCATGCTGATTGAGTCAGGCCCATCCAGAATATGGGTTTCTACACTGGCTCTCCTTTGGTGAGGGGAGGAGAAAGGACAGTTTTTCAACTGAAAAAGTTTTCAGGGCCTTCCTGTTGGGTCCTGCAGTCATGGGTTGACACCATTTCTCTCTCTCTCTCTCTTCTACCTTATAGGCCATTGGAGGTGCCAGCTGTTTGAAACGAAAACGCCATAGAAAGGGAAGAAGAGGGTGAGGGCCAGGCCCCTTGGGGCTGATGGCTGGAGGACTGCTGAATCTGTGCTGGGTGCTGAGTGTGCTCCAGGTGCTGCTGATGGTGCAGACAGTGTCTGGAGCCAGGGGCCCATCTACAGGGCCCCGCGGTAGCTCCCAGTTTCCAGCCTCAGGTGTGAACCAGACCCTCCTGGTAGATGTAAGTATCCAGGCAAGACAGTGGCATCAGGTGGGGGGTATATTCAAGTATTTATTGAGCATTTACTATGTACCAGGCACTGAGCTGAACCCTGAGATATGCCAGGGAATATATACTGCAGACAAAAGTCCCTGTCCTCATGGAGTGAAGTCTCCTGGGAGGATGGATAAAGAAGTAAACATATAAATTTCAGTTGGTAAGTTGCTAAGCACTCTGCAAATAATAGAATAACGTGACACTGGGGAGTGGGAGCCATGAGAGAGAGGGATTGTTTCCAGCTATTTCAGATTGGATGATCCCAGATGGCTTCTGTGAGGAAGTGACCTTGAGCCAAGCCCTGAATGGAGAAAGGAAGCCACTTAGATAGACATCAGGGGGAAGAACATTCCAGGCAGACAGAATATAGCCCATGCAAAGTCCCTGAGGCAGGAATAAGCTTAGTGGGTTTCTGAAGCAGGGAGGAAGCCAGAATGGCTGGAACTGGGTGAGTGAGCCGGAGAGTGTTCAGAGTGAGGATGGAGGTGTTCCTGCTCTGGTGAAGTGGGTTAAGAATCCGACAGCAGAGGCTTGGGTCACTGTGGAGGTGTGGGTTTGATCCCCAGCCAGGTGCAGTGGATTAATGGATCTCAAGTGGCCACAGCTGTGGCATGGGTCACAGCTACAGCTCAGATTCAGTCCCTGGTCTGGAAACTCTCATATGCTACAGGTGTGGCCATTTAAAAAAAGAAAATGAGGATGGAGCTATAGTGGAGGTCAGATTACAAAAGATCTTACAGGCTGAGGCTAGGAGGTGGGATCTGTTTTATGACATGAGGGAGCCAATGGAAGGTTTTAAGCAGAGTGTTGTCAAAATCTGATTTATTTCTTCAAGGGATGTCTCTGGCATCTCTGGGGAGAATGGATTGAGAGGGTTGAGGGCAGCAGGGAAGCCAGCAGAAGGCTCCTAAAACTACTGGGTCAGTGATGGTTGTAGGAGAGGAAAGAAGTTGTGGGATTTGGAGCAACATATACTGACAGGTTAGATGGAGGGGCATGGTGGTAGAAGAAAGAGACTCTTGATTTCTGGCCTTAGCCTCAGGGGTGGGGGAGGCGGGGATGGTAGTGCCCAGAGGGAGAAGCAAGAAGGATGCTTGGTGAGAGCAAGAAGGCTTCCTCCCCAGACAGGGAGGGTATTGGCCATTGAGATAGGCTGCAGGGAACTTGCATCATTCAGTTCTGTTGTCTGTAAGGGGAAGAGTGGTCACAGTAGATCCGGAGTGAAAAACTGAAGGCAGGAGACTGCTCGAGATGACCCCCTGTTGGGGGCTGGGGGCTGGAGTTCTTGCCTTATGTTTTCTTTGGTGGGAGAACAAACAAGCAACAAACTCCAGCTGCCCCCCTTTCCCACCTTAAACTGACAGCTAAGAATGTTTAGTCCCCACACCAACTTTATGGGGTTGCAAAGTACTTTTGTGTCTATAGTTGGAGGCAGGCAAACAGGTAATTATGCCCATTTTACAGATGGGAAAGTGATTTGTGGTTACTGTGGTTATAAAATTGACTGCTGCCTCTTGGGGGCCAGAAAACAGGGCTTATCTGTGACTTGTGTCAGATATCCTCTGAGCTGCTGAGCACGCAGGCCGGCACTATGCCTAGCTCATCAAATCCTGCCCCCCAGCTGCCGAGATGAGTACGATGGTCTCTGTGCTATAGATGAGGAACCGGAGGCCTGGGAGGGGAAGTTGGCCATGAGGGAAGCAGCAGAGCCAGCGTATGTGGACTCATGGCTGCCTCATGCGAAATCCAGACCCTTCCGCACTAGTTCACTGCAGCCCAGGACTGACACATGCGGCTGCCCTTCTGGGAAGTCCCGCCAGCCTCTGGCCGCTCACTGTCTGGGGAGCCTGCCGATTGAGAAAGGCCAATCTTCACCTAGGTCCTTTTGAGTAGTCACTGCGTCTCTGCATATTTACTGAGTACCTGTTAGGTGCCAAGAACTGTGCCACATGTGAGGGGGAACTCAGGGAACATATGAACTCGGTTCCTGCATTCTAGTGGGGGACACAGATGAGAAACAAGTCAGCGGGTGAATCCACAGAATTTCACTCGGTGATGAAGAAAGCAAAGCAGGATAGGGATATGGGGGAGGGGGAGGGCAGCCGCCTTTCCTCCAAGGACAGAGGCCTGAAGTTTTGCAAAGATCTGGGGGAACTGCAGGTGCAAAGGCCCTGAGGCAAGAGCATGTCACACACTTCTGGAGGCCAGAGTGGCAGGAACAACGAGCTAGGGGATGAGGGATGAGAGAGGAGACAGGAGAGGTGATGGGGGCCAGATTGCCTGGGGCTGGGGAGCCACTGTGCAAAGTTGGCCTGTCCCTAGAGGGAAGATGGGAACTGGGGTAGGATTTAGAAGCAGGAGGGACATGATGTGATTCGGTTTTCACAAGGGTCCCCCTGACTGTGTATGGGAGCATCAACTTTAGGGGCAGAGGTAGGGAGCAGGCTGGCAAAACCGTCCAAGTGAGACGGTGGTAGCAGCTTTGGGACAGGGTCCAAAATAAGATATGGGGAGGAAGTCTTAAGACAGGGTTCTGCCGGGCTACCCAGTGCCCCATGCCCTTAGCCCAGGCTAGCCCACGTGTGGCCTCATAGGGCCCAGGGACAGGTTTGGCTTCAGACCACCAGGGCCCAGTGGTTCTAGGACACTCCTTTTGGACAAGAGAAGGGTCTGGGAAAAAACCTCCATTTAGATCTGACAGGCTGAACATTTAGGCCTGACTCTTGAGGACCTGATGGAGCCAAGTTAACAGGTGCAGGGCGCCCTTTATCTTTAGGTTCAGTTCTCTCCTCTGGAAAAATGAATGATCAAAGCTCATTGTACTGAGTGCTAACTATGTACCAGGCACAGTTCTACGCACACAGATGTGCATTTCATCCTTCATTTCAGGACCTGGCAAACTTCAGCATGCAGATCAAACCAGGTCCATTGCTGCGTTTTGTACAGCCTAGGAGCTGAGAATGGTTTTTATACTCGCAAATGGTTGAAAAAATTTCTTGAAAGAATGCTGTTTCATGACACATGAAAACTGTGTGAAGTTTAAGCTTTCGTATCCATGAGTCCAGTTTTATTGAAATGTCATGACTGTTTATTTATTATTATGGGTGATGCTTTCCACATGACAAAGTGGAGTTGGATGTTTTCAGTAGAGACCCTCTGGCCCCAGAGGGGAAAATATTTAGCCCTTTACAGAAAGGTTGCTGATTCCTACCTCATTTTATAAAGGAGGGAACTGGCACACAGAGAAGTTAAGTGAGTTGTGCAGAGTCACACAGCTATGAGTGGGGGAGCAGGAATTGAACCTAGGCTGCATGGTTCCAGAGCTCTGTCCGCATAAGCACTGCGCCACCCAGCCTTGCTGAGCTGTTGTCACAAGGCCGAGGGGCCTTTGGGAAATGCCTGGGTTCATTTTCTGCTCCTGGGTTGGTGTCCTGGTGGGAGACCTGTGACTTTCCATTCCTTTGACAGCTTGCCCTGCTGGGCTCCAGCTGCAGGACTGGGAGAACAGGAGGAGGTGTGGCTGCAGTAAGTAGGAGAGACGGGTCATGGCCCCTGGTCTCGTTAGGGCACTGATTGAACAAGGTTAAGAATATGAGAGAAATCTTTGAAAGTGTTATAATGTCTCCAGTCAACTGACTCAAGAAGAATATATTTATTTCCTATGGCCGTTGTAACAAATGACTACAAACAAGTGCACATTTGTTATTTTATTATATTATTTTATTTTATTTTTTTGTCTTTTTGCTTTTTCTTTAGCCACTCCCACGGCATATGGAGGTCCCCAGGCTTGGGGTCGAATTGGAGTTGTAGCCACCGGCCTATGCCACAGCCACAGCAACGTGGGATCCGAGCTGCGTCTGCAACCTACACCGCAGCTCACGGCAACACCGAATCCTTAACCCGCTGAGTGGGGCCAGGGATCGAACCTGCAACCTCATGCATGGTTCCTAGGTGGATTCGTTAACCACTGAGCCAGGATAGGAACTCCACATTTGTTATTTTAAAGTTCTGGAGTTCAAAAGCTGAAAATGGGATTCACTGGACTAAAAGCAAGGTGTTGGCAAGACTGTTCTTCTGGAGGTTCCATGGCAGGATCCATTCCTTTGCCTTTTATAGCTTCTTGAAGCTTCCTGCTTTCCTTCCTGGGCTTGTGGCCCCTTCTTCCATCTTTGAGGCCACCACCTAGCATCTCTCTCTCTCTTTCTCTCTGACCTCTGCTTCCATCACATGTCTGTGACTCTGACTCTCCCGCCTCCCTCTTAGGAAAACCCTTGTGATGGGGGTTCCTGTCATGGCGCAGCAGAAATGAGTCTGACTGGGAGCTGTGAGGTTTCGGGTTCGATCCTTGTCCTCACTCAGTGGGTTGAGGATCTGGCATTGCTGTGGCTGTGGTATAAGCCGGCAGCTGTAGTTGCGATATGACCCCTAGCCTGGGAACCTCCATATGCCACGGGTGCAGCCCTAAAAAAGAAAAAAAAGAAAGAAAGGAAAACCCTTGTGATGACATTGAAAACCCTCTTCCAGAAAATTCAGGACAAATCACCTCCCATCTCAAGATCCTCCATTTAATCTCGTCTGCAAAGTCCCTTTTGCCACATAAGGTCACATCGTCACAGGCTCTGGGGATTAGGACCTGGACTTCTTTAGGACCATTATTCAGCAGGGAGGATGAACCAGAAACTTGTGACCTCACACGTTCCCTCCCATCCCCCTCAACCCCCGGGTCCTGCCTGTGCACCTGTGCAAGGAGGTGCTTTTGGCTACAAGTGACAACATTTGGAGAGGGTGGCTAGGTAATAAAAACCCGAGCCTTTCTTGATGGGCTCCAAATAGCAAAACAGACACGATTTAAAATTCTTGCCTCGATATGGTAGTTGTTTAATTTTTTGCCTTCTTAATGGAGCCAGCATGGATTTTGATTGTCTGCATTTTTTAAATTGATTTACAGTGTTGTGCCAATTTCTGCTGTACAGCAGCATGACCCAGTCACACACACACACATATCTTTTTCTCATATTATCTTCCATCATGGTCCATCCCAGGAGACTGGATAGAGTTCCCTGTGCTGTACAGCAGGATCTCATTGCTTATCCATTTTAAATGGAATAGTTTGCATCTACTAACCCCAAACTCCCAGTCCATCCCACTCTTTCCCTCCTCCCCCTTGGCAACCCCAAGTCTGTTCTCTATGTCTGTGTGTCTGTTTCTGTTTTGTGCATAGGTTCACTGTGCATTCAGATATTCAGTAATAAAGGGGAGGCGGAGAAGCACTTTAACAAACCACATGTGGCACCAAGATGCCAGTGACCAGAGTGGGTTTGATGAAGACTGTTCTGCGGGTGAGGAAAGCAAGGCCCAGACACCTTGAGCGGCTTTACCAAGGTCACCCTGGGTCTCAGACCCAGGCTTGCTTTTCCACTGCCCCCATCTTCCACATCAGTCTCACCGGTACAGGACTGAAAACTGACAGCCCCTGGGCCTGTCTAGCTGCTATGGTTTTGGTTTTGGTTTCTTTTTTTTTTTTTCGGTCCGGTCAGGAGAGGGGTTGTCTTTCGCGTTACAACTTGGAGGCCTTTCAGCGGGGCATGTACCCTCCAGCACATCACCATTCCCAACATTTATATCATCTGCCTGCTCCCAAGGCTTTGAGTTTGCAACCCTTTCCTCTCTAGCCTGATCCTTGAAACTTGCCCCCAAAGGGGAAGATATTTGGCCCTCTCTGGGTTTCTGGGGTATCCTTAGGGACTCAGGGAAGAGGATGAGAAGGGAGTGAGACGAGGCTGAGAACTCACCCACCCCCGACTCAGAGCAATGCGGCTTTAACTCTCCCAGCCCTGGGCAGAGCTGGGTTCATGTCCCGATGGGCCTCGAGGGAGGGCATGGCCAGCTTGGGGTGTGGGGGCAGGAGGTGGGGAAGAAGGCAGGAGGAGGAGGCTGCCCCTGCCCATTTGGGCTGTTTCCCCAGGAGCTTCAGCTGGTAACTTTCAGGCAGAGATGAGTTTGGAACCAACTTGTGGTGCTGGGCTGTGTGCCTTGGGACAAGTCACCTTGCTTCTCTATGCCTCAGTTTTCTCATCTGAAGTGGAGACAGTTGTACCAACTTCCTGGTCTATTATGAAGACTGAGTGAGCTGGGGTCTAGCACAGTGTGGGGCAAAACAATTATGAGGCCCTATTGTGTGCAATATGTTGGTGGGAGAGGCAGACATTAAACAAGTCTGTGATCCCACAAATAACTGGGAATTTCAAAACATGAGAAGTACTTTGAATAAGAAAACCTGGGGTGAGGAGAGTTTATAACTGGGAAATCTGCCCTAAGCTAGGAGTGGTCAGGGAAGGCTTCCTGGAAGAAGTGTCTAAGAATTGGTGGATGAATGAGTGGTGTTTTGCTGAGGTGTACCAGGCCAAAGGAACAGCTTGGAATAGATACGGTGGATTCAGTGTGTGTCTATAGAGACCCAGCAAGCAAGGGATTGGGGGATGGCCTGGGGACTCATCAGGAGCCAGAAATCTCACCTCCAGTTTGGCGTTGGTGGAAGTTCAAAGTGAGTTCATGGAGGGGGTTCAACTATGATTTGACAAAGCTTTTTTTTTTTTTTTCAATTATAGTAAAATATATGTAACCTAAGATTCACCATCTTAATCATTTTTAAGTCTACAGTTTGGTGGCATTAAGTATATTCACACTGTGCAACCATCATCACCATCCCCCTCCAGAATTTTCTCATCTTCCAAAGCTGAAACTCCACATCTGCTAAACAACAGCCCCCCATTTCCCCTCCCCCCAGCCCCTGGCACCCACCATTCTGATTTCTGTCTCTCTGAGCTTGACTCTTCCAGGCACCTCATCTCAGTAGAATTATGCACAATTTGTCTTTTTGTGACTGGCTTATTTCACTGAGGTATGTTCTCAAGGTTCTATTTGCTTCTATGTGGGAGCAAATGTCAGAATTTTCTGCCCTTTTAAGGCTGCATAGTATTCCATTATCTGAATATGTTGCATTTTGTTTATCCATTGATGGATACTTGCGTTGCTTCTAAACCTTTTGGCTCTTGCGAATAGCGCTATGAACATGGGTTTGCAAATATCTCTTTTGAGACCTAACTTTCAGTTTTGTTTTGGTTTGTTTTTTGCTTTTCAGGGCCGAACCCTTGGCATATGGAAGTTCCCAGGCTAGGGATTGAATCAGGGTTTCAGCTGCTGGCCTACGCCACAGCCACAGCAATGTGGGATCCAAGCTGCCTCTGTGACCTGCACCACAGCTCACGGCAATGCTGGATCCAAAACTTGCTAAGCAAGGCCAGGGACCGAACCTGCATCCTCATGGATACTAGTCAGATTCTAAATCTGCTGAGCCACAGCAGGAACTCCCTCAGTTCTTTTTGACATATAGCCAGAAGCAGATTTGCTGGATCATATGATAATTGTGGTTTTTTCCCCCCAGTTTTTTTTTTTTCCGTTTTTTTTTTTTTTTTTTTTTTTTTTTTTTTTAGGGCTGTATGTGCAGCATATGGAGGTTCCCAGGCTAGGGGTCAAATTGGAGCTACAGCTGATGGCCTATGCCACAGCCACAGCAACTCGGGCATCAAGCCGAGTCTGCAACCTACACCACAGCTCACGGGAACGCTGGATCCTTAACCCACTGAGACAGGCCAGGGACCAAACCCACAATCTCAAGGTTAATAGACGGGTTCGTTTCTACTGTGCCACAATGGCAACTCCTCCCCCCGGTTTTACTGAGATACAATTGACCTACAGCATTGTAAAAGTTTAACATACACATTGTAATGATTTGACTTACATATATTATGAAATGATGATGATAAATTTAGTTAATTTCCATCATCTTGGATTTCCTGTTGTGGCTCAGTGGATTAAGTCTGGTTCCAACCAAAGTGGTGGGAAATCTCCCCTGTTGTTAAATTGCAGGTTCCAGGAGTTCCCATCATGGCTCAGCGGACACAGTGTCTGTGAGGACGTGGGTTGGATCCCTAGCCTTGCTCGGTGGGGTAAGGACCTAGTGTTGCCACAGCTGCAGCTTAGGTTGCAGACTGGCTCAGATCTGGCATTTCTTTTTATTTTATTTTTTTGTCTTTTTTTGCTATTTCTTGGGCCGTGCCCGCGGCGTATGGAGGTTCCCAAGCTAGGGGTCGAATCGGAGCTGTAGTCACCGGCCTACGCCAGAGCCACAGCAACACGGGATCTGAGCCATGTCTGTGACCCACACCACAGATCACGGCAACGCCAGATCGTTAACCCATTGAGCAAGGGCAGGGACCGAACCCTCAACCTCATGGTTCCTAGTCGGATTCATTAACCACTGCGCCACGACGGGAACTCCAGATCTGGCATTTCCGTGGCTATGGTGTTGGCCAGCAGCTGCAGCTCTGATTCATCGCTTAGCCTGAGAACTTCCGTATGCCAAGGGTGTGGCAGTAAAAACAAAACAAACAAATCTGTTTTATATAGATACAAAAGAAAAAAAGGGTTTTTCCTTATGATGAGAGCTCTTAGGATTTACTCTCAGAACAACTCTCATCTAACAGTGTTAACTAGAGTCATGACCTTAAAATTACAGCCCCTGCCCTGGGTTATTGCATTTTTAATTCTAGGGGGGGAACTGCCCTGCTGTTTTCCACAGCAGCTGCCCCATTTTTAATTCCCAACAGTTGCACAAGGGATCCAGTTTCTCCCCATCCTTGATAACACTTGTTATTTTCTGGTCTGGTTTGTTTGGTTTCTGTAGTGGCCGTCCTAATGAGTGTGAGATGCTGCAGACAAGCTTTTGATCAAAAAGTTTGAGGAGTTCCTGTCCTGGCATAGTGGTTAACGAATCTGACTAGGAACCATGAGGTTGTGGGTTCGATCCCTGCCCTTGCTCAGTGGGTTAAGGATCCGGCATTGCCATGAGCTGTGGTGTAGGTTGCAGACGTGGCTCAGATCCCGCGTTGCTGTGGCCCTGGCGTAGACCGGCGGCTACAGCTCTGATTAGACCCCTAGCCTGGGAACCGCCATATGCCGTGGGAGCGGCTCAAGAAATGGCAAAAAGACAAAAAAAAAAAAAAGTTTGAGAAGGGAACGTCGAGGCTTCACCTAAACAAATGCATAGCCTGGCAAAGAACTACTATCCATTATATAAAGAGCTTCTGTAAGTCAATGAGAAGAAGCAAACATTCTTTTTTTTTGGTTATTATTAAAGTATAATTGATTTATAATCAACTTGCTTTATAGTAAAGTGACCCAGTCACTCATACACACACCCCACCTTTTTTTTTTTTTCTTCCATTTCCATCAGGTTTTCACCCAAGAGACTGGATACAGTTCCCTGTGCTGTGCAGCAGGGTCCCATCCCCGATCTGTTCTAAATGTAGCAGCCTGTGTAGAAGCAAACATTCTAACTGAAAGAACTGGCAGTTTAAAGAAGGAATAAAAAATGGCCACGAATACATGAAAAAGGGTACTTTACATGTCCCCTGGAACTTGCTTTTATTTATTTATTTATTTATTTATTTATTTATTATTATTTTTTCCTTTTAGGGCTGCACCCATGGCATATGGAAGTTCCCAGGCTAGGGGTCCAATCGTACCTGCAGCTGCCGGCCTACACCACAGCCACAGCCACGCCAGATCCGAGCCGCATCTGCAACCTAAGCTGCAGCTTGTGGCAACACCAGCTCCTTAACCCACTGAGTGAGGCCAGGGATTGAACCCGCCTCCTCACAGACACTGTGTCGGGTTCTTAACCCACTCAGCCACGACGGGAACTCCCGGTACCTGGAATTTTAACAGCAGGGGAGATTCCCACCATGTTGGTTAGAACCAGACTTACCGCAGCCAGTGGGGGCACAGGTGAAAGCTTGCTCTTTGCAGTTGCTGGGGGGGGGGTGTGTGCATAGGGAGAGCTTTGGGGTGGGTATTTTGGCAAAATCCATCAAATGTTCAAGTTATTCTCCCTCTGCAGCAGACACTAGCAGGACCCTGCTTATATCCTTTGGACCCTACCATTTTGGTGGGCTTCTGTTGACTTGCAGTTGCCAGTGTCTCTCCCCCCCCCCACCCCCGCCAAAACCTCCCATTAGCATGGTAGACCAGAAGTACCTGGCAGTGCTCACTTGATGACTGTTAGGAGGTGGGTGTATCCATACCCCAGCTCCCTTGCCCTGGGATTACCAGCCGAGGGTGGGAACTGTCTCAAACCAGCCTTTGCAGGTGGCTTTCCCATCCCTGTCCCACTTCACCCTCTTAGAACTTGTGTCCCACACTCCTTCCCAGTATGCTGCTGACTTAGAAAGCCTTGACCCTGGGTCGCTGCTGGAGGAGCTCAGACTGGGATACTCTGACTCGGCACTTTCGCTTCTAGAATTCTCGCCGACCAAATATTCTCACATGTACTCAGTCACGTGCAAGGAAGTGATGATCAGCAATATTGAAAAAGTAGACACACCCGACTGCCCGTCAGTGAGGAAATGTTACCTCTAGTCTGTATCATCCATGGTATGAACTTCTAAGACTTTACAGTGAGGCAGGAGGTGGGGGGCGGGTGGTGGTGATGGTTAAGGAAGGGGTTCCAGAGCCTCAAACTGCCTGAGTTCCAGTCCTGTCTCTACCACCAAGTGGACTCAGATATTGCCTGAGTCTCCTTATCTCTATAATAAGCATGATAATAGTACCTTCCTTGTAAGATCATTGTGCAGATTGAGATACATTTTAAGCTCTTAGCACTGTACCTGACATACAGAAATCACTCAGAATGTTTTGCCTATATCATCCTCTTCATTATTATATGTGTCAGTATATTAACATATGGCTCCCATGTAAAGTGGTACAAGTTAAGTTGCAGAAACAAGAGCTTTGGGACAGACCCATTTCTATAAAACAAAACAAACTAATAGGATGTATATATAAATGTCATTAAGCTGAGAAATGCCTGTAAGGTCTGCTTCAAACTGATCATGCATGGTAGCACCTCTGGAGAGAGGTGAGATTATGGAGGGCAGGGATGAGAAGAGGGAATTTCCAGATCTTTATATTTTTTCTTTTCTTTTCTTTTTTTTAATGGCCAGGAATTGAATCCGAGCTGCCGCTGTGGCAGTGCTGGATCGTTAACCTACTGTGCTGAGGTGGGATCGAACCCTCACTTCTGCAGTGATCTAAGCTACTGCAGTCAGGTTCTTAACCCATAGTGCCACAGTGGGAACGCCTATATTGTTTCTTTTTGTTTTGTTTTGCTGAGGTTTTTTTTATTTTGGGGCCACATCCATAACATGCAGAAGTTCCTGGGCCAGGGATCATATCCATGCCACAGCAGTAAAAACACCAGATCCTTTACCCACTGAGTCACCAGGGAACTCTGTCTTTTGGTTTTGTTTTAAATGTATGTATTCATGAATTACTTGTGTTAATTTCAAACACAAGGTGTTTTTTGTTTGTTTGTTTTTTGTCTTTTTAGGGTCGTACCCGCGGCATATGGAGGTTCCCAGGCTAGGGGTCTAATCGGAGCTACAGCTGCTGTCCTACACCACAGCCACAGCGATGCAGGATCTGAGCCGAGTCTGTGACCTATACCACAGCTCACAGCAACACCAGATCCTTAACCCACTGAGCAAGGCCAGGAATCAAACCTGTGTCCTCATGGATGCTAGTCAGATTCATTGACTACTGAGCCACTATGGGAGAGCCTCAAACACAAGCTTATTTTTAAAAATTAGTGTGCAGCTGGCACCTGGCGCGTCTGGGAGGCTCAGAGACCAGGCCGAAGGAGGTTATCACCAGCTGCTTAGATGGGGCTGGTCCAGCCATCTACAGCATGTTGGCCCCTCATATCCCCTTCCTTTCCCACAGTGTCGAGAAGTGTGTGGCCTGAATGCCTCTGACCGCTGTGACTTCGTCCGGACCAACCCTGACTGCCGCAGCGACGGGGGCTACCTGGACTACCTCGAAGGCATCTTCTGCCACTTCCCACCCAACCTCCTCCCTCTGGCCATCACCCTCTACGTGAGGCCCCACCCTAGGGAGCTGGTGAGAGGGGCCGGGGGCCCCGGCTGGGCTTAATACTCTTCCCTCTTCGGCCCCCCACCCAGGCTCTCTGGCTGCTCTACCTGTTTCTGATTCTGGGAGTCACCGCGGCGAAGTTGTGAGTTTGGCCGAGGGCTCACGTCCAGCTTATAGATGGGAACATGGAGCCCCCGGAGGTTGACGTGGGCATGACTTGGGTTCGGGGGAGGGATGGGGGCAGGAGCCACTCATTATGGAAACATTCACTGTTGGCCTTTTCTCCGTAGTTTCTGCCCTAACTTGTCAGCCATTTCTACCACACTCAAGCTTTCCCACAATGTGGCAGTATCCTTTTGTCAGGTCATGCACCTTGGAAGGAGGGAGGGCGGCAGTTGGGGCAGGCGGCTGGGAGACAGGGTGGCAGCTCATGGCCAGGAGAGGCCTGGGTGGGCAGGGTCCCTGCACTGAGGCCCCTTGACTCACTGTCCCCATGGTGTCACCTTCCTGGCATTTGGGAATGGTGCCCCGGATATCTTCAGCGCCCTGGTGGCCTTCTCAGATCCTCGCACGGCCAGCCTGGCCTTGGGGGCACTGTTTGGTATGAGCGACCCCGTTGCGTGGTGGGGGGGTGGGGGGTGTGGGCGGCAGGAGGGGGCACAGGGTGGACCAAGCTCGGTGTCCTCTCCTCCAGGCGCAGGCGTGCTGGTCACCACCGTCGTGGCAGGTGGCATCGCCATCCTGCGCCCCTTCATGGTGGCCTCTAGGCCCTTCCTCAGAGACATCATTTTCTACATGGTGGCCGTGTTTCTGGTCTTCACCGCACTCTACCTCGGCAGGGTCACGCTGGCGTGGGCCCTGGGTGAGCAGCCACAGGGTGGGGGCTGATGCGGGGGAGGCACAGGGGGACACGAGGGAGTGGTCAGCAGGGCTCAGGGTCACCTTTGGTTCCAAGAGATGGAAATCCTACTCAAGCAGGCTTGAGCCAAAATAGGGACTCGTTCAGATAACTAAAGGGGACAGGACTGAGTTGGGGGATGTTCCACATTTTTACAATTTTATCTTATTTTATTTTTTCATTAAAGTATAGTTGATTTACAACGTCATGCCAATTTCTGCTGTACAGCAAAGTGACCCAGTCATGCATCTATATATGCACATATGTATACATACATCTTTTTTCTCATACTATCTTCCATCATGTTCTATCCCAAGAGACTAGATATAATTCCCTGTGCTGAAGAGTAGGATACAATTTTGAATGGTAACAAGCAGTGTAGCCAGGATGCTGACTGACCATCAGGGTCCTGGCAGCATATCCGTTCCACGCAGATGGTTCAAATGACGTGGATGGAGGGACAATTTACAGAGAGTTAAGAAAACCAACAAAGGATGCTGAGATGCAGAGACATCAGGGATCAGCTTCAGTGGGGGCCCCTGTAGAGGCAGAGGATGGTGTGACTAGAGCCTGGGGAGGCCTGGAGGCCCAGATCCGGGGCCACCCAATGTGAGCAAGAGTTACGGAGGGTCACAGGCCCTGCCAGGGACAGAGCACCACAGCAGGGAAGGAGCAGGGAAGAAGTGCCCCAGACCCTCTCCTGCCACCTTTTGATGTGCTGTCGGGGCTCAGCGGGCTGGCCCAGTGTAGCCCAGGTTCAGGGGGTGCAGTCTGCAGGGCTCAGCCTCCCAGGACACAGAGCAGGACTGTGACCCTTAGCACTTGAATTGGGTCCTGGGGGCCGGTGTTACCCCTTAGTGGCAGACTGGTCCAAGGGAGACAGGGTGGAGTTGGTAGAAAGGGAGAGATGGGCCAAGGGAAGGGGTCGGGGCTCCAGGAAATGGCCAGCCACCTCCTGGTGCTGGGCTGGGCTTACCCAGACAGCCACCACCACCAGGCGCCAGCAACAGAACTGGCCGCCCTCTTCTCTGGGTCCTGCAGCCAGGATGCCCCTTGGTGACAGCCTGTGCCCTTTTTACAGGTTACCTAGGCCTCTATGTGTTCTATGTGGTCACAGTGGTTCTCTGCACCTGGATCTACCAGTGGCAGCGGAGGAGATCCCTGGTCTGCTCCGTGCCGGACACCCCAGGTAAGGTCTGAATGGAGCCCCCGAGGGAGGACCAGCGGGCCTGGTACCCTCTGTGCCCTTCACCACTGCTTTGTGTCTCCTGGGCCTTGGCCAGGGCCCAGCTCCTCTTCCTGCTCTCTCTGCTTCTTCTGCCAAGGCCCCACCTCCGTGCTTTTTCTTGTGTTCATGAAGCCGCCTCATCACCTGCTCATCCAAGTTCACTAGTGCTTCATGCTGTTGCTGCAGCAAACCTCCCTAAGAGCTATCACCCCTCACGCCCAGGAATACATCCCCTATCATCGGGGTAAAATTCAGACGCTTTCATTACATGCAAATACATGCACACACGTATCCACAAACACACACTCACATGCATATTCACAATACATACACATCCACGACTCACACACACGCAAATACTAAATTGCACATGTGTACAACACATATATGCCACACACGTACACACATGCAAATACATGCACACATTAGTACAAAAGGCATACACAGAGCCATATACAAATGTATATACTACACAAATATACATCCACAAATGTGTATACACATTTACAAATATATCTATACAACACACACACAAATACCTGCATGTGCACAAATACGTATACACATATTCCACACACATACACAAATTCATATATGAACACGCACACACATATACAAGGACAACACACATACACAAATATATACACAGCACTATACACACAAAACACACATATACAAAATATATACACCCAAGGAGTTCCCATTGTGGCTCAGCAGTAACGAACCCAACTAGTATCCATGAGGAGATGGGTTCGATCCCTGGCCTCGCTCAGTGGGTTAAGGATCCAGCATTGCCGTGAGCTGTGGTGTAGGCCACAGATGGCTTGGATCCCGCATTGCTGTGGCTTTGGTGTAGGCTGGCGGCTGACCCCTAGCCTGGGAACCTCCATATGCTGTGAGTGCAGCTTCCCCCCCCCCAATAAATACATACACACATATCATTTATCGAGTGCTCACTACCTTCTAGGCACATGTATCATTTTATTTATTCTTGTCAGCAAGACTATCAGGTAGGGCCCATTATAGGGAAGCAGACTCAGGGAGGTCAAATCTTTCCCAAGCCATAGGTGCTGGAGAGGGGCAGAGCCAGGACTTGACCCCTATTCCCCAAACCCCCTACCCACAGTGCCAGAGGCCCCATCTAGGAGCCTGCAGACCACCTCTTCGTACAGAAGTATTGTTTTTTGTGGTGGGACCAATGTGTTCTTTAAAAAAAAAAATTAGGCCACAATTCAAAGTGAAAAGATTTGATATTTATAAGCCCACGTTTTGGCATCTCTTGAAACACCTGAAATGATCTGGCCCCACATCCCTGCCTGGCACAGTGACTAGAGCTGAATGGGGCTTCCCCCTTAGAGGAAGGCGTTGTTCTCCAGTTTGCCCCAGTCTCTTCCACTCTCTGTTGTCACCCCACACACGTAGGGGTCAGATGGTTGCAGACCTGATTATGTTGGAAAACCGTAATTCTCCACGCATCCTATTTCACTTGTTCCCGTGATGTGCTTGGCCCTTACTGGCCTAGGAGCCCGTAAAGCTTGCATTTGATCTGTTGTCATTTGTCCTGGTCCTCGGCTTTCTTCTCCAGACTCGTTTCATACCCCAAACTCAGTGTCCCGGCTATGCAGGGTCACCCTGTGTCTGTGAACATGTCACACTCTCCCTGGCTTTCTCTGGGCCTTTGTGTGTGCTGTCTCCTCTCCCTGGTGTGCCTTTCTTCTGACTTAAGAGCTCAGCCTGGAGGGAGCTGTGCAGAGGTCCCCCCGTGTCCCTTCTGGGCTTGCACAACCTTTGGACTCACCGTGGTACAATTTTTCTCTTTCCATTCTGTTATTAATTTGCTTATATTTCTGTGTACTGAACTGTGAATTTCCAGAGGGCAGAACAGTGTCTCCTTTCCTCTCATATCTCTGGGACCCTGATGCAGGTGCTAGTGACTCCTCCTACAGGGAGTCTGCCATGATTTTTCCTCTCTTCCCCTCTTTATCAACTGAGGCTTCAGAATTCAGCACATATTACCTTGAGCTGTCTTTTTAAACCCATCATATCCCAGCAGGCTGGAACAGAAGGGAAAATGAAGCCTTGGAAATGGGCCCCAAATCACCCAGAGGCAGAATCAGGGGCTGGGTCTGACTCCTCACCTGAGGAAGGCCATATTCCTTTTAGGAAGCCCTTCTTTACAGGGCTCAGGCCTCTTAATTTTTCCCAAGGACTCCCAAGAAAAGTTTCAGACTAGAAGAGAAAAATATGGTTTCCAAATTCTGAAAGGTACAAAATTGAAGTCAGTAAATGTTTGGATTATGTCTTCAAATGCCCTTATTAAATGGAGCATTTTTGCTGCATCATTACATTTGAAAATGTTTTGTGAGTTAGACCTTCCTTACTCTGTAAGAATTCCTGAGTGGAGTTCTCATTGTGGCTCAGTGGGTTAAGAACCTGACTAGTATCCATAAGGATGCTGGTTCAATCCCTGGCTTCGCTCAGTGGGTTAAAGATCCAATGTTGCCAAAGATCCGATGTTGCCATGAGCCGTGGAGTAGGTCGCAGATGTGGTTCGGATCTGGTGTTGCTGTGGCTGTGGTGTAGGCTGGCAGTTACAGCTCTGATTCAACCCCTAGCCTGGGAACTTCCATGTGCCACAGGGGTGGCCCTAAAAAAAAAAAAAAAAAAAATTCCTGAGCATGAGCATGCAGGGTAATTGCTGAAAAACCCAAAATATAGTGGACACTTGCACCCTGAGACCTGTCTTGTCCTGGAGGCACTCTACTCTAGATCGGTGATGGGAGGTTCCGGGCGCCCTGCTGCCTCATGGGAAACACCCTTCTCTCCCACAGAGATGCTCTCAGACTCCGAGGAGGATCAGGTGTCTTCCAATACCAACAGCTATGACTATGGTGAGTCCAGTGCCCATGCGCAGCTGGGGTCGGGGAACCAGGGCAGCTCTGGGATGGGCCCCAGGAATGAGGCAGCAAACAGCCTTACCTCTCACTGCACCTCAGCTGAGCTCTGGGCCGAGTTCCCCTGCTCCTCTCCCAGGCTCTGGGCTTTTCTTTCTTCTCAAGGGTTGTGGGGAAGGGTAGGAGGGTTGGTTCCAGCCACAGACACCTGCCCCTCCCCTGTTGCTCACGCAGGTGAAGAGTACCGGCCGCTGCTCTTCTACCAGGAGACCACGGCTCAGATCCTGGTGCAGGCCCTCAACCCCCTGGATTACAGGAAGTGGAGGAACAAGTCGGCGTACTGGAGGGCTCTCAAGGTGTTCAAGGTAAGGGGTGGGGGCACCTCTGGAGCCAGGCTTCATGCCAGCACAGGACAGTGGCCCCTCAGCCCTCTGCAGAGCTAACCCTAACCCTAACCCTAACCCCAAGCTGAGGACTTGATGGGGAAATAGATGAGCCGGGACTTGATGGGGAAGCTGAGTCACGGAGCGTGGCTGGGGCTCTGCCCCCCACGGAGGAAGGAGAGCATTTTTCCAGGGGTGGAGAGAGGAGACGGGGTCCCCTCCTGACCAGGTGAGGGCAGGGGGACAGAGCGGGTCATAGCGAGTCCAAAGGAGGCTGAGATTGAGTTTTTCTATACCCCTCACTGCTTCCCTGGGCTAAATGTCTCCTGAGGTCTCCATGCGAGCGGGGTACCCAGGCTGGTTTATGTGAGGCTCAACTACAGCTGCCTTCCACCACCCAGACCAAAAAATTTAGGGGTCTCACCTTGTAGCCGCTCCAACATGGATAGCTCTCAGGTCTCCTCAGACCCAGGGGGCAGGTAATGAACTATATTTATACCCTCAGTGCCTTTGGCTGCATTGTGACCTTGGGCAAGTTGCTTCATGTCTCTGAGCCACAGTTTCCTTCCTTGGAAGTGGGGGATAACGTTAGTGCCTTTCTTCAGGCGTGGTTGTATGACTAAGTTACGGCTGCAACAATGCTGTGTAACACACAGCCCCCAACATCTCATTCACTTATGATGACAATGTTGATTCCTGTTCAGAGGCCTACGAGTCATCAGGGGTGACTCTGCTTCAGGCTGTGGTTGGTGATTCAGGTCTGCCCCACGTCTTATTCTGGGGCCAGTGGGAGGGTGCTCTTTTCTTGGGAGAAGAGACTGGACTGAGGCGAACTTCCCAAGCACACTTTACACCTCTGTTGACAACACATTCACCAACAGCCCATTGAGCAAAGCAAGTAACATGGCCAAGTTCAACATCAGTGGGATAGGGAGATAGATTCTGCAGACTCTTGTCATTTGACAAAGTGTGGGGAAGTGTCGGGGTGTGTCATTCTGTTACAGGAAGGGATTGAAGAGTTGGGAACAGTATCCAGCTGACCGCAGTGGTCATGACAATTTATGTAAAGGGCTGACTCAGGTGCTTAGCATATAGTAAGCACATCATAAGTATTATTACTCATTTAGTTACTGGCTGAAAACACAAGGTGTGGAATCAGAGCCAGCCCTGTAGCCTGGCTTCATGTACCCTTCTATGTGGATTTGGAGAAGTTTTCTTTTCTTTTCTTTCTTTCTTTTTTTTTATTTTTTGTCTTTTTAGGGCCACACTTGCAGCACATGGAGGTTCCCAAGCTAGGGGTCCAATCAGAGCTGCAGCTGCCAGCCTACGCCACAGCCACATCAACACCAGATCCAAGCCATGTCTGTGACCTACACGCCAGCACTGGATCCTTCACCTGCTGAGCAGGGCCAGGGATCGAATCCACATCCTCATGGATACTAGCCTGGTTCATTACCACTGACCCACAATGGGAACTCCTGGAGAAATTTCCTAACCTCTCTGAGCCTCAGTTTCTTTATCTGGAAGGTAGGAAAATCAGAGTTCCTATGCTCAATGTTGTTAGGATTAGCAGACGGGGTGCTATGGTAGCGCTGGGTTTGTGGCAGTGTGTTACAGCAGCAGGAGGTGGCTCATACAGATGCTTGGGGACCTGCACACAGTAGATACAGGAGCCATGTTCTTGAGTAACTGAGCTCGGGGGTTAGGGGTGGCCAGCCGAGCACAGGCCTCCCTGGTGACACCCTCCTGCCTTCCCACACTTGACAGCTGCCCGTGGAGTTCCTGCTGCTCCTCACTGTCCCTGTCATGGACCCCGACAAGGAGGATGGGAACTGGAAACGGCCTCTCAACTGCCTGCACCTGGTCATCAGCCCCCTGTTCGTGGTCCTGACCCTGCAGTCGGGGGCCTGTGAGTATCCCCTCCCCAAGGCCAGCCTCCCTCCTCCCTCCCCACACAAGGGGCCCTGGACCAGCAAGGCAATCTTCCATACAGCAGGTGCTTAATACGTGCTTGCGCTGTAAGGGACGCTAGCCTCTCACAGTCTGTTGGTCCAGTCCTACTGGCTCCAGATGGAGACTGCACCCGGGTGACCCTCGGACCAAGAACAGCCCTCTGGCTTGTTTGCTTGCATTACCCAATTTGAGGATTTCATGTCAAAATCCAGGGTTGGGCTTCTCAAAAAGATCTGAGCCAAGTTGCTGAAGGTAAAAATTGGCTGGAGCTAAGAGGCACCCCTTCCTAATGTGGGTGCCCACTGACCAATTCCTCACAGGCTCATCCGTTGCCTCTTGGGTGCCCTCGGTGGGTTACTTCACTCACCTGTGTGACCGGGCTGGTTCCCACTGGCATTTGAGTCTGCCCCCTCCCTCGCCTGCCCCAGGCTTTCCTTTTTTGACCTGCTCTGGCTAAGACAATGCCCAGTCTTATCAGGTGTCTTTTCATTCCTGCTGCTCAGGTTCTTCCTGTTGTCTGACTTTAGTATCTCATGCTGCCCAGTCCTCTGTCATTTGGGCTCCTGCCCCTCAACCCAGGGCCACCTCCTGGAGGTGGAAGTTGGGCTCTGGTAGCAAATGCATGGGTGAGAGTGGCTCTTTTGCCCAAGAGTATCAGGATGAAAAGGCTGCCAAATGCTCTGTGTTCCCCTTCCAATTTATGGGGGGGTGGGGGGGAGACACAGGAACTGAGGGGAGGAGAGTCCAGCAGGGCACTGTGTGGCCTCAGAGCTGGGAACGGTGCCCCCCTGAGGTGCCAGCCGTCTAGATTATTACGGCCCTCTGTTCCTTCTTGAACTGGAAAGCCCGGCCTCTCCACCTGGGCACTTGCTTCTCCATCTTTGTGGCGTCTTAAAAGAGGGGTTTCCAAGCATTAGTCATTCGGGAATGATCTTGGTTTTTCTCCCACTCTATACTGTTAATCTTTTTTTTTTTTTTTTTTTTTTTTTTTTTTGTCTTTTCTAGGGCCGCACCTGGGGCATATGGAGATTCCCAGGCAAGGGGTTGAATCGGAGCTGTAGTCGCTGGCCTACACCCCAGCCACAGCAATGCAGGATCCGAGCCACGTCTGCGACCTCCACCACAGCTCACGGCTACAATGGATCCTTAACCCACTGAGTGAGGCCAGGGATCAAACCCACAACCTCATGGTTCCTAGTCGGATTCATTAACCAGTGAGCCACGACGGGAACTCCTATACTGTTATCTTTGATATTTTTCTTAAATCAGCTCTCTCTTTTTTAAACTTAAATTTATTAGAAAGAAATCTGTATCACTTGCACTAAAAGGAAACTGGCATCATTTCCAATACATTTGAGGCATCTACATGTATTAAAGTGAGAGAAGAAATCCATTTTCTGAGGTGTGATTCTATGTCCATCTGTCCTTACACCATCCATGGCAGCAGGTCCACACTGGGGAAAGACTGGTCCGTGTCCACCAGCCAAGCCTCTCAATAACACCGCCAAGTTTCATCCTTCTCTAGGCCACCCGAAGAGCTGTCTGCCTTCCTCCCTCCCTCCCTCCTTTTTTTCCTTCCTTCCTTTCTCTCTCTCTCTCTCTCTCACTCTTCCTCCCTCCCCCCCTTTCTTTCTTCCTTTCTTCTTTTTTGGCCACCCCACAGTGTCTGGAGTTCCCCAGCCAGGGATCAAATCCAAGCCGGAGTAGTGACCTACGCCACAGCTGTGGCAATGCTGGATCCTTAACCTACTGTACCGAGCCAGGGATTGAACCCAAGTCCCTGCTGCTGCAGAGACCCTGTTGATCCCACTGAGTCACAGCAGGTACTCCCAAACTGTCTTTTTTTTTTTCTTTTTCTTTTTGTCTTTTTGTCTTTTCTAGGGCCGCACCCGTGGCATATGGAGGTTCCCAGGCTAGGGGTCAAATCAGAGCTGCATCTCCCAGCTTACTCCACAGCCACGCCAGATCCCAGTTACATCTTTGACCTACACCATAGCTTGCGGCAATACCAGATCCCCAGCCCACTGAGAGAGGCCAGGGATCGAACTCGTAACCTCGTGGTTCCTAGTCTGATGTGTTAACCACTAAGCCACAACAGGGACTCCCAGAGCTGTCTTTCTTAAGTGTCAGTTTCGTTTTTTTGTTTTTTGTTTTGTCTTTTTGTCTTTTCAAGGGCCGTACCCACGGCACATGGAGGTTCCCAGGCTAGGGCTCGAATCGGAGCTGTAGTTGCCAGCCTACGCCAGAGCCCCAGCAACGCGGGATTTGAGTCACGTCTGCAACCTACACAACACAGCTCATGGCAACACTGGATCCTTAACCCACTGAGTGAGGCCAGGGATCAAACCTGCAACCCCATGGTTCCTAGTTGGATTTGTTAACCACTGAGCCACAACAGGAACTCCTTAAGTGCCACTTTTCACATGTTGTAGTCACTCCTCCAGTCTAAGACCTCCATGGGTCCCCAGTGCCTCTCTGAAAAAGATGACATCCTCCAGCTATCAGTCAAGGCCTCTGAGATCCTGAGCCAGCCACCCTCCCCAGCCCTTTTCCTGCTGTTGATGGCATGAACCTGCTCAATGCCTTCCCACCCATCTCCTCCCTCTCCCTGTGGAACCTTGTGCCTCTTCTCTGCTTACAGCTCAGCTCCCCTCCTCAGCACTCCAGAAGCTCTTCCTGGCCATCCCATGCCCCAGCCACCTCCTGAAATTCTCTGCACAGGATTGGGAAATACAGCGAAAGGACCTGTCACCCAGGCATCAGGTTCTAGAGGCAGCACTATAAATAAAAGTCACATCCATCAAAATGATTCCTTGAAAAACTCCCACGATGTATTGTGCACACGACCTTATATATACAGCCCCTCATGTAATCCTTATACCACTGATGTCTGAGAGCCAGTGAGCTAGACTAAAGGAAGAACAAAAGCAAAATCTTGTTACTTGTGTCCGGGCAGTTGAACCTCCACTGCCTTTAAGACTAGTAGTGAAATTCTAGAGTGTTCTGCCTACCTGCGGGGTTTCTTCCCTTCAGTGTTTTAATTATGAACCTCTGGAACCTTCATAACTTTATAATGGATTGGTTTGTGGGGTGGATTTCTCCAGAGAGCCAGAATCAGTGGGTAAGTTTGGGTTCAAATGTACAGTTCATCTCATGGAGTGATGCCCATCCATTGCCAATGCCTGGCTGGAAGGTGCTGTCTTGCAGCTCAGCTGGACTAAAGCATAGTGGTTGATTAGCAATGTCTGCCACGAGCATGGGAGAGGATAGTGGTGGTGAGTAGTCTTAGCCATTCTGCCTGGTTCCACAACAGAAGTTTGGAGAATGGTTTCTATATGTCTTTTCTGATGTAAGTAGCTTGAGTAGGGACTGTGTCTTTTTTTTTTTTTTTTTTTTTTTTTTTTTGAATAGGGCCACACACACAGTATATGGAAGTTCCCAGGCTAGGGGTCAAATTGGAGCCACAGCTGCTAGCCTACACCACAGCCACAGCAACACAGGATCCAAGCCACGTCTGTGACCTACATCACAGCTCATGGCAATGCTGGATCCTTAACCCACTGAGTGAGGCCAGGAATTGAACCCACATCCTCATGGATACTAGTCAGATTCGTTTCTGCTGAGCCACAGTAGGAACTCCTGGGATTGTGTTTTTAATTTCTCTGTCCACCTGAAATGCCTAAGACAAGGCTGGGCTTATAAGAGGTGTCTACATCCAAATAATCGAGTTTTATCTGTGCATTTTAACCACGAGTCTCCTCTCCACAGCCTCTCAGTCCTTCCTGGAGGGCTTCCAGGGGGAGGTACCAGCTCCTTTTCTTGTCCCTCTGCAGATGGCGTCTATGAGATAGGTGGCCTCTTTCCTGTCTGGGCCGTGGTGGTGATCGCGGGCACAGCCTTGGCTGCAGTGACCTTTTTTGCCACATCCAACAGTAAGCCCCCCAGGCTTCACTGGGTAAGAACCCTGGACTCTCTAAGTCGGGGTGGGGACACTGAGGTCTCCTGGGCTAATGTCCTGGACAGTTTGGCCACTAATCACTTTCTGCGATGATAGGTCTTTAAAGCCACCTCGGGAGTCCCCATCGTGGTGCAGCTGAAACGAATCTGACTAGGAGCCATGAGGTTGTGGATTTGATCCCTGGCCTCTCTCAGTTGGTTAAGGATCCGGGGTTGCTGTGAGCTGTGGTGTAGGTCGCAGACGCGGCTCAGATCCTGCGTTGCTGTGGTGTAGGCTGGTGGCTATAGCTCCGATTCAACCCCCTAGCCTGGGAATCTTCTTATGCCATGGGTGTGGCCCTAAAAAGACAAAAAAGACCAAAAAAAAAAAAAAAAAAAAGCCACTTCTCAGGGGGTTTGTGCCTGTGCAGGGTCCTCTTTTTTTTTTTTTTGGTAACAGCTTTTTTTTATATTGAGCTGTAATTCACACACCATACAAGTCACCCATTTGAGGGGTACGAATTAATGGTTTTTATTGTATTCAGAGAGTTGGGCACCCATCACCACAATTTTACAGTATTTTCATCACCTGCCAAAGAAACCCGTCCCCAGTAGCAGTCCCTCCGCACCCCCCCCCACGTCCCCTGGCCACCATGCATCTGCTTTCTGTCTCTCTAGATGTCCCTGTTCTGTGTGTTTCAGAGAGATGGAATTGTACAATAGGTGCTCTTTTGTGACTGCCCTCTTTGACTTAGCAAAATGTTTTCAAGGTTCATCCATGTTGTAGTGCGTGGCAGTGCTTCATTCCTTCTCCTGGCCAAACACTATTTGATGGTACAGATATAGCACATGTCATTTACCCAGTCATCCATGAATGGATGCTGGGATGGTTTCCACTTTTTTAGATATTATGAATAATGCTGCCCTGACCATTGGTTTACATTTTTTTATGAGTGGCAATAATTCTCTCATTTCTCCCGGGCATATTCCTGGGAGTAGAAGTGCTGAGTCTGATGTGAACTCTTTACCTTTTTGAAGATCTACCAGCTTGTCCATCACCCTAACCAGGAAGCATGTGGGTTCCTAAGAGTCACACCCCAGTGATGAAATTGTTTGGCCTTGGGGAGTGTTTTTTTCCATTCTCTTCACTCTGTTAAAGAATTTTTAGCCGTTTGTCCAGAGACTTTTTCTTCCAAAGCTTCCTTACATTTTCTTTCTTTCTTTTTTCTTTTACTAATTATTGATTTTTAAAATTAGGGGTTTTTTTATTTTAAAGTTTTTATTGGTTTTATTCGAAGATTCATGATTCAGGCAGGATCCAAACTAGCAGAAAGAAAGGAGCTCAAAGGAGCTGTGCAAAGGGAAAGACTTTTCTAGGCAGAAGGGAGGGAGACAAAAAAATTACCTTAGGCAAAATGCACATCAGTTATTGCAAGGTTGCCTTCCTTTGGGGGATGGTTGGGTGAAAATTATAGTTTTTATTTTCAGACACTCTGGATGGATGTACCAGCCCAAAGCAAGATGAATTTTTAGCACATTGATTATTTAGAGAACTGGTTTTAGCTGGTGTTTCTTAACTATCTTTGAAGTACCGTCACCTGTTCCAACATGGATGTGCCTTGGAAACATGTGCTAAGTGCAAGAGGCCAGTCACAAAAGACCATGGATTGTATGAGGCCACTTCTGTGGCATGTCTGGAAAAGTAAATCCATGGAGACAGAAGGTAGAGGAGTGGATGCCAGAGGCTGGGAGGAGGGTTAGATAGGCAGTGACTGATAAAGGGTATGGAGTTTCTTTTTGTGGTGATGGTGTGGCTTTTGGCCTGTAGACTTGAAATCTGATGAAAGCTATGATTAACCCCTTCCTGACAAAATAGTTTTTGTTTTTGTTTTTTGTTTTTTTTTTTTAATGACCGCACCCACGGCATATGGAAGTACTCAGGCCTGGGACTGAATCCAAGCCATAGCTCCAACCTACACTTCTGCTGTGGCAGCGCTAGTTTCTTTGACCCACTGCACTGGGCCAGGGATCAAACCCAAGCCTTCACAGTGACCTGAGCCACTGCATTCAGATTCTTTTTTTTTTTTTTTTTTTTTCTTTTTTGGCCACCCCACAGCATATGGTGTTCCCAGACCAAGGATCAGATCTGACCTGTGGTAGCGACCTAAGCCACAGCTGCAGCAATGCTGGATCCTTAACCCACTGTACCAGGCCAAGGATCAAACTTTGTCCCCACATTCCTAAGACACCATGGATCCCATTGTGCCACAGCGGGAACTCCTGCAGTCAGATTCTTAACCCACTGTACTACAGTGGGAACTCCCCCTCTTGACAAAATAGTAATATTAAACTAACATTTAATTGAGCACTTACTATACATATGCCAGGCTCTAACTTCTCATGACAGTCTGACAAGGTGGATACTATTATTGCCCCATTTTATAGCTAAGGAACTGAGGCTGTGGCCCTGTTGGGGGCCAGCCTTAGTTCCATCAGCGCACTGTTCCACCCCCTCCCCCAGCTCTTTGCTTTCCTGGGCTTCCTGACCAGTGCCCTGTGGATCAATGCAGCTGCCACAGAGGTGGTGAACATCTTACGGTCTCTGGGTGTGGTCTTCTGGCTGAGCAACACCGTCCTGGGGCTCACACTGCTGGCCTGGGGGAACAGCATTGGAGGTGACTTGGGGCCGGGACCGGGTGGGGGCGGGGGCGCAGGTGGCCTCTGGGATGAGCACAGTCACATCACTGCTCATTGCTCCCCCAGCCAGAATTGCACATGGAAAGAGGTGTCCAGGGCATGTGCCCGGAGCAGGTGCTCAGTGCCCGTTGTCATTCTGGAGTAACCATCACTGGGCATCAGGGTGGGATGGCCTGGATTGGACCTGAGCCAGGAGACTCTGTAGAAGCCCTAGCCTCTCCCCTGCTCTCTGATGCACGGACACTCTCCAGAGTTCAGGCCACACGTGGAACTCATTGCAGCCAACCAGGCTGAATGTGTCTGTGGGTGTGTGACAAGGGGAGGCATTTACTCATGTATACATGTTTCCTTCCCTGCAGCTGCCAGGTAGGGTTGGTCAGGTTGTACACTGCCCAAGGCATCCTGACAAGAGGTCAGGGGGCCCAAAATCTAGCTCTCCTTCCACTCACCTTTTGGGCCCCTTTTCCTAATTTGGATGGAGGTGTGTACTAGCAGCAGACAGGACACAGGTGAAAGATGGGTGGTAGTATGTCACACCCACAAAGTCACCCCTGGTAGGAAAGAGGGGGGAAAAGGAATTGAGGAGGGAGTATTGCTTTATGGGACACTGCGGCCTCCCATAGCACTCAGCTGCGTGCCAGACCCACATGGACATTCATCAGTGTTTGTTGACTGAATAACTGTGAGTGAGAATGAAGGTGTGAGTGGTCAAGGAGAGCCAGGGGGAGTCTCTCACCACTCAAAGCCTTCTCGTTTCCATGCAGATGCTTTCTCAGATTTCACGCTGGCTCGCCAGGGCTACCCAAGGATGGCGTTCTCAGCCTGTTTCGGTGGCATCATCTTCAGTATCCTTTCTGGGGCTGCCCTCCCCTCAGTGCTGGAGCCAAGGGTGTGCTCCATGTCCCCCCCTCCCCCGGGTCTGGTTTTCACTGGAACACCTGGGGCAGATGATGCGGCTGCTTGAGCCTCAGCTCCTTCATTTATAAGACGGGGATATTGAGGAGACTGACCTCTTAGGTTATTGTAAAGATTGAATGAAGTGACGGAAGTTCTTGGCACCCGGAAAACAGCAGCGATGGCAAATGTTTTTATTGTTAGGCAGAGGAATTATTGTAGGTGGCCACACTCTCTGCTTATAGATGTCAGGGTTGGCAGATGTTTTTCTTAAAGGGCCAGAACGTATTTTAGATTTTCAGGGGCCATAGGATTTCTTTGGCAACCTCTCAACTCAGCTGTTGTGATATGGAAAACAGCCATGGGCAATATGTAAGTGAATGGGTGTGACTGTGTCTCAATAAAACTTTATTGATAAAAAGCAGGCAGTGGGCCAGATTGCCCTGCAGGCTTTAATTTGCCACCCCTTGATCTATGTAGAAAAGACAGGGTCAGGCAGCCTGGGGCTGTGACAAAAACAGGGCTTCGAGTCCTGACAGTCTAGGGTTCCAGTGCCACCACGTGCTATAGCTGCAAGATCTCAGGGCTTTGCATTCCTCTTGCTCAGCAGTTGCCTCTGCAAATTAGAAATGGGTTGGCTTGCGGACTGATGATGAGTAAAGCACCCAGGGTACCGTGACCAGTGCACGGCAGATACGCAGCAAGTGGTATATAGTGTTGGTGGTGAAATAAGCAGTTATTTAAAGGCACTTAAAGGGCAGTTCTCCCTGAGTGTCACAGCGAAAAGACTGCAGGGTGAGCTGCTAGGTGGCACAACACAGTCCAAACTGGCAGAGACTATGTGTCAGACCTCCTGCCGTTTGTCCCTTGCAGGTGCCCCCTGTGACCTGCTCCTGGCTTTAGGGCTGTGGCCTCTCCTGACCTCTTAGATTGGGGTAAGAAGGAGGGCACCCAGGCTGGAGCGGTGTCCCCCAAACAACACTTTGGGGTGACCGGGAGCCATGCTCTGTCACTAGTCACCCAATGGACTGTGGGCAGTCACTTTGTCTCATCTCTGTTTCTCCATCTTTGGAGTGCCTACCAGGTACCAAGTGTTTCTGTCACCTCCTGTGATCCTTCCAGGTTGAGGCAAAATATGCACTGGACATTTTCTTAGAGGAGCAAAAACTGGATAGAGTCTCCTTATATAGGTTTTTTTTTTTTTTTTTAAACAGGGTGCTGGGGGAGGTGGGAGCACAGGCAGAGATCAGAAAGAAATCCCATGGGCTGTGTGGTTGGGCTTATGGGGCGCATGTTCCAGCAAACTTCCTGAGCTGGGCTGCAGATATCCTGGTGGGCGTGGGGCTGGGCTGCCTACTTCAGATCTCCAGGGGCCACACGGAAGTGAAGGTGAGTAGCCAGATGCTTCTGCAGGGGACTTCCTCATAAGGCGCTACCTCACCCTCCTCTTGTGCCTCTGCCCTCCTCCACCTCCCCTCTGCCCGGGAGACCATTCACTTCTCAGTAGATTACACTTACTGGGGAGAAGACTTGTCCGAATTTGTGACAAGTCTGATTTGTAGAATGTCCTAAAAATATTTTGCACGTACTGGTTAAAAAAGGGGGAGGAATTCCTTGCCAGATCTCAGAGTCATCAAGATGTAGCTTTGAGGGAAAGGGGCAGGAAGGCCCAGGATCGGGATCCCAGTCCCATCACTGGAGTCTTGCTGCATGACTGTGAGTGTATTAGGAGTCTGAGAGTCTCTGAGCCTCAGTTTTCTCACCTGTGAAATGAGGTTGATATCCCCCCCACAACAAGCTTCCTGGATAAGTGTAGATGATGTAAGGGCCAGGCTGAACACCTTATCCCACAACTGCTCAGAGAGGACAAGTTGGGATGAGAGAATGTGGGCGAGAGCCCCCAGAAGCAGGGAGCTCCATAGATTTGGAGAAGGTTCTGAAATGCACTGAGCAGCAATGGTTCTGTGGGTTCAAGGGCACCCAGGGATTTCCTGGGGGTGCACAAGACCTCCTGACCTGGCATTTCAGGGGGCTGGGGGCTGAAAACATGCGTCTTTTTTTTGTTTTGTTCTGTTTTGTCACCCCACAGCATATAGAGTTCCCAGGCCAGGGATCAGATCTGAGCCACAGTTGCAACCGATGCCACAGCTTCGGCATCACTGGATCCTTAACCCACTGTGCTGGACTGGGGGATTGAATCTGTGTTCCAGAGCTCTAGAGATGCCACTGATCCCACTGCACCACAGGGTGCATGCCTGGAAATCTGCATTTTTTAAAAGGGCCACACCCACGGCATATGGAGGTTCCCAGGCTAGGGGTCAAATCAGAACTGCAGCTGCTGGCCTACACCACAGTCACAGCAATGCCAGATCCCCAACCCACCGAGCAAGGCTAGGAATTGAATCTGAGTCTTCGCAACACAGGATCCAAGCTGCATCTGAGAGCTACACCACAGCTCACAGCAATGCCGGATGCTCAACCCACTGAGCAAGGCCAGGGATTGAACTTGAGTTCTATCTATGCTAGTTGGGTTCGTTACCATTAAGCCACCATGAATACACTCTGTGGGCACTGATGGAGGTTAGGACACTTGAGAAACACTTTTTCCAATAAGGTTTGTTTTTTGTTGTTGTTGTCTTCTAGGGCTGCACCTGCGGCATATGGAGGTTCCCAGGCTAGGGGTCTAATTGGAGCTGTAGTCACCAGCCTAAGCCACAGCCACAGCAACACCAGATCTGAGCCATGTCTGTGACCTACACCACAGCTCACGGCAAGGCCGGATCCTTAACCCACTGAGTGAGGCCAGGGATCAAGCCTTCAACCTCATGGTTCCTAGTCAGATTCACTAACACTGCGCCACAACGGGAACTCCCTCCAATAAGGTTGAAAACAAATACTTCTCTGGGTGGGGGGCCAGGCAGGTATTGGAAGCATGTGGATGATTCAGGTGGGGGCCTGTGTGGACTGATAGTCCAGCCCTTCTAGATGAGAAGAAATTGCGATTCCTAGGTGAACTTTTCTCTTTGGAAATAGTGTGCAGGGCAAACAGCCCTGGGTGCAAGGCAGATTCAACCAGATTCGGGCCCCAAGTTTGGATTCCCAAGGACTTGGCCTCAGAAGCCAAACCTGGGAAAAGAGGAAGATAGAAGGGAGGATGTGGCCCAGGGGATGGTTTTAATACTTAGCGTGTTGAAAGCCCTTGGAATGTGAGGCCGAATGATGTCTTTAGTGGGAACAAAGTTTCCCACCTCTTCCTCTAAGAGGCTGCTGTCCTTGAATAGACTCCTGACTTGTGTCTTTAACTGGCAGCAGGGCCAGCCTTTCACAGTGGCCACACCCATAGCCAATAGCTACTTACTGCCTGAAAAGTTTGCTTTTTAAAGGGTAAGCACCCTCCGTCTGCACATTTTGTTTATGCTCTTCGTGGGTTTAGTAGGTTCCTTTCATTCTCCCTTCTCAGGCAGCTCCAGATGATTAGGCTTTAGGGTTGGCCCCCTGAGAGCCCTGTTTTCTCTGGCTCCCCATGGAGTGTGTGTGTGTCTGTATGTCTGTGTCTGCATTCCACCGCCTTTGTGCTGAGTTTAGGAAATGCTCCTGCTGGTAATTGCGTAAGGCAGGCCTCCTGAGAGCTCATCATAGAAGGACGTCCATGGTGTACTGTTGGCTGAAAAACAGGTTGCTCTTAAACAGGTGCCGACTGTGTGATCCTCTCTCTGATGTCAGATGGACAGGCCTCTGTGTACATGTGTGTACCCACACATCTGTGTGTAGAACTGTCGACAGGGGAGTGTAAGAGCTTGGACCTTGGATTTGGGTTCTGTCACGTACTACTGTTGATCCTTGAACAATATGGGAATGGGGGCACTGACTTTCCCTCGCCGTCACAAATCTGCACACCATCTTTGCCTCAAAAGCAAAGGAATTGATAAATGACTTGCCCAGGGGCAGGAGGCTGAAACAGTTTGGATAGAATCATGACTCAAACCCTAGCTCTTCTGATTCCACATCTCTCATTGAACACAAACTTTTCCCCCGTGCTTAAAAGACTGTGAAATGAAAATATAGGTAGTTCCCATTGTGGCTCAGGGAGTTAAGAACCCGACTAGGATCCATAAGGATGTGGGTTCAATCCCTGGCCTCACTTGGTGGGCTAAGGATCCAGCATTGCCACAAGCTGCAGTGTGGGTCACAGATGTGGCTTGCATCCAGTGTTGCTGCAGCTGTGGTGTAGGCTGGCAGCTGCAGCTCTGATTCGACCCCTAGCCTGGGAACTTCTGTTTGCATCAGGTGCGGCCCTAAAAAAGCCCCAGCAAACCAGGTACTATAGTACATGGGTCTGCATACAAGCGGACCCATGCAGTTCAAAGCAGTGCTGTTCAAGGGTCAGCTGTACTCGGTTTCCTCCACTGTGGATTGGTGACACTCATCTCAGTCCCCTTAGGTGACAGGGAGATAAAACACCATGGTGAGTGTCACATACCTAGGGGAGTACCTAGGATTAAGTTTTCCATGTATGTTAGATAGATGCTAAGTCTGGAGCGGGGAGAGGCGGGGAGGGCGCAATTTTACTTGCTTTTACTCTTCTGTATTGCTGGGGAATTTTTCAACAACTGCATGTAGTGTGTGTGTGTGTGTATAAAACTGCATGTAGTGTGTGTGTGTGTGTGTGTGTGTGTGTGTATAAAACATATCCTAGGGATGTCATGACAAATTACTGCATACTAGGTGGCTTATAACATCTTACTTCCAAAAGTCCCTCCCTGGCCCCTAACAATGGGCCCTCAAACATGGACTTGACTGTTGGTTGCAGTGACCCAGCCTCTCTCCCGGTCTCCCCTCCACAGCTGGAGCCGGATGGACTGTTGGTGTGGGTTCTGGCCGGTGCCCTGGGCCTCAGCCTCGTCTGTTCCCTGGTCTCGGTCCCGCTGCAGTGCTTCCAGCTGAACAAAGTCTACGGCTGCTGCCTGCTCCTCTTCTACTTGACTTTCCTCGTCGTGGCCCTGCTCACCGAATTTGGAGTGATTCACTTGAAAAGTGTGTGAGTGACGCTGTGGCGGGGGTCCGCCTGCTGGTCGGGAAGTGTAACTTCAGGGGGCGAGAATGGAGGATGAGGCGCCTTCAGTAGGGCCTGCCTGACCGTGCGTGGCCGTGGCCATGAACGTGAACATGGTGAGGGCTCTGCGGGGCCACGCTCTCTGCCAGAGCTTCCAGTCGCCGAGGTGTGTAGCGAGCATGGCTAAACCTTGTTTCTGGGACTGTGGAGGCTGGGCCTCCCTGTGGACAAACTTCCAAACAAAACGTAGAAGACTTGCTGTGTTACCTCCAGAGCCCCTCTTGAAAGTTGGGGTCTGGGGCGTAGGGGATGACTGGGCACCTTCCAGGCTGGGGTTGGAAGACTCCAAAGAGCTCAGGGCCAGAGGCCCCGGCACCTCCCTCTAGTCACCCCTCGCTGCCTTCCTGCCTTCCTGCCTCTTCTCAGGGCTCAAAGGGCTGCCAAACCCGAGTTTAGGGAGTCAGGCTGACTTGGACCCGGCAGACAGAACATCTTGTGTGCGGTGGGCCTTGGGCTGCCGCGGGCTTAGTTCTAGAGCCACACTGTCCAACAGAAGTAGAATGTGAGACATATGCCTGATTTTGAATCTTCTAGTCGTCATGTTAATAAAGCCAAATGCAAAAGGTGAAATCAGGGATAATATATATTGCTCCAAAATAGCAGCCATGGTACTGGCCCATTAGTGGCTGCCATATCAGACGGCACAACTCTAGACTCTGCCTCTAGAAGTGTCTGCTGGCTTCAGAGGTTTCCCCAGCTGCAAAACAGGAGTTAGTCCGTGCCCTGTGCCTACCTCAGGGGAGCCCTGGGCTGGGGTCCCCAGGCCTGCAAGCTCCTGGGAGGGGTGGTGAGCGCCCCATAGTGCCTTCCTGCTGTCAGTCTGTGACCCGCCTTTGCAATATTGCAGCTCTTGCATTTGCTTGATGCCTTAATGCCGGCAGTAAAGGGATTCAACTGTCTTTTTCCAATGAAAAAATTAAATATTTCAAATATGCAGAAAAGAACATACTCTCAACTGTTATCAGTTCTTAACCTGGGCCAGGTGATGAGTGGTTGGGTCCAGAGCCAAAGGCCCTTGAGCCTGACAGATCTGGGCTTTGTGGAAGGGCTGAGCGGGGTTGAGAACGGCCCCAGCTCGGTCCTCTCCCTCTTCCCTCTGGTCTTGGAAGCCCCCGAAGGGCCTGGTGGAAGGTATGAGGCAGCAGCCATATGTACAAAGCAGAGACTCTTTTATTAATATGCCAGAAATCTGGAGCCGTGGTGGGTTTTCTAGGTAACAAATCACCGATGTACAAAACCTTACAGCGTCGCTCCTGCTATCTGTACAAAATGATTGTCGCGTGGTGTGGAGTAAGGCTGGGGCGGGGGGGTGGGAGGGAAGCAAGGAGGAGGGGCCAGATGGCATCCCCTCTAAAGTGGGGCAGGGGCATAGGGCCATTGCTGCCACTGCTGGGTGGTGTGACCCAGAGCAAGTCGTGAGTCTCACCTTGGTTTCATTCAGCTGATGTGGAAGGCGAGAGGGCCGCTGGGCTGGGCATCCCGGGGTCCCACAGAGCTCACAGCCCTGGGGGGACACCTGTTTCCTGCTTGACGGCCTGTGTGCAAGTTGCAGGGTGAACCTGAGGAGGCTCCCACCCAGTGACCCCTCGAGGGCAGCTGTCTTTAGGCTCAGTGATGGGGACTCCCACCGGTGGCTGGAGTCTGGTCCATCAGCACTGCTGCCACTTGGTCTTCGTCTCATCCCTGGCTAGAAACAGATCCTTTCTCAGGACAGCGTTGGAAGGCCTGGGAGAGATCCCACCCTTCCCAGTACTGGCCTTTATCCCAACGTGGGAGAGGATGAACTCAATCTCTCTGGCACCCCTCCCAGGTTTCAGCCTCCTACGGGCAAAGGAAGGGATGAGAACAAGGTGCAGGCGCTGAGGTTGGGGACTCACGCACTTCTCTAGAGGCCGCCCCCGGATTCCTGCTTCCGAAATGCCCATTTCAGTACACAAAGGCTAAAAGGCACCCAGTTGTGCAAATAAAGTTCCTTCTCTGGAGAGGGGATGGGGTTCTGGCCCTGGTGCCGAGCTGCCCCCATGGCTGCTGGCCCTCCTGAGACAGAGGACAAAGTCCAGTCCTGGTTCCCTTTGGGAATCTCAGTGGTTCTTAAATGATTTGTTGTCTCCCCAAAGGGCTGTGCTTTAAAAACAAAAATGCCCACTACCTCTCCCCTGGTAAGGGGCAGAGCTGTGCTGTGCTGGCTCCAGGATCACCCCTCTGAGGCTGCAGTTTGGAGTGGAGATGGGGGGGACCCTGTCTGTTTGGGAAGAGGATACAGCGAGGGGGAGTCAGCCCGCCTGTTCCTCCTTCCTAAGTCACAGAGGCAGAGAAGGCAGCTCAAAGCTGGGGTTGGGACAGGATGGCCAGCGGGGACTGCGTCCCCTGCCCTCTCCTCCCTCCCTGCCCCCTGCTCGGCTTGCAGCCTAGAGGAGCTGAGCCACAGCCCCCTCTGCTTACCCTGCTGCCACTGCCACCACCAGCACCACTCACCAGGGCGGCCAACCCTGACAGCCTGCTGTGGATTCAAGCAGCAGCCCTTTCCTGATCACACACCGATCTCGGAGCACTCCCCTGAGGCCCCTGGGGAACTTGGGCAACCGAAAGGCCACCTGAACCCACTCCCAGGAGTGGTCAAGTCCAAGGAGGGGGCTGCTCAAGGTGAGGTGGGGAGCTGGCCAAGGGGACCCACAGGTTCAGCCACAGGGCAGCGTGGACGGCCCGCGGTCAGCGTCAACACTTTGTTCCCGTTTCCAGCAAATACACACACACCAAGGACCTGCTATTGGCTTTAGCAGAATCCTGAATTAACCAAAATGTCTTTTTGCTTGAACAGGACAATCCCAAGGCAAAGGAATTTAAGGAGAAAGCCCATTTCAGGGAGGGAGCCATTGGCCTGGCCTTGTGCCTATTCTCCTCCTCCCGCTGGGCTGTGAGTCCAAACGCCATTTCAGGAGGATTTTCAGCAACAAGGGCTGAAACCAAAAGAAGGGTGGGCGAGAAGGCTCGTGGAGCCAGGACACAGCATCTCTTGCTGCCCAGCACTGAGATCTGACCATGTGGAATAACCACAGCCCTGGATTACTTGTTCTGGTAGGTGCCAGGTATGCCCTATGACATTATCACAGAGATAGAAATGCCAACCTGAAGATGTGGGCTCTTTCCTTCCTAAGTGGCTTTGTCCCCAAAGCAGGACACAGAAACCCAAGGACCTGGGCTGCAGGGAAGGTTAGTGGGGAAGCTAGCTGTCAGCTGGGGCAGGTTCTGGAAGCAGCGTCAGGAAGACGGTGTGGATCTGGCTTGGGGACGCTGGCCTACTTTGAAGGCAAGCCCTGCAGAGACCAGCAGAATCTATTCAAGTGCTCTGGTGAAGGGGCCTTCTGGAGCTTTCCATGTTAAGAAGAGCTCCTAGTGGCTTGACCCCCGTCCCCAAATGAAATTGATTTCTGGGGTTAACAGGGCAAGGTAGTTAAAAGCCAACCCCAACTCGTCTGTCTTTTCTTCTACATATAAATATGTGCATATATATGAATATGTGTATATATATATATAATATATGCTATACATACATATACACACACATTATTTTGATACATCGTAGTAAAATAATACTATTGTTATTGCATAGAAGAGATGGCTTTTGCAGGCTAGAGTTAGGTGATGGTCTGGGAGCGCTGGCGGCTGCCTGGAGGCTGCTGGGTGGTGGGGACCACACAGCCGCTGAGCTGTCGCTGCTGTTCTTCCTGCTTCTGGGCATGTTCCTCGTACCACTCCTAAAGCAGAGAGCAGACAGGGTGCTGAGCGCAGCCTGATGGGACCACCCATGCTGGGCAGGGCTGTGACCCCCGCCCAGCACACAGTGGGCAGCAGGAGGAAGCCTCAGCCAAGGAGGCAGGGCCGCCAGTCCCAACCAGCTGGGACCAAACAGCCCCTCACGCCCACACCTGAATATGGCCCTAAATAGAAAAATTATGGTGCCATTGTTCCCTTTTGAATTTGGTTTGCAAAATTCCTTGTCAAGGTAGTAATTAGCACCTCTGTGAACACAATCTGGGTTGTTCATAAAGGGAGGATCCCGACTCCCTGAGTTATCCCTTTTGAGCTGGACAGAAACTGTATCCTCATTTTACCCCCGGGACAGCTGATGCTCAAGGGTTGTTTAAAGTTGTACGAGGCCTGCGTGTCTCTCCCAGCTCCCTCATTGCTTTTGCTGCCCTTCAAACAGGCTGCGAGGGCATTTGGAAAAAAACCAAACAGTTCACTCACCTAAGATTATTATTATTATTATTATTATTATATTATCTGACATCTTCAGGGATGGAGGTATTCAGGTAATTGAGAAATTATTTTTTTGTCTTTTTGGTCTTTTTAGGGCTGCACCCATGGCATACGGAGGTTCCCAGGCTAAGGGTCAAATTGGAGCTGCAGCTGCTGGCCTACACCACAGCCACAGCAATGCAGGATCTGAGATGTATCTACGACCTACACCACAGCTCACGGCAACACCAGATCCTTAACCTACTGAGCGAGGCCAGAGATTGAACCTGTGTCCTCATGGATGCTAGTTAGGCTCATTAACTGCTAAGCCACCGTGGGAACTCCCAGGTAATTAAGAAATTGAAAAAATTAGCCCTAGGTTTTTAAAGAGTCGAAATCGCAAACTTTAGAGTTTAAAAAATATTGAGGTGGCCTAGTTCTGTGCCCCCTCTTTATACAGATGGGGAAGCTGAGGCTGGGCATGGGCGGACAGGGAGAGGCCAGGACAGCGCCTGAGCTCACATCCAGTGCTTTGTGAGGCAGGGACTGACTGTCCCCCTTTTGCAGGTGTGGGTGGGCTGAGTGACTTGCCCAAGGTTACAGAGCCTGGAATCAACCCAGGTTTTATGACACCAAAGCTCAGAGTAGTTCCTTTATCTGTGACACCAAGTGCGGGGAGCCCCAGGTATCCGCCCACACCCCTTGTGTTTTCATAGAGAATGTGCGAGTCATGTGAGGGGACTGCAGCCTTTCGGGCATGGACACTGGTCCTCCCTGTCCCAGGGAAACAAGGGTCCAGCCTGCAACCAGCATAGGCTCAATGGCTGGCGAGGGACCCTGAACAGACAGGTGGCCCATGGTCCGTAGGCTCCGTCTGGAGTGCAGAGTGCCAGCCACATGGTGCTTTGTAAACTACTTCACTCAGCTACCAAAGTGGAAGGATGGGGAGATTTTGCAAAACAACATCTTACCCTTAAGAGGCACAGCGGGCCCTTGCTCCTATCGAGCAGCGTTTGGTTGGACGTGGGAAGGGCCACCCTCTTTGAAGAGGCTGGTCCTGGCCAGCTGGCCAGGGGCCCCACGCTCCCCCTGCCCAGTATGGCTCCTGTTTTCTTTGTGGTTCTGGCTCAGAGTAGGAGCATGAGATGAAGTTCAGTGACTTGTGTAAAACTGGACAGGGGGGCTGCCTGCATTGGGAAACACTTCAAGGGTTCAAGGCTGAACCCTAAAGCCCCCCAACCCCACCTGAGTCCCAGGCACCACCGGTAGTGGTCCCCATGGCCGACTGCACAGCTCCCCTAACAACTGAAGATGGGGACCGGAGAGGAGCCCCCGCTCAGCAGTGGGGAGGACCACTGTCCCAGCAGCAAGGTCAGGGGTGCTCTTACCTGAATCTCCTCTTGGTACATCTTTAGGCTCAGATCGCTTTTGGTCCTTGACCTCCGTCCCAGAAACACCAGGGCATTTTGCTGGACAGGAACAGAAAAAGGCTTCAGGGACTGGCCCGAGGCAGAGCCCTGGCGCCAGGCCTCGGTGGGCCCCACCTGCTCCTCTGGCTTGTGCATTGGTGTTCCACCCCCTAAGAAGTGTCACCCAAGACCTGAGGGGATGGGCAGTGGGGGAGGGACTGCACTAAGCTATGACCTGCCGCCTCCATAGGATGAGACCCTGCCTCTCCCACCTCGTATCTCTCCATCTGGGAAAGGATCTTGAGTAGCTGCGTGATGTCCGAGGTGGCTCCCCGTGCTTCTCGGTAGAGCTTCAGGACAGCAACCAGCTCATCTTTGGAGAGTTCCTTCTCCAGGGTGATGCCGCCGTCAACTGCAGCAGGGGAGGGTGGCGGTGGGAAGGAGCCTGGGTTCAGAGCCCCCACTCTGGCTTGGTCTGGTTTAGCCATCCTCCCTGCTGCTAAAGGTTCCCTCTCCAAGTAAAACGCTGGCTCAGCACGACACGCACCCTCCCAACCCTCCCCCCCAACACACACCCACTGCTGGGGATGTCAGGGGCACTGGTCAGGCCAGCAGCTTACAGGGGACAGAGGGTTTCAAGAGGGGGGCTCTGAGCAAAGAGAAAATGATCGAGTGCTCTGAGAGGATAGAGATAAGAGATCTAGAAAGATGAGTCCGATGGGCAAGCTGAATGGCCAGAAGACTGGACAGCTAAAAAGCTGACCGCTGGACAGACACACGAGCAGCAGGCAGCACATGCCCCCCGGCCCTCGCACGGACCTTCTGAGTCCTGGTTCTTGCGGCTGTAGTTCATTCGGAAGACGAAGGCTTCGAGGATGAAGGCGACGATGATCGTCATCACCACCTGGCCAGGCACAGAGAAGGGGGAAGAGAGAGGAGGGCGTGGCGGGGAGCTGCTGTGCGGCCCCAGAGCCTGGTCAGATGTGTCCCTAGCCCCTGCTCCCTGAGCTGCCACCCAGGGAGTGGGGATGGCTGGAGGCTTTGAAGACGGGAGATGGGGCGCCCTGCAGCTCAGACCTACCATGGTCACGATGTAGAAGGTCATGAAGTAGAGGCGGCTCCAGTGCGAGGTCTGAGAGGTGACGCCTTCCTGGAGGGGGAGGAGGGCAGGCAGTGGGCAAGCGCCTGGGGCGGGGCCCGGTCACCGTCTACGGGGGCCACAGAGAGGCCCCTGCTCTTTAGAGACCCCTCCCGCTTTGCCTTCCCTTGGGGGGACAAAGGAGGTGGATCTCACTCCCGTGGGCCTCAAAATTCCTCTGTGCTCCTAAGGCCTGACGGTCCCCAGGACGAACAGTGCAGGATAGCCTTTGGAAGAGTCTAAGGATGGGGAAAAAGAACCACCAACCAACCCTGCCACCCTGTTTCTTGATTGAAAAGTTTCTACCACAGAGGTGGCAGAAGGACAGAGACCCAGAGGCTAAATGGCCTCTCCTGGCTGCTAGGGGTTGGGTGGACAGGGTGGCTCCTGGGACTCAGGCCATACTGTAGCCTCCCCGGAGAACCCTGCCCCCCGTGGGGAATGGGAAGACCAATGCACCCCATGCTGGACAAAGGGAGAGCCAAGGCTGGCCTCAGAGAGCGGTGGAAAGATGCCCCCAGGAGCTGACGGCGGCCCTTACCATGATGATGTACCAGTTGTTGACAACTGTCAGCTCAAACAAGGTCACTGCCAAAAGGAAGGAAGAAACAGACATGTCTCGATCACACCTGCTTTCACAAAGTGAGTTTCAGGTGGCCTCTCTCCACCTATCCTGGGGGCTGTGCACCTGTCTGTCCGCTTGGGCTGTGAGCTCCAGAAAGAGCAGCCCAGGCCCATCCCTGGGTGCCCGCCTTCCAGGGAGTGCTGCCATCTTGGCCTGTCCCCTAAAAGGCACATCCCTTGCCTCAGCGGCTCATGATGGATCAGGGCTGGGTGGGGATACTGGATCAAGAGCCCCCAGACCTTCCTCGGTGTAGATCTGGGGTATCATGGTGGGGAGGTCCCTTCCTCTTGAGAAGCTGTGACTGGAAGGACCCCTTCCCTCCGTGCCCCCGGCCTCCCAGCCTCTCCATGGAACCGAGAAGCAGAGCTCTCTCTGTGGGCCTGGCCCAGGTCATGCAGGGCACTGTGGCCGGCTGGCATGGCTGGGTCCCATCCTGTGACTGTAGGGTATGACAAAGGGAGGTTCCCTAGCATCAGGCTGCACCCTCTCCCAGCCAAGCAGGAAGTTCTTCTGCTTTCCAACACTGAACAAGCGATGGGAAAAGCAGTACAACCTGGTGGCCACGTGAGCCCTGGGGCCTGGCCTGTACCCCCGAAGCTGGGCAAACCTCCATCAGGGCCGGAGAGGACTCGAGGAAGTGTGGCAAAGAGCTTGGGAGTGGAGGCCTCGGACAGCTCTACCCACCCCACCTGGGACCTGTGGTGACAAAGGCGGCATGCCTGCCCGGGGTTCCTGCACTCACCGAAGCTGTTCAGGATGTTGTCAAAGTTATTAAGATAGTAGTAACCTTCCTCTACGACGGTCCTGTTGCCCATGGTGCGATTGAGCCAGCGGTAGGCATCTGCCACGGTGCTCGTGCTGGCCGGGGGGACAGGGGGTGGAAGGGAAAGTCACAAGACAAAGGGTCACCTCGACAGAGGACAGAAAGTTTAACCAAACTGAGGTCTAGCCGGGGAGTGTCGGTCCTGGCCCGGCCCCCAGGCCAGCTCTCTTACCCATCTTCCTGACTCGAGGGGAGCCCCCAGGATCCTGCTGGAAACCCCCAGACTTGCTGCCTCCCCCATCCAGTTCCACTGGGCATCTCTCTGCTGCCAGCCAGGCCTTCTTCCTCTCAGTGGCCCAAGGGAGGTGCAGGGGTTGGGGGGTGAGGTGGGGGTGGCAGAGCCTCCTCTGGACAGCCGCCCCCACCAGTCTGGGATTTGCCTGGAGGCCGGGTGCCAACAGCAACCCTGGAGAGGGTCCGCTCCGCGTGGGGCTTTCCCCAGCACGGGGCCTGAGAGTTCTTTCCTGTTCTGATCGGTTGCCCCTGTCCTGAGAGCTTATTTTCTACGTTTCTTACAACCCTTTGTGGCTGCTGCATTCGCGCTGATGTTTTGATAAGTCTGGTCCTTGGGCCCCCTGGGAGCCTGTTCAGAAGGCAGAGTCCTGGACCTCTGCCCTGTGTCAGCCACATAGGGTAGGGTTTGGAGTGTGCACTTTACAGCAGCAGTTGCCCTGGTGCCTGAAGGTCTGGGACCCACTGCTATAGGGTTGAGCTCAGCCCGGCACTCAAAGCAGCGACCCGAGTATCTGGGAACTTCATCAGCGCCTGAGGCCATGAGGACCAATTTGAAAAGAACACTGGGAGTTCCCATGGTGGCGCGGTGGAAATGAATCCGACTAGGAACCATGAGGTTGCAGGTTCGATCCCTGGCCTTGCTCAGTGGGTTAAGGATCCAGCGTTGCCGTGAGTTGTGTAGGTCGCAGACAAGGCTTGGATCTGGCGTGGCTGTGGCTCTGAAGTAAGCCGGTGGCTACAGCTCCAATTAGACCCGTAGCCTGGGAACCTCCATATGCCGCAGGTGCAGCCCTAAAAATAAATAAATAAATAAAATAAAATAAAATAAAATAAAGAGAATGCCGGATGGAGAGTGAATGGCAGAGCACTGGGGTTTCACCGTGAGGGCTTAGGACAGAGGGAGAGGGTGAGGTGATGGAGGCTGGTTGGAGAGTGGCTCCGAGTCCCTGCCCAGGGGATCAGGCAATGTGCTCAGATGTCCTCACGACAGAGGCCCCTCTGCTTCCAGGCCCCTCCCCTAGCTACTGACTGAATTAATAGGCCCTGGAAGCAGGGCCTATTAATTAAATCAATTTATTTTAGTTAATTAATTATTAATTAAAGGGCACTGCGGCTTGGAGAAGCAGGTTCCCAAGGACCCTGAGGCCGAGGGCCGAGGGCTCAGAGGTCAGTGTGCCAGTCCTGGCTCAGCTGCTCTGGAAAGGCCAGCTGCCTAGGGCTGGGGGCCCCGATGCGTACTCACTTGCAGCAGTTGGGGTAGAGGATTCCGCAGAAGAATTCCATGCCCACGATGGCGAAGGAGTAGTAAAAGGTGAGCAGGGTGAGGCCCAGGCTGGGGAGGAGGGGCAGAAGGGAGAGGGTGATGGAGGGCCGGGCAGGAGAGGCCAGCTCGCCCGGCAGCCCTGGCCTCCTGAGACCCCTGCGCTGACCGCTGGAGAGGCATGCCCCTAGCCGGGTCCACCAGCTGGAAAGTGCCTGCAGGGGAGGGGCCTCGTGACTCAGGTCTGGGGTCAAAAACGGTGCGCATCAGGACTCTAGTACCAGACGCCCCTCTACCAGCAATTCACCCCTTACCTGTGAAGGTAGACTCACAGGTGACCCTTACCTGTGAACGCAGACACAGGTGGTGAGTGAGTTGACAGCTCCCTGCCCTCCCTACTAAATATTTCAGACAGGTCAGTGGAGAAAAGTGGAGCCAGGGAGACCCTTGGTGGTCAGGAGAGCTCGGTCTCCGTGAAGACCTGTCAGACCCTCGATTTCCATCCTTTCCGGGACTCCTCCTTGCCCTCCCATGACCACCCAGCGGCCCTCCCCGAGGCGGGCACAAGCTTCACGACACCTGGCCCTGGGGGCCAAGAGGCAGGGCAGTACCTGGCCATGCGGGGCAGCAGCTCAAACATGGTGTCCAGCACGTTGCGGTAACGCTTCTTCAATTTAAACAACCTGAGGGAGAAAAGAGGGCCAGGCCACTTATAAGTGCCGGGCGTGGCCGCAGCCCCGCCATCCACAGCTCCAGGAGGGGCCAGACAGACCTGGCGCATCTCTGCCCCCAAAGGCCTACTTCTTTCAGAGCCGCCAGCCTGGCACCTGGCTCAGGCAAGCGGCACCCTGGGAAGGGACAGTGGCAGTGCCAGGCCTACAGGGCTGGACGGGCCCCTCCCTGAGGGGGTGTCGGGCAGGCCTCGGGTGCGGTGCAGCGGCTGTTTGCCACGGCTTACGCATGAAGCGGGAGGCTCAGAGCAGGGTGAGGCCTTGCCCGAGATGATGCACCAACCCTGGGAAGAGGGGAGAAGGCTGCGCCCCAGAGAAGCGGGGAGGGGGTAGCCCCTCCTGGGTAAGAAAGGGCGACCCCACCCCCACCTCACCTCTCAGGAAGGGTGGGAAGGAGTGAGAAATGTGAGTGGGGTTGTAGCCGGACATCCTAGAGGAAAACCAGCTTCGGAGGACACCAAGAGATCCCCAACTAGAAAGGGCCACCACCATCCAGGCCTTTCTACATGTTTTTACTGATATCCTGCAGTGGTCCCTGGCAGAAAGCTGAGACCAAATGAGGATTTTTCTTTTTGTCTTTTTAGGGCCACACCCACAGCATAAGGAGGTTCCCAGGCTAGAGGTCCAGTTGGAGCTGTAGCTGCCGGCCTACACCATGGCCACAGCAATGCGAGATACAAGCCATGTCTGCAACCTACACCACAGCTCACGGTAACGCCAGATCCTTAACCCACTGAGCGAGGCCAAGGATCAAACCTGCAACCTCATGGATCCCAGTTGGGTTCGTTAACCAGGCCATGACGGGAACTCCCAAGTGAGGGTTTTTCTTGACAAGCAACTACGCCAGAAAAGCATGGTTGGGGTGCAGTGGGTTCCCCAAAGTCTCTTTGGACCCTCAGAGGCTGTGGCACTCCGGTTTATGACCCTGAACACATGGGTTTCTGTGGGTGCAGCCAAACTAGCACAGGCCAAGTTCACCTGAGCCATGTTTCCTTCCCATAGTCAGAGGCAACTGGTCCCCAGATGCAAGGATGCAGGCAGTCTGCACGCCTGCACAGGTGGAGACAATGCCCCCACCCCCAGTGCTCCAGCAGGGGACGTGCCACCTCTGACACCAAGCCTGTGGGCCTCCTGGCTCCTTCTGGTCATTCCCTGGACCACTCCAAAGGCACCCTCTGCACACCCCCACCACCCACCGCCCACCACTCCCAACCCCAGCCCTGCCCTGTCACCTCAGCAGCTGGAGGGGACGCAGGACCACTATGAAGTAGAAGGGCTCCATGTTGAAGGCCAGAGCCAGCAGCCCCAGGAAGGCGAATGCTGTGACAGAGAAGTCGAACCTGGGAAGGAGGGGGAGAAGCCACTGTTTTTTTGTTTGTTTTTTTTTTTTTGTCTTTTTTGTTGTTGTTATTGTTGTTGTTGTTGTTGTTGCTATTTCTTGGGCCGCTCTGCGGCATATGGAGGTTCCCAGGCTAGGGGTCCAATCGGAGCTATAGCCACCGGCCTACGCCAGAGCCACAGCAACGCGGGATCCGAGCCACGTCTGCAACCTACACCACAGCTCACGGCAACGCCAGATCCTTAACCCACTGAGCAAGGGCAGGGACCGAACCCGAAACCTCATGGTTCCTAGTTGGATTCGTTAACCACTGCGCCACGACGGGAACTCCAAGAAGCCACTGTTGGTTCAGCCCACCCCCAGTCTCTCCCCAGGAAGCTGGCCGCTCCCCAGCCTGTGCCCACTGCTCCCTTCCAAGGAGCCCACACACCAGCCATGGCCAAGGCGGCAACAGGCCCATCAGTGGCCTGCGGCTGGCCAGATGCCTGCCACTATGGGGTTTGAGGCTGGCCTGGCTGGGTCCCTGTCACAGCATACACCTCAGGTCAGAAATACCTAGAAAACCCCCTCCTGATGGTCCCACACTGGTCTCACATAGACACGGGTTACACCAGTGATACTGATGGAGGTATTGAGGGCTGAGGCAGGGTCGTAGGTGAGTCCCACCTGGAGACCAGCTAGCCCTGCTTAGGACAGAGGGGCCTCTCCCTCCAGATACACATTCATACTCTATAAACAGCCTGCAGACACTCTATTGTCCTGCTGCTTCTCTACTTATTAACGTGCTTTACTTTCACGACCCAAGACCTCGTGAGTGCCGCCTGACTTCCCGGGTGAGTTAACTTTCACGGGTGGCAGGCGACCTCTCGGGGACTCTGGCTGAGGCAGAAGGGCCGCCAGCTCGATGCTGACCAAGCAGCAGGACGTGTGGGACTTCCTTCTCTGTGGCTGTCGGGGTTTTCAAGGAGGAGAAAAGTGCTTAGTTGTCAGGGAGGGGTGTGGGGTTAAGTGACTCAGAAAGAGCCAGCCAGCCTAAGGACCCCTGAAGGGCCATGTCCGGGAGGGACTGGCGGGGACCCTGAGGAGTCCTGGAGCCATGAGCAGAACTGCTCCAGGGCATGGAGGCCCCACCCGGCCAGGGTCCTTCCCTCAGACAGTGGGCAGTGGGTGCAGAGGAAAAAGGACCCGGGGCTTTCATTAGAGCCTCTGACGTGGTTAAGAAACATGCTCTCTACTCACAGATTCCACCCGGAGGACAGGTACTCAACGGGGCCCAGGCCGGCAACCTTCAGGAACAGCTCCACCCCGTAGACTGTGAGCAGGAGGAGTCCGTTAGCAGCAGCCCCACCACAGCCTCTCCCACCCCCGGCCTGGCTCCGTCCCTCCTCAAGACTCCTCTGAGGTCCCTCCAGACATGTCACACCCCTGTGAGAGTGGGGGCTCCAGGGCAGGCCTGGCCCAGATGCTCACAAGAGAAGCACTCGCTCCCTATCCCTGGGAGCGGCCCAGGCATCGTCTGTCCATCCTACAGATATTTCCTGAGTACTTCTTCCAGGCCAGGGAAAGATGATGAATGGGGGAAGGAGGCTGGGGAAAGAGTGTAACATCTGAAGGGATCAGGGGCCAAGCTGGATAGGATCTTGGCCTGCTTGAAGGGAAGGTCAGTTATCGTTGGAACATAATGAAAGAAGGAAGTGAAGAAGCGGGTGTAGAGGGGGCATCAGATCACCAGGAGACACAGTCACGAATAGATCCCAGGTGCTTCTGACCCCAGAGTTTGTGCAATGAATCACTACGCTACTCTGAACTCTGATGAAAAAGCCAAAGGGTAAAGGCAGTAAAAGTGATACTTTTAAAGAACAATGAAAACACCTTAGGACACAGTGTGTTTGGGATGTTTAGGCGTAAAAGGTAGATAGGGGTGTTAGGAAGAGCAGTGTGGTGTGGAAACGAGTGCACTGGACAGAGGAAACACCTGGGCAAAGGTCCAGAGGTAAGAAAGGGTAGGGAGCCCTGGGGAGCAGGATGTGTTCAGGGGCATTGCAGGTGGGGCGAGGGTGGAGGTGCTGGCAAGAGATGAGGCCTGAAAGGAAGGCTGAAGGGGCCCCATGTAGCTCCATGAGTTGCACCCAGCACAAGAACCTGGTCCAGAGGGCAGTGGGGAAACCACCAGTCTGAAACAGGGGTAGGATAGAATCAGACTCAATTACTGCTCCACTCTCATTAAGCTTTCCCGTTTCAGAGAAGAGCCGTGAAACCCGAAAGGAAGGTCTCGCCAGTTGGTCAATTGACAAGCCATTGATCAAAGCCATGTCAGAAACTTACTAGTCAGAAAGACGAGGTAACTCCAGGGCACATGCTTGGAGAAGAAGTTCCCACCTGGAAGAGAGGCGGCAGTTCAAGAGGCAGGCCAGGTGTCCCCACAGGATAGGCCAGTGCCCTGGCCAGGCTCACCTTTCATCATGAAGGTCTCCACGAGGATCCAAACCCCATTGACTGCCACCACCAAGTCTGCAACAGACAGATCCATTATAGACAGAGAAAGCACAGGTGGTGTGGAAAACTACAGGTCATAGCTGCAGCCCTTGGTTAGTTTCTAAGCAACTCTGAGATACACAGACAGCAGGGCTGCTCCATATGCCCACATAATAGGTTAACTTCCTGCTTAATGCTTTTGCCATAAGCCAAATCGATCAGTGGTTTCGCTTAGAAAACAAACAGCTAGATATCTAAGAACACTCTGTATGTCACTGGAGGGATACCAGTAAAGATGTTTAGGTAAAACCTACCGATTATTCCAAGTTGGTGTAAAAGATGAATGGTATGTGAAGGGCTTGAGTATTGGAAATGTTTGTTTTTCCCTAGGCACATCTGATTTTTAAATAACTGCAGGAAGTAGTTACCAAAATTGCATGTGCATTTGGCCTTTCACCCAGCAGTCCCAATTTTAGGGATCCATCCCAATGAGATATTAGGAAAAGCACAAAACAATGTATACTGAAAGCTATTCACTGAAGAAATATCTGTGATAGCAAAAAACTAGAAAGCAACCTAAATAATCAATAGGGGACTAGATGACTAAACTAGGACACGTTCATGCAATGGTGAACTGTCAACTATAAAAAGTAATGAACATCTCTAGATGTTTAAATGGTGTGGTCTCTAGGATGTACTGTTAACTAAAAAAAAGCAAGGTTGAAACTGTATAAACTATGCTAGTTTATTTAAGACAGGGAAATGTGCACATATGCATTTACTAATAGTTTTTTTAAAATGAAGGATAGGAGTTCCTGTTTTGGCTCAGTGGAAACAAACCCTACTAATATCCATGAGGACACAGGTTTGATCCCTGGCCTTGCTCAGTGGATTAAGGATCTGGTGTTGCTGTGGCTGTGGTGTAGGTTGAAGCTGCAGCTCCAATTCAACCCCAAGCCTGGGAACTTCCATGTGTCGCAGGTGCAGCCCTAAAAAAAATTTAAAGATGGAGAAATTTAAAAATTAAAAAAAATAAAAATGAAGGATAAACCATGATAAAAATTACCTAGTTGGGGAAGGGACAGGATGAAATGAGACTTCCTTGAATTTACTTTGTTTTGTAGACCTGACTTGGAATTGTGTGTGTGTATATACAATAACATAATTATAAAGCAAAATTAAATGTAAAGAGCAATTCCTAAAAATAATTCTGGAGAAATAAAGAAATCTAAACTTGTATTTATTTCATGACACATCCCCATGGAGAAAAATGATTCCAGGTGACCTTAAAACATAGTCATCTGACATTATCAATGGAGTGGTATTTTAGCATTTTTCTTGTTAGGGTTGTATTGGTATTGTTTTTTGGAGACTGTTATGTGTGAACTGTGAGAAAAGGCAAGTGAGTGATTATGTCAGTGTTGTTGGGAACGAGGATTTTAAGACCAGGACTCTACATGTGAAAGAATGATGAAGTTAGTTAAAAAACCCTATAGTCTGGAATTTGAATTAAAAATTTCAGAATAAAGAATAAACCTACCTAAGGAGGCAAAAGACCTGTATTCTGAAAACTATAAGATGCTAATGAAAGAAACTGAAGATGACACAGATGGGAAGATATACCGTGTTCTTGGACTGGAAGAATCAATACTGTCAAAATGACTATACTACCCAAGGCAATCTAGATTCCAGAGCAATCCCCATCAAATTACAATCCAAAGCAATCTACAGATTCAGCGCAATCCCTATCAAATTACCAACGGCATTTTTCACAGAACTAAAACAAAAATTTTTTTTAATTGTAAGGAAACTCAAAAGACCCTGAAAAGCCAAAGCAATCCTGAGAAAGAAAAACAGAACTGCAGGAATCAGGCCCCCTGACTTCAGACTATACTACAAAGCCACAGTCATCAAAACAGTATGGTAGTGACACAAAAACAGACATAAAAATCAATGGAACAGGACAGAAAGCCCAGAGATAAACCCATGCACCTCTGGCCAATTAATCCATGACAAAGGAGGCAAAATTACCAGCCAAGACAGGGAAGCAACCTAAATGTCCATCAACAGAGAAATGGATTAAAAAGATGTGGTACAGGAGTTCCCATCATGGAGCAGTGGTTAACGAATCCAACTAGGAACCATGAGGTTGTGGGTTTGATCCCTGGCCTTGCTCAGTGGGTTAAGGATCTGGTGTTGCCGTGAGCTGTGGTGTGGGTCACAGACGCGGCCCGGATCCCTCGTTGCTGTGGCTGTGGCGTAGGCCGGAAGCTACAGCTCCAATTAGACCCCTAGCCTGGGAACCTCCATATGCTGCAGGAGTGACTCAAGAAAAGGCAAAAAGACAAAAAAATTTAAAAATAAAATAAAAACAAAATAAAATAAAAAGATGTGGTACATACATACAATGGAATATTACTCAGCCATAAAAAGGAATGAAATAATGCCATCTGCAGCAATATGGATGGACTAGAGATTATCATATTAAGTGAAGTTAGTCAGAGAAAGACAAACATCATATGATATCACATGTGGAATCTAATAAAAAATGATACAAATCAACTTGTTTATGAAACAGAAAGAGACTCACAAATTTCAAAATCAAACTTATGGTTACCAAAAGGGAAAGGCTGGGAGAGGGAATACATTAGGAGTTTGGGAATAATATATACACAATACTATATATAAAACAGTTAACCAATAGGGACTAACTGTATAGTACAGGGGACTCTACTCAATATTCCATAATAATTTTGACCTATATGGGAAAAGAACCTGAAAGAGAACAGATTGATTTATGTATAACCGATTCACTCTGCTATATACCTGAAATTAACAAAACACCATAAATCAACTATACTCAATACATTTTTTTTTTAATTAAAAAAAATAAAGCTTTTAGAGTTACCATTGTAGCTCAGTGGAAACAAATCTGACTAGTATCCATGAGGACACAGGTTTGACTCCTGGCCTCGCTCAGTGGGTTAAGGATCTGGCGTTGCCATGAGCTGTGGTGTAGGTCACAGACATGGCTTGGATCTGGTGTTGCTGTGGCTGTGGCGTAGGCCAGCGGCTATCCCTCCAATTCATCCCTTAGCCTGGGAATTTCCATATGCTGTGGGTGTGGTCCTAAAAACAGACAAAAAATAAATCAATAAAAATAAAATAAGGCCATCAACTGACTCCTAACTGGAAGAATAAAATATTAATCACATTCTTTTTCTCTGCATGCAATATTAAAAAGAATCATTAAATCTTTTTGAAATAAAAGGAAAGAGAGAATCCTTTGGGAAAATGGAAGGAGAGGATGGGATTAAGATGGCAGAGTAGAACTAGAACTAACTTTCTCTCATAAAAGCAACAAAATTACAACTAACTGCTGAACAACCTTCAACAAAATAGACTGGAAACAATCAAAAAAGATATCCTACTCCATAAGACAAAGAGGCCACACTGAGACAGTAGGAGGGGTGATTACACAATATAAGCAAACACATAACTGCTGGGTGGGCGGCCCACAGACTGAAAAGTAACTATATTGCAGAGGCTCACTGATGTGAGTGAGATTTTTGAGCCCCACGTCAGGTCCCCATGCTTGGGGATTTGGCACTGGAATGAGGAGGCCCAGAGCATTTGGCGTTGAGGGCTAGTGGGGCTTGTGTGCAGGAGCTCCATGGGACTGGGGAAATGGAGACTCCACTCTTGAAAGGTGCACGCATACTTTCATGGGCACTCATCCCAGGACAAAGCAGAGACTCATTAGGAATCTGGGTCAGACCTGCCTGTGGTTCTTGGAGGACCTCCTGGAAAAACAGAGGGTGACTGTGGCTCACTGTTGGAGAAGGACATTGGAAGCAAAAGTCTTGGGAATAATCATCAGTGGGAACTCCTCTAGAGGTGGTCATTTTGGGAAAATCTGGCCCCACCCATCAATGCTGAGAAGCCCCAGGCCAAACAACAAACTGGGTGGGAACAGGCAGAAGACCCCCCCAGACACACAGCCACCTTTAATCACACCCAGAGACAAAGCCCCATCCACCAGAGGGATAAGAATCATCTCCACCTACCAGTGGGCAGGCACCAGTCGCTGCCATCAGGAAGCCTACAGCAAGCCCCTGTAACAACTTCAGCCAGAAAGAGGGCAGACAACAGAAGCAAGAGAGGCTGCAAACCCTACTGTCTGCAAAAGAGACCACACCAAAAATCTATACAAAATGAAAAGGGAGGGAAGTATGACTCTGATGAGGAGAACAAGAAAAAAAAAAACCAAAAAAAAACCACGGAAAAAAGCTAAGTGATCTGGAGATTACCAACCTCCATGAAAAAGACTTTAGACTAATGATAGTAAAGATATTCAAGATCTTAGAAATAAACTGAAGGCAAAGATTGATAAAAGAAACATTGAGCAAAGAAACAGCAGATTTAGGGATTAAGCAAGCAGAGATGCAAAAAAAAAAAAAAAAAAAAAAAAAAAAAACAATTGAAATAAAAAAAATCCACTAGAAGCAACCAACAGCAGAATACAGGAGGCAGAATAATGAATAAGCCAGGTGGAAGACAGACTAGAAGAAATCACTGACACAGAACAAAAAAGAGAAAGACTGAAAATAAATGAAGACAGTCTCAGAGAAATCTGGGACAACATTAAATGCACCAACATCCCAGAAGAAGAGAGAAAGGGCCAGAGAAAATATTTGAAGAAATAATAGCCAAAAACTTCCCCAACATGGGAAAGGAATCATTCATTCAAATCAGGAAGCAAAACACATACCATATAAAATAACCCAAGGAACACCCCAAGACACATATTAATCAAACTGACCAAAATTAAAGACAAAGAAAAAACACTGAAAGCAGCTAGGGAAAAGAAACAAATAACATATAAGGGAACCCCAAAAAGGTTATCGGCAGATTTTTCAGCAGAAACTCTGCAGGATAGAAGGGAGTGACATGACATATTTAAAGTGATGAAAGGAAAAAACCTCCAACTAAAATTACTCCACCCAGTCGGGCTCTCATTCAGATTTGAAGAAGTCAAAAGCTTTACAAACAAGCAAAAGCTAAGAAATTCAGCACCACTAAACCAGCTTTACAACAAATACTAAAGGAATTTCTCTAGGTGGAAAAGAAAAGGCTACAACTAGAACAAAAACATTACAAATGACAAGGCTCACCAGTAACGGCATACATATAGTAAAGGTAGGAAATCATCCACACCCAAATATGCTACCAAAATCAGAAATCGTGAGAAGAGGAGGGTACAAATGCAAGATACTGGAGATGCACTTGCAATTAAGAGACCAACAGCATAAAACAACCTTGTATAGATATAGACCACTATATCAAATCTTCATGGTAACTGCAAACCAAAAATCTATGATACACACATAAATAAAAAAAAACAATCCAAACACAACACTAAAGACAGTCATCAAACCAGAAGAGAACGAGAGAAGCAGCGAAGACAAAAGACCAACAAAAACAAATCCAAAACTGTTAACAAAATGGCAATAAGAACATACATATCAATAATTACTTAAATGTAAATAGACTCAATGCCCCAACCAAGAGACACAGACTAGCTGAATGCATTCAAAAACAAGACCCAGGAGTTCCCGTAGTGGCGCAGTGGTTAACAAATCCAACTAGTAACCATGAGGTTGCGGGTTCGATCCCTGCCCTTGCTCAGTGGGTTAAGGATCTGGCATTGCCATGAGCTGTGGTGTAGGTTGCAGATGCTGCTTGGATCCCACTTTGCTGTGGCTCTGGCATAGGCCAGAGGCTACAGCTCTGATTCGACCCCTAGCCTGGGAACCTCCATATGCCACAGGAGCAGCCCTAGAAAAGGCAAAAAGACAAAAAAAAAAGCAAAAAAACAAGACCCATATATATATATATATATATATATACTGTCTTCAAGAGGCCAAATTCAGTTCTAGGGACACATACAAATTGAAAGTGAGAAGACGAAAGAAAATATTCAATGTAAACGGGAATCCAAAGAAAGCTGGAGTAGTAATACTCATATCAGACAAAATTGACCTTAAAGAATATTATAAGAGACAAAGAAGGACATTACATTATGATCCAAGACTCAATCCAAGAAGATATAACAATTGTAAATATATATGCACCCAACATAGGATCACCTCGATATATAAGGCAACTGCTAATAACCTTAAAAGGAAAAACTGACAATAACACATAATAGCAGGGGACTTTAACCCACCACTTATAGCAATGGACAGATCATCCAGACAGAAAAATCAACAAGGAAACACAGGCCCTAAATGATGCATTTGACCAAATGGACTTAATAGATATTTATAGAACATTCCATCCCAAAGCAACAGAATACATTCTTCTCAGGTGCACAGGGAACATTCTCTAGGATTGATCACATTCTGGGCTACAAATCAAACCTCAGTAAACATACACAAAAATAAACTCAAAATGGATAAAGACCTAAATATAAGACCAGATACCATAAAACTCTTAGAGGGAAAACATAGGCCAAACACTCCCAGACATAAATCACAGTAATACCTTTTCAGATTCACCTCCTAGAGTAACGACAACAGAAACAAAAATAAACAAATGGGACCTAATTGAACTTAAACGTTTTTGCAAAGCAAAGGAAACCCTAAACAAAATGAAAAGAACCACACAGAACGGAAGAAAATATTTGCAAATGAAGGCACTGACAAGGGATTAATCTCCAAAATATATAAACACCTCCTACAACTCAATACCAAAGAAACAAACAACTCCATCAAAAAATGGGCAGAAGATCCAAACAGACAAGTCTCCAAAGAAGACATACAGATGGCCAAAAAACACATGAATAGATGTTCAACATCACTAATTATTAGAGAAATGCAAATTAAAACTACTATGAGGTACCACCTTACACCAGCCAGAATGCCCATCATTAAAAAGTCTATAAACAATAAATGCTGGAGAGAATGTGGAGAAAAGGGTACCCTCTTACACTGTTGGTGGGAATGTAAACTGGTACAGCTGCTATGGAAAACAGTATGGAGGTTCCTCAAAAAAACAAAAATAGAATTACAATATGATCCAGCAATCCCACTCCTGGACATCTATCCAGAGAAAGCCATGACTCAAAAAAATTCACATATCCAATGTTCACTGCAACACTATATACAACAACCAAGACATAGAAACCACCTAAATGTCCACTGACAGAGGAGTGGATAAAGAAGATGTGGTACATATACACAATGGAATATTACTCAGCCATAAAAAGGAATGAAATAATGGAATTTGCAGCAATATGGATGGACCTAGAAATTATCATGCTAAGTGGTTAGTCAGACAGTGAGACACAAACATCATATGCTATTACTTACACATGGAATCTAAAAAAAGGATTCAATGAACTTCTTTGTAGAACAGAAACTGACTCACACTTTGAAAAACTTATGGTTACCAGAGAAGACAGGTTTGAGGGGGGGATGGGCTGGGGGTTGGGGATGGAAATGTTGTAAAATTGGGTTGTGATGATGGCTGTACAACTCTACATATAATAAAATTCTTTGCATTTATAAAAAATATCAGGATAAACTCACAATATAGCTTATGTATTAGAAAAAAATAAAAATAAAAATCCTACCTCTTTCCATGGAAAGCCCTGGAAACAATAACCAACTCCAAACAATGAGCACCTCTAGCATCTCAGATTGTGGTCTCTAAACACAATTTCCCACTAAAGGAAACCACAGATCCTTAGAAAGAGTGAGTCCAATCAAGCCTCAAGATTAGCAGAAATTTCTGCATCTGCTGTCCAGTTGGTCACCATTAGCCACATGTGGTAACTGAGTTCTTGAACTGCAGCTACTATGATGGGAACTAAATTTTTAATTTTAGTTAGCTTCAATTTAAACACTTGTGGCTAGAGGCTGCCACACTGGACAACACAGCTCTAGCTATAACTATCAAGTTACAGGAAATGAGCAACAAAGGAACTTGCAAAATGAAGACTGAAGGCCAAACAATCCTGTTCCTTTGACTAAACATTACAAAGGGAAGAAAATGGATGAGTAGTTCCAGTCATGGCTCAGTGGAAATGAATCCGACTAGGAACCATGAGGTTGCAGGTTCGATCCCTGGTCTCGCTCAGAGGGTTAAGGATCCGGTGTTGCCATGAGCTGTGGTGTAGGTTGCAGACGCAGCTCGAATCTGGCGCTGCTGTGGCTGTGGTGTAGGCTGGTGGCTACAGCTCCGATTAGACCCCTAGCCTGGGAACCTCCATATGCTGCAGGGGTGGTCCTAAAAAGACAAAAGACAAAAAAAAAAAAAAAGAAAGAAAATGGATGGGGGAGAAACCTATGGATTGAAACAGGCTAAAGTGACATATCAACCAACTGTAGTTTGTGGCTCTGGAATCTGCTTCCAAAAACTCCAGGTCTAGAGTGGAGGTAATAAGCTGGATTGAGGGGACAGATGGACAAGAAAGACAGGCCATGAGATGGTAACTGTTGAAGCTGGGTGATGGGTATGTGGATGCTCATTACACTCCCTCTACTTTTCTACATGTCTGGAGTGACTGCAGGACTTAGCCCTTGCCTCTCTGTACCTTCTGAAGCAGTAAGACTCAGGAGGAAAGGGACCTAAAGCTGTGATATTTCACACTTACACATGAAATACTGGAAGGCCTTGGACTTCACAAGGATGTTAATTCCTATTTGAAGAGAAGAAATGTTAATAGCAATGTTCATATACAAATATATGTTCCCCTGCCACGAACGTCACACATGTAAGCAACCAGGACGTTTATACCAGGTGGTAAAAGGAAAAGGCCTGCTCACAGAGGGACACCCACACTTATGTCCAGACCCCGAGACAAGACTGCACTGCCAACAGGCACTCTGGAAAGAGCCTGGGCAACCGGAGCCGGGACAGAGCCGAGCAGAACAAAGCTCTGCTGGCCATTGCTCCTGGCTTAGACCCAGCACTGTTTATTCATCCATTTGAATAACTATCATCCCAATAGGATGGAAAATTTGCTAAAAGAACATGGAGTAACATCAGCTGCATTCAAAGCCCCAGCTGTGGGAGAAATCACAAAATAGGCTATACCATCTGAACTCTTGTTGACAACGGCCTGGACCCCTGTGAGCAAGTCATACCCACTGAGGAACTCCAAAACTGGCATTAAACTCGGGGAAAACTATTAGGTAAATAACATAGAGTGCTCCACTCTTTAAAATGTTGAATTTTATATGACGCAAGTACCACGTAAGGGATCGGGTACACTAGCTACATCCTGCTGCAGAAGGAAGGTCAAAATCCATTATTAGGTAAAAAGGCAGGTTTCAGAACAGAATATGTAATGTAATCCCCACTGCTGTTTTTATTTTTATGGGGGTTTTTTTGGGCTACATCCATGGCATGTGGAAGTTCCTGGGCCAGGGATCAAACCAGTGCCGCATTTGCGACCTGCGCCGCAGCTGCCACAATGCCAGATCTTTAACCTGGTGCGCCACAGGGGAACTTCCTCCCCACTACTGTTTTTAAAATGCATAGAAAAATAACCAGCAACAGAAGGAAACACATCAGAAAATGAACAGTGGTCACCTCTGCATGGGAGGCTTATTTTCTTCTAATTATCTGATTTTGTGTCTGTTTTCATCACTGAATAAATATTCCATAATTTCGGGGCGGGGGCGTGGGGGTGGTGGTGGTTTTTAACGTTGCTGATTTCCTTCCTAGTCCAACACTATTTCCCTGCCAGAGTCATCACACTCTCTTGCACACACACAGACATTTAGGCCTACACACACCCCCCTCTGGACACGCCCTTTAAATGCCCATCTGTGGTCTTGGGAAACCTCCGTTCGTCCCCAGCTGCCAAGACACCACATTCAGGTCAACCTTACCTTTGAAGATGAGGAATGCTGTCCTGGGAAGCTCATCAAACCAGTGCTCTCTATTTCTCTTTGCCTGGCCAAGGAACGGGGCCATGGGAGAGAGGGCGTTAGGACCAGTGACCAGAACCCAGCCCTAGGGGCTAGGATGCCGCCTTCCTTTCCTGCTCTCCCAGCTAACTCGAGAAACAATGAAAACACTCAGAGATCTACAGAACAACAAAGCCAGCCAACGTCTGCTGAACTTTTCCACATGCCACGCACAGGTATTATTTTTATATAATCCTGAAAGTAGCTCAGCAGGGAGGGATTCTCGTGATCATACACTTCCCAGGTGAGACAAGCCTTGAAAAGGTCCCATAGCAAGCCTGATGTCACAGGGTGACTAATGGGGTCTGAGAGTCTGTGCTCTTTTTTTTTTTTTCTTTTTATGGCCACACCTGCAGCATATAGAAGTTCCCTGACTAGGGGTTGAATAGGAGCTGCAGCTGCTGGCTGCACCACAGCCATGGCAACACCAAACCCAAGCCGCATCTGTGACCTACGCTGCAACATGCAGCAATGCTGGATCCCCAACCCCCTGAGTGAGGCCAGGGATCGAACCCACATCCTCATAGAGACAATGTCAGGTCCTTAACCCACTGAGCCACAACAGGAACTCTTGACATTCAGCACTCTTAACCAGGACACCACACTGCAGACAGACAGGGAGATGCAGGGCCAGGGGCCACCTGTTACTCCTACAGTGCGTGGCTCCCAGCAGAGAGCTAAGCCGCCCCAGGAGGAAAAGAGCTGGATGGCCAGGTGCCTCCCGGTTTCATCTCCCTCCTGTGGAGCCATCTGCCTGGTCCCTTCCTGGTCTCACAAGAGCACCTACCTTCCACTTCAAGGCAGCCACTTCATAGATGTCATAAAAGTCCTTCAGGCTGTCAAATGCAACATGAAAAGGCAAAAAGAAAAAGAAAAAAAAATGGGAACACAGTCCTGATTTCAATCCTCTCCCTCGCCTGCCTATGGTCACCTTTGGGGGTGCAGGGTGGGAGGGGAGGAGGCGACATCTGGGCGTCCGAGCACATCAGGGCCTGGGGGACCTGTACCTTAAGGCATATGATCTCTTTCCTCCAAGTATTACAGATACTTAATCCACTCAGTCTACACTGACTACTGCCAGCTTCCACCCCCCAGGGAGGTGGCCCCTGGATGAGCACCATTCTCCAGCAAACAGGGACTGAGTCTCCATTAGCAGAGGACTTAATAGAACAACTGGGAGCAAGAGCTCAGCCCAAACGGGGGAGCTCACTCACTCTTGTCTCTACAGCAGGCCTGCTGCTTCTCAAATCGGAAAGAAAGCTTTTGATCATCAGCAGTCAGAAGACCAAGACTGCCCATGGAGAGCTCAGGGCCCATTTGTTTGTTTTGCTTTCTGGCCATGCGCTTGGCATGTGGAAATTCCCAGGCCAGGGATCAAACCTGTGCCACAGCAGCAACCCAAGCCACTGCAGTGACAATGCTGGATCCTTAACCTGCTGAGCCACAGGAGAATTCCTCAGGGCTGGTTCTTCGAGACTGTGCCAGGACTGTGTGTGTGTGTGTGTGTGTGTGTGTGTGAGAGAGAGAAAGAGAGAGAGAGAGAGGGAGGGAGAGGGAGAAGGAGAGGGAGAGAGAGAGTTTCATGCTGCTCTGTGGATCTGCTCACCTGCAACCACCCCACTTCACTCATGGGTCAAGGGTGAGCAGTGGGCAAGTCTATTCCAAAGGAAACCAACATGTCCCCCTTTTTGTCGCTAGTTTACACTGGATTTAGGTTGGCCGTTTGTCATTGGTAAAAAGAATCTTGAGAAATAGAGCCTACATGTGTAAGAATCTCTACGAAGAAAACTAAAGCCTCTAAGGGCCTCCCCCCGGCTCTCTGGCCCAGCTGGCTCCTGTGAACGCCGTGTCCGGCCATACTGAACCCACCTGTGTCTGCTCTCACCTGAGCAGAGGCCTGTTGCTCTGATTCAGGGCCTTGAAAGTGAGATAGCGCTCCCCAGCGCTCATCCGGGGCTTGTAGAAGCGCATCAGGCCTTCAAACTGCCTGTAGGAGATGCCGGCGGGCCTCTGGGGGAAGAGGGAGGACGGCCACATGGAACACAGGACAATGCAAGGCTCCGACCACTGCTTCCCTTGACAGCAGCCACACCCGATGCCCAGCTTCACATGGGACCCCAGAGTGCCCTGTTCTTTCTTGTTCTCCCAAGGGCAGGACTCCTGGTTTCTGAAGCTGCTGACCCTCCCACACTTAGAGAATACAGGAGGCAAGGGCAGGTGACCAACCAGGGACCAAACCCCCTCCCCCTTCCCTGGTCCACACCCTAACCCCCTACCCGATGGCTGACAAGCAGGCGGTAGGCATGCTGGATGGCAGTTCGTTTGTGCAGCAGCAAAGACTTGAACTTGCGTTTCTCAATGTCATTGAAGGTGTCGAATACCACGGCCAGAAGCTGTGAGGCAAGAGCAGAGACTTGGCTCCTGTGCATGGCGGCAGAGCCTGAAGGAGCCAGGGAGCCGGCCCCCTGCCTCTAGGAGGCACTCTTCTTCTGCCCAGAAAGGCGGTTGTTGAGAAGAGCCTCTGGCCTGCCCCAGGGAGGGCAGGATGTCATCTCCAAACCTCAGCAGAGGAAGATCATTCACTGCCACTTGTAAATTTCCCCTCTGGGGATTCGTGAGGACATGGCTATTGCATTCTCCCCAGGTTTTTCTTCTCTCTGCCTACAGCTCGTCCCTGGCCAGGCAGGGACCAGAGGCAGTGAGGGGGACACACCAGGTTCTTTGCCCAATTCAGCTCCTTGCGATGGCGGGGGAGGCTGTGTGTCCATCCTGTGCTCTCCCAATGTCAGAGCAGGAAGGAACTCTCCTTGCCAGACGCTTCCTCCCCTGACCCCTTGTTCCCTTTCCTGCTGGGTCTGCGAGGCCCCAGGAATCAGGATCATGAAGGTGGCCAGCACACAAGGGCTCAAGGTTCTGGAAATGCCTAATTCCAAAGTGAGTACGTGAACAACACAGTCTGTGTTATCAGAGGGTGACAGGAGGGCAGGAGCAGAATTTGAAAGACATTTTGGAAACACTTTTTTTCTGTCAAAAATATTTTGAGGGGAACTCTTTCCATCCCTTCAAACTAGTCCCCCATATTTCCCTTTAAATCAAGGGAGAATCAGCACATCTATTCCTGCAAAGGGTCAGAAAGCAAACATTTTAGACTCTGCAGACCAGATGGTCTCTGTGGAAACCATTCAGCTATAATATGAAAGCCACCGTAGACAATATGTAAATGAACGGGAGTGGCCATGTACCAATAAAACTTTATTGACAAAAACAGGTGGTGGGCTGGGATTTGGCCTCGGTTGCTGACCCATACCCTAGAGTCTCTCAGCTCTAAATATCTTACAAGCTAAAGCAATTACACATAACACTATTTTATGATTCTGAACTAATAATAGAATAAAAGAACTGTAAGATGTATGAAGAGATATCCAACATACTTACTTTGGGTTTTGAGGAATTAAAAGAAAATATTTTCCTTCTTTAAGACATCACATTTTCAGATTTCACAAGTCTACCCCAGAGAAAGTGTTTTCTATTTTTATACTGGGCCTGACGGTGGTCACTGGTGTGAGAATGAATGCATGCCCTTCCGAAGTATAAAAATAAATGCAAGGCTTGTTAAAGGGCTCTCCCTGATAATTCTGGCACTGCTGTGGTCTCAGCATCAGCCTGGTGGCCTGGTTTGGGAGATGATCCACCAATGACAGGTGGCCAGCTGAGCCTTTGCAAACACCTCCAAGGTCCCCAGTGTGCACAGAGACTTTATGTTCTCCTTAAAGGAATGTGTCCCAAAGGCTCAGGATAAACGGGGTGGGAATACGCAAGACATCCCCAGCCGGTGGATGCAGTAGGATAGAGTGATTGAGAGCAGGGCCCTGGAGTCAAACCAGCTCACCTGGCCACCCCAAGATGTGTAGCCACGGGCAAATCACCCTCTCAGTCTGATCCTCAGTTTCCTCAACTATAAATTGAGAATCATCGTAAGACTTCCAGGATTTGAGTGTTAAATTATTTAAACCTCAGAGTTCCCTCCGCGGCACAGTGGGTCAAGTATCCAACTGCAAGTGCTCGGGTCACTGTGGAGGTCTGGGTTTGATCCTGGCCCAGTGCAGTGGTTAAAGGTTGCCACAGCTGTGGCTTGGATTCAATCCTCGGCCCAGGAACTTCATATGCCATCAGGTGCGGCATATAAAGGAAAAAAAAAGTAACCTCATTCATAAAGCACTTTGCAGAATGCATGGCTGAAGCTTAATAAGTGCCAGCTTTTATAGCTATTATAATATGTCTGCTGTGAGAAGGAAAAGGTCCCAGCACAGCTCTGGTTTAAACTCTAACTCTGTCGTCAGCAGGAGTGGTGGCACTAAGGCAGGGAGGCTGCTACCGCTAGTAACTAGCTGAACTCAGGTCCCAACAGGGAATTCCTAACCACGCCACACTAACTATAGTCTGGGACTCGCTTACCTGATGTCCTTCCCCTCCCTCTCCATCCCTATGGCATGGGCTGGGGCGGCTCCAGCGGAGCACAAGGCAAGGCCACTCACCAGGTTCATGATGAAGTACAGCTCGATGGAGAGGTACACGATGAAGAAGACGCAGGACCAGGGGTTGCGGGAGTAGGAGGGCATCATGACATCTGGGAAACTATATGTGCAGAGTGTTACCTGCAGGACCTGTGTCCGCTGGTTTCTGTCTTCCGTAAGGACAGCTGTCCTTCTGCCTCCCCCAGCCCCATGCCCCTGGTCCTACTCTCAGCTCACCAGACCACTCCCATCCCTCATGCGCCCCATCCCACCCTCAGCACTTGCCTGGGACAAGATGTGGAATATTCTTTGCTGAAAAGAGGAGACCCCGGGCACAAGCAGAGGGCAGAAGCCAGAGCAGAGCCCAAACTTACTTGGCTGTGGTCAGAAGGACAAACAGACTGACGATGCTGTCCTCCAGGGTGCTGAAGTACTGCGGGAGGGAGAGGAGGACATGTGGGCGACAGGCCGAGGGCCACCTCTGGAGCCCTGCCCTCCCCCTCGCACCCCACTCACTCCTCCCTCCTCCCCAGGGATCCCAGAAGGACAGCAGAGGAACAAGCAAACATAGGGTCCAAGGCCTTCTTCCTGAGCTCAGTGCTTCCCGCAGAGGCAGACAAGTGGCTTTGGGACTTGGCTCCCAGAGAAGCACATGTTTGCACAATTAGTCGGGCTCTCCTTCAGTGCTCCTCTGCCAAAATGTTCGTGTTCCAAATCTGAGCCTGGAAGAACCCCTCTCAAGGGCAGGACAGGGACCCCCTTGGCGCTCAAGGAAGGAACCAGCTCCAATCTGGGTGACAGGGAACTTGCAGGTGCCACATGCTATGATGAGAAACCAAGCAGGGCAGCCCTTCCTAATGTGGCTGGAGGGGGGGCAGAGGGGGCAATCCAGCCACTTTGTCTGAGGGGAAAAGGCCTCACATAAAGGAAGAAATAGCCAAACATGTTGATCAATTACTTACGGGGTCTGAAGGATTTGGGGAGAACAAGTAGAAACCTAGAAAATGGTGGGAAACAGATTGAAAAAAGAGAGCAGCAGTCCCACGCCTGATGTCAAAAGGATTGGATAAATAAATGTAAATGAGTGCAGTGGGCAGAGGGAAAGCATAGGGAGTGGTGGGGACTGTGGCAGAGCCCAACACGGGCTCTGTCTAAAGCACCAGATAACTGCTGCCATTTAGGAGTGTGATCCAAGGACCATCAAGTTGCACGTGTGGCTCGGATCTGACCCCTGGCCTAGGAGCTCCAAAGAGGCTGGCTGGGAGTTATTTTGTGGTACAGCAGGTTAAGGATCCTGCATTGTCACTGCAGCGGCTTGGGTCGCTGCAAGAACTTCCACATGCTGCAGGTACAACACCCCTCCCCCCCCAAAATTTTTAAAAGTCTGGATGTACAGCACAGTGACTATTTGACAAGACTGTATTGCTTATTTGACAGTTGCTAAGTAGCCATTAAAAGTTCTCGGTGAGAATGAAAAAAATTTGTAACTATGTATGGTGATGGATGTTAACCATATTATGATGACCATTTTGCAATATATACATATCAAATCAAATTGTACACCTAAAGCTAATACCATACTATGCCAATTATACATCAATTTTTTTAAAATGCAAGTTAAAAAAATTTTTTTTAAATCTTTATGGCTAGAAACCTGTGTTTTTGTGTAAAAAAAATCTAATTTTTAAATGCTGATTCAATACTTTCAGACCAAACGAAACTCATCCATAGGCTGGACTGGGAACCCAGACTGCTGGCTTACAAATCTTAGGTTTTGGGAACTTGACAGCCAAGTAACAACTCCAAAGGGACCCAGTTGTTCCCCTGCAGCCAAGGGTCCAAGGGTGGGAACACCATTCATTTCTTCCCTCCTGGAAAGGGCTATTCCCCCGAGGCCTTGAAACCTCGAGTGGGAAAGGGTGAAACTCTGCCCTCGGGGTAGTCAGCCCCCTCAGAACACGGAGGAAAATCTACCAAGGGTGGTATGGAGGGTGGGGTAGGAGGGAGTCACTGGCTCAGAACAGAGTAGTTGTGCAGGCCCAGGGGTCTCAACACTGGTGCGGGCCTGAGATCAGGGCTCTTTGGTTCCACAGTATTTGCCAGCTAAGTGCTGGAGAAAGGACCTCAGGCTACCTCATCGTGTTCCGAGATCTCCACTGTCTAAACCCTGTGTCTTGATGTACATGTCACATAAATCCTTGATCTTATCTGAAGGGGCAAGACCTCCTCGGAGTGAGAAGAAGGCCGTGATCTTGCTGTTACATTTAGTGAAGCTGAAACGTGCAGACCACAAGGTCCTCGGCATACACTGCAGAGAAACTCTCCCGCAGGTGTGCCAAGAAACACTCGAGGATGCTGGCTCCACTGTGATCTCTGAGAGTGAAAAATGCCCACTCACGGAAGGACTGATAAACAAACTGGGTGTATTCCCATATTGGATCATGACACTGCAGTGAAACTGAATAACTTCCATCTAGGTGCATCAGCATGAATAAAGGCTGGGGGGTAGTATTTCTGGGAGCACAAAGGAAATGAGATCATGAAATGCCACAAAGGTGGCCTCTGTTTTTGTTTTTTTGTTTTTGTTTTTCCTTATACTGCACTTCCTAAATTTCAGTCCACAGGTGTTTATTTTTTATTTTCTTTTTACGGCCACATATGCGGCATATGGAAACTCCCAGGCTAGGGGTCGAATCACTGAGTGAGGCCAGGGATTGAACCTGCAACCTCAAAGACATTATGTCAGGTTCTTAACCCGCTGAGCTTCAACAAGAACCCCCATGGGTGTTTCTACCATTTTGAAAACCTCTCTAAATGTCTAAAACTGTCCACGTGCACTTTTCTTAAACTGTGAGTCTGCTCTCAGAGAGTGCCGGGGTGCTGGCGTTCAGGAAAACTCACCGAGGATGGCGAAAATGATCATGAAAAAGAGGAGCAGCAAGAGGATGTCCATGAAGGGCGGCAGGGACTGGAAGATCTGGCGCAGGTTGCTGAGGAAAAAGATGGGGCCAGGAGGGGTGAGGCGAAGCCCAGGGGACTCCGACGTCTGGGACTCCTCCGTGGGGTACGCGTCTGTCAAGATAGGGGCCTGATGCTCTGGACTCTCAGAACACTAAATCCTATCGCACCCTGGCTTGTGACATCATGCTCAGTGATTTCCTAGGACTTCCGCTCAGTGGGTGATAGGGAAGAACCAGGGCAGGTATAGTGTTTACTGAACCCAAGTAGGCAAGTGCCCCATAAGAGACTGAGACAGCAGAAGAAGGCCAAGTGCATGGCCTTGGGGGCCAAGGTTAGCGTGCACAGGATGTGGGAAGACATTTCAGGGCCACCCAGTTCCAGGACACTTGTCTCTGGCTTTGAGGATGGGCATGATGAGTGAGTGGCCAGCCCGCTCTCATCAACATTACACTGGCCAAGAGATTTTCCAGATGGACTCGGAGAACTCAATTTGACAGGCTAATGGTCTGGTTTGAGATCAGTCTCCAGTTCCCGGGGATGTGTCAGGACAGCCAGCTAAGTCGCAGGGACTTTGCAGGGCTGCTGCTTTTGGCTGCTGCTGCTGCTGTGTTTGAGCAGACACTGTGCTTGGAGAGAGGCCCAGCCCCAGAGGAGCGCAGGTAAGACGGGACAGAACCCTGGCCCCGGAGTCAGGCCTGCACTTCAGCAGGAATACCACCTTCCTCTGTGCGGGCCGAGTGGCAGAGGCAAGGGGGCACGCCTATATCCTACCCAAGTGCAGCAGTGACCTCATCTATATGTGACTCACTGGCCCTTGCTCCGCTGGCCCAGAGGCCCAGGCCAGGCCATGAAAGTGACTGTCTGAGCAGCTCCTCCCCCAGGCCTTACCGCCGGACACCACCGCAGTACCGACAGTCCACCAGGAAGATGCAGCGCAGCGCCCGGGTCACCCGCACGTGGGACGTCTGCCGTACCAACACCACGATGGCCTCCACGAACTGCACCACCAGCACGGAGGTCTGGGGGTGGATGAGCGGGTGTGCCGTCAGCTCCTCCGACCCAGCCCCTCCTGTGCACCCTGATCAGGGGCCTGGCTGCATACTGCCCACTCTGAGTTTGGAGAGGCCCTTCTCTCACTCTGGCTCTTTCTCCCCTCCCCCAACTTTAAGCAGGCCCCAGGGAGAAGCCCTCAGTCTGCTGGCACATATAGGCGGTCCCAGGAGAAGGAGCACCAGGGCAGGGCTCCCAGCAGCTCATCAGATGGTACTGGCTGAGCAAAACTGCCATTCGCTGGCCACAGCCACCCACCCTCTGCTTCCCGCTCCCCCGCACACACCGCGGGGGCCCCTGAGGCCTGCAGCACATCCTGATCTCCCATTCCTTGGGCACTTTTTTCCCAAGGAATGGGAGACAAGTGTGGGTGCTTTTTATACTGCCAAATGCCACCCTGACACATCCCTACTGACGCCTCTCTCCGCTGCAGAGAGAAAACGTACAATACAGTACTGACCAGTGTGGGTGTGGAGGCCACACAGAGCTGGCTTTGAATCCCAACTCTCTGGGAGTGAGATTCCATTATCTTCAGACTGGCTGAATGTAAACTACTAATAGTAATACATCTCCTGCAAAGGTCATCGTGCCAGTGCTTGGCACACACTAAATACCGAATCACATTCACTATTGTTAGCATCACAGTGACATCCAGAGCAAGGCCCTGGCCAGGCTGGAAGCAGGGCAAGGACAGGGGCCCAGGCTACGCTTCTGAGCACAGGCCTAGGCCCTCGGGGGATTTGGACTTGAACTGAAGATACAGGCTTGGAGGTGAAGGGGAGAAAATGATGTAGGGAGATAGACGCATCACCTTGACCATGGTCCGTTTGTGCCGAATGAAGGTGTGAAGGCCCAGCCACCGCAGCTTCATGCAGAGTTCAAACACGACCACCATCAGGGCGAATAGCTCCAGGGTCGCATGAACCTGCAGACAAAGGGCATGAAGGAGACATGGCCTCACCAGTCCCTCTCCTTCCCCAGCAGTGAGCACACCTGCCTGCCTTTTTTTTCCTCTGATGCTGAAGATGGTGGGCGGGGCTTCTAATCAGGTATGCAGCCTACCTGGAGCCAAGGTGTGGCCACCTGTCTTAAGGGAGGCAAGCAGATGGCGACCCACCTTGCAATTTACAATGTACAAGGGAACAGAATCCCAGGGAGACTAGGAAGGTGCATTCACTGCGGTGGGGACCTCTGGGAAGACTGGGGAGCCAGCTGTTCCCAGGGCCTCCTCCTCTAAAATCCGTGTGGTGTCTGCCCTTCTAGAAGGTTCCCTCCCAGGCTGGAGTTACTGTGATCCCCACCCCAGGAGCGGCGGCTCCCAGGCACAGGGCCACTCACGTAAATGCCCAGCCGGAGCGCGGGGACGGCGGGGGCCTCGCACAGGGAGAGCAGCAGCAGAAGCAGGGCCGTGGACAGCTCCATCAGGTAGAAGAGGTGGTTGTGTGCGAAGAGGTAGGCCGCCAGCGCTTTGGCGTTCTTGGGGTGGGTGAAGAACTTGTCGTTATTCTCACCTTCCTGAAAGAGCAAGAGCCGCGTGGGCAAGGGTGCAAGGAGACGGATCCGGCACAACGGCTGCGCCCTGGGCGGGGAGAAGGGGCAGCCCTTGGCGGAGGAGAGGAGATTTAGGGCAAATTCAGAAGATGATGGAAGATCAAAAGGGTTCTCTTCACAGAAACGCACACCTGTCAAGCCTCACCCTTGCCTGCTGATGGGACTCCAAAGACTGCTGCTTCCCCAAACTGCGCGGACAAATCAAAGAATAAAAAGTCCAAAGGCTCCAAGAGAAGCGGGCACACGTGGGTCTCTTTGAGGCCAAATTGCTCCATCTCAGTGTGTTGGTGGGCTGTTAAGCGTTCGGGGTCTGGGGTAGACTCCCAACGGCTGAGTCCCGGCTTCACCATGCCGCCCTGGGTAACACTGAGAAGGTGCCTTCACTATTACAACCCCCGACGGGATAAGCGTCCTTACTCTCAGGGTTCCCGCATGACACTTGGGCCAGAGCCTGGCACACAGGAAGCTCCCCGAAGAGATTATGATTTTAACCTGTCATTATTTTAAGTTATAGTAACATTGAGAGAAAAAGAAGTACGAGGGTACCTCCTGCTTAGCTCAGCTTTCCCCATCCCACTTCTTACTCATTTCTGCCTAATTTCCCAACCTCTAGATGCCTTCACCCCAACTTCACCCCCACCCGGTGCCCTCTAGACCCCGCACCAGTGCTCACCCCGACACTCCTTTTACTCCTGACGACTTCCCTTCCAGGCCGGGGCTTCTACTTCCCCACATGACAGCAGTGAGAAGATGGAGCTGGTGGAGCCAGGCAGCCTGATTCCAGGAGCCCTGCTGTATCCCTGGCCTCCTGCTAAGGATGCAGAAAAGAAACCCTGGCATAGCCCCAAGAATAGTCCATGTGGGAATCCAAGCAGATGACACCCTAAGGCCATTGCTTACCCTCCCTGTTAGGATTGGCCTTCTGGGGAAGGTGGGGGACCTTCATTGCCTCCCTGGGGTTGGTGGGCACAGGGATAAGTATGGGACACCCCACCTCATCAGCCTCCTCACATCGGTACCCCAGCCAGCAGCCAACACAGAGAGGGTACTTAACTTGGCTCGTGTTTTACATGCATCACCTCGCTTCAGTGCTTCTCAACTGCAGGCAGTGTCGACCACCTGCCCTCCCCTGACTCCACCCCAGCTTGGTGGCATGTCTGGCTGAAACTCCTGGCATCATAGGTCTAACTCCAGGGATGCTGCTAAACCTCCCAAAGCACACAGGCCAGCCCCTCACAACAAAGAATCATCCACTCCCAAGTGTCAGTGATGCCGAGTCTGAGAACCTGTTTCATTCGCTCCCAGCACAAAAAAGAGAGGCTCTTTCCCAGGGCTCCAATTCCTAGAGGAGGAAATTGGCAGAGCCAGAAAGGACACCCCTCTGAGAGACAGCATTCCGGCTGCTGGGGAGCCAGTCAGACCTTCGCCTGGTCCAACGAGTTGACGCTTCTGGGGTGAGGCCGCACTCACCCATCCTCATAAACCCTTATTCCAGGGAAGGTGAAACTAACACCCACCCAGTGATTCCTGCGAAGTTGCAAAGCCGGGCTAATGGGAAGAAGCGTCTCTGAGCCCAGAGGTGGCACGTGGTGCCATAGAAAGAGCTCTGGCTGGTGGGCTACTGCGCCAGCCCGAGGTGGCTTCTTTGGCTCACCAAGCCTGTTTCAGAGAACAAGAAGGCAAGAGGTACTGTCAAATCCTCAGCTGCCACGGTGCCTGGTGCACACAGTAGGCTTTTAGTAGATTTTGATAGGGCAAAGTGCTCCTGCAAGAGATCATTCTCCAGGTCCCTGCTCAGCCTGGGGACTGCCCAGTAGCCAGGAAGAGGGGAGCTCTGACTTTGACTGGTTTGCAGGAAAACTTCAGGCGAGTCACTTCCCTAAAGCCGGATACATGACTATCCTCATTCTCAAAAAATAAAGACAAACCACAGACTCAACAGGGCAGGGAACAAACATCCTGGCAGTCAGACGAAAGGCAAGCTCGACAAGCATTGCTCATAGTCCTGTGATCTGTGCCAGGCTGTGATTTTCACCATCACCACCGCCACAGCCACAGGGGACACACATGGTGGCCTGGGATGCTTCTCTCTGGATCACTGAAAAATGCAATTCTCAGATAATTTCTTCTAAGAAGTAGCCAGGGATGAAGGTCTAGCTTGAGGAAACCACTGGTACGGGGGACTCAGATGTGACATCTAGATCTTGGAACTGTCACAAAGGAAATGGAGGATGAGGCTTCTTCCAGCAAGGATAGTGTGAACTACTACCTGCGTCTCTGGATTCTGACCCAGACCTTAAGGAGAACACTGGTACTGGTTCCCAGCTGCTGATTGTAAACTAGGAAACTCATGATTAGGAAAAATAAAAAGGCAGGCCAGTGGTACATGACTTCCAGGCCTTTGCTCTCTGCTCCCTGGGGCAGAAGTCCACACAGAAAACTAGGACTGTCTCGGAGGCGGCAGGACCGCTGAGCATGCAACTCCTGAGGGCGAGTGAGTTAACGGGTAAAATTTGGAAGAGAGGAGACTGCAGGCACCACCTAACCTCAAAGCAGCAAGGGGCCAGTCCCCCAAGCATGCCAACACCCTGGGTCAGGCGCTATGCCACAGCTGCCCTCCCTAGCATGAACAGGACTACTGGACACCAGCAAAACTCATCCTCCAGAAACAGCTGTGAACTACTGTCCATGGGTATCCAAGTTTTGCTTTTATTTCAATTTTTTTTCTTTTTTGGCCACCATGAGGCATGTAGAATTCCTGAGCCAGGGATCAGAACTGTGCCATAGATGCAACCTAGGGGTTAAGTGGGATCCTTAACCCACTGTGCCTGGCCGGGGATCGACCCTGCATCCCAACGCTGCAAAGATGACGCTGATCCCGTTGCACCGCAGAGGGAACTGCTGCTTTTATTTTTTTAATTTTACAAAATGATGCAGTTTTAGTAAAATAATCAAATAATACAGAGAATTATAAGGGGATAAAAATTCCATCAGCTAAACATAATCACCTTTAATATTTAGATAAATAACCTTCTTGATGTGAATGGGTATAAGTGCATACACACAGAGACACACATGCTATATACAATTATATATAATTTATGTATTAAAAAAGCATCATACAATACCTTCTGCTCTATGACCTCTTTTCTCACAAAGACATGGCCCATTTTCAGGTGAATACATGGGGTCAGGTACAGAAATGAGGCACCGCATACAGCAGAAAGAACATCATTTGGAGGCCATGGACATAGTTTAAATCCAAACTAGCTGGATGGCTTTGAACTCACTGAGCTCCTGAGTGTCTCAGGTGTACAAAGTAGATGACCAAACTATCTGGTAGGATTGTTAGAAAAGATCAGCAAGTGCCCACTTAAAAGGAAAATTTGTTTTCTAGATGTTCATTTGCATGGTTTTTTAGGTTCCACATATAAGTGATATATATTTGTCTTTCTCTCACTTATTCACTTAGTACAATATTCTCTAGATCCATCCATGCTGATGTGAATGGAAATATTTCATTCTTTTCATGGCTGAGTAATATTCCAGTGTGTGTGTGTGTACACCACATCTTCTCAAACCAACTGTCTATTGAAGGGCACTTGAGTTATTTCCACGTCTTGGCTACTGTAAATAGTGCTGCTATGAATGTTGGGGTGCGTGTATCTTTTTGAATTAGAGTTTTTGTCTTTTTCTGAATATATGTCCAGGAGTTAGAATGCTAGATCATATGGTAGCTCTATTTTTAGTTTGTAAAGTAATGTCCATACATTTTCCATAGTGGCTGCACCAATTTGCATTCCTACCAACAGTATAGAAAGGTTCCCTTTTCTCTGCACCCTCTCTATCATGTATTATTTGCAGACTTTTTTTTCTCCTGTGGCATGCAGTGCTTTGACGTGGGATCTCAGTTCCCAGACCAGTGATTGAACCTGGGCCACAGTAGTGAAAGCACTGAATCTTAACCACTAGACCACCAGGAAACTCCCTGTAGACTTTTTGATAATAGCCATTTTTATTCCTAATGTTATTACCTGCTTAGTAAAGAAAGAATTACCAAGTTATTCTAATTCTGTGTTCTGACCCATCCCACCCTCTTATCTAGCCCCTATTCGACCCTGGAAATGGTGACCCTGCCACAGCAATAGGCATGACTGAGCTTGCTAAAATTTCCCTAAAACATTTCTATTGCCTTAACCTGAATCAAAATAATTTCTTGAGTACAGTTATCTGTGACGCTGCATAAAATGTGAGAAACAGGGAGTTCCCGTTGTGGCTCAGCAGAAACAAATCTGACTAGTATCTATGAGGATGTAGGTTCAATCCCTGGCTTCACTCAGTGGGTTGAGGATCTGGTGTTGCTGTGAGCTGTGGTGTAGGTCACAGATGCAGCTCGGATCCTGCGTGCTGTGGCTGTGGTGCAGGCTGGCAGCTACAGATCCAATTCCACCCCTAGCCTGGGAACTTCCATACGCCTCGGGTGCGGCCCTAAAAAAAAAAAAAAAAAGAAAAAAAGAAACATATAGACAGCAGAACAACTATCAAATAAGTATTGGAATTTAATTAAAAAATTTTAATAGCAAATCAAATACAAGGGAGAGCTGCTTCAAAGAAATAAAAGATTAGAGGGAAATGATCATTCAAATAAATTTGAGAAAAATTCCCTTTCTGCATCCAAATGCTTACTTCAATGCAGAGCAGAAACTGAAAATTTATAATGGCAAAATTGGCAAGATTAAGGTGAAAATGCCATGAGCAGTGCCATTGGCAGTTAATAGGCAATATCCCCTTTGGAGAATATTTGATACTATATAGCAAGAGCCCTAAAAAATGTTAATTCCTTGTACCCAGTAAGTCCACTTCTTAGAGTCTTTACTAATAAAATAATCCTAGATATAGAAGAAAAAAAGACAGAAATAGCCATAGGCATAGATTGTCCTCTGATTATAATTTATAATAGGGAAATGCATAATAAGGGAAATATGTAATATATAAGAGAAGTATACAAAGAGAAAATATCAAACCTTATCAGGATAGTTAAGTACATCAGGATACACTTACCAGATATAATGTTATCTTTAACATTTGTTTACAAGACTTATAACAAGAGAAAAAGCTTATGCCACATGCATGCTTTGGAAAAAAAAAAAAGGCAGACTGTACAACTGTAGATACCACATGACTTTAAAATTATTTTAGAGAGCACATGAAACCACATCATTCTTTTTTTTCTTTTTTTAGGGCCACACCTGCCTAGGGGTCAAACTGGAGCTACAGCTGCTGGCCTACGCCACAGCCACAGCAACAAGGGATCTGAACTGCATCTGCAACCTACACCACACCTCACTGCAACACCAAATCCTTAACCCACTGATCAAGACCAGGGATTGAACCCACATAGATATAGCTGGGTTCGTTACCACTGAGCTACAATGGGAACTCCTACATATTATTCTTATATAATGTTGGCAGCAACTGCCTTAGGTGAATTTTTTTCACATCCCTTTTGTACCCAAACTTACTGTAATGACAATGTGTTACTTAGATTAAAAAGCATTATTTTTATTTTTAAAAAACAAAAAACTGGAGTTCTGGTTGTGGTGCAGCAGAAACGAATCCGACTAGTAATTATGAAGTTGCAGGTTCGACCCCTGGCCTCATTCAGTGGGTTAAGGATCCAGTGTTGCCGTGAGCTATGGTGTAAGTGGCAGACATGGCTCAGATCCCGAGTTGCTGTGGCTGTAGCTGTGGCATAGGCCAGCAGCTGTAGCTCCAATTCAACCCCTAGCCTGGGAATGTTCATATGATGTAGGTGGCCCAAAAAAGCAAAGAAAAAAAAAAAAAAAAACTAAACTAAAAACAAAAAAACAAAATTCAAAAACCAAGCATGAAATAGCAAATACAAAAGCAGCGGCAAGTTAAACAGGAAAGAAATAAAGACCTCTGGGCTCCTCACACTAAGTCAGGAGTATTAAGCATAGGAAAGAATTTCCTCCTGAGAACTGGCCTCTCAGTGTGCCTCTGAGAAGAGGGAGCAGGGCAGGAAAGGCCAAGTGGACAGACTCAGGTGGGGAGAGGCAGAGCCACAAACTGGGCATTCTGAGAACAAGCCCTTCCCGTATGGGCATAATCATGTTGGCTCTCCCAACCCGATCTGACAGATAAGAAGCTCACACACGGAGCACTAAAGCCAGACATGAATTTCTGGGCATCCAACAGAGCCCCAGCTACACTACTCCACCAAGATGTGCCAAAGATGGCCAGATCTTGACCAGGAGATACTCACCTGGAGGTAGATTGCTGCCTCTTGATAATTCATCTCCCAGTTGTGTCCGGTGGGGCTGGAGGGGGAACTCTCACCCCCTGAGCTCAGACTGGGGGCCGGGGAGTCATGGATGGCATATTTGCCTCCATCTGCATTGAGAGAGGAGATTCACTTACAACCCAGGCTTAAGAGAATAAAGACAACATTCACCAGAAGAAAATGCTGGCAGTCACTTCACATGCTCACACATATATCCTATTATCTGTAAGCCAACATGCAATCCCATGTACTAACAACAGCAAGAATTAGAATGGCTAGTTAAAAATGTTTTTCAGGAGTTCCCGTTGTGGCGCAGTGGTTAACGAATCCAACTAGGAACCACGAGGTTGCGGGTTCGGTCCCTGCCCTCGCTCAGTGGGTTAACAATCCGGCGTTGCTGTGGGCTGTGGTGTAGGCTGCAGATGCAGCTCGGATCCCGCGTTGCTGTGGCTCTGGCGTAGGCCGGTGGCTACAGCTCCGATTCGACCCCTAGCCTGGGAACCTCCATATGCCGCGGAAGCGGCCCAAAGAAATAGCAAAAAGACAAAAAAAAAAAAAAAAAATGTTTTTCTTGGAAGTTCCCGTGATAGCTCAACGTCCTAACTAGTATCCGTGAGGCTGCAGGTTCAATCCCCGGCCACACTCAGTGGATTAAGGATCCAGCATTGCTGTGGCTGTGGTGTAGGCTGGCAGCTGCAGCTCCGATTTGACCTCTAGCCTGGGAACTTCCATATGTTGTAGGAATGGCCCTAAAAAAGAAAAGAAAAAAAAAAATCTTTTTCTTACATGGATGGATCTGGAGGGCATTATGTTTAGTGAAATAAATCAGACAGAGAAAGACAAATACGGTATGCTATCACTTATATGTGGAATCTAAAAAAATAAAACCAGCGAATATAACAAAAAAGAAAGACCCACAGATACAGAGAACAAACTATTGTTTACCAGTGGGGAAAGGGCAAGATAGGGGCAGGGAATTAAGAGGTACAAACTACTATGCATAAAATAAATAAGCTGCAAGGATATATTGTATAGCGCAAGGATATTTTATAATAACTATAAATGGAGCATAACCTTCAAAAATCATGAATCACTACGTCACATACTTGAAATATTATACATCAACTATACCTCAATTTTTAAACAGTTTTTCTGTCTCTTGGTAAGTGAAAAAAAGCAAGTACCAAAAAGCATATATGGGGTGCTATCTTTTGTATAAAAAGGGAAAAGACAATGGGAAACACACAGATATCTACATATCTTAACAAAAGAAACAGGAAGAGGGAGTTTCCGTTGCGGTGCAGCGGAAACAAATCCAACTAGTATCCATGAGGATGCGGGTTTGATCCCTGGCCTTGCTTAGAGGGTTAAGGACCCAGCATTGCCATGAGCTGTGGTGTAGGTTGCAGATGTGGCTCAGATTCTGAGTTGCTGTGACTGTGGCATAGGCTGGCAGCTGTGGCTCCGATGGGACCCCTAGCCTGGGAACTTCCGTATGTCACAGGTGTGGCCCTAAAAAGCAAAAAAAAAGAAAAAGAAATAGGAAGAATAAATTAGAACTCCATGAAATTGCTTACCTACAAAGGATGTAGGGAACAGGGTAAAGGTCGCTCAGAGAGAATGATCTCTTGGGTTACTTTTGACTTTTGGAAGTATGTTAATATACTACCTTGTCAAAAAATAATTGGACTTTTTCCCCTGGTCCAGGGTCATCTATGGTTTTTCCTGCTGGCACCCATGCCCTTTTCTTCTGGTAACACGACCCCATCTGCCCTTGAAGAATGTCCTCTCCCTATTTGTATCCATATTCGTTGGCTTTGGTCAGCTCCATCCCTGGCTGCCAGGCAGATGATCCACTGAAGTGAGATCCTCTCAGCCCCATGGGCAGGCATTGGTGCATGCAGTAGGGCTGACCCCAGCCCAGCCAATGAAGCTGAACTTGGAACTTTTCCTGGACCAGGGAGAAAGGAGGAGCTCTCTCCCTGTTGCTGCTGATGTCTGCCTCAGCCACCACATAGGGAAAGCCTGCCTGATTTATACTCCTGGGATTGAGCTGTGCCTGAAAGCTACCTCTTAGCATTTCTAAAATCTGAGCCACAAAGATCCTTTTATATTTAAGCCTGTTTGAACTGGGCTTGTAACTGACACATGGTAAGCAATGGCAGTGAGAAATGACCCTCAGAATCTAGGGTGAGAATTTGCTTCCCACAACCCACATTTCAAATGACCCACCTAACAGGAAAATAAAGATTCAAATGTTTGGATAGTGAGTTATGCACAGGTGGCAGTTAGCAGGTGTGCAAAGCTCATAACCAAACAGGAAACTGGCAGGGTTCAAAGGGCTGTTGGGTCACAACTGGTCCTTCTGACTCTGAACTGCTGAGCAAGGGTAGTCAGGTCTGCCGGCTGCAAAGCTCTTCTCTACTCATTTTTTTAAAAAAATTTTTACTGTGAGATATTTGACACACAATAAACTGCACATGTATAATGTATACACTTTGATATACTTGTGAAACCACTACTGCAATCCGTCACCCCTTCAATGCACCCCCTCACCCCCCATCCATTCTCAGATCCTAATCTGCTTTCTGTCACTCTCAGATGAGCAACGCCAGATCCAACTTACACCACAGCTCACAGCAACACTGGATCATTGATCCACCCAGCAAAGCCAGACATCAAACCCGAAACCTCAGGATTCTTAGTCGGATTCGTTTCCATTGTGCCACGAGGGGAACGCCTATTCTCTTTTTTTCTGCCTTCTTTTGGATGACTGTATATTTTTTATGGTTCCACTTTATCTCCTTGTTGGCTTATTAGCTACAATGCTTTCCTTTGTTATTCAGAGGCTGCTTTGAGATTTATGGTATTCACTTTAAATTTATTATGGTCTACCTTCAAGTGATATTATGCCGCTTCATGCATAGTTTAAGATTTTTGTTTGTTTGCTTTTTGGCTACACCCATGGCATACAGAAATTCCCAGGCCAGGGACTGAACACAACGCACAGCTGTGGCCATGCCATATCCTTAACCCACTGTGCCAGGCCAGGGATTGAACCGGCAATGCCAGAGACAAACCAGATCATTAACCCACTGTGCCACAGTGGGAACTCCTATAGTCTAAGACTCTTAGAGCTGTATAGTTCATTTTCTCCCCTCCCAACCTTTGTTTCTGGGCCCAAAAGGACTTCCAGTTCACAAACGTCTTCTGGATGGAATTTCACCTCCATGGCTAGGATGTGTAACCAGCAGAGTCTTTCTGGAAGGGACTGTACCAATGAAGCATATAAGAAAATTAATGAGTTAACACTACTTGCAGGCCCTGTGCTAAGTGCTCCATGCTGATTAACTCATATAATACAATTCCATGAGGTACACACCAGCATAAATTCTGCTGCACAGGGAAGTTAACAACTTGCCCAAGGTCACACAACTATAAAGGGCTGAGCCAGAGTTTGACTCCAGGCAGCCTGGCTCCAGAGCAGCTGCGTTTAACCACTGTGCTATATACTCCCACACTCTAAGAAAGAGGAGCCTAAGGTGAAAGACAGCAGACAGTGGTTTTAAACTAGTGGTAGCAAATATTTACTGAGGGCTTATTACATGTCAAAATCTATTCTGGGGCAGATTTTACTTTCCGAAAATAGCCACAGTGTTATTTTTTCATCCCACATGCTCTTCTAGAATCTCGACACCTCCCTACAAAATGGTAGAGCCCTGTGTCTCCTCCTCTGGAAACCAGGTGCACCTCTGTGACTGTCCTGACCAATAGAGGACAGAGGACATAGCACTTACGGTTTCCCAGGCTAGGTCATAAAAATACTTCCACCTTTTCCTCTGGGGTGTCTTGCCCGTGCATGTAGCTACCACGTTGTGAGAAAGCCCATTCAGCAAGCAGAGAGGCCTATAGAGAAGAATTGAGGTGCCTAGTCCACAGCCCAGCCAAGCTCCCAGATAACGGCCAGCACCAACTTGTCAGTCATCTGACTCATGACTGACTCAAGATGTCATGACTCATTTTTGTTGGTGGTGATGGTTTTTTTTTTGTTTTGTTTTTTTTTTGGTCTTTTTAGGGCCACACCCTCAGCATATGGAAGTTCCCAGGCTAGGGGTTAAACTGGAGCTGCAGCTGCCAGCCTACACCACAGCCACAGCAATGCCAGATCCAAGCCACATCTGTGACCTACACCACAGTGCACAGCAATGCCGGATCCCTGACCCACTGGAAGGCCAGGGATCGAACCCGCATCCTCGTGGATACTAGTCGGATTCGTTTCCTCTGTGCTGCAAACAGAACTGCTAAGTCATTTGTTTTTGAATGAGTTATCTCAAAAAACAAACCCTCCAGCCCCCGTCACTGCATGGAACAGAGAAGCTGCCTCTCCACCAAGCCCTGCCCCAATGGCAGATTCCTGAGCAGAATAAATGCTGTTGTCATCTTAAGGCACTATGTTTTGGGGTAGCTCGTTATATAGCTATAGATAACTGATACATATCTGAGTACTTTATACCAACCAAGCTATTTGATTCTCACAACAGTCCTATGAAGAAGGTATTATTAGTATTCCCACTTCAGACTTGAGGAGATTAAGGTGCAGAAAGGGTTAAGTACCTTCCTGAGGTTGTGCAGCCATCAAGATATGGGGCTTGGATACCAAACTAGACTGGTTAGCTCCTAATGGTAGGCTGCATAACTCTTAAGAATTGGAAGCTCTTGAGAGTTCCCCGGTGGCCTGGTCGGTTAAGGATCTGGTGTTGTTGCTGCTGCAGCGAGGGTCACTGTTGTGCCATGGGTTTGATTCCTGGCCCAGGAGCATGCATGCATGGCATGGGCATGGCCAAAAAAAATTTTGGAAATCCAAAAAGGGTGGCAAGGCAGTGCTAAAAAGAATTAAAAATACAGCAGTGGTTCCATCACTCAAATGGGGTAACAAACAGGAGGCAGGCCATCTTGTCTATAGCCAGCATGTGATGATACTGGGTCCTGCCCTACCAAGGCCAGCATTTCCCAGCTCTGACCCCAATGTCCATTTCTGAAAGAGCTAAGCCCTAGGCTGATATGGGAGAAGGTCAAACCACTGTTCTCCAGCCTCTTGCGTGGACCAGGGAAGCCTCAGCCAAAACGTGACTCCCAAGTAGGAGAAACACGAAGACAGGCAGCTGGATGGTGCCAGGATCTCATGTGCCTGCGACCTGTCCTCCACAACCTTCACTGCGCAGGAGCCAGTGCAGTCCTAGCTGGAATAGATAGCGGTGTGGTGCGGGGTGGGCGGCAACAGAATGGCACAGATGGCAGCGGACATTAGAGCCAGTTTCCCTGCCTGCACTAGACATAAGTGTCTGCGTGAGCCCCTGCCTTAGAGACCCCCTGTATGAGTCTTCCTAGCCCTTGCTCTCATGTAGGGGGTCTCAGCAAATTGATCCAATTTCTGCCTCCCACCCGGGAGCTCTCTCAGCCCATCCTGCTGGGGAGAAGGCAATGTGGTCCCCCCCAACTTCTCCACTTTGTCCTCACCACTTACACCAGCATCCCACAGTGCAGGTGGGTCCTCGCCACTTCCGCCTCATTCACAATCAAGCCAGTGAGTCCTGCCTAGGAGCAGGTGGCCCTTGGTACCTTGAAGGGCCCTCGTTTGGGTGACAGAGAGTCTCTCCCCCCGCCCCAGTGCACAAACAATTCCGTCCAGTCTTGGAAATCCATGGGGACTGCTGGGACAGGGAGAAGGACCGGCCTTCTGGTTGCCTTGGGAGGACAAGCCCCACAGGAAATCTCTGCCATCACCTTTTTCCTCCACCTGTCACAGCCTGTAAGTCACCAGGTCTGGGAGGGTCTCTCCCTAATCCATCTCTACTCCCCACATTCACAGAAGCCTCCTGCCTTTCACCAGAAAGACGGCAACAGCTTTCAGACTGGTCCTGGCTGCCTGCGCCTTTCCTGGCCATCTTAACTGTGGGAGAGTCTTGTTGTAGGATGAAGTCTGTAAAGCAGAAATCTGATCTGACACTGCTGCTTAAAAGCCTTTCAATGGCTTGCCCTTGCGAAAGGCTGAGACTCAGCAAGGGTCTTTAGAATCTGGTTCCTGGTGCATCTTTCTCCATTTCCTGTCCCTTCCCAAACTCCTGACAGACAAGGAGATCTTCAGAAGGCAGCTGGTTACTACAGAGCATGGGGCTGCTGGGCCTTCACGTGACAGTGAGCATCAGAGACAAAATGGATGTGCTCTGGCCATAGATCACACTTGGCTGGCCAGCAGGTTAAGAGCAGACAGGTTGTGAGGCTATAAAGGGTGGACGAAGGACTTGAGAAGGGGTGTCGCAAGTTGGTCATTTCTGCCAGATCCCAGGAAGGCTTATCTAACAAGAGCTTCCCCAAATGCACTGGACAGAGGGGTTTTAACTCTGCCATGTTTAATTTATTTAAATAAGTAATTACTAAACTCTGGTAAAGCTGAGTACATATGTATTTGTCATTTTATTCCTAATGGGATCTGTAAGTTAGAAATAATTCTTTTTTATTTTCACATTATTATTATTACATTTTGCTTTTTAGAGCTATACGTGCAGCATATAGAGGTTCCCAGGCTAGGGGTCAAACCAGAGCTATAGCTGCTGGCCTAGGCCACAGGCCGGTATCCTCATGGTTACTAGTCAGGTTCATTACCACTGAGTCACAATGGGACGTCTGAATTCTTAATAAAAATATTTTAAAACCAAGAATGGGAGTTCCTGTTGTGGTTCAGCAGGTTAAGAACCCAAGAGTATCTATGAGGACACAGGTTCAATCTCTGGCCCCAATCAGTGGATTAAGGATCTGGTGTTGCTGCAAGCTGCAGTGTAGGTCGAAGATGAGGCTCAGATGCAGTATGGCTGTGGCTGTGGTGCAGGCCTGCAAGTACAGCTGTAACTCAACCCCGAACCTTGGATCTTTCATATGCTACACGTGCAGCCATTAAAAAGAAAAACAACAACAATGAATGCCTTTGTTCTGTTCATTGGTTTGTTGGGCATCCCAGGGGCAGAGGGCAGCTCCTAGGTGCGGGGGCCCAAGGCAGGGACCAGAGGTACCTGGACAGTCCCTGCCCTCCAGGGGCACCTATCTGCTAAGGCAGCAAGTACGCCATCAACACAAAGCCTCAAGAAGATGCTTCAACAGAGGGAGGTTCACCCGGCAAACGGGGAGCTGGACTAGCTGCTTTTGCAACTCAGCATCTTTGGATTTACAGATACACAGAGACAGTGAGGGCACAAGCAAGTGGGTACAGATGGCTTGAAAAATGACTCCCAGGAGTTCCTGTTGTGGCTCAGCGGGTTAAAAATCCAACTATTAACCATGAGGATGCAAGTTCGATCCCTGGCCTTGCTCAGCGGTATAGGTCACAGACGTGGCTCAGGTCTGGTGTTGATGTGGCTGTGGTGTAGGCTGGCAGCTATGGCTCCAATTCGATCCCTGGCCTGAGAACTTCCATATGCCACAGGTGTGGCCCTAAAAAGACAAAAGACAAAAATAGAACAAATATAATAAGCTTAGTGTAACAATAATCCTTAAAAAGCCTACACCACTGGTACCACTCCTCTGCCCAAAATATGCCAGAACCTCCGACTCTTGAGAAAACACGCAAATCCTCTTCTGGATGAGAAGGTCCAAGGAAACTCAGTCTGAGACCTCTTGCTGTCACCTCACCCACTCACCCCTCATTCTGGCCACACAGACCTCCTCGTCATCCTGGGGCAGGCCTGGGACGTTCTGCCAAGGCCCTTTGCACTCACTGCACCCCCAGGCCTCCCCCAGATCTTTGAACTGCTGGCCTCCTCGCATCTGTCAGGTGCCAGGCCAACGTCATCTTAGCAGAGGCTGCCTCTGGGTCCCCTGTCACACCTCCATCCCCTGTCTCCCTCACACTGCCCCCTGCTTCCTCTTGGGCCTGGATCACCCCATTGGAGGGCCTTTATTTACTCATCGGCCTGACTAGTGCCCGTTTCCCTGCCTGGAATGTCAGCTCCGTGAGATCAGGGGCTTTTGTCCTGGTCCTCACGGTGTCCCCAGAGCCCAGAACAGTGTCGGGCACGATGCACGAGAGCTCGGCAGACATACCGGAATAGAAATCAGATGGAAGGTGCCCCGAAGATTCCAGAAGCCCACTCTTTGGTGGACAGGCTCCACTGTGAGTGCAGTAGGGAGTGCCTGTGGGCACTAAGAAGGGTGTGATGTGACCTCCCTGTGTTTTTGAAAGATCATTCCTAGAAGGATTTGATGACGAGGGACTATAGTGCCCAAAAGTCATCCAGGGCAGAATCTTGAATAATTAAATAAAGGGAAATAGGACTCAAAGAGCTGAAGGGAAAGAACGGAAAATTCTCCCCTCCAGGGAACACTTTGTTCCAGACTTCTGACCGGTCAACCTTAACTCGCTCTGAACACAGAACCTGGCCTGCTTTCCACATCCCCAAAGGCAAAGCCTGATTGCTTGTTTGTGGCTCTGGCACAGGGAGAGGGGCTGAAAGGCCCTCAGCGACAAGGGCCGCTGTGGGGCTTTTCAGGAAAGCCACAGGTGACTTCCAAGAGTCCCCTTCACCCTGGGCTCCAGCAGCTGGCTGGGCGGCACATCAAGGAATTAAGGAAAAGGCGCAGATGGAAGGCAGGAGCCGTGGCCCATCCCCTTCCTTTTATCCACAGCCTCCACGCCAAGGCAGCCTAATTCCTAATTCCCTGGACCGGTTTGCTTTTTCCCACTTCCTGGGTTGGAGAAGCCGCCAAAGCGACGATGGAAAAGCTCCAACTCCCAAGTGCTTTATTGTCCAGTATAAGTAATGCTCAAAGGCTTGGCGGCCTCCCAAGAGAAAGGGCGACTAGGGTAAAAGAGAGGAAGGTGGGGCGCGGGGGGTTGTAAGGGGACAGGTCAGAGGTGAGAGGGCCCAGACGGGGAGTCTGTAGTTCAGGTGGGGTGGTGTCTGGGAATGCGTGCCCTCAAAACGGGCAGTGAGGCTGTGCAGGATTCCCCGGTCCCCTGACTAGCATGAAGTCCCAGGGGATGGGCTATCCCTATGTCACCCTTGAGGCCCATGCATCAGGCCCACTGGGTCTGCTCCAGGTCATACCTGGGGAGCCTCAGACCCTGGGGGCTGTGAGCACCCACCTGCCCTGGAGACCTGGTGCCCTGGCCTGGTCTACTCCTACCCACCTGGGCTGAAGCTGCACTTCCTGGGAGAAACAGAGGCCCCCCAGATCTCCAGATAAAAGTGGATGATGCAACTTTCAGGATATCCCCTGCCCAGAGAAGGCTGGACAAAGCAGTCTGGGGGCTGGGCTGTCACCACAGCACCTCAGGTCCAGCCCTCACACTGCTGATTATTAGAGACCGGCAAGAATCAACATATTCACCCTCCACCTCTGGCACTGACCCTGGCACCGTACTCGCCCAGAGCAGGGTAGGTGTTTCCAGCTGAGCCGGAAAGGCAAGATCAAGGCATACCGCAAGCACCCAGCTGGAAGACCCGGGACGACCTCACCACCGGGCCATCAGGGAGCTGGCCCTCCACTGCCTCCTCCAGAAGGGTGAGAGCTGGCCCTCGCCTCTGCATCTCTGGCTTTCCCGGGAGGCAGCTGGCCCGGAAACCCGAGGGAAGAAGGGGGATAAAAAGAAGCGCAGGAGGGTGGGAGCGGCGGTCTTCCTGCTTCCACAGCAAACCAGCTTCTCTGCTCGCAGAAGGGTTTAAAAGGGCCAGAGGAAGCTGACCAGGAACATTCTTGACAACCAGCAAGATCCCATTCTGCGCCTCTTGGGAAAGTTTGCCCAAGAGAAACACTTTGTTCTGCACGCCGATGAGCTCTCTCATGAAACCAGTCTGCAGCCTTTTCTGGCCCGTCGACCTTCGCCACCAAAGATTTATGCAACACCTACCCCTGACTCCCCTCCTGCATCCTGGCACTTGGCCCAGGGAAGGTGAACATAAAATCACTCCCAGAAGGAGAAGAAGGGACAGAAAGAAAAGTGCTGACCTGCCAGGCACTGGAAGACAAAACAAGAACCAAAACTTGCCTCCAAGCAGGAGAAAAGTTCTCCACACAGAGGACAAGCAGACTAACCAGGATGACCTGTTTGCACAGATGGTAAGGCTTCCTCTGCGCTGATGTAACAGGGCCCAGACGCTCCCTCCAAAACAGCTGGCTGCTTTGCATGCGGCCTCTGAAACGACCCCCGCGGGGAATCCAAAGTTTCCGTTTGCTGAAGCACAGCATGCAGCAGCATCCCGATGGCGCTGCGTAAATAGAAACAGTTTCCATATGGCAGCTATAAAGCCAGCCCCGCCAGGGACGAGAGGGAAAGAAAGGGCAGGAGAGGAGGGCTTCTGGAACCCACCCCCACGCCCCTTCCAGCACGAGCAGGGTCCCGAGGCTGGATAAACCACTAGGGCCTTCTTTGGGGGCCTGGGCAAGAGGTTGCTTTGGCTAAAAGGTCTGGGAGCTCCTCGTGGGGTGTAGCTCTAATCAGAATGAATGCAAAGGCGTTCCCGTTGTGGCTCTGTGGGTTAAGAATCCAACTAGCATCCATGAGGATGCGGGTTCAATCCCTGGCCTTGCTCAGTGGATGAAAGGATCCAGCGTTGCCGTGAGCTGCAGTGTAAGTTGAAGATGCAGCTCTGATCTGTGCTGTGGTGTGTGGCAGCTGCAGCTCTGACTGGACCCCTAGCCTGGGAACTTCCATATGCCTCAGGTGTGGCCCTAAAAAGACAAAAAAAAAAAAAAAAGAAAAAAAAGAAAGAAAGAAAAAAGAAAAAGAAAAAGAGAGAATGTAAAACAGTGACTGTTCTTGGGCAGGTTTATATTGAAGACCCGACTCCCATTCAATCTCACTTTTTTCCATTCTCATTCTCTAAAATGTATACTACCTCATGCATCCTCTCCCTCTTTCTCTCTCTCACACACAGCATATCCTCTTAAAGACACAACATAGCCCTGAACATCCAAGTTCACTCGCGGCTATGCCCCTCCCCACCCTTGCTTCACAGTCTTAATCCCCAGGGCCTCGGTTTCTTCCTTAACTGGGACCAGGGCCAACTGTGCTCTGGGCATCTCAGAAACAAATGCCGATACCCACAAAGCACTTGGAGCCCTCCTGACGCCAGTGCCCACCAGAATGACAATGAGCAATCGCCCAACCGTTTGCCAGTTGTCGCTGAGAGCCCCACTCCATGGGAAAAGCCTGACGAGGAGAGGAAAATAAACCACAGCGACACTGATGAGTTTTCCAGGCGCAGTGTCGCCACCCCGCTTCTGTGCCAGCTGCCTCTTTAAAGGCCCCCAGATAAAAATCAGGCAAAAGACATGACCCCAAAAGAAAGCAGGGCACACATTTCCCTCTGGTCAGGGCTTCTCTGCTGATGACCAGTTCCAAGATGGTGTGGGAGGCAGACCCGTGTCCTCCACACACGTTAGGAAGGGCTGTAAACCCAGGCAGAGCCCCCGGCAAAGAGACGGACCTCCAGAAAGGACAGAGCTGGCACACAGCCCTCCCAGTTGAATCGCTGGTCTCAAGCCCAAAACCTGGCCTGCCAAAGGCTTAAGCCAGAGGAGGAAAGGAAAGATGGAAGGCTCACCCAAGCCAGGGCGGGTCAAGCCCTGTTCTGGAAGGAGGAGCCTGGGTTTGGAAGCAGCCAGGCTAATGCCCTGCACTAGCTTTGCTTCCAGTCAGCTGACAGGGACCGAAGTGGCCAAATCCAGAGACTGACTCCCTCTGGATACAGAGGCCAGCCATTGAAGGGCTCTGAACTGGCCAGAAAGTTGAGAGCAGCTGCTACAAACAGAGATGGATGGAAAGGCAGGAGGGGTAAAGACCAGAAATGACAGACTCTGGGCAGAGGCCAAGAAAATAAGCATCTCTTGGTAATTTAGGGTGGCAACTGCTGTGCCGGGGGCCCACTGACCACACAGAGATCTCGCACCCTGAGGTTGCACATGTGACCTTGGGAGCAAGTCTCCAGTCTTCTTAAATCATGCTGTTATTGGGAGGGGGGGAGAGAGAGAAAAAGGGAGGGCAAAGTTTGTAAATGGCTGACCTTCCAGATGCAAAGTAATACAGTTTAAGTTGGGGAGACATTTATTCAGCACCTACTGTATACCAGGCATAGGGCTAAGTGCTGGATTTGAAAAAGTAAAACCATGAACTTCGCCCTTGCTGAGCTCACCATTGGGAGGCGGAAGAAGTGACATGATTCTGGAGCATTAAAGACATTTATTAGTTGCAACAGCCTGGAAAAGGAGGTGACAATGACTACTGTTCACAGGGGCTGGAGGAAAGAGGCAGGAAGGGATGCAGGGGCCATGTACCTGGCAGCTTTTAAAGGATGAAGGATGTTGGATTAGGAAGATGTGGTATATCTGCACAATGGAATACTACTCAGCCATAAAAAAGAACAAAATAATGCCATTTGCAGCAACATGGATGGAACTAGAGACTCACATACTGAGTGAAGTAAGTCAGAAAGAGAAAGACAAATACCATATGACATCACTTATATCTGGAATCTAATATACGGCACAAATGAACCTTTCCACAGAAAAGAAAATCATGGACTTGGAGAACAGACTTGTGGTTGCCGAGGGGGAGGGGGAGGGAGTGGGATGGACTGGGAGCTTGGGGTTAATAGATGCAAACTATTGCCTTTGGAATGGATTAGCAATGAGATCCTGCTGTGTAGCACTGGGAACTACGTCTAGTCACTTATGACGGAGCATGATAATGTGAGAAAAAAAGAATGTATACATGTATGTGTAACTGGATCACCATGCTGTACAGCAGAAAAAAAAAAACTGCATTGGGGAAATAACAATTAAAAAATTAAAAAATAAAAAATAAAAATTATATAGATATGGCAAAAAAAAAAAGGATGAAGGATGAAAAGGTGTTCAAAGGGGGGGATGGGGGTGGGGTGACAGGTACATTCCAGAAACAGGAAGGTCATGCATAAAGCACAGAGAAGCAAACAGCCAGCCATGTTTGAGAAATTGCAAAGGGTTTGGTAATTCTGAAGCTGAAAGGGCCAGAGATAAGGCTGATGTGTACAAAGGAGAATAAGACTAAGCGCTCACACTCAGCGCTTTAGGTTTGTTAATTCTTCTAAGTATAAAAATGCCCCATCAACTAAAGACTACTACTATCTCCAGTGTCCAGAAGAGGAAACTAAGGCTCAGAGAGGCTACGAGATTTGCACAAGGTCACAGAGCAAGAAAGGAGCCAGGCTGGGATTTGAGCCCAGGCAGCTTGACTCTTCAGTGAAGTGGCTGTAAGCCACATAAAGGAAATGATTTGAGCTGCTGGATTGGAACAACGGAGCACCTGGACCACGTGTACCAATCGGAAATGTGCAAGGTGAGGGGGGCAGTCCTGGTTAACGTCATAACCCTATCTACAATTTGCACAGACAAAAGGGCAAGGTTCCTTTCCCCGGGGAACCCTGGTGATCCTGGGGAAGCCAAGGTGAGCACACATTTACAGAGCTGTTAACTCGCCAGGAGCCCTGGGGTCATTTCCATTGTTGATCAGTCAACCTCACCACCCTGTTGTCCCTTCCCTGCTACACAGTCCACCACCACCTTTTGCTAAGGCCGAGAGAGAAGGGGTCGGCCAGATGCCTGCAGGCAATTTCTTGGTGAGACTGGACATGATTTCCACCTTCTTTAGCCTGTGAACCTCGAGGCTTGACTTGCACAGGACTTCCTGCTCTTGGGCCCCTGGGTTTATTATGAAACAAAAAGCTTTTACTCCTACCAGTCACTCATCACCAAGTACTTACTGAGCACTTACCATGTGCAAAGTGCGTCGGATGCTTTGAAAAAACATTTTGTAAAGATTACATACATCTCCAAGGCCTAGGCTTCTCACACACACAGAAAAACATGCAAACTCCACCGTTTACCCAGCAAAGAGGGAGGCACCTGGGCAAACATCTGTCCTGTATTCACTTGGAAGCACTGGAAATGCTGACTGTGAAACGCACAGGGATGGGGAAGGGAGCAGTACGAGAGCAAATGGAGACAGAGGCATTTTTCACTGCACACTGGCTTTCCCTGGGCCTCTGCGGGGGGTCAGCAGACAAGCTCAGAGGAACAAGTCTGGCTGTGAGACTTGCTCTCCATGTGTGCTAAAGAAGTGTCAGCTGAAGGTGTCCACTCAGCATGGACCAGACGGCTGCTCTGGCCCCTACCTGTGAGCACCTGGGGGGCCAGCCAGCTCCCATGAACACTGGCCACACCCCAGCATCTGAATTGTCTGAAGCAGGTGGCTGTGCTCAGAGGAGCAGCAAGAAGGGGCTGAGAGGCGCAGGCTCCTTGGGGGAGTGACAGCTGGGAGGAAGTCTACATCCCGCAGACAGCTTGGTGGCCTAGGCATGCCACTTCTCCAGGGACCTGGCCTTGCCTGGCTGGCACTGTTCCTAGGGGAGCCAGCAGTACCTGAAAGTCTGTGCCGTCAGTAGCCGGCACTGGGCTCAGTCTCTTCCTCCTCTTACTCAGTTTTCCTTTTCACCCAGTGGGAAAGGCAGCTCCAAAGAAGCATCATGCATAAAAGAAAAATACAACAGAAACCAAAAAGCCACCACCATAGGAGTTCCCGTCAGCAGAAATGAATCTGACTAACATCTATGAGGACACAGGTTCGATCCCTGGCCTTGCTCAGTGGGTTAAGGATCTGGCGTTGCTGTGAGCTGTGGTGTAGGTCATAGACGCGGCTCAGATCCCACACTGCTGTGGCTAAGGTGCAGGCCAGCAGCTACAGCTCCAATTTGACCCCTAGCAATGGGAACCTCCATTTGCTGTGGGTTCGGCCCTAGAAAAGACCAAAAAAAAAAAAAAAAAGCTACCATCACAAAGCCTGGGCAGGAGGTGGAGCTACCTGAGTTGCATGTCCCTGCAACGCACCTGGGTGGTCAAGGAAATTAACACGTTGCCCCCCTATTTGCCACAACAATATCCTTAGGAAAATGCAAAATTCAGCTAACATTCCTTAAGAGGAAGTTGGAAGAGGTAATAGAAGGAAAGGAAGGCAAGCTCAAATCCTCAATTCAGAGAGTCCTTAGATTATCTATTCAGAGCCTCGAGAAAGGACATCATTGCTGCTTTGTTGCAAATGAAACCCTGATAGAGTACTATCAGTTAGTTTCCACTCAGTTGGTATGGGAGATATTATATGAAGTTCCCATTTAATCTTCACATCAACCCTGTATGGAGATAGCCTTATCCCTGTTTTATAGATGAAGAAACTGAAAGACAGGGAGAAATTGAAGCTCAGCTCTTCATTCAAGGTTGCACAGCTGCTAAGAGAAGACGCCAGAAATTCGACCCCATCCTTTGCTGTAGATGGAGAGGCTGAAGAAATGTTAGAAGGCACTAGGTTATCAGCACGTGTTATCACTCCACCACCGCACACACATTTCAACCTGAGGATCCTCCCAAGCCACCCCCAGACTTGGGAGCCCCTGCTCCTCGGACAATGTCTGAGCTCCCAAAGGAAACAGCACAAAACGTGCCACCAAAGTGAACAGACCACCTGGCCTGAAGGCTGAGCGGGCTCTGGGAACGTCTGAGCTCCATCAAGGCAACCAGACCGGCTCCCGGGTGCACAGTAAAAACTGTCATTCGCAACAACAAGGCAGGCCAGCCAAGTGTGAACAGCCGAGCCTGCGAGAAGAGGGGACCCTGGGGAGCCACAGAGAGCTGGCATCACGCTTGTCAACGACCACCCACGAGCGAAAGCCAACGCATGTGGCGGCTTGGAGTGGCTCCAAGCCATTAGCCAGCGCTGAGCACCATCGCTCTGCCTGAGCCGAGTTCCAGCAAGAGCTACAAGAATAAGAAAAAAAGGAAATAAAATCCCAGCCTAACAGAGAGATTAACCAGAAGGAGAGGCGGGCTATGAGTGTCAGGGTGGGGGGGAGCTCAGATGGAAGGAAAGGTGGAAACAGAGCAGCCTGGGCTGACACAACAAGTATGGGACTCGTGTGGGGCCCTGGGGAACTCCAAAAGCAGAGACCAGAAACATCCACAAATTAGGCCACTCCTAGGGGAAGCAGAGCTCAGGCCCCTCTTGGGTTATTTCTGACCTAATCACAGTGAATGAGTCTCCTTGTCATCCCAGATGGTTCTAGGGGCTGGTTAAGCTGTGACAGAGTCACTTGAGACGCTGAGTGTTTTAGGAACCTGGTGATTCATTCCCAGATACGTTACTTCATGCACATCTGTTTATTAAGGACCCGGGATGTGTGCAGAAAAGATGTGGTCTGTGCCTTTGCAAAACCTGTGCTCTCAGAAAGAGGCACAGTTGTGTGACACAGAATAGCACCTACTCAGGTGTTCCCCTGGGTTGGGCTTGATCCCTTCCCACCTTGTCCAACCAGGCCACCTCAGATGGGTGTCACAGAGACTTAAGAATGAAATCCATTGGAGTTCCCGTCGTGGCACAGTGGTTAACAAATCCGACTAGGAACCATGAGGGTGCGGGTTCGATCCCTGTCCTCGCTCAGTGGGTTAAGGATCCTGCCGTTGCCGTGAACTGTGGTGTAGGTCGAAGACTCGGCTTTGCTTCTGCATTGCTGTGGCGGTGGTGTAGGCCAGCAGCTACAGCTGCGATTGACCCCTAGCCTGGGAACCTCCATATGCCGCAGGTGCGGCCCTAGAAAAGACCAAAAAAAAAAAAAAAAAAAGTGAAATCCAGGAGTTCCCATTGTGGCTCAGTGGGTTACAAACCCAGCTAGTATCCATGAGGATGGAGGTTCAATCCCTGGCTTCACTCAGTGGGTTAAGGATCCCCTGTTGCTGTCTCGATTCAACCCCTAGCCTGGGAACTTTCATATGCCTCGGGTGTGGGCATAAGAAGAAAAAAAACCAAAAAAACCAAACCAAACAAAAAAATCCACCAACGGGTTAAACCCTGATTGAAAGGAACGTGGTTTACAAAACCCAGCTCAGTGCCAGATGAACTAAGGAGTATTAATCATACTATGAAAGGAGGCTTTGCCAAACTTGGGCTTCTTGCTCATATTTTAAATTATCTACTTCACCAAAGTTCCATTTTCTCATAACCTTTAGAAATCCGTCATGGCACAAAGCAAACCCTGACTTGGTACGCAAGACATTAATCAAATCTATCACATGCAGGGGTGGGTGTGGGAAGCGAGCCTCTGAGCAGCATATTCAGAGGGTTCACGAAGGTACAGAAGTGCAGCCACTACTCTAACCAGTTAGGGAGGGTTAGGGAAGGCTCCATGGAAACAGAGGACAAGATCTTTCAGCTGAAAGAAAGCTGAGGTGGGGACAGATCAGAAGCAAGAGGTGGCAGCCCACGGGGAGGTTTGGTAGTCAAAGTAGTTCAGATGAAAAAAATAACTGAGGAGTTCCCGTCATGGCGCAGTGGTTAACGAATCCAACTAGGAACCACGAGGTCGTGGGTTCGATCCATGGCCTCGCTCAGTGGATTAAGGATCGGGCTTTGCTGTGAGCTGTGGTGTAGCTCACAGACGTGGCTCGGATCCCACATTGCTGTGGCTTTGGTGTAGGCCGGCATCTACAGCTCCAATTAGACTCCTAGCCTGGGAACCTCCATATGCTGTGCGTGTGGCCATAGAAAAGACAAAAAAAAAAAAAAAAAAAAGAAAGAAAAGAAAAGGAAAAATAACTGCGATTATATGATGATTAAATAAAGGAGATGATGGAGTTCCCATCCTGGCGCAGTGGAAATAATCTGACTAGGAACCATGAGGTTGTGGGTTCCATCCCTGGCCTCGCTCAGTGGGTTAAGGATCAGGCGTTGCCGTGAGCGTGGAGTAAGTCGAAGAGGCAACTCGGATCTGGCATTGCTGTGGCTGTGGCGTAGACTGGCGACTATAGCTCCAATTAGACCCCCAGCCTGGGAACCTCCATATGCCGCAGGTTCGGCCCTGAAAAGACAGAAAAGACAAAAAAATAAATAAATAAAACTAAATGAGATGATAGGAACAGACCCATGTTTAAGACTTTTGCTTGCTGGTTCTGATTTTGGGGGAGCGAGGGTGAAAGAATGAAGGCTGGTCAGCCAAGGGTGGGACTGGAGACAGAATTTCTCATGGCATGGAAAGTGCTGGGGCCACTGCCAGGTGGCTGGGGCCAGACCAGGAAGGCAGATCAGAGGACTTGGCCTTCGAGGGCTTCATTCTCATTTGATCCAAAAACGTAGCCAAAGCTGCGTGAAGTGAATGGGTCTGAGTTTATGGTTTCCTTACCTATACTCTGAAGTCAATGAAACCTTCAAGGCCACTAGAGCTTGGTTGGAGAAACGTTCCCCCCTGGGCAAGACCTGGAAGCAGAACTGGCAGGTCTGTGACCAGAGAGCAAGAGGGCACCATAAACCTGCCTGCCTGGGGCATGTGCCGAGCACACAGCAAGCAGCCCATTAACATTGACAATGAGACAGGGCCACCGCCTGCCTGTGCAGGTCACTTCCCTCCACATCCCCTCAAACCGCCCATCTGGAAAATGGGGATAAATACTATTACTCCACAGGGGCTCTTAGGAGCAACCGTCTATGTGAACATGACTGCACACATTGCTTCCAACTGCATCAGCTGTGATAGCGCTTGCTGCCTCTAAAGGAGAGTGACAGGAACAGCTCCAGGGACACTTCTACTTTAAGGTGGCATAAAGGATGCGCTGATTGGCAGCTCTCAGATCCACTGCTGGGTCAGGGCGCAGGAGTGGCACCCACAGAATGCTCATGGGAGATATTTGCTAGTGCCATTCCAAATGCTGGCTGAAGCCTCCAAATGACCACCTAGGAGATACCCCGCACATAACTGAATCTTCCAGGGAAAAACAAAGGCCCTAAATCATGCCTTAAAAAAAAAATTAAAAAGACGCTGCTATCATGTTATGTACTTGCTTGTTCTATAGCTAAAATACATAGGGAAAGAGAGCTTAAAAAATATTTTTAGGAGTTCCCGCCATGGTGCATAGGGTTAAGAATCTGACTGCAGTAGCTCAGGTTGCTGTGGAGTTAAAGGATCCAGTGTTGCCGCAGCTGCAGTGCAGGTTGCAGCTATGGCTTGGAGTCAATCCCTGACCCAGGTACTTCCATGTGCTGCAAGTGCAGCCATTACAAAAAAAATGTTTTTAAGTTGTCATTGACATACTCTAGTTGTATTCCAAGATGCTAATTCCTCAATCCACAGAGGGTGGTACTGAGGACAGAATCCAACATTCCTTTCCTCAGCTGAAGGGAAACACAAGCCATCTAGGCATTACCATGAGGGACAGACAGAGTTCGACAAACACTCCCTGGCTGGGCAGACTGAGAACTTCCTGATCAGCTCTCCGATTAGGATGGATTGTTTAGGGGGTTGTGTCAGTGCCCTGGAACAAAGCAGAAACTTATCTGCTGGATAGAGTTAGAAGCTGTGCCATTTTACAGCAGGAACGCAGGTCCTTTCTGATGCTAAGAACCTGGCATGCTGGGGTGTGGCCAGGGCTCAGCACAACACATGCACTCTGCTTTTCTTCTCTTTTTTTTTTTTTTTTTTTTTTTTTTTTTTTTGGTCGTTTGCTTTTTCTAGGGCCACTCCTATGGTATATGGAGGTTCCCAGGCTAGGGGTCGAATCGGAGCTGTACCCATTGGCCTACACCAGAGCCACAGCAACGCGGGATCTGAGCCATATCTGCAACCTACACCACAGCTCACAGCAATGCCGGATCCTCAACCCACTGAGCAAGGCCAGAGATCGAATCTGCAATCTCAAGGTTCCTAGTCGGATTCGTTAACCACTGCGCCACGAAGGGAACTTCACACTCTGCTTTTCTTTCACTATCCTTGCCAGATATAGCTCCTGATGTAAGACACACCCGCCTGCCTATGTATCCCAGGCCAGAGGAGCCTGTGAAAGGACTCCTCGGCTCCAGATCATCCCAATGCTTCCCAAGTGCCAAGGATGAGGCAGGAACTGCATGGAGCTTCAAGGCTGGAGGGATGGGGTGACCCTGGGTAAGTTCAGAAGCTGGTCGGGGAGACAGACACAGAAAGAGAGATGCCCAACCTGGCTCCTATAGAACATGCTGGATGTTTCCTCTCCACCCACCTCCCAATCTCCAGAGAGAAAAGTCATCCCTCATCAGGGGTGACCACCCCACCCCCACTCCAGGGTCTATCAGGGAGGTTTAAGGTCTATCAGGGTGTGCAGAGACAGGATCTGGAATTAGCAAGAGGTCAGCATCACTGGCTGGTTTCTCAACCAAGTCTCAACTGCGGCCAGCACTCCAGGCTCTGCCTAAAATAAATCCACCCGCTCTGACCCCTCCCCTAATAAAAATGGCTAACAGCCACCCAGTGCTCCCACTGCTGTAAGCCAGGCAATGTGCTTGTCTGAGGTACGCTGTCTTGTTTCAACCTTGGAACAGCCCTCAAAGGTGATACTGGTATTGTTTCCTTTTACGGATGAGGAAACAGAAGCCCAGAGTGGTTATGTCAAGCACCCAAGACTGCACAGCAGTAAATGGCAGGGTGGGACTCAAGTCAGTGCATGCTCTTAACAACCCTCGCCCCAGTCTACCCCTGGCACCCTCGTCTCTGGCCTGTACAGGACAGCGCATACCCCCTTTTCCCCTCTGCCCAAGTATTAGGTCCTCTCCCCAGTACCCCTAACTCCCAGCTGTGCCTAAACTCCACTTGTCCATAGGCTCCTTTACTCCCTTAATCAAGCCTTCACTGTCCTTTGCGCTCTCAACTCCTGCTACAGTGCCGTCCTATCATAATTTACTGCCAGGCTACAAACTGCTCCCTGATCATCTTCTCTGGAAACACTGAGCACAATCAAGCTTAGTCTCTCTGAAGCCTTTCCTGATCAAGCTGCTCCCTCCCCAGATCAAGCCAATTGACTCTATCTCCTACCGCCATATTCCACCTCCTTGGGGAACTACCTCTACCTTCCCGACTCATCCTCCACTCTCTCCTCCTCTAAATCCTTCCACTGTTATAATATAAGCCACAAAAAGGGCATGTCATATACCTATCTATCTTACTGCCAACCAGACTACAAATCTTTCACAAGCCATAACAGGATCTGCTACATTTCTGTAATCGCTGCAATGGTTGTTCTAAGTTTTGAAGAAATACATTCAAGCCAGCTGGAAAATTCTACCTAGCTTTTCAGTTGACAGGATGAAAATAATTAAAAAAAAAAAAAAAAAGACTAGCTATTAAACCATTACTTGAGTTCCTGTTGTAGCTCAGCAGAAATAAACCTGACTAGTATCCATGAGATAGTGGGTTCAATCCCTGGCCTTGTTCAGTGGGTTAAGGATCCAGTGTTGCCGTGCCTCTGGCCTAGACCAACGGCTATAGCTCTGATTCAACCCCTAGGCCGGGGAACTTCCACATGATGCAGGTGTGGCCATAAAAAAAGCAAAGAAAATAAAATTAAAATAAACTATTACTTTTTTTTTAACTGCTAATGCCCACTCAAATCTTAAATACACATCTCAAAGTCAGAGCCAAAAAAAAAAAAAAGGCCTAGCCAGACCCAGGATGGATCAAAGAGCTAAGAAAAGAGAAGACAGTTGTAAAGTTCAATGCCAATAAGAAGAAAGACCGGGAAGCTGGCCCTCCAGCAAAGAATCAGGTGAATCAGACCTGGTCTTTCCTAAGGCAAAGCAAGGGGGGGCAGAGATAAGTTCCCCAGGCCAGTTATGATTCCTACGGAACAGCACCCAGAGGTGAAGAGTCTCTCCCAGGCCGTGGAGGGCTTGTCCATTGGTTTTGTACTGTTTCCTTATTTTGAAGGAGTATTTTTTTGTTTGTTTGTTTTTTATCCTTTTAGGGCCGCACCTGCAGCATATGGAGGTTCCCAGGCTAGGGGTCGAATCAGAGCTGTAGCCGCTGGCCTACACCACAACCACAACAACGCTGGATCCAGGCCATGAGTGCGACCTACACAACAGCTCTTGGCAATGCCAGATCCTTAATCCACTGAGTGAGGCCAGGGATCAAACCTGAGTCTTCACGGATACTGTCAGATTTGTTTCTGCTGAGCCATTACGGTAACTCCTGAAGGAGTTTGTTTTGAACAAAGGCTGGATGGGTATGTTTGATGTCCGAGGTTACAAAGTAGCAGCTGCTGACTAAATTTTACTCAATTGGCTATGTTTAAGAAATAAGAATTGGGAGTTTGCTGGTGGCCTAGTGGTTGAGGATTCGGTGTTGTCACTGCTGTGGCTCAGGTTAGATTCCTGGCCCAGAAGTTTTGGTATGCTACAGGAGCAGCCCCCCCCCCCAAAAAAAAGATAAAAAAAGGATAAAAAAAGAATTGGTTGCCAAGGTCTACAAGTCAGAAGACTTTCAATGAAAAGCATAGGTTTTTACTTCTCTTGAAACACTGGAAAATGTGTTAATGAGCAGCCCGTGAGCCTACACAGTAACAAATGGTCAAAGTGAAGTAGCAGCTGCCCCATCAGACAGCACACCCGCTCCCCACAGCCAGGCCCAGGGCAGCCACATGCTCAGGTCCTTGCTACAAGGTCACTTCAGCTGAACCAGATTCTCACAAGTGCTTTGGGCAGAGAAAGAGCTGTCCATTTTTATGAGTAGATAAGCACCTCCAACAAAAAGCAAATAGGGGGCTCCCCAGTGGGAAAGGCAACCCAAGTGCCATGGCCTGAAGCAGTTCTCCCGACCAGGGCCACCCCTCCAGGCAAGTGACGATATGGGGTCACCTGCCCCTGGGTACCCATGATCTTGGGAGATGGCCTTCCTCAGACATCCCAGCTGGCCTTTTGAGTCTCATGCCCCGCTCCAAGGCTGGTCCTCCTTTGCCCTTCCTTTCCCAAATCTTGACTCCTCTGAGTTCCCATTTTCAGCCCAAATTGTCTTGTTCCAATCACCATGATGTAAAATTTAGCTAAATGCTTGTGCAGAGGAAAAGCTGGGGAAGGGTGTGCATGGAGGAAAAAGCTGCATGAAATCATGACTGTCCTTCATGGTCTGTTTTTTTTTTTCACGTGCCGTTTTTTTCTAGTTTCTCTGCAGTGATCTGATACCCCATGTACAATGAAACCTCATTAAGTTCTGCTCTTTCTATAAAATGAAAGGGAGCTTCAGGTACAGAGCTCCAATTTTTTTCTTTTTTTCTTTTTACAGCCACACCTGCAGCACATGGAAGTTCCCAGGCTAAGGGTCAAATTGGAGCTGCAGCTGCAGGCCTACACCACAGCCACTGCAATGCTGGATCTGAGCCGCATCTGTGACCTACACAGCAGCTTGTAGCAATGCCAGATCTTTAACCCACTGAGGGAAGGCAGGGATCGAACCCACATCCTCGTGGATATTCCTCAGGTTCTTAACCTGCTGAGCCACAACAGAAACTCCCATAGCTCCAATTTCCAATGCCTTGTAGGAAATAAAGTTTCACTGACAAGAAAAAAAAAAAAAAAAAAAAAAAGATGGTGATAGGGATAGGAAGCACCTCCTTTTGGAAAAGAAACTCTGCCCTAAAATTCTACCTCTCTCACAAAGCTTCACTTCACAGTGTTCACACATCAGCTCAGAGCCTAAGTTCTAGGATCAGAAGACCCAGGTTCCAATGCTGTCAGTGACACTTCCTGGCTGTGTGACCTGGGTTAAGTTTCAATCTCTCATAGGGTCAATTTCTTCTTCTGTCAAATGCAGATCCTGAACATATCACACACATCTGCTGGAAGGACCCAAAGGCAGAGAGGGCACAAGCAAAGCGCTTTCAGACGCTGCCTATTAACACACAGTAGGGGTTCAATACCCGTGAGTTTTTTTTTTCTGGCTAGGCCTTCAGCATAGGGAAGTTCCCCAGCCAGCTGCAGCTTCAACTTAACGTCATAGCTGCGGCAATGCTGGATCTTTAACCCACTGCCCAGGGCTAGGAGTTGAACCCACACCTTACCAGCAGCCTGAGTTGCTGCAGAAACAACGCCAGATCCTTAACCTGCTGTACCTCATCAGGAACTCCTGTAAGCTGTTATTTTATTGTGAACGACCTTACTCAGCTTTGACTGATGGGAAGAGAAGGGAGAGAGGCAGGAAATGTCCAAATCAGGGAGTTCACCCGCCAAAGGGAGTCCCATGGGCTCCCTGAGCAGGAAGGTGGGATGGGGTGGTCTTTGGGACCAGGGTCCCTCCAGGGGGCTGGATCCCTAGGTGCTTCCTCTAAGTTTCCTTCTGGGGCCTCCATGCTGTAATTCATAAGGCAGCCCCTAGGAGGGCACTGCAACCAGCAGCCATCAGAGCCCATGCATGTGCCCTCTCCGATGTGGGGGCTCACGGGTTGACTTCTGCCTCATGAAGCGCTCTCGAGCAAATGTGAACTCAGACCCCCTGACAGTGACGGGTAAAGAGCAGTGCAGCAGCCGCTCCAGCCTGCGCTCAGCTGCCACTACCGCCATTTCCACCAGGCAGCTTTCTGCGTGCAGAGGGGAGGGATGGCTTTTCATGACAGGAGGTCCCGGAAACAGATAGCATCCCCCACGAAGACTCGGGAGGCGGAGGAAGCTAAAGGCGTCAAGTATCGGTTACCAGGCTGGAACTCAGCATGCCTGGTACTTGCTCATTTTAATTGGTGCCTCCGCTGGCCTGGTGACACGGGAATTCTGCCTTGGCGAGACCCTGGGAAAGCCGGGGGACCGACTCTGGCGGAGGCAGATACCCAAGCTCCCTGGGAGGCTGTGAAAATCTAATTGCTGTTCAGTCTCCAGCTGCCATGCTGCCTCTGCTTCCCGGCTCAGCGGTGGCCACCTGCTGTGCCAGGAGGGAGGCAGAAAAGAATTCAGACCTTGGTCTGGGTGCAGGACCCCTGCTCCTGCATAGTGGTTTCCAAAGCAGCAGTTGGGTTGTGGCCATGACCACAATGTCTATGACTGGCTAGGCAGTTACTGTGGGACCACCCACACGATCTCACCAAATCCCGCGATAACGCTACCGGAAGCCGCTATCACGATGCAGCCCTACAGACGAGGAGGCTGAAGCTTGGAGAGAAGTCCTGTACTAGGCAAGGACTAGAAGCCTGTAGCTGGGCTCCAGAGCCTGAATGCTCAACCATTCCACCACCCAGGGTATCACGAGTGACAGAAGCGACCCACGCCACCTTTAGGTTTTATTTACTCTTTGGCAAGTATGCTGGGGAAGTTCGGTTAGAGACAGAGCTGCAGACACAGGCAGCTAAGATGGAGAGCCTCCTGCCGGGTTGGTCACCCCTGGGGACGTAGCCCCACGGGCTCTTTCCCAGTTCGTTGGCTCCATCTGTCCTGAGGCCAACAGCTCTGGCTCACCTTGACTGAGCCTGGTGCCAACTGGCTACGGCTGCATGAAGACTCTGGAAAGGGGGCAAGGGCGTATGCCTGGTGTTGGGCCCTGCAAGGGGACAGTGGCCCTCCACCTTGTACTGGGTCCCAGGGAAGTCCTGATGGTGTACTAGGTACCAGGGTGAAGGAGGGAGAAGGAGTCCTCTGCTCCATCGCCTTGAGCCTTACCCCTGCATGGCTTGTCGCCAGGTAACATAAACCATCAGCACCAAAGTGGTCCATGAGACAAAGTGCCCAGCTCAAGTCTCAGCCACCACCCTGCCCACAATTCTCTTATCACCCAGAAAAGGCAGACAGTACAGGCCCATCTTAGGCAGCTGATGGGTTTAAGGGCAGTGAGAAGGCAAAAGCTGAGTGTGATCAGAATCCCCACAGGAAATCCCTTGTATTGCCTGTGACATTCAGACTCTATGGTCTAGGGACAGTCCAGACCACTAACTAATATGCAATCACTAAACCGCACTGTCAAAAACGCCAGCCCCACTATTTTCAAGGTTATTCCCAATTTCCAGGCTTTAAATACCTCTGCTCACACCTGCCTTCTTTATCAACCTGACATCTCCTGCCTGAGTCATTCATTAGCATTTCAGCAGCCACTCTTATAGCCCAGAGATGTTTGAGTCTTGGATAGAATCCATCCTTGTCCATATAAGGAAAAAATAAATCCAAGCCCTCCTGGTTTCCTGTAGGGATAATTCCCCAGCATCCACCATCCCTAGCCTAGGGTCAAAGGTCACAGGCGGCACAGTGGGGACCTCACCTAAGGAGTTATGGGCTGAACTGTGTGCCTCTAAAATCTCTATGTTGAAGTCCTAACCCCCACTGCTGTGGAATGTAACTATTCAGAGATGGAGCCTTAAAGAGGGAATTAAGGTAAAATAAGGTCACATGGGTGAACCCTAATCCAATAGGACTGGTCTCCTTATAAGAGGACACACACACACACACACATATACTGAAGACATGATGAGAAGGCAGCTGCCCAAGAGCCAAGGAGAGAAGCCTCGACAAAGCAACTCTGCTGACACCTTGATCTTGGACTTCAAGCCTCCAGAACTGTGAGAAAATAAATTTCCACTGCTAAAGCTCCGTGGTCTGTGGAATCTTGGCATGGCAGCCCCAGCACACTGAAGACAGGAGTATGTGGCAGGCAGCCGGGGGAAGCATCCGCGACAGCTGCTGGATCAGGGCGAAGACCTGGGCTCCATCAAGGCTCATGCCCTCCGTTGGCTCAGTTCTCAGTGGCTGTCAGACCCACGTAGTTGCCAGCTCTGCTGAAGGGTTTGTATTCTGCCAACTCTTTAATACCTTAAGGGTTTCTATCCGCCACAGACTGAGGGGCAGAATGGCAGCCCCCTGGTAATGAGCTGTGCTGGGAGTAACGAGACTCAAACCATGGTGAGCAGAAACAGGAAGGGACATTGCCCACCTTTGATGGGGCCTCAGACAGCCCCTCCCATGAGCTAGGCCCCAGAAACCCAACCAGGTTTATCTGGACCACGACCTGTTGAGCGCTGACACATGGAAGGCACCAAACTAGGTGATATGAAGATGAATGAACATTCAGGGCCTTGAACATGATTAGGTGGTTAAACAAGTCCTTTCCACACAGTAAGCTACTATAAGAATGGAAGTCTACTATAAGATGAACCTATCTACAGAACAGAAACAGGCTCACAGACATGGACAGCAGACTTGTGGTTGCCAAGGGGGTGGACGAGGGAGTGTGATGGATGGGGAGTTTGGGGTTAATAGATGCAAACTGTTACATTTAGAATGGATAAGCAATGAAGTCCTGCTGTATAGCACAGGGAATTATGTCCAATCATTTTTGATGGAACATGATGAAAGATAATATGAGAAAAAGAGTGAATAGATGTATGACTGGGTGACTTGGCTGTACAGAAGAAATTGACAAAACAATGTAAATAATGCATAATACAAGGTATTTAAAAAAAAAAAAAAAAAGAATGGATGCCCAGCCCAGTTACCAAAGCAGAAAAGGACAGAGCATAATTAGCCCCATCAGGAAGGGGAGGTTCAGAGAAGGCTTCAGGGAGGCGGAATTATCAGCAGGATTTTCAAGACAGAACTGAAGTTCATGAGCAAACAAGAGGCTGGGAAAAGCATGCCAGACAGTTACCAGCAAGGTGGAGAGGTTTAAGAATGTACCAGGGATTCACAGAACTAGAATTGTGGGCTAAGGCAGGAAATGGAACTGGTCAGGCAAGAAGCTTCTAGAACATACGTATGCTGGCTAAGGAGCTTGGCCTGCATCCAGTAGGGGATGGGAAGGTCCTGAGCTGCAAGCTGAGGAAATTACAGGCAGACCTCAGATACTGTGGTTCAGTTGCAGACCACAGTGGCAAAATGAATATCACAATAAAGTGAGTCATATGACTTTTTGGTTTCTCAGTGTATATAAAAGTTATGTTTACACTATACTATAGTCTATTAAGCAACGCATTGCACTAAGAAAACAATGTACAGAGTTCTCACACTGGTGCAACGGGATCAGCAGCATCTCTGCAGCACTGGGACGCAGGTTCCATCCCCACCCTGGAACAAGGGGTTAAGGATCTGGTGTTGCCTCAGCTGCAGCATAGGTTGCAATTGTGGCTCAGATCTGATCCCCAGCCTGGCAACTCCATATGCCTCGGGTGGCCAAAAAAGAAAAAAAAAATTGTAATTAAAAAAATTTTTTTAAAAATAGCCTACCGGGGAGTTCCTGTTGTGGTGCAGCAGAAACGAATCCGATTAGGAACCATGAGGTTGCAGATTCAATCCCTGGCCTCGCTCAGTGGGTTAAGGATCCAGAGTTGCCGTGAGCTGTGGTGAAGGTTGCAGATGCAGCTCAGATCCTGCTTTGCTGTGGCTGTGGTGTAGGCTGGCAGCTGTAGCTCCGATTTGACCCCTAGCCTGGGAACCTCCATATGCGGCGATTATGGCCCTAGAAAGCCAAAAAAAAAAAAATCCTATTGTAGAGCACAAGGAACTATATCCAGTCTCTTGTGATAGGTCATGATGGAAGATAATTTGAGAAAAAAAAAAAAAAAAAAAATATATATATATATATGTGACTGGGTCACTTTGCTGTACAGCAGAAATTGACACAACATTGTAAATCAACTATAACAAAAAAATTTTCTAAAAGTTCTGGTGGAAGGTTTGAAGTATTGCAAGAATTCCAAAATGTGACATAGAAAAAGGAAGGGAGCAAATGCCATTGGAAAAACCATGCCGAGAGATTCGTTCAATGCACAGTCAACACGAACCTTTAATCTGTAAAAAATGCAGCATCTACCAAGTGCAGTAAAACAAGGTATGCCCTACCAAATGCCTCAGGTAGGATCTGAGTTTTAAACAGACTGCTCAGGAAAGCAGGGATGGGGACCTTGAGAAAGTCAATGCCAAATACCAAGTGTGAAATAAGAAAGGCCTATTCAGAGGAGGCAGAGCAGGCAGGGATCTGAAATCTTTTCTTTCTTCCAAGAGGCTACTGTTTTTTTCCCAGCTGAGCTTGGTGGGTTACACCCATTAGTTCTTAGAGGTTTTAGTAAATATCCCAGGAAGGGTGTGGGAGAGGAAACTGAGGCACTAATGTACTCTGCACACTCTCCCTGGACCCCGTCAGTTTTATATTTGGCTTTTCTTTCTTTTTTGTCTTTCTAGGACCACACCTGTGGCATATGGGGGTTCCAATTGGAGCTGTAGCCACTGGCCTACACCACAGCCGCAGCAACACAAGATCCAAGCCACGTCTGTGACCTATACCACAGGTCATGGCAACACTGGATCCTTAACCCATTGAGCAAGGCCAGGGATTGAACCCACATCCTCATGGATGCTAGTCAGGTTTGTTAACTGCTGTGCCACAACAGGAACTCCTACATTTATTTGGCTTTTCTTAAATAAACTAAAATGAGCCACCAACTTCACCAAGAAATGAACAGCCTTACCAGCAGCCTATCCAAGGCTAGTTTCTTGTCTACTTGGCCTATTTCCCAATCAAGCACCATCATCAGTTCGGAATCTGATCCTGACACAGAACTGAGCTGCTCTTCCCACTTTGATGCTGCAGGAGGGCCGGACACCTACCATCAGCTCTGATACTGTGAGGGGAACTTAAAAGTGGCACCCAAGACAATGATCAGGATTCCCATTTGGAACCATGAGCCTGGCTATTTCCAGAATAATCCATACCCTCCAAATGTCAACCACCCTCCCTCCGGCCTATTCCCTCATTGGCCATGGATGTAACTGCTCTCCTCACTAGGGGTTCTCCTCCTCTGAAGCTGAGACTATTTCACATTCATTTACATCCCTTTCTCCAAAGCACCTTACACAGGGGCATTAGAGGGAAGATCAGAGAGGCACTGCTGCTGCTTTGTGTGACTCTGGACAAGTCACTTAACCTCTCTAAGGTTTTCCTTCCCCAATAAATATGGATAATAACAATAAGTCCATCTTGAGGTTATATGATGAAATAATACATATAAGTGCTAAGGGCCAGCACTCACACTTATTAAGGGCATGGGAAGAAAAAAGAAGGAAAAGGACAGGGAGGAGGGGAGAAGAGGAAAAAGGGAAGAGGTGGAGGGGAGGAAGAGGGAACAGGAGAAGGGCAAGGAACTTTGGGGTCAAAAGGCCTTGGGTTCAAATCTCTGCTCAACTGCTTGCTTGGCTATGTGACATCAGGCAAGTTCCTTGATGTCTCTGTCTCTGTGTTTCCTCCTCTATAAAATTATCATACTCCCTACCTTGCAAAAAGAATCTCAGTTAAGATAACAAGGAAGAAAGAGCCTAACACTGAGATTGCCAACTCTGGGTATTTAAGAAGTGGGCCTGAAGTCACAGCCACTGGTTTCTTGGTCCTGAATGGCGCTTAGGGAAACATCTGGTCTACATCCTAACTCTCCCGGATCACCCAGCTCTGCCTCTCTAGATGGGTGAACACACTAAAGCAAAGACAGGCCAGTCTGGAGGGCACCATCCATGGGAACAAGGCTGTGCTTCACCACTTCCACGGGGAGGCTGTCAAGCTCCCTGCAAGGCAACTGTGTTCTCTCCAGACAAAGGAGATGGGGGAGTCAGGCTTGTCTTTCCCTGGACACAAGCAACAGCCCTCTGTGCTGGTTCAGGAGCATGGCTGGTGGGTAGAACTTTCATCTGCAAAGGAGACCCTAAAGCACTAGCCTCTGACATCTTAGGCCCCGCCATAAAAGGCGAGTTATTTTAAGCCTCTCCTGGACCCAAGGCCTGAGCAAATGAAGCAAATGGCTTTGGGACAAGGACCAGAAAGGTTTTTAAGGCCCCTTGCACTGCCAGAAGCATACTTAAAAATCTAAAAAATTTAAAAGCTCGCAACCTCTCTTGGGTTCACTTTGTGCTGCTGGGCTTTGGTTTAGAGGAAGACAAAGCAAAACCCCAAACCCTCAAATCAATGGATCACGACAAATGCTTGCCACCTTCCACCCTGTCCTGGACAGTGCAGGGCCTGAACACCAAACAGGAGAAGCAGTCAGCTCCCACTTTCCTGCCAGAGGTTTCAGATTGGGGCAGACAGAGGCCGATATGGAAACTGGTTTCTTTTTTTAACAAGGAATGGGGCAGGGAAGCTAGCCAAGGAGCAGGTTTGTGTGAGGTCTCACCAGGCATCCATGAACAAAACCAGGGTACCACAGATGCAAGAGAGGGCACAGACTGAGGGAAGTGGAGCAGGCTGGTCCCAGAAAGCATCCCTAAATTGGGGGTGCAGCATTAGGACCCCAGAGGATTAGTTTCCCAGCGGTTTCTGTGTCAGAACTCGGGGGTCAAAAGTGGGGTCAAACTTTTGGGTATGTGCATCTACCACCAGACCATCAAAACCACAACTCAATCCCCAAAAGAGAAAAACTGCATCCCCTCCCCCAGCCCACCCAATCAAAATCTTACTTCTGCTAAGATCCTCTTGGCCCAGGCCGTTGGAGGGAGCCAGTGGGGCGCTGCCACCCTCGTCCAAGGTCAGGATGAGGGGAACGTCGTCATCTAAACTCACAGCCATGTTCTCCGCTCCTGCAGCCCTCAGGATGTGATGTCTAGTGCTTTAAATAGTCTCTGCTTTGAGCTCCAGTTCAAAGCCACTGGCCCAGAGGTGCTTCTCAGAAACTCCTCCATCCGAGGCATCTTCTAGAGTTTGGGGGATAAAAGGGAAAAAAAAAAAAAAAGAACAATGATCAAAATACAACAACTATTGATGAAAATGTTCTGGAATTAGATAGTGGTGATGGTTGCATAACCTCACAAATATACTAAAAACCACAGAATGCTCCCCTTTAGGGTGGTGGGTTTTATAGTAATGTGAATTATAGCTCAATTTAAAATAGTGTATTGCAGGAGTTCCCGTCGTGGCTCAGCAGTTAACAAACCAGACTAGCATCCATGAGGACGTGGGTTCGATCCCTGGCCTCACTCAGTGGGTTAAGGATCCAGCGTTTCTGTGAGCTGTGGTGTAGGTCGCAGATGTGGCTCAGATCCAGCGTTGCTGTGGTGTAGGCTGGCAGCTACAGCTCCAATGTGACCCCTAGCCTGGGAATCCCCATATGCCCTGTATGCAGCCCTAAAAAGACAAAAAAAGAGAGTATTGCAGTATCGTAGCACTAAAATGTGTGGGGGAAACTTTGCAAGAATAAACAGTGGAGTTCCCATCCTGGCGCAGTGGAAACGAATCTGACTAGGAACCATGAGGGTTCCTATGCGGGTTCGATCCCTGGCCTTACTCAGCGGGTTAAGGATCCATTGCCATGAGCTGTGTGTAGGTCACAGATGCAGCTCGGATCCAGCATTGATGTGCCTCTGGCTTAGGCCAGCGACCATGGCTCTGATTTGATCCCCTAGCCTGGGAGCAGCCATATGCCTCGGGCTCAGCCCTAAAAAGAAAAAAAAAAAAGAAAAGAATAAATACTGAAAAGTTAAGGGTAATTATGTCTGGAGATTAAGATTATGGCTAATATATTCCACCTCTACCCTCTCAACCCTTACTCATGTGTGAGTTTCATAGAGGTCTTAAAACCTTACAAATATACATACAACCATTAAAGTAATAGCAGTTAATACTCAGTGAGTGCTTACTCTGTACCGGGCACTCTTCTAGCAATTTTCAAAGCTGAATGAAACTTCATAACAGGTAAGTAGGATTATTATCCTCCATGATAGAGGGGGAGACTTAAGGCTCAGAGAGGTTAAGTAACTTGACCAAGAACCCACAGCTGGAAAGCCAAGCTTTGAACTAAACAGTCTGACTCCAGACCCGTGCTCCCAGCCACCATTCTACATTTCCTCCAAGACCCTGCCCTGGTATTTTGGCAGCACCTAGTCCCATACAGGGACTACACCTGCCCATATCATTCTCACATAGGCATTATTCTTCTAGCTTTAGGTATTTGGGGAGGAAGGGGAAGAGACTAGAATACTTCATTTTGTTCTTTTTACAGCCACACCTGCAGCATATGGAAGTTCCCGGGCTAGGGGTAGAATCAGAGCTGCAGCTGCTGGCTGCCTACACCATAGCCACGTCTGTGACCTACGCTGCAGCCTGCAGCAACGATGGATCCTTAACTCACTGAGCAAGACCAGGGATCTAATCTGCATCCTCATAGATACCAGTTGGGTTCTTAACCCACTGAGCCACAACAGGAACTCCTAGAATACTTCTTAAAGTGATGTCCAAAGTCACAGAGCAAAAACGCTCATTCTGAACTCCCAATTCAAAACAGTCCAAATGAGCCTGTTACAGTTCCTATTTATACACGTTCCCATTTCCGCTGAGGACCAAAAGCAAACACTCAGCAGATCAGACAACAAGAACTTTGAACTTGAAACCAGCAGCAGGTTCCTTCCTCAAACTGTGGCCTTCTGATCTTGATCAAGTTTGCCTCCAAACTAAATGAATGGCAATCCAGCAATTTACTTCCTTCATAAGTCACCACAACAATCAGGAGCAGGCCCCTGTGCGTCAATATCTTCTCACAATTAGGCAAAGTGAGCACTATTCTTTGCTGCTAAGCCTGCAGTGCTTGCCTAGTAAACTTCCTGTGAGATTTTTTTTCAAGTTTCCTCCAGATCTGGGGATTAATTTTACTTTTAAATCTCAGCAGTGGGAAGACAGAAAAGGAAATCCCAAATGAGACGCTACCATTTGGCAGTCTTAAGGATTTTTTTTTTTTCTTATTGGCTTAACTTTTTAATCACAGATAATTTCAAACACTCAAAAGTAGAGAGGCTATGTAAATGAACTTCCTTGTATTAATCACTCAGCTTGGACAATTCTTAACATCTTGTCATTCTGGTATTTTGAAGGCTGAAGTCAACTCACCAAGGTTTTTCTTAATTTTATCATCATTATAATAGCTTATTATAACTTATTTTAACTGTATGACTATGTTTATTTTAACTGCATGACTGCTTGCTTGCAATGGATGCATGAGTTCTGCAGCTCTCAGCTGAAGTGATTTTTGCCTCTCAGGGGACACTAGCAATGTATGGAGAAATTTTTGATGGTCACAACTAGGGATGGGGGTACTGGTGGGCAGAGGCCAGAGATGCACCAAAACAACCTACAATACACAGCTGAGACCCATCAGAACCTAGAAATATGTAGCTCGAAAGGTGAATAGTGCTGCTGTTAAGGAATAAAGCTAATGTCTCCATTTCACAGGTGAGGAAACTAAGGCTTAGATGGGAAGTGATAGAGCCCAGATTTAAACCCAGGCAGTTTGAATTCTGGGACCTTCTCTGCTTAACCATTACCCTTCATCTCTTACCAGACCAGTTCCCTCATCCGAATTCGAGCCCATCATTTCACAGAGAGGGAAAAGTGAGGCCCACAGGAGAGAAGGGACTTGCCTGTGGTCACAGTGCAGGACTCCTGAGTCCTATCCCAGCGCTCCTGCGGGCTTTGCTACCCACTCTACCGAGTACCCAGAAGGGAAGGGTCACCCCTAGGACAGGTCCCAGGGAAAGAGGGCCAGCAGCCATCCCGCCATCTAGGAGTCTCTAGAGGGGTGGGTAGCCTGAGGGCGCCTGGGAAACGAGCAGATAAGGGAGGAGGGGAGCGAAGAGGAGTGCGAGCTCCTGCTCCACGTGCGCAGCCTTGCGACCCCTCTCCCCTTCCCGGGCTTTCCCCTGCTATACCCATGCGGGGGCCCCCAGACCAGGGCTGGAGGGAGAGAAGCCCATCGATGACTTCCCCACAGCCCTTCTGGGCCCGCCTGCCCGCCTCCCACATCCCTATGCCCAGCCGCAACCCCGCACTACGAGCCCCTTGACCCCTGACCCCTGCCCTTTCCCTCAGGCCACCCTTCGCACCCCTTGGATTCTTACACGCGCCGCCCCGGCAACCCGGACCGCGCGCCGGGGTCCGCACTGCGCAGCCCAGCCCGCCGGCGCCGCCGCCAAAGCCCCAAGCCCGGAGCTGTTGCAGCTGCAGCAGCCGCCGCAGCCACCGCCACTTCAGCCGCCGCCACCACAGCAGCTGCGCCAGCTCTCCCATCCACCGCCTACTGTCCTCTCCACCCCCGCCGGCCCCGCCCCATTCCCCGTTTGCTGCGGCCTATTGGCTATCAAGCTGTCATGGTGCGCTCTGACTGGTCAAGCCTCAAGTCCTTCGCAAGTTCTTGCCCTCTGTTAATGCAGAACTCTCTGCCCGCCTCCTCGAGGAGAGGCGGGACGAAGAAACTCCGCCTCTTTCCACTACCCATTCTCCCCTCCTTACTCATTGAGTCCAACCCGGAGGGTTCGGGCCTTCCAATTGGTGGAGGGTTAGAGAGGTTGTGGTTCTGATTGGTCAGTCCAAAGGAGGTGGAGCGAACTGAGCGGAATAAGGAATGGAATGGCGAAAAGGAAAGTCAATCAGACTCCGAGTCCCGCCTTCTGAGGTTGGCGAGTAACCTAGCAACGCAGGCACCTAAGTGGTAATCACTTAGTAGAAAAACTGAAGCCCTTGGAGCAGGTGAGTGACCCCGTGGGGAAGGGCTGGATTTGATGAGGGGGGGGGGGGGGAATGTCGAATGGAGCTCTCTATCCTTTGGTTTTCTTAGGAATCAGTAGTCCCCCCACCGGCGAACCTGTCCCCGCCTCAGGACCCTGCTCTCCAGCACTGGCCCCAGTCTGGATCTCCACTTGTCCACTTCATGGTCCCACTTCCTCATCCGTAAAACGTGGATGATACTAGTCAAGTGGAGTCAAATCAAGTTTAATTACTTTCAAGTCAGACACAGGTGCTAAGGGTCAGAGAGTGGTTTATGAGTCCTCTTACTTTCCACTCAACGGCTGTACATCCCAGGGTGAGCATGCAATGAAAGTGAATGTTTAGATAATTTTGATTATACCAAGTCTATGCTAACTTTAGAACTTCACTCCCGGCTCGGTACCTAATATATGATTTTATTTACATACTTAAGACAAAGGGTTTGTTGTGAGAATTAACCAAGGTAGAAAGTAAAACAGAGGTTTAATGGGGGCTAGAGGAATGGGGAAGCAAGAAGTTATTATTTTTGAAGTTATTATTTAATGAGTATAGAGTTTCAGTTTGGAATGATGAAAAATTCTGGAGGTGGATGGTGGTGATGGATGCATATAGATGTGAATGTAATAACCTCATGCCACTGAATTTAAAATGGTCACAATGGACCCCCTTGCTGTACAGTGGGAAAATAAAAAATATATATATTTTAAAAAAAATAAAATAAAATGGTCACAATGGTAAACTTTATGTTATGTATATTTTACCACAATGATAATTTTTAAAAGCAGCTATAGGACTTCCCTTATGGCTCAGCAGCTTAAGGATCCAGTGTTGTCACTGCAGCAGCTCGGGTTGCTGCTATGGCATGGGTTTTATCGCTAGCCTGGGAACTTCCACATGCCACTGCTGGGTACTGCCAGAAAAAAAAAAAAGAAAAGAAACAGCTGTAAAGCTGGATAAAACTATCTAGTGCTATTTTAAAACTCTGCAAATCAACCAAAGGCATACAGCAAACTGAGAGCTTTTATTCATAAAACTACTGAACTTCAAGTTTGTGCTGTACTTATGTAAGACTTCTCTGATTTCCCAACCCCCAGTTCTATTGGCATAATAATTCAACCAGGGCAAGTAGCCCTGGAAAATGAATAGTTTCACTGTCACTGTCTGATGGGGCTCCCTTGATCTGGAGGATTGCAGGCTAAACTGGCAATCTTGGTGGGAAGAGAACAGGGGAGGCCAGCAGCTCTAGCAGTCCAAGGTTGTAGTCCTATTTATTGCAAACAATAGGCTGAGAAAGCTCAGAGTTCTGGGGAATGAGACAGCCATAGAGGGCTTGATGAACTTTCTCTATATCCTGGTTGAGTAGAGGTTATGCACAGGTGTAGCAGAGACCAGAGCTAGCCCAAACCACTTAGACATCCCTGGCCTTTGGAGCCTTATAGAAGTACATGCTAAGTGTGTGCTGCCCTTGTCAGTGAAGAATAGAAGCCTTACTGGCTCAAAGTTTGAGCACACCTCTAACTGATTTTTGGCCAGATATTAAACTATGTGGATGCCAAGGCGACCCCAAGGAAGCCAGGCTTAAAAATAAAAAATATGGAGATGTTCCCATTGTTGCTCAGCAGGTTACACCCAACTAGTATCCATGAGGATGTGGGTTTGATCCCTGGCCTCACTCAGTGGGTTAAGCATCCAGCCTTGCTGTGAGCTGTGATGTAGTCTGCAGACTCAGCTTGGATCCCAAGTTGCTATGGCTGTGGCTAGCCTGGCAGCTGCAGCTCTGACTGGACCTCTAGCCTGGGAACTTCCGTAAGCCAGGTGCAGCCCTAAAAATGAAAACACACACACACATATATGGAAAAAAAAATAAGCAGAAACATCAGTGGCTGCACATTGTGGAGGAGACCAACTTGACAAATTGAATCCAGGAAATAATTACGAAACACCCAAGTGAAACAAAAATGAGAAAAACAACCATTCGGAAGAAAAAAATACAGAGTTTCTCCAAATAAATAATCTTCCCTCTTAAATTTCTAGTGTTCCATAAAAATTGTGAGATGTGTGTAAACATACTCAGGGGGAAAAAAGCAATCAACAGACACTGTCTCTTGGTGTCCCCAGATGTTGGCTTTAGCAGACAAAGACTTCAAAGAAGCTATTATAAATTTGTTCAAAGAGCTAGAGGAAACCATGTTTAAATAATTAAAAGAGGGTTTGATAACAGTGACTCATCACATCAAACAGAAAATATTTAGCATTCCAAAGTAGATTACAATAAATTGAGATGCACATTATAATCCCTAAATCAGTCACTAAGAAAAAACTCTAAAATATTTTTAAAAATCAACAGAGAAATCAGAAGTGTGAACTAAAAATACTTATTGAACGCAATAAAGGGCATTAAAGAAAAAGCATGGAGGAGTTCCCGTCGTGGCGCAGTGGTTAACGAATCCGACTAGGAACCATGAGGTTGTGGGTTCGGTCCCTGCCCTTGCTCAGTGGGTTATGGATCCTGCGTTGCCATGAGCTGTGGTGTAGGTCTCAGACACAGCTCGGATCCTGCGTTGCTGTGGCTCTGGTGTAGGCCGGTGGCTACAGCTCCGATTAGACCCCTAGCCTGGGAACCTCCATATGCCGCAGGAAACGGCCCTAGAAAAGGCAAAGACAAAAATAAACAAATAAAAATAAAATACAGCATGGAAATGTGTTTAAAAAAAAAAAAGAAAAGAAAAAGCATGGAGACCAAAAAAAAGTTATAAGACAAAAAACAATAGCAAAATGGCATGTGTGAATCCAGGTATATGAATAATTTAATGTAATTATTCAATAGAAATGGGAAAAAAACACTTCCCAAAAGGCAGAGATTGTCAGGCTAGATTCAAAAAATGAGACTGAACTCTATGCTGCCTACACCTTAGATTCAAAGACACACCTTAGATTCAAAGACACAAAGAAGTTGAAAGTAAAAAACTGGAATCCATGCAAAGAGTAACCATAGAAAGCTGGAGAGACTGTACTGCTATTGGAAATAACTGACTTTAAGACAAGAAATATTCCTAGAACAAAGAGGGACATTTTATATTAATTGGAAGGTCAATACATCACAAAGCTATAGCGAGATGACCATGAAAATAAGAGAGAAGACACAAATTACCAAAATCAGAACTGCAGAAACTTGAAGAGTTACAAGGACTATTATGAACAACTTTACGCCAAAAAATAAAGCAACTTAGATAAAATGAATGACTTCCTAGAAAAACAAATTATTAAAATTGACTCAAGAAGAAAGAGAAAATTTGAATAGACCTATAACAGGTAAAGAGATTGAATTAGAATTACCTTTCCTCAAAGTAAAGCCCAGTACTAGATGTCTTCACTGGTGAATTCCAGCAAATTCTTTCAGAAAATAGATGGGGAAGGAACATTTCCCTACTCATTGGGAAGCTTGATGACAAAACCAGACAAAGACACTGCATGAAAACTTCAGGGAGTTCCCACTGTGGCTCAGCGGGTTAAGAATCTGACTAATATCCATGAGGAGTCAGGTTCAATCCCTGGCCTCACTCATTGGGTTAAGGATCCGGCATTGCTGCTAGCTGTGATATAGGTCACAGACGTGGCTCAGATCTAGTAGATCCGGCGTTGCTGTGGCTGTGGTGCAGGCTGGCAGCTATAGCTCCGATTCCATCCCTAGCCTGAGAACTTACATGTGCCACAGGTGCGGCCCTTAAAAAAAAAGAGAAAAGAAAAAAGAAAACTTCAGAAGTTCCTGATGTGGCCCAGCAGGTTAAGGATCTGTCGGCACAGGTCGAAGGTGCAGCTTGGATGCAGTCTCTGGCCCAGGGAACTTCCATATGTCGTGGCCATAAAAAAAAATTTTTTTAGGAGTTCCCGTCGTGGCGCAGTGGTTAACGAATCCGACTAGGAACCATGAGGTTGCAGGTTCGGTCCCTGCCCTTGCTCAGTGGGTTAACGATCCGGCGTTGCCGTGAGCTGTGGTGTAGGTTGCAGACGCGGCTCGGATCCCGCGTTGCTGTGGCTCTGGCGTAGGCCGGTGGCTACAGCTCCGATTCAACCCCTAGCCTGGGAACCTCCATATGCCGCGGGAGCGGCCCAAGAAATAGCAACAACAACAACAACAAAAGACAAAAAGACCAAAAAAAAAAAAAAAAAAGATTAAAAGAATTGAGAGCCCAGAAATAAACTCTAACATTAAAAAAAAAAAAAAAAAAAAAAAAAAAAATTTAAGTTAGTAGGAGTTCCCGTCGTGGCGAAGTGGAAACGAATCCGACTAGGAACCATGAGGTTGCAGGTTCGATCCCTGGCCTCGCTCAGTGGGTTAAGGATCCAGTGTTATCTTGAGCTGTGATGTAGGTGTGACTATGGCTGTGGCATAGGCCGGTGGGTACAGCTCCGGTTAGACCCCTAGCCTGGGAACCTCCATATGCTGCAGGTGTGGCCCTAAAAAAAAGACAAAAAATAAATCAATAAATAAAGTTGTTAGTAGAAAGCAAAAACCTAACACACTATTCCCTTTCTTAGACTTCACCCTCTACCCAGAAAACCCCCGACAGCCTTTTGATTGAAAGAAATGGTAACGGAGGCTACAGAGTCAGCATCAGTCTCCTCGCCTCCAGGCTGGGTGGGCTGCCCAGGGCCTCCTGGCCACAGCTCTGCCCTGGCTCTGGGCAAGGTGTCCCTTGGGAACACATTCCAGGAGTACATGGTTAGATGTCAATGCCAGGGTTTTAGCTTGGGGTTTTCACTTGATTTACAGATTTACACTTAAGAAAAAAAAATGAATGAAATGGGTGAGTCTTTCCCGCTGACTCCGTTGCTAATCCCCCACCCACACATACACTCATGCCTTTTTCCCAGAGAAAAGATCCCTGAGGCCGATGCACAACCTGATTTATCCCTCAACATGTAATAATCATCATTCCCCTTTGAAGAGAACTTTTAATTTTCCAAAGGGCTTTCCCATCTATTAAATCATCTCTCCCCTACCCAGCTCCCTTTCGACGTGGCCAGGACAGGTGTTATGTCCCCAGGGGCGACAAGATAAGGGACTTGCCCAGACCTATTCCAAGAGCCCCTTGGCAGGGGAGAGTCATGCACCCAGGTCTCCTGAGACCCAGCCTGTGAATCTGCTCTTGATCCTGTAACTGATGGTAGTTTCAGATGGTACTGAGGTCAGCTTGTCAGCCAGCGCTGGGCTTGAGCAAGGCTTTCTTTGAATCTGGATAGAGCACTGGACTTAGCAATGGGGGAGGCCAGAGGTTTTACAGGGGAACCAGACCATTGTGGTCCAGACCAGTGGTCCTCAACCAGGGGCATCCCACCCCCACCCCACAGAGATATTTCCTCTTCAACTGGTCAGAGCGAAGGGTGGAAGAAGGGTAAGGAGCACCCTGGCATGAAGTGGGTAGAGGCCAGGGGTGCTGCTAAACATCCTGCAACAAACATCCTATCTGAACCCAAATGTCAATAGGGTGGAGATTGAAAATAAATAAATAAATATTCTACACTTGTATTTTCACACAAGTGCCACACACACACACACACACACACACACACACACACATCCTACTCCTTTTCCCTTCAGGCCCTAGTTAGTGCAACCAAAAGCAAAAGGGATTAAAAATCAGGATCATTTGAAATACAGAGCATCAAGGAAAAGTATCTTTTTGACACTGCTCTCACGTAATAGCAGTAGGTTACACCCTATGACCAGTCAACTGCCTTTTTAACACGGGGTATTTTGACCACAGGTTGTTTCTTTTAACCACAAGCCAAAGAAATACATTTTCCTCCTCAACCCATCACACACACCTGTTTAGGTACAAAAGAATATTTACAACAGGCAGTGCACTCTAATATTTTCTATTTCATTTATTTTTATTTATTTATTTATTTATTTATTTATTTTTTTGTCTTTTTAGGGCCTCACTTGCGGCATGTGGAGGTTCCCAGACTAGGGGTCGAATTGAATATGTAGTTGCCGGCCTACACCAGAGCCACAGCAACACAGGATCCAAGCCGCGTCTGTGACCTACACCAGGCCAGGGATCGAACCTGAAACTTCATGGTTCCTAGTTGGATTCGTTAACCACTGAGCCACGGCGGGAACGCTTCTATTTCATTTATTTTTAATGCTAGTCTCGACCGGCAAATTGATTTCACCACTTAGCAAAGGTCATAACCCTCAGTTTAAAAAAGACTCTTCTTCAACGTAATCTGTCAGTCAGGAAAAGCCAGTGTTTTGCATCTGTTAGAATACAATTTTTTTTTAAGTGGGGGGAGTTTATCTTGGAAGTCTCTAAATACACTGCTTGGAAATTCTTCCTTCTGTCTGCACAACCAAAGTGATACTATCCACAGTTGGATTTAACCAGAAATAAATACTTGAAAAGCTATGCTGCCAAAAGAGGAATTTAAAATTGTGATGAGTTAATTTGTAAGGAGGAAGAGCCTGGAAAGTGGTGAAAGGTTTAAGGGATCTCTGTCCTCCTCCATTACTAGCAGAAAGTCATGAATAATGCAGAAACCCACAAAATTAAAAACAGAAATAGTCAAAGGGAGTAAAAAAAAAAAAAAAATGGATCCATGTTGGCTCTTTATGAACCTTTCTGCACAAAAAAAAATATATATTATTTTGAGGAAAAATACATGTTCTACTTTAAGAAGTATTCAAATGTTAATATTAAATTGTATCATTTTTGGAGTTCCCTTGTGGCACAGCAGGTTAAGGATCCAGAGTTGTCACTGTTGCGGCTCAGGTCACTGCTATGGTATGTGTTGGATCTATGCATTCCATCCCTAGCCCAGGAACTTCCACTGCCTGAGACCAAAAAGAAAAAACAACATATTTATATGTGAAGGCAGGCTTGCCACCCTTCATTTATTCAATATTGATTTCTTGAGTGCCTATATATATATATATATCACTTGGAAGTCATCCTGAAAGCAAAATACGATTGAATCAAGACTTCGTGTCACACTCAACAGTTTTATCAAATGTGGGTTCTGTTACTGTCCCCACGTTACAGATGAAGAAGCAAAGACGCCGAAGATGGTTAGAGACATTAATTGACTTGCCTGAAGCCACACAGCAAGGAGGTGGTGATCCCCTAGGATTGAACTTCAAATTTGTCTGAGAGCAGAACCCACTAACCTTGATCAATAGAGGCACATTTCCCCTTCAGCTTCTGAGATGAGGGCCCAGAAGGTCAAGTGAACTGGCCCAGGACTGTAGCCATGGCCAGTGGCCATAGAGAGTTGTTCATTATAACCAGCAGCTTAGAAATCTATCCCTGGGAGCACATTCCCTCCCAACCTCTGTCCCTTTTCAGGGTCCTCTGTCTCCAAAAGCACAGGATAACGTTAGAGCCCGCAACCAGAGCCATCTCCACAAATGACATCCAGTCTGTTCATGCCTCCAGTGTTCACTGCTCCAGCTCCAGCCCAGGGACTCTTGCAAGCCAAATGTCATCCCCAAAACATGGGTTCTCAAAAAGGGCAAGAGAAGATTGGGTAATACTTCAAAAGTGGTGACAGGAAAAAAAACATACACAACTAAACTATGAACAAAAAAACCCAAAATAGATTCAAATTTTTTATTTTAAAATTCCAAGCCCTGTGTCCAGGGATAGGAAATAACCCATAGGCCAGATCTTTTTTTTTTTTTTTTTTTTTTTTTAACATTTACTTGACATAGGCCAGATCTTGATGTACCATTTTTGCTATCGAAATGTGACACTAGGGAGTTCCCGTCATGGTGCAGCAGAAACGAATCCGACTAGGAACCATGAGGTTGTGGGTTCAATCCCTGGCCTTGCTCAGTGGGTTAAGGATCCAATGTTGCATGAACTATGGTGTAGGTCGCAGACACGGCACGGATCCCATGTGTTGCTGTGGCTCTGGCATAGGCCCGTGGCTACAGCTGCAATTAGACCCCCAGCCTGGGAACCTCCATGTGCCGTGGATGCGGCCCTAGAAAAAGAAAAAAAAAAATGTGACACTAGGAGTTCCCTGGTGCCCTACTGGGTTACAGATCCAGCATTGTCACTGCTGTAGCTCACGTGGCAGCTGTGGCACAGGTTCAATCCCTGGCCTGGAAATTTCTGTATGCTGCAGGCACAGCCAAAAAAAATTAAAGTATATTTATAAAGGGAGTTCCTGCTGTGGCAGAGTTGGTTAAGAATCCAACTGCAGTAGCTCAGGTCACTGCAGAGGCATGGGTTCGATCCCTGACCTAGGAATTTCCATGTGCCGTGGATGGAGCCATTAAAAAAATAAATTTAAAAAAATGTGACACTTGGAGTTCCCTTCGTGGCTCAGTGGTTAACGAATCTGACTAGGAACCATGAGATTGCAGGTTTGATCCCTGGCCTTGCTCAGTGGGTTAAGGATCCGGCGTTGCCGTGAGCTGTGGTCTAGGTTGCAGATGCGTCTCGGATCCCGCGTTGCTGTGGCTCTGGCATAGGCCGGTGCCTCAGCTCCAATTAGACCCCTAGTCTGGGAACCTCCATATGCCACAGGAGTAGCCCTAGAAAAGGCAAAAAGACAAAAAAAAAAAAAAAAAAGTGACACTATTTTCTGCTTCTAATTCAGGACAGAATGCATTTTGTGAAATACCATTATCCTATGATGCCAGTACATCCCCGTGAGGAAAGCGGCCCATTGTTAAAGCCGGACTTGCCACCCCTCCTTTATTCAATAGTGATTTCTTTAGCACCTACTCTACGACAGTAGGTTACTTGGGAGACAGCAGTCTTCATCATGAATTTTCTGCCCCTTTCCAGCTCCTCACTTTCCCCACTCTGGACTTGAAAGGCTCAGATAAAGCACAGAGAGTTTTGCAAAAAGCCAGATGGGTGGTTCACAGTCTGGCAGGATCTTCCCCAGTGAGACTAAAAGGAAAGTTCCTGCTGCTTCAAAGGCAAAAACTCTGCCCATGAACCCTGCCAATAAGTGGAGGACTCAGAACTAAGTGACCAGGAGTCCCTTACCCATCAAGGACTTGAGTCCTAAGCAGAACATCAGGATACAGGTGAAAATAGGGAAGGTTAGGTCTTGAGGGTGTGGGGTGGCTGAGAATTGTACCTCTCAGAAGCATGACAGGAAGTTCCCGTCGTGGCGCAGTGGTTAACGAATCCGACTAGGAACCATGAGGTTGCAGGTTCGGTCCCTGCACTTCCTCAGTGGGTTAACGATCTGGCGTTGCCGTGAGCTGTGGTGTAGGTTGCAGACGCGGCTCGGATCCCACGTTGCTGTTCTGTGGCTCTGGCGTAGGCCGGTGGCTACAGCTCCGATTGGACCCCTAGCCTGGGAACCTCCATATGCCGCGGGAGCGGCCCAAGAGATAGCAAAAAGACAAAAAAAAAAGAAGCATGACAGACCTGTCAAGAGTACATAAAATCAGCTATGCAAATTGTGACATCCACCACATGTTATCAAATTTATGGCCATAGAGTTGTTCCTAATATTACCTTTTCTTTTTGTCTGTTTAGGGCTGCACCCATGGCATATGGAGGTTCGCGGGCTAAGGGTCAAATTGGAGCTGCAGCTGCTGGCCCACACCACAGCCACAGCAATGTAGGATCCGAGCTGCATCTGGGACCTACACCAGAGCTCATGACAATGCCAGATTCTTAACCCCCTGAGCAAGGCCAGGGATCGAACCCTAGTCTTCGTGGATACCAGTCGGGTTCATTACTACTGCACCACCATGGGAACGCCATAATATTTCTTTATTAACATCCACAGGATCAGTAGTGATGGCTCACCTTTCTTTCCCAATATCAGCACTTTGTCTCTTCTCCCTTTTCGTTAGTATGTCTTTTTTTTTTTTTTTTTTTTTTTTTTGGTCGCTATTTCTTGGGCCATTCCTGCGGCATATGGAGGTTCCCAGGCTAGGAGTCGAATCGGAGCTGTAGCCACCGGCCTACACCAGAGCCACAGCAATGCAGGATCCGAGCCGCGTCTGCAACCTACACCACAGCTCATGGCAACGCCGGATCTTTAACCCACTGAGCAAGGGCAGGGATTGAACCCACAACCTCATGGTTCCCAGTCGGATTCGTTAACCACTGTGCCACGATGGGAACTCCTCGTTAGTATGTCTTTAACATCTCCCTGCCGCTTGCTAATCTTGTTTTCAAGGTCAGAGATCTGGTCTGGAGCTCATCTTTCCTAGGTCACAGTTTTTAGTTGGAATGAAATAATATCAGGATATAGGCACTGTTATCTTCTATTTAATGAAAGTGAAGCAGATTTTTCAGCTACAGTGGAGATATAAATCTTCCTTTTCAATGAAAAGGTCTTAAGAATGAAAGTGTACTTGAAAAAAATAATTGCGTTCCTAATAGTACAGTTTGGCCTATAGATTTGGCAGAATCACAAAAGTGGCATTCTAGTGAGAGCGATGTGGGCAACACTGAATTAGAACTAGCCCTTATGGGGAGTTCCCTGCGTTAGTTGTGCTTTCACTGCTGCGACCCAGGTTCAGTCCTGGTCTGGGAACTGAGATCTCATATCAAGACACTGCTCCAGGAGTTCCCGTCGTGGCTCAGTGGTTAATGAATCCGACTGGGAACCATGAGGTTGCGGGTTCAATCCCTGGACTTGCTCAGTGGGTTAAGGATCCAGCGTTGCTGTGAGCTGTGGTGTAGGTCACAGACTCAGCTTGGATGGCTTGGATCCTGCGTTGCTGTGGCTCTGGCGTAGGCCGGCGTCTATAGCTCCGGTTAGACCCCTAGCCTGGGAACCTCCATATGCCGAGGGAGCGGCCCTAGAAAAGGCAAAAAAGACAAAAGAAAAAAAAAAAAAAAGGCACTGCTCCAGGAGTTCTTGTTGTGGCTCAGGGGGTTAAGAACCTGACATAGTATCTGTGAGGATGCCGGTTCCATCCCTGGACTCCTTCAGTGGGCTGAGGATCCGGCATTGCTGAAAGCTGCGGTGTAACACACAAATGTAGTTCAGCTCCCATGTGGCTGTGGCTGTGGCCAGCAGTTGCAACTCCAATTCGACCCCCAGCCTAGGAACTTCTGTGAGGACTTTAAAAAAAATAATAAATTAAATAAATAAATATATATAAATAATAAATGGCATTTCTTAAAATGAGATCCCCCCCACTCCACATAAACACACTCCCCAGTTTTTTTTCACACCCTCTGACTTCACTGGATTTGTAGGGTAGTTATAGATGTTTATTTTTCTCCCCTGGGAGGAAAATATAATTTACTTCAAACTTTTTTTTTCCTTTGAAATGTTCTGAGAGGGAAAGTAATAAAACATCCCACAAGGCCATTTGAATGAAAACTAGGTATAATTTGCATGATAAAGATATATTTCCATTTATAAAGTTCATCAGCAGAATTAATGACAAATAAAGGAACGATCCTATTAAGGTTCCCCATCCATGAACAACCTTGCTTCACTCTCAGGGCAGGAATTTTAAAAAGAGAGGCTTAAGTTGGAAATGATTTAAATATTAAGGTTGGTGGCATTAAAAAGGACATGAAATGATCATATTAGAATTCAAGGAAAAGAGATTCTCCAGTGACTTTTTTTTTTTTTTTTTTCTCATCAGTGTCAGAAGCGTTTTCCCCAATCCCAGTTCCACCGGCTTTCTCTTGTTCAGCCAAATGAGCTGTCAGGAACTGATGGGCATCATCGTAATCAAAGCAAACAAGTTTGCCCTTTAAAGCAAAAGAGGTAATTTGGCTGCAAGCAAATTGGAAACATTTCCTATAACGCTGCATTTGCAGCCGCACTCTAAAGAATTCCAGCGTTTTGATTTATGCTTGAGAGCTTCGGGGGGCAAGAGGGAGAAGTGTGTTCATTCAAGACTTTGTCCACGCTCATCCTGTGGCCATGGGGCAAAGATCCTTCATCCCCAGAGAGGCAGAGGAAGCTCCGCTGTGGCCCCTACAATGTTATTTTCAGGAAAAACCTTAAGGAACTCACGAGCCAGACAGGGAGGAGGAAGTGGGTGGGAATCAAAGCAATTGCAAGATAATGCACTTCTGCCCCCAGTCCTCAGCTCCCAGAGGCTTCTGATCTGGGCTCTGTTTGTCCTGGCCAAGGAACAAATCATCCTTAGCACCTGATCTGGCTGCTTTTCTTCCTGTTCTTTGTGACTTTAGGTGTTTCTTAACTTCCTTGCCTTTCTCTCTATTGACTCTTTGCTCTGCTGAAAAGAAGATAGCTTTTGTGGCTTCAGAGATTACTTCCTCTCCCTTGCATTCCTATCTCACTCCCGAAGGTCTCTTTGGAGCCCCATTGACCCTGTGTTATCAGCTGCCTAGAATATTTGGTCAGCTAGGGTTCCTGGATGGCAAGCAACAGCAACTACCCTGGGCTAGGCAAAATGGTGAAGGAGAAGCTGAAGAACCAGGCCTCACTCAGAAATGACAGCAGCCAAGGAAGTTTTGGGGCTCCTGGTAGCAGAATCTCCAGGAACCCATTGCTGGCATGAATCAGGTCCTACCATTTCCCATCCAAGAGTCACTCAGCAGGGTTCCTAGGAGGCTGAGAGCAGGGTTCTTTGATGGGCAGTCCCACCAAGATGGCACAAAGTGGGAGAGAGGATAATTTCCTCAAAGGAAAAGTGGGGTGTTGTCACCTGACAAAGAGGACACAGGTCACAGGAAGGCCAAGACACCCTGGCCCACTGTCTGTTCCAATTGTGGCAGCTGTGGCTCAGTGAGTTCAAAACTGAACTCTCAGAGTTCCTGTCGTGGCTCAGAGGTAGTGAACCAACTAGTATCCATGAGGGCGCAGTTTGATCCCTGGCCCTGCTCAGCGGGTTAAGGATTCGGCATTGCCGCGAGCTGTGGTGTAGGTCACATTACGTGGCTTGGATCTGGAATTGCTGTGGTTGTGGTGTAGGCCAGCAGCTGCAGCTCAGATTCGACCCCTAGCCTGGGAACTTCCATATGCCACAGGTGTGGCCCTAAAAAGACAAAAAACAAAAACTGAACTCTCGAGGTCCTCTCAAACTTCCTCTCCCAGTTTCCCTAGTTTCTCAAGGGCCCCACCATTCTCTCCCATCCCCACCCAAGCTCCAAACTGTCCTTCACTCATCAAGTCCTGATGATTCTTTCTTTAAAACATTCCTCACATCCATAGGCAGACTATGATAATTGAAATAGGAGTTCCCTGGTGGCTCAGCAGGTTAAGGATCTGGCATTGCTACTGCTGTGGCTTGGGTTGCTGCTGTTGGGAGGGTTTGATCCCTGGCTCAGGAACTTGGGTGTGGCCAAAAAAAGAAAAAAGGAAATTGAATTGGCCTAGGTAACCTGTACTGGTAGCAACAGAGATCTCCCTGAACTGATTAGCAGGTTTTTTTAGTGCTGGGTATTCAATAGTGATCAAAACCGATAAAGCCTCTACCTTCGTTGGAGCTTACTTTTTAGGGAAAGGGAAAGGCAGACAAGAAACAAACAAACAGGTCCATCTAGACACATCATAGGGTGAAAATTAACCTGGGAAAAACATAAACAGGATAAGGGGAATGGGCAGGTGGGGAGAAGGAGTGGGTTTCTATTTTAGGTAGGGAGTCAGTAAAGCACTCACTGTGACACTGATATTTGAGCAGAGAAGAAGTGAAGAAACACATTCTAAGCCCAGGCTTGGGATGAAATCACTAGCCCAGGGTCTCCCAGCAAGAATCTGAACTCAAGCAGGGCTAGTGCAAAGCTTACTCGTAGCCATCATGCCATGTATGCAACCTAGAATATTGGTTTCTGATTGCCATCATAAATTTTTTGAAAGTCTTTTATTTTTATTTTTTTGCTTTTTAGGGCTGCCCCACAGCATATGGAGGTTCCAGGGCTAGGGGTCCAATTGGAGCTACAGCTGCTGGCCTGTGCCACAGCCACAGCAATGCCAGATCCTTAACCCACTGAGCAAGGCCAGGGATCGAACCTGCGACCTCATGGTTCCTAGTCAGATTCCTTTCTGCTATGCCACGACGGGAACTCCGAAAGTCTTATAAATAAACTTTTTTTTTTTTTGGCCATGCCCAAGGCATGTGGAAGTTCCTGCGCCAGGGATCGAACTTATGCCATAGCAGCGACCCAAGCTGCTGCAGTGACAACACCAGATCCTTAACCCACTGAGCCACACAAGGACTCCCTAAAATCCAATCTTAAAAACTGATGCAAGGGGAGTTCCTGTTGTGGCACAAGGGATACGAATCTGACTAGGAACCATGAGGTTGCAGGTTCGATCCCTGGCCTCGCTCAGTGGGTTAAGGGTCCAGCGTTGCCACAAGCTGTGGTCTAGGTCACAGATGCAGCTTGGATCCTGTGTTGCTGTTACTGTGGCTGTGGTGTAGGCCAGTACCTATAGCTCCAATTCAACCCTTAGCCTAGGAACCTCCCTATGCCACTGGTACGGCCCTAAAAACAAACAAACAAATAAAAAAACAATGCAGGGAGTTCCTGTTGTGGCTCAGCAGGTTAAGAACCTGACTAGTATCCATGAGAATTTGCCTTTGATCCCTGGCCTTGCTCAGTGGGTTAAGGATCTGGCGTTGTTGCAAGCTGCTGTGTAGGTCACACATGCGTTAGGATTTGGTGTTGCGGTGCCTGTGGTGTAGGATGGCTTCTGCAGCTCAGATTCCACCCCTACCCTGGAAACTTCCATATGCCACAGGTGTGGCCCTAAAAAAAGAAAGAAAGAAAGAAAGAAAAACAATGCAAATGTGCTGTGATAAGCCTAGTGCTGTTCACTCTCAGCTCCCTCTTCTGCTCTGCGTTTCAGGCTGCTGACCCCTGCAGGCTGAGTTGCCCAAGCTCCCTGGTCAGCAGGTTTCCCACTGGGTTTGGTCAATGGGAGGCACTGGTGTTAGACTAAAGAGCTGGATGAAGGGAAAAAACAGATTTCTCCCCTTCTCTACTTTGAGCTGTGTTTCCAGCAGTGACCACAGCCACCATAGTGACTCCTGGACAGGAAATGGCTGTGACTCCAGCTTCCCCTGGTGACCCTGGTGACCCTGATCTCTAAGCTCGCCCGCCTCCTGTGTGGCTTCCTGCCATTGACATTTGCTGGGTGGCTTCCGCTTCCCCGACTGGCCTCTCAACTCCTCCATCACCCATGTAACTGGTCTGCTGTGTTTAAATAATTAGAATGGGGAGTTCCCATTGTGGTGCAGTGGAAATGAACCCGACTAGTATCTATGAGGATTTGGGTTTGATCCTTGGCCTCTTTCAGTGGGTCAGGGATCCAGTGTCGCCATTAGCTGTGGTGTAGGTCACAGACATGGCTCAGATCTGGCACTGTGGCTGTGGCATAGGCCAGCAGCTGTAGCTCCAATTTGACCCCTAGCCTGGTAATTTCTATATGCCGCAGGTGCAGCCCTAAAAAGCAAAAACACCTCTTAGAATGGAGTTCCTTTGTGATGCAGCAGGTTAAGGATCCAGCATTGTCAACTGCAGTGGCTCTGGCCGCTGCTGTGGCATGAGTTCGATCCCTGGCCCAAGATCTTCCACATGCTGCAGATGTGGCCAAAAAAAAAAAAAAAACTTAGAATAATGTCTGTATTCCTGGTTGGTCCCTGCCTGATGCATGTGCCTGAGATCTACCTCCACACTTGATCCCCTAACCCTTGGGGCCCTGACACTATCACAAAGCTAAAAACCAATTTCCATGAAAGGTTCCATGTAAAAGCTGCACACTTTTACACCACCCAAGAGGAACTCCCAATGTCCACCCTTTACAGCTGCTGTGGCCACACCGGCCACCTTGATGTCAGCATGTCAGCGTGACTCTGCTGACTGCTTACTCCATCTTTTTTCAGGGCTGCCAGGGATGATAAAAGCAGGAGGCCCAGAGAGCCTACCGAAGTCTCCATCTCTGAGGGCGTACAAAGGCGGAGAAAGCTGCTCATAAAATGGCTCTGGACATTCTCGCCGTGGCCCCTCTCTACCAAGGCCCTGACATAAACAAAATCAGGCTGATGGCAGAGACGACCAAGAAGTCCACCACCCCGCCCAAACCCTTGACCCCCTCTAGGACCAAACTCACCACCATTGAGACCAAGAGGATCATGTCCGTTCTGGATGAGACCATTCACAAGGTGGAGTTGGTGACCCTGCTGTCAAACGTGGCATCCAGTTCCCAGAGTCTGGAGGGGATGCTGGGGGAGGACATCATGAAGGCAGTGAGGGAACACGTGGACCTCTGCCAGACCCTCTTGGATCACGTCAATTACCTTCAGGAGGAAGAGCAGCGATTGCAGGAGGAAGAAGGGTTCGAGGATGAGCCATGGTTCCGAGACCTTGTCTTCTCCATAGAGCTCCAGAAATCCCGCCTCCCTCCGCTTAGGCAACAGATCAGAGAATCCACCAAGAATGTCTTGAGGCTCCTGCTCAGGAACCCCCAGGCGGCCAGTCTCTTGCAGGTGCAGTCCCTGGGCAGAAGTGAGGAAGCCCAGAGTTTTATTGACAGTCTGGTAGAACTCCGAGGTTTCCTGTTTGAGAAGCTACTCACTAGTCCCATGGAAGCCAGAGACAAGACTCAGTTCATCCAGGACATCACCAGACGGAATCGGAGGAACCAAGAAATCATCGACACTCTGGAAAATGAATTGGCAGCCTGCATGAGGAACAGGGATGCAGAGGTACCCGCACAGAGAACCCCCAGATCATTTGGCAGTTGGGTTTTTCCTCAGTGATTTAAATGGCCGTTTTCATAAAAAAAAAAAAATTGTTTTGAGCACTTACCAGTTTCCAGGTCTTATAAATTATAAGTCCACATGGTCCCAGCCTCATGGAGTTCACTGGTAGGGAAGGTAGGTCTTAAAGAGCTGATTTAATTACAGTTTTGAGAAGTACAAGGAAGGGTAAGTATAGGGTGCTATAAGAGAGTATTATAGGATGGAGCTCCCTGGTAGCTCAGTGGGTTAAGAATCTGGCATTGTCACTGCTGTGGCTCAGGTTACTGCCCTGGTGCAGGTTTGATCCCTGGCCTGCATGCTGCTGGCATGGCCAAAAAAAACCCCCCAAAGATAGTATTAAAGGAGACCTGAGCTTGGAACTCAGGGACGTTGAAGCCAAGATATGAAGAATGAGAGTGAACAAGGCAAGTGAGGTGGGAAGGGACCTGCCAGGCCGGGGCTGGGTAGTATATACTTTAGACTTTACTGGCAGATCACCCAGGGCATTTGAGACTTAATCAAGGAACATGGTCTTTGTCCTCAGGCCAAGGGGCATATGAAAGGGGTGAAAGATTTAGAAGATTTTTTTTTTTATTACTCAATGAATTTATTACATTTATTGTTGTACAATGATCATCACAATCCAATTTTATAGGATTTCCATCCCACACCCCTAGCACATCCCCCCACCCCCCACAGAAAAATTTTTAAGAGGGGAAAGGATAACATGATCCCAACCTAATAATGACCATCTGGGGACACATACTATGTGTTATTCTTTTTTTTTTTTTTTTTTTTTTTTTTTGCTTTTTAGGGCTGTGCCCATGGCATATGGAGGTTCCCAGGCTAGGGGTCAAATTGGAGCTACAGCCGCTGGCCTACAGATCCAGCTACAGCAACGCAGGATCCAAGCCGAGTCTGTGACCTACACCACAGCTCATGGCAACACCAGATCCTTAACCCACAGAGGAAGGCCAGGGATTGAATCCGCAACCTCATGGTTTCTAGTCAGGGATTCGTTTCCAATGTGCCAGGATGGGAACTCCAACTATGTTTTATTCTTTACATAACATTTTCTCGTTAACACTGTACAAAGTCCTTGTGAGGTGGTGTATAAGTATAGGTTCGGCTGCTAAAACAAAGAGACCCTAAATAATATTGGCTTAGTCAAGGCAATGTATTTCTGTCTAATAGAGAGCTGGCGTGGAAGCTCTGCTTCATAAATTGTCAAGCTTCCTTCCAGCTGGCTTCCCCGCAGTTCCCCACATGGGACTCCTAACCTTGGACCCAGAGGGCTGCTCCAGCTTTCCTCATCAGGTCACCACTGGTCCAGCCAGCAGGAAGGAGGAAAGAGGACAGGACTTTGTCTAGCCCTTTGGGGGCACCACCATGAAGGAGCATTCTTGTAGTTTGTAGCTCTACCCAGTGCTGGAGATGCTGGGAAAGTGGTCAGTAGCTGCCAAGTCCCCAGGGAAACATTCTACTCTACTCCCTTTTTGGGGAGAACAGATCCTGGGAGACACCTGGCAGCCTGTGCCGCCTCAGGTATTTTCCTCCCCCCTGCCTCCAATAGATGAAAGGTCAAGGTCGCCCTCCCTTTCCTGACTCACTAGCTACCCCCTTCCTTTTGTTCTCTCTGACTTTGTCCTCTAAGGCATTTATCAGAGTTTGTTGATGACTATTTGTATGATTTGATGTGATTTGATGATTTGATTGGGGTCTGTCTTCCCACAAGAGGACAGGGATCTCGTCTCTCTTGGCCCTCCATTGTGTCCCCAGTGGGCCTGGCACAAAAGGAGGACATGGTAATTATTCGATGAGGGGAGAAATGACAGGCTCCTGGGTGCTCAGTCAGGGGAGATCACTCATAGGTGGAGGGGTGTCACCCAGGGACCGGGCTGGGACCCCCAAGTGGCTTTGCTGGTCTCATTCAGGTGGTAGAAACAGGTTGGGACTACCAAGGGCACAGATCTGGGGTGAAATTCCATTTGTGCCTGGTGGGCAAGTTTCATTAGGTCCCTGGGTCTCAATGTAAAATAAGGGGGTGACAAGAATAGGGCATGATGAGGATCCGCAAGAAAAGCTCTGACTGCTAATACTACTACCTGCTTCACACCCTACACCTGGGCCAGGAGGCCTTGCCCACAGCTAGGCTTGCCTCAAAGCCCCTCCTCCCTCTCCCTGAACAAGAGACGTGAGCTCAGACGGCCTGCTGCCCAGCTGCCAGCTGCTTCCAGCCCCAGGCTGCTGGCCCGAGCCAGCCACAGCACTGGCGGGTTCAGAGGAAGACTCTAGCACCTGAGATTTGCCTTAAGAGTTTATTTAAGAAACAGCCCCGCCCCCATGCTCCACCCCCTCCCCAATTCCAGTTTTAGAACCAACAGAGGGCAGGGGCCAAGCCTGGCCCTTAAGGGGAGAGCTCCTCCCCGGTGCCCTGGGCCAGAGCATCGCGTAATCCTAGCTCTCCTTATGGCCTGTGCACTTGGCTCACGACAGGAAATAGAAGGTGGTGGCCAAGAACTCTGGCACTGGATCAGACAGACCAGTTTTCAAATTCCAGCGCAGCTGCACAACCCCAGACAAATTCAAACCCCCTGAGCCTCAATTTCCTGGTCTCTAGTCTGGCCGTTCCTGTCCTCATGGTGGGGCGGGGAGCAGGACTTGGCGACATGTTAGCGCCGCGCCCTCAGGGAGCTGAAGAAACGCCAGCCTTCCCGCGATTACTGATGATCTTGGAGGTATTATTATGGAGCCTCTCTTCCTCCTGGCCCAGGTGGAGAAGGAGAACTTTGTGGTCCAAGAACTGAAAAATCACCTGCACCAGGTGCTCAAGTTCTCGGAGAATAGCCTCCTCCGCACCAAGCAGGAGGCCGAGAAACAGCAGAAGGCGGACTTCCGGGCGTCGCAGGCCAGGGTGGCTAAGATCCAGCAGGAGATCCTGCTGCTGCGGTCACAGTTCCACAACCTGGTCATGGAGAACCGGGAGGCAGAGCAGGCGCTGAGGAAGGTGCCCTGGGGAAGCAGGGAGGCGGGGTGTGGACCGGGGCGGAGGGAGGGCTGGCATGGCTGCTACTACAGCCCAGGGAGCGGCTGGCCAGGAGTTGGGGGTGGGAGGAGGGCACAGGAGCTGGAAGCCGGGCATTGAGGCAGCATCACCGGGGAGACGGGAGGGAGCAGCACGCAGGCCCAGGGACGCTGCTCTGGGACCTCGGGCACGTTCTTGAACTCCTCTGAGCCCTGCAAGTAGGATGATGCCCACCTGTTCTCCAAAGGAAGTGAAGGTGCACAGAAACTTCTGGTGCCCAGCATGCATCAGGTTTGCCTCTGAATCCCCTTCCTCACCAAGGGCATCCTTTCTAACACTTGTTCCCAGATTCATTTTGTGTCACAAGCCTTCTGAGCATCTGATGGAAGGGAGGGGGGGCTCTCCCCTATGAAAAGGCACAGATACACATACAAAAGGGGGTGGACAATTCTTGGGTTGTAGGCCCCCTGAAGCCAGCCCGTTGGTGGTACCCAAGTTAAGAACCCTTGCCCTGTAGGACAAAGGAGCTGATTTTTCTTTTCTTTTGCTTTTTAGGGCCGCACCCACAGCATAGGAAGTTCCCAGGCTAGGGGTCAAATCAGCTACCGCTGCTGCTGCTGCTGGCCTATGCCACAGCCACAGCCACAACCACAGCCACAACAAGGTGGGATCCAGGCCGAGTCTGCAACCTACACCACAGCTCATGGCAACGCTGGATCCTTAACCCACTGAGTGAGGCCAGGGATCAAACTTGCATCCTCATGGATCCTAGCTGGGTTCGTTAACTGCTGAACCATGAAGGGAATTCCCTGATTTATTTTTTTAATTGAGGTGAAATTCCCATAACATAAAACAGAACCATTTTAAAGTGAACAAAGTGAACAATTCAGTACAGTGCATTAAGAATCCAACTGCAGTGGCTTGGGTTGCTGCAGAGGTGTGGGTTCAATCCCCAGCCCAGCACAGTGAGCTAAATGATCCGATGTTTCCAAACTGCAGCGTAGGTCACAGCTGTGGCTCAGATTCAGTCCCTGGCGTGGAAACTTCCATATGCCACGGGTGCAGCCATGACAAATAATGTGAACAATTCAGTGGTACTCCGTATATCCACAACCTCTACCTAGTTCCAAAATATTTTCACCACCTCCAATAAAACCCTTGTACACATTAAGCAGTTTCTTCCCGCCTCCCCCTCCCCGCCTCCCAGCCCCTGGTAACTACTAACCTATTTGCTATCTCTATGGATTTGCCTATTCTAGACTCTTCATGTAAGTGGAATCATACAGTGTGTGGTCTTTTGTGTCTGGCTTCTTTAACTTAGCATCACATTTTCAAGGTTTGTCCATGTGATATTTACCAAACCTCATTCCTTTTTATGGCAGAATAACAATCCACTGTATGTACAAGAGCTATCTTTGAAATATGAAATAAGATCGTGTTCCTCCTCTGCATCTTAATCCACCCAGTAACTTCCCTTCTTCTTTACACTAGAGACCCAAACTCCTTCCCCTGCTGACGCTTCCTCTGTGACACAGCTTCTCACTCCGACCTCAGTGGAACCATGCTCCTCCCCAGCCACACCATTCCAGCCACACTGGCTCAGTTCCTATTCTTTAAACATCACAAGCTTGTTCCCACCTCAGGGCCTTTGCACCTGTTGCCCCCTCTGCTTAGAATGTAATGGAGCCAGACTGCTGCCTTCAAATCCAGGCTCTACCACCCATTATCTTGGGCTGAGTGAGTGAGCACATCTGATCCTCCGTGTCCTCACCTGTGAAATGGTGGAGACCTTGTGGTATGGTATAGACAAGGTGTAATGCAGGGCCTGCTGAGGCAGAGCGGGCTCAATGCTGTTTATCGTATGTATTGGTCCAGCAAACAGTGACTAATGTAATTTTTTTTAGAAAAAATATAAAGTGGAAACAGAAATTGAGAACTGGATCCAGAAATACGATTTGGAGATGAGTGAAAAGCAGGTATTTGTCTAAGTCTCTCTCAAGTGTGTCCCCAAATCCTCTAGGAATGGGGGGTGGGGGGAGAGAAGCCCTAGGATGGTGCCTGGTCTATGCTAAGTTCTGGGCCTTCCTGCCCTGTCCTTGGGCTCCAGGGTTAGACAGACCCAGGGTTAGCCTGGGGCAATGAGAGGAAGGGTGGGAAGGGAAGGAGCTGGAAGCTGGAAGCCACTAAGATATGCTTGACCCAGGCCCAAAGATCTTGGCTCCACCTAGGGTGAACATTCCAGAACCCCTGTTCCCGCCTGATCAGCTCCTGCTAACACCCCTCAAGCTGGGGCTCATTCCTCATCCCCGCCAGATTCAGGCTTGAGCTCACTTCCACCGCTTCAGTCCATCACTCAGGAACCTTCTACCAAGTGCTTGAAATGTGCCAGGTGCTGGGCTCCAGCAGTGAGGAAAGCCCCCTCTGTCACCTGGAGGGAGGTTTTACTTGCTGCATGACCTTAAGCAAGGAACTTGACCTTTCTGACCTGTTTCTGCATGAGATCAACATAAGTAGTAACACCCATGCTGGGACCATGGTGGGGACTCAACAAGGCACTGTTGTTACAAGGCCCTGTACAGCACAGGATCTGGCCTGGAGGAGGTGCTCAGGGAATTAATTAACAGAATACCCTGAAGCCTCCGCCCAGCTCTGCAATAACATTGGTGGCCCATAGCCCCAACTTTGGGGTCAGGTAGGCCTGGCGAACCCTGGAGGTGACATCAGCCTCTGAGTAGTCCAATGCCAGATGTGCTGTTCAGAGAAGGGCAAGCTGGGGCCTTGCTCTGTCTGATCCCACGTGCTCTGGGAAGGCGGAGACTTTGGAGGCTGTGCTCTTGTTTCTCTGGTCCCAGTGAGGGTGGTGGGTTACTTGGTGGCAGGGACCAAGTCCACTTAACTCTCTGTCCTCTGGAAGTACTTTGCTTCTGGTAGGTGCTTGGTGGGAGGAAGGGAACGAGATAGCTGTAAACTGTGGTGAGACCTAAGGAAGAACTGTGGGACTTAGTCACCTGAAAAAGGTCTTCTCTGGATCTCTTTGTGAAATGGACAGCTTCAGTGGCAGCAGCTGGCCTGGCGCCACGGTGTGCCTGGCACCACATCTAGGACATTGTATCCATCTTGCCATTTAATCCCATCCCTGCTCCTGGGTTTGGAACTGTCCCCATGTTTCAGATGAAGAAAAATGAAGGCTTGAAAGGACAAGCCCCTCAAGACGCAGCTGAGCTGGGAGTAGAAGCCCAGGTGCCCAGCCCAGATGGACCACATCCCCTCTCCCATTCTCATCTGGGCATCAGATGCAGAAAGGCTTAGTGTAGGCGTCATTGCTGGGGCGGAAGAGCCTCCAGAAGGGGTGGGAGCATGTGCAGAAGAGGGTGGCAGGTGGCGATCTGTGCCTGGAGACCCCCTACCCCCGATTCTTACCCCAGGATGAGTACGAGGAGCTGGACATCATCCACAAGGAGGAGAAGCTCCAGCTGGAGGAGCTGAAGCAACGGCACAGCGTGCTGGTGGAAGAGTTCTCCCAGATCCAGGCTGAGAGGGAGATCAAGGCCAAGGAGAGGCTGGAGGCCGAGCAGGAGATGGTGCGCATGGTGCGGGCTGCCACGCTCATCCAGGCCCTGTGGAAGGGCTACCTGGTCCGCTCCATGCTCAGGTCCAAGAAGAAGAAGCGGAACAAGGGCAAAGTGAAGGACAAGGAGAAAGGCAAGGGCAAGGAGAAAGGCAAGGGCAAGGAGAAGGGCAAGGGCAAGGAGAAGGGCAAGGGCAAGGAGAAGGGCAAGGGCAAGGAGAAGGGCAAGGGCAAGGAGAAGGGCAAGGGCAAGAAATGAGTCGTCCCCCCACCCCCCACCGCCTTCCCCGGCAAGCCTGCCCAGACCCCCACACTCCCCATGATGTCACTTCTCCAGAGCTGGCCTGGAAACCCCTGGGATGGGCAGTCCTGCGGTTCATGGCTTTAATGCTTTTCCACGATTAAAAATCACTTTAAACCACAACCTACAGGAGTGTCCATTGTGGCTCAGTGGAAACGAATCTGACCAGTATCCATGAAGATGCAGGTTTGATCCCTGGCCTCACTCAGTGGTCCCAGACCAAAAGCTGCCTTAACTGGATGGACAAATCACCCACCAGGATGGCAGGGTGTGGGTCACGGCTGCCCAAAACGGAGGGCGGGGCACAGAGAACTCCAGAAGGAAGAGAGGTTTCAGGCTGCCCTCAGCCCCTGCTCTGGGTATCAATTTGCCCACAACTTCTTCTGTGAAAGCTCAGGGGTTCCCAAGGTCATAAACCAGCAACCTCACATTGGCTTTATCTGGAGTCCAGGTAGTTGAACAATATATTTTTAAATTCACTGATGACATTAAAAAAAATCAGAGGCTATTGCTTAGAAATGCCTTTACTGGAAAGATCTCATCACTGAGGTAGCATGGGCCTGCATGACTTCTAAAGGTGAGCAGCAGCGCCCCCTTTAGATGGCAGTCAGGTTGGCCCTGTCCCCACTACCCCCAGCTGTTTTTCAGACATCATGGCCTAAGTCAGTTGCCTGTGTGGGCAGTGTTTCTTCTTCTTCTTTTTTTTTTTTTTAGGGTGGCACATGGAAATGCCAAGGCTAGGGGTCGAATTGGACCTGCAGCTGCCGGCCTACACCACAGCCACAGCAACATAAGATCCAAGCCGCATTTGCAACCTACACCACAGCTTAAGGCAATGCTGGATCCTTAACCCACTGAGCAAGCCTGGGGATTGAACCCGAGTCCTCATGGATACTGGTCAAGTTCATTACCACTGAACCACAACAGGAACTCCAGTAGCTTCTTTTTTGGTGGTTTGGAGGTATTTGTGGCTAATGTCTTTTAAAACCCAGTGGGGGTACAGTTCCCGTTGTGGTGCAGCAGAAACAAATCCGACTAGGAATCATGAGGTTGCAGGTTCGATCCCTGGCCTTGCTCAGTGTGTTAAGGATCTGGTGTTGCCGTGAGCTGTGGTGTAGGTTTCAGACATGGTTCGGATCCTGCGTTGCTATGGCTGTGTTGTAGGCTGGCAGGACCCCTAGCCTGGGAACCTCCATATGCCTCTGGTGCAGCCCTAAAAAGCAAAATAAATAAATAAAAATAAATAAAACACAGGGGGGAGTTCCCATTGTGGCTCAGTGGGTTAGGGACCCGACATAGTGTCTGTAAGGGCACAGTTTTGATCCCTGGCCTTGCTCAGGAGGTTAAGGATCTGGCATTGCCACAAGCTATAGTGTAGGTCGCAGATGCGGCTGGGATCCAGTGTGGGTGTGGCTGTGGTGTAACTCCAATTCCTCCCAATGCGCCCCTGGTCCTGGCCATTGTTGGTCCCTCCCAGACGCTCCCCAGAAGTGTCTGCTCTTCCCTTCCCCAAGATGAAGGTACAGAACCAATGGTGTGACTTCCAGCGGGCCTCTCTGTGCTTCCTGGAGGTGCATCAGGGGGAAATGAGAGAGAGGCCCAAAGCCTGGCCTCCATCCAAGTCCACCAGGATGCTGAGATTCTGGGTGCAACTTCGCAGAGCAAAGGCTTTGCTGTTCTTAAGGGGCCTGGCCCGGGATGGTGCAGGGCAGGAGAAAGGTGAGTCCCAACCAATTAAGCCTCCATCCTGAGTGCTCTGCAGATGCACATGTAACTTTCTGGTCGTCTTGGACCTCTCGACTCGGCAAAGTCCTAGTTAATGTGGGCTTTTAATTTTTTGGCAAAGGTAGGAAATGTATATCAGATACACACATGCACACAGACAGACATACACACATCTGATTTTAAAACAAAACAACAAACTATAGCCCATGTTCTGAGCTTAGGAAGAATCAGCCAACCCATCAATTAGTGGCTAGAAGCAGATGGGAGGAGGGTCAGTTGCCCACCTGCCACTGTCATAATTACTATGTTATTTAACTGTTATTAATTTTAAAATTTTCATATTTTAAAGTTTTATTGAGGTATAGTTGATTTACAATTAAAAAAAAAAACTTTTTAAAAAAATTTTTGACTGTGTCTGCAACATGCAGAAGTGTCCAGGCCAGGGAATGGGAATGAACCTACACCACAGCAGTGACAACCACTAGGTCAACAGGGAACTCCTAACTTTGTTACTTAAATCAATTCAGGCCCAACTTTGGCCTTTACCCTAAGGAAAAAGAAATCAGTAAAACTCTCAGCTTTGATGAGCTACAGATATATTTAATACATGAAAATAAATACATGACTGTTAAAATTTTAAAATGTCCACTCACACATCACCCAGATCCTTGTGTTCCTCGCTGGTCCACATGGTGCCTGGGAAAATTCCTGAGTCCTCCAGACTCAGCTGGAAATTCATCCTGGGCAGGAGTTTGGCTTGAAATGAGGGGAGAAGGAACCCTCCGGGTTGGCAATCATACCATTTATTCACTTGGTGACGACAGAATGTTGTGGCTGTATTGGAGGAGGTGGAGGGACCCTCCCCGGGTTGGCACTATCTGCAGTGTAGCTGTGATAGGACTAGAGATGTGGGTGGCCCTCAAATCCACACCAGCAAGAAAAGCAAAGAATGACCAGAGATTGTCAGACGAAAGGGAGGCTCTGCCCATCCTCGCTACGTTTGCCCGCACATGTGCTTGGCCGATGCCTGGCGGTCTCCCCAGAGGCTCTCCCCCCAGCACCATCCTCTCAAACTGTGCTCCTCGTTGTGACCCTATGGGCTAACCTGCAAAAAGGACAAACTCATTTCCAAGGGGGCTTTGGTTTCTGGGTAACCCTGCCTCGTTGGGGGATAACTGGCACTGAAACACTGACTGAATGAGCCCTGGGAATCAACGGGGGGCTCTGGAAGGTCACCCCCGACAGGAGAGGCCTGGGATCCCGAGCCCCGTTTGCGTGGAGGGGACTGGTGGGTGGGCGGCCCGTGCTGGGGACATTAAGGCGGGTGAGGGAATGGGAACGTTCCTGCCTTGGAGGGTGGGGAGAGTCAAACCCATCCATGGACAACCTCTGGGAGCCTGGCCCGACCCTGGGCTCTGTCTTGGAGGGACCAGCTGGGTGAACAGCTCGTACTGGGGTCTCCCTGGGGCGGGGCGAGTGGTTGCCCCTAGGGGTAGCCGGGGGTGTCCAGAAGAGGGCCTGGAGCTTCGCAGCATCCCCCTTCGCCATCCACGGGGCTTCCCAACTGGTGCCCTTGGGTCGAGAGCCAAAGAGCGACTCATCACAGTAAGAAGGAGTGTGGCTGATCAGTCTGGCAAAGGGAAGAGAAGCACAGTGAACTAGGAGAATAAACAAACCCTAAAAACCTTGCCCACCCCCACCCTCTGTGAGGCACCTGTCTCCCAGCCTGGCACCCACAGTGAGGCCACAGCCCTCATGTACCACTACCCCCACCTCTGCTACTTTTTCCCCTGCCAAATATCCAGTCCTCAGGTGTCCCGTCCCACCCCACCCCCCTCCGTGGCACCTGCGCCTGGCCGGGCCAATTTGCATATTCCATCCTCCTGACCACACTGCCTGGCTGAGGAATAACGACATGACCCATTTTGCCCAATGAATGTTTGTCTTAAGATCTTCGCTGAAACTACTGGTAGAGAAATGTTTTTATCCCACCTACCCCTGAGAAACTAGCAGGCTATAACGGCAAAACAGCTGGTGGCCATCGCACCTGGGATGTGTCAGTGAAAGTTACATGAAAATGGAGACAGAATCCCAACTTATATGAGCCCCCAAAGTCCTTTTCCTGCTGAAAAGGGTAAAGTCTTCTGTCACTTGCAACCAAGAGTTCCAGTTTATATATATATATATATATATTTTTTTTTTTTTTTCCCTCCCAGGGCCACACCTGTGGCATACGGAGGTTCCCAGGCTAGGGGTTGAATTGAAGCTTCAGCCGCCAGCCTATGCCACAGCCACAGCAATGCGGGATCCTAGCCATGTCTGCAACCTACACCACAGCTCACAGCAATGCTGGATCCTTAACCCACTTGAGAGAGGCTAGGGATTGAACCTGCATCCTCTTGGATGCTAGTCAGATTTGTTTCTGCTGAATCACGACGGAAACTCCTAATATAGTCTTTACAGCCTTAACCTTTATATCTTTCACTTTTTGTATTTTTTAGTGCTGCACCTGCAGCATATGCAAGTTTCCAGGCGAGGGGTTGAATCAGAACTGCAGCTGCAGGCTTATGTCACAGTCACAGCAACACCAGATCCTTAACCTGCTGGGCGAGGCCTGGGATTGAACCCACATCCACATGGATACTAGTTGGGTTCTTAACCCATCCATCTTCACTTTTCTTCTAATTCACTACTCTTCCCTTTTCCTAGTGGGCTTGTCAGCTTATCTCTCTAAAGTCATGTAGCCCTTCCAACTATATCTGAAATCGCACAGCCCAGCTCCTGGCATGTAGAGGGTGCTCAGTTTGATCTTCTGTGACCTGGTATCACCACAGGAAGCTTTTTAAAGTTTTGAATATTTACTGGGAGCTTTTCATGCTAGGTCCAGGGCTCAGCATGTCACTTTTGTGTTATCATTTCTCACAACATTCACAGGAGGGAGATATGATAATCCCATTTCAAACAGACAAGAAAAACTGAAGTATAGGGAGGGTATGAAGGAAGGTACAGACAAGATTCAAATTCAAATACCCCCTCCCCACCCCACCCCCAAGCTCCTGATCACTAAATCACACTTAAATGCCTTCCAGGCCTTTCACCTTTAGTTAGATTCATTCAGCAGTATTTTATTTTATTTTGTTTTGTTTTGTTTTGTCTTTTTAGGGCCACACCTGCAGCATATGGAGGTTCCCAGGCTAGGGGTCCAATCAGAGCTGTAGCTGCCAGCCTACGCCAGAGCCACAGCAATGCTGGATCCGAGCTGCATCTGCAACCTACACCATAGCTCAAGGCAACACTGGATCCTTAACCCACTGAGCAAGGCCAGAGATCAAACCCCACATCCTTATGAATACTAGTCAGGTTTGTTAACTGCTAAGCCACAACGGAAACTCCTCAGCAGTTATTTTTATTAATCCCATAAATATTCATGGCATACCTACAAAGTGTCAGGTCCATGGGTTTTTTTTCTTTTTCTTGTGTTTTTTTTTTAGGGCCACAATTGTGGCACATGGAGGTTCCCAGGCTAGGGGTCTAATCGGAACTATAACTGCCAGCCTACGCTACAGCCACAGCAATGCAGGATCCAAGCCAAGTCTGCGACCTACACCACAGTTCGCAGCAACGCTGGATCCTTAACCCACTGAGCGAGGCCAGGGATTGAACCTGTGTCCTCATGGATGCTAGTCAGGTTCATTAACCACTGAGCCATGACAGGAATTCCAGGTCCATGGTTTTTGACCAGGACTAAAAGTGCTTCCATTCCCAAACTGCAAGTCTTTGAAAAGTCAATCTTTTGCTATTTGATTCAACTGCTGAAAACCACATCTGGTTGATACCTCTGTCTGTCTGGTACCAAAGTGTTTGCTCAATAGCATCTCCACTTCTTAGGCACCTTCTAACTTAGGCACCTCTACTTGTCAGCATCCTACAGCCTTGCTGTAGGTGTCAGTGCTATTAATGTCAATCTGACCCTGCCTTGTGGTCCATGAGACTTGTCAGGTTGACGTAATAAGGGGGTCTTGCTTTTATCTCTGTTGAATTTTATCTCCTTAAATAGGCATTATTCTCATTCTTAACTAATCTTTGTGTCTACTGGCTCAGAAGGGATCCTAAATATGATCGCTAGTTATTTGGACTGAATTGAGTCCTCCCAAAATTCATGTGAATTTTAAATAAGTAATTAGAGGTTAAATGAGGCCATAAAGGCAAGGTCCTAAACCAATACGATTTGTGTTCTTATAAGAAGAGGAAGAGACACCAGGAGTATACACCTCACAAAGAAAAGTCTCTTTGAGGACCCAGTGAAGAGGTGGCCATCTGCAACCCAAGGAGAGGCTTCAGGAGAAACCAACCTTCCTGGCCTCTTGACCTTGGACTTCAAGCCTCTAAAACTGTGAAAAAATAAATTTCTGTTGTTTAAGCCCCCAGTCTACAATATTTTGTTATGATAGCCTGACTGACTAAATTACTAGTCTTCCATGTGTTTGATCAAATCACTGATGACAATAAATAAGTTAGAGTCTTGTGGCTTACCATGAGACACCTTCCTCCAGATCAATATCTATATACTTTTATTATTATTTTTTGCCTTTTAGGACCGCACCTGCGGCATATGGAAGTTCCCAGGCTAGGGGTCGAATCGGAGCTACAGCCGCTGGCCTACGCCACAGCCATAGCAACGTGGGATCCAAGCTGTGTCTGTGACCTACACAACAGCCAACAGCAATGCCAGATCCTTAACCCACTGAGTGAGGCCAGGGATAGAACGTCGTTCTCATGGATCCTACAAAAGAGAACTCCCAGGCCAATATTAATCAAAATAATCCAAATAATCTAGTTCTAATTTACAACAATAACCATTAGCATTAGACCCTGTTTTCCTAACTTGTTCATGAAAATGCAGCAGGAGCCATTTTATGAATAACTTGATGAAATGTGGAATCACATCTGTGTTATTTTATCAATCAACCACACTAATAATCTTATGCAAACTGCTGTGTGATCTTGGGCAAATCACCTGACCCCTCTGGGCCTCAGAAGACCAGCCTAAGACATCTGGGGATGGTTACTGCACCATCACAACCATCATCACTACCATTTATTGAGAGCTTTTTAATTGTCAGGTTATTGTGCCAAGCACTGTAAAGTCTCATCTCGTTTAATCCTCTCAATAATCCCACTAGGTACCACCTTCCACTGTGAGGAAATCGCAGCTCAGAGAAGTCAAAGTGCTTGCCCAAGGCCACACAGCATGTGAACAGCAGGGCATCTCCCTGGCCTGTTACCTGTACTTGTTCTTCTTCCTTGGTGTGGGGGTTGGGATGCTACCCCTGGAAGAGCTGGTCTCACAGCTCCTGTTGGCTCCTGAGGCCTGTGATGCCCCTGTACCCACTCCTCTGGTTCTGTTGGCTTTCTTCATCCAGGGTGGGTCAAAATCTGGTGGTGTGGGCCGGGTGCCTGCAGGACTGCCAAACAAAGTCTCATCCACGTATGACGGCCTAACATTGACCCGGTGGTTGCCCCGGCAGCGTTGGTGAACATGGAGGGTCTGCATCCCACTGATGGCCAGCTCAACTGGGGTCTTCATGCTGCCCATGGTCTCTGGTGACAGCAGTTGTGCTCTGCCTTCCAGGCCCTGCCTCCAGGGCTCCCTGTGAAAAACGGTCATGGTGGCAACCATCTGTCATCAGCAAAGACTGGCAGTCACGTAAATTCCCATCCCCAGGGCAAAAAGGTCACATTCTCCCTTAACCAGACCTCCTCAAAGGGGAGCTGCCAATCCCAGGGCACATTTTGGAAATCTGACCCTTTTTCAATTGTCAGGATGACAGGGACAGGGGTCCTACTGGCCAAAATTTCATGAATAAACATGTACTTCCGGCATACACTGTGTGCTCAACAAATATTAACAGAATGCTAGGGGATTGGAGAAGAGATTGGGCTTGTGCCCATTTTGGCACCAACCAGAAAACAAAGGAAGGGGAGACAAGGGAAGTCCCTATATGCTGTACATGTTTATGGGGCAGGTATAATAACCAGCATAATCCCAAGCCTACCTCTTGCAAAGTGCTTCATAAGCATTGTCTCATTTAATCTTCTCAACGGTCCTGTGACATAGCTTCCATTACGTCCATTCTACAGATGACAAAACTGGGGCTTCAAAAGCTGAAGTCACAAATGTCAGTCACACCTATAAGCTAAAACAGTGGGAGTTGAATCTGAACCTGATAGAATTCTAGAGCTTGTGCACTCAACTATTGTACTACTGAAGGATCACGCCCAGTCTGTTATTCGCCGATCCCCAAATCAAAATCCCGGCTGACGTCTGAGGTGCCGGCAACCTGGAGTTACTTTCCTACCTGAGCATTTTGTATTGCTGATGTCGGCCGCAATTCTGTGGCCCCTCCCCCCAAGTCTGGACTCCTCTGCGGGGGCGTTCTGGCACCTGCAGCGCGCGGTACACCCGAGATCTGCAGCTCCGACTCTCAGGAGCCCGCGACCCTCGGCTGCTCAGGCCACCCCCAGCCCCCGACCCGGGCACCGCGCGGACAGCCCGGGCAAAGCGCCGACGGACTGGACCAGGGAAGTCAAGCCCTAGCGACGTCAGGTCCGCACGCGCATCAAACAGCAACCAACCACCAGCCCTCCAACCGCAGGCCCCGGCGAGCCGGCCGGAACCATTCGCTCCCGAGGTGGTTAGGGCTCCCCGTTCCGGACGCCACCTGGAGTTCCCCAAAGCCTTGGGGAGGGGTATCTCACGCCGGTGAGAAGACACTGTGCGCGCGCGCATTGTGTGTCAAGCATCCGGAGGCTGCGAGAGGGGAGGGAACGCAGCAGCGGCCGCGTAGAGGCCCACCCCCGCCCCAAACGCGCCGTTGGTACATTCCGGCAGACTCCGCTCCCTCCTGTTTCTCGGCGCCGGGGCCCGCATGGCTGCCGGCAGGCGCCCGGCGGCCGCACAGCGGTCCGGAGCTGCCATGGCCCAATGGAGGAAAAAGAAGGGACTCCGGAAGCGCCGGGGAGCGGCCTCCCAGTCCCGCAGCAGCGACTCGGAGGACGGCGAGTTTGAGATCCAGGCGCAAGATGACGCCCGGGCCCAGAAGGTAGGAACGCAGTGCTTGCATATATGTCGGAGCCCAAGCGCTGGCTCCGTGCAGCGCCTCGCAGCTTGAGTTTCCCCAGCTGAGGAGTGGGCACGGCTGAAGGTGGGGAGAGGTCGTCTGGCCTGGGGTTGGGTCAGGACCTCCGGCCTGAGGCTCATGTGCTCCAGGGGCTGGGGCCTGCGGGCCTTCCGGGCCGGCTCTCAGTTTCTTGCTTCTCATTGGCTACTTCCTAGCCGGGGAACGGGTCCTGATTCCCACTCATCCAATGGAAAGTGCGGATGCTGAAGATCGGACTTGGAGAGTTTGGGGGATTCTTGGGAGGATGAATTAGGAGAAGGCTTCACCGCTTGGCTTGAGACCGTGGCTCCCCCAAACTTTTGGAAACTAATAATAAGTTAGACTTGCTTTTGTTGATCGCTTATTATGTGCCAGGCTCCGGCGCTAAGAGCTTTACAAGCCTTATCATTTAATCCTTACACCCACCCGGTGAGCTAAGTAGCCATCCTGATTTTCCAGAGGAGGAAACCTAGGCCTAGAGGGGTTAAAGGAACGTGACCAAGATCTCAGGGCTTGTGAGTGGGAGAGCAAGGATTCAAATCTCGGACTGTATGGTTCCAGTCCCCGTGCTGTTTCCTCTACTGAATGTTAACTGTATGCAAGGGGCGGCAGGGGGGCGGCGGTAGGTGTGAACACCAACGTGGAAAAGCGCTGTAGCCCAGTATTTCTCACAGCCTTGTGCGTAGCGGCTGCCAGGCACAGAGAAGCGTTTATATGTAGAGAGGGTTCTACCCTCGGAGGCAGGGACCAGATGGGAACCTTATTCCACCTGAGCCTCATATAGTAGATCCTCTGTAAATATGGACCAAGGCACAGCCCTATTTTCAAATTTGACCCAATCTTGTACTGGCTGGAGGATATGGGAGAAGTTGCTTAACCTCTCTGAGCTTCAGTTTCCACACACATAGAAAGCAATGGATTATGTGCATCTCGAAAACTGTGGAAAGACTGAGATGACAGTGTTCAGACATTCTACTCTTCAGTAATTATTGTTAGGGCACCAGTGTGTTCCAGATACTTTGTTATCTTGTGTCCACAGCAAGGGTTGGCAAACTTGCCCTGTAAAGGACCAGATGGTAAATAGTGTAGGCTTTGCAGGGCCATATAAAGTCACTGTTTTCTTTGTTTTTGTTTTTTTTTTTTTTAGAATCTTTTAAAATTTAAAAACCATTCTCAGCTCACAGACTACAAGACAGGTGCAGCTCTGACCTAGAGAGTTGTAATGGACCATAGAGCGTCACATACGAAAGAATATAGACTTCTAAGCCAGGGTTCAAATCCCTTGCTGGCTGTGTGACTTTGGCAGGTCACTTCACCTCTCTGAGCTTCAGTTTCCTTTTCTATAAAAGGGACAAAATTATTATACTGTACCTAGTTCATAGGGTTGTTGTGAGGATTGAGTGGGTTAATTTACATGAACGCTGAGCACAGTACCTGGCAGATAGTAAGTGCCATGTGAGTTTTAACCATTATTATGAATTGGTGCTTTTATGAATGTTATTTCTGAGAGGAGGGGGATAGTGCTATAGTCCGAGAAGGCTACCCAGAGGATCTGTCTGGGTTTGATTTAGCTGTGCTGGGACAAGTGAGTAGCAGAGAGGAGGGCAGGTATGAGAGAGACCAGAGCTGGGGAGCGGTGATGAATTTGAAAGGTGATTGGGGGGGGCGGGCAGATGGGATAAGTCTAGTACTTTACTCCCAGGCACCCCCTCCTTCTGTCCCTACCTGACACAAAGGAGATGATTAGATTGGCTCCCTAAAGTTTTGAGGTCTTTGAATGGCAGACCAGGATAATGGTGATGACACTGCTACCTGGGCACTGTTGTAAGCTTTACACTTACCCAATAGTCTTCACAGCACTCTGTGAGGCATATGCACTTGTCACCCTCATTTTCCCAGTGTGGGAACACAGGCTAGGGAGATAAAGTCCCTTGCCTGAGGTCTCACGGCTGGAAGTGACAGAGTTGGGATTGACGCTGCAGGCAGCCTATCTACAGACCCCACTTTCTGACCCTCTGCCCTGACCTCCTGACCTGGTCCAGGCAAAGGAGAGCCTTTTAGCAGGGAAGTCACATGCTCTGGAGGGAGAGTCATCATCTTGAATGGGGGGGGGGCGATAAGGGAGACAGGCAACGGGACAGCCCCCCTCCCTGCCGCAGTGGTGGGACTGTACCTGGAGCAATGCAGCCTTTCTGTTGCTTCCTCCCAGCTGGGACCTGGGAGACCCCTCCCGACCTTTCCCACCTCGGAATGTGCCTCAGACGTGGAGCCGGACACGCGGGAGTTGGTGCGAGCCCAGAACAAGAAGAAGAAGAAGTCGGGAGGCTTCCAGTCCATGGGTGGGTGAGCCTGGCATCTGGGGATTTGGGGGGAGGAAGAGTGGAGGTCATCATGCCCCCCAAGCTCTGCCCTGGGCCCAGCATGGTAGTAGTTTTGGGTGGACGAAGGCAGCACATAGTCTCTGTGCTAGTCACAGACTTCTTTGGGTGACAGCAGGCCTGTCACAATTACAGAAGAGTCAGAGCAGGACTCAGGGCCATGCTGTGCAGAAATAGGCAGAGGCGTCCTAGGATTGAGTGGCACTTCAGAACAAGGGGGAAAGATGAGAGAGTTGCATGGTTTCAGGATGCCCGAGCAGCCTGAAAGGAAAGTGGAACTCTTTCTTGGCTTTTTAGAAGTCAGTAGGGTCTAGAGCAAAGATTTAAATATCAAGATGAATGTTTTTATAGTCAGAGAAAGGAAAAGAGGTCTTTCCACTAAGAGTGACCTGAGCACCATTTCATTTGACTTTTTTTGTTCTAATTAGACATGCCTGTGCCAAAAAATGCTGTAGGTGGGGAGTTCCCTCATGGCTCAGTGGTTTGGGGATCTGGCATTGTCACTGCTTGTGGCTCTGATTACAGCTGTGGCTTGGGTTCAATCCCTGGCTTGGAAACTTCTGCATGCCGTGGGCACGGCCCCAAAAGAAAAAAGAAAAAAACAACGTAAAACAACATTGTAGACTAAGTTAAAGGAAACAGGAGTTCCCATTGTGGCTCAGTGGATTAAGCCCCACACCCCACCTGCTGGGGCCATCATCCTGGAGGATCCTGAGGCGAATCCCAGGCACCCCCTCCTTCTGTCTGTAAACCCTCCCCACTTGCCTCCAAGAGAGGCAGGACCTTCCTACTAAGACAAACCCAGCTCCTCAGTATCAACCAAGGCCCCATCAGTGTTCAGACCATCCCCCCTTGTCTCACAGCATTGAGAACATTCAAATCAGAATCCAAACCAGGTTCCTACCCCACCATCAGTAGATTTGTTTTATAAATCTCAGTTAACCTATAAACTGCTCTGTCCCTTTTCTTGCTGTTTGCTTTTTTTTTGGAGGGGTGTGCTCCCGCAGCATACAGAGGTTCCCAGGCTAGGGGTCCAATTGGAGCTACAGCTGGCCAGCCTACGCCACAGCCACAGCCATGCCAGATCCAAGCCGCATCTATGACCTACACCACAGCTCACGGCTCTCTCTTTTTTTGGCTACCTCATGGAATATGGAATTCCCGGGCCAGGGATCAGATCTGAGCCGTAGTTGTGACCTACTCCACAGCTGCAGCAGAGCTGGATCTTTTGGCCAACTGTGCCTGGCGGGGGATGGAAAGTGTGTCCTGGTGCTGCAGTGATGCCCCTAGTCCCATTACACCACAGTGGGAACTCCTCTTGCTGTTTATTTGTGGATGAGACAGTCGTTTGTCCTGGGTGGTTTTCTGTCATGTGTCCTAGGGGCTCCTCCAGCCCCCTGGTCATTCCCGTGTCTTTCCCAGGCTTGAGCTACCCTGTGTTCAAAGGCATCATGAAGAAGGGCTACAAGGTGCCGACGCCCATCCAGAGGAAGGTATGGGGGTTCGTGTGGGGGGTGCTGACGTGGGTTGGGAGGAGGGACGGCCAGCCTAGCCCTCCTGGCTGGCCTCTTGACATCCACCCCTCGTCCCAGCTGTCACATCTGTCGGCCCCTCTTATTCTGGCTGAAGCCCCACGAGCTTGCCAGTTTCCCAGGTGGAGAAAGTTGGGCCCAGCGGAGCAGAGGCTTGACCCTGGGCCTCTTTGCCCCTAAAGCCACCCATTGCTGAGTCCCAGCCTGGGCGGCTCCCAGCCACCCCATCATCACCTGGGTCTCAGAATTGTTGTACTGAGATGTGTAGCTGAGAGGGAGACAGCGTTTCTCTGGGGTCCCGAGGAAGGGGAGGATTAGACAGGGAGGTGGAGTCTGGCTTAACCTGAAGAAGGACAATCCAGCCGTGGAGAGTGTTGGGGATGATGGGCTGCTCATCCTGGGCGGTGTGTGATCGGGTCTGGGAGACAGGCTCTGGATCACGCAATCCTTGGGTGCAGGAGCTGAGCGCTCCCCTCCCCCCCTCATTCCCTGCAGACCATCCCATTGATCCTGGATGGCAAGGACGTGGTGGCCATGGCCCGGACGGGCAGCGGCAAGACGGCCTGCTTCCTCATCCCCATGTTCGAGCGGCTCAAGGCCCGCAGCGCCCAGACTGGGGCCCGTGCCCTCATCCTCTCCCCCACCCGAGAGCTGGCCCTGCAGACCATGAAGTTCACCAAGGAGGTGTGTCCAGGCGTGGCTGGGCAGAGCTGGGACCAGTGTGGGAGGCCTGAGTGGGCTGAGTCAGCTCTTTAACTGGCTCTCAATCTCTCTCTCTTTCTCTCTCTCCACAGCTGGGCAAGTTCACTGGCCTCAAGACTGCCTTGATCCTGGGTGGGGATAAGTAAGAGTCCCTTGGGTGCCCCATGCAGTGGTTCCCCCAAAGCAGGTGTGCCCTGGGCCTCCCCATCAGATCTACTGAGCCTGTGCTGCTTATTAGTAACAGTAACTCCTCAGAGTTCCCTGGTGGCCTAGTGGTTAGGATTTACAGGATTTGGTGCTTTCACTGTTGTGGCCCAAGTTCAATCCCTGGTCTAGGAACTGAGATCCTATATCAAGCCACTGCCCACAGCAGGCAAAAAAAAACAACTAACCAATAATTCCCACTGTAGCAAAGTGGGTTAAGAATCTTGACTGCAGGGAGTTCCCGTCATGGTGCAGTGGTTAACGAATCCGACTAGGAGCCATGAGGTTGTGAGTTCAATCCCTGGCCTCGATCAATGGGTTGAGGATCCTGCAGGCACCACACCTGTGGTGTAGGTCGCAGACGCGGCTTGGATCCCGAGTGGCTGTGGCTGTGGCCAGTGGCTACAGCTCCGATTTGATCCTAGCCTGGGAACCTCCACATGCTGCGGGTGCGGCCCTAGAAAAGGCAAAAAAAAAAAAAAAAGAGAGAGAGAGAGAATCTGACTGCAGCAGCTCAGGTCGCTGTGGAGGTGCAAGTTCGATCCCCAGCCTGGTGCAGTGGGTTAAAGGATCTGGTACTGCCCCAGCAGCGTGGGTCTTGGCTGCTGCTCAGATTCAGCCCCTGGCCCGGGAACTTCCATATGCTCGGGTGCAGCCATTAAAAACAAACGACAACAACAGCAAAAAACTGACCAGGGGAACATACAGTAAAATATAAGAAATGTCCCACACACAACTCAGACGCAGGTTGCGATGCTCCTAAAAGAGAGCTGGCGGCACATGGGGTTATCCAAATGGGTCACTTGGTTGTTTTAATATGCTTGGTTTGGGGGTGTTTAAAGTGGAAGGCACAAAATTAAGGGATGTTTATAATAGCTCAAATTTGCAAAATGCTGTACTTTTCCTGGTGTGCTTGTACCATCCTTCAGAGGTAGCAGGCACCACACCTGTTCTACAGATGAGCCAACTGAGGAAGTGAAGGGCCCAGAGAGCCACACAGTGATCTGGTGGTAGAGCTCAGATTAGAATTCCTGCCCCTGTCCCAGAGTTTCTCTCTCAGGGGGCAGCCCTTTCCTTATTCTTCTCTCAGGATGTCACTGTCACCAGGCGCTCTCGATTCTAAACAAATGTTTTGCTTTTCAGTGCACTTTTGCCTGTGTTATAATTTATCATCTCTATTGCTGTGATTGTCAGAAATAGCTCCCGGAGCTAGACCTGGCCCAGAATTCTGGTTTGTACAGGTGTCCCAGAGGTGTTGCAGAAGAGAATTAAAGTTAGGAATGTGTATTGCTCAGTTTGAGAACTAGGACATAGAGATCCAGGAAAGTGGTTCTAGGTGGAGCTGGTAGTTCTAAGGTTAGTTGCCAGGTGATGCTGTGGGTCAAAGGCCATTGTGTTGCAGCCCTTACAGAGCCATCAAGACGGGTTCTGTGGTTGAATCCACCTCTTTGGGGAGCTTTGCTGTATCTGTCCTTTCGTATGTTTGAACTTGTATCTCTTGTCAGGGCAGTGATTTTTGCCTACTATCTCAGCAATAGCTTTTCCCCAGTTCTAAAGCTGTGGTAAGGGCTTAGGTCTCACCTGGGCATTTGGTGTTAGGAGGGGAGAGAGACAAAAGAGATCTGGTCTATCAAGCTGATACCTCCTCTTCTCCCTAGAATGGAAGATCAGTTTGCAGCCCTGCACGAAAATCCCGACATGTGAGTTTGTAGATTGGGGATGATGCTCTGGGGTCCCTTCCCAGGTGGCCAGGGGCTGAGGAGTGAGAGGAGGGCTCTGCTGGTGGCCCTGACCCTGGGTGACCTGGCCTGCACAACCACTTCCAGAATCATTGCTACCCCCGGGCGCTTGGTGCATGTGGCTGTGGAGATGAACCTGAAGCTCCAGAGCGTGGAGTACGTGGTATTTGATGAGGCTGACAGGTAAGGCTGCGGGTGCATCCCTGGGCACAGAGCAGCATGTCCCCAAATGTGGGCCACAGACCCCAGGCAGTGCCAGAGCTGACAGGGCTCCCTGGATCAAGTTTTTATTTTGTATTACTTTTAAGAATATCGAAAAAGAGTAGTAGAACAACACACACAGGATTTCAAAAAGATAAAAATTAGCTCAAGGTTGAGAGCACAGACTGGAGCCAGACAGAGGTGGGATCAAATCCCAGCTTTGTGAACATGGGCAAATCCCCGAGGGTCTGTGGGCCTTGGTGGCCTCAACTACAAAGTGGGGATAAAATAGCATGTCCCTCACAGGGGTGCCAGGAGGACTAAAGGGGTTGATATTTATAAAGCCCTTAGAACCATGCCTGGCCCAGAGTTAGCACTGCTGTCATTTATTTCAACATGAATTTGTAAGAAACATACCTGAGACCAGACCGAAGATTTCAAGGTCAGTATTGCTTAGCATGAGGTTGTCAAATAGAGGAAAAGTGAGCTAAGGAAACACCTGTCCCACGTGGCACGAAGCGTGATGGGGTCACAGGTGACAGGTTTGGAACTCATTGGAATGGAAGCCCCTCTCCTGACCCGGTCCTGCTCTCTGCCCTCCCAGGCTCTTTGAAATGGGGTTTGCAGAGCAGCTGCAGGAAATCATTGGCCGCCTCCCTGGGGGCCACCAGACTGTCTTGTTCTCTGCCACGCTGCCCAAGCTGCTGGTGGAGTTCGCCCGGGCAGGTGAGGGAGGAAGTTGCTGGAGCCGGGCTGGGGCTGGGGCTGGAGCTGGGGCTGGGGGCTGGGGACTGGGATGCACGACAGGTCCTGGGGCGGGGCTTGTCCCTCAGCCACTCCCGACCCATCCTCCCCTGTTACCCACCGCAGGCCTCACTGAGCCCGTGCTCATCCGGCTAGACGTGGACGCCAAACTCAACGAGCAGCTCAAGGTGAGACTTCCGCTGTGCCCTTTCCCCAGCCCGCGTCCAGAACCCCGTGAGCGAGCCAACACGAGCCACCCCTCTCCCTGCAGACCTCCTTCTTCCTCGTGCGGGAGGACGCCAAGGCCGCCGTGCTGCTCCACCTGCTGCGCAATGTCGTGCGGCCCCAGGACCAGACGGTGGTGTTTGTGGCCACCAAGCACCACGCAGAGTATCTCAATGAGGTGAGCGGGGATGCCCCTACTGCCCAGGTCTTGGGGACCAACACCTACCTACTCCATTGCCAGCTCAGAGCTGCACTTCCGTGTTTGGCCATCAGGGGGCAGCATCAGAGCAGGACTCCGGCCTGACCAAGGCTCCATACGTTTGTATTCTTTTAAGCTTTTAATTGTAAGAAATTTCAGACAAATATCAAAATAGCAGAATCAACTCTCAGGTACTCAGTTATCAACTCACACTCAGTCTTGATTTATCTAATATTCCTTGGCTCCATTCAGGGGATTTTGAACTGTGTCCCAACCTTCCTATCATTTTTCTGTAGATTTTCAGTGTCCCATGTGTTTCACTTTTTTTTTTTTTTTTGTCTTTTCTAGGGCCGCACCCACAGCATATGGAGGTTCCCAGGCTAGGAGTCTAATCAGAGCTGTAGCCACCCGGCCTACGCCACAGCCACAGCAATGCCAGATCCGAGCCGCATCTGTGATCTTCACCACAGCTCACGGCAACACCGAATCCTTAACCCACTGAGCGAGGCCAGGGATTGAACCTGAAACCTCATGGTTCGTAGTCGGATTCGTTAACCACTGAGCCACAACAGGAACTCCTGTTTTCACTTTTTAAAATCAATGGCCTACACGCTGTAAGCTGTGTAAAGTGCCCTAATCTCATGTGAGCAGCTTAATGAGCTTTTTCACACATGTGTACCTGTGACCCTCCCCCGGGAGTCCTCTAACCCCCAAGGTTGCCAGGGCCCTTCCAGAGTGTGTGTGGCCCCTGCGGGGCAGCCACACCTGGGGTCTGTTCTCTGAGGATGCAGTTCACCGGGTTTCACTTACTTGACACACATTTAACCACGCTTCCTCCCTGGAGCTGCCAGGGTCACTGATGAGTAAAACCAAATGATAGTTTTTAAAGACCAGTTAACTTTTACAGCACTTCCTGTGTTCTGGGCCCTGTTCTCAGTAGTGTATGTGCATTAGCTTATTTAATTCTTACAACAGGAGTTCCCATTGTGGCTCAGTGGGTTAAGAACCTGACTAGTATCCATGAGGATGCAGGTTTGATCCTTGGCCTCGCTCAGTGGGTTAAGGATCTGGCGTTGCTGTAAACTATGGTGTAGGTCGCAGATGCAGCTCTGATTCCACCCCTAGCCTGGGAACTTCCATAAGCCATAGGTGTGGCCCTAAAATAGCAAAAAAAAAAAAAAAAAATCTTCACAACAAAGCTGCAAAGCGGGAACTGTTGTTCTCCCCGTTCTATAGATGAGGAAAGTGACAGCACAGAGAGGTTAGGGAACTTGGGCAAGGTCACCAAGCCTGTTTGTGACAAAGTCGGGATGAGGCTTGTGTCTTGAGGTGGCACTTGCAGGCCCCCTGAGGGAGACTTCTGCGCGTGTCACCTTTTTTGACATTCAAACAACCCTGCAAAAGTGAGAGGTGTTATGTGCTGCATTTATATGGATGAAGATTCCAAACCGAGGTCACCAGCTCAGGGGTTTGGACCAATGGTCTTCCCACCATGTCACAGCACCACCGCCTTGGCCCAGCCTCCTCTCCCCTTCCCTGCCTGTCTCCTCCTCATCCCTTTCCCTCCCTCCGGTCTTCACCCTGAGCAGCTGCTGATGACCCAACGGGTGAGCTGCGCCCATATCTATAGCGCCCTGGACCAGACGGCCCGCAAGATCAACCTGGCCAAATTCACACATGGCAAGTGCTCCACCCTCATCGTGACTGACCTGGCCGCTCGGGGCCTGGACATCCCGCTGCTGGACAATGTCATCAACTACAGCTTCCCAGCCAAGGGCAAGCTCTTCCTGCACCGTGTGGGTAAGGAGCCTGCAGTGCCAGCAGGAGTGCTGTGTCCTGGCATAGGGCTCAGCTCCTGCCACTATAGGTGGGAAAACTGAGGCCCAGGGAGGGGACTGATAAATCAGAATCCGTGTGGAGGGCATGGCCTTGGCCTGATCTAGCGGGCAGCCCCTCCCCACCACCGCTCTAAGGAGGAGATTCTCCTGCTTTCTGGATCCCCCAGTCCTGGGTGTCTGAGGACAGGGCCCCTCCTCTCCATAGTCCTTTCCCTAAAACTCTGCCTGACCCCCTCCTCCTGCAGGCCGCGTGGCCCGAGCTGGCCGAAGTGGCACAGCCTACTCCCTGGTGGCTCCAGATGAGGTCCCGTACCTGCTGGACCTGCATCTGTTCCTGGGCCGCTCCCTGACCCTCGCCTGTCCCCACGAGGAGCCCACGGGTGAGTGGAGGTTGGGGGGAGGCTGGGGTCCCTGCAGAGTGAGTTCATGGTGGGCGTGGGGGTGGGGGTGGGGGGTGGAGGTGGGCCAAGCTGTCCTGGCTTTGGGATTTGACTGCAGAGGAAGATCCCTGTATTTTTTTTTTTTTTTTTTTCAGGGCTGCACCTGCGGCATATGGAGGTTCCAAGGCTAGGGGTCAAGTCAGAACTGTAGCCACTGGCCTACGCCACAGCCGTAGCCACACCAGATCCAGGCTGCGTCTGCGACCTCCACCACAGCTCACGGCTACGATGGATCCTTAACCCACTGAGGGAGGCCAGGGAACAAACCCGCATCCCCATGGATACTAGTTGGATTCGTTAACTGCTGAGCCACGACAGGAACTCCAGATCTCTGTGCTTTAAAGTCAGTAAAGAGCAAGATAGTAAAGAGTTTAGGCTCTGCAGGTCATGTGATCCATGGCAGCCCCTTCTCTGTGCCCTTGTAGTGCAGCATTAGCCACAGACAACACGAAAATGAGTCAAAAATGAGTCGATGGGGTTGTGTCCCCTAAAACTGTGTTTTTAAGAACAGTAGGAGCGGCGGTCCCATCGTGGCACAGTGGTTAACGAATCCAACTGGGAACCATGAGGTTGCAGGTTCAATCTCTGGCCTTGCTCAGTGGGTTAAGGATTCGGCATTGCCGTGAGCTGTAGTGTAAGTTGCAGATGCGGCTCGGATCCCGAGTTGCTGTGGTTGTGGTGTAGGCCGGTGGCTACAGCTCCGATTAGACCCCTAGCCTGGGAACCTCCATATGCAGTGGGAAGCGGCCCTAGAAAAGGCAAAAAGACAAAACAAAAACAAAAATCAGTAGGAGCTGCTCCATAAGTGACGGTTCTTCACACGGGTTATTTCATGGTTCAGGACTCAGAGTGGGGTTGGGCTGGAAGCCCTCTGACTGGGGCTTCTCTCGGGTGGCAGGTGCAGGCGGTGGCAGGGATGGTGTGCTAGGCCGGGTGCCGCAGGGCGTGGTGGATGATGAGGACTGCGGTCTTCGGACCACTCTGGAGGCGTCGCTGGAGCTGCGGAGTCTGGGCCGCGTGGCCGACAATGCCCAGCAGCAGTACATGCGCTCTCGACCGGCGCCCTCACCTGAGTCTATCAAGAGGGCCAAAGAGTTGGACCTTGCTGGGCTGGGCCTGCACCCCCTCTTCAGTGAGTCCTGCCCCGGGTGTGGGGGTTGGGGGATAGATCCCACAGGACCCACCCCAGCCTCATTCCTCCCTCCTCACCAGGCTCACACTTCCAGGAGGAGGAGCTGCAGCAGCTGCAGCTGGTAGACAGCATTAGGAACTACCGCTCCCGCACGGTGAGTGGGGACCGCAGCTCCGGCTGTCTGAGCATCTCTCGAGCCACCCCTTGTTCTGGAACCATCCCTTCTGGTCCACCACAGGCTTCCCTTGTGGCAAGCATTTCCTTCCTCTTATAGATGGGTAGACTGAGGCTCACGGGGCGGTGACTTGCTTAAGGCCTGTTAGAGGCCTGAGGAGCCAGCTGCCATCGGGTGTCCCATATTGTGCCTGTGGGAGGTGTGTACAGGAGCAGGAAAGGCTGGAGCCTCTCATGGTTAAGAGTGCTGGTTTCAGAACCAATGAACTTGAATTGAAATCCCAGATCTGGCTCGTCCTAGCTGTGTGACCTTGGGCAGGTTACTCACCTTCTCTGGGCCTCCCTTTGTAGTTGGGAAAAGCAGGTGATGGGTGGAAAGGAGTTGGGAGGAATGCCAGAGAGAGCACACCAAGCTGGGGAGGGAGGGGTTGCAGAGGAGGAAGCCAGTGGGTAAAGGCCTTGGGTGTCTCCTCCACAGACCATCTTTGAGATCAATGCCTCCAGCCGGGACCTGAGCAGCCAGGTGATGCGTGCCAAGAGGCAGAAGGACCGAAAAGCCATTGCCAGATTCCAGCAGGGGCGGCAGGAGCGGCAGGAGAGCCCAGCCGGCCCAGCCCTGAGCCTCCAGGCACCACCGGAAGAGCAGCCTGAGGAGGAGGAGAAGGAGGCAGCAGGAGAGAGTGTAGAGGTGCAGGCCCCACCCGGGGACCCTGGAGTCTGGCCTGGGGTTGGGGAAGGGGGGTGGGTCAAGTAGCAGCAGCCCATGGGGCTGACCTCAGGGCTTTGGGCCCTTGCTGGGGTGGATGCAGTGACCCTAGTCCCACTTCTGACACCTCGGCATGGAAATCAGTGACCCAGCCCCGGCTTCCCCATCTGCAGAATGGGGTCATGGTCCTGTCCACCCTCCCTTGCCTGAAACCTGGGGGCCAGAGGTGTTTCTGGATTCAGTCTCTGCACTGTGTGTGATGTAACACTCTCATCAGGGTCTGGGGTGTCACCACCGTAAAATGCATCAGAGTTTCCACAGCAAGACATGCTGGTCCCCACACCGAGTGGATGGACAAAGCCTCTTGTTGGCCCAGGTTGGCTTTTGCCACCAAGTGAATTTCAGGAAAGGTCGTTTTCAGAACATTGTGGACTCGGGCACTGCAGCCAAGGCACTGCGGTACCAGGTTCTGGGTCTGCTGGGCAGATTCAGGACAGCACGTGGAGGATTCTAATGGGCCCAGTGCTGGCTGTGTCATTGTCATCATCACCATCAATCTCAGCTTGGGGGCTGGGGCAGGGGCAGGGGGAAATGGGCAGACCAGGGACTGTTGGCAGCAGCAGGGCCATGACTCAGGCAGCGTCAGGCCCTGGGCCTTCATGGTGGAAGGCAGGGCTGCGGGACCAAGAGTGTGCTGTGCCCCTGGTGGCTAGGGGCTGGGCCTGCTCATCCACCAGTATGTCTCTCTTACATTTGATCGGATAGGGCTCCAGAGGGCAAAAAATGTTCTTAAAAACCCCTGGACTAGTCCACATCATATAGAGCAAGGCCCAGGCCCAGAGAGGGACAGGGCCTTGCCTTGGTCACATGACCTGAGGGAGGCTGAGCTGGGACAAGAATGTGGTGGGTCTCACCCTCGTTGGCACCCTGCCCTCCTCCTACCCCACCTGGCCTGTCTCTCCTGGTGTTTGAGGCAGGGGTTGTGCTATGTGTGCAGATGAGGAAACAGGGTCTAAATGGCAACACCAGGTTTTCAAAGTCCCGGAAGCCCCTGGACCGCAACCTGGGCTGGTGGGTTGGGTGGCCAGTCCACTCCCTGGGGGCAGCGGGTGACTCCTGGGCCTCCATCCGCCAGGACGTCTTCACAGAGGTCGTGGGCCAGAAGCGGCAGAAGCCAGGACCTGACCGGGGAGCCAAGAGGCGGAGGGAGGAGGCCCGGCAGCGGGACCAGGCGTTCTACGTCCCCTACCGGCCCAAGGACTTCGAGAGCGAGCGAGGGTGAGTGACTCCTGGTCCCAGTTTAGGGCAGGTGGGTTAGGGTAGGTGGGCTTGATGGGCACCCCACCTCCAACCCCATGACGTCTCCCCAACCCTCCCTCTGCAGCCTGAGTGTCGGTGGGGACGGGGGAGCCTTTGAGCAGCAGGCGGCTGGTGCTGTCCTGGACCTGATGGGGGACGAAGCCCAGAGTCTGACCAGGGGCCGGCAGCAGCTCAAGTGGTAAGTGAGCCAGTGAGCACACCCCGCCATGTCCCCGTCTGCCACTTGGTCCTCACAATAGGCATGTGACCTCCTCCCTGACTGTCTCTCTTATGTTTGATCGGACAGGGCTCCAGTGGGCAAAAAAATGATGCCCTAGAGCAGGAATTATGACATCCCCACCCTCATTTGATCCTGCACAGCACAGATTATGAAACACACACCCTCAGCCCATCCTGTAGCAAAGTGGGCGTTGGGAACTCCTCCAGGGCACCCCTGTATGTGACCCAGGCCCCCAGACCTTGAACCCCCAGGTTGGAGCTAATCCCCTGACTCTCACACTGCCTTTTGAGACCTGGGCTGCCAGGGAGTGGTGAGGAGGGGCAGGGCACAGGCTTTTATGTTGCACCTGCTGCACGCCATACGCGGGCACCCTGCTTTCCTTGAATCCTCCAGCGACCCAATGAAAGTCAGGGGGAAACAGGCCCCGAGGCAAGTGGGCCACCTCCCTCCGCAGCACACCTCCCAAGTTCCTAACTCCTTTTCCCACAGGGACCGGAAGAAGAAGCGGTTTGTGGGACAGTCAGGACAGGAGGACAAGAAAAAGATCAAGACAGAGAGTGGCCGCTATATCAGCAGCTCCTACAAGCGGGACCTGTATCCAGAAGGGCGTGGCCATGGGTGGGGGGGGAGCAAGCACCTTCTGCCTCCACATCTCCTATAGGTGGGGGCGGTGTCAGGGAGGGGCGTGGTCTAGCCCCTATAGTTGAGGGCAAGAGAATGGGTGGGGTCGATCGGATTCAACCATCAAACCCCCTGTAGGTAAGGCCTGTATCTTCTGGGCAGGGTGGGGCCCACACGTGTCACGGGCATCTGGATGCTGCAGGCAGCCTCCTTAATGCAGCCTCTCAGATACCAAAAGTGGAAACAGAAACAGAAAATCGATGATCGTGACTCAGAAGAGGAAGGGGCTTTTGACCGGCGAGGCCCAGAGCGAAGAGGTGGGAAGCATGGCCGAGGGCAAGGTAAGAGTCTGGGTAGGATGGTCCTTAAAGTGCAGGTTGGGAGTTCCCATCGTTGCTCAGTGGTTAACGAACCCGACTGGTATTCATGAGGACTTGGGTTCCATCTCTGGCCTCGCTCAGTGGGTTAAGGATCCTGTGTTGCCATGAGCTGTGGTGTAGGTCACAGGCGTGGCTCAGATCCCACTTTGCTGTGGCTGTGGTGAGGCCTGCAGCTGTAGCTGATTCAACCTCTATCCTGGGAACTTCCATATGCCACAAGTGTGGCCCTAAAAAGACAAAAAGACCAAAAAAAACAAAACCGCAGATTGGCACATTTGGTCATCTCGGGGGCTTGGTCCTCCTCATGTGGTGTTTTTCCTTCTCTGGTGGTGGACACCTCTTCTGTCTCTCCCTCCATTTCTGTCTTGGATTTTCTCTGACGTGTCATCCTCTCTCGTTATTCTGTAGTTTCATCCTCTCCTTTTCCATTTCTGACTCTCTCCCTGTCCCTCTCTCTTTCCTTGTCTGTTTCTCTCCATCTTTCTCTGTCTTTCTGTATCTCTTTCTACTTTTCTCATGGTTCATGTTATTTTTTCTCCTGCACACATGCACTTCCCAGCTTTCTCCTCCTCTCTTGTCTCCCTGTGGATGTCCCCTGGCTCCCCCCAGGCTCCCTCACCCCTCACTCCTCAGCTCCCAATTTTACCCGGAGTGGAGCAGGCTGCTGCTGTGGGCTTGATGGTGAGGGTGGCCTGTCAGCTTCAGGAAAAAGCAGCTGTTCTCCCCTCTGTCCTTTGTCCTCACTGGAGTGATGGGTCCCTGTTAGGTGCCCTGGCCCCCATGGAGTCAGCTGGGGCCGCCTTAATGATCATCTGTGTGGGAGCTCTTCCGTGGTCATTGACGTGGGTGGGAGAGGGAGCCTAGAAGTGGGGCACAAGGGCCTGGTGGGGATCCGAGGGGCAAGGCCACTGACCACTGCTGCTGCCACTTTGCTCGGTGACTTTGGCCAAGTCCCGTCCCCTCTCCAGCCTTCTCTGATTTCTCTCCTGCCAGAGGAAGATTAAGCTACAGCCTGTTTTCGTCTAACAAGCTTAGAGCACACCATCCATAGAGACAGGGATTGCAGTCCGTCTGGGTCCTTAGCGCCTGCATAGTGGAGACACTGAAAAGCCTTCATTGAATGATTTCTAATTGTAATAGTTACATTTAGGAGGCCCTGACTGTAGACTAGACCATGTTCTGAACACTACACATGTAATAGCTCATTTACCCCTCATTAGGACTTACATGGTAGGTGTTGTTATTCATAATTCACAGCAGGGGAAACTGAGGCACAGAGAAGTCAAGTCATTTGTCCAAGGTGCAAGTGGTCATAGCTGGGATTTGAACCCTGGCAGTATGGGCTTGAAGGTCCATGCTCTTGTCCGTTACAGAAGACTCCTTAAGCTTTATTAAGCAGTTGCTATCTGCCAGATGTCAGAGCCACAGCAATGAACATGGGATGTGAATAGGGGCAGGGGAGCAGCTTGGAGGCTTCTGGGAGGAGAAAACATTGGAAGCGGACTCAAAGGCTGAGCCCCCCAAATCTCTGTCCTGGCAGGTGCATCCCAACCCCGCACCCCTGGCACCCCCGCAGGCCGAGTGCGCTCAGAGCTCAAGACCAAGCAGCAGATCCTGAAGCAGCGGCGCCGAGCCCAGAAGCTGCGCTTCCTCCAGCGTGGTGGCCTCAAGCAGCTTTCTGCCCGCAACCGGCGCCATGCCCAGGAGCTGCAGCAGGGTGCCTTCGGCCGGGGCGCCCACTCTAAGAAGGGCAAGATGAGGAAGAAGATGTAAGGAAGGTGACCCGGCCCCGTGGTTCCTCAGTTTGTCAAAGCATGGACATCCACAGTGTTCCCCTGTACCACTGTGTGCCTGGCCCTGAGCTGGGCTCTGGGGAAGCTCCCTACAGGAACTGATCTGTGCAGAGGAGTTCTGTACTGCCACAGGGGGCAGCAGCTGCCTCTTTCTATGACAGGGCACCTTTGAGCAGGGTGTTGAAGGGTGCATAGGAGTTTGCCAGCAAGGCCAGACAGGCCAAGACCTGAGTTCGCAACTCAGTTGCTACTGTTTCCGTGTGTTCAGGGTTCAGAGGTCTTGGCCACAGGGGTTTGAGCCCTGGGCACCTGAGGCCCAATGATGTATTTTTAACATAATAAACCTCTGTTGAGCACCTCCAGTGGACCAGGAGCACAGTCTGCTTGAGGAGTTGGAAGGGACAGACCTGGGTACTAGAATCCCAGGTAGTGCGCGGATGAGCTGAGAGTGTATGGGCAAGTCCCGTGTGGGTTCTGCTGGTGTCTCCATTTTGCAGATGAGGAAAATCAGGCGCAGTGGAAGGGCCCATTACTGAGGTGGGGGCACCCTCAAGCTGGCATTCGGTTCCCTTCCTCCCACCGGGTCAGGCTTGCAGCTGGGACTGGATGGGGGGAGTGAGATGGGATGTAGGGTTCCGGGTAGAGGGTGCAGAGCTCCCCCCTGGCTGTGAAGGAGTTCACACTGCCTCACCACGTACCCAGGGGTCAACGCCTGTCCTTGGTCCCAATCCAAGCCCTGTGCTCCTCAGCCCCTTCTGGGGGTCCTGAGAAGGTCAAGGGTAGCCTCCGGATCCTCAGATCGTCCATCACTCAGCACCAGTCCAAACCGAGGAGCCTCTGTAAGCAGGCACCCCGGGAATGGGTGTTCGCCATTGTCACCCACTTGCTGGTCCTTCTTTATTTTACTTTACTTACCAAACCCTTGTTTAGAACTTACCAGAATTTGTGCCAGGCCTCATTCCAAACACCTGACAAACATCAGCATGTTTACATACCCCCAGCTACCCTGAGAGAGAGGCCCAGGTCCCAGGCCATGTGGTGGATGTGGGCTTGTCCCCCCCACCCTGCCCCGCCCCATGTAGCCTGTGTTTATTTAGTGCTTGCTGTGTACCCCTCATGCCCACCCCACAGGAAATGTGCACCTCCTGTCCAGGGCCTGGGTCCCTCCCCTGCTGCTCACCTGGGTCAGGGTTAAGAGGCAGGGGCTGTGGGCTCAGCCTGACGCAGGCTGGCCAGCAGGGCAGAGAGGTCCAGGATGAACAACTTCACCTGTGGGTCCCGACACGGCCAGAGTCACATCCCAGCCCCTGAGTGTCCAGCGCCCCCCCCCCCCCAAATCCCAGAGGCTGCAAAGCAGGGGTGGGGGGGTAGAGACCCCTATTAGACAGCAATGATGGTGATTCCCCAGGGCAGTGAAAGCTGGCCTAAACTGTCCTGGTTGGTTTTGTTTTTGTTTTTTTCTTTTTTAGGGCCACACCTGAGGCATATGGAAGTTCTCAGGCTAGGGGTTGAATAGGAGCTACAGCTGCTAGCCTACGCCAGAGTCACAGCACTGAGCCACATCTGCGACCTACACTGCAGCTCATGGCAGTGCCAGATCCTTAACTCACTGAGCGGGGCCAGGGATCAAACCCGAATCCACTGAGCCACACGGGAATTTGGGGAACTCCTATTTTGTTTTTTGTCTTTTTGTTTTTGTTTTGCTTTTTAGGGCCACACCTGTAGCATATGGAAGTTCCCAGGCTAGGGGTCGAATTGGAGCTTCAGCTGCCAACCACAGCCACAGCAATGTGGGATCTGAGCTGAGTCTGCAGCATACACCACAGCTCATGGCAACCCTGGATCGCTGACCCACTGAGGGAGGCCAGAGATCGAACCCACATCCCCACGGATACTGGTTAGATTCATTTCCGCTGTGCCACAATGGGAACTGGCTCCTACTTTGTTTTGATTAACCTATTTATTGATAAGAACTTAAGGAACACCCATGGATCCACCGCAAAGACCTAGAATTTGCTGGCAGACTTTTTTGGGGGCTCCCCCTTTACATTTGTCACTGAAATAAACATCTGACAAGGAAACCGTATCTCTACCAAAAGTGAAAAGATTGATTTACCCCTTGTCATAAGTAGAGGGTAACTGAAAAAACAGTAATACAAAGAAGGAGTTCCTGTCGTGGCTCAGAGGAAACGAATCTCACTAGTATCCATGAAGGCTCAGGTTCAATCCCTGGCCTCGCTCAATGGATTAAGGATCCGGTGTTGCTGTGAGCTGTGGTGTAGGTTGCAGACGCAGCTTGGATCCTGTGTTGCTGTGGCTGCGGTGTAGGCCAGCAGCTGCAGCTCCAATTGGACCCCTAGACTGGGAGCCTCCGTGTGCCACCGGGTGTGGCTCTAGAAAAGACAAAAATAAATAATAATAATAATAATAATACAAAGAAAATGAAACCAGGTTGCTGACCTCTGACAGCAGCTATTGCCCACAGTGGGTGTGAGTCCCAGGCCCTGAAGACCAGCGGTTATTACAGGGGTTAAAGGCATAGTCGCCTCCCCGCCAACCCTCTTCAGTTGAACCTTGGTCGTTGGTAAGGTCAGAGTGTTGGTTGAAAAGGGACTGGCTTTTGCCTGTTACTTCATTTCGAGCCTCTGTCCCTCCTAGAGTCATCTTTTGTACCTTGGGGTACCTGAGCCACACTTGAGAGAACAATGGTGTACACCTGAATCCATCTGACTCAGGATGTGGCACAAAGGTAGGCTCCGGGGACCCGGTTCTTAGCATTTGGTTGGAATCCTGGCCCTGGGCCACAGGACAGGAGCAGGATGGGCTGGGGCAAAGTGGGGTGTCTTGCTTTGTTTCCTCCATCCCTTGGGAACACCCTAGAAATATAAATCTCCAAAGTCTGAAACCCCTCCCTCCATTGTCAACCATGTCACGTGTTCTCCCACCTCGCAAACCTGAGTGACAGAGTAAGCCAGGCATGCTTTGGTGCACAGTGACACTGCGGTGCCGTTGTGCAGAAAGAAAAACCACTGCACATCTCCATGCTCCCCAGGGAAGCCAAGGCCTGTCCATGTGGAGACCCAGAGCGTCAGGGACTAATTAAAAATGAGTCCCCCTCTTACTTGTGTCACCACTTGCTCTTTGATCCTGAGACATAAGAAAGAGTCTTGGCAAAAACCTATCAGTTAGTGTGGCCTCCTGCACAGTGAAGGCACTGAGACCTCATAACAGGTGACCAGCAGGGCCAAGACCAATCCAAGGCTCCCAGGCAGGGGGATCAGGCGGCCATGGAGACTGTATCTGTGGCACAAAGCCTGGGCTTTGATAGCAGAGGGTCATGCTTAACCCACAGAAGGTGGGGGGCTGGAAGTGACATAAAGAGGGGTCCTCACCTGCTCCAGCTGCCCCTCTGTGTCCTCGATGTCCAGGAAAGGAGGCCTCCTCTGGTGCTGGCACACTAGCTGGAACAGGTTGAGCGCTGCCATCCTGGTGCGTCCCAGGAGCAGGGTCTGCTCAGCCGCTGTGTTCTGGATCTGAATCCACTTGGATTCCTGGAGGACACCCAACCCCCTTCCCCATTAAGGTGTGAGCCAACCTGAGAAGGGCTAGGGCCCCATTCCCTTGCACTTCCCATCAGTCAGATGCCCATAGGCGCTCTCCTGGGACAGGAGTGCTAGGACCCTGCCTCAAGTTTTCATAGGTCGGGGCCTCACGCGCCGTCGAGTGCTTTCCGATGCCTGAAACCTGCCCTTGAGCCCGTGAGCGCAGCATTGCCCCGTCTGATCTTATCGGCCCTGGCACTCCTCCCGGCGGTGGAGGGCTGGGATCCCGGGCGTCCACCTCCTCCCAGCGGCGGTACCCAGTGCAGCGTGCGCTCCCGCGCCGCCTCCAGTTGCTGCAGCAGCTGCACTCGCCGCTGGCCCTGCTGAAGCAGCTCGTCCTGCCAGGCGTCCCGCAGCCGCTGCAGCCGCGCGCGCGCCTCCTCCAGCTCGGCGAGCCGCTGGCGCTCCGTGATCCTCAGCGCCTCCTGCATGTCGGCCAGGCCGTCGAAGCGGGCCACCAGCTCGGGAACCTCCTGGAACTGGGATGGCGTAGGAGAGGGAGTCACCGGGCCCGCCTTCCCCTCCCGCACGTTCTTCCTCATCCCTTCTGTGAAATGGGCGCATCGCACAGCCCCTGCCCCATAAGTGGTGATTACTTCTGCCTCTCCCAACTCCACCATCAACCCTAGCTAACCTTTACTGCCTTTTATTAATATTAACTCATTGTTTCATTCACCTAATACTTAGTGCCCGGATTCCCCCTCGCTCCTCCCCCCACACCTTCCTGTGTGTCCTTGACTAAGTTACCTTTCTGAGCCTCAGTTGCCCTCATTTTACAGTTGTCTGTAAAATGAGGTTGACAGTAACAAGACCCACTTCACAGGACCTTGCATAAACAGAGCATTTTCCAGGCATACAGTTAGCTCTCAAGAAGTGGTGACCTCTGGCATACAGTCAGTGCTCCAGTAGTGCACACTTCCAAAGCAAACCCTGAGGCCGTCCAGGGCTTCACGCGACGCTGAACCCCAAACCCAGCAGGGCCCTCACCTCGGGCAGCTGCTCCAGCACTTGCCCCAGCAGGCGCGCGCAGGGCTCCAGACGCTGCAGCCGGCGCTGCAGCCGCGCGCGCTCCCGCTGCAGCTCCTCCAGCTGGGCCCGACGCCTCAGCGCCTCCGCCTCCTGGTGGCCCGCCAGGTGCCGCTCCTCCGCCGCCCTCCGCAGTGCGCGGCTGCGCCGGGCCTCGGCGTCCTGAGGAGGGATGGAGAGGAGGTGAAGACCTCCAGGACTGGGGAGTCTGCGGAGTGGAGCTGAATGCATCCAGTCCGCCCCAGCATTCATTCACACTTTGAGTCCTGAGTTTCCAACAGGTGGCCCGCGGGATTCCAGCCAGAATCTCTGATTTTGGTCCCTCACTTCTCTTCCACTCTTTTGAAAATATTGCAGGCAGTGCGTGTCTATTCCCCACCACTCCTTTTGTGTTGGTAAGCCCACTTTGTAAGTGTATGCGATGTCTCTGGTCCCTATAGGATTGTGATTTTGTGACCCTCTGCCCTACCTTCCCCCAGCAGTGTCCACCTACTTGCAAAAACTTTTCAAAACGGACAAAGGACCCCTTCAGCTCCTGCTCTTTCTGTTCCAACTGTTCCCATCGCTGTTTCAGGGATGCCCTCCTGGTCTGGAACACCTGGGGGGGTATTGGGGGAGGTAAGGAATAGGTATTTGGGTGTGTTTGGGGGTTCAAAGCATCCCACGCTTTCAGGTTCACGCTTAACTTCTCTCATCATTTGCCCTTAATCTTGTCGCTGCACTGTTGCTCAAATCCACCCCTGGCTCCCACCACCCATGATGAAGCCCAAGTTCCCTCTGCGTGTTAGCATCTCTGCTTTTCCTCCCCGCTTTATCTTTCCTCCAACACTGCCTTCCAGCCTCTTACCCACCTGTGTTTTGTCCTTGCCTTCCAGTATTTATATATGCTGTCCCCTCTGCCTGTTTGTCCCTTCTCACCCTGTACCCCTTCGCTGGATAAGTGGTCTTGCCCCACAGCCATCCCTAAGAATCACTTCCTCCAGGAAGCCCTCCGTCAATGACCACCCCTCTGTAGAGATGGGGGCTTTCTCTGGGCTCCCACAGACCCTACTCAGTGCTTCCCGCCCTCACAGCAGTCACCACCTGGACACTTGTCTGTCCCCTTCTCTGTACTGTGAGCCCAGGAGGGCAGGGACTGTGGTGAGACCTCTAGACCCCAGTGTGGTGCCCTGTGCACAGTAGCTACTCCATACATGTTTATTTGCACTTCATTTGATCCCCATTTGACAGATGAGGAAACCAAGGCTCGAGATGGTGACTTATTTATCTTAGGCTTTGTACTAATAAGTTGGCTCCATCACTTCCTTTTTTTTTTTTTTTTTTTTTTTGGCTGGGGTCCTCGAACATTTCAAGGGCTGCACTGAGTGTCTCACCTCCTTCTGGGCCTGAAGGCCCTGGTCTGCATCCACTAGCTCCTGCTTCTTCTCCAGGAGACGCAGCACCGGCGGGATGTGGTCCACATTCTGCTCCAAGATCTTCCTGGAGGGGCTCAAAGAGGAGGTGGCGGTGAAGGAGGCAAGACTCAGGACCCCCAAACTCCCCACTGGTGCCTGAAATGCCCCCATTAGCCACCTCCTAGCTGTTGACTTTTTCATTTATTCAACAAATTGTCCTGAGCACCTACTTTGTGCCAGTCACTGTTCTAGGCACGGGGGAGGGGGGTAACAGTAACAGTCCTGAAGAAGAAAACAATCCCGGCCTTCCAGGAGAGGGCATTCTGCTAGTGGCCACAGAAAAGAAAGCTAATAATAATAAATAATGCTAGGACGTGGCAGGTGCTATGATGAAAAATTCAGCAGACTAAAGGAAATCTCCCCATAGGGAGAGAGAAAAGTCTCTGGTGAGGCATTTGAGCAGAGACTTAAAAGGAGAAGAGGGAGTGAGCCAAATACTGTGGGGAACAGATTCTAGGCTGAGGGAATGGCCAGTGCCAAGCCCAAGGGAAGTACCTTGGTGTGTAAAGGAGCTGCCAGGAGGTGTAGTTGGAGGGGAGGTAGAAGGGAGCAGAGAGATGGGAAGTGAAATCAGGGAAGTGAGGGTCGGACAGTGGTGGGCCACGGAAGACTTTGGCCTTGGCTCTGAGTGAAGTGGGAAACGTGGGAGGGTTTGGAGCAGGGGAGGGACGCCTTCTGGCTGCTGTGGGAGCTAGGGCAGCAGGAGGGGCAGAGCAGCTGAGGGGGACCAGGGACAGGTCACAGGATAATGCAGAGGATGCCATCCTGATTTGGGTGGTTGGAGTAAAGAGGTAAGGTTCTGGATACCAGTGGAGATCATAGCTGACAAGATGACAGGGTGACAAGGGGGTGAGAAAGAAGTCAAGGGTGCTGGAAAGATGTTGCTGATGGGAGGCTGAGTGGGGAGCAGGGGAGATCAGCTCTTTGCTAAGGTCAAGTTGAGATTGAGCCGCCTGTTGACCTCTGCAGGGAGGGTCCGGAAAGAGGCTGGGATCCAGAGCCAGGCTCGTAGGGGAGGAGGGACTGGACACAGCCCCACAGGGTTGGCTGTATGGGGAGCAGAAAGGATGCACTAGCATCCCACTCTGCAAGGTTTTCTGGCTCTGGTCCAAGGAAACCCTCCCATTTTACTGATTCTGATTCTGAGACTGGGACCTCCAGCCACACTGCTGAAACAAGGCAGACACAGAACAAGCTTCCCCCACTCTTCCTTTAAAATGCAGTGGGGAGTTCCCCTTTTTGCTCAGTGGGCTAAGAACCTGACTAGTATCCATGAGGTTGTGAGTTTGATCCCTGGCCCCGGTCACTGGGATCCGGCATTGCCATGAGCTGTCGTGTAGGTTGCGCACATGGCTTAAGGATCTGGTGGGGCTGTGGCTGTGGCTGTGGCCAGCAGCTGCAGCTCCAATTTGAACCCTAGCCTGGGAACTTCCATATGCTACAGGTGCGGCCCTGAAAAGCAATAATAATAATAATAATAATAAAATGCAGTTTGCAGGGAGAGGGGGCAAGAATTCTAAGAGTAATTCCTTCCCAGCTTGGGTCACACGATTTAACCTCAGGTGATATCAACTAGGGGTGGGGATTGGGAACAGATTAGAGATCTGGGCCATTGACTCCGTTCTGCCCTAACTAGTCCTACGACCTTGGCGAAATTGCCATTTCCTTTGGATCCTCAGTTTCCGCCTGGGGAAGCCAGGACCCAGGAGTGGGGGGAAGGGATGGGCCATCCCACTGGCTCCTGCCCCCCTTTCAACCCTCCCCACCACTCCACGCCACTCACAAAGGCAGTTTCTCTTGCGAGGTCAATCGGAAATACTCTTCCCAGGGTATTGCCATTCTGCCAGCAATTGCCCAGGTACCTGCTCTCTTTCTGGAGTTTTGCGCTAGCCTAGGAAGCCCTGGGGGTTCTGATGGAGGGCTCTCTTGCTCTGTGCTCCCGGAAGGCAGCCACCCAGCCGGCCTCTGTTGTCCAGGCAACCAGCAACACAACATTCCATTGCCTGCTAGAGGCGGAGAATCCACCCCGAGAGGGAGAGGGAGGGGGCTGCAGGGAGGGGAGCAGCTTCTGCCGGTTCTGGAGGAGGCTTTAACTCCCAATCTAAATTGGGGCACAGTGAATAGGACATGGATCTCTTGGCCAGGAATCTGCCCCTCTTGGTGCCCTATGTCTGGTCAAACCTCTGCTTGGGTGGGGCCTCACTAACGTGGCCGTGGGTGCAGCTGTCCCCTCAAATGAGCACCTACTGTCTGCCAGGTCCTTGCGGAGTGGGGACAAGGTTCTTGGCAAGGTCCAGAGGGCCTACCATGTTCCAGCCCTTTGAGGGTCAGCTCCTATTGCTGGAGGTGGCACTAACCTGGTCTTGTCTCATGGAGCCCCCAGCCTGGTTAGGGACATAAAGAGCAGGGGCCAACAGCACTACTTGGTGGAAACCAGCTTGGAAGAGACCTCTGGATTTGGAGGGTGGGGGTAGGGTAGGGGTGACATAGTTTAAGCAGTTACTCTGGGTCAGACACTGAACTGAGCACTCTACCTACAGTATCTAAGTTAAGCTTTTTTTTTTTTTTTTTAATCTTTTTAGAGCTGTACTCATGGCATATGGAAGTTCCCAGGCTAGGGGTCAAATTGCAGCTGCAGCTGCTGGCCTGCGCCACAGCCACAGGAAAGCCAGATCCAAGCCTCATCTGCGACCCACACCACAGCTCATGGCAATGCCGGATCCTTAACCCACCGAGCAAGGCCAGGGATCCAACCCTCATCCTCATGGATACTACTGAGGCCATGGATACTACTGAGCCACGACAGGAACTCCTCTAATTTAATCTTTAAAACAGCACTGCAGGGGAATTCCCTGGTGACTGAGTAGGTTAAGGATCCAGCGTTGTCACTGCCGTGGCTTGGATTGCTGCTGCGGTACAGGTTCAATCCCTGGCCCAGGAACTTCCACATGCTATAGGTGTGGCAACACACACACACACACACAAACCAGCACTGCAGGGGATGGTAATGGGGAAAAGTACCCAGAATAATACTCCAGATACTCATGGGTCCTCCAACTGGAAATAACGAAAAAAAAAAGCGTCTCGTGGAGTTCCCATTGTGGCACAGCAGAACCGAATCCAACTAGTATCCATGAGGACTTGGGTTCAATCCCTGGCCTCACTCAGTGGGTTGGGGATGTGGCATTGCCATGAGCTGTGGTATAGATCACAAAAGTGGCTTGGATCCTGCTGTGGCTGTGGTGTAGGCCAGCTCTGATTTTGACCCCTAGCCTGGGAACTTCCACATGCTGCAAGCGCAGCCCTAAAAAGCAAAAAAAAAAAAAGGCGTCTTGTACTCTTAGCTTCTGACCATTTTATTTTTCTGTTTTAAATAATTTATTTTTTTCCACGCAAGGAAATATATTTTCTTATTGGAGAGTAACGCTGTTAAAAATTTACTGTAGTTACTGTCATGCCTACATTGCTTAAAACAACTCCCAAGCATTTTGGTAGAGCATACTGAAAAGAAAGACAGAGCTAAAATAATGTACATTTATCTTTGAGCATTTTGCATTAAATTGCACATACTATCTTTCTGCCTATATTGATGTGAAGTGACAAGATTCATGATTTAATTTTTCTTAGTTTAAAAAATATTGATGTAGGATTTACATAAAGTTCATTTTTTCCCCACACACGATTCTATGGGTTTTAGCAAATGCATAATGTTGTTTAAACACAACGGTCAAGATGTGAAATATTTCCATCACCCCCAAAAAGTCCTCATGTCGGTTTGTAATCAGCTCTTGTCCCCAACCCAGCCCCTGGCAACCACTGACCTTTTCTCTATTGCTCTAGATTTGCCTTTCCCAGAATGTCATCAATGGAATTATACACTTTATAGCCTTTTGAGTTTGGTTTCTTTCACCTAGCAATATTCATTTCAGATTCATTTCATATTGACGTGTGTATATTAACGTGTATTTTTCATGGCTGAGTAGTATTTAATCACATACTGCCATTTATTTATCCTCCACTTGGGTTATTTCTAATTCTGGGCAATTATAAATATAGCCTGTATTCATGTGCAGTTTTTCTGTGTGAACAGAAGCTTTCATTTCACTTGCATAAATACGTAGGAGTAGGATTGATGGGTCCTATAGTAAGTGCATGTATAAAAAACTGCAAACTTGTTTTTCAAAGGGGCTGCACTGTTTTTAGATTCACACTAGCAAGGCATGAGAGTTCTGATGGCTGCATCTCCTCACCAGCGTTGGTACTCTCAATTTTTGTAAAAGTCACTCTAATAGATGTATAGCTGTATGGATGCAGCTTTTTAAATGTACAGGTAATTGTAGATTCCCATGCTGTTTATACAGTAAGAAGAGAGCTCATGCTGCTTCATCCAGTTTCTCCCGATGGTAGCATGTTGCACAGCTACAATCCAGGATCCAAGGATCCAAGCCCCAGTGACCTACACTGCAGCTTGTAGCAAAGCCAGATCCTTAACCCACTGTGCGAGGCCAGGGATGGAACCTGCATCCTCATAGATACTAGTCGGGTTCTTAAATTGCTGAGCCAGGATGGGAACTAGTTTTTTTTTTTTTTTTTCTTTTTTAATTAAGAAACTGACATAGTCTTTTCCAGAATGGCTGTAGTATTCTGTGTTCCCACTAGCGATACATAAGTGATCCACTTTTTTTTTTCCTGCATGCTTACTGTCATCACGATTTTTTGTTTTAGCCCTTCTGATCAGTGTGCATCCATAACTCCTTGTGGTTTTATGTTGCATTTCTCTACTGGCTAGTGATGATGAACATCTTTTCATGTGCTTATTTGCCATCTGTACATCCTCTTCAACAAAATATCTGTTCGTGTCTGTTGCCTATGTCCTAATTGGATTTTTTTTTTAAACTGTCAGGTTTTGAGTCTTCTTCTGATCCATGTCTAGATGTTCCAGATAGCCCTCTGTTGGGTGTTTCCTCTCAGTCTGTAGCTTGTCTTTTCATTCTCATCACATGCTCTTTTGCAGTGTTTTAAATTTTGATGAGGAGTTCCCGTTGTGGTTCAGTGGCTTAAGAACCCGACATAGTGTCTGTGGGGATGCAGGCTCAATCCGGAATTGCCCCAAGCTGTAGCACAGGTTGCAGACACGGCTTGGAACCCGAATTGCTGGGGCTGTGGCGTAGGCCGGCAGCTGCGGGTCCAATTTGACCCCTAGCCTGGGAACCTCCATATGCCTTGCGTGCAACCATAAAAATAAGTAAATAAATAAATAACAAATTTTGAGGAGGTCCAATTTGCCACTTTTTCCCTCATGGGTTGTGCTTTTGGTGTCGAGTCTAAAGTGGCTTTTGAACTCAGGCTGTGTGGCTGTGGAGTCCACCCTCTTAACCACAGCACTCCAGATACAGTTGAGCCCGTTTTGGATCTTTTCCTCCTTGGCCCATTCCCTTCCCTTCCTCCCCAGAGGATGCCATCCTTTTGAAGCTGGTGTGCATCGTTTCCTTAATTTCTCTTCTTCTTCTTTTTTTTTTTTTTTTTTTTTTTTTTTTGTCTTTTTGTCTTTTCTAGGGCTGCAACCACAGCATATGGAAGTTATCAGGCTAGGGGTCCAATCGGAGCTGTAGCCACCGGCCTATGCCAGAGCCACAGCAGTGCAAGATCCGAGCCATGTCTGCGACCTACACCGCAGCTCATGGCAATGCCAGATCCTTAACCCACGGAGCGAGGCCAGGGATGGAACCTGCATCCTCATGGTTCCCTGTCGAATTCATTAACTACTGAGCCACGACAGAAACTCCCTAATTTCTCTTCTCTCTCTCTCTTTTTTTTTTTTTTGTCTTTTTGCCTTTTCTAGGGCCCCTCCCGTGGCGTATGGAAGTTCCCAGGCTAGGGGTCCAATCAGAGCTGTAACCGCAGACCTACGCCAGAGCCACAGCAACTCGGGATCCAAGCCGAGTCTTCGACCTACACCACAGCTCACGGCAACACCGGATCCCCAACCCACTGAGCAAGGCCAGGGAAGAACCCACAAACTCACGGTTCCTAGTTGGATTCGTCAACCACAGAACCACGACAGGAACTCCCCTTATTTTCTCTTCTTTTAGAGGGCTTTTCCCCCTGATGTTTACTAAACACCTACTATGCTCCAGGCACTGTGTGAGGATTCAGCAGTGGCTAAGACAGAACCTGCCCTCATGGGGCTTATGAGCTAACAGGGAGGCCGGATGAATCAAATCACCCTGCAGGTATGTCATTGCATGCTGATGGGGTTGCCAGCAGAGGTGCAGAGTGCAAGAACAGGGGAAGGGAGGCCTCCTTGAGGAAGCAACACATGAACCCAGACCTGAAGGATGAGGAGAGGGGAGGCATTGTATTCCCAGTAAGTGCAATGGCCCTGAGGCAGGCGAATGTGGCCCCTCCTAGGAGAGAGCAAAGGTGTGTAGGTTGGCATGCAGAACCCTAGGATGATGGGGCAGGCCAGGACTGCATAAGGCCAGGAAAGGGCAGTACCTGGGCTGGAAGTGACAGGGGACAGAGGTTCAGGAGAGTTAGGTGGCTCCTCCAAGGATACGCAGGCTAAGAAGTGCAGGGCCCTGGGGTTTGTTATGTAGAGGTAACTCAATCCCTGCTTTGGTACTACTTACAGCTGAGGAGGGGAGAAGGTCCTTACACGAATCACTCATCTTCAGAAGGCTAGAGCTGTGGCTTTAGCTCTGCGGCCAGCTGATCCACCCCCCGGGGCCTCAGCATTCCTCTCTGTTAGATGGGCCATTGCTCTCAAGCCCTTTCAGGGCTCCCCTGCCATGCTGCTGAGGCAAGGCCTCCTGCTTGTCTCTGTCCCAGTGTCCCAGGGGATGGTTGCGTGTGGCTGCTGAGTGACAGCCAAACATAACTTCTCAGCTGGCCTTGCCCTTGGCCACAAGCCCACAGGCTCTGGAAATATCCACTCTCCTGAACCCCACCCCCAGTCTCGCTTGGGCGGCTTCCCCCTTCCTACTTCTCCATTCCAAGGAGGGGACAGGGGAGAGTATTTTGAGCAAGGAGGAAGCTGGGGTGCGGTCTGACAGACGGACACCTTGTCTTCAGGCTGTAGGAGGAGGGGACTTACTGGCCCTGCTTCCTCGGCAGCCAGCCTGCCAGCCAGCAAGAGGGGGTTTGGAAACTCTGCCCACTCCTCCCACCGCTGCCTCCTGTCCCGCGTGGCTTCTTGCCCAGAATCGTGCCCGGTGCTCACAAACGGGGCTTTGTGTTCCCGAGACAAAGAACACGCTCCTCACCCCAACCTGGGTCAGGACTGGTCTGCCCTGCCCTGATCTTGGCTTCAGAAGGGACAGTGACACTTCCCAGCAGGGGAAAGTGAGGTCTAGAGATGGACAGGTCCTTGGAGCCAGAAGAGAGGTCTGCCTCCTGCTTTGGGGGTGAAGGGGGAGCAGAGAGGTGATAATTGGCAACGTGAAGGCACGCACCCTAGGGAAAGAAGGAAGTAAAAAAAAAAAAAATATGACCATTATCACAAGGAGAGAGGCCAGGTTCCAGCCCTCGAGGGAACTGAATTCTATTTAACCCCGAGAGTGTGTTTTGAGTCTTTCTTATGTGCCAAGCGGTGTGGGAGGCACCACATGAATCAGACACTGTCCCTGACATTTAGGAGATAAGACAGCATGTAAATCACCACGAAACAAGAGAACCAGAGACCAAGGTCACAGAGCGGTGCCAACGGGGTAGGGAGTGGGGGTGGTGGTGGGGGGTCGTCGCTGGCTTCCAGCCACCTTCCAGGCTTCCCAGAGGCAGCGAGCAGAACTGCAAAGCCAGGGCAGTGGGTCTTTCAGAGACAGGAGGAAACACAAAATATTCTGTGATTATAAAAGAAGCACATGCCATTATGTCCAAGAAAGACCTCCTGTTCCCCTGCATGCTTTATCGTCTGCATATCACTTTGTTCTTTCCACTGAGAGCATGTTCTTAACTGCCTGTTACTTTTGTCCGCACCACCCTCCCAAGAGCCCATGAGAGCAGGGCTGGACTCTCTGTACCTCAGTGTATTCCCTACTGCCTAGTACATAGTAGGTGCTCAATACACGTTGTTAAGTAAGAAAAGAATTTTATATATACACATACATACACACACACATATATATATAATGTAAGCAAAAAATATATATAATAGATAAACATTTGTATATATGAAAAGGATTTTATATATATATAATACTTTACGGCATCATTATCATGCTGAATACACTATGTTTTTCATATGACTTACTTTCTGTTATTAAACTCTTTTCCTATCATTAAGTAGTCTTCTTCGAGAACATCCTTTTAAACAGCTATATAATATTCCATCACTTTGCTCTCACATGTCTGCACGCTCTTTCACCTCACCACTCCTAGTCTTCGTTTAATTGTATCTATGGGACTTAAACCACGAAATAGGTAGAAACAGGAATGCAAAGGCTTTCCCTATGGAAGGAACTGTTAGGGTGAAGGCAGTGTGGGGGGTGGGGTGAGGGGACTAAGAATACGGTCTTAAGGGTGTTGTATTCAGGTGTTAGGTGTTGTGTCTAGACGGCATGTGGCCAGGGAAGCCTGGGGCCAGTGGTGTGTTGTTAACTTGACTCTCCAAAAAAAAAAAAAAAACCCAAAACTGCAGTGTTTATTTGCTAATTTTCATGGTGTAGACGCTCCTACTGTGGCTGATTTTAAGTTCCTGCTGTGGTATTCATGTCCACATGCCTCAGGTGTGGACCTGATCCCTGGCCTGGGAACTCCACATACCATGTAGCAGCCAGAATAATAAATAAATAAATAAAACCTCTGCTGGAGTTCCTGTTGTGGCTCAGAGGTTAACAAACCTGACTAGTATCCATGAGGATGCAGGTTTGATCCCTGGCCTTGCTGAGTGGGGTAAGGATCTGGTGTTGCTGGGAGCTGTGGTGTAGGTCACAGACGTAGCTTGGATCCCGCATTGCTGTGGCTGTGGTGTAGGCCAGTTGCTACAGTTCCGATTGGACCCCCAGCCTGGGAAACTCTGTATGCTGAGGGTGTGGCCCTAAAAAGACAAAAAAATAAAAATAAAAAATAAAACCTCTGCTCTTAAATCCTGAGCTCGGGCTCCCCTCCCATTTGGCTTTATGAAGCACCTGTTGTGTGCATCCCCAGGCACTAGACTAAGTAGGGAGGAAGATGATGGTGAGTTTGTCTTGAAGAAGCTTAAAGGAAGGGGAAGGGGAGGCAGCTAACCATTTCTTGAGCACCTACTCAGTGCCAGGGAACGATGTCAGGTGCCTTACACAGCCGTCTTCATTAATTGTACAACCGTCCTGTGAGAAAGGCGAGACCCTGTGTGACAGCCCAGGCCTGGGCACTGATGAGCCTGCATCTTCCCTCCTACATGGCCTCTAGCAGGTCACACTCCGTCTCCAGGCCACCTTGCTGCCCTCTGTACAGGAGCTGCCCTAGGAGATGTCAACCCCTCTGTCAGTTTCAGATCAAAGCTTCTCAGAACAACAGGAAGTGGCCCAGCCATTTGGAGAGTATGGGGATTGTGGCCACAGCCCCAGGCGAATTACAGGGTCAGATGCCGGATATTGGCTAGGTGACAGAGCTAGCTCCCTGGAGGCCTGGCTGGCACAGTCTGCAGCCTTTGTAACCCTCTGGGGGCCTGGGGAGGAGGGTCTGGGAATGTGACTTCATGCTCAGCTCCAGATGAGATGGCTTGGTGGCGGTTTGGTTGGCATCCCAGGTGGCCCCAGGGCAAGGCCCCCAGGTTCCATCAAGGGTCCCTGGAGGCTGGAGAGCCTGGAGTCTCTTTTTCAGAAGAAAAGTCCCTGGAGTCTCTTTTTCAGAAGAAAAGTCTTCGCCAAAAGCTCCCACCTAGGTGAGGGGCCCAGAGAAGGGCAGGACATCTGTCTCAAAGTAGCAGTGACATAACAAATACCGTCTTCCTAGATAGGATCTGGGGTGACTGATAAAGATTATGAGAAATCTTTAACTCTCAGGGCTGTTCTGGATTCAACCCTGGATCAGCCCTCACACGTGACTGGAGGATGCTGCCATACTTTGAAGCCTTTGGGCTGGCCCTGCTAGACCAGTTTCCTAGTTGGGGTAACTGAAGTCCAGCCTTTGGAAGTTGGAGGACTCACCAGACAGCGGCCATAGAGGAGAGAATTCCATTGATCTGAATCCCTCAGCGACCTGGCCAGGGTGCTGAGCAGGAAGTTAAGGACAGAGTTAGGGAAGCCAATCATGAGGCTGCCCCCGTGGCTGGGCTGGGCCCTCCCGGAATTGCCAGTCTGGGCGTTGGCTCCCAAACTCAATCAGTAGGCCCTTCCCATTGGTGCCTAGCCCTGGGCTGACCTGACTGGAGTGAGTCAGGCCTGCTGCCAGCCCTTCTCAGGACTCTGAGGCAGGTAAACAACAAACTCCTGGGGAGAAATGGTGTAGGTTTCTGCCCTGGGACAGACCCTTCCGCTCACAGCATCTCATTTAAAACTCCAAAAATGTACAAACCTGGAGCTGTGGGAACAGAGAAAAAGGGGAAGAAAGCCTCTGTCTGGTGTGGAGGACACCCCAGAAGACTTCCTAGGACAGGTGACATTTGTGCTGTGCCTTGAAGGACAGTAATGATAGCAAACCCTTTTTGGAGTCACTGCTGTAGTGCAACAGGATCAGCAATGTCTTGGGAGCGCTGGGGCTCAGGTTCGATCCTCAGCCCAGCACATTAGGTTAAGGATCCAGTGTTGCAACCTGACTAGGATCCATGAGGATGCGGGTTTGATCCCTGACCTCACTCAGTGGGTTAAGGATCTGGCATTGCCTTGAGCTGTGGTGTAGGTCATAGATGTGGCTCAGATCCAACACTGCTGTGGCTGTGGCCGGCAGCTGTAGCTCGGATTCAACCCCTAGCCTGGGAACTTCCATATGCCATGGGTGCAGCCCTAAAAAAAAAAAAAAAAAAAAAGGATCCAGCATTGCTGCTGCTTAGGTGGAAACTATGGCTCAGATCTGATCCTGGGCTGGGAACTCCAAATACCCCGGGTAGCCAAAAAAGAAAAACAACAACAGCAACAAAACCCCACTTTCTGAAAGCTGCTTATGTGCCTGTCGGTGTTCTGAGACCTGTATCTGCTTTATCTCATCTAATTCTCTCAAACCCCTGTGAGTGGGATACTGTACTAATTAATGTATGAAGAGATGAGAAAACCAAACCAAGGCACAGAGAAGTTAAGTGACTTGCCCAAGACCACACAGCTACCACGTGGTGGAGTCAGCATTCAAATCCAGAAAGGCAAATCAGTTACTGACTGTAAGACCTTCCACATGCTGTTTAATCCCGCTGAACATTCCTTCTTGTGTCCATACACTGTGGGCAATTGTACAGCAGTGAGTAGCACATGGAGTTATTGTGAAGACGAAGAGGAGATAATCCCTGTAAAACGCTTGGAACAGTGTCTGGCACACAGTAAGTGTTCCACACCTCTAGATGACTTTTATCATCGCTGTTGCGGTTATCTTCACGTCTTCCCCGCCCCCTCCGGCCGCGACTTCCACCCCCGCAGTGCCAGCCCGTGACGTGGGATCTGCCGCTCGCACAGTCTGGGTTTAATTGGAAACTCAGAGACGTAAGGGGATATACGAGGCCCCTCCCTTGATTCTGAACGAACCCCCGGGGAAGGTGCGACTCTCTAGTGACGCCACACGCGGACCTCCGATACTCCTCCGGGACAGGGCACTGAGGTCTGACCTAGAAGGCAGTGCCGGGATGGTAGGCAGGGGAGAGCCGGGGAGGTGTGAACAGGTTGGAGGGAGGACAGGCAAGGGACATACTGTGTCTTCTGAGCCCAATGCCAACTCACCAGGAGCCTGTGGCCACGCCCATCATGGCCGTGGGCCGCTCCCCACCTGGTAGTCCCTGCCTCCGCGCGCCGGGGTCTCGGCTGCCTGGGCGCTCTGGCACGCTTGGCTGGGGTGCCGGCAGAGGGCGCGCGAGGGGGCTTGGGAACCGACGGGCGGGGGACCCCGCGGGAGGAGGGATTGAGGGGAGGGCCCTGGGCGGCCCCCTCCCGCCCCCTGCCCCCCCCGCCTGCCCACCAAGAGCGTCAATCTAGAAGGCGAGGGCTGGCGGTGTACCCCCGCGCTCTGCCGGCTCGGCGCCTGGCTCCTACCTGTAGAGTTCGGGGGGGCGCCCTTCCGCGGACACCTATCTTCTCCTTCGGAAACCTCCCGCCCGGCTACCCACGTCTCGGACAGGCGGCCCTGGGACCCCGGGACAGGGTGCCAGGCTCGCCGCTGGTGACATGTAGACGCCCTACCAGCCGCGGTCCAGCCTCGGATCTTGGGCGTCCTCCTGACCGGAAAGTTTGGGGCTGGGCGCCATGGCCAAGAGCAGCTCCCTGAATGTTCGCGTGGTGGAGGGCCGGGCGCTGCCCGCCAAGGATGTGTGAGTACCCCCGGGGGCAGTCGGAGATGAGGGGCGTGCCGGGCGAGGGTCGCCCATTCTGCGTGCCAGGGAAGGTCGGTGAAGTGGGCGGGAGATTCCTGTCTAGGACCGAATACTGTGGCAGATTCATTTTCATGGGGCACCAGGCCCCATGCCCACCGCTGTCCTGGTGGGAGAGAGTGCCCAGACTTAGCAGATGTCCTGCTCCGCCCCCAGGAAGGGGTGTCTTTGTTTCTGGGATGTATTAATGGGGGTCTTCCAGGGCTTCAGCCCTGGGGATTAGAAGGTGGGATTCTGTCAGAGCTCGGGGGAGGGCTGGGGGGAGGCTCTCTTTCTTAGTCCTGGCAGGTGTTGCAGCTGGGGCTTCTCTAGGCCTGGGTGGGCATCTGTTAAGAGAACCCTGGGGAGGAGCCCCAGAGGGCCCGGAATGCAGGTGGCCACAGCATTCCTCTGTATGCATCTGGTATTTAGTTTTGCAGAGTGTCACCAGGTGGCCCACCAGCCAGGGAGAAACTAAGGTCCTCTTGACCCAGAGCCCTAAGCTTCCCAGCCAGCATCTCCCAGCCCAGGGTGGGCCTTCCCTGGATGCTAAGCCACTTGAGGAGCCAGCTCCCCACTGCAGCCCCCTCCCCAGCAAGGTGCGATGGGGCTGGAGGACCCTCAGACTCTCCTTAGTACTACCATTCCTTGGCTGTGCTTCCCCAGAGCTGAGTCAGCAGTTGCCTAATCAGCAGGATGGAGGGAGGGGTCTCCTTTCTGCTTGGCCTGGAGCCCAGAGGGGCTGTGAGGGTGTCAGCACCTCGAACATGTGTGGGATCCTTGGCCAGACATTGCCTATATGACCTTGAACCTGGGCTGGGTCTGGATTTCCCATCCAGGCAATGGGAGCTCTGGACAGGAGTCTCCAAGCTGCATGCAGCTGGGAGGGTGGAGAACCTCTTAGGAATTCTCCATGGCCAGGGTGAGCAGGAATGTGGATACTGAGCCTTTGCACAGGCTGGAGCTTAGCTGTGCCCTACCTAACTCCCAGCGCTGTGGGCTTCCCAGCAAGAAGTATCCCGCCTTTGGTTTTATGAACCTCCTCCCTCCCCAACTCTGCAGCTGTCAAGGGGGAAGCTGCTTAGAGCAGTTCGAGCTCCCCCCATCCTCATCACCCCCGCTAAACATGCACCTGAGGAAAGCAGAGAGCTTGCCTGCTATGCAAATGCAGCATCTGGACAAGCCCCCTGCCTCCCTCATTCTGAGCACCTGAGAATAAACAATTCTGGAACTGCCAAAGCAATGAGGTTAGAGGATCTGGCAGCCGCTGGGGGGCTGAGGTGGGGAACCTTCCAGAAACCGGGCTTCTATCTCCCGGTGCTCTGGCCCCTCTACCAGCCCTGGGTGAGGGCCACAAGGGAGTGGCAGGTGTTGTTCTTGGACCTGGACACAGCTCTCGGGGCTCCCTCTGTGTCTCTTGGGGAAGGAGTTGACTCATGCCTGGTTCCTGCGTCTCTTGGCCACCCTCCTCCCCCAGGTCCCGGGCCAAGGAGAGCTGTGGGGTGGGCCACACCCCAGAACCATGATAGGGAGGAATCACTAAGCCCAGCTGGGGATCCAGCCACCCTGCCTCAGTTTCCCTTGCTGTTGGCACCCTTCTTCAGAGGGGCTCTCTAAAGCATACTGGGATCTCCGTGCCCGTGGGGACTCTTGGATGGGTGTCTCATCCACGTATGTCTCTTCTTTCCCTCTCCTAAGGAGAGGGCCCAGATTCTTCCTGAAGCCTCCCCAGGTTTGGGAGGGGTCCAACATAGCTGGGGAGGAGGCCTCAGCTGATAATTTTAGAGTTATTATTACTATCATTAGCAATAGCAGCTGTGGTGCAACGGGATCAGTGGTGTTTCTGCAGTGCCAGGACACAGGTTCAATCCCCAGCCCAGCACGTGGGTTAAAGGATCTGGCATTGCCACTGCTGTGGCGTAGGTCTGCAGGATCTGATCCCTGGCCCTGGGAACTCCATATGCCATGGGGCAGCCAAAAAAGAAAAGACAAAAACAAAAACAACAGCAGCTGTATGTCATCGAGGGTGTCCTATGGGCCAGATCCTCTGCTTAAGATTTTCTATAGTTCTATTAACATTTTCATGTTAGGAATGGGAAAACCAAGGTTCAGAGATGCAAAGTCACTTGCACAAGGTCACACAGCTGAGATTTGAACCCTGACTGCCCCCATTTGCCAACCAGACTGGGCAGGCAATAGCCAAGGGGCCCGCTTTCCCACGTTTGAGTTGGAGCAGGGGCCATGGGAGAGGCCAAGGGTCTGGAGAGATCGAGGGTCTGCAGGGGGGTGGCCCCCCCTCCCACCACCATCACCCCTACCTGATAGGAGCCTGATAAGGCCCTTGTGCGTCAGAGCCCTGGAGCTGACGTGCTTGGCTCCCATGAGGGACCCAGGGGTCAGGCCGGTGAACGGGAGGGGGCGTGGCTCCCAGCCCTTTGCTAGTGGATCCCAGCCCATGTGCCCCACATCTGCAGCTGGGGAAATGGAGGGATGGGAGCCTGCCTAAAAGAAGCTCAGGATAGAGGACCCAGAGAGAGCAATGAGATCGAGGGGGTTACCCAGCCACGAGCATCGGGGTGGGGGTGGAGCCGGATGGGAAAATTGAGACCCCCAGGGTTATTCAGCCCAACGGGTTTGGTAGAGATCCAGGTGGTAAAACTGAGGCCTGGGGCGTTACGCAGAAGGGAGTTCAGAGATGAAACCAGAGAGACACTTGGAGGCCCAGGACACAACCAGTGTAAGGTGTTCAGGGATGGAGAGCAGATGGGGGGTGGAGGCACCCCCAGGGAAGGGAGCTAAGTGAAGGAGTCCAGAGAGGAAACTGAGGGGAGGGGAGAGCTCAGTCAGCAGACGAGGTTGAGCCAGCTCCTTGTGCCCGTGTCCCCCTTCTTGGGAATCCCCAAGGCATTTGCAGATCAGTGACAAACTGCACCCAGAGGGTGGCAGAGAGAGGAGGGGGGCATGGAGGAAGGGACCCAATTTGGAAGGGATCCTGAGCTTGAGTGGAGGCAGCATGGGTTGAGAACATGTTTGCTGAGCTGCACAGACCTAGATTCGAATCCTGGCTCTGCCCAGGGGTGGAGGGATGGGATTGGAGTGGGGATACAGCTCTTCCCCCAAGGAGCTCAGAGTTTGGAAGTTGTAGGGAGCTGGGGAGACAGACACTAAACACAGAGACAAACAAGGGAGCAAGATGATTTCACGGTCAATTTTACACTGTTCACTGTCAGAAGATCAAGTGATGATCAAGGACCGCCTCTCTGAGACGGTGACTTTTGTGCTGAAGTTTGAATGACAGGAAGGAGCCAGCCACGACAGGATCAGGAACAGAGCAGGTGTCTTAGGCAGGTGGAACAGTAAGTGCAAAAAGGCCCTGAGGCTGGCCTGAGCTTGTTGGAAGACAAAGGAAGCCTGTGCAGTGGGCGGGGTGGGGGGTGGGGGGAAGAGATGAGGGCCTTTGGTGGATGGACTAGTAACTCTTATTATGAAGGGGGGATGGAACTGGCTTTGGTTGGCTCTTGGCTCTCAAGGGGCTGCAGCCCATCTCTCCTACTGGTTGAGTTTTGAGGTCTCGGTGTCCTGGGCTGTGTCTGCTGTGAGAGCATCTGCTGAGTCCATCCCCGCTGAAAGCTGAGCTATGGGGAGTCCCCTCCAGGGAAACTCCCAGTGAAATGCAAAGCTGGAGAGGGCAGTGCTTACCCCAAGGGCGGCATTCAGGCACCTGTGGGGAGAGCATCTTACCATGAATTATCGCATTAGCATCTTCAGCTCTCCAACCACCCTAGGAGATGCATGATAATTATCACATCTGACTTACAGAGCAGAGAAACTGAGGCCCACAGAGGGGAGAGGACGTGCCAGGGTTCCACGGTTAGGAAACTTGAAGCCAGGACAGCATGTCCTCTGGACCACAGCTTTGGGCTTCCTCAGACCCGGACTCCAAATTTTTTTGGCTTCATGCCTCTCTCTCCCCCTCTCTCTCTCTCCTCTCTCTCTTGTTCTCTCTTGCTCTTGCTCTGGCTCTGGCTCTGGCTCTGAATCTCTTTTTTTGACTTTTTTTTTTTTTTTTTTTTTTTTGCTTTTTAGGGCCATACCTGTGGCATATGAAGGTTCCCAGTCTAGGGGTCGAATCGGCTGGCCTACAGCACAGCCACAGCAATGCTGGATCCTTAACCCACTGAGCAAGGCCAGGGATTGAACTCACATCCTCATGGATACTCAGTGGGAACCCCTGGCTTCAGGTCTCAATGTCCTCTTTCTAAGGTTGGAAGCCCGGGGGCCATTCAGGGAGGTCGGACACACAGTGGGTGGCCTGGGCAGCCATGACATCATCCCCCAAGGTCCTGTCTCACTAGGATTTGCTGTGTGACCCTGGGCAAATCCCTCCCCTCTCTGGGCCTTAGTTGCCCCTATCTGTAAGATGAAGGCAGATTGGGACCTCCACCCAGGGCCACCCTCTCAACCCCACTCCCAAACTTCCTCCCTCCGCAGGTCTGGGAGCAGTGACCCCTACTGCATCGTGAAAGTGGACGACGAGGTGGTGGCCAGGTGAGGAGGGGAAAGGCCAGGCCTGGGGCGAAGGGAGAGGGCGGGGGCTCTTTCTGGACCTGGGCAGTCCAGGCACAAGAATTCAAGCTGAAAAGAGCACCTGGCAGTTCCCTCTGTGGTGCAGGGGGTTAAGAATCTGACTGCAGCAGCTCAGGTTGCTGCAGAGGCGCGGGTTCAATCCCTGGCCCAGTAACTTCCACATGCCACAGGTGCAGCCATTAAAAGAAAAAAAGCACCTGGGGGAGGGCAGCGCTTACCCCAAGGGTAGTAGACTCTTGGGCTTCACTGTGTGTGCTTTGTGCCCTGGCCACAGGGGTGGACGGCCCAGTGGGGGCTCCCAGCTCCTCTCTCCCTCAGGCCCTACCAACGGGTCCACACCTTCCCACTGTCCTGACAATGTCCAGGCCATTGTCCTGGGGGCTGACTCAGCCACTGCCAGACTGTGTCTTCCACAGTGGCCTCCTGGGGGCGGGCATCTCACGCTTGGCTGGGCTGGCTGGTTCCGGGCCTGCTGGGTGCTGCGGGCACTGGTGTTATGTGTGTGTGTGTGCATGTTCACCCATCTGGGTCTGCTTGTGAGTGTGTGTGTGGGGGTGTTGGAGGGCTGGTGTGAATGCCTGTGACCACTGGTGCATGTCCGTGTGGGTGTGGAAGCTCACAGGTTCAAGTGTACCCATGTGTGTGTGTGTGTGTATGTGTGTGTGCACACATGGGCTGCCATGGACACACATGTGTGTACCAGTGCCTGCTTATTTGGGTCCCCAGGTGCCAGTGTGAACACATATGAGAATGTGAAGAGGTTTGGTGTGTGAGTGAGTCTCGGGCGGGGGTGGAGTGGCATCGGGCTGAGCTGTGCTTGGTTGCCACCCCCGCAGGCTGAAGGACAGCGCTCAGCCCCCGCAGGCCTGAGGGGTGTGGGTAGGCGGGGGGCTGAGGCCCCGGTTCCTATGGAGACAGCAGGATTCAAGATCCTCCTGGCGTCAGTACTGGTCCAGATGGGCCAGGAGCTGGGGGCAGGGAGCCTGTATGGAGGAGGGTCAGCCTGCTGCACCCCAGGTGTCCCCCTCCATCACTGTCTCCTTGCTCATACTGACCTCTTACTGTCTTCTGTGACACCGCCCGCAAACCCACAGACTGATTTTCTGTGTGACCCCAGGCTGCTGTTACTCCCTCTCTGAGCTCTGAGAAGCCTCTCAGCTCAGGTGCTGGGGCACCTAGGGCACCTTCCAGCTGGGAAGAGGTCGGGGTAGGGGAAGGGTGTTTGGAAAGAAGAATCCATCTGATGATAGGGCCCTGGGCTGGGCTGTGTGTGTGTGTGTGTGTGTGTGTGTGTGTTTGTGTGTGGACACACACACGCATCCCAATGTGGGAGAAGAAAGGACTAAGGCAGTGGCAGGTGTGCACCCCAAATTTTGCAGCCATAAATTTGAGTGTTTTCACCAGGCAAAGTAGGTTCTTTATTTCCCTGTTGGGTAAAGAGAAGAGCAGGGGTGTTCGGGTGAAGATGTGTGTGTCCTTTTCTGAGTCTGTCTTGGTCCCTAGCCTCCCTGGGGCTCCCCCTTGCTTACTGAGTGCTCTTGCCCCTGCTGAGTTCATGGTCTCCTGGCCCCTCATACTCTCCTGCCTCCCACCCACCATCTTCTTGTTCCTCAAACTCACCAGGTTCATGCCTGCCTCAGGGCCTTTGCACAGGCTCTTTCAGCCATCAGGAATAGTTGCCCTCATCCTCTCCCCCAGCTCTGCCTGACTAGCTCCTGCAGGAAGCCTCTCCTGCAGAATAGGACCCCTTCTATTCTTACCTTCAGACCCAAAGGGCACTCCTGAACTAACCAATCACAGGACGTCTCATAAGGGCTTGGGAGGGAGCACCTGTCTGCTGAGGGGGGCTCTGTGGGGGTGGGGACCTTGGCACCTCTTCCTCTAATTCTCCATAGCCTGCAAGGCTTGGCACATAGTCAGGGTAAGTGTTTATGGAGTAAGTGAATGGATGGATGGATGGATGGAATTGTGTGTCTTGTCAGTTACCATGTGTTTGTGTGATTCTCTGTGTGTATGTCTGCTGTGCATCCCTATATGTATTCGAATATGTATCAGTGTGTGCTTCCATGTTCTGGGCATTTCCTTTGTCTGTGTATCTGTGTGCATGTTTCTGTTTTCTCTTTGTGTGTGTCTGCATGTGTCTGTGTAAAAACACATAGGTGTGTTTTTGAGGCTGTGCATGTATATCTGTATATACGTGAGTGTGTCTCTGGCTTCTTTGGTATATTCGTGAATGTCTCTGTTGCAGTATGTATCCTTGTGGGAGTGTATGTGTGTGTGTATTGAGGTCTCTGGGTGTGTGTGTCAGGGTTTGTGTATATATTTGTGTGTATCTCAACGCCTGGGTTCCTGGGTATATGTGAGTATGTGTGTGTGTGTAGCTGTGTTTGAGGAACTCTGGGTGTGTATGTGTCTGGACCCCTGGTTATATGTGCGTGTGTCCCCAGGTATCTTCTGCCTGTGTGGCCCCAAAGCCCCCAGGCCCCTGTGTTCCCTTTTGCAGGACAGCGACCATCTGGCGGAGCCTGAGCCCCTTCTGGGGGGAGGAGTACACAGTGCACCTGCCCCTGGATTTCCACCATCTGGCCTTCTACGTGCTAGACGAGGATACCGTGGGGTATGTGTGCTGGGGACCTAAGCCAGACATCTGTGGGAAGGGGGGACATCCCAAAGCACAATACCTCCCACCCAGCCGTTGATGCCTGTCCCCAGCACTCCATGGGTGCGTTGGGGGTCCCTGACTTGGACCCTCACCTTCCTGCCTTTCTGCAGGCACGATGACGTCATAGGCAAGATCTCACTGAGCAGGGAGGCCATTGCAGCTGACCCCCGAGGTGGGTGAGGGGCAGGAGCCCCCAGCCGGGCAAAGGGAAGAGGGAGTGGCATTTGCAAGGGCAGAGCAAGCAGCACTGGGGAACACAGAGCCTTCGGTACAAAATTATTTTGGTTGTTGCTTTTGTTTCTAATTTAATTTAACTTAATTTTTTTTGGCTGCACCCAGAAGTTCTCGGGCCAGGGATTACAACTTAGCCACAGCAGCGACCAGAGCCACAGCAGTGACAACACTGGATCCTTAACCTGCTGCACCACCGGGGAACTCCGTTTGGTTTTAATTTTAATATGGTTCATTTATTGAGCAATCAACTTATTTACGTAATTCAATATTCCAAAGGTATAGTTAACCTGTCCCTCTTACGCTAGCTACTCCATTCTCATTCCCAATGTGGTCAGTTTCTTGTATGTCTTTCTAAGGACATTTTAAACATATGTAAGCAAGTAACAATAGTAATAGTGGCAAACACTTATATAGTGCTTACTCTCTGCTGCACTCTTTTGAATGCTTTACCTGTACTGATTTACTTAATTATTTCAATAACCCTAAGAGATAGGTACTCTTGTTCTGTCCACTCTATAGGTGGACAAACTGAGGCAGAGGGGATTAAATAACTTGCCTAAGAGCACAAAGTTATTAAGTGGGACCGCTGGGATTTGAACCAAGTTGTCTAGTTCCGTCGTCTGTGCTCTTAACACTGTACTGTATATGTTTGTTCTCTGTGTATAGGAATGGTAGCCCATTAAACTCACTGTTCTGTAGCCCATCTTTTCTCCTCACCATGTGTCTTGGAGATCTTTCATTATTGGTGCCCCTACAGTTTCCGCATTCTTTGATCTTTGTATGACTTCATGTGCTCCATTGTCTGGATATGCCATCATTTATTTGGCTAATTCCATGGTTTTTTATCTTTTTCTTTTTCTTTTTCCCTTTTTAGGGCCACATCCGCAGCATGTGGAAGTTCCCAGGCTAGGGGTCAAGTTGGAGCTGTAGCCACTGTCCTACGCCACAGCAACACCAGATCTGAGCCGGGTCTGAGACCCACACCGTAGCTCATGCAAACACTGAATCATTAACCTACTGAGGGAGGCCAGGGATTGAACCTACGTCCTCATGGATACTAGTTGGATTTGTTACCGCTGAGCTCCCACCTTTCATTTTTTATTTTATTTTGATTTATTTATTTATTTTTCTTTTTATGGATGCACCCACAGCATATGGAGGTTCCCAGGCTAGGGGTTGAATTGGAGCTACAGCTGCTGGCCTACACCACAGCCACAGCAGTGCCAGGTCTCAGCCGCGTCTGTGATCTACACTACAGCTCATGGCAATGCTGGATCCTTAACCCACTGAGCAAGGCCAGCAATCGAACCTGTGTCCTCATGGATACTAGTCAGATTCGGTTCTGCTGAGCCACAACAGGAACTCCCACCTTTCATTTTTCAAACATGACCGAAATGTGGGGGTGAAGTTTGTGAGACATCATGGCCATGACAGAGGGCAGTGAGGGCTAGTGTGGTTATGGAAGGCTTCCTGTAGGAAAGGGATTGAACTGGTTCTTAAAGGTGCTTTGGCAAAGATGCTAAGGCACATCTCTATGGATTTTCTTTTAAGGTCGGGCATAGGCCAGGCCAGATGGAGTATTTGGTGGGGGTTGATAGGAGATGGCTCTAGGTACCAAGCCAGAGGCTGGAGTTTCTTCTGGAGGCACTAGGGAGTCACTGATAGTCCTTGAATAAGACAGTAAAGAGATTGGAGCCATATTATCAGAGGATGGAGTGACAGAAGTGATGAGATACATTTTCAGAAGACTTCTGTGCTGCTGTGTGGAAACTGGGTCACAGTGGGACAGAATAGATGTGGGAGGTCGATTCGGTGTCTGTTGCAATAATCAAGTGAGATGACATCCTGGACTTGGGGTTAATGGTGGAGATAGAGAGATGAGATGGAATTTACAATTCCGCCAGCATGAGGACTAGATCCTCAGAAGCGCCCTCCTGCCATATATCAGTGAGGTCCTGAATTAGAATGGGATTCCTAATACATTGTTGGATGCATGTAAAGAAGGAAGAAACCCTCAGTATTATCCATCCCCCCCCCCCGACCCCTGCCTGCGAGTCATGAGCTAAATCCTAACGGGGAGTGGTGAGCAACAAGCAAGAGAGCAAGGAAGGATTTCCCTGCAAGTAAATGTCAATATCAAATCGACAGTCATCAAACAGACTAAATCTTGGGCTAAGGGGAAGGCAGATGTCACCAAACCTGAGAATTCCCCATTAGACTGAAACCCTTAAAAAAATCCTAGACTAGTCACTTATGATGGATCATGATAATGTGAGGAAAAAGAATGTATATATGTATGTGTGACTGGGTCACCTTGCTATATAGTAGAAAATTGACAGAACATTGTAAACCAGCTATAATGGAAAAAATAAAAATCATTAAAAAAATATATTTTTAAAAAGGTCCTAGAATAAGTAACCATCACTCCTTTCCAGGGATAAGCATCCTCATGTCAAATTTCCTGTGGAGCAAGCTCAAACAAACTTTGACTTCACAATCAAACATCACCACACACACAAGGAAGTGAGCCACCATGAACAAGAGTCAGCAGAAACAATGACCATATTTAGACCCACAAAGACTTTAGATTTTGTAATTATGATATATAGAATTTTTAAAAATTCAGTAGGTAGAAAGTTCCCTTGCTGTGCAGCAGGTTAAGGATATGGCATTGCTGTAGCTGTGGCGCAAGCCACAACTTCGAGATGGGTTTGATCCTTGGCCTGCGAACTTCCACAGGCTGCAGGTGCAGCCAAAAAAAAAAAAATTCAGTACATAAGATGCAATCACCAGAAAGAACCATCAATAACCACAATAAATTAATACATTAAAAAAATAGACTGACTTGCACAACATTGTAAATCAACTATACATTAATAAAAATACATACATAAATAAAAATAGACTGACTTGGAAAAGAACCAAATCAAACTTTTAGAAATAAAAAGTACAATTGTTGGCATTAAAAACTAAATGTCTGGGAGTTCCCTGGTGGCTCAGCAGGTTAAGGGTCAGGCATTGTCACTGCTGTGGCTCAGGTAGTTGTGGTGTCCAGGGTTCAATCCCTGGCCCAGGAGTCTCCTCATGCTGTGGATGTGGCCAAAGAACACAAAAAACAAAAAACCTAAGTGGCTGAATTTAACAGCAGAGCATTTAGAGCTGAAGTCAGAATTAGTGAACTGAGAGAGAGATAAAGAAATTATTTAAATTTTGACCCAGAGAAATGAAAAGGAAAGAATAAAAGAGAAGTTCAAGACATAGAAAATAATTGAGAAGGTCTAACATCCATTTAATTGGAGTCTGAGAAGAAGAGGGCAGAAAGAGCTGAGAAGAGGAAATGATTTTTAAAAATTGATGGAATTTTCCAGAACTCAAGGAAGGGCGTGGTTCTGTAAGTAGAAGCAGCACAGCTTGTGCTAAGCAGGATTAAAAATAAAATCTTTATCTAGACACATTGTGGGGAAACTGCAGAAAACATCAAAGACACAGTCCTTAAACTTAGAAAAGATAGATCATTCACACGAGATCAATTATTAGGCTGAAATGACTTCCCAGTGACCATGGAGGAAACTGGAAGTCAGTGGAACAATATCTTTAAGGTGTTGAGAAAGGAGTTCCCATTGTGATTCAGTGGAAATGAACCTGACTAGTATCCATGAGGACTCCAGTTGATCCCTGGCCTCGCTCAGTGGGTTAAGGATATGATGGTGTCAGCAGCTGTGGTATAGGTCTCAGATGTGGTTTGGATCCTGAGTTGCTGTGGCTGTGACATAGATTGGCAGCTGTGCCTCTGATTTGAAATTTTTTTTTTTCTTTTTAGGGCCGCACCTGTTGCATTTGCAGGTTCCCAGGCTAGCGGTCGAATCGGAGCTGTAGCTGCTGGCCTACACCACAGCCACAGCAACGTGAGATCCGAGCCTCATCTTTGACCTACACCACAGCTCATGGCAATGCCGAATCCTTAACCCACTGACCAAGGCCAGGGATCCAACCCCAAACCTCATGGTTCCTAGTCGGATTCATTTCCTTTGTGCCACGGTGGGAACTCCCTGATTTGAATTTTTAAGTGAACTTCCATATGCCGGGAGTGTGGCCCTAATAAGCAAAAAATAAAGTAATAATAATAAAGTGTTGAGAAAAATGAGAGGGAGAGGAAAAGAGGGAGAATTTAAGGTTGAGATTGAGACTGATATAATTGATTCAGGCAGAGAGCCTGAATCCTATCGGAGACAAGAATGCCCAAGATTTTCTTTTTCTTTTTCTTTTCTTGGCCACCCTTCGGCATATGGAGTTCCTGGGCCCAGGATCAGATCCAAGCCGCAGTTTCAACCTACACCGTAGCTACAGCAACTCTGGATCTTTTAACCCACTGTGCCAGGCCAGGGATTGAACCTCTATCCTCACATTGCAGAGACACTGCCAACCCCATTGTGCCACAGTGGGAACTCCTGCCCAAGATTTTTTTTAAAAGGGAGAATCTATTGGGGCTAAATGATGGAGGGCTTCATATACCAGAGTGAAGAGTGTAACAGTACATGGTTAAGGGCATTGGCCCTAGAACTCTACTGCCTGTGTTTAAATCCTAGCTCTGCTGTTTCCCAGCTCTGGAGTTGTATTCAAAGCTCTTTCCTCGCTGTGCCTCATTTTCCTTCTCCGGAAGTGGGGATAATTACAGTACCTACATCAGAAGGCTAACAGAAGTCCAGGACTTAATGCTTTTTTAATGGTAATTGAATTTTTAAGTTAACACAATGCTGTCAGTGCTTAATGAATGCTAGTGCCTATGCCCTCCAGGAATTGATAGCTGGATCAACCTGAGCCGCGTGGACCCGGATGCCGAGGTGCAGGGTGAGATCTGCCTGGCTGTGCAGATGCTGGAGGATGTGCGGGGCCATTGTCTTCGCTGTCATGTGCTCCAGGCCAGGTATGGTCATGATGAGAGGTGGGGAGGATCATGATCTGTGAATGAACAGGAATCCACTGGGTCTTCCCAGCTGCCTTGAGACCACCTCACTCCTGGGACACTTCTGGGCTCACAACCAGGATCCCTTGTAGGTAGACAGTCTGAGCTCACCAGGTGCAAATTTCTTGGGTTAAAGCACAAACACAATCTTTCATGGATCCCCAGTGACCAGCTAACAAAGGCCAGATACTCAGGATGACCAGACAGATGAGTATGTAGGTGTATTATCAAATTGTAAGTGATAGACACCCAATTCATACTGGCTTAAACTGATTGGCTCATATGAATGACATGTAGCTTCAGGTATGGCTGGATCCAGGTGCTCAAACAGTGATATCAGGAATTTGTAGACACAGATTCCTGGCCTGTCTTTTGTATTAACTTCATCCTCAGACAGCCTTTCCCCAGGTATGAGCAAAGATGACCCCAGCAGCCCCAGACTGGCATCCTCCCAACTTGGCAGCTCCAGTGGGAAAAGAACTTCTGTCTTTCACCATTTCCAACCAGCATCCTGGGATTGATTCTCATTGGTTCAGTCTAGGACACATGCCCATCACCGAACCAATTACACTGACTCTGATTGGTCAGGCCTGAGTGTAAGCCCATTCCTGAAGAGGGATCAACACACCTAAGTCATGTGGACTGGGAGTCGGGGAAGGGGGGGGTTAGGTCCTGTCCCAAAGAAACATCAGAAGGAAGACAGATGCAGGATCAGCAAGGCCCACAGATGACCCTCCAGAGGCACCAGCTCCTAGGATATCCATCTTCACTTCTCTCTTTCTCAGCTCCCTCATCACTCAGTTTTCTTAAATACTTTCACTCATTTCCCCCCTCCCATCTCCTATCTTGCTTTCTGCCTTTTTTTTTTTTTTCACACCTTACCATCTCGACCCTTACTTTTAAGCTAGTCCTCACCTAGGTTGGGGGATCTCTATTTCTAGTTTGCTGTGTGACCTTGAAGCCCTTTCTTGCCCTCTCTGTGCCTATACCACCACCTCCAGATTTCTATCCCCAGCTGGGACTCCCTGGAGTCTGGGTGGAGTAGCAGGCAGACAGAGAACAGGCAAAAGGACTTGGTATGGGGTAGGGACTCCTCATCTGCTCTGTGCCCATGGCCTCCTCCCCAGCCACAAAGCTGTGCAGGATCCTTGCAAGAGGAGAAGGACAGATTCCTGTCGCTTAGCAACTGGGTTGGCTCCTAGGAAACCAAAGAAGGCTTTGGATGCCGAGCAGGGGTGGGAGAGAAGCAGCAGGAAGAAACAAGCAGCCCCTGTGTGTGCAGGGATAGTGTCCCTGGATTTGGGGGACCTTGGGAAGGAGGGATGGGGGAGGCTACCTGGGATGAGACTTTGGGTTGTCATGACAATCGGAGGCAGGGGGTCCCTGCCTCATGCCTTTTCTTGGGTTCTAGGCAGGGAGTGGGCATGAGTGTTTGTTGAGTGAATGAGTGAGCTGAGCACTTCTTGCTGGCTGCTATGCTAAGCCCTTGACACATAGCATCTCATTTAAACCTTGGCCCTGTGAGGTTTGTCTGTAGTCACCCTGGTATTCCAGATGAGGAAACGGACACTCAGGGAGGTGAAGTGACTTTTCCCATTGTCACCCAGCCAGTGAATGGGAAAGCCAGGCTTTAAACCCTGGCATCTGGCATCTGGTCTCCTATCTAGGGGCTCCAGGGAAACCGAGGCTCCCTTTCCCGTCCTCACTGCACCTTCACCTGCTGCTTTGTGATGTTGAACTTGACCTTTCTGTGCCTCAGTTTCCTTAACTAGAAAATAGAGGCATAGTAGTATCCTGGTACGGTAATGTGAGTCAACAATAAGATACCAGGTTTGATGGGCCTGATGAGGAATGCTCCTTCCTGGGTCCCTACAATGGGATAGTTTGTTGCCTTGGAAAACAGCAGCATTTGAATGGTCTACCCTGAACCCTTTTTCCAAGGTCCAGCTTGGGTCTTGGTCCTCGAGGTGCCTGTGTCCCCCATTCCTTACCTCATCTGTCCCCAGGGATTTGGCCCCCCGAGACATCTCCGGCACGTCTGACCCATTTGCACGTGTGTTTTGGGGCAGCCAGAGCTCAGAGACTTCGGTAAGTGGTGGGGAGATTGGGGCATCAGGAGTCTTTGGAACAGCCACTTAACCTCTCTGAACCTCAGTTTTCCCATCTGTAAAATGGGGACAACAATGGTCCCACTTGCTCTCTCTCTCCCACTCCCTCCTCCCCCAGACCATCAAGAAGACACGCTTCCCACACTGGGACGAGGTGCTGGAGCTGCGGGAGATGCCAGGTCCCCCAGCCCCGCTGCGGGTGGAGCTCTGGGACTGGGACATGGTTGGCAAGAATGACTTCTTGGGCATGGTGAGCACCCCCTCCTGACACCCTTCATGGCTCCCTAATGCCTCCAAGGGGGGTGGGGGGATGGGCTGGGCATCCTGGGGCTTGGAAGGGTAGCTGTTAAGGCTGCCTCTTCAGGTCTCCTGGCCAGGCCTGAGTGATGGAGTCCTATTGTCCCATTGGTGCGGGAAGCTGCCCAAGGTCACAAGGTGGGCCCAGATTCTTATTCTGGGATGAGAGTACCCAGGATGACTATGTGCTAGTCCTGTGCTAAGTGCTTCTCCAGCATCATCTCATTTATGTAACTGACGGCCACTGCAAGAGGCTCATTTATGTAACTCTGATGGCCCCATTTACAGCTGGGAAAACTAAGGTTCAGAGAGCATAGGCGGCTTTCTCAAGGTCATATGACTAAGACATGGCCGAGTCAAGATTTGATTTCAGGTCTCTCTGATGCCAGAATCTAAGTTTAACTTTTACTCCTGGAAGCGCTAGGGCTCAGGGTCTTTCTTTTGGAACTCAGTCTCCCCATCTGTAAAATGGGTGTGATTTTTCTTGCTTCTCAGTAATAGTAGTGGATGTCTTCTCAGGGCTGACAGTTTTTTAAAGGAGGCAAGATTAGAGCAAATAAGAGGGAGACTCAGTTATACACTTCTGGTGGGACTGTAAAACGGTGCAGCTGCTTTGGAAATCAGTCTGACAGCTCCTCAAATGATTAAATAGAGAATTACCACGTGACCCAGCAATTCCTAGGTGCATATCAAAGAGAAATGAAAACATGTATCCACATAAACATTTTTATGTTAATGTTCATAGCAGCATCATTCATAATAGCCAAAAGTAGAAACAACCCAGATGTCTATCAACAGATGAATGAATAAACAAAATGTAATGTAGCCACACAATGGAATATTATTCAGCCATAAAAAGGAACAAAGTACTAACACATGCTACAACAGGGATGAATTTTGAAAACCCACAATGTTAGGTGAAAGAAGCCAGTCCAGAAAGCCCTACATATTATAGGATTTAATTTATATGAGATGTCTAATATGAACAAATCTATGAAGACAGAAAGTAGATTAGTGGTTGCCAGAGGCTGGGGGGTGGGGAGCAATTACTAATAGATACAGGGTTTTTTCAGAGGGGGAAGTTGAGAACTGATAGAAAATGGTCTGAAATTAGTGGTGATGGTTGCACAACTCTGAGTATACTAAAAACCATTGAATTACACAGTTTAAATTGGTGAATTGTAGGGGATGTGATTATATCTCTGTAAATTTGCTATCTAAAAAGAGAGGTGGGTGGGGTTTGGGGGCCTCCTGTATTATCTTTAAGCCCTCATTTTTTGGCCACACTCACAGCATGTGAAAGTTCCCCAGGCCAAGGGTACAACCAGTGCCACAGCAGTCATTTGTGCCACTGCAGTGACACCTCTGGATCCTTAATCTGCTCCACCACAAGGGAAATCCTAAGCCTTTTGAGAGATGCAAGTTTTGTCCCTAAACAGAGCTGAAAATACACTCAGCCCAGACATGCTGTCTCTAGCAGCTGCGTGACCCTGGGCAAGTCACTCTACCTCTCTGAGCCTTAGTTTCCTGAGGTGTAAATTAAGTGTTCCCTGGAGGCCCTGGTTCCCTGGCAGGAGCTAATAATTTGGGAATGGGCGAGGGTGTGTCACTAGGGTTGTGTTGACAGGATACAGTGGGGGAGGAAGAGTGGCCCTTGGTGGGCCATGCCACCCTTCCTTGGGTGGGAGTTCTTCCAGGACCCAGCAGGGCAGAGCTCTGCTTAAGGTCTGTGTGTCCCCCCCACAGGTGGAGTTTCCCCCGCAGGTCCTGCAGCAGAACCCGCCCAATGGCTGGTTCCGCCTCCTGCCCTTTCCCAGAGCAGAGGAGGATTCTGGGTAAACGTGGGTGTGGAGGGAGGAGGCCGGGCTGGGTGCCATCTTCAGCCTGTGGGCCAGTTCTCATGAGTACCCACATCAGCCCACACACCATCATCATGTCACTTCATTCATTTAACAAATGTTTGTTGAATGTCCCACGAGGTGCGTCTACCTGTGTCCAAATAAGTTCACGTTATTCCCATCCACCTGCGAAGATGCCAGTTCACACTTGATGTGGATGCAGAACTTCGGGGCCTCCACATCCGTCCACCCCTGTTCACACTGTTCCTGTATCCGTTTGTTTACACTGGCCACCTCTTTCTATACCAGCCAGATCTGTTTACACTGCCTGTGCTTGTCCATTCCTGCTTATGCCTGTTGTTGCTATCTGTTCATACCTATTTATACTGGCCAAACCTGTTCACACCTGCCCACACCCGTCCACACCTGTCTCGTATTACAGATATCCATGCTTTTCACCTGTGTTCACACCTGCTTGTCTTGGCTATCTGCACCTGCCCATACATACTTACGTTTCTTCTCTGTGATCTGGCCCTGGCCAGGGGGAACCTGGGTGCTCTGCGGCTGAAGGTACGCCTGACCGAGGACCGTGTCCTACCCTCCCAGTACTACCAGCCACTCAGGGAGCTTCTCTTGGAGTCTGTGCTGGGGCCAGCAGAGGTGGGTGCGTGGTGGACAATTCCACGGAGGGTGTGTAGGGATCTGGATCATGGGCTCCCCCTGCCTTGAGATCTCTAGCTGAGCTCTTCTGCTTTGGAGTCCCAGGGCCCCAGGCCACTTCTCTTGCCTCTCATCTTTGCCTAGGAGGATGCCGCTAGCCCCCTGGCTGTCCTGGAGGAGCTGACCTTGGGGGACTGCCGCCAGGAGCTTGCCACCAAGCTGGTGAAGCTCTTTCTCGGCCAGGGTCTGGCTGGACCCTTTCTGGACTACCTCACACGGCGTGAGGTGGCACGGACCAGTGAGTTTACTGTGTGACCCCCAGGTAGCACTTCCCAAGGATGGGTCTGCTGAGGGTCTCTGGGAGAGAAATTGCGGGGGGGGGGGTTGGTACTCAGGCAGAGGGCAGGCCCACTGTATCTCTGTGTGTAGGGGGCAGGGGTCCTTGTGCTGGGTACCCCTAGCCAGCTGGAAGCATGGTCTTGGGTTCTGGCCCTGGTTTTGCTGCTCATCAGCTGTGTGACCTTAGGCCGCTCACGTAACCACTCTGGGCCTTTGCACTTTGAATGGAGTTGATGTTGCAGGGCTCCTTGAAGTCTGAAGCTGGAAGAATTATGACTCCCCCACCTTGGGTGGGCAGATGAGGTGAGATGGATCCAGCACCCCAAATCTCAGCAAACACTTCCCTCTGTCCTCCCAGCCGACCCCAACACCCTCTTCCGTTCCAACTCTCTGGCATCCAAGTCAATGGAGCAGTTTATGAAGGTGAGTAGGTTGAAGGCCTGGCGGGGCCCAGCAGCAGCTTCCTCAAGGGAACTCCCCTCCCAGTGCTTCCTTGGACCCCAGAGCTTGGCTGGCCTCAGGTGGCCCTGGGTAGCCGAGCTGGGGTGCTGCTGGCTGGTGCCTGCCTCGCCCTGAGTGGCACCGCCATCCCGCCTCCCTCTGAACCTCTCCCTGCATGGTCCCCCTCCCCCCGCCCCCAGCTCATGGGCACGCCCCGGCCTGGCCCTCAGCCCCGTCCCGTGTGGTACCCTCCTTCCCCCAGCTCGTGGGCATGCCCTACCTGCATGAGCTCCTGAAGCCCGTGATTAACCGCGTCTTCGAGGAGAAGAAGTACATGGAGCTGGACCCGTGCAAGATGGACCTGGGCCGCACCAGGTGAGCAAGCCTGAGGGATGAACCTTCCACAGCCCCTTCACCTGGAGCCGTGCCAGGCTGGATCTGGGCCACTGCCACCCAACCCCTCCCTCCAGCACGGAGCCCTGCGTTGTACCTCAAAGCCTCTCCTACGAGCATCCAGCTCTTAGGCTGTGGGGTCACAGTGATTATGGGCTGGACTCTGAGACATGAGCTCCCTGTGTTCAAATCTCAGCTTTGCCATTGCTGGTGGGCAAGTTATTTCAACCCCGTGAATATCTACCTGATAGATTGTCTTGAGAATTAACTGAGTTATACACACAAAGCCCAGCATTAACTAATACTCCACAAGTAATAATTCTTTCTATTATTATTATTATTTTTTTTTCATTTTTGGCCTCCCCACAGCACATGGAGCTCCTGGGCCAGGGATCAGATCTGAGCTGCAGTCTTGACCTAAGCTAAAGCTGTGGCAATGCCAGAGCCCCAGGCCACTGCTGGGGCCAGGGAGAGAGCCTGCATCCCTGTGCTCCCAATATGCTACCAATCCCATTGAGCCACAGAGGGAGCTCCTAGTTATTTCTGTTATTGTTGTGGTGGTGGCCGAGACCCTTAGGGAAGGGCCTTGTATGGGTCTGTGAGCAGAGGTGGCATCTTGGTGACATGGGTTCAGGGAGCGGGGCAGCGACAGGAGTAGAGGGACCATTTCAAGCTTCCGTGGGTTCTTCCTTTCTTTCGAGGACTGTCCCCTCCAGCTGAGGTAGGCAAGCTTGTTCCTGCCCAGCCATCAGAGCTGGTTTCTGGGAAGTCCACTGGGGACCATGGTGGAGGCAGGAGAGGATCTTTCCTTTGCTCCAGGCCTTGCCTAGCATGTGCAGCCAACACCTTCCAACCACCAGTGTTCCAGGCAGGCATCAAGATCCTTTTTAAAAATGAGAAAACTGGAGCTCCCATCGTGGCTCAGTGGTAATGAACCCGACTATCCATAAGGATTTGGATTTGATCCCTGGCCTCATTCAGTGGGTTAAGGATGGAGCATTGCTTGGAGCTGTGGTGTAGATCACAGATGCAGCTTGGATCTGGCATTACTGTGGCTGTGGTGAAGGCCGGCAGCTGTAGCTCTGATTTGACCCCTAGCCTGGGAACTTTCATATGCTGCTGGTGCAGCCCTAAAAAGATAAAAAAACAAACAAAACAAAACGAAAAACAACGATGAAACTGAGCCCCAGAGAGGGGAGGTCACCTGCCCGAGATTGCACAGCTGGGAAGTTGCAAAGTGGGGATTTGAACCCAGGCCCTGAGCAGAAGGGCAGAGTTCATCTGTGAAACCCTAAGGGCTGGGTTTTTCCCAGCACCCCTGCCAAGTGGGTACCCACAGGGAGCAGGGGCTTCCAGGGATGTGGGCAGAGCAAGGTTGCAGGCAGGCTCTGGAATTGGTAGTCCTGAGTTCTAATCTCTGTTCTTCCACCTTTTTGCAAGGAGACCTCTCTGAGCCTCAGTTTCCTCCTCTGTTAAATGGGAACAATCAGGCTACTCAATTTAACATTGGGTTGCCATCAGGATTAAATGATTTAATGCCAGAGACAATTAGTTCAGGGTTTAGCTTGTTGGGTCCAAGGCACAGTGGGGCCATGAACCCCAGCCTGGCTTCCATAGAATTTGCAGTAATTCCTGTATGGGGACAGGAAGGAAGGGAACAGGATTATTGCAGATTGAAAAGTGCTATTCCATCATCCACTCAATGAAGCAATTGTTAAGCACCTACTATGTGCCAGCCACGGGGCTGAATGAACACTGAGTTCATAGCAGGGGACAAATAGACACAAATCCCTCTTCTAGGAGGAGACAGATAATAAGCTGAAGAAAAAGGCTTATTGTAGGCAATCAGTGGAATGGAGGGAGATAAAGTGAGGGAGGGACATGGGAAGTGCCAGGAGCAGGGGAGGGGGCTTGTAATATTCCAGAGGGTGGTTACAGGCAGGGACAGCCTCACAGGGGACATGGAAGCAAAGACTTGGAGGAGTTGAGGGAGTTGTGCACAGATCTGCTGGCAGAGTGTTCCAGGCGGTGGGGGGATGGCAAGTGCAAAGGCCCTGGGGTAGGAATGTCTGGCAGGTCCAGGCTGAAAATGCACTGAACCAGGGTCCATGATGCTGAGCAATGGGGGAGGATGGCCTCTTTAAGGGGGTGACTCCCAGCAAAGGGAACAGCAGGTACAAAAGATCCAAGATGGAAATGCTTCGAGTATTTAAGTGGCTGTGAGGGAGTGGTAGGAGGGGAGGCCAAGGAGATGGGATGGGAAGATGGGTGTTCAGTGGGGGCTGATCGGGGGTTTTGAGCAAGCAGGTGCCCAGCTCTGAGGCAGAGCCCTCTGCTTGCCCCCAGGAGAATCTCCTTCAAGGGTGCACCTTCCGAGGAGCACGTGCGGGAGGCCAGCCTGGGGCTGCTGACGGGCTACCTGGGGCCCATCGTGGATGCTATTGTGGGCTCCGTGGGGCGCTGCCCGCCCGCCATGCGCCTCGCCTTCAAGCAGCTGCACCAGCGTGTGGAGGAGCGTTTTCCCCAGGCGGAGCACGAGGTGGGCCAGGCGCTCCCATTGGGCAGATGGGGACACTGAGGTTGGGGCAGGGCAGTAGCTTGTCCAGAGTCATATGGACAGGCAGGGCGGAGGTGGGACAGAACCTGGGCTGCCCACGCTGAAGTAGTGTGTGTCTTGACAGAAGTGGGGACAGCATTCTGGCAGGAACTGGGACCCAGGGTGATAATAATAACAACAGCTTGGAGTTCCCGCTATAGCACAGTGGGTTAAGGATGCAGTTTGCTGTAGCCGTGGTGTAGGTTGCAGCCCTGGCTCAGATTCGATCCCTGGCCCTGGAACTTCCATATGCCATGGGTGTAGCCATAAAAAAAATTAGCAACTAACACTATATATAGCCCTTTCTAGGGGTCAGACCTTGTTTTACATATTTATTACCTCATCTAGTCTTCATATCCACCCTGCGAGGTGGGTGCCAGTATATTATTCCATTTTATAGAGGAGGAAACTGAGGCCCAGAAAGCTGAAGTTGCAGAGCTAGAAGTGAGTGGTGAGGGGGTAGGCACCCAACCAGGCCGACTGCTGAATATGTTCTCATAACCACCAAATAATAAGGTCTTGCACAAAGTAAGCACCTCTTAAATTCCAGCTCTTAGAGACAGAGAGGGAGAGAGAGATGCATAGCATTCAGTGGAAGACACTTAGAGTCTAAAAATTAATCTCTCATGTGCTTTTCCAACATGGATACAAAAGTTGAAAATCCAGGTGCTGTAGGGTTCAGGCAGGTGAGGTAATTGAACAAAGTGGTCAAGGTGTGGGGCAGTAGGGAGTGGTAGGGACTGTGGCCAAGTGGAGCTTCCACAGCTTGTCTTAAAAGGGCATCTCCAGACCGTCAATTATTGCCATGTAGGAATGGGAACCCAATATTGCCAGAGCTTTAGAGATTTTTGTTGTTGTTGAGCCAGCAGTCAGATTTTATGTGAGATATCTCATTTTTATTTTAATTTTAATTTTTGCTTTTTTAGGGCCGCACCCACGGCATGTGGAAGTTCCCAGGCTAGGGGGCTAATCGGAGCTACAGCTGCCGGCCTTTGCCACAGCCACAGCCATGCCAGATCTGAGCTGTGTCTGCGACCTACACCACAGCTCATGGCAACGCCGGATCCTTGATCCACTGAGTGAGGCCAGGGATCGAACCCGCAACCTCATGGTTCCTAGTCAGATTCGTTTCCACTGCTCCATGACGGGAACTCCGAGATGTCTCATTTTTAAAATTTCGATTCTGGAGCTCCCGTCATGGCTCAGCGGTAATGAACTAGACTAGTATCTATGAGCACGTGGATTCGATCCCTGGCCTCACTCACTGGGTTAAGGATCTGCATTGCTGCAAGCTGTGGTGTAGGTCGCAGATGTGACTTGGATCTGGCATTGCTGGGGCTGGGGCTGGGGCTAGGGCTGGCAGCTGCAGCTCTGATTCAACCCTTAGCCTGGGAACTTTCATATGCTGCGGGTGCAGCCCTAAAAGACCAAAAAAAAAAAAAAAAAAAAAAAAAAAAAATGGCACTAATTCACCTAACAACAACAAGGCAATACTTTGAGCCAATCATTGTCTGTTTGCAGCTGGACTGGTCCATGGGTTACCAGTTTGAGACCTCCTGGTTTAATGCTCAGCATGCCTTCTGACGTGGCTATCCTTGTCCTTGCTTACAAAGACATCACGTGAGGCTAGCTCTCATATAGTGGTGACATAATAGAAGTGCAGACTGGGGGTTCACGTTGCAGAAAGATCTATAACCTGCTGAAGGTTGGAGATGTAACGGCCCAACCCCTAGAGCTTGGGTTAGGAGGTCTTAATTATGCCCCACCTCTTCCCACTTCCTGTTGATAGACGGGGAAAGCCAAGGCCCAGAGAGGTGAGGCCCCTCGGCCAAGAGTTATGGGCTTGAGGCTAGGCCTCCCGACTCCCAGTGGCAATCTGTCTCTTCTCCCCTCACCCTTGCTGAGGAGTGAGCGCCAGGCCTCCAAACTGGGACATGGCTGACTGCCGCCCCGCTCTGCCTGGCTCTTGCCTGGGCTGTGGAAGGAGGTGCTAAGTGGGACACAGCCACGTGGCAGGGAGGAGGGGAGGGAAGAGGAGGCCAGCTCCCCAGGCAGCCTGGCTCTTGTGGGAGGAGCCAAAATCAGTGACATGCAAGTGTCCCCCGGTTCTTGGCCCCCACAGTGGGCAGAGGCCACAGGCAGGGAGAAGAGACTTCCTGGGGCCCATGAGGGTGGATGGGGTCAGGGGAGCCCAAGGGAGCCCCTTTCTCTGCCACTCTGACACCTGTTCCTCCTTCTCAAGAAAGGAGGAAGTTGGAGTTCCCGTTGTGGCTCATTGGGTTAAGAATCCATCTAGTATCCATGAGGATGTGGGTTTGATTCCTGGCCTTGCTCAGTGGATTATAGGATCCAGTGTTGCTGCAAGCCGAGGCAGAGATCACAGAGGCGGCTTGGATCCAGTGTTGCTGTGGCTGTGGTGTAGCCTGGCAGCTGCAGCTCCGATTTGACCCCTAGCTTGGGAACCTCCACATGCCGCAGGTGCGGCCCTAAAAAGACAAAAAGAAGAAGAAGAAAGAAAGGAGGAAGTTAATGAGCTGATGTCAACGGCTAAAATTACCCTGAAACTTGGCGGCCAGGGGGTGGCAATCTGGGGGGCAGTTCCAGGTTCCAGATAAGTGGAACCTCTGCCCCCACCTCTGGGCAGCTCCAGGAACCTGGGTTCCAGCAGGCTTCACTGTCAAGGCAGCAGTGCCCCAGGAAGTTGGCATGAACCCAGAGAGGGTATTGTCTTATGTGTGAATACAGCCCCTAAATAAACACTGCAGCACATCTCGGGCTAAATACAGCTGGTGAGTGTAAGGGGTAGGTGAGGAGCCATTTGGGGGGAGCCAGCACCCGAGATAGAGACACACCCTCTCCCTGAGTCCCCTCTGCTGGAGCCAGGGGGAACCAGCCTTACTTGAAGGTGGGCCAGGCCTGGGACTCCTAGGGACAGGCACCCTACTTTACAGTTTGTAGAGGGCAGAGGCTGAGGCTGGGGCCCAGCTGAACTGGGTTCATTACCGAGCCTCAGTTTCTTCATCCAGAAGATGGGGATAATCGTATATCCTCACGTTCGAGGAGTAAATGTGATAGCTGAGGCTTAGTTTCTGATATTCAGTAGCTAGTGTGGAGTGCAGGAGAGCGTGGAGAAGAGCAGAATTCAAATCCTGCCTGGGTTCAAATCCCAACTACCACTTAGAGCTGTGTGACCTTGGGCAAGTGACCTTCCCTCTCTGGGTCTCAGTTGCTTCCTCTGTAAAACAGAGATATAGCACCTCCTGGGGTGAGTATTAACTAAGCAAATGTATGGAGAAGTATTTGGCTTGTTGCTATCAATTATCCGAAATCACAGATCTGGGTTTGAATCCTGCTCCCTCTACTCCTCAGCTTTGTGACTTTGGGCAAGTCACTTGACATCTTTGAGCTTCTGCTTCCTCAACTGTAAAATGGGAATAATGATGATGCCTTCTTTATAGGGCTGTGCCCTTAGCACAGTGCTTGGCCCAAAGCAGACTCTGAGGATGTTTGGCTAGGTCTCACTGAGCAGCATGGGTGTTATTGCTCCAATTTTCAGGTGGGAAAACTGAGGCCGAGAGAGGAAGAGCCTCCTTGGCAGACCAGGTTGGCCTCCTGATCTGTCTCCCATTCTACTTCCCCTCTGCCACCAAACTAGTCCTTGCTGCCTCACTTTCCCCAGCTGGGAAGTGGATTTTGAGGACCCCTCTTACCTGCTGCTCCTCTCGGCAGGATGTGAAGTACCTGGCCATAAGTGGCTTTCTCTTCCTGCGATTCTTCGCACCTGCCATCCTCACCCCGAAGCTGTTTGACCTCCGGGACCAGCACGCAGATCCCCAGACCAGCCGCTCACTGCTGCTCCTTGCCAAGGTGCCGGCAGTGGGCCCCCATTCCTGGGTGCCCTTAGCCAGAGAGAAGCATGGGGGGAAGAGCTGGGAGGCCAGACCCATGGAAAACCCAAATGAGACCCAGAGAAATCTTTTGAAATGTCACCATTAGCTTTCCATTCTGAACGTGAAGGCATTCATTTCACTAACTTCCTCTTTGGAACAAAAACCTTCCTCTTCCAGGGAGAGGTGGAAAGCAGGCTGGTAGTCATTTATACCTTAGTATATATAAATCAGACAATCCTTTGCAAAGGGGCCATATGCTGAGATTCTAATGGGCTTGAGTATGCATGATGGGATCAAGCAGTCCTGGGTGGGATGATCTGGGTTCAGGAGAGGACAGAATAAAAGCACTGGGGGAGTTCCCTGATGGCTCGGCAGGTTGAGGACCTGGCAGTGCCACTAATGTGGCTTGGGCTGCTGCTGTGGCTTGGGTTCAGTCCCTGGCCTGGGAACTTCTGCATGCTGTGGGCGTGGCCAAAAAAAAAAAAGCACTGGGGATCTGTGCACAGAGAGGGATAGATATTGTCCAAAGCAGGTGCGGCTATGAGTTCTCGCCTTTCGTCGAGCACTGATTTTGGAGCCAGTACACCGGGGCTCTATTTGGGGTCTGCAGAGGGCCTTCCCCCCTGCAGTGACCCTGGCCCTGACATCCCCTGCTCCTTTGCTCCAGGCCGTGCAGAGCATCGGAAACCTGGGCCAGCAGCTGGGCCAGGGCAAGGAGCTCTGGATAGCCCCCCTTCATCCCTTCCTGCTGCAGAGTATTGCACGTGTGAGAGACTTCCTGGACCAGCTGGTGAACGTGGATGGGAAGGAGGGTGAGTTCCTGGGGCCCTGCCATGGCTGGCTTGTCCCTCCACTGGACCTTCAGCACCTGCCTTTCTTACCACCCCTCCCCCATCCCTTGCACTGAGACTGTTGCCCTGTAAGTCAGCTAGTCAGTCAACTAACATTTCCTGTCACATACTGTGCTGGATCCCAGAGATGAACAGACTCAGATTATTCCAGCCCATGTGGAGTTGTCAGCGGGGATTGTGAAATGGCATTCCCGCAATCGACAAAGACCTATGAAGTGCCTATTATGTAATAGATGCTAATCCAGGGGCTGGCGAAACAGGAGTGAACGAGATAGAAGAAACTCCTGCTGTCATGGAAGTTTTATTCTAGTGGAGACAACAGGCTATAAACAAGACGAATTAGCAAATCATATGGTGTGTTAGGGAGTGATACATGCTAAAGAGAAAAAATAAAGGAGGGAAGGGAACATTGGGCTGAAGGCGACAGGTCAGACTTTTAGAGAGGGTGGCCAGGAATGGCCTCCCTAGGGTGACATTAAAGACCTAAAAGGGGGCAGAGAGAAAGCCGTGAGGATCCTGGGGATGTGTTCCAGGCTAGGAACAGCATGTGCAAAGGCCCTGCAATGGAGACAAAGAGTGACAGTGAGGGGGCCACTGAGGAAGAATGAATGACAGGCAGTGAAGGAGCGGTGAGAGGGGCAGATCATGTGGGGTTGCTGGAAGGATTTTGGCTTCTACTCAGAGTGAATTGGAACCACAGGGTAATTTGGAGCAGAGGATGCGGGGGCGGGGGTGGTGGTAGGGGGAGTCTGCATCACACCGTGCGGCTCAGGTCAAGAGAGAGTTGGGTCTGAGTCACAAAGGAGCAACCTGTTGAATGTGGAGCCCTGGTTGTGGCCTAGTGGCGTCTCTGTGGTGCTGGGGGAGGGGGCTGTATCTGGACTCCCGTAAGGGTTGGAAGATCCAGGACATTCCCTGGACTGACTCCGTCAGAGGTGGCTGCCTCTGCTGGCTGCCTGCAGCTCCCTCAAGTTGGAAAGCGATCGCCAAGGCCAACTTTGGGCCCCCTACTCCCTGCCGCCCCCACCCCTCACCCCAGGCCTCAGGAATACCATTCCCTATGGAGGGAGCAAGGTCCAAAATCATTTCGTCCATCCCCTGCCTCTAGAGGAGCTGAGAACCATGCTCTACCCTGAGGCCCTTGGCAGGTTGAGCCTGGGTGGGAAGGGTTCACAGCACCCCTTCTCCATTTCCCAGAGGCTGGGGGCCCAGCCAGGGCCTTGGTCCCACCCTCAGTGACCGTTCGAGAAGGCTACCTGCTGAAGCGCAAGGACGAGCCCACCAGCCTGGCCACGCGCTTTGCCTTCAAGAAACGCTACTTCCGACTCAGCGGGGAGATGCTGTCCTACTCCAAGAGTCCTGAGTGGCAGGTGCGGCTCCCAGGGGTAACCTCCTCAAAAGAGCTGACTCTCTGTACCCAGGGGGATACTGAGGTCTGGGGGGTGGGTAAGGACTTGCCCAAGGCCTCGTGGCAGCTTAACAAGTCCCACCTCTAAGGCCGACTCTGCTCATACCTTTGGGGCAGTGTGGGCACAGGACAGGGACAGGCAAATACCTACACAGGCCATCAAATGCCCTTCAGAACGTACACCTGTGGTGGCCCAGATGTGGATGCACATAGGGCAGGGACAATGCTTAACCCCCTTAGGTGTGCCCACCTGGATCTCTGCCCATATACTGTAGAGACTCATGTAAAATTGGATCTGCTTACCCAGAGGTTCATGACTGCGAGTTCCCATTGTGGCTCAGTGGGTTAACAACCAGACATAGTGTCCATGAGGATGCGGGTTTGATCCCTGGCCTTGCTCAGTGAGTTAAGGATTTGGCGTTGACATAAGGTGCAGCGTAAGTTGCAGATGCAGCTCGGATCCTGTGTTGCTGTTGCTGTGGCTGTGACGTAGGCTGGTGGCTGTGGCTCTGATTCGACCCCTGGCCTGGGAACTTCCATATGCCACAGATGCAGCCCTAAAAAGAAAAAGAAAAAACAAACAAACGAAAAAAGAGGTACATGCCTGGCTGTATAGGTGCACATATCCAGGCAAATGTTCAGTCATTCATTCATCCATCAAGCATTTACCGCACATCTACTAGGTACCATGCAGTGTTCTGGGCACTGGAGACACAGCAGTAAACAAGACATAAAATCCCTGCTCTCTTGGGGCTGCCATTGGGGTCCAACACAAACTGAGACACACACAAGGATCTACTCATTTCTGTGTCTGCACATCCACAAATCATAATAGCTAACATTGGAGAGGGTGCCCACGCTTATTCTTTCAATTTTATCAGCAGAGTATAGATTCTAAAGTGTAGAACTCCCTGAGTTCCAATTCTGGCTCCACCAGCTAAGTGACCTTGGGAGAGTCCTTTAGCCTCTTGTGCCTCAGTTTCCTCATCTGTAAATTGGGAGGAATAATAGACCCAGCCTCAGAAACTTGTTGTAATGATGAAATAAACTGATAACTGTATAGTGCTTAGAATCACATTCCAAATACCCTATGAGGGGTTGCTATGATGAGGATGAGGATAATGATGATGATGATGGAAACTGATGCTCAGAGAAGTTGTCACTTAGTGATGGGGCAGGAGCCTAAGTGGACACGTGCATAGCACAGATGCACAGCGTTGACCATCCCCACGCGGGTGGGCAGGGGTCGGGGTGGGGGAGGACACTCCCACAGGAAAGCTGTCCCCGGCTCCAGCCTCCAGCCGCCCTGCATCGAGGGTCCTCTCTCACAGATGTGCTCCTCTATCCCTGTGTCGCACATCCGCGCGGTGGAGCGCGTGGACGAGGGCGCCTTCCAGTTGCCGCACGTGATGCAGGTGGTGACGCAGGACGGCGCGGGGGCGCTGCACACCACCTACCTCCAGTGCAAGGTGAGGCCCCGCGAGAATAGGGGAGGAGCAGAGGGATCCCTTAGGTCCTATCCCACCTCTGACCGCCCTCCTCAACTCCCTCCAGAATGTGAACGACCTCAACCAATGGCTGTCGGCCCTGCGCAAGGCCAGCGCCCCCAACCCAGACAAGCTGGCCGCTTGCCACCCCGGTGCCTTCCGCAGCGCGCACTGGACCTGCTGCCTCCAGGCAGAGCGCTCAGGTGAGGGGGTAGGGCAGACTGAGGCTCCACCCTCTACACCTGTCAATCAGAGGGTTCCCACCCCCGCCAGGGCTGGCTCGGCAACCTCTCCCAAGTTACTCCTCTTCGCCTCAGTCTCTTAGAGTGCGAAATGGTGTTGATAATAGTGTCTGCCTTGCTGTGAGGTTTAAATGAGTTGATATATGCAAAGCAATTAGAACATTACTTGGCACGCAGATATCTTTCAAGCACCCACCAAATGCCAGGTGTCTAGTGGGACACACATCAGGCTTGCTCTCAAGGAAGACAAGCCCATAAGCAGACAAGTGTAATACAGTGTTACAGGTGCCAAGATGAGGTTTTTGAGTCTCCAGAGAAGGCCTCTGACCCAGCCCCAGGGTAGGAGAGCAAGGGGGGTTTCCTGGACGAGGTGCTGCTTACGTGTGACCTGAGAAGACTAAGAGTTAAGTAGTCAGGTTGGAGAAAGGGATGGAGGAAGGAAGAGTGTTTCAGACAGAACACACGTGCTGAAGGGTGGAAAAAGCCCTGTGCGGTTGGAGCCCAGAATGCGGGAAGGGTATGGGGAAGTGATGCTGCTGCTCTGTTGGACGCAGGTGGAGGCAGCGGGGCTTGAAGGAAGTACCAGGTTTGAAGAGTGATTTCAGAGGCAGGAGGGGCGGGGCTTGGCCACTGCCTGGTAATGGGGCTTCTGGACGGGGAATGGGAAGTTACTGATGATGCCATGTCCCCTCAGCTGCTGGCTGCAGTCGCACACACTCAGCGGTCACCCTGGGGGACTGGAGTGACCCCCTAGATCCCGATGCTGAAACCCAGATGGTATATCGGCAGCTGCTCCTAGGGCGGGACCGGCTCAGGTGGGTCCCTGCCCCCAGCCCACTTCACTGTGACAGCTGGGGCAGCCTCCCCCTGTGCCCTCCCCACGCTCATGTGTTCTTTCTGTGGCGTCTGATGAGCTTCCTGGGGGCCCAGGCTCCAGGGGAAGACTGGGAAGCATCCTCGGGTGGATGTTAATGAAGAACTGGATCTTGGGATCTTTTGATACCCAGGACTCCAGGGACACAGGCACAGACCTTGGATGTGTCCTTCCCCCTTCCTGGCTGGCCCCAGGATCACTGGAACTAAGTGATGGAGATTTGTTCCAGTTCATAATGTGGGTTCTGAAGCTGGCCTCCCTAGCTTCAAATCCTGGATTGGCTGCTCACTGGCTGTGTGATCATGGGCGAGTTGCTTACCTTCTTTGTACCTCAGTTTCCTCATCTGGGGAATAAGGTTAACAATAGTATCTACCTCATGGGGTTGTCCTGAGGACCAAATGAACTATTACAGATAAAGAACTTTGTAGGTGCCTGGCCCCATAGTTAGCTCTCAGTAAAGGGTAACAGTTATTGTTATGCTGTGTAACCTTAGGCAAGTTACTTTACCTCTCTGTGTCTCAGTGATCGCGTGTATAATGGAATCAACAGTAAGTACCACCTAAGTGTTTTGTGCTAATTAAATGTGTTCATATACGTAAAGGGCTTAGAATAGCATCTGCCTCTGTAAGTGTTTGCTGTGATGATGATAATAGTAGTGATTTAGTGGAAACCTGTAATGTCTCCTGCAACCAGCAGATTCTCTGGGTTAGAGAGCAACATTGGCACTCAGGGTACAGTCTGGGTTTTTCCCTCTTAACTTCCAGGATGACATTCCTGGAGGATTCCAACGTGGATCCAGCTCCAGAGGCAGACACAGAGAAAGGCTCCTGCAGTGCCATGGAAGGTAGGGGATAAGGAGGTCCCTTTTCTTTGCCCTCTCTGATACCTCACACACCTGGCCAAGAACCCCATCCCCATCCCCCCCCCCCCACTCTCCTGTTTCCAGTCCACCAGCAGGCCAGAGGGTTGTGTGTGTGGCTCTGGTACATTTTAGGATTCTTAGGGCACCAGGCATATCTGGAGCCTGAGAAAACCATAGGATCCGAATTACAGCAGCCTGCCCTGGCCTGGCTGAGCCCCCTGGTAGTCCCCTTTTCTTTCTCCCAGGGGCCTGTCCCGATGCCCCAGCTCAGCAGAGAGAGGCAGCTGCCCGCCTGCTGAAGGTGCTTGCAGACCTGGATCAAGCCCACGAGGAATTCCAGCAGCAGGAGCAGGGGAAGGTGGCCCCAGGCTCCTTCAGGCCCTGAGGAGGTGCCAGAGCCAGCCTGGAAGGAGGAGGAAGGAGCCAGTGTCCTCATGGTTGTCCTGTACCTCATTGATGCTGTGGCTTGCAGTCTCCTGGAGATATCTTAGTCTTATGTGTCCTAAGCCCAGACCCCAGGGTATGGAAGCCCTTTGGCAGGGGACCAGCCTTGCACTGAATGAATCTCACCCTCTGGGTTGAGGCAAATTGGAGTGGATGGAATGAGGAACCTGACTCACTTGGCTCAGCCTGAGGTCTCTGCTTCGCCGGACTGGCTTCTATCCACACCAATAAGGCCATCCTGGCCCTGCACTGCTGGATACAGCTGTACCTGAATTCCTCACATCCATGTGGTCTTGTTGCCCCCTGACAGGCACTAAAGGTGCTCGGCCCTTCCTGTTTTCATGTCTGCCAATCCCTGTAAACTCACTGATCCTCCTGAACCCTGTCCTTGGCCGAGTCCTAACCACAAGCTTCCAGAATCAGGTGCCTCAGGAATAACTGAAGCTGAGAGCCTGATGTACCTGACTTAGACCCTTGGAGCCTGGAGACCTTGGGCCAGCCTCTTTCCCTCTCTTTGAGCCTCAGTTTACCCTGTATAAAATGAAGAGGGAGTGAGTATAAATGTGTGGTTTTCAAAGTGGGTTCCATGGAGATAGTTCGGGAGCCAGGGAAGGGTTTCTCAGACTGTGGTCTAAGCCCACCCACAGGTTGTCTGCTAAAAATTCAGATTCCTGGGACCCATCCAGATCTCCTGAATCAGAATCTGAGGCAGTGTGGGGGCAGGAATTGAGGTTTTAAACAAGTTCCACAGATGATGTGAATGTACGTGAGATTTGAGGATCATGGGGCTGGCTGATTTTACATATTAGGGTTTGAGGTGATATTTTGTTGCAGAGTGAATCACAGAAGGTAATTTGTTTGGGAACACCCAACTGGCAGATTGGAAGGGGCTCCAAAGACTCATTTCCGCTTTTGTGTGACGAAGGTGTAGGACAGAAATGTAAGCCTGAGCAGAGAGGTGACATGGACCAGGGAAGATGCAGTGCAATCCTAGGATGGCCAGTAGGGGTCGCCTGGAGCCCCAGCATCCACCCATCCACCCCACCCAGCATCCTGGGATGTTGTAGAGGCTGATTGGAGATTGGCGGCAGGTTCTGTAATATGTCTCTGTCTCTTCCCAGACTGAACACGGCCCTCCTCCCTGAGGGCAGAGGCTGGGGCTCTGATGTTCCGATGGGCCGATCACAGTGTCTTCTAGCTCCTCCGTGTTTTCCTGGAGGCTCTCAGCTCCCGGCTCGAGTTCCTCAATCCTACTTATTTGTACCAGGGAGCAGCTGTGTACATTGCCTGTGCCTGCACTTGAGAATAGAAGTTTCACCTCTGCCCTCTTGGGGACTAGGACTGGAAGGGTCTGCCTCTGCCACCATCACCTCTGCCTGCCCTAGGTCTTGAGAAATATGGGGATCCTCCATCTCCAGCTGCCCTAGGCTGACAGGGGCAGTGGTCCTGGGTCATCATTTTGTTGTAAGCTCCCCTATGGGATGGATGGAAAGTCCCCAGAAACAGAGCCACCCACACCCCTTCTTAACAGGAAAAGACCCAGCTGAGGAGGAGAAAGACCATTTATTTCTCCACCTACAATGGGACTGGTAGATTTTCAAAAGAGCAATCACTGGCGTCCCTTTAAATCTTGGCTGACTTCCACCATGGCAGCCAATCAACAGAGGCGGAGCTGGTGAGTTGCCTGGGCAACAGGCCCCTGGTTGGCCAAGACTGTCAGCTACCCCACTGCCCACTCCCAAGGAAAGGGAAATGGACTCTTTCTTGTCTGGTCTGCTCTTTAAACCTGCTGGCCTAAGCTAGGCCTCCTCATCTCGCTCCTGAAGCCAGAAGCTCCAGCCTTTGGATCTTGACATTGGGAACAATTTGGTGGAGAGGATAGGGTGGGGAGGAAAGGAAAACAATGCCTTTATCAGGGACAGACATAAGGACCAGGATAGGAGGGGACAAGAAGGAGGTGAAGGTCCCAGAAGGATGAAGAGACACAAGCACAAAGGAAGATTCTCCTAGTCTGTCTCCCTGGCCCGCCCCTTTGCAGAACCTGTGAATAATCTGGGGGCTTCCATTCCATGGGCCCACGGTTGCCCATCAATGGGTGGCAGAGATGGGGGGGAGGCTGAGCTTCCCCATTGCCCCCTTTTATCCCCAGAGCCCCACAAGCCCCCAAGTGCTTGACCTGAGTCCTCCTGCTTGCAGACAAGCCTGTACAGATGCGATAGCCACATATAGGAATCCACGTGGAGTATCGCTGGGGGCTCTCTGTCTCTTCTCCCCCAGTCTGGGGGGTAAGTAGAGGCACGTGGGTGTGCGTGCATGTGTTCAACAGGACATGTGTGTTTGTGTGAGGGGGTGGGGCTCTGTCTTTTTGGTAGGGAGGTTGCTGTGTTTTCCGGTACACCCTTGCGACCCTCTCAGGGAGCTACAGGTCGAAGCCGGCTGGCCTACCATCCTCCCATCATCCCAGCTGCAACCAGCCAAATCCCCAGAACACTTCTGGCTCCCCCTGCAGGCCACTCCCCAGCCCTGATCCTAGGCCGCCAGGACACACCTGGCAGAGGGAGGCATGTGCCGGACCAGGGGCAAAGCAGGAGGGAAGGTGGGCAGCCTAGGGCCTCAGGCCTTGGCTACAGCCTCGGACACACCCTGGGCTGTGAGCTCCGCCAGCACATTGTCTAAGTAGCTAGCGTCCGGGTAGCCATGGCCCGTCAGGTTGGATCCAAACTCTGTCTTGTGGTGGATCTCGTTCCATACCACGGTGTCCGACTCGCCTGTGGTGTTGGACGTGCCGATGGTGAAGATGAGTCTCCGCTCCCAGGCGGTGATGAGCAGCCTCAGCACCTGGAAGGTGGGGTATGGAGGGGCCGGGGCCGGCAAGGGTCACTCACAGGCAGCCCCGCCCACGACTGGAGTCCCTCCAGCCCAGCCTCCCTCTCTCCCTGAGCACACAGTGGTCCTCCCACCTCCACCCGCCCCCCCACAGCATTCCCTGTGGCTGCCAGGCTTGGCCAGTTCCTTCCCTAGACTGACTCCCACTCTGAGCTCCCCCAGTAAAAGCACTTTCCATGTTATCAGTCTGTATTTTTGGGATGAAGGGGCTCAGCTGTGTTTGGTTTGGACCTCATGACTTTTTTTTTTTTTTTTTCTGTCTTTTTAGGGCCGCACCCGCTGCATATGGAAGTTCCCAGGCTAGGGATCTAATTGGAGCTACAGTCGCCAGGCTTACACCATAGCAACGCAGGATCCAAGCCGCGTCTGTGACCTACACCACTGCTCACAGCAACGTTGGATCCTTAACCCACTGAGCGAGGCCAGGGATTGAACCCGAAACCTCATGGTTCCTAGTCGGATTCGTTTCCGCTAAGCCACGACGGGAACTCTCTCATGATGTATTAAATAGCCACTTTGTTTGGCAATATCCAAAAACCTGGCTATTTCACACGAAAATCAGAATTTCCGGCTTCTCTTGAAAAACAAAAAGTAAAAGCAGACAATCTCTAGTGTGGTGGTGAAGAGCCTAGACTGCTTGGGTTCAAATCCAGGCTCTACCATTTACTACCTGTGTGACTTTGGGCAAGTTACTTGCCCTCTCTGAGGCTTCATTTCTTTTTCTCTGAAATGGGGTCAAGACCTTGACCTCAGCAGACTGGTAAATGAGATGAGGTGTGTGAGGTGACTGGCAAGGCTAGGCACACACACACACTGGTGGTTAGGGTCAAATGCTGGTCCGGGGACTGGGGAGAATGGGAACTACAGGCACAGCTGATGGTGGTGAGGCCCCCGCCTGTACCCACCTTCCGGCCCTTCTCGTTGTTGGGCAGATAGCAGTGGCGCGGGAAGCCTCTTGCCGTGAACTTCTTGCCTGGGTTGGGGTGCTCAGGGCCCTGTGGGGAGAGTCAGCAGAGGCTTGAACCACAGACAGTGGCGGGGGCCCCTGGAGGGTTCAGAGGAGTTGGAGTCAGGGGGCTGCAGGCTCACCTGGATGCCTGTGGGGATGTCGTAGACGATGCGGATGGTCTGGGTGTCAGCAAAGCCGGGCAGCGAGTGAGGGATGAGGTGAAACTCCATCTTCCCAGGCGGCTGAGTGCCTGTCTTCTCCCCGTAGATGGCCTTGCAGGTGGGGCACTGCAGGCTGCCATCCTGAGGTGGGGGAGGGTGGCCGTGAGGTCCTCTTATGTTCTGACCTCACCTGGCCCTCCTGCTTACTCCCCACCCACTGCCCCACCTGGCCCACCTTGTTGCCATTGGAATACATGGCCACGAGGCACAGCAGGTGGTACATGTGGCCACAGCGACCCAGGCGGCCAACGAGCTCAGGTCGCACACCCTTGTGCCGAAGCACGCCCTCGTAGCCGGAGGCCGTGACCAGCCGCTCCATGCAGATGGTGCAGTCCTAAGGGAGAGGGCATGGAGCAGAGACTGAGGGCAGGACACCCCGGGGCCAGACCCACAATCCCTCAAGGGCAGTGGACTACCCCCTCTCTGTCAGCTGTCTATCAAAAGGAGCAGACACTCTTAGGTACTGAATTCAGATATGCGACCCAGGAAGAGAAGGTGCCTCACAGTCCCCTCCAGAGGGATTAAAGGCTTACCTGTTGAAAGCAAAACTTAAACATATTTGGTGAAAAGTATGGGTAAAAACAAGACGCCAAGGAGTTCCCGTTGTGATTCAGCACATTAAGAGCCCGACTAGTATCCATGAGGATGTGGCTTCAATCCCTGGCCTCACTCAGTGGGTTGGGGATCTGGGCTTGCCATGAGCTGTGGTGTAGGTCACAGACACAGCTTGGATCCCATGTTGCTGTGGCTGTGCTGTAGGCCAGCAACTGTTGCTCTGATTCGGTCCTTAGCTTGGGAACTTCCATATGCCCCAGGTGTGGCCCTAAAAGGAAAAAAAAAAAAAAAAAAAAGCCAAAACTGTTGATCATCAAAAGGTTGATACATGTGATTGTTAAAAGCATTTCTGTTTATCAAAAGACGCTGTAAAGAAATCGAAAAGGCAAGCCCACAAACTGGGAGAAGAAACTGTTAACGCACAGAAGGATGAGGAATTCCTGTCCCAGGATAGGAGGTGAGGCTGCCTGCCCTCTGCTCAAGTACCTCCCCTTGGGGCTCACCTCATCAGGTGGGTTCTTCACCTTCTGCATGTACCTTCGAACCACATCCTCAGGGTTCTTACCTGCAAGGACAGAGTGGGGGCAGGCTTGAAGGTACCCAGAGTCTAGCCCTGAGGGTCAGGGCCAGGACAGGGTCAGGGGTCAGAGGGGTGAAGGGTGGGGGCAGCAGCTGTAAGGGCTGGCAGGAGTCACATGTCAAAGGTTGCTTGAGGTTTGATGTAATCGGAGTTTGTGGCGGATGGGGTCACAAGTCCTGAGATCATATTGGAGCTGAGTAGCCTGAGGGTTCGCAGTCAGGGGTTTAGTAGGGTTAAGTTCAGGGGTCTGGTCAGGGTGGAGGGCAGAAGACGTACTCTTTTTGAGGTGCTTCTTCTTGGTCTTGCGGCACACCCCGGGCACGCCTGGCACAGGCTTAACGTCGCTCTTGCTCACGGGCGGCGGGTGCAGGATGGGCTTGGGGGCCCGTGTCAGGCAGACTGGCAGCCCGGCCGCGCAGAGCAGGATCCCGGTCATCCCTGGGGTCGCGGAGGCGGGGGACAGTTAGGGGGTGGGGTACTAATTCCAGCCTCACCTATTCTGCTCTCTTGTCATTGCGTGGACTTATGGGGTCTCTTTGCAGACTCCGTGCACCTAGTGTGCCCAGGAATCCTTAGACGGGTGGGTAGGGTGCCCTACAGGCCCCACATATTCAGCCCCACCAAAGGCTGAAGTCAAGTGGAGTGCTTTCCGTGGGCCGCGCCCACCGCAGTGTTATGGCCCAATGGTAGGAGGCATGTCCTCTGGGCCACGCCTACCAGTGTCGTTAGGGCGGAGTCAAGGGGCGGACAGGTGGGACTGCCACCTGTGAGCCCGCCACCTGTGGGCCCCGCCCCTTTTCATGCCCTGGACTGGACCTCACCTGCCAGGGCCGGGTGGACTGGCCCCGTGCCATTCAAGTTCTTCACCGGAAGCGCGGGGACCCTGAGGGGAGAAGAGAAGAGGCTGCAGAGCTCCCAAACCAGATCAGGGGATCTTAGTTTACTTTCTGGCTCTGACTCGTAGACATACTCTTAGCCCTTTGAGCCTGTCCCAGTTATCTAAAACGAGCACCAGGGAACTCCATTCCTGCTCTGATATCCTTCTAGTACGAGATGGGGTGTGACCAGGACCTCTGCCCCGGTGATAATGGAATGAACCCCTAGACAGTACTTTCCCTCCCCAACTCCACAGCCAGCCTCCTCCCAGGTGAGTGCACTTGGCTTCCAATTGCTCCTTTTGATTGGCTACTGTGCCTAAAAACCCAACCATGCCTGATTTAGCCATTCTTGCTTCTCTCAAAGTTTGTTATATGAAGCACTGATCCCCATAAAAGGTTCTGGGAAAGAAGGATTTTAGGATCAGCTAGGAAACACTTAACTGTCTCCCACTTGGAAGTTCACAACACACATAGGCATATCAAAGGTTCTGATAAGTCCTACATAAGGAAATAGGTTTGCGATGGTAAATCCAAATTTTCCAAAGACATTTGATGATGAACATTTTCTGCCTTTGGAATGTTTACTGATATCAGTTCCTGTGACTAAAGTATTGTCCCCTCTTCAAATCAAAAGGCCCTAGGAAAATGTAGCCTGCTTCCCCTCTATGCCCTTCCCTCCAAAGAGGCCTGGCTTTTGGAATCATCCAGAGTTGCTTTCATATTTCAACCACTAAACAGCAGTGTGACACCTGGTACTTCATTGCATCTCTCATAACCCTGTTTCCCTGTCAATAAAATGGGGATAATCTGGCACCTTCCTTATGTTTGCTGTGAAGAGTTAATGAAATTCTACATGTCAAGGGCAGAGCACAATACCTGGTACCCAATAAAGACTCCAGTACCTTTAACCATCATCACCACTTTAAGCATCATTACCATCACTCTATAATCCTGGCTAATTTCACCTCTCTCGCACCTCAGCCCACTAAGTCACGGGGAGAGGAAACCACGTAGTGAGAAGAAGCTTGGAAGAGTCACTTAATCTCTGTGATCCTCAGTTTCCTTATTGTAAAATGGGAGTGATAATAATACCTCACCTATAAGGTTGGCGGGAGGAATGAAGGAAGCCTGCTGTGATCTGTACAGTGTGCCCACCTGAATCTTCAGGACTTTGGGGCTTAGTTTTGTGGGTGAACTGGTGTCTTGCAGTTGATGAGCATGGTACCCCAGAAGAGAAGGCATGTCATGAAAGCCAGGGGGCTGCCTGAGGGGCCTGGGGATGTGCCAGGAGGAGGTGCAGGAAGGGATGAGGGCGGTGGCAGCTGGTCACCTGCCCCGACTGGCACACTCGGCACCAGGGAGCTGGCTGGAAAGCATCTTGAAGCAAATGGTACACTTGGCAGGCTTGCATCCTGCTGCAGTGGGTCCAGACACACACACACACACCCCTGGGGAACACAGGCTATACATACATGCACATGTATACTTGGGAAACACACAATGACACAAATACACATATATACACGTACATGGAGAATGCTGCACAAACAGGGCCACACCCCTGAAAACATGCCCCCCCACGTACACACACAGACATACACACTCCAGGGAACACATGACAGATACACACACTTACAGGCACACACACACAATCCAGGAAGCCCCCTCCCCATACACAGATACAGACCCAAACACACATACACTTGGGGAATGTGCCACATGCACACAAACACACACACACATCAGGGAATACACATGTATACAAAGATACAAACACACCTCAGTGAACACACCCCACAAACACACACAGGTTCGGACAGATCCACGCACCTCTGTGTGGAGAACACCACACAGACATGTGCACGCACACTCCAGGGAACATGGCACACACAGATACCCACGTGCCCACACTGCGAGGACACTCACGTGGACAGGAGAAACCCCTCCTGCAGATCGGTACCCCTCCCCCCACAGCCGCCCCTCTCCCCAGTTCTAGGTCTTCACCAGCACCCAGCAGTCTGCAGCCTGCAAAGGGACCCTCCACCTGCACGTGGAAACATAGACACACTGTGACCCACACTCCCCCACAATGACATGTAGACACTTGGCTGGAGACTTGCTCTGCACAGAGTCACATGCATGATAACACATACACATGCATGGCACACAGCCCTCTACCCTGGGCTGCCCAGCACCGCAGGCTTACACCAGGTCAGCCGGAGCCCTCCTCCCAGACCCCTTGAGGGGGTGGGAGCGTCTGGAGCAGACATTGGGGTCACCAAAGTGTTCAGAGTCACTGAACACGGCACCTGAGGAGACGCAGCGCAGGGCAGGTACCATGGGGCCCCCAGGATCTGGGCAGCTGAGGTGGGGGAGAGGGGGCCGTGCCTCAGTTTTCCCATCTGCAATGGGGCTGGAGTTTTGTGAAGGTTCAATGGGTTTGGGTTAAAACATGTGGAGCTCGCGTGTTTGGTGTATCATTTGGCACAGGGGTGAGAGTGGAGGTGTCCTGATTTTCTCCTTCTCGTGGCTTGCCGGGACCCAAGGGGTGGGGGCTGAGTATCCATCTGCCCCTTCTTGGGGTCTGTCATAATCCTCCAGGACCTTGCTGGGGGGTAGCACCCTTCCAATCTCATCCCTCCCCATCCTCTTATAGGAAAGCATGGAGGCACCTCCAGCTTCTTTTCCTGCCCTGTCCTTTGAAACACTTCTAGTGTAGACACACTGTTTAAGGTCCTCCTCATACCCAGGTCTCCCCCATCCACCTTCCTTCCTTCCCATCTAGCTCATGAGAAAACATCCTTCCTTCTCTCCAGGGCTATCTGTAAGAAGGGTGAAAGAAAAGTATCTAGCACGTGTACCACCATTTCTTGTCTCTTCTCTGTGGCAGACATCACTAATCCATCACAGCATTCTCTTGAGCCAAGCAGAGTCATCAGCACGGCTCTCCAGGCAGCCTCTACCAATCAGCAAGGACAGCTGGATACCCTCAATCCATATAATGCCCAAAGTCTGGTCCAGCTCATGTCCCTGGTCTTGCTGAGCCTTTGGCCAGAGAGTTAGGTTGGGGGAGGGACCCCAGAGAGGGAATATTTTAGATCTCAGCAGCCCTACAATCTCTAACACCCTTTGAAAACCACAGAGCCCTGGGTTACAAAAGTCAGCCTTGCTCCTGAGATGAGGGTTGTGAATGGGCCACAGTGGTGGGGCCGTTTTTTAAGTTACCCATCAGCAAACTGGGGGACAGCCCCCAGGTGGCCCCCAGCCTCTCTCAATGTGCAGGCCCCTCGCGAGAACCCAGGGTAGCAGGGTTCCCACGATGCTGGAGCGTGGGAGCCACGCAGGCCCCCTTTTGATGTGGGATGCACTGTTTCCTCCGACTCAGCGAGAACATCCTCCTGCCCTGGACAGGAGACCGCTGCCCGCAGGCCTCCCGGAAGGGGGGCCGGCCTTCACTCTCTGCCCCATCCTCCTGGGCCCCCACCTGGCAAAGGGTCAGAGGAATCCTTCAGGCCTTGAAACCTGCTCTGACCAGAAGCCAGGCCTGGCTGTCCCAGGACAGGGGTGGGTCCCACTGCCTTGCCCACCCCCATATCAGATTCCGTTCCTCCTCTGCCCTCAATCCCCCATGGCTCCTACCTCTTTACCCTGAGATCCAGCCACCACCTATCCCTCTTGAACTCTGTTTACCCCGTGCTCACCCTCACATACTCCACCCCAGCCTCCCTGGTCTCCCTGCCGTTCTGTAAACATACCAGGCACATCCTCACCCCAGGGCCTTTGTACTGCCAATTCCCCAGATAGCCTCATGCTCTGCTCCCTCACTTAACACAGGTTTCTGCTCAAATGTCACCCTATTAGAGACCTTCCCTGCCATTTTACTCTGGAGAAGCCTCTGCCTTGGCCCTTCCCTTATTTAGTTTTTTGATCAAAGCACTAATCACAACTTGATATCAAAGTCTTTGGGGAGTTCCCTGGTGGCTTAGCGGGTTAAGGATCAGTGTTGTTGCCACTGTGGCTTGAGTCACTGCCGCGGCAGGGGTTTGATTCCTGGCCCTGGAATGTCTGCGTGCCATGGGCGTGGCCAAAAACAAATGTCTTTGGCATGCCCAGGCCTTCCCTGCGTCTGAGACCTCATCTCCTACCCCCTCCACCTCTCTACTCTGCACATCTCTGCTGTGGCTCTAAATGCCGAGCCTTTTCAAGGCCTTTGTACTCGCTGTGCCCCCCCCCCCACCCACCGCCAGAAGGCTTTTTCCTGAGGTCTGCAGCAACGCTGCCTCATCAGAGAGATCTGCCTTCCCACCTCCCATCAACACCAGTCATGGCTTATAGTAGATGTTCAAGAAACGTGTTGCATGGAGGAAGGAAGGAAGAGTGGATTTTGTGGGAACCTTCCCAGCCAATGACTCCCACACGTGGGCTTGGGCACAGCCCCCACCCCCATGCATTTTTTTTTGCCCACACCAGAAGTGAGCCTTGCAGCTGACACCCCAAAGAAGACCCTCTGCTGCCTCTGGCCCCTCAGAGACTCTCTGCCAACATTCATCCTAAAGTGGGCACAGCAAGTGGGCATCTGGGGCAACAGCCCAAGCAAGCTTTCTCTAGGAAATTCCCAGAAACGCTCCACATCCAACTCAAGGCAGAGATTCCTCGGCAAGTTGGGGAACCCAAACATTTCCTGGAAACTGTCCCACTGAACGTGCCACACGGAGACGGGCCAAGATCCATAATTCCAAAAGCTCTCTATGTCCCAGGCTGTTCTAAAGCCTCCTTCCCTCAGCCTAACGAGTCTCTGACATCCCATCCCACAGAGAGAGAATCCGAGGTGCAGAAAGCGAAGTAACCTGTTAGTAAGCGGTAGAGCCCACCCCTGAGCCCAGGATGTCAGACTCCTGAGCCTGTGCTCTTAGCCACGCGACCCCAAACCAAGTTTGTGACTCAGAGACTGAGACAGGAGGCTGTGTCTGAGAAAAAAATCTCCCCCGGATGAGTCTGGGAAAGAAGAATGGGGTGTTTGGCCCCCTTCTCTTTCCTTTGCCAAAGAAGAGCAAATGGAGATGCCCTGTACCTGCTCTGGCTGGGAGGCAACGTTCAAAGGCAGGATGAGATAACGTGGGGAGATTTTCCAGGTTGCTGTTCCTCACACCATTCCCTGCCCTTTCCTGTCTGGGTATCTTTGCCACACTGTTCCCTCTGCCTGTCCCTACTGTCTATTCCCAACTCACATCTTTGCTTTGAAGACAGGTTCAAAGGTCTGTCTTCCTGACCTCTCCATGAGGCTTTTTCTGATCCACCTCAAGCAAAGACATAACCACGCCTTCTTTTAATTCCCAGGGGACAGTGTTTATCTATTTTTGAGGACACAGACATTTCCTGTCTTTCCTTTGCTTTCTAGTTGTGTAGTTCCACTCCTATCTCTTTCACCAGACTGTGAGCTTCTGGAAATGTGTCTGTGCCAGCTCTGTGACTCCAGGATTGAGGATGGAACTTGGTGCAAGTGGGTTCTCAGTTAAGTACTGAATAGAGGAATTGAGCCAAATGTGAAATTGGTCTATAGCTCTCTGGTCTCTTCAAAGGGGGTCTGGTGTCCTTAGAACTGGTAGTTCTCATACCAAATGTGCTCCCCAGAGACAAAGCTGGAGCAGGGATGGCAAATACATGACACATGTACTATTACTGCCTATGTAGCACCCACAGCAGGCATCACCAATCAATCCCAGCACTCCTTTCCACTAAGCTAAAATGCAACTTGAGAATCCTCCTTAAGAGCACTCCAGGAAGTCACTTCCATGCAAACAGAGATGGCACACAAACCGAAGTCTGTTTGTCACTTATCTTGCAGAGGATGGCACTGAGGCCCCGAGAGAGGATTTCACTAAGGTCACCCAGCTGGTTGGGGATCCTGGAGTTTCTGAGTCAGAGGCCAGGGCTGAGCCCACCAGGCTGATCTGTGGAGTCATCTGGAGCTGAGCCAGCCTCCTGAGCCCTCTGTGCCCAAGAAATGGACCCTGGAGCTGGCTCAGGGGTCAGCCTGGGAGGGCTGCATCAGGGGCTGCACAAGTGGAGACTTTTGCCTGCTCCGGCCACTCCTCTTTGTCCCAGGCAACAAGGGGGGTCAGGACCCCAGGGACACAGGAAGCCACACTGACACCCCCTTTAGGGCAGCTGAGTTTCCATCTGTCTACCTAGGCAGGCCTTCCTGGCCTCCTGGCCTCTCCCTCCCCTCCATGTCCCTAGCAGTCCCTAGACATGTCATATTCAGGTCCCCTGACTGGCCTCAGGCAGCCTCTGGACACCTGGCACTTACCCATGGCCTCTTGGGGAATCTCAGAAGGCTCAGGCCTCCATCATTTGGGTCCAAATGGGTGACAAGGGGGCAGAAGCGAGAGTGCCATGTCACAGAGAGAAGGAAGTTGAACAGTACTTGGGGTTCCCCCATTCCCTGGGCCTGTTCCTGTCACCTGTCCCCATCCAGGACCCACTCCTCCTGTTCCTGACCCTCTGACTCCCACACAGTCCTGGGGCCAACCAGATCCCCGCCCCCACCCCCACTGCAGAGCCCCAGGGCTGAGACCATCACAGCGAGCTCCAGGGGGACAGGGTGCCCCATGGGTCCAGCCGAAGCCACAAACCATCAGCCATCAACGGCTGCCACCCGGGGGCCTTGCTCACTTCCCCTTTCCTTGCTCCAGCACCCCCTGGGCCACCTGGACAAGCCACTAAGCTTCTATGGGCCTCAGTTCCCCTCAGTCAGGTGGGACCTATCACCCCGGCTGACCCCATCTACTTCTAGGGATTCAAGGGTACAGAAGTCCCCTAGAGAGAGATTTTGAGAGGTGGCTGTTATTTAGGGCCCAGGTCTATCCAGAGGCCTGGGCGCTCCATGCCTCCCTCCGCCACCCTCCTGGTTTCCCAGCTCAGTCACTGCTGGAGGGGCAGCCCAGGCAGGGCGGGGAGGGGGGGAAGGGAGGCCTGGCGGTTCCCACGGCCTGGGGCTGCCGTGTACAGACAGGAGTGTGTGGTTTGGCCTCCCAGGGAGCAGGGCAGGAAGTGCTTCAGGTCTGGGGGTTGGAAGGATGGGGGTGTTTGGTTTGACCTTGTGGTGAGGCACTGGGGGAGCCCAGCAAGGGAGGGGCGAGGCAGAGTTTCAGCCACTGCACTCCAGCCAGGCCAGGAAAAGGGGGGGAGGGGGGCAGGCCAGGGGCCCTGCGGGGACATGGTGAGGGCAAGACTTTTTATGTTGTGCCTTTCAGGACTTTGCTATTTTTGAAGCATTTAAATGTAATACCTATTAAAGAGCTGGAGGAACAAAAAGGGGGATTCTTTAAAACATAAACGTAAAATCACTGCAGGAAATAAAAAGAAGAAGGAAACCACCCAGTCACACCCACCACATCAAAGCCCACCTCTCCACCTATTCTCCAGACCCAGAGTGAACCTGTGACAACAAGGTCACACCCGTCCTTATCCAGCTCACAGGCCTGCTGGCTCCCAACCACGCACAACAAAGGCCAAAGTCCTCACCTCCAGGACTGGCCCCCATCTCATCTCTGTCCCCTGCTCTCCCCATGTTCCCTGGAGCCTCTCCAGCCACACTGGCCTCCTTGAACATACCAGGCCTGCTCCTGCCTCAGGGCCTTTGCACAAGCTGCTCCCACTGTCTGCAATGCTCTCCCCTCAGTTCTCCACAGGTTTTGCTTCTCAACCTCCTTCAGTCCTTGATCAAACGTTATACTCTCAGCGAGGCCATTTCTGACCTCATTATTCACTGCTACCACTCCCGACACTCCCTTCTTTCCTTGTTTTTCCTCTACCACAGACTTACTACTCTCTACCATATTCTAGAATTTACTTCTTTTGTTTATTCCTTATCTCTCACAAGAATGAGAGCTCCAGGGGGGCAGCAGTTGTCTTTTTTTTTTTTGTCTTTTTGCCTTTTCTAGGGCTGCTCCTGCGGCATATGGAGGTTCCCAGGCTAGGGGTCTAATCAGAGCTGTAGCCGCCAGCCTACGCCACAGCCACAGCCATATGGGATCCGAGCCTCGTCTGCGACCTACACCCTGCTCACGGCAACGCCGGATCCTTAACCCACATACAAGGCCAGGGATTGAACCCGCAACCTCATCGTTCCTAGTCGGATTCATTAACCACTGAGCCATGACAGGAACTCTAGCAATTGTTTGTTTTGTTCACTGCTGTATCTCCAGGGCCCCAAACAGTGCCTGGTAGAGAGTCGTTGCTCAATGTATATAGATTAATTAAAAAACAAACATAGGCTATAAAGAATGTAAAAAGAAGCAGCAAACTGGGGAAAGATAGTTAAAGGGTTAATACCCTATGCAGAAGGAGTGCTTGCAAATCAACGAGGAATCAATAAACAGCCCGAGAGATGGATAAACAATAGAAATAAACAAGTGACTGGGAAAGGAAGGAACCACTGATGGCCAGGAAACAGGAAGGGGTTCTCCAGCTAAGACTCGGAGGTCTGAGAACTCACCTGGCATCTCTATGGCCCTGATGAGGTTGGCAACCTGGTACTAGTCTGCCAGGGATGTGCAGGGAGGGGTGGGAACAAGCCCCCTCTCCCACCTCTGCGGGCAGATGTGTATGGGTGTAGACTTGAAAGTGCAGGCACTTTGATATCTGGCCCCGTGTTGGCCTTGGTTGCCAGCTCCACTTCATAGATGCAAAAACTGAAGACCAGAGAGGGCAAGGAACTCCACTGGAATCACACAGGGAGAGGAGACGTGGAAGCTGGGCCCAAATTCAGCCTCTGTGGGTCCATCCACTCCCTGGACTCCCCAGCACCTTGTGGAATCAGAACCAGGTCTGTGGAAGCCTCGCCCTAAACTTGGAGGTGGGCAGACAGGGCAGTGGCACACCCTAATATCCTGGCCAACTGGGGTTTTTGAATCAAAGCCCCGGTGGTGTGAGCTTGGGTAAGGGCCAGGCTTTCACAACCTCAGTTTCTTTCTTTCTTTTTTTTTTTTTTATTTTTTATTTTTTGTCTTTTTGCCATTTCTTGGGCCGCTCCTGCGGCATATGGAGGTTCCCAGGCTAGGGGTCAAATTGTAGCTGTAGCCACCGGCCTACACCACAGCCACAGCAATGTGGGATCTGAGCTGTGTCTGCAACCTACACCACAGCTCACGGCAACGCCAGATCCTTAACCCACTGAGCAAGGCCAGGGATCGAACCCGCAACCTCATGGTTCCTAGTCAGATTTGTTAACCACTGAGCCACGATGGGAACTCCGCAGAACCTCAGTTTCTTCATCTGAAAAATGGGAATAATAGGACCTGCCACCTTGTATTTCCGTGCGCATCAAGGGGTGATGTGTGTAAAAGCCATGAGAATGGGGCCTGGGACACTGTGGGCGCTCAGTGAATGGAAATAGTTGTCCCCTCCCTCTCCCCTCCACCACGTGGGGTGGAAACTCTGAGTCTGCCCCACAGCTGTGTTCCAAAGTGCTGGATGCTGCCCTCTCAGGAGACAGGGCGGATCTTCCCCACCCCTGTGTGTCTGTCCCCCAGGCCCCAGCTGCCAGCTGGCTTTCCACCTCATCGTTGTCACAAGGGGAGTGGAAAAAAACCCTGGCCAGGGGGCACTCAGGCTCCACCTGCTGTGTGCCCTGGGGGCAAGTCAGTGCCCCTGTCTGGGCCTCTGTCCTGAGATGAGGGTGGGAGGTGAGCAGGATGACAAAGAACGAGGTCCTCCTAGTCACCCCTCCCTGGCGCACCAATCATGTATGTTGAGTTTAAAGGCATGCTGAGCGGCACGAGTGAACAGGGTGATTTTAGCTCTGGCGGATAGGAAACCGAAGTGAGGGTGGGGACACTGTGGGCCTCTCTCTGCAGGGGAGAGGGAGAGTGGAGAGACGGGAGCAGGGGAGGGAGAGAGTTGCTGAGAGAGAAAGAAGAAGGCAGGAGGGTAGGAGTGAGAGATGGACAGACAGAAACATGGAAACACAGTCACAGGGAGGCAGAGAGAGACAGAGAGGCTGAGATGCAGGAAGCTGTGACAGAAGAGTCACAGGGACACTGCTCTGGCTTGAAATGTGTCCCCCTGCACAGAACTCAAGTGTTGGAGTTCTAACCTCCCCCCTCCCCCACGTCAAGCCCCCAGACACTTTGAAGACAGGATCTTTGCAGAGATGATCAAGTTATAAACGAGGTCATGGTGGGGGAGCTAATCAGTACGGCTGGTGTCCTTGTAGAGAGGAAATTTGGACCCAGAGGTACAGAGGGTGGATGATGTGAAGACACTGGCAGAAGGTGCCCACCCGTAAGCCAAGGAGAGGCCTCACAAGAAATCTGCCCTGCCCACACCTTGATCTTGGACTTCCAGCCTGCAGAGCTATGAGACCATAAATTTCTGTTCGGGCCGCCCCTGCAGCCTTGTGGCACTTAGTTATGGCAGCCCAGGTACACTGCCAGACATGAACACAGAGGCAGAGAGACAGTGGGAAGGGCCACGGGGGGACTCTGATGTGGGTATATTGGGACCAGGGTGAAGGTGAGGGCCCTGGCTGCCTAACTCTTCAGAGACCCCATCCCTTTTCTCTCATAGGCTGCACCGGGGCCTCGGTTGCCTTGGCAATGGGAAGCTTCAGTCTGGAGGACCAGGGTCAGCCATCCCCATGCCTCCCTCCTCCCACTCCCCTCACTCAGCAGCAGATGCCATGTGTCCTGTGCCCACCCCCCATTCTGGTTAAATTTTTTTTTTTTTTTTTTTTTTTTTTTGCTTTTTTAGGGCCACAAGTGTGGCATATGGAAGTTCCCAGGCTAGGAGTCCAATCAGAGCTACAGCCACAGCAATGTGCGATCCCAGCCGTGTCTGTGACCTATACCACAGCTCACGGCAATGCCAGATCCTTAACCCACTGAGTGAGGCCAGGGATTAAACCTGTGTCCTTATGGATAATAGTCGGGTTCATTACTGCTAAGCCATTACAGGAACTCCCCCTTGCCAACTCTGAACCAGGGGTATTTTTACCTGGAGTTCCTTGGAGATGGGGGCTGCTGGGGGGGTGGGGGTTGGCACATGCTTGTCTGGCTAGGGAGGGTCTGTTAGAAGGGCAGGGGTGAGACTGGGCAGGGTCTGCACGGCTGGGGAGGTTCAAGGGAGGCCTGTCAGTCACCCATGTCCCTGTTCCAGGCCAATGTCTGGTCTTGGAGAGGGTAAGAAAGAGCTCCCAGGCAGCGGAGGGGGAGTGGCATTGACTGGGGAGGGAACACATGGCTGGGGAACACAGGGTTCGGCAGGTCAGAGAAGGACATGTTGTATGATTGGCACCCCCAGGGATAACTCATTCTTCTTCCCGCGACCCTCTTGAGCTCAAGCACACTCTATAGCTCCCTATTGCTGGCGGCACCAAGCCAGGCTCCCCTCAGGCTCTGCAATCTGGCTTGGGACCCCCAACATGGAAAAAATCTCCCCTCCTACTCGTGCCACCAGGGAACCTCCATCCCTTCGTGGTCTCCGGAACTTGCTGGATTCATGCTCACCCCCACCCCTTTGCACTACAGCCTGGGATGTTCTTTCCTGTTCGCTCTGACACCTCCTACTCCAGCCCTCCTCACACCTCTAGCCCTTCCCTGTGCCATGTCCTTCAGGCTCCAATGAAGTGGCACATGCTGTTCCCTCTGCCTGGAACAGCCTTTCTCCGGGTCTGCTATCTACCTCCTCATCCGGGTCTGCCCAGACCACCCATTCCCTCTCAACCTTGCCACCCTGTCCCACCACCTGGCCAGCACTTCACTCTCTAGCAATTGCGTTCACTTCCAATTGCGTTCTCTAGCAATTGCTGTAGGCTGGCAGTTTGGATCCTGTCTGGTCCGGCTGTGTGCACATGCTCCCACGGTACATATTTGGAGAATTGATACTAAGCAATAAAAACTGAGTAATTCTCAGCTTGCCCTTATAACAGTGGCTTTTAAGAATTTCATCAGCGACCATTTCACCTGCCAACCCATTAAACACATATAGATATCATGCAAAAGGTTCATGGAACAATTCTTACTGTTACTATTTATAACACATGACAACTTTTTCTTTTCTTTCTTTCTTTTTTTTTTTAATGCCACACCTGCAGCATATGGAAGTTTCCAGGCTAGGCGTCGAATCTGAACTGCAGAAGCCATCCTCACCACAGGCACTGCAACACCAGATCCTAGTCGCATCTGTGACCTACACTGCAGCTTGCAGCAATGCCAGATCCTTAACCCAATGAGCGAGGATGGGGATTGAACCTGCATCCTCAAGGATACTAGTCAGGTTCTTAACCCACTGAGCCATAATGGGAACTCTTGACACATGCCAACTTATTCTATTCTATTCTAGCCTGTCCTATTCTATTCCATTTTGTTCCCTTCATTCCATTCCCAGAAAATTCTGGTTATAACCTTCTGGTTTCATAATCAGCTAGCGAATTACAGCAATACAGCTCTGGAGAGAAGGTCTTCAAATTCTTACTGCAAAGGACCCTGGGACTTTCCTGCTTCTGCCCCCTCCCGCCTCTAGTCCAGCTTGCAGCTGCACGCTTCGTGTCACTCTGGGGCCCTCGAGCCTTCTCTCTTTCCATAGGGGAGCCATTGCCAGGCTGCTGTCTACAAGGAGCCATTGTGAATATCTGTCCATGATTCCCAGGTGGGTGAGTCCTTCCTGCAACAAAACCGGAGGCTTTCCCCGCCCTCCTCATGTCTCCTCTCTGTGGACACTGGTTTGGGGTGGGGGGAGGAAGACCTGGAGGGGAAGGGGAAGGGGAAGGGGAAGGGAGGGTGAGGCAGGCAAGTGGCAGCTGCCTGCAGTCCTTTCCCACGGAAAATAACAGCTCCCCTGCCCCCAGACCAATCCTCCTCTAGGATAATAACAGTAACCCTGACTGCCACTGCAGGACGTTCGTCTTGTAGGTGCTATGTTCAGGCACACAGATCCCATTTGACAGATGATGCAACTGAGGCTCAGTGAAGGGGAGGGACTTGCCCCAGATCTCACTGCTCAGGAGTGGCAGCTGAGAGGGGATCTGAATCCAAGTAGTCAGACTTTCAAAGTTTGAGAGGGAAGATAGGGCAGCCTCATTCAGGGTCCCTTCCTTTTCCCAGACTTCAGTTTTGTTTTGTTTTCTTTCTTTCTCTTTCTCTCTCTCTCCCTTCCTTCCTTCTTTCCTTCCTCCCCCCCGCCCCCCCCCCACTTTCTTTTTGTTTTCTGTCTGTTTAGGGCTGCACCCAGGGCATGGAAGTTCCCAGGCAGGCTAGGGGTCAAATCAGAGATGCAGCTGCTGGCCGCTACCACAGCCACGGCAACACCAGATCTGAGCTGTGTCTGCGACTTACACCACAGCTCAAGGCAACGCCGGATCCTTAACCCAATGAGTGAGGCCAAGGATTGAACCGGAATCCTCATGGATACTAGTGGGGTTCACAATCACTGAGCCACAATGGGAACTCTGAGGCCTCTATTGGTGAGAGGAGAGAATTGGATGTGGTGAACTTACAGCTCGTCTCTATACTTGACCTTTGCTGAGCTCAGATCAGCAAGGTCACTCTCTTGGGCCATGCCAGAGGGACAGGAGCAGAGTTGACTTTTGGGATCTTTTGCCTCCTTTTGGGCACCACAACCCACACCCCACCTGCTCTTTTCCCTTTTGATTTGTCTCAAGGTCAAGGTCTTTGCTCCTCCCTCTGCCTCCCACTCCTTCAGGGCCTGGTACTCGGCTGAGATCAATTGAATCTGGGCTCCAGGGTGGGCAGCTGACAGGCTCAGTAGGTCCCTATCCTGGGGCCTGCATGCCTCCATCCAGGAGTTTCCAAAGTTGGAATGACTGGGGTTCCTTTCCTCAGGGAAATCCTGCTGGGAATGCCAGTTCATAAAAGAGATTCCCCAAAGGGCTGCTCTCATCAAAATGAGAGCAGAGAGGCTGGCCCCTTGTGTGCCTGACTTTTTAGCCACCACCCTCTCCTGCCACTATCAGGTCACGCCAAGAGTCCCTGAAGCCCAGCTTGAAAATTAGAGTATTGGCCCCAAGTAATTAATGATGATCTTTCAGGTGAGGAAGTATTTTGGATAAGGGGCTAATGCTTGCTTGAGCCTCTACAAAAGATGGGTATGGCCTGGGGCTGGGGTGGAAACCCTCTAACAATTCTAAGGCAACACCTCACAGACTCCTAGAATCCTACAGATCTGAATTTCAATCCCTACTCTCCACCTGGCTGGTCCTCTCCCAGCCTCAGCCTCCCCACGGTAATAGGGGCATGGTGGTATCTGGGGGAGAGGTAACAAATGAGTTGATGCAGATCAAGGGTTTAGTAAATAATAAACATGGAGTTCCCCTTGTGGGCTCAGCAGAAGCCAACAAACTAGTATCTATGAGGATGACGATTTGATCCCTGCCGCCCCCCTCCCCCGACCCGCCTCGGCCCCCAGTGGGTTAAGGATACTGCGTTGCTGTGAGCTGTGGTGTGGGTCGCAGGCGCGACTCAGATCCCTCGTTGCTGTGGCTGTGGCGCAGGCCGTCGACTACAGCTCCGAATAGACCCTTAGCCTGGGAACCTCCACATGCCACGAATGCAACCCTAAAATAAAATAAAATAAACACGGACTATACGCCACTGCAGTTGATCTTGGATATGTTATTAACTCTCCCCCTGCTTGTTTCCGCTTCTGTGCAGTGGGGATGATGATGCTCCCCACCTCACAGGGTCCTTACACGCCTGGAGATAAGTGAGCATTAAGGTGCTAAGTTAATGTTGGCACAAAGTGAGTACTTAATAGACGCTAGATATTACTTATGATTATTATAATTATTGTAATTCCTTCTTCCCAGCCCCGGTGGGCAGCCACCCCAGCGCCCAGGGCCCGGCTTACCCCGGCGGGATGGAGGCGCGTGCGCTCACGCTGGTGGCGCGCTGGGGCCCCGGCCGGTTGAGGTTGTTCTGCCCCGGGGTGGGCGCGCCGCTGGGGGCGCTGGGGCTCCGCGGGGGCGCGCCCGGGGGCTGCGAGGGCTCGGCGGAGCCGGCAGTGGGCGCGGCCCAGAGTGCGGCGCCGGCGAAGGTTGCGCTGGGGCGCACGGCGAGCGTGCCCACCGGCCCTCCAGGCGGCGGCGGTGCCGGCGGCGGGGGCGCCGGGGGCGCCTTGCGGCGCTGCGAGGCCAGAATGGCGTTGGAAGCGGCGCGCGTGCTGTTGACCAGCAGGCACTGCTGGCACGAGCAGGGCTGGCCCGAGCTGGCGCCCACGGGCCACGACTGCGACTTGGGGATGGAGCCGACGGTGAGCGGGTAGGCGAGGTCCAGGCGGCGGCGCAGGCGGCGGCGCCGGCGCGTCTGGCGGTTCATCTGCGACATGCTGTTGAAGTAGATGAGGTAGCAGAAGCCGAGCGACGAGAGGTCGAGCCACGGGTGCTGCTTCTCGTAGGCGTTCTGGATGGTGATACAGATGTCCATGTCGTAGGCAGTCCACGCGCCGCCGTCGTTCTCCCACTCCCACACGATGCCCTTGCCAGGCGCCGACGACGGGTCGTAGAAATTGCGCCGCACGGGTCGCATGGTACCTGTGCTCACAAGGAGGGCGGGAGTCAGGACAGGAGGGCGGTTAACATCCGCGGCGAGTGCGGGACTGGGCGGGGCGGGGGGGTGGCGCACAGGATGGAGGGGCAAGGGACAACACAGAGGGTCAGCACAAACTGGAGGGTCAGTGCGAGCAGGGGCGAGGTTGAGGGCCAGAGTCTGAGCTGGGGAGAGAGGGTGGGAGGGGAAGGCAAGGTAGCGGGGTGTCAAGACAGCACCGAGGAGTTCCCCTTGTGGCCCAGTGGGAAACGAATCCGACTAGGAACCATGAGGTTGTGGGTTCAATCCCTGGCCTTGCTCAGTGGGTTAAAGATCTGGCATTGCCGTGAGCTGTGGTGTAGGTCACAGACGTGGCCTGGATCCTAGCTGGATCCATAGGCCAGTGGCTGTAGCTCCAATTCGATTGCTAGCCTGGGAACTTTCCCATGGGTGTGGCCCTAAAAAGCAAAAAAAAAGAGATGCCAATCAGCAAGGGGGGGCAGGGGGCTTCACAGGCCCTGAAGCAGTGGCAATCACAGGCCCTGGAGGAGGAAAAGGGCAAAGGGGACATGGGGGCTGTTCAAACAAGGAGGTGTAAGCAGAGTTAGCACCTGCGGAGCGCTGGCAGGGATCTACAGAGGCCAAGATCATGCAGACACTGATGGCCTGCAGTTCTTCTTTCCTTCATTCAGTAATTCACTCATTCAATAATTCCTTCATCAATCCATCCATTCCTTGATTACTTCAAGCACAAGTTCACTTATGCATTCAGTAGGTCTTTCATTAGTTCATTCATTTATTCACACATTCATGTATTCCTCAGTTCATTCATTCAGCGATTCTTTCACTAGCTCTTTCACCCATGCCTGCTATCCATCATTTGTACCTGCATTTATTCTCCCTCAGCTCCTTTATCCACAAGTTCAACCACTGCTTCCTTGACGACCATCCTGTGTAAAAATGTGCACCCTCCCCCAACATCTCCTTACCCCCTCTCCTTCCCTGCTCCGTTTTCTCCATCTGGTATACTTTATATTTTACATATTTATCTCGTTTTCTGGTCTGTCTCCTCCCACTAGGATGTCACCGCCACAAGGCAGGACTTTGTTTTATTCACTGCCATATCCCCAGCACTTGCCCACAGTAGGTGCTCACTAGTTGTTTGCTGATTGGGTGAATGAATTCATTAGTTCAAACATTGATCCAATTGGACTTCGGTTATTTTATTCTTTCATGCCTTTTGCTATCTTTGGATCAGTTCATTCCTTTATCCACTTATTAATTCCTTTTTTCATGCATCTGTTTATTTGTTCCTTCTTTTAACAAGCATGCAGCCTGTCTGCTTGGGGGGGGGGGGCGGCTTTGTGCTGAGCAGTCATTCGAAATTAAATAACTACATCATAACCACAGCCAGGTGGGTAGTCACTTGAAAAACAGGGGCTCCGAGGTTTTGCTCACAACCTCTGCTCCATGTGTCCCACCCCTAGATGCTTCCTGACAAGAAGGCTCCGTAGACACTGGCTTTAACAGAGAAGACCAAGGTCTAGGCTACAGGACTTCTCAGTGCCTTTAGCCTGTTCTGTTCCTTGGGACCAATATGGAGAGATTCTTTTCCAGAGTTCAGTTGGCACATTTGGAGGAAGGCTGCACTCTTGACTGTTCCTCAACTGTGGAGAAGTCCTTTAAGTCTCCCTAAGTCTTGGCGGCCCCATCTCTAAAATGTAGGTGATGGTAATCTGTGAGCCACCCCACCCCTCTCACCTGGGACTGCCGGGAGGACTCGGTGAGAAGAGCCACAGAGCCCAAGGTCTGGGTAGGGCCCCAGGGCTGGGAAGCAGATAGACCTCATTTCAAGTCCTGACTGCCTGACTTTCCAGCTCTGTGTCTGTGGTCGGGTGACTCAACACTCTAAGCCTCAGTTTTCTTATCTCTGAAATGGGCACAAGTGCACCTTCCTTATGAAATTGTTAAAAAGACCCAGCAAGACAAATTCTGTCTCTACTCTGATGATTCCAATATCGTCTCCTCTGAGGGCCAGCCCTGTGTATCTGGCCGCTTCCCCAGCACCTTCCTATGCAGGTCTGACAGGATTCTCAAACTCATCTCTGCCAAAGCACAGCTGTGATCTTCCTCTACCCTAAACCTTCTCCTCTTAAAGGCTCCCTTGTTGCAGTTACTGGCAGCTCCATCCTTCCAGCTGCTCAAGCCCCAAGCCCCCAATCTGGGACTCATCACTGACTTCTTACCTCATGTACCATGTCTTCAAATACATCCCACATCCAACCACTTCTCTCTCTCCCCGCCATCCTGGATCTACCTGGTCCAAGCCACTGTGTCTCTCCTGCCTGGACAATTGCAGTAGACTGGTCTTCACTCTATCCTTGCCTTCTGTAGACTCTTTCCCACATGGCAGCAGAGGGATCTCAATCCATGCAAGTCAGAGATCACATTCTTCTTCGGCTCAAAAGTCTCCCATGGTTCCCTGCTTACTTGGAGTCAAAGTCCCGGCCATGACCAACCAAGCACCACACTGTCTATAAAGCCTCTACAAAGTCTCACAGTTCTACAAAGCCATGTCTCAATCAGTCCACTCCAGCCACCCTGGCCCCCTTGCCGTTCCTCAAACATCCCAAGCAATGTCCTGCCTCAGGCCCTTTGCATTTGCTGTTCCCTCTGCCTGGAATATGACCCAGCCACTCCCAGACGTTCTCACAGTTTCCTCCCTCATTTCTTCCAGGTCTCTATTCAAAGGCCACCTCTTTGGAAAGACCTTCCCAGACTACCCTTCCTTTGCCCTCCTGTGGTCATCCTCTCACCGGCGCTCAGCACCCCCTGCCTGATTCATTCTTCTGCAGACCTCCTTATCACAGCAGCCCCCACGAGGTCAGGGATCTCATGCGTTTACTCACTGCTGTACCTGCCCTGCCACCACCGCCTCCCCGCACCTAACATAGTGCCTGGCACGCAGTGGGCCCTCCCTACATGGAGGATGTTTCCACTGTTAACTGGTGCAACCCCAGGGAGCCTGGTCCACCCGCCATAGTCCATCCCCCACTTTCCCCTGCCTTGCTGAGGCTGCCCGCTCCCTAGCACAGATTCTATCTGACCTTCACTCAGTTCCCCGCCCAGGGCTGAAACAGCTTGTCCTCTGCTCTCTCCTCTGTTTGAACCCCAAGGGTTACAGATTACCCAAGCTCCCTTTCAACCACCCAGACCCTGAGAGCTGGGGAAGTCGGGGCATGGAGCTGTAGCTCTTAGGAGAGAGGCACAATGGGTGTGCCCCCCCCATCCCCCGGGCTCCTATAAGGTTCCAGTCAATCATAGGAAAACTTCCCCTGGGCCTCCAGGGCAGCCTCATTCTCCGGTCTGCTTTATCATTTTAATTGAGTGTGCATGCATTGATTTTTTTTTTTTCCCCCTGACAGTACTGTTCTTCCTGGGCAGATCTGAGAGATTAGTTAGAGGGAAAATCTGAGATCCTGTTCCCTTGCTCTGTTCCTGAGTCCTGGTCTTCCCCTTTTCAGAGCCTCAGTTTCCCCACCTGTAAAAAGGGCTTGTGACAGATGAGCCTCAGGTCCTGTTTGTCTGAAGTACCGCCATTAGTCTCCCGGCAAACCTGGAAGATGTAACCCCTGGATGGGAAGGATGGGGGTGGGATCTTGCTATGTTTAACCACCTTTGGGTGCCAAGTCTTGAGCTAGGCAAGCAGGGTCATGGGTGGGGGGTGCAGAGCGAAGTGGTTGGGAGCAACAACTCAGAAGTCTCACAGGCCATGGGCAAATCCTGACTCCACATATAGCCTCACTGTCCTCATCTGTCAAAAGCGGGTATTAAGACCTACCCCAAGGAATTACCGTGGGGCAAAGTAAGATGCACACCATAGGTGCTTGGCTGGATGCTTGGCCAGAGCAAGTGCCTGAAGAATGTTAGCTAAGACACTGCTGTTATTATATACATTACCCACAGTCACCCTTTCCTAGCCCTTGGTCACCTGGAGAACTCCAATTCACTCAATAAAACCCTCTACATGCCCACCTCCTCTAGGAAGTACTCATCCATTCTGCTGCAATAGCTAAAGCACATGAAGCTTGTTATTGCATGTCTGTCCTTGCACTGTCATTCAGTTATTCATTTTGTTCTTAATCTTCCTCACCAGTTAATGACTTCAGGACAAGGACCAGGTCAGATCTATAGTTTTTGTTCCCTACATAAGGGGCAACTGAAACAGGCCACCTACTTGGCATAGGTCAGGGCTGGGAGGGAGTGGGGAAGAGAGAGGGTTGGTCTCGATGGAGAGGGAGTGCAGAATGGAGCTGGGCCCAGAGCACACAGAGGGTCCCCAGGGAAGGCTGGAGTTGGGGGACAGAGTTCCAGAGGTCAGAGTTTTGGCTGGTTCTGCAACAAAGGACTCTGGGAGCTCCTCCCAGCCAGGTCAGGGCCAGCCAGCCCAGGCATCCCTCTCTCCAGGGCTCTATTTACCAGGTATCGATTTTCCTGCCTGTTTACTGGTAGTTATTAAAGGCTGTGTCCCTGGAGTCTTTTCAAATGAGATCTGAACCTGGCGAGCTGGAGTAATTAGGGCAGCTGCTGGCCTCCCTGCTGGGCCCCGCACCCCGCAGCACCCAGTGCAGCCTGTCTGCCTGTCCGTCCACCTCCCCAGCTCACACTGGCCATGGACCAGGCTGAGGGGGGCCAGCTGGTTCCCTGGTGACCTGTCTGGGCCACGATCTCGAGATTTCCAAGGGAGCAGTGACAGAAACACTCTTTCTCCTCCCCAGTGGCCTTGGCCTAGATTTTTAGCCAGAACAATGGGTCTAAGATGGAGCTGGAGGTTCTTAAGCCCGGGAAACAGGAAGGGCCTCAGACGGGTGGCCTGGGTGCACAGCCGATCTTTCTAACAGCGACCGGCTCCGCTGGCTCCACTCCCTTTCTCCGGCCTCACGGGCACCCAGCTGCGCTGGCCACCAGGGTCCACGTCCCCATGGCAGTTAGCAACCTGTGTCAAGCACGTACTATTTCTGGGCCTGTTTCTGTGTCTGCTTTTGTTCCCTTCTCCCCCCGCCCGCCCTTGTTTCTTAGGAATGTTTGGTTGAAAAATTCCAGTCTTGTTCCAGCTGGACTGAGGGGAAAGGGGCTTTGGCCAAATGTCAGCTGGAGGATTGCAGGAGCTGGGCCCCCAGAGAGTGGGGGTGCGGGCGGCCATGGCTACTGCAGCCAGGAACCAGTTCATGCCTGGGGCAGAGACAACCAAAAAGAGATGGAGATGTGGGGGGGAGCAAGAGATAGGGAGAGAGAGGCACAGAGACAGAGAGACACACAGGCACAGAGAGACCAGGATCAAAAAGGGAAATGCTACGGCAGACACCAGAGAGTGGGGGGCAGAGAGACATAAAGAAACAAAATTCTGGAACCTAGAGATGGAAAATATCACAGACAGTCAGAGAGAACAAGAGAGCTGGGCCAAGTGACGGGGGGAATAGAGAGGAGAGACAGTGGGGGTAGATGGCAGTGACAGCAATAACAAGAAAGCTAACGTTTACTGGAGTTCCCGTTGTGGCATAGAGAAAACAAATCCGACTGGGAACCATGAGGTTGCAGGTTCGATCCCTGGCCTTGCTCAGTGGGTTAAGGATCCGGCATTACCATGAGCTGTGGTGTAGGTCTCAATCTTGGCTTGGATCTGGCATTGCTGTGGCTCTGGCGTAGGCCGGTGGCTATGGCTCTGATTAGATCCCTAGCCTGGGAACCTCCGTGTGCCGCAGTGGGGCCTAAAAAGACAAAAAGACCAAAAAAAAAAAAAAAAAAAAAAAAAGGCTAACATTTACTGTGTACCCACTATGTGCCAGAGGCTGTGTTTAGCACTGTCCTTCCAGGGAGGGATCTGAATTATTCACATTTTACAGAAGACAGCTGAGGTCCCAGAGAAGTGAAATCTTTTTTTTTGGCTTTTTAGGGCCATACCCACGGCATATGGAAGTTCCCAGGCTAGGGGTTGAATTGGAGCTGTAGCCTCCGGCCTACACCACAGCCACAGAAATGCCAGATCCAAGCTGAGTCTGCAACCTACACCACAGCTCATGGCAAAGCCAGATCCTTAACTCACTGAGCGAGGCCAGGGATGGAACCCACATCCTCATGGATACCAGGTGGGGTTTGTAACCCACTGAGTCACAATGGGAACTCCCGAAAGAAGTGAAATCTTGAGAGGGTTGGGGATGGTGCTTTATTCATGGAGTAAAGGAAAGGAAAGCTTAAACTGGTTCTAAGGGGTTTTTTTTGTTTGTTTGTTTGTTGTCTTTTCTAGGGCCACTCCTGAGACATGTGGAGGTTCCCAGGCTAGGGGTCTAATTGGAGCTGTAGCCACCGGCCTACACCAGAGCCACAGCAATGCTGGATCTGAGCCGCATCTGCAACCTACACCACAGTTCATGGCGGCGCCGGATCCTTAACCCACGAGTGAGGCCAGGGATCGAACCTGCAACCTCATGGTTCCTAGTTGGATTCGTTAACCACTCAGCCACGATGGGAACTCCCGATTCTAAGGGGTTTAACTCAGACAAGTGGTAGCCCAGCCTAGGATACCCCCAGCGATGGGGAACTCACTACCTCAGCTGTTTAGCCATGAAGAGGTTTCTGCCTGGAGAACTTGGTCCTGATTTGACCCCTCTGCTTGTGTGTGGGTGTCTCTGCCCCCAGCTCTTAGCCTTGAGGAGAAACTGACTCTATAGAGACGGGGAAGGCTCTGAGCCCTTCTGTCTGCCCCTCTAGTCTCCAAAGGGCTCCTTTCTGGACTGGGCCAGCCCTAAATCCCGACAATGAACTGCTCCCTCTGGGGGTGGCTTCCTGGAGGGAAGTGACCTCAGTTTGGGGGCACCCAGATCCTCCCGGGAAGGGGGGCCTGTGGGAGGCAGTCATGGGATGTCCTGTCAGGTTGGGGAAGTCCCGCTATAGGCTGAGGCCGGTGACTGGAGCTCGGGCAATGGGTGAAGCCTGATTTGAACACCGACTGGATGCCAGGCCTGCTGAGGTAGTTTACTGACTCCTCTCCCAACCTAGAAGCCTTTAGAACCATCATTCACACTCAGAGAACACATTTTGTGGCCCAAGCTCATGTTAACTCATTTAATCCTCACGTGGCCTTGTGAGGTATGGATATTATTTTATTATTTTATTTTTTTAGGGCTGCACCCGCAGCATATGGAGGTTCCCAGGCTAGGGGTCAACTCAGAGCTCCAGCTGCTAGCCTACGCCACAGCCACAGCCACACCAGGTCCTTAACCCACTGAGAGAGGCCAGTGAGACCCTGCATTCTCATGGACATTATGTAGGTTTCTTAACCCACTGAGCCACAACAGGAACTCCCTTGTGCACTACTATTTGGCAGATGGGGAAACTGAGGCTCTTTGGGAAGACTTGGAGGTCCACCTGGGGGCGGTGGCCTGGCTGGGATTCAAACTGCAGTCTGTGAGCCCAGAGTGCCCCCCTCAACACTGCCCTGTGATCAATAATCCCGCAGTGTTGTTTCCCTCCAACCGCTCCCAGGGGACTTGTCAACTGAGCTGCGGCCCATTAGCGGTTTCTGCACGTTTGAATCTGGCCCAGGGTCCCCAGGGTCGGCTGGCAGCCAGGCAGGGGAGGGGAGGGGGTCTCCAGCCTGGCCTGGGGAAGGCTGAAGGGCTGCATGGCACTCGAAGAGGCCGCCACTTTCAAATCAGTTGCAAAATGTCCCTGCTCTGGAGGCTGCCAGCACCTGCAAGCTGGCTATCCCTACATGATGGGCTGTGGGTGTGGCTTCTGGGTCATCTGGCTTTTAACACACTTGGGTTCAGACCCTCTGGCACAGCAGCAGGAGCTGAAAGAGGGAAATGCAGTGGGTAGGAAGGAGTGAGAGCCCTCTCTCTCCTGGAGCCCTGAGTGGTGTTGGGCAACTGCCTCTGACCCAAGTCTCTGCTTCCTCGTTTGTGAAACAGATATTATCATCATCATATCATCATGGTAAACACCCACAGAGTGCCTCCTATGTGCCAGGTACTGTTCTAAGTGTTTCACATGTTCATTCTTTTTTTTTTTTTCTTTGCTTTGTTAGGACCGCACCCATGGCATATGGAAGTTCCTAGGCTAGGGGTCGAATCGGAGCTACAGCTGCTGGCTTATGCCACAGCCACAGCAATGCCAGATCCGAGCCACACCTGCAACCGACATCACAGCTCATGGCAGTGTTGGATCCTTAACCCAGTGAGTGAGGCATCCTCAAGGACACTATGTCAGGTCCTTAACCTGCTAAGCCACAACAGCAACTCCACACATGTTAATTCTTAATCTACACAACATTCTATAGAACAGGTACCATTATTATTGTTGCCTTGTACAAATACCAAAGAGAGAGTGAAGTGACTTACCCCAGATCACATAGCTACTAAGTTAAGCCGGGATTCAGTCCAGCCAGATTTGAACTTCTCTCCACTTCCGCTGCCACCACCCCTACTGCAGCAACCTCTGTCCTGTGTCCCAGTTTCCACCCTTCGACCCTGTCATGCATTCTCACAGACTCAAGTCTGACCACATCTCTCCTCCGCTCAACACCCCTCAATAGCTCTCTAGTGCCCTTAGGAATGAACGGTCTAAGTGCGTTAACTCATCTTCCAGGCCCATCACAAGCCTCACACTCCTACGGCACCAAACTTCTAGCTATTCTCTGAACACATCACACGTGCTTATGCCTCTGCATATTTGCACAGGCTGTTCCCTCTGGCATGTCCTTCCACCCACACCACCCCATTTTCCTCCCTGCTGAAGTCCTGCACACTTGTCATGGTTCAGCTCAAGCACTGTCCCCTGAAAATCTCTGCTGTCTTCAGGGAGAATCACTCCCTTCTTGGGACTCACATAGCACACCTTGCACTTGCAGGAGCGCCAGTAAAGCACGTAGCTCACTGAAGGTTGAGGCATCTGTTTCTTCTAGCCCGGAAGCCTCTCAAAGGCTGGACTGGCTTCAGCCACCTTAGCATCTCTCCACAGCCAGGAGCACAGGGAGGTAGGCACTTGGAAAATGCTAGCTGAATGGATGAATGAATGAATGAACCTACCCGAATACTGCAAATGATGAGGCTGGAGAATGCAAGTTGAGAGTAACTGATTTTGTTTGGGTCCCCATGACGTTTATAATTGTCACGACCAGGCATTTAATAATGAGGTGGACCCTCTCAAGCCTGGATTTTGAAAATCCCTAAATATGAGTTCCTGTTGTAGCTCAGTGGATTAAGCATCTGATTAGTATCCATGAGGACGTGGGTTCGATCCCTGGCCTTGCTTAGCAGGTTAAAGGATCTGGCGTTGCCATGAGCTGTGGTGTAGGTCGCAGAAGTGACTCAGATCCCGCACTGCTGTGGCTGTGGGGTAGGCCAGCGGCTACAGCTCCGATTCGATCTCTAGCCTGGGAACTTCCATATGCCTCAGGTGTGGCCTTAAAAAAAAAAAATCCCCAAATATCCAAGATGCAGCCACCAGGATTGGCGCTCTTGGCAACAGTTGGCAAAAGCTGAGTCACGGTCACCTTGTTCATGTTTTCAAGTATTTATTGAGCACCTACCATGTACCAGGCACTAGAGAACAACAGCGGAAAACCATCACCTTCCCAGGCACTGCATACCTTTCTCTTGGCTGCCCAGGCCCTGTAAATATCTGAATTTCCAGCATGTTTCTGGAGGGGGATATTGAGCCCCGGAAGGAGAAAGGGACTTGGCCCAAATCACCTGCACTTAGAGGGAGATCTTGACCCCAGGCCCCAACTCTTATTTTCACAGTACCAGGTGACTAACAACTTAGCGTGAATGAACCTTTGTTCCCTGGAAGAGAGGAACCGGAGAGGGCTCCGTAATGGTGCAAATTCGGGTGAACTCTATGCTTCCCCTGGCATGCTCTGCTTGCAGTCGGAGGGACAGGGGACAAAAGCTCCGTGACGATGGGGCCCAGCCTGTCATCAGCAGAAGAGGTGGCTACGCTGCAGCTGCTGGCAAGACTGTCCTGGCCGCCAGCACTGCCTCCTTTGATTGCCTCCTCCTTTGTTCTGCACTTCAGGGCGTTCAGCGCCAGGGCCTGGCGCCAGACTCCCTCCCATAGCCCATCACCCGCCTGCCACGACTGCCCGGGGAAGGTGGAGGTGGCAGCCTGGAGCAGCTCCAGAGGGATGCTGGGAGGAGCACAGAGAGGGAGAGGCACTTAGCCAGGGTGGCAGAGCAAAGATGCAGCTACACAGGGCCCAGGGGAGACTCAGCCTCCAGCCTGGCTGCTCCTATGGCGCCAAGATCAGGAATAGCCCTACATTCTGGACCTCCTCAGTGTCTGGGCTCCTGTACCATGCCCATCAGCCCTACCAGCATGGAACAGCCTTGAGAGTAGCGGTTTGTATCTGTCCTGCTCATTGCTGCATCCCTAGTGTCTAAGACAGTGTATGGCACGTAGTAGGTGCTCATTAAATTCCTGCTGAATGAACAAAGTAATACTGACCACAGTCCCAAGAGGCATGTTTTACAGAGGATGAAACTGAGGCTCATGGAGGGAGCATGGTTCACCCAAAGTCGCAAGCCAGCACTGCCCCCCGCCCCACCCCATGCTGACCAGAGAGCTGCGAGGAAGAGAATCTGGAACTGGGCCTCACCAACCAGGGTCCCTGAGGCAGCCAGTTCCAGATTTGGGGCCCCATGTTCTCAGGTGAGATCAGCCAAGGGCAGCTGGGGGCTGGCGGGGGTGCCTGTGTTAACTGTGAGGCTGGGGGGTCTCACGGGGGGTGGTGACTATCTTGGGACCTGGAGGCAGTCCTGGGGGTTGGCTGCCACTGGGTGTGATGCAGGAGTGAGAGGAAGGAGGGAGGCCCAGGGGAACAAATATGTGGGGGGAGGGAGGCCTAGAGGGGCCCTGGGCACCCTCTATACCCTGAGAACTTCACACTCAAGAGGGTCCTAGGGATCCCATAGCCCACAGCCTGAATAGGCAGCTCCACTGTGACCAGTCCTGCCCCATCACCTCCCCATCCTGGGCCTTCCTCATTACCCTCCCATCGCCTCCTCTTTAGAACCCCCTCATGCCACCCCCTTCACTCCTTTTCACCTTCTTCCCCACTCTCCATCGCAGCCCCCACCATGCCCCCATTGCTCCCCCATGACAGCTGCTGTTATCCTCCCCGTCACGGTCCCCTTTATCACACTCCCCACTCCACCCCTACCACGAAGAGCTCTAATCACAGCCCTCATCACCTCTCCGTCCTCTCCCCCACCATGGCTCTCATCACCTTCCCTATCACCTCCCCAACTCAACACCCATCACAGCTTCCATCACCTCCCTCATCTTTAGGTCAGAATCTACAGCTCCCTTGGACCAGTGACCATGGGGGTTTGGGAGAGAGCAGGAAAGGATGGAGAGGGGAGCAGGTAGGTGCAGGGTACAGGAGAGGAGAGAGAAGAGGCCATGAGGAGGATTTGACCGAGGATTCCCCCCACCCCACCCCTGTCCGCCCCGCAGGCAGGAGTGGTCCAGCCGTGGGTGTCGCTGTCCAAGGTGCTGGGGCAGCCGGGCCTTGCGCAGGTGCTGCAGACCACCTGGATCTGAATCTCTGATCCATCTCTTCCTAGCTTGGGCAGGGGTCCTCCTCCCCCGCCCTGAGCCTCAGCTTTGTTATGTATTAAATGGGCTGATGCCTGCTGGCTAGGACGACGGAGCCCAGACAGATTGTCAGGAAGTGCCTGCGTCAGCCTCTGCCCAGCCTGCTCCAGCTCTGGCCTCTGAGGGCCCATGATTAACGAGGCTGGTCCTGCAGTGTGGCTCTGGGTCCTCTGGGGCCTAGCCGCTAAAGGGTGACAGCTGGCAGCCCAGCCATGGCCGGTGAGACTCAAGAGGCCTCCCTTCCTCTCTTACTTCCCCTTCTAGCGCTGCCTCCCTTTTTCACTCTAGCCTGTAGCCTCCTCCGGGACCTTGCTGGTGCTATTTCTTCCAGCCAGAAGTGTTTCTCAAACCATATAGGCTCTTGAAGGACTCCTCTTCTAGGAAGTCCTCCTTCTCAGAGGCTCCAGGCACACACTACCCACCTTAGCTGGCTGAGGGCAACCTGAACCTCTCCTATAAGATCTTTAAATGTTTTTCCTACTTGAACATGAGTACTATGTGCAAAATAATATTCTCCATGCTTTTAACTACATTATCTCATTCAGTCAATCCTCACGATAACCATCTCAGGTAGGGACTATTCTTTTCTTTTCTTTCTTTCTTTTCTTTTTCTTTTTCTTTTTTTTTTTTTTTGCTTTTTAGGGCCACACCCACAGCATATGGAGGGTCACAGGCTAGGGGTCCAATCAGAGCTGTAGCCGCTGGCCTATACCACAACCACAGCAACATGGGATCTGAGTTGTGTCTGCGACCTACACCACAGCTCACGGCAATGCCAGATCCTTAACCCACTAAGCAAGGCAGGGATCGAACCTGCAACCTCATGGTTACTAGTCAGATTCATTTCCGCTGAGCCACAATGGGAACTCCCCTTAGGGACTATTCTTATTCCCATTTTACAGAGCAGGAATCTGAGACTCAGAAAGGTTAACGGGCTTGCCCTTGGTCACACAACGAACAAAGGGCCAAGCTGGAATTTAGATCTGTATCTGTGCCAGACCGTTTGACTGCCATTCCCATGATATGCATCTGCCTTGGCCCCCACTAGATCCTGAAATCCATTTGATAGGGGTCCAGCCCAGGGCCTGGTACTGAGAGCACCAATGACTGTCAAATAAAAGTAATGAATTTATGGCACCAGAAGAGGCTTCAGGTACCAGACAAGCAGCCAGAGGCTCAAAGATGGATCTGTAAGGGTGGGGATGCAGGTGGTGACAGATGGTTGGGGGGACACCCATGGATGAATTAGTTGGACCTGCCGCCACCAGGGAACGAACCCCTCTGGTCCCAAATACACATCATCCTTCTTGCCCCTGGTGTCAAGTTCAGCCCCAGGGGCTCTCCAGGTTGTCTGGGAGAGGGTCCCAAGGGGTCCCTTAATCAGGGAGCTGGGCCCTGGAGGCCTCTGGTGGGTGGTGGGCGGAGACTGTACTTGCTTTGGTACAGAACCTGGCAACAAGCCCCAGGAGAGCTTTCAAGGGAGAGGGGGAGGGGACTTTCTCAGCTGGCATGTTGAACGTCACCTTATTTTCTATCCTTAGATGCCTGGGGTCCAGAGGACTGATGGGCTATGTGACCTTGAGCAAGTCACTCACTCTCTCTGGGCCTCTGTCTCTCCATCGATACAATGAGCTGCCTAGGAGTCTTAGTTCTGGCAGTGTTTTCCCTGGTGATGGCTGCTCCGCCCTCTGGGTGGCCCCACCTGCTCTCCAACAGCCTAAGTGTGTCTTCAGCTGAGGGGAAGGGGAGCCCCAGCTACCCAGAGAAGGGATGCTGTAGACTTGGAAGATCTGAAACCAGTCACCACTTGTCCCTCCAGTCTGACAGCTTGGAAGTGCCAGGCACAGCACTCTGTGGGGACAATAGTTGGGGATAATTCCCAGCTGGGCCTCTCCAAGCCTCAATTGTCCCATCAAGAGAATGGGCATGTGGCTGCCATAAATGGCCCCAGCAGCAGAGGGAGAAGAGAATGGGCATCACCAGTCAGTCTGAAAGGTGGCTTTCCCCCCGCCCCACCCCCAGCCACGTGAGCTCAGGAAGGAATCTGGAAATTGCCTGGGTCACATTTCTATCCAGCTGTTGGCACTGGGTGGAAAATCCAGGGTCCGCGTGAGGCCCTCAGTGGCTGCCATCCCAACAGCAGGGGGGGAAATGACTCTCCTGGAGCTGTGACCTCTCATGGGGGCAGGAAACAGCTCCCAAATCTTTCTCTCACTGCTAGTGGGAGCCAACACCCTCTTCCAAGACCCTTGGGTCCAACTTCACCACTAGCTGCTCTGCCCATCTGGGCAAACACCTAAGGCTTGGTTTTCCGGTGTATGAAATCCTGGGTTGGTTGGCTTAAGACAAAGGAAGACCAGGCAAGCTTTAGGGCAACAGCACCGTGTGTTCCACCAGGTGGAAAGAATAACACCCATAGGGCAGCACGCGTGCCTGTGAAGGAAGCCCCCGCCTGACTTCTTGCCCACTTCTGGCTCTCCCCTCCAGTCCTCTGCCTGGGACACCCCTGCGAGTAATCTAACATCACGTGGCCCAGGGTCACAGCATTCTCCTCCACGTGGGCTCCAGTCCTGTAGGGCTTCAAAGGGAACCTCACCCCCTGTTGAGAGTGATGAAAACAGCCCAGCAGGGGAGAGGTGAGGGGGCCACCGGCTGAACAAACAGCAGCCCCCCCCCCCGGGGGGGGACCAGGCCTGGCCCTTCCCTTGTGGTCCAAACCTGACACCTGGGTTTTCTTCCGCTGGCTGCGTGACAGGCGTGTAGACAGGCCCTTTGTGTGTCAGCGGTGTACATGCAGGCTGCTGCTGTGTGCACCTTGGCACACACAACAAGGCGAGTATTTGAGTATCCCCCAGGCTGTGGGTGTGGTGTGGCACCAGTGCTGTCCTACCCCGTGGGCAGGTTAAGAACATGTTAAGGCCCAGGGTGGTGAACTGCAGCCCGCAGGTCAAATCCACCCACTGTCTGCTTTTGCACAGCTCATGAGCTGAGTGGTTTTTACATTCTCAAAGAGCTGGGGCAAAAAAAAAAAAAAAAAGACTATTTCATGACCTGTGAAAATATGAAATTCAAATTTCAGTGGCTAGAACTAGTTCTGTTAGAACACACACATATTTGCATACTGTCTATGGCTGCTTTCAACCTACAGCAGCAGAGTCAAGCTATAGTGGCAGTTAGAGGAGAGACTGTAGGGCCCACAAAGGCTAAAATATTTACTGTCTGCCCTTATCAGGGAGCCTGTGCCTTCAATGTCAGGGTGCTGGTGTGTGCTGCTACCTCTTGCAAAAACTTAAAGTTCTGGAGTTTCCGTTGTGGTGCAGCAGAAACGAATCCAACTAGGAACCATGAGGTTGCAGGTTCGATCCTTGGCCTTGCTCAGTGGGTTAGGGATCTGGCATTGCTGTGAGCTGCGGGGTAGGCTGGCAGCTGTAGCTCCGATTAGACCCCTAGCCTGGGAACTTCCAAATGCCATGAGTATGGCCCTAAAAAGAAAAATAAAAGACAAAAACCCCCTTAAAGCTCAGCTTCAATGAACTTTTCAAGAATTTTATAATTAGAAACTCTAAGGAGAGGCTGTGTTTATTTTGGTACAAATATGTGAGCTTTGGGTTTTGCAACTTTATATTGTGTGTGCATGTGTGTGTGTGTGTGTGTGTGTGTGTGTGTACCACAATCTTCTACTCACCTCTCACACATCTGTAGTGTTCAGCACATGCTAGGCAAATGGTGGGTACTTAGTTAAGATTTGTGGGGTAAAATCACATGTGTGGTTCTTTCCATCATCTCAACAATTCTGTTAGCAAAGCAATACTCTTGCCCATTTCATAAATGTGGAAACTGAGGCCCAGAGAGGTGTGCCCAACAATACCTGCTCGAGGCTCTTGCCTGGACCATTGACAGTGAGGACAAGATTGACACTGCTTTGCCCGTGGGAAACGTGGGCAAGCATATTATAACATGTCTGCTGGGAGACATCATGCCCCCGCCAGCAGTTTTCTGGGCATCCTAGGTCCCCTGCTGGCTCCACAGGTTTCCCGGCCTTCCTCCCTCGCTAGGGGTCTTGGCAGGCTCCCAGGAGCCTGTGGAAGGATGAGTGGATTTTTCCTTTTTCCGGCAAACTGGGGGCAGGTGTGGAGTGAGCGGCTCCCGGAGGGGGCGGCCAGAAAATGACTGAAACTGAACTGGGGGATCCAGTGAGGCTGAACCTTAAAAGGGGGTGCCATGGAGAGTAAGGGGCCTGCTGAAAGGGGGGAAAGGAGAGAGTTTGGGGAGTTAAGAATGCAAGCGAGGGTGCTGGGAATAGAAAAGGAGCCTTGAGCCGGGGTGGGGGGATCAAAGGCCAAGTGGCCAAGTTGGCAGCCTTGGGTGGGCCTATCCTTGCTTCTCAGGACCACGAGTCAGGTCCTGGACAATGTCCCCACCCAGCACTAGCCCGAACCTACAGAATGCCAAACATGAAGCCATGGAAAAAAACCAGCTCCTGCTGCCAGACCCCTGCCCTCCACTAGAGGCGGTCCTGGGATAAACTGGAGAGAATGGGGCAGGGGACGCCTGGTGATTCTCCACTGGGGACTCTGCCTCTTCTGGAAGAATGGGCACTAGGACTCAACAGTCACTTCTACTCTCAGGATAAAATTCAAAGCCCTCCTCACAGCTGCCCAGGGCTGTACATCTTGTCCCTGCTCCAACCTCATCTTGTACCAGCTTCTCTGCATCCCCTGCACTCCAAATGCAACAGATCTGAATGTACTCTGCTCTTCCCACCACAGGGCCTTTGCACTGGCTGTATCCATTGCTGGGAACACTGCTACCCTCACTCATTCTTCAGATTTCTATTCAAACCTGACTTCCTCAGATTAGCCTTTTGTGACCACCCCCAGATCAGGTTTATTTCATGTTCTCAGACCTGCAACTTATTATCTGTGTAATTAATTAGGTGTTTGCTTGCTCTCTGACTACCCTGGAATCTCCAGCATAGGTCCTCCACCAAAAGACCTCTACTGAGGACCCTGGCTGTCTTGCTTCTTGCAGTATTCTAGTGCTTAGCACAGGAGCTGACACGCAGCAGGAGATCTGTAAATCCATGATGGCATGAATGAATGATTGGCATCACTAGTGACTGTCGCCATTACTTGGAGTTTTGGAACCAGATGTACTGAAAAGTAACATTGATGCACCACTTGTTATGAATGCACCTGTGGTTCCATGCTTGGTGACCACTCTGTAGGCACCAGGCAATGTTCTAGAGCAGAGCTGGAAGCTAGAACTTTCTGCAACAATGGCAGTGTTCTGGATCCATGCTGTCCCATACAGTAGCCATGAGATGCATGGACCTACCAAGCACTTGAAATGTGGCTAGTGAGACCAAGGCACTATATTTAATTTTATTTAACTTTAATTAATGTAAATTTAAATAGCACCACGGCTACCATATCGGACAACACAGCTCTAGAGAGAAGGAAAGTGTCCTATTGTCCCCAGGGTTGTTACATGCAGTTCTGTCATCTAGAGAGTCACAATAACTTCCTCAAACCTCAATCAGCTGGTCCTTGGGAGTGAACATGCCAAGGATTCTCTGGCAGATCCCATGAGGCAAGACCTTGTCCTCCCCCACTGCCCACCAAGCTTGTCATAGACCACCAGGCAACAATGACTCAGGGAGCACTCCACGGTGATGGCGAACAAGAATGCTGAGAGTGGGACCTGACCATTTTGATCACCGCCATCACCTATCACCCGACACCAGGACTGCCACCAACCTCATTCTCTCCATTGTTACCAGCCCATCACCAACACCCCCGAGAACACCACCAACACAACCATCAACACCACTCCCACCAGTTCCACAATCAGTGCTACCACTGACATTGCCACCAACGCTTTCTCCTCCATCATTACCACCGCCGCCAGCACCAACACCACCAACCCCCTCCCCCCATCATTAGAACCACCATCGCATCACCCCAACACTACCAACACTTAGAACCAGAATAAGATACCAGTCAAGAGTTTCAGCTCTGGAAATCAATTGTCTGGGCTTAAATCCCAGCTCTAAGATTTTTTTTTTTTAGGGCTGCAGGTGTGGCATATGAAAGAGGTCAGATTGGACCTGCATCTGTGAACTATGCCACAGCTCACAGCAATCCCGGATCTTTAAACTACCGAGCAAGGCCAGGGATCGAACCTGCATCCTCATGGATACCAGTCGGGTTAGTAACTAGCTGAGCCACAAAGGGAACTCCTCTTTCAGCCTCTTTGAGACTCAGTTTCTTCATCTGTAAAATGGGTCGACAACTACTACTACCACCACTACTATGAACAGTAAGACTGGCTGTAATGATGGGAAAAAATCAAATGGGGAAGTGCATGGAGAGCCCTTTCACTGTGATGATTTGAGTGCTAATGCTCTTCTAGGCTCTGTGTTCAGTGAGCACAATTTTATTTAATTTTCACACAGCTGTGAGAGACATCAACCCATCCATTTTGCAGATGAGGAAACTGAGACTCAGAGAGGTGATATAACTTGCCAAGAGCCCTATACCTAATATAAGAGGCTGGATCAGAACACAAGTCTTAAATTGGACTAAGCCAGACTGTCCCTTTTTCTGGGGGTTGGGGGCAGACCAGCAGATTGGCTTTCTGCAGATCTGGGCTCTCTCCTCAGGGATGCTGGGGGCATTTCAGCATCCCACTGAAAGGTGGTGTGGTGATAGTGATGGTGGTAGTGGGGTGGGGAGGGTAGCGAGTCCACTCACCTGTGTCCTGGCGAAACTGGTGCATGGACTGCAAGTCGATGATGTAGGGCACCAACTGGGCGTCCACCTGCCCCAGGACCACGGAACCCCGGGCATCCTCCTTAAGCACGTTCTCGATGTGGTGGCACACAGTGGCCGTGTAGGGCCGCCAGCGGCTGTGCTCATTCAGCCACTCCCACACCACCACCCGGGCCACATTCTGCGGTGGGAAGCCCAGCCCGTTCACCGGCACCATCACGCCCTGGCCTGGCCGTGACATGGCCGCTGTTGCCTCAGGGGCCAGGACCCCGCTATATTCCTGGCCCAGCTCCTTTTGGGCCTGGGAGCCGGTGGGGAAATTCCTCTCTCCCCAGGGAGGACAGCAAGGACTGTCTGGCCTCCTTTCTAACTCCTGGCCCTCTCTGAGGCCCAGAGGCCTCAGTTAAAGGAGTGTGGGATGGTGTTCCAGGCTCCAAGGACCCCTTGGCGGCAGAGCTGTCTCAGATAAAGGTGCTTCTCTGGATGAGCAAGTGTTTTTCTTCTGATGGGGAAAACGGCGCTCTCAATTCCTTGGTGTCCCCAGCTCAGATCAGGGAGTGAGGCAGACGCCACTACTTTAGGTCCGGGCTCTCTCCTGCTGGTCTCCCGTTCTTCCTGGCCGCGCAGGGCCTGTCACCCAGGAGGCCCGGCCCCAGCCTGCTGTTCTCTGCAGCGCCCGGCCAGCCCTCTGCGCTCCCAACTGCGTCCCAGACCCCGAGCCTGGCTCCAGTTGGGCTGCTTGCCTTGCCTCGGGTCCGCCCCCCCCGACGGCTTCTGTTGAAGGGGGGCGTCCCCGTCCCCCTTGTTCCGGATCCACAGCGTCCTGGAAGGCCTGAGTGACTGAAGAACGCACGGGGGAGGGGGGAGGCGCGTATCCCCAGCCTGGCGGCCCCGGCAGCGGCTCCCGGAGCTGGGCTAGGGGACGAGGGGGGCGGGGGCCCGTGGGCACGCCCCACCCCACTCGTGCTCGCGACCTGCCAGGAAACAAGAAGGGGAGAGGGCCCTTTAAGAATAGAGCGCGGCACCCCCTCCCCCCTTCCCGGGAGAGCAATCGGCTGAGAACAATGGGGAACCGATGGGGGGGAGTGAGCAAGGGGGGCTAAAGGGGGTCGCGTGGTCTCGGTCCCTAAGGGCAGGCCTGAAGGGAGGGATGGGGCTGCGGGCGAAATTTTCCTAGCCTCCTCGCCTGCGGCGCCCCCTCCTCAGCTCCCTGAGCGCTCCCCTCCCCCGGGGCCCGCACACCCAGCCGAGGGATGCAGGGTGCGCGGGGATATGCGAGGATGCGCGGCGCTGCAGGCGCGGCCCAGGGCCCCTCGGGGGTCGCGTCACCGAGGAGGCGAAGCCGGGAGCTGGATGGTCAATGCCTTCCGCCCTGGGGGTAACAGTCCCCCTTCTCCAGCCCAGACCTCCCCAAAGCGCGCGCGGACCTCCCAAAGGAGCCGGGGGTGGGGTCCCCAAGCACCCCGCGCTCTCACCGCTTCTCCTCTGCTCTGCCTTCTTCTCCGGCTCAAGCTCCAGCCCGGCCGCCTCCTGGGCTCCCCCCGGAGTGGGAGGGAGCCTCGGTCCCGCCTCCGCGCCCTTTCTCTCCCAGGCCGCGCACCAGGGCGCTGGGCTTTTGGCGTGCGGACCTACTACCCTGCCGACCGACGGACGCGTGTGCCTGCTGCCGGACGCCGGAATCCCGCGGGTGGGAGGCGGCCGCGGCCGCGCTCAGGGGAGGGAAGGGGGAGGGGGCGGAGAAGGAGGAAGGGGAGGAGACAGACCGCGGCCCTAAACGCTGACACGCGAGTCCCCGGGGCGCCCCATATCCTGGGCTAGGCCCACCTGGGACCCCAGGAGGCCTCCTGACCCCAGCATGGTGCGAAGTATGGACTGGGGTGTCCATGGAGTGCCAGCTTGAATCTTAGTCATGGGTTACATTCCAGTTGCCCAGTCCAGGGCCTGTACACAATAGATGCTCAATAAATGCTTGAACAAATGACTAAGATCCAGAGATTGTTTAAAGAAAGATTTTGGAGGAGGGTAAGGGTAGGCCCACCGCCATATCATTCAGGGATGCTGCAAACAACAGGTGCTCAATAAATGCCAGATGAGGTTTGGCTGGATGAAAAGGGAGGCAGGTGGTGGCAGTAGCTCAAGTGTTAATGGGATGGCCAGCCCTCCTGTCCCTGGCAAGCTGGATGCAACTGAGAACCGCATAACATCTGGCAAGGGGATGGACCACCCGGAGCCTGTGGGTGTTTAGATTAGGGAGGATGAAGGATGTGTCCGGGAACTCCAGCCTGGGCGGCAGATGGGGGTCAGCGGTCTGTTGGGAGCCTGTCCAGCACGGCCCACGCTCCTCTTCCTCTCCAGGGCAGATGGTGATGAACGGGACAAAGTCAGGGCAGACTGCTCAGGGGAGATTTCCCAGAACCTAACTCAATTCCCCAGCTAACTGGAGTGACTGCCTCTTCTCCAGGCCCCTGTTTTCTCCTGCAGCCCAGTGCCCAAGGGCCTCTCCAGATTGGGCTGTGATTCTGTTTGCTTGTGCCTGCTGCAGACTAAAGAGAGCGGCTCTGTCGGAGGGCAGGGCCAGCTCTGCAGTGCTATTGCTCCAACAGGATGGTTGAGCTCTGGGCATTTAGCCTAGGATTTCCAGGGGTCCATGAAGCCCCGCCCTCCCCTTACAGACAAACTTACATGTCTGTACTTTTTTTTTAGCAGGGCTCTGGCTTTCAGCAGATTCTTCTCCACGGAGGTTGTGAACCCAAAGATTCAGAGTTGATGCTGTAACACCCTTATGTTACAGACAAGGATCTGAGGATTCCGGGATGGAGAAGAAACTGGCTCAAAGTTACATGGAAATTTAGCAGCAAGTTGGAAAGAACCCATGACTCCAGACTGTATAATGCTATTTAAGGTCTGACTAAATGTCACCTCCTCCAGGAAGCCTTCCCTGAACTTGTCCCATCTTCCTCTGTGTTCCTTTGCACATACCTTGATGTGACACCCTATATCACAATGAGCCACTTCAATGGAATTTGTCCCTGCTAGAATGAGCCATCCATGAGATCGGAGACTGTGTCTTACTCATCTTTGTGTGGTGTGGCTGGTGTTTATTACTTAATCGCTATCATTTATTGAGTGCCTATTATGTGCCAAGGCACTTTTGTAATGCTCATTCCATTTCACAGTTGTCCCACAAGGTAGGTAATATTGTCCTCATTTCACATATGGAAAAAAATCTCCTGGAGCTCAGAGGTTTACCCAAGTTCCCACAGAGAGTGAGTGGTAGTGCTGAGATTTGAATCCCAAACCCTTTTGCACCTCCCACTTCACCAGTGGTGTTTTTTCAGTCGTTAATGAGTAGCATCCCGCTGAGGATCTGGAGCAGCAGGGCCCTAATGGCCCCCTCTCCACTGGGCTCTGGAGCATCTGGAAGTACAAAGCCCTGCTCCCAGGGCTTCCTGGGAGAAAAGGATTCTAAGGAGGTGAAAGGAATCTTTGAGGAGCTCACAAACCCCTGGGGAGATGGCTCAGACACCAGTAGAGAAGCCAGTAGAACAAAAGCAATCCATCATGAACTCTTTAAAATTTACTGTATGCCTGCATGACATGCCTAGCAGAGGAATCCCAGGATTTTCTCTTCTGTGTGTTTCTGTCTTGCTTCCTTGCGGCCATAATACCAGCTGAGGTCGTCAGTACAATTACTTCCAACTGATGAGATGGGAGAAGACAATTCTGCTACTTTTCTAGATCTTTGAGTTACACATCCAACCTGGGTCTGACTATGCTTCTTTAACCTGTATATGAGGGAACTTCCATATGTGTGGGTGCAGCCCTAAAAAGCAAAAACAAAGAAACATTGTTGGTGGGCATGTGAATTGGTGCAACCATGTTGGGAAATAGTCTGGCTTTATCTCCTAAAGCTGAGCAGATACATATCCTATGACCCAGCAATTTTCTTTTCTTTTTTTTTTTTTTTTTTTTTTTTTTTTTGCTTTTTTAGGGCCACACCTGTGGCATATGGATGTCCCCAAGCTAGGGGTCTAATTGGAGCTACAGCTCCCAGCCTACACCACAGCCATAGCAACACGCTGGATCCGAGCCGCGTCTGCGACCTACACCACAGCTCATGACAATGCCAGATTCTTAACCCACTGAGCAAGGTCAGGGATTGAACCCTCAACCTCGTGATTCCTAGTCGGATTCACTTCCATTGTGCCACGATGGGAACTCCTAACCTAGCCATTCAAATCCAAAGTACCCACTGTGGAAAAATTCTTGCCCATCTACACCAAGAACTACATGGAAGACTATTCACGGGGGTGCTGGCCACAGTAGCCCAAATTGGGAAACACCCACGTCCCCATCTATGGGAGAGCAGATGAATAAATTCCCATGATAAAATATTACTTGGCAGTCAACATAAAGGAACTATGGCCACATGTTGCAATGTGGGTGGATCTCAGAGAGAGAATATCCAATGAAATATGTTCCATTACATGCACACAATATCCTTTCGATTAAGTTAAAAGCAACTAGGGAGTTCTCTTGTGGCACAGCAGGTTAAGGATCTGCGGCATTGTCACTGCAGTGGCTTGGTTCACTGCTGTGGTGTGGGTTCAATCCCTGGCCCAGAACTTCTGCATGCTGCAGGTGTGGCCAAAAAATAAAAACAACTAAAAGTATACACGCATATGCAGTAATAAACTATAAAAAGCATACAAGGAGGAATAAGTTTAGGATTCAAGATGAGGATTAAGTGAGGACATCATGCTGGGGCAGAGGGAACTATGTGGTTAGAGGTGGATTATTGTCAAGGCTGTAGCTTTTGTTTTGAGTAGTGGTTTCACAGGTGTTTATTGCATTACTAAATTTAATAATTAAATGCTGATGAGTAGGGCTATGGATTAAGGATTATGATTAACGCTCCCCCCCTTATTTTTTGTGAACCCAGGTTAAAGGAAAAAAGCAAGCAAGTAGGGGAGGGGCTAGAGCATGCTGCTGATGGGGCAGGGGCAGGGTTTAAATTTTCAATCTGTCAAGGAAGGCGTCACTGGGGTGACATCTGAGCCAAGACTTGAAGGAGGGAGGTAGTGAACCACAGGTTAGATCTAGGGAAGGGCGGTGTCCTTGGCAGAGGGCAAAGCAAGTGCAAAGGCCCTGAGGTGGGAGTGTGTTTGGCATGCTCCAGGAATGACAGCGGGGTCCACGGGCTGGAGGGAGGGAATGTGGGCACATGTTGTGCATGGAGTGGGGAATAAAGCAGGCTTTGGGGAGAGGACAGAGAAAATGGTCCAGGGTTGCCCAAAGAGCCCAGATCCTGGATCTGCTCTTCTCAGCTGTTCAATTTTTTTTTTTTTCTGGGATTCCACAAGACACATGTTTCCTTAAGGTAGTCTAACTGGCTTCTTCCTTGAGGTGATTTAACTGGGTTTCTATTACTTTCTCATTCTTTAACCAGTGAGTCCTACCTGGTTAAAACACTGAGCCAGTCTGGCCCAGAAAATCCTGGTGTGGGTTTCTTCAGGAGAGGTTCTTTCTTTTCTTTTCTTTTCTTTTCTTTTTTTGGTGGTGCCCACACATGTGAAAGTTCCCAGGCCAAGGACTGAACCTGCACCACAGCAGTGACCTGAGCCACAGCAGTAGCAATGCCAGGTCCTTAACCTGCTGTGCTACAGGGGAACTTCAGGAGAGGTTTCTTAAGAGATCAGGGCAAATGGGATTTCTTCTGCAATGCAGTAGAAAAACCACTCAGAGGGACATATGTGAAGACCCAGACCAGCATCAGACATGTGGCATGGAATGGTCATTAGTCCATTCATCGAGTGCTTTCTAAGCATCAGAGTTTAATAAACCTTTTCCCATCCTCTGGGTATTATTACTACAGACTTTAGAGATGGAGTGACTGGGCCTCCGGGGAGGTTATGACATACACAGCTGGCAGCTGAGTGGGAAAATCCTGTGGATAGGAGGCCTCTGACCCAATTCCATTGCTTTGTCCTCTTCTTTGGGTAATCCGGGGGGCGGGTGAGTTCTTGCCACTTCTTCCTCTTCTCCAGCCCCAGGGCAATCTGGAGGCCAGCAGGCAGCCAGGTGGGGTGGGCGCACCCCATCCGGGACTCGCGAAGTCTCCAGCACAGAGGGAAGGGACCCAGAGATAGAATGGGGCTCAGAGTTGGATGCGGCGGGCATGTGGCAGGGGTGCGGTGCAGCTCTGGAAATTAGGCAGAGCTGGTCCGTCTGGGGAAGGCGAGGCGGAGAGAGGAGCTCCAACTTTCTCCAGGATCCTAGGGCATTTTTTTCCTCCTCTGGAAACCGCCAACTCGATCCCCAAAGGGGAAACGGAGGGGAGGGCTGCGAAATGAAATTGGAGTGGGTGCATAGCTCCCCCTGGTGGCCTATGTTGGGACCAGCGCTCTAATACTGGAGGGATTGCCAGGTAATACATTTAAATTTTTTTTTTTATTGTGGTCAAAACGCCTAACTTAGAGTTTATCATTTTAACCACTTCTAAGCGGACAGCTCGGTCGTGCTAAGCATATTCAAATTGTCGTGCAGCCGATCTCCAGGACGTTTTCGTCTCGTAGAACTGCAGTCCTGTGAAACTCCCCATTCCTCCCGTTCCTCCCCTTCCCCAGAGCCCCTGGCAACGTCACCATTCTACTACCTCTACAAATTTGACTATGCTAGATACGCATAATAATGGACTTCTACAGTATTTGTCTTTCTGTGACTGGCTTATTTTACTTAGCATAATTCCCTCAGGTTTCTTTCATGTTGTAGCAAGAGTCAAGAGTCGCCTTCCTTTTTAAGGCTGAGTCATATTCCATTGTTCCTAAAGGCCACATTTTGTTTGCTTGCACCTCTTGGCTATTATGAATAGTGCCGCTATGAAGATGGATGTACAAATAACTGAAATCTAGCTTCCAGTTCTTTCCAGAAGTGGAACTGCTGGATTATATGTGCTGCTTTGAGTGTCCTTCCCACCCCACCCCCCATTCATATATGGAATCCTGAAGCCCACATTGTGATTCTGTTTGGAGAAACGGCTTTTAGGAGGTCTTATAAAAAGAGGAAGAGACAGTTCTCTCTCTTTTCCCCATCTTCATTCAGAGGCCATGTGGGGGCACAATGAGAAAATGGTCATCCACAAACCAGGAGAACTCTCACCGGAACCTGACCAAACTGGGACCGTGATCTTGGACTTCTGGCCTCTAGAACTGTGGGAAAATACATTTCTATCGTTTTAAGCCCCCCAGTCTATGGTATTTTGTTATGACAGCCAAAGGAGCCTAGGCTGACTAGTACAGTTTGGTAAATCTACTTTCAGTTTTTGAGATACCACCTTATTGTTTTCTCCCACAGCTACATCATTTTACACTCCCACCAACAGGGTAAAAATGTTCTAAATTCTCTGCATCTTCACCAATATTTGTTATTTACGTTTTTTTTTTCTTTTGGCTTTTTAGGGCTGCACCTGTGGCATATGGAGGTTCCCAGGCTAGGGGTCGAATCAGAGCTACAGCTGCCGGCCTACACCACAGGCACAGCAATGCGGGATCTGAGCCACATCTATAACCTACATCACAGCTCACGGCAATGCTAGATCCTTAACCCACTGAGTGAGGTCTGGGATCGAACCCGCATCCTCTTGGATACAAGTCAGGTTCTTAACTGGCTGAGCCACAATGGGAACTCCTCGATTTTTTTTTTTTTTGATAGTAGCTTTCCTCATGGATGTTTCAGGTAATTTTTCTCTCAAACATTCAGTGAAGGCTTACTGTGTATCCAGCCCTGAGCTAAGCAGGTCACATGTTTGCTGTCATTTAATCCCCATGTTAGCAAATAAAACTGTTGCATCACCCACATTTGCAGATAAGGAAACTGAGGCACAGAGGCCAGAGGATACAAGTAACTAACTTGTCAGTAATACATCAAAGGGCTCCAACTTGGGTGGGTGTCTCTTTATAGCCCAGGATCTTGATAGAAATCCTATTAGTCTTGGTGATGATGGTGGTGGTGATGACAGTTAGTGGTCACAGAACAATATCCCGCACCAGGCTTTTACTTATATATTTAACCTTCACCTTTACATTTATATTTAACCCTTTTACATAAATATTCCTTCACCTTTTACATACATATTTAACCCATTTAAGCTTTGTAGCAAAGCTATGAGATATAATATTACTATCCCCATTTAACAGATGAGGAAACTAAGGCACAGAACACTCAAGTTGCAGGCTCAAGGTCAAATGGCCACTGAGCAACAGGCAGGATTTGAAGCCAGTGTCCTATTTTGCCTTTCTATGGGCACACATAGCTTCAAGCAAATCCTGTTTCTGAAAATCCAAATCCTGGAGTTCCTGCTGTGGCACAACAGGATTGGCAGCAGCTTAGGACAGTTGGGACAGAGGTTCGATCCCCGGCCAGCACAGTGGGTTAAGGATCTGGCGTTGCTGCAGATCTGGGGCTTGGATCTGATCCCTGGCCCGAGAACGCCACAGGCCCTTGGGGCAGCCAAAAAAGGAAAATAAATAAATAAAATAAAAACAAATCCTTGCAAAGTAAAAGTGAGGGAGAGACTATTTGCTATTTGCTGGAGTAAAAGCATCCCCACTGTAACTCTCCGTGGTGTGTATGTGATGCTATTCAGATTGCAAAGGATTCTCACAGCTCAGTGGAATTAATTGTTTTGTTTTGTTTTGTTTTGTTTTTTGTCTTTTTGCCATTTCTTGGGCTGTTCCTGCAGCATATGGAGGTTCCCAGGCTAGGGCTCTAATTGGAGCTGTAGCCGCCAGCCTACGCCAGAGCCACGTCTTTGACCTACACCACAGCTCATAGCAACACTGGATCCTTAACCCTCAGTGGGATTAATCTTCATGCCACCTTTGTTGAAAAGGGATTGGGGAGTTCCCGTGGTGGCGCAGTGGTTAATGAATCCGACTAGGAACCATGAGGTTGCGGGTTCGGTCCCTGCCACTTGCTCAGTGGGTTAACGATCCGGCGTTGCCGTGAGCTGTGGTGTAGGTTGCAGACGCGGCTCGGATCCTGCGTTGCTGTGGCTCTGGCGTAGGCCAGTGGCTACGGCCCCGATTGGACCCCTAGCCTGGGAACCTCCATATGCCGTGGGAGCGGCCCAAGAAATAGCAAAAAAAAAAAAAAAAAAAAGACAAAAAAAAAAAAAAAAAAAAGAAAAGGGATTGGTTTGGAGTAGGAGAGGGCCCAAGTCTGACATGATATCATCTCCAGTTTCTGGGAGCTGGTACTCCAACCCTGGGCTCCCAAGAAAAGCTCAGGCATTTGTATCAAAAAAGCCAAATTTGACTCTGGCTTCCTTTTTTTGTTTGTTTAAGTTTTAATTTTAAAATCATTTTGGGCCTATACAGAAGTTGCAAAGAATGCAATGAATTCTTGTATAGCCTTCACCCAGATTCTTCAAATGTTAACATTTTACCATATTTGCTTTCTCTTGCTCCCCACACCTTTCTCTCTTCAACTGATTGGATGAGGCCCACCGTCACTATGGAAAGTTGTTTGCTTTACTCAAAGTCTACTGATTTAAATGCTAATCACATGGAGTTCCTGTCATGGCTCAGAGGTTAACGAATCTGACTAGGAACCATGAGGTTGCAGGTTCGATCCCTGGCCTCGCTCAGTGGGTTAAGGATCCAGCATTGCCCTGAGCTGTGTTGTAGGTTAGCTGTGGTGTAGGTTGAAGATGTGGCTCAGATCCCGAGTTGCTGTCGCTGTGGCTGTGGTTGTGGCATAGGCCAGCGGCTACAGCTCCAATTAGACCCTTGGTCTGGGAACCTCCATATGCCATGGGTGTGGCCCTAGAAAAGGCAAAAAGACAACAAATAAATAAAGAAACAAATGCTAATCACATCTAAAAAACCTTCACAACAACATCTTGACTGGTTTATGACAAACATCTGGGCACTATAGCCTAGCCAAGGGAACACATAAAATTACTCAACCTAGGAGTTCCCACTGTGACTCAGCAGGTGAAGAAACTGACATAGTGTCTGTGAGGATATGGATTCAGTCCCTGGCCTCGCTCAGTGGGTAAAGGATCCGACGTTGCAGCAAGTTGTGGTGTATGTCACTGACGTGCATTGCTGTGGCTGTGGTATAGGATGGCAGCTGCAGCTCCCATTAGACCCCTAGCCCAGGAACTTCCATAACTTCCATGTTGTAAAAAGAAAAAAAAAATTACCCAACCCAGTTATCAAGGCTATTTCATCCTTCTGCTTTTCTGTCCTAGACATGTTGATATTTCAGCCTTAGCACTGTCACCTCAAGGTTACAAAATGGCTGCTGAAGCTCCAGAAATCACAATCTCAGACACAATACTGTCAGAGCAGGAGGGGAGAGATAAGATTAGAAAAGTCTTTCCCTTGCCCACCTCTCTCTTAATGGACAGTCTGGGAATAGACTGGAAGACAGTCTTCCCAGAATCCCTTAGCAGACTTTCCTCTATGTTTAATTGGCCAGAATGAGGTCACATGTCCATCTCTAGACCAAACACTGACAAGGGAGGCACGGGATGCCAGAACTGGCTCAGACTAATCAAGACTCATCTCCTAGATTGTGGAAGATTTGGGGGAGCAAGGAAAAATGGAGAAATGACTGCTGGATAGGCAACCAAGAGCACTGCCGCAGACTTGATGCAACTTAAATGTGGAGGAATCAACCAATGGATGACTGACACTTTTTTTTTTTTTGTCTGTTTATGGCTGGACCCAAGGAATATGGAGGTTTCCAGGCAAGGGGTCGAATCGGAGCTGTAGTTGCCAGCCTACACCACAGCCACAGCAATGTAGGATCTGAGCCACGTCTGCAACCTACACCACAGCTCAAGGCAACATGGGATTTTTTTTTTTTTTTTTTTTTGTCTTTTTGCTATTTCTTTGGGCTGCTCCTGCGGCATATGGAGGTTCCCAGGCTAGGGGTCGAATCGGAGCTGTAGCCCTCGGCCTACGCCAGAGCCACAGCAACGCGGGATCTGAGCCATGTCTGCAACCTACACCACAGCTCATGGCAACGCCGGATCCTTAACCCACTGAGCAAGGCCAGGGACCGAACCACAACCTCATGGTTCTTAGTCGGATTCGTTAACCACTGCGCCACGACGGGAACTCCAACATGGGATCCTTAGCCCACTGAGTGAGGCTAGGGATTGAACCTGCATCCTCATGATTACTGGTGAGCCACAACAGGAACTCCATGGATGGCGGACACTTGGTAGAGGCAAGAGTCCCAGAAAGGAAGGTAAGTGTGTAGAGAGTTGGCTTGGGTCTCCTTTGCAGGTTTAGCTCTCCGGGCTTGCCCAGTGCCCTGGACATTTCACAGACCACCTGGGGGACCCCACCAGGTCAGGTAGAAAGGGCAGCCCTGATGCAGAGGAAGAAGTGACCACCACCAACCGTTGTCCTCTTGGCTATGACAATCTGGCTCTGTCCCATGGCCTCCCAGCCTGGGCTCTGGCCAACCCTCTGACACCTGGACAGCCATCTGCTGTTCTAGAAGCTGAGTCTGCAGGGGGAGACTGGAGATTTCTCCAGCAAGGAGGAGGCAGAGGGAGAGATTGGGGAGGAGGAGCTCTTGACCCCAGTGCTAACAGCCAGAAAGAGAGGTCAAGGGCATGCTGAAATGGGCTGGAAAATTCAATCCTCATAGGACACTTTCCAAGCCTTTTCATGTTTATTATCTTGTTTAAGTATCCCCACAGGCAAGGGAGAATGGGATTTTTCTCAGGGTAGGGATGGGGCTCTGGAGGGCCAGAAAGTCCAAAAGCCTTGCCCAGGGCCACAAGATGAGCTTTCCTAGTACTGCTATAAGGAATTACCCCAAACATGGTGGCTTTAAACAATACCCCTGGAGTTCCCGCTGTGGTGTAGTGGTTGACGAATCCTACTAGGAACCATGAGGTTGTGGGTTCGATCCCTGACTCACTCAGTGGGTTAAGGATCCAGCGTTGCCATGAGCTGTGGTGTAGGTTGCAGACATGGCTCAGATCCCACGTTGCTGTGGCTCTGAAATAGGCTGGTGGTTCAGCTCTGATTCGACCCCTAGCCTGGGAACCTCCGTATGCCATGGGAGTGGCCCTAGAAAAGGCAAAAAGACAAACAAAACAAAACGAAACAAACAAACAAAAACAATACACCTTTATTATCTTACAGTTCTGAGGTCAGAAATCCTGAAGTCAAGGTCGGCAAGGCCTGCATTCATTTTGGAGGCTCCTGGGGACAGTCTGTTTCTTTGCCTTTCCAGCTGCTAGAGGCCACCTGCACTCCTTGGCTCATGGTCCCTTCTTCCATCTTCAAAGCCAGCAGCACAGCATCTTCCAATCACACTGCCTTCCCTCAGTGTGAGCTCCTGCCTCCCTCTTCTCAGGATCCCTGTGATTACACTGCCCCTCCCCCTTGGAGAATCCAGGACACTCTTCCCATGTCAAGATTCAACGTGATCATATCTGCAGGGGCCCCCAAACTGCTGCCACTGGGGCGTGCAAGGCACAGGCAGGATCTGTCTGGGACAGCAGCCACAGTGAAACTGCTGAGATGGGCAAAGGGGCAAGGTAGGGGCTCTGAAGGTCTCAGCTGGATAGCTGTGAGAGGCTGAATCAGAGGCATCCACATCCTGATCCCCACACCTGACAAACACATTATCCCCATGGCCAAAGGGTCTGTTATGTTACTTTTCTGTGCCTCTGTTTTCTCATCTGTAAAATGGGAGTGATGATAATAGACACCTGTCCCCTAGGTTGTGGAGTACGAGGATTCAATGATTTAATGAATGCTGAGTTCTCAGAACAATATCTGGTTATGGTAACTTCAATACATGTTAGCTTGCTTTTTTTTTTTTTTTCTTTCATTCATTTTTCTTTTTTTTTTGGCTGTACCCATGGTATGTGGAAGTTCCCGGGCCAGGGATCAAATGCATACCACAGCAGGGACTTGAGCCACAGCAGTGACAATGCCGGATCCTTAACCAGCTGAGCCACCAGGGAATTCCTGCTTTGTTTGTTTGTTTGTCTGTTTGCTTTTGTCTTTTTAGGGCCCCACCCACAGCATATGGAGGTTCCAAGGCTAGGGGTCTAATCAGAGCTGTAGCCACCGGCCTACACCACAGCCACAGCAACGCCAGATCTGAGCTGCATCTGTGACCTACACCACAGCTCATGGCAACGCTGGATCCTTAACCCACTGAGTGAGTCAGGGATCGAACCCTCAACCTCACGGTTCCTGGTCAGATTTGTTTCCATTGCGCCACGACGGGAACTCCTGTTTGTTTGTTTTTAATGGAAGGCATGATAGCCCATCATTTACTCTCTACCGGTTTGCTTTGCTGTCTCCTAACTTTGGGGTCTGATGGTGTCAGGGTTTTTGACACGAAGCCACCGCAACAGACAAGCTTGGAATTGCAGTGGCTAAACGCAATGACCTCCTCATTCACTTGAAGGCTGAAGAGGGTGGGTAGCCCTCCTCCACTCAGAGCTTGTGGCCTCCAGGGTCCAGGCGGTGGGGGAGAGATGAAGCCGCTCTTCTCATCTTTTGACAACAGCCCTCAACTGCCTCAACCCGGAAGACACATGTCAGTTTCACCCCAGTCCTTTGGCTGGAATGAGGCAGGCACAGTCACAAATGGGATGGTCAGTGCCACCTGGGGGAAGATGGCATCTCGAGAGGGACAGAGGAGGCACCTGATGCAGCCTGAGGGTCAGGGAGGCTTCAGTGAGGGAGAGACCACCAACCCTGCAACAGAAGCCTGTCTATGATAATAATCCTGGGTATGGCCCTAGGATTAACCTTGCAGGAGACACAGGTTTCAGCACCCAGGGTGGGAAACTGAGTCTGGGTTTAGTCCGGAGAAAGAAGGATGGGTAAAAGTGGGGTGATTCATTAAGGATCTGGAAGAGACCCCCTAAACCAAGGTTCTTAACCGGGGGCTGACAGACCCTTTGAACTTGGATGGAAAAAAAAACCCAATATCTTTATTCTCATTAACGTTTAACCAAAATATAACACCTCCTTCCACTATGAATGTAGGCAACAACCCCCAGTGGTACTGGTAGTGGGTGAGGCTGTGCCAGTCAGTAGAAATTGTTCAGTGTTATGTTTAGCCTGTTGGAGCCATCTCAAAAAATGGGTCACCTTGACTTATCAGTACTTGGAAATCATGGCCCTAATTAGACTGGAGTCTTCATTTTAATCTGTGACCAGGGGCTGGGCTAATTGGTGGGGGCCCTGGAAGCTGTAGCTGAGGGGTTTCTGTATCTGCCAGGCTCTCAGGTGGCATTGCAATGCCTCAAGTTGAGGGTCTTTCTCAGGGGCTCAAATCATTATATCTGGAGGGAGGGTCACCTGGCCCAGGTTGGGGTTGGGGAGCTGCAGCTCGGGGTCAGGGCTCAGCTGGGAGTATCCTGGAGGTTTCTTATCACTTGAGGGAAATATTTCTGTTTTTGATGATCCGTGGTTGTTGGAATTTTTCCTCCATGCCAGCTGAGATCCACAATCTAGCTCCCAAAGCTGGATTTTCAGGAGTCCATATAGTTAAGGAGTTAAACACTTAGAATTTGGAGGCAGAGAGGCCTAGGGTAGAATCCCACCAGCCTACTTACGTGTTGCTGGCCCTTTGGCCAGGGATCTGACTTCCCTGGGCCTCAGTTTCCTTATTTGTAAAATGAGGAAAATGGTACCCAACCCAGAAGGCAGTTTGTTTGTTTGTTTGTTTTTCTTTTTAGTGCCACACCTGTGACATATGGAAGTCCCCAGGCTAGGGGTTGAATCGGAGCTGCAGCTGCCAATCTATGCCACAGCTTGCGATGACAACAGATTCTTAACCCACTGAGTGAGGCCAGGGATTGAACATGCATCCTCATGGATATTAGTCGAGTTCTTAACCCACTGGAGCCACAATGGGAACTCCCAGTTTTTTTGTTTTCTGGTTTTTGGTCACATCTGTGGCATGCCGAAGTTCCCCAGGGTCAGGGAATAAACCCATGCCACAGTAGTGACAATGCCAGATACTCAACCTCCTGAGCCACCAGGGAACTCCCAGAAGGCAGTTTTGAGGCTTGAAGGCAACAAGGCACATTTGCCTCCTTTCTTGGACAGAGGTTAAGTAGTTGCTGAGTACATAGAGGCCACTCTCACGGTGTCCTCTCACCTGGGCCAGCAGGTTCCTCCTCTCCCCTCCTCCCTGGGCTTTTATACTGCGACACTGGTGGGTCCTGTCCTTCCAGCCATCCAGCCTTTTTTTTGTTTTTTGTCTTTTGTCTTTTGAGGGCGGCACTAGCGGCATATGGAGGTTCCCAGGCTAGGGGTCTAATCAGAGGTACAGCTGCCAGCCTACACCACAGCCACAGCAATGCCAGATCTGAGCCGCAGCTGCAACCTACACCACAGCTCATGGCAATGCCAGATCCTTAACCCACTGAGCAAGGCCAGGGATCAAACCTGCAACCTCATGGTTCCGGAACTCCTCATCCAGCCTTTTAAATCAAGATGAGCAGTGAGGCATGCACTGCCCATTCATGGGGACATTTTTGACTCCGTGTCATTCTGAAATAGCAGGCTGGGCAGTGCCCGGAGAATAAGCTTTGCTAATGGAGTTTCTGTCTTGGCGTTGGGCCTGTCTGGACTGTTTACTGCAGGAGACTTGGAGGACACAGATCAGGGAGGGGGAAGAAGGACTTGGAGCCTCTAGTTGCTGCAGGAGCCCTGCAAAGGCAGGTGGAAGAGAGTGAGACTCTCTGGCATAGTGCAGAATCTCCTCCCAGGGACTCCTGGGGTGTGAACTTGGGGATGAATCTTGGCCAAGACCCAAGACCTGGGCAGTGACCTCAGGCGAGAGAGGAGCTCAACTTTCCCCTGTGTCAGAGGGAGATGAAACTCTGTGGGCAAGAATCAAAGGAGATGATCTGAAGGAGGCACTCCATGCCAGGCACTGGGGACACGGAAATGATCAGGATGCTCAGAGCTGAGCCCAGCTTGACCTTTGCAGAGTGAAGAATGAAGTGGGATGGGGTACAGTATTTAGTCTAGCACCGTTTCCCAGGAGCCCTTGAAAAAAAGTACAAGGAGTTCCCGCTGTGGCTGAGGATGCCACAGTGAGGAGGCAGGTTTGATCCCTGGTTTTGCTTAGTGGGTTAAGGATCCAGTGTTGCTGCAAGCTGGGCACAGCCCCCCCAAAATGCTGCAGTGAATAAACTTATGCATAGATATTTTTTCTGCATAAATGTTTAGAAGTGGGATTGCTGGGTCAGAAGGGAAATGCATGTGATTTTTTTAAAGATATTGCCCATTTTCTCTAAGTTTTGCATGCCTAGCAGCCATGTATGTGTTCCCGTTTCTCCAGGCTCATCAAAAAATATGTTGTTCAGGAGTTTCCTAGTGGCTCAGTGGGTTAAGGATCTGGCATTGACACTGTAGCGGCTCAGGTCACCATTGTGACAAGGACTTAATCCCTGGTTCAGGAACTTCCACATGCTGCAGTTGGAGCCAAACAAACAAACAAAAAATTGCCCAGCTTTTTATTTTTTCTAATTTGGTAGGCGAGAAATGATATTTCAGTGTAGTTTTCTTTCAACTTTTTTTTGAGAAACAGTACAATTTCCGTGCAGCCTTACCTAGTTTCTCTCAGTGATAAAACCATATGTAACCAGAGTACAATTATCAAAATCAGGAAATTAATACTTTAAGCTAAATTATAGACCTTTTTTAGATCACACCAGTTTTTCCATGAACTCATTGTTTTCGGTCTATATTTCTGTGATACTTTATCTTCAATATAGCTATAATTTGCATTTCTGTTATGGTGAATGAAGTGAGCATTTTCCATGTTTAAAGATCATTTTAATATCTTTTTTTCATGAATTGTCAGTTCATATATTTTCTTCCATTTTTGTATTGGTTTTCACATTTTTTCCTCAAATTTAAAGTTATTCATATATTAGTAAGACTACTTCTTTATTCACCATACATGTTATAAATATTTTCTCCCAGGTTGTCAGTAGGTTTTTTGACTTGGCTTATGGTGTTTACAACATGCAAGAGTTAAAGAAAATTTTATGTAGTCAAATGTACTAATCTTTCCTTACCTCTGAATTTTGAGTCATATAGAGGCCCTTTTTCCACACACAAGCTAGGGAGGAATTCACCCATTTTTTAATACACCTCTAGTAATTACTGTTTCACTTTTTACATTTAGACGCACATTATTTAGGAATTTATTCTTGTGTGTTGTGTGATGAATGGATCCTGTTCAAAAGAAGAGAAAAACAGAAGAAGCATTTGGGGGACTTTTGGAAAAATTTGAATAAAGATCCTGTTTTAGGCAAGTAAATGGCAAATTTCCTGAGCATTATAATGGTATTGTGGTTATGAAGGATAATATCTTTTCTTTTATGAGATCATCTGCAGTATTTAGGATTGATACATCACAGTGTCTACAATTAACTCTCAAATAGTTGAGCAAAATTTTATATATGTATGTATATACAAAGAGAAAATAAAATGTGACAACATATTAGCAATTGATGGTAGGCATATGAATATTTACTAGACTACTGGCAATTGATGGCAGGAAGATGGGTATTTACTATTCTTGCAACTTTTCTTGAAGTTCAAAAATTTGAAAAAAGTGTTGGAATGAAGCGTGCTACCGCCAAAGTTTGAGCAGGTGGGCCAGGGCACCCGGCCCCTTTAAGATGCCCCGCCCCTTAAGTCCCGCCCGGGCCCCGCCCCCCGGAAAGGCTCTTCCCAAAACACGCCCCGCCCTGCCGCCCGCCCTCCGCAGCGGAGGGCAGTCACGTGAGTCAGGCTGTGGCGCCCAGCTCCGCGCTGTCATGGTGGCACCGATGTACGGCTCCCCGGGCGGCCGCCTGGCCCGGGCGCTGACGCGGGCGCTGGCGCTGGCCCTGGTGCTGGCCCTACTGGTCGGGCTGTTCCTGAGCGGCCTGACCAGCGCGATCCCGACCCCAAAGGGCTACCGGGGAAGCGGCAGATCGGTCCCACCCGCCTCCCGCAGCCGCTCGGTGCTCCTGGACACTGAGACGGGCCAGCTGCGCCTGGTGGATGGCCGCCACCCTGACGCCGTGGCCTGGGCCAACCTTACCAACGCCATCCACGAGAACGGGTAAGGGTTGGCCCGACCTCGCGCGGCCCAGCGTGGGGAGGGAGTTGTGTGGGCTCTGGGCCTCTTGCAGGTGACAGTGTCCCAACCTGGTCTCCCCGGGGGTCAGTTTCCCGCCTCTGAGGCTGCAGCACCGTGCTTGGGTGAGGCTGTTGCAGCATCCCTCAACTCCTGAGGACCCGTCCTTTGCCATCAGCCAGGAATGACAATATCTGTTTCCTTAGTGATACAGTAACTTCTATCCCCGCCGAGGCCAGCACTCTCAACCCCTGTCTCATCCCCACAGACCAGAAAGGTGGTAATAGCTCTCCAGGAGAAACTCACACTTCCTTGGTTGTAGCTTACCCCATAGGTGCCAGCCACCCTGCCTCCTTTGCAGAATCAGAGCAAGAGGACTGAACTTGGATTCCAGGCCAGTCTAAAAACAGAGGGCCCCTAAATTCACAGAGCCTTGGTCCAGGGGAAAATCGTCTGGCCAGACAGATACTTCGTATGGAGCCAAGTACTCCATCCTTGGCAGTCACGATCACTATCCTAATCACTGGGGTCCAGGCTGTCATTCTGATGTATGATTCTTACCGAACTCCTCTGTTTGCCTGGGCTTTCATTTGCCTGTCTATGGCTTGGATGCTGAGGATGTGCTCTGGCTGGGAGCTTGGGTGGTGCCCTCTCAGGCCTTGTACCAGGGCTTGTGCCCATTCACTCACCTGGTGTGCTTGGCCATGGGTACACAGACCTGACAGGGGTCCCCATTCAGTGGGGGAAACAGTGCCAGGGGGGAAAATCGTGGGAGTGGGGAAAAATCTTAGAGCCTTGTCAGTAAGACCCAGGTCCTGGATCCAGGTTGTGTTGGGGATCTTAGGGAGCCCTGTGCTCCCCCACCCCTCCATCTTAGGCTCATCTCAGTGCTTAGAACATACTGACTCCTCCAGCAGGCATAGCTCCTCCTGCTGCTTCCCTCATCCATTTTGCCATCTTCATTAATTCCGGCAGGTGTTGGGGAGACACAAGACACTGAGGACACTCCATTCTGGTGCTTTGTGGTACTTGGGAGGGTATTAGGGAGATGTATAGACCAGAGATTGTGGGGAAAGGATTTGCTGCAGACACAGGAGCTAGGTGGGGCTAATCTGGGAGGGCTCCCAGGGAGAGGAAGCCACAAAGTGGGCTGATGTCTATGGAGTGAACTAAAACTCTGTGGCGATGTGACTCTGGAATCTGATGACCCAGTTTCTGCTGACTCATTTATGGTTTTGGCCCCGTTTAGGAGAGCCATGACCGTCTCTGCCTGGATGCCAGTCAGGGAAGGAGGCACAGCAGGAAGGCCCAGCATGGGGAAGGGGCTTTGGCCCCAGCAGGCCCTGAGTGGGCTGCATTGATCTCAATTATGGAAAACTGAGAAGTGGGGGGAAGGCTCCCTTGATTGTGCTGGGTGGAAAGTTCTTCCAGGCCCCAATCTGGTGCTGTGTGACCCTGGGCAAATCACTTCACCTCTCTGAGCCTGTTTCCTCTCTGGAAGGTGGGGCTCAATGGGAAATTCAGGGGAATCACAGGAAACACCTCCGTTTATTTATTAAAAGGTGGAGGGAATGAAAGAAAGGAGCGGGTGTCCTCTGCCTCCATTTCGCAGTTGGGGAAACAGGCCTGAGATGTGAACCCTGGTCTCTTCCACACTTCTTTCTCTCACCTCACCGTTCTGGCATCTTCTCTGTCCAGCCTGCTCCTTTCCTTCAGTGTTGGACAGTGCTTGAGTCAATGATGTAGGGAAACCTGTGTGGGAAACCCCCATTTTATAAGCAGGGAAACCGAGGTCCTTAACGATACCCTCTTGAGAAGTGAGATGTAAGAGAGGCATCTGGGGAGTCCCCATTGTGTCTCAGTACGTTAAGTACCCGACTAGGATACAGGTTCGATCTCTGGCCTCGACTGGTGGGTTAAGGATCTGGCACTGCCATGAGCTGTAGTGTAGGTTGCAGACGCGGCTCGGATCTGGTGTTGCTGTGGCTGTGGTGTAGGCTGGCAGCTGTAGCTCCAATTCAACCCCTAGCCTGGGAAGGGATCAAATGCCGCATGTGTGGCCCGAAAATGGAAGAAAATGAAACAGGAAAACAAAAGAGAACAGCATCTGGGGTGTTCTGGCCCCCAAGCAGCAGAACCTCTGATCTGCAGGTGACTGTCTCATTTTTTGGAGGGTGGAAATCATGGAATCATGGAAATCATCCTGACCCAGGATGTCACCAGATCCTGGGACTGGCAGGATAACTTCCATGTCCCTTTCCCCTAATCTCTCTTCTTTCATTTGTGTTGTATTTGACTCTGGACTGACGCTCCCCGTGTAGCCTGAAACATGAAGGGTTTGACGCTTGGGAATCAGAGATGCCCCCAGAGCAGTGCCTCTGCTGGCCTGGCTCTGACTGTGGTCCTGGGGATGCCGAATCCTCCAACCTTACCTTCTCCTCCTTCTCTGACCTGATCCCCCTGCCCTACAACCAGCTATGTGACCTAAATTGCCTTCCAGAGGGGAGAGGAAATAAATACCAATAAGAGGGAATTAACCTATTAGGAAGCTGGGAAACAACCCCAGTCTAGCACCCAACAAGCAGAAACCCAGCACAGTAAAATGGATTAATACCACCCAGCTGTTTCTTTGAAAAGTCACAGAAAATAAACTTGTACCATCACGTATGGGAAAGGAGTGATAGCCACAGATAAAGTGGTACAGCCCACATGATAGAGGGTGTCCAGGGTTCACTGTACACTGAAGGGGCAATGGGGACAAAGGGAGGTTTGTGACCCCCTGCTCATCTCACAAGAATGGTTCGCCTTTTCATTAGACCCTGAAGTCACCTCAGAGGAATTAGCTGCCCCTGACATAAAATCCCAGTGTGGCCCCTAGACTGACCAGAAAAAAAAAAAAAAAAAAAGAAGAAGACTGGACAAACAAGATTCAGTGCAGCTGACTTTTTATTTTTGTCAAGCAAGTGCATTAAAAACAAACCAGAACAATATTTATCGATCTCTGCCCATTTTATCTAATAGATGATCAGCTATTTTAAAACCAAACAAGCCAGAAGGACATGATCTCTAAATCAAGAACAGTCTAATGGAGGCATTTTGCTTTAGAAACACTCTTCTCAGTGATTTTTGTTTTTTTTTTTTTTTTGAGCCGCACCCCTGGTATATGGAAGTTCCCAGGCCAGCGGGTCAAATCAGAGGTGTAGCTGCCGGCCTACGCCACAGCCACAGCAACAGATGATCTGAGCCCTGTCTGCAACCTACACCACAGTTCAAGGCAACACAGGATCCTTAACCCACTGAGCGAGGGCAGGGATTGAATCTGCACCTTCATGGATACTAGTCAGATTTGTTTCCTCCAAGCCACGACAGGAACTCCCCCTCAGTGATGTTTTTGTTTGTTTGTATGTGTTGTTGTTGTTTCATTTTGGCCAGGAAGTAGGGTAGAGTTTCTCAGAGTTGCCAGCCAGCACAGCAGTAAAGGATTCCCAAAGCCATTGGCTGATGTCCAGGTCTTCCCATTTCACAGGTGGGGCAGCTGAGGCTGGAAGAGTAAGGAGGTGTGGTGTGAGGCAAGGTTTCAGGCTTCTCATCGGGGAGATCTAGGTTCAGATCTCTGTCTGGACACTTACTACAGGTGGCCATTGGCAGCTGCCTCATCTCTGTGACAGCTTTTCAGAGTCCTTGAAAAAACTGATTAGGGCTCAGGGCCCGAGGCAGCAGAGGGAGCCCTGGAGAGCAGCCTCAGGGGCTCCAGCACTGAAATCCCCTCATGAATGGGAAGGGTAGGCAGAAACCCACCTAGGACTTAGGCCAAGTGAGCAAACCCCATCCAAACCGAATCATTCCATGGAGTTCCCTGGTGGCCTAGCAGTTAAGGATCCGGCATTTTATCACTGCTGTGGCTTGAGTCACTGCTGTGGCTCAGGTTCGATCTCTGGCCTGGGAACTTCCTCATGTTGCTGGCATGGCAAAAAAAAAAAAAAAGGGGGGGGAGGCGAATCACCTCAGCTGCCCTTTAGAATTGCAGGAGACTTTCTCTTGGACAAGGGCAGTGAGTGACTAATCCTGTATCTGCGGTACTGCAGCCTGGCTGGGGGATGGGGTGTATGTGGGGGGGAATTGTCACTCTCACATGTCCTTTTCATTTCTGTCCAGCTTGAAGGAGTCATGTGGCTCTTCTCTTTTACATTTTTGGAATTATTATACAAGTACTTTAATTTTTCATGGAAAAATTGGAGCAGTTTGGAAAGGCGAGAAGGGATATGGAAGATAAACGGAGCCCCCATTCTTTCTTTCCATATATCACCACTGTTAGCTCTTTTTTTTTTTTTTTTTCCTTTTCTTTTCTTTTCTGCCACCGAGGCCGAAGTAAGGGACCCATCCTGTGACTGGTGCTCATAGCACCCTCGCACATGCAGGTGAGGGTCCTTGTTCACAGCAGCATTTCTGACCAGAGCTGAGGAAAATCGGGCCCTCCTGAGACGTCCAGAAGGGCCTGACAGTAATCTGCCCATATATGCAGTGGGTTTCTAGAACCATATGGCTGACTTCCATGTGCTAATGAGATGTCAGACCCAGACGGCATGTGGAGGTTCCGAGGCTAGGGGTCTAATTGGAGCTGTAGCCGCCGGCCTATGCCGGAGCCACAGCAACTCAGGATCTGAGCCGCATCTGTGGCCTACACCACGGCTTGGGGCAACGCTGGATCCTTGGCCCACTGGGCGAGGCCGGGGATCGAACCAGCAACCTCATGGTTACTGGTCAGATTCATTAACCGCTGCATCACAGTGGGAACTCCAACCCAGTTTTAGAAAGAACAGCGTTATTACAAAAATTCCCATTTTCCTCAAATTTCCATTTTCTTCTCCCAAAACACTGAATGATTTTCTCCCTACCTGTGAATTTCAATTCTGTTCTCCTTTTGTGGCTAACTTACATACCTTATTATCAGGGGAGAAAACAGAATCTTAAGGTTGGAGTTTTAATGAAATCCAACAAAATGAAGCCTACGTGACCCTCCTAGCACAAAAGGAGATAAGGCAAGGAACTGGGGTGAGGGAGATCACATACCATACACAGTGAGGTGGAAAAGCCAGGTAAATTCTAGTCCTCCAGTGCAGCTCCCTCAAGCCCTGTACGACCCACTGTCCTCAGAGGTTAGGTTCTCAATCTCCACGGATGTCATGTTGGGCACATGGACCCTCTGCTGGTACCTGTCCTGGAGGCTGACCCAGGAGGGAGTTTTCCCAGGATGAACTCATAGCCAAAGCCCCATGTGACCTCCTCCAGCTCAGCTTCTTGCTTCTCGAGTACATGAAACAGCACAGAACCTCCTCGGATCCCCTGTGGATGAATTCCAGAAGCATGAACTTCAGCACTATGGACTCCAGGACTCTTGGCCCCCATGCCGCAGACATCTAGGGCATTGGAAATAGGAAACATGTTATTTTATCAAGGATAAAGACGAGAACCACAGAAACCTCTTCCTAATGAAATCCATCAAATTATAATCCCTTGATCTAGACAGAGAGCCTGGTACAATACATTCGAAGTGGTTTCTGGGATTAAGTCCTGGTTCTAGTGGAATATAACCTTGAACAGGGACTAAACTTGCCAATCTGTTGTTTTTTACCTGCCTAATAATGACAGTGAAATTAAATGAGATCAAAGGCAAAAAAAAAAAAAAAAGAGTTCCCATCGTGGCTCGGTGGTTAACAAATCTGACTAGGAACCATGAGGTTGCGTGTTCGATCCCTGGTCTTGCTCAGTGTGTGAAGGATCCGGCGTTGCCGGGTGGTTTTCTGTGGTTTAAAACTGCAGATGGTTGCCTGCTCAGCTGAGGATCCATTTCATGCTTGGCCCCTCACTGACCAGGTGTGCCCTCTCCTCTCTCCTCAGGTGGGCCTTTCTGGAGCTGCACACGAATGGCCACTACAATGACAGCCTGCAGGCCTACGCAGCAGGCGTGGCGGAGGCCGCCGTGTCCGAGGAGGTAAGGGCCAGATGGGGAAACCTGGGGTGCCCTGTGCTCATCAAGTGTGCTCCCCAGGGAACTTTGGAGGGTTCTGAGATATGTGAAGAGTGGGCTCACATGTATCTGTTAAAAATTTATAGTCTTATTTGATGCATAGGAAAAATATGACACATTCCAAGTTATGAAGCATAAGAATACAATGAACACCCAAACTAAACGCTAGCTTGTTAATACCACTGAAGCCCCCATTCTCAACTCCATGCCCTTACCTCCCCTACCCTAGAGACCCCCACCCCCTCTATGTGGTGTCTGTCATTCCCTGTCATTCATTCATTCATTTATGTTGAGATAGAATTCACAAACCAGAGAGTTCCCTGGTGGTTCAGTGGGTTAAGGATCTGGCATTGTCACTGTTGTGGCACGGATTTGATCCCTGACCTGGAAACTTCTGCATGCTGCAGACATAGCCAATATGTGTGTGTGTGTGTGTGTGTATTTGAAATTCATATATATATATTTGAAATTCAGTGCTTCTTAGTATAGTCATAAGGTTACACAACCATCACTACTATCTAATTCCAGAACATTCCAGAACATTCTTACAACCCTGGAAAGAAACCCCATACCTACTAGCAAACTTCCCTTTGCCCTCCTTCTACCCAGCCCCTGGCAACTGCTATCTACTTTCTGTCTCTACGGATTTGCTTATTCTGGACATTTCCTATAAAAGGAATCATACAGTATGTGGCTTCTTTAGCTTAACATGTTTTTAGGGTCCCTCCATGTTTTATTTTTTAATTTATTTTTTGCTTTTTAGGACTGTACCCGCGGCACATGGAGGTTCCCAGGCTAGGGGCTGAATAGGAGCTACAGCTGCCGGCCTACACCACAGCCACAGCAACTCTGAATCTGAGCGATGTCTGCAACTTACACCACAGCCCATGGTAACACCGAATCCTTAACCCACTGATTGAGGCCAGGGATCGAACCCACAACCTCATGGTTCCTAGTTAGATTTGTTTCCCCTGCACCCCAACAGGAGCTCTTCCCTCTATAGTTTAGCGTGTGGTAGTTCTTTATTCCTTTTTATGGCTAAATAGTATTGCATTGTAGGAATAGACTATTTTATTTCATCAGTGGGTAGATTTTGAGTTACTTCCACTCCCTTCCTTTGGTTGAAGTAGTAAAACTACACGGGATGAAGCCTTAAGCAGCATATCATTTTGCTTTACCTGCTTTGGGGCTTTTTAAAAGTGGCCCTCACCAATTGCAGAAGGCAGACAGCATCAGGAGTTGGGGAGGCTGTGGTTGTGCCAGCCATGCTCCCATGCCATGGTGCAGGTGTGACATCCACATTGGAAAATAATTTGGTGTTAACTTGCAGAGTGGAACACACACATGCCCTGGGACCCAGCAGCCCCACTTCTTAGGTGTTTCCCCTAGAGGTGACCCGAGGACGTGCATGGAGGGTTCAAAGCAGCCCTGAGGTGGGAACATGCAAACACCACCAGCAGATGTACCGGTAGCCTGCACAGCGCAGGACTGTAGAGCAGTGACTGTGAAAGCAGTGTGGTGGGTCTGAGATGTGTGACACTGAAGGGGAAGAGCATGTCACAGGAGACAGCATACAGTGTGACAGCCTTTTATAAACTCACTCTCCTCCTTTGTCCACCCAGTTGAGACTCCCCCCAGGACCTTGATGTTTGGGGTCAGACAGGGCGTCAGGCTGGCACCGTTTTGGGTGCTGGTTAGGACCCTGAGGCAAGTCCAGAAGTGACTGTTCTGTGAGGAGCCCCAGATGTGGGCAGGGTGCTTTGCTGGTGTTATCTCACTAGCTTGCACAACAGCCCTCAGGGGAGGCTGTCTGTCAGCTGGGTGATGGGATGACTGGATTCAAGTGGCCTCCCTCCTCCGCACCCCCAGCAGATCGGCCCAGGCTTGTTCATGTGACATTGATGGGGGTGGGGGCTGGGGGGTGGTGGGAAGGCTCTTGAGGGCTGCTGGAACTCACTCAGGATTCTCTTATCAAGGTCACTCAGTTTAGGACATAACAGGTGCTCAAAAAACCCTGGTAGTTTGAAAACATATATAGACTGGGGGGTGGGGGTCCCTCCAGTAATAGACAAGGTGTGATCTAGGACAGACTTTGAATGCCAAAGACTTTCAGAGGAAGGAGGCATCCAGAAATGTGGCTTCACCAGGGCCCCTGGGCTCTTTGGAGACCTGGGTGGGAGTGATTTCTCTGAGTCTGAATGGGGAGCCCATGGGGTCCTCAGGGATGAGAGCAGCCCCGCTGCCCCGCCCCTGTCCTCGCCTACCTCGCCCCCCTGCAGCTCATCTACATGCACTGGATGAACACGGTGGTTAATTACTGCGGCCCCTTCGAGTACGAAGTCAGTTACTGCGAGAGGCTCAAGAACTTCCTGGAGGCCAACCTGGAGTGGATGCAGGAGGAGATGGAGTTGAACAAGGACTCTGCTTATTGGCACCAGGTGGGTGTGGCCCCCATGCCCAGAGGGGTGGGGTGGCAGCTTGGGTCAGCTTCGGGGACCTGCCACCACTGTGACTGCTACTGTTTCCAGCTGGCCCATCTATCTGCCTCCTGATCCTTCTAGCCAGTCCTTTGTCTCTTCCTCCCTCCATTCACCCATCTACCTACCCCTCCTATCATCCATCTACCCATCCATCCAACCTTCCCTCCCTCCCTCTCTCCCTCTGTGTCCATCCTTCCCTTTCTCCCTTCCACCCATCCACTCACCCACCCATCCACCCATCCATCCATCCATCCATCCATCTATCCATCCACCTCTCCATCCATCCCTCCATCCACTCATCCATCCATCCATCTATCCATCCACCTATCCCTCCATCCCTCCATCCATCCATCCATCCATCCATCCATCCATCCATCCATCCATCCATCCACCTATCCACCTATCCATCCATTCATCCATCCATCCACTCATCCATCCATCCATCCATCCATGCGTCTAGTTTGTCAGCTTATTCATCCACCTACCCACAAGCCTATACATCTTTCGTGCTCTTCCTCTCATTTATCCATCTGTCACCTACCTGCTCATCTTAGCCCAGTTGTCAGATCTTCTATCCACCCACCTTGTTGATACACCTTATTTGGTTGCCTATCTCTCTGTTCATCATCTCCCTGTCTGTCCATCTACCCTCCATCCACATGCCCAGCCATCTCTCAGAGACCACCTTCCCTGCTTCATTCCTCATCTTCCTTCTGGCCAGAGTCTAGGCACCTCTCAGTCAGCGTGTCCCTCTGTTGGTCCATCTCCTCTGCTCTGTCTCTGCTCTCATAAATCTCCCAAGGGGCTTCCCAGCTCTCTGGGGATAATGGCTGTACTCCTTACTGTGGCCTCAACACCCTCCTGCATCTTCTCCTTCCGCTGCCTCACTCCTACTGACTTTGATCTGTGCTTTAGCCTCCCTGGCCTCCTCCCCATTCCTTGAACAAGATGTGTCACCTCTGGCCTCAGGGCTTTTGAATGTGCTGTTCCTTCTGCCGTCTTCCCTCACCTCCCAGGCCCTTCCCTGCACTTCTTCTTCTTCTTTTTTTTTTTTCTTTTTTTTTTTTTTTTTTTTTTTTGGCTTTTTGTATTTTTCTAGGGCTGCACCTGCAGCATATGGAAGTTCCCAGCCTAGGGGTCTAATTGGAGCTGTAGCTGCCAGCCTACACCACAGCCACAGCAACTTGGGATCCAAGCCGCATCTGCAACCTACACCACAGCTCTCAGCAACGCCAGGTCCTTAACCCACTGAGCAAGGCCAGGGATCGAACCTGCAACCTCGTGGTTCCTAATCGGATTCGTTAACCACTAAGCCACGACTGTAACTTCCCCTGCACTTCTTTATAGCACAAGTGAGGCATTCAGAGACTATCTTCAACTGGACTTGGGCCTCATGAGGCCAGAGCAGGGACCGCATCTTCTTTGTCTGCTGCAGTGTCCCCAGTGTCTAGCCCAGGGGCTGGCATATAGTAGATGCTTCATAAGTAGAATTTTGTTGAGTGCTTACAGATGAAAGAATGAATCCATTTTGAACCGTCCATCTACTCATGCACCTGCCTGAATGCATCCTTCCTTCCATCCTCCCATCTAAAGAGATGATGCCTTTCTCTCCGTCCTTCTCTTGTTTCACTCTGTGGCCACCATCGTTTATCACTTCTGCCTGTCCATCCATCCACCACCTATCCTTTTGTCTATCCATCTTTCAGATGCTCACTAAGTGCCTGGTGTATGCCCAGCACAGGCCAAGGCTTTGTGTGGGACACAGTGATATATATGTGTGTATGCTACAGAACAGTGACAGTGGGGAGAAGTCAGCTGCTTGAGACAGGTGCCCTGAGCCAGCAGGCTGGGAGGCTTCCTGGAAGAGGTGGCTTTGAGCTGGGCAATTAAGTGGGGATGATCAGGGGTTGGCACAGGGTGGAGACATATAGTTAAGTGATGGCAGGAAGGTGCTTGGCATAGAGGGCTGGGTGGTGGTGGGGGGTCAGGGCTATCTGGAGCCTGGAGGGTGCACCTGAGCCTCTCTTGCTGGAACCCCTCCCATTGCAGGAGAAGGTGTGAGCCTAGGGGAGAGGCCTTACCCTCCCTCTGCCCCCTGCCCTCTGCCTCCTCCCCTTCCCCTCCCTAGGTGCGGCTGACCCTCCTGCAGCTGAAAGGCCTAGAGGACAGCTATGGAGGCAGTGTGACCTTTCCAACTGGGAAGTTCACCATCAAACCCTTGGGGTTCCTGTAAGTGCCACCCCCAGTGTGGATAGGGTAGGGGAAAGGGCCACACGCCTTATAGTCAGACAGACCTGGGTTCCAGTACCAGCTCTGCCCCTTCCTGGCTCCATGGCCTTGGACTGGTCACCTGACCTCCCAGTGCCTCGGCTTCCTCCTCTGTGAAATGGGTAGGTAACAGCACTCCCAGCGGGCGTGGTAACCCTTTGGCACCCTGGCCCTCCTCAGCCTGTTGCAGATCTCTGGGGACCTTGAAGACTTAGAGCTGGCCCTGAATAAAACCAAGACCAAGCATGCCATGGGCTCTGGCTCCTGCTCTGCCCTCATCAAGCTGCTGCCTGGCCACAGTGACCTCCTGGTTGCCCACAACACCTGGCACTCCTACCAGTACATGCTGCGCATCATAAAGAAGTACTGGTTCCAGTTCAGAGAAGGGCCCCACGGTGGGTAGGTGTGAATGGATCTGTGTGTGTTCACGTGTGTGTGGGTACACGGTAGGGGCAGTATGAGGAGGTGTGGGTCTTGGCCCTGTACACACTGGGGTCACCATAAGGCCCCTCTAAGAGCTCATCTTATTTTCTTTTGGCCACATCTTGGCATATAGCAGTTCCCAGGCCAGGGATTGAACCCATGATGCAGCCACAACCAGAGCTACAGCAGTGACAACACCAGCTCCTTAACCTTCTAAGCTGTGCGGAAGCTCTGAGCTCATCTTATTTTTCACATGTTTACTTCCTTTTAATTTTTATCTCACAAGGTGTATCAGTAAGCTACTGCTGCATAACAAATCACCCCACATTTGAAGCAGCAAAGGCTTGAAACACAGCCGTTTATTTTTGCTCTGTGGTTGTTTTGTTATTCTGGGTTAAGCCTGCTGATCTTGACCAGGATCAATGATGCTTCTTTAGTCAGCTGCTGTGAGCTGGCTGACGTAGGATGGCCTCATCTGCAAATCTGGGGGTTGGCTGTCAGCTGGAATGATGCGACCTCTGGCCTCCATGGTCTTTCAGCTTCCCACAGGCTAGCTCAAGCTTGTTTATGTGACATCTGGCCAGGGAAGCATGGAAGCCTTCAACCTCTTGAGGGCTGTTTGAAACTGGCACAACATTCTGTTGCTCAAGCAAGTCAAGTGACCAGTTCAGATCAAGAGGTGGGGAAACAGACCCCACCATATGACGTGAGGAACAGCAGAGCCACATGGTGGCTGTTGTGGACACAAGCACGGGGAGAATTACAGCCATTCTTGCACACAATCAGCTACACAGGAATGCACGAATACATTCTTCCTGTCAAATGGGAAGACTTTGCCACTGAGGCCAAAGTCCCGCATCATGCCCCGCCCCCTGTCATTCCTGGCCCCAGTGTCAGCCCCAGAGGTAGCCACTGCCAGATGTTTGCAGTGCCTCCTCAGCCAAAATGAAAAACTTAATGTTGCCAGGAGGTGATAAGAGAGTAGGGAAATGTGTACCCTCACTCACTGCTAATGGGGTATGAGCTGGCATGGGGCCTAAAGAGGAGCCTAGCCATCGTCTAACAAAATTTAAAATCTGTCACGCCTGTGATCCAGCAACCCTCTGGCCCATATCTGTCCCTAGAGAAGCATTTCTCTTTCTGCACAAGGATGTCAACTGCAGTAGTGGTTTGGCCACAACCTGGTGCCCATTAATTTAAAGTAGAGAGTTCCCTGGTGGCGTAGTGGTTAAAGACCTGGTGTTGTCACTGCTGTGTCTTGGGAAACTGCTATGTCTTGGGTTCGGTCCCTGGCCTGGGAATTTCCACATGCCGTGAGTGTGGCAAAGAAAGAAAGTGAACTTTGAAATTGACATTGATACGGAAAAGTATGCACATCATAGCGTACAGATGAATTTTTTGCACATTGAACGCATACCAATGTATAGCACCCAGACTGAGAAACAGTATTCCCAGCCCCCAGAAGCTTCCCTCTTGTCCCTTCACAGGCGTTATCCCCATCCCATACTGACTTCTCATGGCTTGGACTAGATTTACTGGATTTGAAATGCTTTACAGATGGAATTGGGCTTCTTTCACTTAGTCTCACGTCTGTGGGTTTTACCCATGTTGTCATCTGTAGCTGTGGTGCTCTCATTCCCATTGCTATATAGCCACTAGCATCTTAATATCTTTTAAATACCTATATAAATCAGTAGTGCTCTTGTGGTGCAATGTGTTAAGGATTTGGTATTTTCACTACAGTGGCTAGGGTCGTGCTGTGGCATGGGTTTGCTCCCTGGCTCAAAGCCTACATAAGTCGTATGCATGTGTTATGGAAAATTGGAAAACACAGCAACACACACACACACACAGAAAGTCGCTGGAAAATCCCACAACCCACACGCGTTCATTTCTGTAAACATTTGGGTTTTTTTTTTCCCCTAGACTTTAAAAAATATACCTCAATTTTCCATTGGTTTTAACTTACTTACTTACTTATTTATTTATTTATTTATTTTCTTTTTGCCTTTTTCCAGGGCCGCACCCATGGCATATGGAGGTTCCCAGGCTAGGGGGCTAATTGGAGCTGTAGCTGCCAGCCTACGCCACAGCCACAGCAACGCAGGATCCGAGCCACATCTGTGACCTACACCACAGCTCACTGCAACACCGGATCCTTAACCCACTGAGCAAGGCCAGGGATCGAACCTGCAACCTCATGGTTCCTAGTCAGATTCGTTAACCACTGAAGCACGACGGGAACTCCTGGTTTTAACTTATTTTTACTACATTAGTAATGCATGGATACATTCTCCCTGTCACAAATTCCAGCAATAGAGAGGAAGAAATAAATCTCCTTTGATCCCCTCCTCCCAAGTACCAGACCTCTCCTAAGAGGAGAGCACTGATGCCATTTTGGTTTGGATCCATCTAGATATTTTTATTATTTTATTTATTTATTTATTTTTTTATTTTTTTGTCTTTTTAGGGCCACACCTGTGGCACATGGAGGTTCCCAGGCTAGGAGTCCAATTGGAACTACAGCTGCCAGCCTATACCACAGCCACAGCAACATGGGATCTGAGCTGCGTCTGCGACCTACACCACAGCTCAGGGCAACGCTGGATCGTTAACCCACCGAGCAAGGCCAGGGATCGAACCCGCAACCTCATGATTCCTAGTCAGATTCGTTTCCGCTGCACCACGCCGGGAACTCTTAGATGTTTTTAGATGTATTTATACATCTGTATATATGGACCTTTTTAAAATTAATAGACTTTGTTTCTTAGAAAAATCCTAGGTTCACGAATAGAATACACAGTGCAGAGAGTTCCCGTATATCTCCCCCTGCCCACTTCCCCCTGTTATTAACATCTTGCGTTAGTGTGGTTCATTAGTTACAATTCATCAACCAATATGGATTCGTTATTAACTGAAGTCCATGGTTTACATTCAAGTTCACTGTTTGTATGGTAGAGGTTTATGGATTTTTGACAAATGCACAGTGACATATATTCACCTTTGCAGTAGTCTCCAGAATAATTGCACAGCCCTGAAAAGTTTGCTTTCTGGGTTTTTGAAAAAACATGAGATCATAGTTCCTTGCTCATGATTGTTTGCAACTTGCTCCTTTTGCCCCACAGCTGGCCTTGAAGAATTTTCGATATTGCCATGTTCAGTCCATCATTAACAGCTGGATATTAAATTTTAACTAGTCCCCAGTTGAGGATTTGGGCCATTTCCAGATCTTTGCTGTTTCGAATGGTGCTACAGCAATCAGGTGGGCCACCAGAGGTGTTTCCTGGTGGAAACACTGGGTTAAAAGATGAGTGGGGAGCTTCCGTTGTGGCTCAGTGGTAATGAACCTGACTAGTATACATGAGGATGCGAGTTCAATCCCTGGCCTTGTTCAGTAGGTTAAGGATCTGGCATTGCCATGAGTTGTGGTATAGGTCACAGATGTGGCTTGGATCTTGCTGTTGCTGTGACTGTTGCAGAGGCTGGCAGTTGCAGCTCTGATTTGACCCCTAGGCTGGGAACTTCCATATGCTGCATGTGTGGCCCTAAAAAATCAATTAAAAAAAAAAGAAAGAAAGAGAGAGAGATGAGCACAATTACAGTTTTGTCAAATTGCCTCTAAAAATGGTTGAGCCAGTTTATACTTCTACCACCATTCTGTGGATGTGTTGACTTTCCCCACAGCCTTGCCAGCACTGGGTATTATGGTTTATTTCAATTTTTTTGCCATTCTTCTGGGTGATAAGTGATGGCCCAGACTAGGTTCATTCTGGTTTTTTTTTTTTTTTTTTTTTTTTTGGTATTAACTTTATTGGTGAATAGGTTAAGTATACATTTAGAGTATATCATTTGATGGGTTTGGACAAACAAATGTGGTCATGTGAACACCATTCAGTAAAGATATAGAACATTTCCATCACTCTAGAGAGCTCCCTGTGACCTATGCAGTTTTTCTCCACCCCTCTCCCCAGCCAGTACTCGTCTGATTTTTTTTTCCCATTAGGTTAATTTTGCCTGTTCTAGAGCTTTATATAAACTTATACTAATTTTTTTAAATTTATACTTGTAGTTTCCTTTTTTTTTTTTTTTTTTTCGTTTTTGGCTGTGCCTGCACCATGTAAGAGTTCCCAGGTCAAGGACCCAACCCATGCCACAGCAGCAACCTGAGCCACTGCAGTGACAAGGTCGGATCCTTTAACTCACTGCACCACAAAGGAACTGCTACCTTCTGTAGTTTTATTTTTATTTAATTGAGGTGAAATTCATATGACACCTTGTGTGAATTCCTGTTGTGGCTCAGCAGGCTAAGAACCTGACATAGTGTCCGTGAGGATGCACGTTTGATCCCTGGCCTTGCTCAGTGGATTAAGGATCTGGTGTTGCCACGTGCTGCAGTGTAGGCTGCAGATGTGTCTCAGATCCTACTTGCTGTGGCTGTGGTGTAGGCCAGCAGCTGCAGCTCTGATTTGACACCTAGCCTGGGACCTTCCATATGGCAATGGTGCAGCCATAAAAAGGAAAAAAAACAAAACAAAATTATTTTAATGTGCACAATTCAGTGGCATTTAGAACATTCACAGTGTTGTACAGAGTTCTTTTGTGGTGCAGTGAGTTAAGGATCTGGCCTTGTGACTGCAGCAGCTTTGGTTGCTGTTGTGGCACAGGTTTAATCCCTGGCCTGGGAACTAATTCATGCCTTGGCTGTGGCCAAAAATAAAACAAAACAACACCAAACAAAAAATACAGTGTTGTGCAGCTGTCACCTGTCTACTTACAAATCATTTTCATCACAAAAACAGGAAACTGTACCCATGGAGCAATCACTTCTCTTTCTCCCCCCTTCCCAGCCCCTGGCAACCACTAATCTACTTTCTGTTTCTGTGGAGTTTCCTGTTCTGGACATCCCATAACAATGGAGGCATTCAATAATAGGTTTCTTCTAACTGGCTTCTTTCACTCAGCATTGTGTTTTCAGGGTTACTCTATGCTGTAGCAGGTGTCAGCACCTCATCCCTTTTTATGGCTGCCTAATATTCCACTGTATTGAGCTACTCCAGTTTGTTTATCCGTTCACCTGTTGATGGATATTTGGATTATTTCTTTTTGTCTACTGCACAAACTCTTAGTGATTCAAACAAATTGCTTAAGTAATACACGTTCACTGAGAAATTTAGAAAATACAGTGGAGCACAAAGAAGGAATAAAAATCACTTGTAACCCGCCCTGCCCCCAGCCCCTGCAGAACCACCACTGGTGTTGGTTATTTTCCCTTCAAGTTTTGGCTGTTCAGTTATGACTTTGCCCCTTTTATCTAGTCATTAGTTATTCAGAAATAGCTTCTTTGGCCCATCTCCTCCAGGGGCCCACATCCCTACCCTAGAACCCTTTGTACCTAAAGCCCATCCCATGACAAGTGCTGGTCTGGTACATGGTACCCTTGATTGTAGGCCTGCTAGGTACCCACTGTTGTGCTAGAAAGTCTGTCCTCCATGATCTTGTAAATTAAATCCTTATAACTGCCCCGTGCAGGGTGAAGGATTATTATTCCCAGTTTCAAAAAGGCTAAGTAACTTGCCATAAACCAAGCAGTTGATAAGGGGCTAACCTGAGATTCTACGCAGGTCTCCTCCCTCCAGAGCCCGCACTCTCGTCTGGTCCAGCCATCTTGCTTCTAGGTATGCACCCAAAGGAAATGCAATCTCGAGGAGGTGTCTGCCCTCCCGTGTTCATGGTAGTATTTACAGACCTGAGATAGGGAAACAACTAAGTATCCATTGACAGATGAATGGATGAAGAAAATGTGGTACACACACACACACACACATATATTCATACAATGGAATATTATTTAGCTGGAAAAAAAAGATCCTGCCACTGACAACAACATGGATGAACCTGAGGACATTATGCTAAGTGAAATAAGTCAGAGAAAGACAAATACTGATCTCACTTATATGTGGAATGGAAAAAAGTTGAATTCAATATAAGCAGAGAAGTAGAATGGTGGTTGCCAGGGGCTATGGGGAGGTGGGAAATGGGGAGATGTTGGTGGGAGTACAAACTTCCAATTAGAAGACGAATAAGTTCTAGAGTCTAGAGCACAGCATGATGGCGTTCCCGTCGTGACGCAGTGGTTAACAAATCCAACTAGGAACAATGAGGTTGCAGGTTCGATCCCTGGCCTTGCTCAGTGGGTTAAGGATCCGGTGTTACCATGAGCCGTGGCGTAGGTCGCAGACTCTGCTCGGATCTGGCGTTCCTGTGGCTGTGGCATAGGCCAGCGGCTATAGCTCCAATTAGACCCCTAGCCTGGAAACCTCCATATGCCACGAGTGCAGCCCTGGAAAAAGACAAAAAGACTAAAAACAAACAAACGAACAAAAAAAAAAAAAAAAAGCACAGCATGATGGCGGTTCCCCAGTGGCCTAGCAGTTAAGGATCTGGCATTATCACTGCTGGGGTGCATGTTTGATTCCTAGCCTGGGAACTTCCACATACTGTGGGTGTGGCCAAAAATAAAATAAGGTAAATAAATAAAGGAGGAGTTCCCATTGTGGTTCAGCGGGTTAAGAACCCGACTAGTATCCATGAGGACACAGGTTCCATCCTTGACCTCGATTAGTGGGTTAAATAAAGATCTGGTGTTGCTGCAAGCTGGAGTGGCTGGGGTGTAGGCCTGAAGCTGTAGCTCTGATTGCCCCCGAGCCTGGGAATTTCCATATGCCATAGGTGGAGCCCTAAAAAGAAAAGAAAAAATAATAATAAAAAAATAAAGGACAGCCAAAAAAGGAATAGTAAACAAAGAAAACTCATGGGTACTAGTTGGGTTCATATTTTGCTACTAGGTTTTTTTTTTTAACACACACACACCCATCAGATGGCCTGGTTTCTAAGTCAGAAAGTGGCGTCGAGGCTTCTTCTGAAACCTGCTGCTCCACCTGGAGCATCCCAAGCCTCATGCAGAGGCCCCCATATGGGCTTGTCTGACCAGCCCCCCGCCCCACACTGGGCTCATTCTCCCCCGACAGAAGACCCCATCCCGGCTCCTGGCAACAGAGTGATCTTCTCTTCCTACCCTGGTACCATTTTCTCCTGTGATGACTTCTACATCCTGGGCAGCGGACTGGTGAGTCATCCTCTGCTGTCACCTTTCTCCCTGGGGTAGCTTCTCAGCCAGCAGCTCAGGACCAGCAGGGAGACACAGCCCCCAGCACCACCCCGGGGCAAGGCCGTCTGCCAGCAGGGGGCGCCTGTAAAATGGAGTCCCGGGCCCCTCGGCCTCCAAACCCTGCAGCCAGCCTGGGACTCTGATAACGCAACTCCTTAGAAATTGCTTGCTGGTCTTGGGGCCCTTTGAAAATACCCTTGACCTCAGTGACCTCGTCTTGTGTTTATGTATTTAGGACAAGCCGTCCCTCTCCCCACCATGACTTGCTCATTCTTCTGCTTTTCCTCTTGCTTGCCACAAAACCCCTCTAAACCTGGCCAGGTTTTCTGAATAAATGTTGTTTACAATGTGTTGTTTTTATCGGTTTTCCTGGCTGAGCTCCAAACTCGTTTAGAAATCTGTTCCTGGCACCCGCTCACCAGGGCGGCAGGCCTCGCGGTCGCCAGGGCAACACTGGAGAGGAGAAAAAAGCATCACTTAAAAAAAAAATCCTAGATACAGAAGATGCCAGTTCCTGGGGAGGGGAAAGGAGGGGCCCTTTTTTTTCTATGACTTTTTGAAAGGAGCGTGGGATTTAGTCCCTTAAATGTGGGCAGAAGCATGAGGGGCCAGGCGGTGGGTGAGGGGACCCCCTTGCTGCTGTCTGGTGTGGGGAAAGCAGGAGTGAAGCCCGGAGACAGACAGTCTAAATGGTTTCATCCAGTTACCTGGAAAGTGTTTCATCAGGAAATTTACCTTCCATTCGAGTTCTTCTTCTTTTTTTTCCTTTTTTTTTTTTTTTTGCTTTTTAGGGCTGCACCTGCAGCATATGGAAGTTCCCAGGCCAGGGGTCGAATTGGAGCTGTAGCTGCTGGCCTGTGCCACAGCCACCTTAACCCACTGAGTGAGGCCTGGGATCCACGTCCTCGTGAGTACTAGTTGGGTTCATAATTGCTGAGCCACAACGGGAACTCCCGTCGAGGTTATTCTTAATTGTTTTTGTGCTCTAGATTCCTTTGGCAGTCAAGGGAGCTTCAGACCCCTTCTCAGAATAATGCTTTTATATGCACAAGCCAGCATCTGTTGGATTATAAAGGAAACCAGTTACATTGACATGACTTTATCAAAATATTAGATAAGTAAACCTTTTAATATAACATACAAGCATACCTTGTTTCATTGCACTTTGTGGATATTGTGATTTTTTACAAATTGAAAGTTTATAGCAATCCTGCATCAGGCAAGTCTTTCAGTGCCATTTAATTAATTAATTAATTAATTAATCTGGGCCACACCTGCAGCGTATGGCAGTTCCCAGGCTAGGGTTCAAATTGGAGCTGCAGCTGCCAGCCTATGCCACAGCCACAGCAATGCCAGATCTAAGCCATGTCTGTCACCTACACCACAGCTCGAGGCAATGCCAGATTCTTAACCCACTGGGCGAGGCCAGGGATCGAACCCACGTCCTCATGGATACTAGTTGGGTTCATTACCACTGAGCTACCACGGGAACTCCTTAGCACCGCTTTTCCAACAGCATTTTCTCATTTCAGGTCTCTGCGTCACATTTTGGTAATTCTTGTGGTATTTTAAACTTTTTCACTATTATATTCTTTACGGTGATCTGTGACTAGTAGTGATCTTTGATATGATGATTGTAATCAGTTTTTTGTTTCTTTCTTTTTCTTTTTTGTCTTTTTAGGGCCACACCCGCAGCATATGGAAGCTCCCAAGCTAGGGGTTGATTTGGAGCTGCAGCTGCCGACCTACGCCACAGCCACAGCAACCTGGGATTCCCGACCTACTGAGCGAGGCCAGGGATCGAACTTGCATCCTCATGGATACTAGTTGGATTCATTTTCACTGAGCCACAATGGGACCTCCCTGTTTTGTATTTTTTTTTTTTTTTTTTTTTTTTGTCTTTTTGCTATTTCTTGGGCCACTCCCGCGGCATATGGAGGTTCCCAGGCTAGAGGTCGAATCGGAGCTGTAGCCACTGGCCTAAGCCAGAGCCACAGCAATGCGGGATCCAAGCCGAGTCTGCAACCTATACCACAGCTCACAGCAACGCCAGATCCTTAACCCACTGAGCAAGGCCAGGGACCGAACCCGCAACCTCATGGTTCCTAGTCGGATTCGTTAACCACTGCGCCACGACGGGAACTCCCCCTGTTTTGTATTTTTAAATTAAGCTAGGTACATTTTTTCTTGACATAATGCTATTGCACACTTAATAGCCTACAGTATAGTGGAAACAACTTTCATGTGCACTGGGAAACCAGAAAATCAATGTGACTGCCTTTCTTGAGATACCTGCTTTATCGTGGTGGTCTGGAATGGAACCTGTGATATCTCTGGAGTCTGCCTGTATGTGCTGCTTATTAGCACATTAAATAACAAACTCTGTTCACAGGTAGGCTGCCTGCCGTAATTTAGAAGTATGAGGAGGGAGTTCCCATTGTGGTGCAGTGGTTAACGAATGAGGATGTGGGTTCGATCCCTGGCCTCTCTCAGTGGGTTAAGGATCTGGCGTTGCCATGAACTGTTGTGTAGGTCGGAGATGTGGCTCCGATCTGGCTTTGCTGTGGCTGTGGTGTAGGCTGGCAGCTGTAGCTCCGATTGGACCCCCTAGCCTGGGATCTTCCATGTATATTTTTTAATGACCACACCAATGGCATATGGAAGTTCCTGGTCCAGAGATTGAATCTGAGCCGTAGCTGCGGCCATGCTGGATCCCTTAATTCACTGAGCTGGGCCAGGGATAGAACCTGTGCCTCCACAGCAACCTGAGCTGCTGTGGTCAGATTCTTAAGCCACTGCACCACAGCGGGAACTCCTTTTTTTTTTTTTAATGAACGCTATTTTGAGATTTGTGCAGCCCTGTCATATGATGGAAAATATCTGTGATTTTTGTTGGTCACAGTCTCAGGTACCACTAGCAACACTGTGGTGTGTTACCTGCATCCATGGTGGAAGGAGGTGCTGCATTTTGGTGTGACATTAGTGGAAATAAAGATGTAATGTTTCTTCCACCCAAGTCTGCAAACTCCCTGAGTCCTGCTCCAGGCTGAGAACCTCCCCCTGGCTCAGAGAGAGGAAACTGCTTCTCCGGGGCTTTTGAGGTCCTGTAGGTCTGAGTCTTGGCAATGAATGACTTAGAATATGAAAAGCAGCTGGCTGAGGGATGAGGAGGGTACAGAGTGGGGGAGTGGGAGAAGCTATTCCCACCTGGGTATTGCTATTGAGAGGCTTGCTTTGCAGCTTCCTCCCACCCATCCTCCCTCCCTTCCTCTCTTCCTTTTTTTTTTTTTTTTTTTTTTTTGGTCTTTTTAAGGCTCCCCTTGCAGCATATGGAAGTTCTCAGGGGTCAAATCGGAACTGCAGCTGCTGGCCACAGGCACAGCCATAGCCACAGTAGATCAATTCAAGCCGCATCTGTGACTTAAACCACAGCTTGTGGCAACGCCGGATCCTTAACTCACTGAGCGAGGCCAGGGATTGAACCCGCATCCTCATGGATACCTGTCGGGTTCTTAACCCACTGAGCCACAATGGGAGCTCCACGGATTCCTTTCTGAAACATCGCATTTATGGCTAATGCTGTCTGTTAGTTGTTTTCCAGCTCTGTATGACAAAGGAAGAGGCATGCTACCGTCCTGCTCTAGGGGAACAAGCACCAGTTTAGGAAGTTAAAGTGGAAATTTGGGGATTGAGTCTTGACCTGTCCACCTCCCAGCCTTTTTGCAAGTCTCTTAGCTTCTTCGGGCCTCAGTTTACCTTTCAGGAAGAAGGGCCTTACTAGCCTTGCTGTGTTTTCCCTAAGAGGGTTATAAGAGTTCATGGAGTTAGTGGTAGCCACCCTGCTTGCCCTGCAGAACTGCCGAGAAGGGGTATAAAGGGATACTGTCTATCTGGGGAAAGAGTTGACTGATTTGGTAGGGGAGTGGGTTCACGGGAGCGGCCCCTTGGGCTCTTTTAGGGACTGTTCCCCCAAGGCAAAGTGGGAAGCATGATCTTGATCATGAACTCCCCTCAATGCTCGTCCAAAGAACCAGTGAGGACCATGCACCTAAGTTGGGACATGAGGTTTTAAAAACTAAATAGTCGGCAATTTTTGTCAATGTGTGAACCATGATTGGTACAGTGCTGCCACTTGGTGGCAGCATGCCCTGGTTGTAAGTAAGGGAGCCTTTCCATGCAGCACCCCCTTGACTCTCCCACAGGTGACCCTGGAGACCACCATTGGTAATAAGAACCCGGCCCTGTGGAAGTACGTGCAGCCCAAGGGCTGTGTGCTGGAGTGGATACGCAACATCGTGGCCAACCGCCTGGCCTTAGATGGGGACTCCTGGACTGATATCTTCAAGAGGTTCAACAGTGGCACGTGAGTGGCCACCCACCCTCCCCACTAATACTCAGACCCCGGGGGACCTGATGGGGCAGCAGGGTCACACACCCCACATCTTCTGCAGAGGCCTCTCCTTGTTATGTACATGGGGAAACTGAGGCACAGGGAAGGAAAGGAGTTGCCTTTCTCTTGCAGGCTCCTCCACCCAGGGAAAGGCTCCCAGAGGGAGGACAGGAAGAAACTTGGAACTTGAGAGCTCTGGGGACAGTGGGGGGGGGGGCATCCAAGGAGGTACTCATGAGTGGATGGGGCCGCATGAGCCAGAGATACTGGAACTGGGTAGGACAGGGTTGTAGTATGTTAGGCAGAAGAATTGACCTCTGTTCCAGTAAGCACTAGGGAGCCATGGACTCCTCTGGAGCAGGCCAGCAGCATGACGAGAGAGGAGTCTGAGGATGTCTTGTCTAGCTGCAGTGTGCAGGTGATAGTTGGACAGCAAGATGCCCCCAGACCATCCCAGCCCCATGGTTCCTGGCTTCTTGCAGCCCTGGGAGGGGAGAGGCTGGGGCAGTGGCCCCAGGGTCTATTCAGCCCACCGTCCTTGGGCAGGTACAACAACCAGTGGATGATCGTGGACTACAAGGCCTTCTTCCCCGGCGGGCCCAGCCCTGGGCGGAGGGTGCTCACCGTTCTGGAGCAGATCCCGTGAGTACCTGGAAAGGGGCAGGCGCTGCAGCAGAGGGAACTGCCTGGGCGGAGGCCTGGAGGCAGCCGAAATGAGTGTGGGAAGGGAAAACCTCAGGAAGGCCAGGCTGGGGGAGAGGGCAGCCCCGACTGGGGCTAAAGATTTGTGACATAATCAACCCCCAGGCAGTGGGGAGCCACTGGGGGTCCTTAAGCGGGGCAGTGCCCCCAGGAACCCCTTTTTACACCACACCTGTCCTGTCTCTTCCCGCCCGCAGGGGCATGGTGGTGGTGGCTGACAAGACCTCGGAGCTCTACCAGAAGACCTACTGGGCCAGCTACAACATCCCGTATGTCCCCGCTTCTCGCTCTTGCCCCACCCTTTGCTCAGCTCTCTGTGCTCTCGTCCTTCCCAGGCGAGTCTTTAAATCCACGGAGCGGGGAGTTCCCACTGTGGCTTGAACCCACCAGTATCCATGAGGATGTGGGTTTGATCCCTGGCCTTGTTCAGTGGGTTAAGGATCCAGCATTGCTGTGAGCTGTGGTGTAGGTCGTAGACACAGCTCAGGTCCCAGGTGTCTGTGGCTGTGGCTGTGGCTGGCAGCTGTAACTAATTCAGCCTCTAGCCTGGGAACTTCCATATGCTGTGGGAGTGTCCCTAAAAAGAGTAAAAAAAAAAAAAAACAAAACAAAAAACCACAGAGCAAAGAAAACCACAGTCCACCCTCTTCTTTGCCAGGAAAGCCCTGACAGTTGGGGGTACAGCTGTGGGCTCAGTGTCCATATGGTCTCCCAGTCTGTACCCACCACAGGGTGGTGGGGGGTGGCCAGCTCAGGTGCTGACTCCCACAATGGCTCCCCAGCTGGAGCCACTTCAACCTGGCTGCACAGCCATCACCTCTCGACCCTCTTTACCAGGGTTATCTCACCTGATCTGGGCAACCTCCGTGTGTGGTCGCCACAGCACCATTCCCATTTCACAGATGATGAAACTGAGGCCCTGAGAAAGTGTCCACCTTTTCCAAAGTTCCATTGGTGGTCAACTGTGAAGCCAGGCTTTGAACTTGTGTCTTTTGGGCCCCAGAGCCCTAGCTCGGCACCCTGCCCAGCCCTCCCCCACAGCACAAACAAAAGACACAATTATTGTTCTCCCGACTGACATGGTGCTAAGGTCCTAGCATGACTGCCCTCTTCACCTCCCTGGCCACACACGGCCAGGTGAAGTCACTGGGGGTCATGAGTGACCATTCTTGTCCCTGAACCTGGCAGGTCCTTTGAGTCCGTGTTCAACACCAGCGGGCTGCCGGCCCTGGTGGCCCACTACGGGGACTGGTTCTCCTACAACGGGAGCCCCCGGGCCCAGATCTTCCGGCGGAACCAGTCACTGGTGCATGATCTGGACTCCATGATCCGGCTTATGAGGTGCGCAGGGGGGGACCGTGAGCCCAGAGTCACGTGGAGCTTTATTGTAACTCACTGCAAACTCCTAGCAAGCCCGGGGGGCAGCGGGGAGGTGGTGCTAATGTTAGCAGCTGGCACAGTAGTACCAAGGCAGCACTCGGCTGAGCCTTCTTGGCGTCCTTCTGTTACAGGTGAGAATGCCCAACAGCCGTGGAGGGACCGCCCTGTGCTTGGGACTGGGAAACGGGCACTGAATCTGCCCCCCGGTCCCCTATCCTTGGGAACACCCTGTCCCATCAGGGATGCAAAAGTCCATTCTGTACTCACTGATGCGGGCATGTGACTGGGGATGTCTAAGCTCAGCAGATGCCATAAAGGGGCAAAACGGGGTCTCCAGCCTGGCTGGGGACAGGGCCCAGAGGGATTCCTGGAGGGAGGGATGGTGGAGCGGAGGTCTGAGTGGTGAGTGTGGAAGGACTGGGGGAAGCGGGGTGGGTGACGGAAGCTGGTTGGGTTTGGGGAGCCGGGCCCATTGAAAGTGGGTGGTGGGGTCAGGGGGCTGCCCCCACCAGAAATCTGGCCTCCTCTCCTGGCAGGACTGATGTTTCCTCCCTTTCCACATCCAGATACAACGACTTCCTGCACGACCCCCTGTCACTGTGCAAAGCTTGCAAGCCCCAGGCCAACGGCGAGAACGCCATCTCGGCCCGATCCGACCTCAACCCATCCAATGGCTCCTACCCCTTCCAGGCCCTGCAGCAGCGCTCCCACGGGGGCATCGACGTGAAGGTGCCAGGCCTGGGGCCGTGGGTGGGGTCCAAGTTAGGGGCGCTGCAGGGCCTCCCAGGTCAGGACAACTTCATGACCTGCCTCTCCTCCTGTCCCCTGCCCCACCCCAGGTGACCAGCATGGCCCTGGCCAGGGTGTTTGGCCTCCTGGCGGCCAGTGGACCCACGTGGGACCAGCTGCCTCCATTCCAGTGGAGCACCTCTCCCTTCAGCCACCTGCTGCACATGGGCCAGCCTGACCTCTGGAAGTTCTCTCCTATCGAGGTCTCATGGGACTGAGGCTCCAGCTCTGCTCTGCTGGCTTCTGTCCTTGCTGACCCCAGCAGGGACCGCCCAGCTGACTGCCACCCTGACCTCCTGCCTGCCCCCCCCCCGCCCCAATTGGGCGATGCCCTCTGCTAGGCCCAGATCAGGGACCCAGATCAGCTAGGTTCAGGCTTGCCTTGGTGGCCTCCTGCGTGGCGCCCAGAACCCCAAGGAGGGAGCCAAATCTGACACTCCCAAGTTGGTCCCCTCTCCTCTGCCTCTCTGTCCCTGCTTCTCGCTCTCTCTTCCAACCCCTGGGCCCCTTCCACATGCTGGCTAGAGGCTGGAGAGGGGTCCTGGGATCAGGTTCTGGGCCCCACTGGGGCCAGCAGGAGAGGCCTGTCCCAGTGCCTCCCTCCCAGTGTCATTCCTGGAGCTTGTGGGGTTTCAGTCCCCGAGGCCCCCGGTTGGTGTTGGCCTTGCTCTTCCCAGCCCTCAGCCCCTTTGCCCCCTCAGGAAGCAGCTCCCCTGTTTCTTCTCCTGGCTGGCTTCCTTGAGCACAGAAACTTGAAAACAAAAACCAAAGTTTCTGGCCACTTGTGGCTGAAGGGGCCCAAGTGTCCTCTCTCCAGGGGCAGGCAGGAGTGTCAGCCCCCGTGCTCCAGCCTCATGCCCCTGCCCCCCACCAGGGCCTGCCTCTGGCCTCAGGGCAGTGCAAGCAGGTCCCCTGCTGTGAGAACCAAATCGCAGGCTGTGCTGCCATTAAACAAGAGAGGCCATGGCCCTTGTGCTGTGCTTCATGGGTCAGTGGGAAATGCTGGGTTGGCATCCTTTCTCTTCTCAGATGTGAGTTCTGCACCATGCATCTTCCTGTCCACTTTCTATCTGTCCATCTACACATTAATTCATCTGCCAACCCACCTACCCCCTTGTCCATCTGCACCGTCATCCATCCATCCATCCATCCATCCAACCATTTCCCAATCATCATCCATCCAGCCATCATCCATCTAGTGACCCATCTTACCCATTCATATCTGTCTGACCACCCATATATCCATGTGTTTATTGAACACCCGCCTTGTTCTGTGTCCAGTTCTGGGGCCCTGTTAACCACCAAGACCTTCCCAAGTCCTACCTAGGGGGTATAGATCAGCAGCACAGAGTCCCTCCCCATCTGATCTTACACAGAGCCTACACTAGAGACAAGAGTCACCAATGTGAGGTGCTTGGGGAGAAAAAAGCATACAGCCCTGGAGTCAGAGACCTGGACTCAAACCCTGTCTCCATCTCTTACTAGCTCTAGGACTTCTCTGAGCCTCAGCTACTGCGTCTGTACCATAGGTAGCAATGTGAGCAGCATGTGACATGCAGTGTGTGTGGTGGGGGAGAGGGGTGAGGACTCACTGCAATAGTAGCTGTGGTGTAACCCACATGAGGCCTCACACACTCAGCATTCATTCATTAGCAGGAATTTATTGGAACACTTAGAACATGCCAGGCACTGTTACAAGGTCCTGGGGATACCTTATAACAACAGGTACCAAAAAAAAAAAAAAAAAAAAAAAAAAAAAAATCCCTGCTCTTGTGATGTTTACACTGGGGAGGGAGATAGTAAAAATAAATAAACATACAGTGTGTAAGATGCTGATAAATGCTCTGGAGAAACTCAAGCAAGGTTGAGGGCTGGGGTTTGCTATTTCTCTCGATAGCTTTACAACTCCTATTATCTGGGACTCGATAACCCATTTGTGGTTCTAAAAATTTAACTTTTACGCTGGTACATTTCCCAGCTCCTTTGAGAGTATTGTCTTTCCTGAGGTCCCTTGAGCTCCCGACAGCCCTCTTGGCGGGGGAGGGGGGGGTGCCCAGGATAGCTACGTGTCATTTACAGATTAGGGCGCGGACTTGGAGAAGGGAAGTGATGTGCCTGAAATGTCAAGACTTGGGCCCACCAGAGCCAGGATTGGGCCCGGGTCTGCAGACTGCTGTGGGATAAAGCCCTCCTGCTTTCCTTGTGCTGGTGCAAACTCTGGCAGGACAGTGGTCATCCCCACCTGCTGTGTGCTATTCTCTGGATCGCCCCAACCACTCCTGAGGTCAAGGCTTCTGTGGGACCCATTTGGCAGATGAGCCATTAGAGGCTCAGGCCGGTGGAACTCAATCAGGGCCAGTCACTCTGTAGGAAGGGGCAACTCTGGTCTATTCCCTCGAATGATTCTGGTCCCTCTTTCTGCTTTTCAGGAATTAAGGGTGGGCATGAAGCTAAGATGACTGAACAAAGAATGGGGTGGGGGGTCATGCAGATAGTCCCCCACTGGCGCTTCAGTTGATCCAGTAAAGGTAGGACCCACCTTCACAGGGACAGACAGGCCGCTTCCCCTCAGCATTTGTACACTGGGAGTTTCCCACAATCCTCAGGCTTATCCTGGGCTTCTGCCCTCCCATGCAAGGCAAGGGTCTGGCCAGCTGGTTGACCCCGGCCTACAGTGACTCCTCATCTATTGGGCAGAGGTGTCTGCCTTGCTTCTTTGGGGGGAGGTGTTCATGCCTGACGGGGGTAAAGCTGGAAGCAGTCATATTCTGGGCAGGTTTCCCTGAACTGAGTGTTATTTCTGACTCTCTTTTATCCCCTGGGAATAATTCTGGGCCAAGGGGCAGGTGTTTTCCCAGCCCTGCCAGCCCTTTCTTGATGTTCTGTCTCCTGGGTTTTTAAAGCACATGAGCTCTTGTTCTTCCTGGCTAGAAATCAGCATGTCGGTCTGTCCCTGGGGTGGGTTTTCCAGGAAATCTCAGTCCCTGCTCTCTGCTGAGGTGAGTAGGGGGTTTGCAAGACTATGTGGATTCTGTGTGGTGTCCCAAGGGTTTAGAGTGGTTCTCAAATTTGACTTTGAACTGGGGGATCCATGTGTCCCAGGGGCTGCTATAGGTGGTGCAGGGACATTGAGTGGTTGCACCCCCAGCTCCACACCCCCCCCACCCCCGCCAGGACCAAGGTGGCCCCAGCAGTTCCTTTTTTATCTGGTTTATAGGCTGGCATCAGTGTGCACTGTCCTTGTTTTTGTTTTGGGGTGTTTTGGCGGCACCTGCAGCATGTGGAAATTCCGGGGCCAGGGACTGAACCCACTGTGCTACAAGGGAACTCTAAGTGTGTACTGTCCTTGGACGAGAGGATTTTGTGTTTGAGAGGGCTTGCATGACATTGACCAAAGATGGGTGTCCAGTGTCATTTTACACACCCCTAGGAATGGGGGGGCTCACCACTCCACTCTCAACGCTTCTGTGATAAAATTCTTTTATCAGAAGGGAGTTCCCATCAGAAGGAGGTCAGCTGGTTCTGCCTCCCATGGAGGCAGCCCTCATCCCACCCTCAGCCCCTCTTGTTCAGCGCCATTCACCTCACCTGCCCCCTGCCATGCAAGGACACCCCCTCCTGGCACACACACCCAGCAGGAGTTGGGGTCCTGGCTTCCATGTGGGGCCCCAGGGCTTCCAGGGGTGGGGGATGGAGGCTGGAGGTGCTCACTGTTGAGAGCTGGGGGTGACAGCAGACTTGGTGGGATGAAAGGAAAACCTCACCCATGATGGAAAAACTCAAAGGAGCTTCATTTCAATAAATAGATGTTTTTCTTCAATGAAAACGTTTACACATTAGAAAAGGGGATACCCAGTGTTGTCCCTCCTGCCCTGGGGACCTGGTGAGTTCCATGTGGGTGGCTGTCACTCTATCCAGGGTGGATAAGGGTGGCCAGAGAGCTGTCACCTGGATACCAGAGTCCTGTTCACAGCCTTGCTGGCTGCTGACCTTCTGGCACCTGTACAGCTGACCCATCATGAGAACAGGAAGGTTACTGGCTGGCCTGGGCCAGGAGGCTCCCAGCAGATACAAGAAGAGTATTTACAGTGAGGCTCTGGATAAAACTCCAGCCCTTCCAGAGGAGGGGGTGTGGTGGGTCTTCAATGGAGAGGCCCGCTCTTCATGCCCAGCTGTTCCTTGAGGGCTGGCAGCTGGGCCAGGCTGATGTTGCTGCCCCCGCAGACGATGACCACGAGGGAGGACAGCGGGGTGCAGAGTTTCCCCTCTCCCTGCAGCTTCTGAACCACCTGGCTGTAGACGGCGGCCAGGGCTGCCCCACAGGCAGGCTCTACCAGGATCTTCTCATCATCTGCCAGAGGAAGGGGATGGTGAGGGTGGAACCAGAGTCCCACAGGGTGCAAGGGAACCTTTGGGCCATTGGTAGAGCATGAGCCAATCAGCGCTCAGCCTTAGCCTAACTCTGGCCCTGGACCAACCCCACCCCTCATCATTACCCTACATTGAACGGCCAAGGCCTGAGCCAAGACTGAGTTTCATCGTCTGTGCTAGCACTGATAAAACCACTGTAATTTCCTGAACACGGTGTTAAGGATTCCGAGCAAGAGTGCCAGGACATTAACCAAACTAAGTGTGGGTACAGGAGGACTAAGTGGTAACATAAATGTATATGGGAGTGACCTCTGTCTTAGGATAAACCCAGGAAGAGTCCAACTTAGTTACAGACCTACCTCCAAATCCAACACTAAGGCTTGTAGTTTTCTTCTTTACCCCGGCTACCAGGGAAGCTCAAAACCAATATTTTAAATACTGTTATTTTTCCCTGCTGTTATGGTTATCAGATTTTTTTCTTTTTAATTTTTATTTATTTATTTATTTTAGGGCTGCACCTGGGGCGTATGGAACGTCCCAGACTAGGGTCAAATCGGAGCTACAGCTGCCAGCCTATGCCTCAGCCACAGCAACCAGGATTTGAGCCGCATCTGAAACCTACACCGCTGTTTGAGGCAACGCCAGAGATCGAACCCGCATCCTCATGATTCTAGTCGGGTTCGCTTCCACTAAGCCATGACAGGAACTCTCAGACTTTTTCATTTGTCCCTTTGGTCTTTCTATTTTTTCCATTGCCTTGTATTCCTTTTTCATTAATGGGAAGTTCTAGGGAGGGGACAGACACTGGTCCTCTTAAAAGGACTTGGCACTTACCCACAAACTTCTCAAGAGCGGCTACAGCCTCCTGGTCTGAGACCACTTCAGAGAAAACAGGCTGTTCCTGGAACACCTTCATGGCCTGAGCTGTCACGGTGGTCACGCCCAGCGCTTTGGCAACACTGAGAGGCAAAGGGTGAGGGGGAGGCAAAAACAGAGAACGGAGAGAGGAGGGAGGCCGAGGGTCGGGATGGGCAGGGAGAGTGAGAAAGAGACACAAAGATGGATGTGAGAGGGAGGAGGCAACTAGAGTCCCTGGGCAGGGGGACCTGGCGTAGCTTCTGAATCTGTAAAGCACTGAAAAGTCCCAGGGGCTTGCTGAACAGAATGGAGTCTTCCAATAAGGCACAGATTGTTTGAAGGAAGGTAAAAGAGCATCATTTTCTGTTCAACATGGCAACTTGGGTGCAACCGCCTGAGAGAAATGTCTTGTGGGTCTCTGATGGGACTCCCAGGCTTTGCTCCTGGTTGTCACCTTCCCCTGCTTAACTCTGCTAAACTTAGCACTTCTCCTTCTGTCCTACCCCTGCCTTGTCCTTTTTCAAGGCTCAGGATTAAGGTCATCTCCTCTAAGGGGAGCACCCAGTTCCATGGCCCCCTGGGGAATTCTCCGCCCCCATGACACAAACATAGCGATGGCTTTGAGAAAGCATGTCGCAAGCACTGTCTCAACCTCACCACAATTTCTGATGTTCATTGGTTTGATGTCATAGAAGGGGAAACCGAAGCAGAGAGTGCAGGCACTTCCCCAAGGTTGCGTGCCTGGGGTGGGGGGTGGGGTGCCATAACCCCAGGATGTGACTCAGTGTGTTGGCGTTCTCCGCAGCCTCTCTGGCATGATTACGGCTTCTGTCCCCAGCTTGTCTCCCCTACTCACCCATGAGCAATTTGAGGACCTGGACCACCTTAGCCCTTAGCCCAGCATGTGGCTCATAGTAACCACTCAACAATTATTTCAGTTCCCTACAGTGCGGGATCAGAGGCCAACAGGGTAGCTCAGGGTGCTGAGCTTAAAAAATCCAGAGGAAATTCTTACCTGGACTTAGTCCTTCCTATCAGTGCCAAAGACCTGTCTACATCATTATCTGTTCTAGCTGCACACATGGATGCCCAATAAGACATTTCCCAGCCTCCCTTCTAGTAGGCATGGCTATGTCACTAAGTTATAACTTATGAGAGGTAAGTGGAAGTATTGTGTGTCTTTAAAAGGGGCTATAGATTCTGCCCTGACTTCCTCCTTCCTGCCAGATGGAGTGTGGGTGTGATAGCTGGCACTTAAGCAGCTATTTGGGGCCATTAAGTCTACATGATTGGATGATGGAGAACAAACTCAAGGATCCTGGGCCCCTGGCTTCCTGGAGTTGCCTCTGGACTGCCTACCTCTGAGAATTTTTTTTAACATGAGGGGAAATAAAGTTCAATTTTGTTTAAGCCACTGTTATTTTAGGCTCCTGTATGATGTGGCCAAACCTAATCTTAATTAAACACCATCTGTCAAAGGTTTGGGGCTAGGATATGAACTCCTTGGGAGCAGGAAATTTATTCACAACTCTCTCCCTAGGATCAGCCACAGTCTTGCACATATTAGGGGCCTGGTAAGTGGTTGGTAAATTAATGAGGTGTGTAAAACCCTGCACAGAATAACCCAAAATGATGAATTGGGCTTTTTATGCTAGGAAGTGTAATGTTCATTGTGCACAGTCATAAGAACTGGGTTCGGTCCCAGCCATACCACTCTCGGGCTGTGTGACTCTGGGCAAGTGACAGTTTCCTGTAAAATGAGGTGAGCATCAGGATCTACCTGGCAATCAGTGTGGAACGGGGAGCTCCCAAGCACTAGCTGAACATAATGGCTGCACCCCTGGCTGCTTACCTGGTAATCCGGGGCAGGGTGACCAGCTTGCCGGCCTTGGTGGAAGCGTTGAAGCTGTCGGCTCCGATGGTCTCTATGGCGAGGATGGGCACGTCTCCCCAGCCCACTTCCAGCAGCCCCTGGGCCACTCCGCTCAATAGGCCTCCACCCCCCACTGCCAGCACGATGGCCCCCGGCTTTGCACTCATCGTCTCCTTCAGCTCCTTTACGATGGAAGCGTGGCCTTCCCTGGAGGTGGGGGGGGGAGGTCAAGGCTGGCAGGGGTCCATCAGGCAGGGGTCCTGGAGCTGCCACTTGTCCTCTGTACTTGCCCTTATCCCAGGCAGCTGATGGGCCTTGGGGCTTGGTTCCCTTGTCCCTGACTCCACCCTGATGGCCAGTTGCCAGCATCTGCATCTCTACCTGCAGGCTTCTCTGGACACTGGAGCACTATGAATGTGGCAGCTGTCAGTGCCAGGAGATGACACACCCTGGAAGCAGCCCTCAACCAATTATGAGAATTAAGAAGCCATGGGGAGTGGGCACTGGTGCTCGTATCTGGGGATGCCAGCTGCCAGCTGTGCTATGCTATACTGCATGTGTGTGTGTGTGCGCGCGCGCGCTTCTAGTGATGTCACCGCTGAGCCTGATGGCGTGCATCATGGCAGATGTCCACTCTGTGGTGTAATGGGATGGCCACTACCCATCGCGGGTGACCCTGTGCTCCACATACCAGATGAGGGGGTCGTCAAAGGGAGGGACGTAGACCCAGTTTGAGTTGTTCTTCACCAGGTCCTTGGCCAGCTTGATGGCCTCGTCCAAGGTCTGCAAGGTCACCAGGGAAGCGGTGGAGGGGATGAGGCACTGGGGGACCTGGCCCTGTTACCAGGTACCCCCCTTGGCCTTTGCCCCAGGTTGGCACTCACCTCACCCACCACCTTGACCATGGCACCCTCATTCTTGAGCCGTTGGATGGTGAGGGCAGGTGTGGTGCTGGGCACGACAATCAAGGCAGGGATGCCCAGCTTCCTGGCTGCATAGGCGGCTGCCAAGCCTGCATTACCCGCTGCCCGTGGTGGGGGGAGAGTGTTAGTGAACTGCTTGCCCCCAACCTCGAGACTCTGAACCCTCCCTGGGTGATTACTGGCCTCCCCCTGGAATTCCAAAGTGGGACTTCTGCAAATGATGCAATGAACAATGTTGCTAGGGAAACCAGGGCCCAGAGAGGTGGAGCGCCCAGCCTCAGGACAGACAGCAAGGGACAGGAGGAGGCATGCAAACCACTTACCAGAGGAGCAGACGAAATGTTCACAGCCTCGCTCAGCCCACTGCAGACACAAAGAGGGAGGGAATCAGGCCAAGTTCTTCCCTCCTACTTGGAAGACCTTCCAATGATTTCTTTTGACCTGAGCCACAGCAGTGACAAACTCTGGCTTCTTTAATTGCCAGGCCACCAGGGAACTCCCTTCCAATGATTTCCATGTGTACTGACCCCTCCTTCCTTCACCTGGAATTTGTGCTGCCCTAGATTCTCAGATAACATCTTCCTTCCCCAAAAGGACAGCCTCAGGGAAGGCTAAAGGAGAGGCAGGCAGCTGGCTCTGGGATTAGCCCAAGAGAGGACCCTCTGGCACCCCTTAACCAGAGGGGGTGAAAATGGTGGGTGCTCAGGTGTTGTAGGGAATCAGCAGAGCCCAGCCTGGAACTCCCAGGAGTTTACACAGCACTGGCCCTGCCCTGTTCAGAAAGAAGAACTGCCACCCTTGCCCCGATGATGCAGAATCCATCCTGTACCGTTTTGCAGAGGTGTCCGATGCCCCGAATCTTGAAAGAGCCGGAGGGTTGGGAACTTTCTAGCTTGAGATAGACTGTGGTGCCAGCCACTTTGGATAAGGTCATACTGTCACGAATAGGGGTTCTCACGTGCAGGGGTTGTCCTGACGCCATTGCTGGGAGAAAAGGAAGGAAATCCAGAGGGTCAGGAGAGCTGACCCTGGTGCCAGCTGCTGCCATTCAGTAGGCAGTGCAGCTGGGAGGAACCCCGTCCCCCACTTCCCAGGAGGCCAAGGCCAAGGTGCAGATTAGAGCATCCTGGAGATCTGAGTTCAAATCTCAACGAGGCCACCCACTCACCACATGACATGGGACAAGGAAACTCCCTGCAACCTCAGGTACATCTGTAAAATGGGCTTAAGGGTCATCTCCGCCTTCCTTATCCCAAGAGACACCCACCCCCGGCTGGAAAGCTGTGGACATCAGAAATAACTTCCAAGCCTTGCAGCTTTTAAAAGTCATGAACTGGAAATGGATTTGCAGGAGCTGACTCAGAAAGCTGCAAGATGGTGAACTGACAAAAACAGGGGTGGGATATGAGGTATTTATTGTCTGTGCCAAAAAATGCCAGGACACACGCACAGGCGCATAATTCCCATGCATCTCAGGAAACACACACAAGAACCTGGTCAGCGGCATTCCCGCTGTGGCGCCAACAATTGACAGCATTGCAGCACTGGGACATAGGTTTGATCCCCAGCCAGGCACAGTGGGTTAAGGATCCAGCCTTGCTATACCTGTGGCATAGGTCGAAACTAGGGCATGGATCTGATCCCTGGTCTGGGAACTCCATATGCCGTGGGGTGGCCAAAAAAAGAAAAAAAGAAAGAAACCAGTGAGAGTGGGAGCCTCTGGGGGAGAAATGGCACTTGGTATCCCCTTCTGTACCATTTGAAGGTTTTGCCATGTGCATATATATTACTTAAATATGCATTAAAAAAAAACTTTGAAAAGCCCATAGCAAGTTGGCGAAGCTTATTTTTTATAATTATTAAATTACTTAATAATCACTTCTAAAGTGATTACCATGTACCAGGTACCGATTTACAGATGTTAAATTATTTAATCTTTTTTTTGGTCACACCCGCTGCATATGGTAAGTTCCCAGGGTGCCATGGAACCATGCCACCCTGCAGCAGCTGTGGGCTGTAGGATCCTTAACCCCTGCACCACACAAAACTTTCTCATTTAATCCTTTTAGCAATCCTAGGAGGCACCCTTATCCAGATTTCCTGATGAGGAAACAGACCATTTTTTAGGTTGACCACTGAGAGCCATTCCGATTCCACATGCACCTCCTATGACGATGCATTGATGCTTTTCTAGGTGGGAGGTGGGATTGAGTTTGTGCTTCCTCTCCTCGAAACTGGGGTGGAGATGGGGGAGCTGCGGCTGCAGGGGGAGTGACACAATGTGACCTCCAAGCAGTGGTGTGCTGGGGAATGTTTCACAGTGGCTTCTCCAAGGAAAGGAAAGCCCTGATCTCTATTGCGTGTACTTCCGTGATGTACATATTCTCCATGAGGCCAATTTCTTTTTTTTTTTAATTTATTTTATTATTATTATTATTATTTTTTGTCTTTATGCTATTTCTTGGGCCACTCCTGCGGCATATGGACGTTCCCAGGCTAGGGGTTGAATCGGAGCTGTAGCCACCGGCCTACGCCAGAGCCACAGCAACGCGGGATCCGAGCCGCGTCTGCAACCTACACCACAGCTCACGGCAACACCAGATCTTTAACCCACTGAGCAAGTGCAGGGACCGAACCCTCAACCTCATGGTTCCTAGTCGGATTCGTTAACCACTGCGCCATGATGGGAACTCCCATGAGGCCAATTTCAAGCGAGAAGCAGGATGTCATTGAATGGGGATCTGGGAGGAGGTGGACACAGTCCACTCCTGAGAGCCTGTGTGAACTGGTTCTAGCACCCCGTGGCTGCCAAGGCTGGATATTAAAAGACAACCCAGAAGTTTCCAGGTGGTACAGTGGGTTAAGGATCTGGTGTTGTCACTGCAGCGGCTCAGGTTACTGCTGTGGTACAGATTTGATCCCTTATCAGGGAACTTATATGCAAAAAAAAAGGGTGCAGGTTGTAGCAAAAAAAAAAAAAAAAAGAGGCAGTTCCTGTCATGGCCCAGCAGAAATGAATCTGATTAGGAACTGTAAGGTTGTGGGTTTGATCCCTGGCCTTGCTCAGTGGGTTAAGGATCCAGCATTGCTGTGAGCTGTGGTGTAGGTCACAGATGCGGCTCAGATCTGGCATTGCTGTGGCTGTAGCTCTGATTAGATCCCTAACCTGGGAACCTCCATATGCCTTGGGTGCGGACCTAAAAAAAAAAAAGAAAGAAAGAAAGACCGTCAACTCAGCCTCCACCTGGCTGACTCTCTTGCAAAGCCCCTTTCTGAACCCAGCCACCATGAGGGGAGCAAGCCCAGGCCACTGGAGGAAGCCCCAGCTAGATGTTCCTGCCTGACAGTTCCAGCTGGAATCCCAGCTGATGGCCAGACATGGGACCTGATTTGGGGATGACTCTAGCTTAGCCACTGTCATGCAGCAGCTCCCAAGTGACCCCCAAGTGAGGACAGCCTGGCTGAGTCTAGTCAAGCCCCAGAATCCTGACAGATAATGAATGTTGACTGTAGTTTCAGTCACTCCCTTGGGGGCAGTTTGTCACACAGCGGTAGAGGGGAGTAGAGATGGAATTTGTCCAAGGTCGCACAGCCAGTGAATGGGGGAGGCAGGATTTGAACTGGGGCAGTTGATGCCCAGAGCCCAGACTCTCTCCAAGACCCATGGGTGTGGCTCCAGCCTCCTCTGCACGAGCTTTGAGCTTCGGGTGACTAAGACATTGAGTCTGGCCCAGTCTGGCCACACCCTTGCATACATGGGCAAGCTTTCCATCACTGCTCCTCCTGCGGAGTGACAGGTGAAACTGAATCTCCTCAACTTGATCAAAGCTAGAATTGATTCAAGGGTGGTTGGGTCAGAGGCCCACTGGGTCTTCCCCTCCTCCACCATCTCAGGCAAGGATGGCTGCTACCCCCCCTCACCCTCCACTGCATTTTGAAGGACACTGGTCCAGCCCCTGGGAACTCCTGGCCCCGGCCCCTCCCACCCCCAGAATGGTACAGCCCCCGGACCTGGGCATTAATTGTTCAGGGACCCCCCCTACCACACCCCCATTCCTAGATATGGTACAGATGTGCCTGGCTTGGAAAAAAAGTGGAGAATGGTGTTCCTGACCACCCCATGAGCCTAGAACCCCCCTCCCCCCAATGCACACCCCCTGTCTCTGAGAATTAACCAAACTTCAGGTCCTGGGATGGGGATCCACTAGACACCTCTCCCTTAGGTGTCTTGAATAAAAGTCAGAGGCTGGAGGCATTCCAAAACAGGGACATCCGCACTTCTGTTTAAATTAACTTTTAGCTCCTGGAGGTTACTCCTCAAACAACAGCACCCCCATTCTGGCTGGTGGGACCTTAAAGTCCTAGGTCTTTGGCAGGTAGCTAAGCCCTGGCCTCCAGGAGCCCTCTGATTGGAGGTGGGAGGCATCCACCCCTTTCATGTGGTTTGGAAAGAGCCCCCCCCCCCCACACACACACATAACCCCTGTCTCCCATTGCACTATCAGATGCTCCCAGGTGAGGGGGCAGGTGTCCCTCTCCACTGCTCTCTCCAGCACAGCACCTTGTGTAAAGGGAGCAGCTGTAAACTGCACTGGGCACCCATTCACACCTGCTGCTGAGGGTGACTTCAGAAAAGGGGGTTGTTCCAGGCACCAGAGGAGGGAGAGGGACGCTGCTGGCTGCCTGCCTACCTGTCACCCTGCAGTCAGAAGTTCCTCCCCCTCGCACTTGATCCACAGTAGGAGCTCAATAAAAGTGAATTAATTAATTTTATTTTATTTTGGTCTTTTTAGGGCTGCACCCATAGCATATGGAAGTTCCCAGGCTAGGGGTCCAATTGGAGGAGTTGTAGCCTCCAGCCTACACCATAGCCACAGCAATGCAGGATCCCAGCTGCGTCTGAGACCTACACCACAGTTCATGGCAACGCTGGATCCTTAACCCATTGAGCAAGGCCAGGGATTGAACCTGCATCCTCATGGATGCTAGTTGGGTTCGTTAATCACTGAGCCAAGATGGAAACTCCAAAAAAAATGAATTATTAATATACCTGGACAGAACTCTTTAACTGCACGATCTCATTAGACCCTTATAACAACCTCAAGAGGAAGGTTCTGTTATTACCTCCACTTTACAGATGAGGAAACTGAAGCACAGAGCTGGTACTGAACCCAGCTGGTCTGGCTTCAAAGCATGCGGTTTTTGTTTTTAGGGCCGCTCCCGCAGCATATGGAGGTTCCCAGGCTAGGGGTCAAATTGGAGCGACAGCTGCCAGCCTACGCCAGAGCCATAGCAACTCAATTCGGGCGGAGTTGCGTCTGCAACCCACTTACACTAAGGCTCATGGCAACACCAGATCCTTGATCCACTGAGCGAGGCCAGGGATGGAACCCGCATCCTCATGGATTCTAGTAGGGTTCATAACCTGCTACAGAAACTCCCAAAGCATGGGGTTTTATGCCTAACTGACCCTATCTCCCCTTCTTCCCCTGGGAAAACCCAGGCAGGCTGCAGGCACTGTGGTCCTGGGGATGGGTCTGAGCATGGGCACTTACCTGGCACAGGAGGCAAGACGGTGAGTTGGGTGGCTGGACAGAGCCTGCGAGCAGGGGAGGGTTGGACTGGAGATGGTCTAGATGGAGAGACTGGGTAGACGATCCACGGAGAGACGATCCACGGAGAGACGGAACAGGAGCGCAGGTAAAGCGACTTGATAATCCCAGGGCTAACGGGTCCGGGCTTTATTCCCAGGGCCTCTTCCAGGCAGCCAATGGGGCCTCAGGGTGGGCCACACCCCCGTCAGGCCCCGCCCCCTGGCCCCAGGCCGCCTGGGGGCTTCCAGGAGGGGAACCGGAAGCTGGCTCAGCCTCTCTTCCTGGCAGCTTTTTCAGTCTCTTTACCAGCCCCGCCAGCCACTTCCCCCTCCCCACCCACAGCTTCTTCACTTGTAAATAGGGATAATTTGAGGAGGCTGCTGGAGGAGGGTGTGGGATAATGCACTTAAAGTCTCTAGCACGGGCTTAGCACTTAGTAGGCAACCAAGAAACAAACAAGGAGGAATTATTATTATTATTATCCTCATCTCTTACAGAAAGGAAAACTGAGGCACACAGTAAAAAAGACTGGCACTTGAACCCAGCCATCTGACTCCCAAATCTGCAATCTGAACACAGCTTTTTTCTTCCCAGCGGCTGCCCCTGTGCCATATGAAAGTTCCCAGGTTAGGGAGGCCCAGCCACAGCAATGAGGGATCCAAGCTGCATCTTCGACCTACACCATAGCTTGAGGCAACGCTGGATGGTTAACCCATGTCCAGAGATGGAACCCGCATCCCCATGGATACTAGTGTTTCCACTGAGCCACAATGGGAACTGCTGAACAGTTTTTTTCATTGCTGACCCGTCATGCTTTATGACTCCTTGACCCTAGAAGGGCAGATGGCATTATGATGGGTAAGACCCAGCAGAGTCAGTATTCAAATCCTGGCTCTGCCAGTTTACTAGCTGTCAGGCCTTAGGCAAGCCACTTTGCCTGAGGCTGTTTCCCATTGTAAAATGGGAATTTTAGTGGTACCTCCCTCCTGGGATTAGTGGATGTAGGGAGGGGCTTGGAGTTGGTGAGTGTTCTGACCGTTGGCAGCTGACGCCATCATCATCACCATTGTCTTCATCACCACACAAGGGGAAGGGCTTGCCTCCCTGCCCCATAACAAGCCTCCAGTCTGTCTCTGGCAGGGGTCTATAAACCCACAGGGGTGATGCTCCCACCACCCCCCAACACACACAAGCCCAGCTGGCTCTCTCCCTGGCCCCCTCGACAAAGCTTTCTTGTCTGACTGGCCAGGACGAGAATTTCGATGAGACAGAGGGCAGAGGGGGCACAAATAGCCTGCACAAATAGCCCCTTTGCTGGCCCCCTCTGACCTTCCACAGGCACTCCCAAGCCCCCTCCTTAGTGGGACATCCACAGGTGTGTGTTGGGGATACAGGGGGCGGAGCTGAAGGGATACAGGCATCACTAAGCTCCCTCATAGACACAGCCTCCCTGTGTGCATCTCACCTTGCCTGAGCATCTGCTTGTGCCAGGTCAAGTGTTTCCCGTTGGGGGGTTTCCCTTACCCCCAGACAAACAGGTGAGCGGGCGTTTTGAGTCCCATGTCACAGGTGAGAAAACAGGCTCAGAGGTGAAGTGATTACCCAAGATCACCCGGGAGGCAGGGATGAAATGTGTGGACCGAAATAAAAATGTGCAGCACCAGGAAGTTCCTGTTGTGGCTCAGCGGTAATGAACCCGACTAGTATCCATGAGGATGAGGGTTCGATCCCTGGCCTTGCTCAGTGGGTTAAGGATCTGGCAGTGCTGTGGCTGTGGCGTAAGGTGGCAGCTACAGCTCTGATTCGATCCTTAGCCTGGGAACCTCCATATGCCGCATGGGTGACCCTAGAAAGAAAAAAAAAAAAGTGCAGCATGAGAGTTGAGGGTTTCAGTTGCACTGGGGGACTTACTGAGAGGAGTGGCCTGGGAGACAGCTCCCAGAGAGCTCGGGGAGGTCGGGATATACGCGATGTGGTGAAGAGGGTAGGTGCACACATTTGCACAGAAGGTTGCTGCTGCTAGTCACCAAGAACAGACGTCTCTGTTAATGACTTTAGTGCTTTTCTAGGTATGAGAAGAGTCAAGAAATTGGGTTCCTAAAATTTTCTCCCGAAAATATCTGACTATCTGAAGGCCTGTTCTGTCAGTTTTCCCAGAGCACAGGGTCCCCCATTCCTAAAACCTTTCAGGGTTTGTTGAAGGTCAGCAACTGCAGTGGCTAGAGACTTCTAGAACCAGACGATAAGTGACATTTTTAACTTATTTTAATTTTTTTGTTTTTTTAGGGCTGCACCCGTGGCATATGGAGGTTCCCAGGTTAGGGGTCTAAATCGGAGTGGTAGCCGCTGGCCTACACCACAGCCACAGCAACAAGGGACCAGAGCATCATCTGTGACCTACACCACAGCTCACAGCAACACCAGATCCTTGACCCACTGAGCGAGGCCAGGGATCGAACCTGCCTCCTCATGGATACTAGTCTGGTTCATTACTGCTGAGCCATGACAGGAACTCCCAATGAGCAACATTTTAGTTGTCAAACGCAAATTCTGGAATTCTGAGTCCTTTGTGAACAGAAGGCTGATGGAGGGGGTGGAGGTGGGGGGTCAGGAAGGACATCTGGCCCAGGCTGGTCACAATCTGAGGTCCCAGATAGGGGAGTTCCTGCTGTGGTGAATGGGATCAGTGGCAGCTCTGGGGCGCAGGTTCGATCCCTGGCACCTCACAGTGGATCAAAGATTTGGCATTGCCACAGCAACACCGTAGGTCAAAGCTGTGACTTGGATCTGCTCCCTGGCCCGGCTACTTCAGATGCTATGGATTGGCCAAAAAAAAATAATAATAAATAAATAAAAATAAAGACAGAAAGAAAAAAGTCCCAGATAGGAGTTCCTGCTGTGGCATGGTGGGTTAAGGATCCAACTGCAGCAGCTCAGGTCACTGCAGAGGTGGAGTCTGCAGCTGTGGTATAGGTTACAGCTGCGGCTTGGATTCAATCCCTGGCCCAGGAACTTCCTTCCATATGTTGCGGGTGTAAGCCAAAAAGTTTAAAAAAAAAAAAAAAAAGTCCCAAATATAGGCTTCAGGTATGCTAGGGTGCTGGATTAATCTTCACTCCAGTGAGCAGTGTCCTGACTGGGTGGTGGGAAAATACAAGTGGTGGAGACAAGATTAATTCTTCTGACCTCTCTGGATTGTTCCATTTGTTTCAATGAGAATGGATCACTGCTGTGATTTGAAGAGCACCAAACTAAGAAAACCAATCATATAAGAACCAGAAAGAGAAAAAAAGACAAAACATATATCACTGTTGGTGATATCCTGTCTGGGCCTTTAAAAAAATAGTAAGTTTTTTGAGATATAATTCATAAAGCATACAGTTCACCCATGTACAGCTTTAGTACATTTTCATCGCCCCATAAAGAAATCCCCTATCCATTAACAATTCCCCCCCACCCCCGGCAACCATCGATCTGCTTTCTGTCTTTATGGAGTCTCCTCTTCTGGACATTTCATATAGAAGAGATCATACACTATGTGGCCAGTTTTGTCTGGCTTCTTTTGTGGAGCATCCTGTTTTCAAGGTTCATCCACATTGTAGCCTGTATCAATGCTTCATTCTTTTTATGTCTTAATAGTATTCCATTGCGTGGCTAGATCACATTTTTATTACCCATTCAGCAGCTGATGGACATTTGCCATCTGGGCATAGCTTCGTTTAAAAAAATATAGAAAATATGGACATGTGCGGGCACATGTGTGGTTCTATGTCCCATCGTGTGGATAGAAATCGGAGACCCTAAGAGGGCAGAGGGCTCACCTCTGGGAAACAAATGGAGTAGAACAGGTAAGTGTCAGTATGATGCAGACATTCTTCTGACGGGTCAGCTGCTGGAGGGTCTCAGAGGAAGGCTGGCCGCCGTCATTGCACAAACCACAGTGAGATCAGTTCATGCCTATGACGCTAGCATCCAAGGTGCATGTTTTCAGACAGCAAGTCGATCAGTTCCCTGACAGGCCCAAGTTCAAATCTAACTCTTGCCATAAACTTGCTGTGTGACCTTGGACAAATCACTTAATCTCCCTGTGCCTCAGTTTAACTGATAGCATAGTAGTATCCACCTTCAATTTAATGGATTTAATGACCTAATTGATATAAAGTTATAAGGACAGTGGCCCTCCCCGCCCGCATAGTGGGCACTTGATAGGTGATGCCTATTTTCATTTTCTGGTACTCAAGAGGGCATTTTTGTCCCTGGGTATTAGAGAACAAAGGCGTTCTTCTCCTATCTTGTCCTCCTTTGAAAGGTCTTGAGAGAAGCAGGGGAGGAAAGTGAAAGTTCCCTTCCCCCATTTAACAGATGGGCAAACTGAGGCTGGGATCTATCCAACGGAGGAAGGCAAGGGCACAGATGGTACTCCTAGGAGGAGGGGCGGGAGTCTGTCTCCTGGAACCCTGGGCAAATTGCCTCCCTCACCTCTGCCTGCTGGCTCTGTTTCATCACACCCAGATCAGTGTGTCCTTGGCTGTGAGAGGTGGGGATGCTGATGACTGTTTTCATAGCTCTGGCAAAGAACAGACAGCTCTCACTTCTGTTTGCCTTCCCCCACAGGTCCAGGCAGTCCTAGGTCTCCCGATTAGTTAAGGTCTCTGGCTCCTGAATCCATCAGATCTTGGCTGAAACTGACATCCAGCTGTGGAGGCTTGGGGTGGTCACCGAACTTCCCTAAGCTCCAGTTTCCTCCCTCAAGAAATGGGAACGAGAAGTTGCCATCATGGCTCAGTGGTAACGAATCTGACTAGTATCCATGAGGATGCTGATTCGATCCCTGGCCTTGCTCAGTGGGTTAAGGATCTGGCAGTGCTGTGGCTGTGGCGTAAGGTGGCAGCTACAGCTCTGATTCGATCCTTAGCCTGGGAACCTCCATATGCCGCATGGGTGACCCTAGAAAGAAAAAAAAAAAAAGTGCAGCATGAGAGTTGAGGGTTTCAGTTGCACTGGGGGACTTACTGAGAAGAGTGGCCTGGGAGACAGCTCCCAGAGAGCTCGGGGAGGTCGGGATATACGCGATGTGGTGAAGAGGGTAGGTGCACACATTTGCACAGAAGGTTGCTGCTGCTAGTCACCAAGAACAGACGTCTCTGTTAATGACTTTAGTGCTTTTCTAGGTATGAGAAGAGTCAAGAAATTGGGTTCCTAAAATTTTCTCCCGAAAATATCTGACTATCTGAAGGCCTGTTCTGTCAGTTTTCCCAGAGCACAGGGTCCCCCATTCCTAAAACCTTTCAGGGTTTGTTGAAGGTCAGCAACTGCAGTGGCTAGAGACTTCTAGAACCAGACGATAAGTGACATTTTTAACTTATTTTAATTTTTTTGTTTTTTTAGGGCTGCACCCGTGGCATATGGAGGTTCCCAGGTTAGGGGTCTAAATCGGAGTGGTAGCCGCTGGCCTACACCACAGCCACAGCAACAAGGGACCAGAGCATCATCTGTGACCTACACCACAGCTCACAGCAACACCAGATCCTTGACCCACTGAGCGAGGCCAGGGATCGAACCTGCCTCCTCATGGATACTAGTCTGGTTCATTACTGCTGAGCCATGACAGGAACTCCCAATGAGCAACATTTTAGTTGTCAAACGCAAATTCTGGAATTCTGAGTCCTTTGTGAACAGAAGGCTGATGGAGGGGGTGGAGGTGGGGGGTCAGGAAGGACATCTGGCCCAGGCTGGTCACAATCTGAGGTCCCAGATAGGGGAGTTCCTGCTGTGGTGAATGGGATCAGTGGCAGCTCTGGGGCGCAGGTTCGATCCCTGGCACCTCACAGTGGATCAAAGATTTGGCATTGCCACAGCAACACCGTAGGTCAAAGCTGTGACTTGGATCTGCTCCCTGGCCCGGCTACTTCAGATGCTATGGATTGGCCAAAAAAAAATAATAATAAATAAATAAAAATAAAGACAGAAAGAAAAAAGTCCCAGATAGGAGTTCCTGCTGTGGCATGGTGGGTTAAGGATCCAACTGCAGCAGCTCAGGTCACTGCAGAGGTGGAGTCTGCAGCTGTGGTATAGGTTACAGCTGCGGCTTGGATTCAATCCCTGGCCCAGGAACTTCCTTCCATATGTTGCGGGTGTAAGCCAAAAAGTTTAAAAAAAAAAAAAAAAAGTCCCAAATATAGGCTTCAGGTATGCTAGGGTGCTGGATTAATCTTCACTCCAGTGAGCAGTGTCCTGACTGGGTGGTGGGAAAATACAAGTGGTGGAGACAAGATTAATTCTTCTGACCTCTCTGGATTGTTCCATTTGTTTCAATGAGAATGGATCACTGCTGTGATTTGAAGAGCACCAAACTAAGAAAACCAATCATATAAGAACCAGAAAGAGAAAAAAAGACAAAACATATATCACTGTTGGTGATATCCTGTCTGGGCCTTTAAAAAAATAGTAAGTTTTTTGAGATATAATTCATAAAGCATACAGTTCACCCATGTACAGCTTTAGTACATTTTCATCGCCCCATAAAGAAATCCCCTATCCATTAACAATTCCCCCCCACCCCCGGCAACCATCGATCTGCTTTCTGTCTTTATGGAGTCTCCTCTTCTGGACATTTCATATAGAAGAGATCATACACTATGTGGCCAGTTTTGTCTGGCTTCTTTTGTGGAGCATCCTGTTTTCAAGGTTCATCCACATTGTAGCCTGTATCAATGCTTCATTCTTTTTATGTCTTAATAGTATTCCATTGCGTGGCTAGATCACATTTTTATTACCCATTCAGCAGCTGATGGACATTTGCCATCTGGGCATAGCTTCGTTTAAAAAAATATAGAAAATATGGACATGTGCGGGCACATGTGTGGTTCTATGTCCCATCGTGTGGATAGAAATCGGAGACCCTAAGAGGGCAGAGGGCTCACCTCTGGGAAACAAATGGAGTAGAACAGGTAAGTGTCAGTATGATGCAGACATTCTTCTGACGGGTCAGCTGCTGGAGGGTCTCAGAGGAAGGCTGGCCGCCGTCATTGCACAAACCACAGTGAGATCAGTTCATGCCTATGACGCTAGCATCCAAGGTGCATGTTTTCAGACAGCAAGTCGATCAGTTCCCTGACAGGCCCAAGTTCAAATCTAACTCTTGCCATAAACTTGCTGTGTGACCTTGGACAAATCACTTAATCTCCCTGTGCCTCAGTTTAACTGATAGCATAGTAGTATCCACCTTCAATTTAATGGATTTAATGACCTAATTGATATAAAGTTATAAGGACAGTGGCCCTCCCCGCCCGCATAGTGGGCACTTGATAGGTGATGCCTATTTTCATTTTCTGGTACTCAAGAGGGCATTTTTGTCCCTGGGTATTAGAGAACAAAGGCGTTCTTCTCCTATCTTGTCCTCCTTTGAAAGGTCTTGAGAGAAGCAGGGGAGGAAAGTGAAAGTTCCCTTCCCCCATTTAACAGATGGGCAAACTGAGGCTGGGATCTATCCAACGGAGGAAGGCAAGGGCACAGATGGTACTCCTAGGAGGAGGGGCGGGAGTCTGTCTCCTGGAACCCTGGGCAAATTGCCTCCCTCACCTCTGCCTGCTGGCTCTGTTTCATCACGCCCAGATCAGTGTGTCCTTGGCTGTGAGAGGTGGGGATGCTGATGACTGTTTTCATAGCTCTGGCAAAGAACAGACAGCTCTCACTTCTGTTTGCCTTCCCCCACAGGTCCAGGCAGTCCTAGGTCTCCCGATTAGTTAAGGTCTCTGGCTCCTGAATCCATCAGATCTTGGCTGAAACTGACATCCAGCTGTGGAGGCTTGGGGTGGTCACCGAACTTCCCTAAGCTCCAGTTTCCTCCCTCAAGAAATGGGAACGAGAAGTTGCCATCATGGCTCAGTGGTAACGAATCTGACTAGTATCCATGAGGATGCTGATTCGATCCCTGGCCTTGCTCAGTGGGTTAAGGATTCAGTGATGCCCTGAACTGTGATGTAGGTCACAGATGCAGTTTGGATCCTGTGTTGCTGTGGCTGTGGTGTACACCAGCATCTGCAGCTCCAATTTGACCCCTAGCCTGGGAACTTCCATATGCCTTAGGTGTGGCCCTAAAAGGCAAAAAAAAAAAAAAAAAAAAAGTAAAAGAAAAGGAAAGAAATGGGTATGATGATCTCTGCCGGGTATTGCAAGACAGAGATAATGGCAGCCCAGTACCTGACTTGAGAGCTGGGGGTAAAGGCTCAAATCATAGTAGCTGATATTATGATTATCTTTGGTTGTTTCATTATTATCTAGGACTTTCCCACTTCTCTGGTCCCCTCTTCTGCCTTCTGGCCTGGCTCCTCATTCATGTTTATTCCCCATCAGGTCTGGGTTGGAGCCTCTTTGAGCTTCTAGAGCCTGGCATCCCCTGGAGACTCTGCCCCGGGGACCATGAGCAGCCTGTACTAACTTGTTCCCACTGATTTCCCCACTCTGCTCTCCATTCACTCAACATCCTATAGTGCACAGGACAGCCTCCCCAGCCCCCAACAAAGAATCATCTGGCCCCAAATGTCAGTCGTACTGAGGTTGAGAAATTCTGCTGAAGCATAATATGGAATGAGGCTATATCCTCCCTTGTTCTATCTTCTCTACTTCTATTAATATGACCAAGTGAAATTAATTAATCCCATGTGGGTGCTGTTATATGTCCAACTCAATCAGCCCCAGAGAAATTACAGGATTTTTTTCTTGATGAGATCAATATAATCCAATCAGGCTTCCCCTGTTTTGGAGTTAATGCATTTAACGTCTGTGGCCCTGCCTGTGGGACTGGGCAGCTAGCCCTCTTCAGTTTCATTCACTTGGCTTCAATCCATCATTCGATTTGGTCAAGACCTTTTGGAACCCTCCTTGGGCCATTTGACGGCGCTGTCCATGGTGAGGCCACCTCCTTTGCGTCATCCCCAAACACAACAAACAGCCTCTTGGTGGGCGCTGATGGCTAAAATTGGCCACACTGGGGCCTCCCCACCTTGGGATTCTCATCACCCATCAATCAACATGTGAGGAGTTGACTCGGTGCAAATGGCCGAGTTTTGTTCAAAGTTCACCAACCAAGATATCTACAGCGGGCTTCAATCTCAGAACACAAACCCTGTGCACAACAAATGAAGATTTATTTATTTTCCACTAACTTGGCTTAATTTTTCTTTCAAGCAGATAAACAATTGGAGACAAGGAGGGGTTTCCCTTCCCCGCAGGGGTGGCAGAGTCATTCCTGGGCAGAGTCAACACAAGATGGGGTTGGGTGCTGCCTGGTCCTCTGTGGTCTGCCCCCCACCCCAGCTTGCCTGGGGGCCCTTCCTCATTCCCAGCCACGTGGGTCCTTGTTCCCTAGTCTGGGGTGCTTGAGCAACAATTCAGACTCAGTGTCTTCCCTCTCCTCTCTGTTTTGGCCACTGCCTTAAAACTTTCTCCTACCTCCATTCCCTGAGGCAAGAGCATTCCCTGTGTGTAGGGGACCCCCCCCACCGTCACAACCCCCCCCACCCCCTACCCCCCACCCCCCACCTCTCTGACTGTCTTTGTCTCTCACTGTTTCTCTGTCTCTCTCTCTCTGTCCTCCCCAGGGGCAGAAAGGGAGGGGCAGGAGTGATAAATTAATATTCTCAAAAAGATCATTCTTCAGGGAGCTCCCATTGTGGCTCAGTGGATTACGAACCTGACCAGTATCCATGAGGACACAGATTCAATCCCTGGCCTTTCTCAGTGGGTTAAGGGTCTGGCGTTGCCGTGAGCTGTGGTGTAGGTTGAAGACGCGGCTTGGATCTGGCGTTGCTGTGGCAGTGGCGTAGGCCCATGGCTACAGCTCTGATTGGACCCCTAGCCTAGGAACCTTCATATGCTGTGGGTGCGGCCCTAAAAAGAAAAAATTATTATTCCCATCATACATGACTCCCGCTATGAATTTCACCAGATTATGCAGACAAATAATTATGGTGGTGGGGGGGATAGTGTTACTGCTGATCCCGGGGTGGCTTCTATTCATTGTCCCTTCTTTATTTAATAATTATAGAGCCAATTTCTTTTCCAGGTTTTTCTCTGTCATGTGGTAGCTTCTCAATATCTGTATCTAAGCAGTAGGGCCTGTTTCTCTCTCCACTTTCTTTTATTTTTTAAATTGTGTTTTGGCTGTGCCCTGGGCATGTGGAAGTTCTTAGACCAGGGATCGGACTGGAGCGAGCCACAGCTGTAACCAGAGCACCACAGCAGCAAGTTCAGATCCTTAATCCACTGAGCCACCAGGGAACTCTTCTCTCTACTCTAAAACATAGGATTTTAGTCAACTAAACTTGCTTTGGATAAGAATGATAAAAGTCTCATGGAGTTCCCGTCGTGGCGCAGTGGTTAACGAATCTGACTAGGAACCATGAGGTTGCGGGTTCGATCCCTGCCCTTGCTCAGTGGGTTAGGGATCCGGCGTTGCCGTGAGCTGTGGTGTAGGTTGCAGACGCGGCTCGGATCCCGTGTTGCTGTGGCTCTGGTGTAGGCCAGCGGCTACAGCTCCGATTAGACCCCTAGCCTGGGAACCTCCCACATGCCGCAGGAGCGGCCCAAGAAATGGCAAAAAAAAAAAAGACAAAAAAAAAAAAAAAGTCTCATTATTTAAGCACCCTCAGAGGAGAATCTTTCTGCAAAGTGAAGAATCCTCTTGTAAGAAACATTATTTCTGGAGTTCCTGTCGTGGCTCATCGGAGACGAATCTGACTAGGAACCATGAGGTTGTGGGTTCGATCCCTGGCCTTGCTCAGTGGGTTAAGAATCAGGCATTGCTGTGACTTGTGGTGTAGGTCACAGATATGGCTCAGATCTTGCATTGCTGTGGCTGTGGTGTAGGCCTGCTATAGCTCTGATTCGACCCCTATCCTGGAAACCTCCATATGCCATGGGTGTGGCCCTAAAAAAGACAAAAAAAAAAAAAAGGAAAATATTATTTCTTACAGGGATTGAAACAACTTTTTAATTTTAGAATAGTATCAAATTTGTTGCGGAAACCTGGTCTCTGTGCTCTGCTGCTGAACTGAAACTCGGAGACGGAGTTTTGAATGAAAGAGAAAAGAACAGCTTTATTGCTTTGCCAGACTTTCCTGATTTTGGGTGACCTTGACAGATCTGAACACAACTGTGGTGGATTTTATGGGTTTTTTTCTCATGAGTGGACAGATGGGGGTTATAGGATTTGGAGAGGAAAACCATGGAGGTGAAGCATCCTTCTCATCTCATCCCATCACTTCAACGCCACACACTAGCTACCAACCTGACTCATCACTGAGGATGTTGATCTTGATCACCTGGTCCAGGTTGTCAAGCGTTTCCACTACAAAGTTCCTCCTTTTCCCGGATGTGGGTTTTCTTTTCTTGAACCCGCAACCTCATGGTTCCTAGTCAGATTCATTTCCTCTGTGCCACAAACGGAACTCTGATGTGGGTTGTTTGGTTGTTTTTAACTTGCATCCATCTGTATCCTACCTGGTCCCCTGTTTACTTGGGGGATTTCCTCTTCCCTCTTTGATGCCTTCTGCCTGCCTGTCACTCAGATGTGTCTGCGGGGCGGGGGGATCATTACACAAAGCCCAGGGATTGACTAACATCTTCCCCTTTCCCTGGTGACAATAACACCTCTGAGGTTGGGTCTATATCACCACCTGGACAGAGTCTCCAGCCCTGTGCTGTGTAGTGTGGCAGCATCTGCTGACCTTCAGTTATTTACACTGAATGAGTCAAAATTAAAGAAAGTTACAGTTCAGTTCCACATAGAATTCCATGGTGGGGTATCATAATTTTTTAACCATTTCCCACTTGAAGGTCATCCAAACTTCCAGTTTTGTTTGTTTGTTTTTGTTTTTGCTATTTGAAACAGCAGTCTGATAAACATTCTCACCCATATTCCTACCCTCTGGTATTTTGTATTTTGGAGACTAAATCTCCCAAATTACTATTTCTTTGTCTGGAGTTCCCATTGTGGCTCAGTGGGTTAAGAACCTGATTATTATCCATGAGGATGTGGGTTCAATCCCTGGCCTGGCTCAGTGGGTTAAGGATCCGGCATTGCCACAAGCTGTGGTATAGGTTGCAGATGAGGCTTGGATCCTGCGTTGCTGTGGCTGGCTGTGGCTGTGGCCAGCAGCTGCATCTCTGATTCGACCCCTAGCCTGGGAACTTCCATATGCTGTGGGTATGGACCTAAAAAGACAAAAAAAAAAAAAGACCCAGGGCCGATTGCCAGCTGGTTACTCACTCTAGGCTCATGGCTTGACTGTGCAAACCCGAGTTCTTCTACTTGATTATGGAACTGAGCCACTGTGGCTTGGCAAGTGTATGACGCAGAGTCCAGGGTTAAACCTGCATAGCAGAAGGGCCAGTGGCCTGCAACCAAGCTCCATCCCTCTTCTCTACGCAGTTCCCTTGCCCTAGGAACAAGCAGGCCAGCCGGGGGTGAGGATGGTGAAATGAAGCTTAATGAATAATCCAGAGGACTGGCCAGTGTGGGTGTTTGGCCGCCTAAGACGTCAGAGACAGGGTCTGGCTGTTGGACGTGGCTCTGGATGGGGATGGGTCAGTGACCTGTCCCCTTCTCCAGCCTCACGCTCTCTGGTGCATCCATTCTGGCTTCTCCACCCCATCCTCTTCCAGGTTGGAGCTCTGGCTCTGCCACTGCTCTGTGACTCAGGAAAGGGACTTGGCCTCTCTGAGCCAAGTCTGATTCCACAATGTGGAGTTCATTACAGTAACCACCTCCCTCAGGGTGTTGTAACCATCATGTTACAGAAGGATGTCATATTCCCAAACTTCGGTTATTCATGTGTTGCCTTTGCAATTTTTGTCACACTGTTGTGTCATGTCTTTTATAATGCTAATAATTATAATTATCGTTCTTACTGTTCTAAATATTTTACATCTACTAACTTTTTTGATCCTCACATCAACTGCACTACAGAAGTAGTATTTTATCCCCATCCTACACTTGAGGAAAAAAGGCACAGAGCGGTTAAGCAGCTTACCCAAGGTCACACAGCCTGTAAGCGGCAGAGCTGGTATTTGTACTAGAACCTGGCTTCAAGGTCTGTGTTCTTTTTTGGGGGGTGGGTTGTCTTTTTAGGACCGCACTGTGGCATATGGAGGTTCCAACGCCAGGGGTTCGATTGGAGCTGTAGCTGACAGCCTACTCCACCACCACAACACCAGATCCTTAACCCACTGAGCGGGGCCACGGATTGAACCCCATCCTCATGGATACTAGTCTGGTTAGTTAACCACTGAGCCACAGTGGGAACTCCAAAGGTCTGTGTTCTAATTGTTAGGCATCCTGCTTCTTCATGCCAGAAACTTACTGCTACTATTTAATGTATTTTTTTTTTTAATAGGCTTGGAATTCCTGTTGTGGCACAGTGGAAATGAATCCAACTAGGAATCATGAGGTTGTGGGTTCAATCCCTGGCCTTTCTCAGTGGGTTAAGGATCCAGCATTGCTGTGAGCTGTGATGTAGGTTGCAGAGGCGGCTCGGATGTGGCGTTGCTGTGGCTCTGGTTCGGGCCAGCAGCTACAGCTCCAAGCAGACCCCTAGCCTGGGAACCTCCATATGCTGTGGATGCAGCCCTGAAAGGACAAAAAGACAAATACATACATACATACATAAAAATAGGCTCCGTTTTTAGGGAATACTACTCAGCCATCAAATGAAATGATGTCATTTTCAGCAATATGGATGCAACTAGAGATTCTCATACTAAGTGAAGTAAGTCAGAAAGAGAAAAAACAAGGAGTTCCCATTGAGGCTCAGCAGGTTAAGAAGCCAACTAGTATCCATGAGAATGTGGGTTCGATCACTGGCCTTGCTCAGTGGGTTAAGGATCTGGCATTGCTGCAAGCTGTGGCTTAGGTCACAGATGTGGCTCAGATCCCGCATTGCTGTGGCTGTGATGTAGGCTGGCAGCTGTTGTTCCGATTTGACCCCTAGCCTAGGAACTTCCACATGCTGCAGGTGCAGACTTAGAAAAAAAGAAAGAAAGAGGAATAGACAAATACTATATGATATCACTTACATGTGGAATCTAAAATAAGGCAGAAATGAACCTACCTACAAAACAGAAACAGACTCATGACATAGAGAAGAGACTTGAGGTTGCCAAGGGAGAGAGGGGAGGCAGTGGGATGGACTGGGAGTTTGGGGTTAGTAGATGCAAACTATGATGTTTAGAATGGATAAGCAATGAGATTCTAGTGTATAGAACAAAGAACTATATCCAGTCTCCTGGGATAGACCAAGATAGGAGATAATATAAGAAAGGGAATGTATATATATGTATGACTGGTCACAGCAGAAATTGGCACAACATTGTAAATCAACTATACTTTAATTAAAAAAAAAGACTCCATTTTTAGGAGATGGGATTAAAATGGCAGAATAGAAGGACTGGAGCTCAACCTCTCTCCTAAAAACAACAAAATTTACAAATGCTGACCAATCTTCCACCAAATGGACCAGAAACTTTCAAAAAGATATCCTACTCCAGAAGACAAAAAGGAGACCACATCAAGAGGTAGGAGGGGTGATTATGTGATATAAGCAACCCCATACCTCCCGAGTGGGAAACCCCACAGACTGGAAAGTAACTGGTTCACAGAGACTCACCTATAGGAGTGAGATTTCTGAGCCCCACATCAAACTCCCACGTGTGGGGATCTGGCACTGAGGAAAAGAGCCCCCGGAGCATCCGGCATTGAAGGCCCATGCGGCTTGTGTGCAGGAGCAGTACGGGACTGGGGGAGATGGAGACCCCATTCTTAAAAGGTGCACACAGTTTTCACATGCACTGGGTCCCAGGGCAAAGCAAAGTCTCCACAGGAATCTGGGTCAAACCTGACTGCAGTTCTTGGAGGACCTCCTGGGAAAACAGGGGTGAATGTGGCTTGTGTGGGGGAAGGATATTGGAAGCAAAACTCTGGGGAATATTCATCAGCATGCCTTTCTCTGGAGGTGCCATTTTGGGAAAATCTGGCCCCACCCATCAGCACTGAGAAGCCCCAGGGCAAACAACAATCCAGGTGGGATCACAGCCCTGCCCATCAGTAAACAGGCTGCCTAAAGACCCCCCCAGGCACACAGCCACCTCTAATCTCACCTAGAGACAAAGCCCCACCCACCAGAGGGATAGGAATCAGCTCCACCTACTGGTGGGCAGGCACCAGTCCCTCCCATCAGGAAGCCTACAGCAAGCCCCCATACCACCTTCAGCCACAAGGGGGACAGGCACCAGAAGTAAGAGAGGCTACAACTCTATTATCTGTAAGAAGGCCACCACACCAAAAACCTATAAAAATGAAAAGACAGAGAACTATAACTCAGATGATGGAGAAAGAAAAAACCCCCAGAAAATCAGCTAAGTGATCAGGAGATTCTCAGCCTCCAGGAAAAAGACTTTAGACTGTTGATGCTGAAGATGATGCAAGACATTGGAAATAAACTGGAGGCAAAGATGGATAACTTACAGGAAACACTGAGCAAAGAGATACAATATATAAAACTTCAACAAGAAGAGATGCAAAATACAATAACTGAAATAAAAAATTCACTAGAAGCAGCCAACAGCAGAATAGAGGAGGTAGAAGAACGAATAAGTGAGGTGGAGGACAGATTAGTGAAAATTACAGATGCGGAACAGAAAAGAGAAAAAGATTGAAAACAAATGAAGAGAGTCTCAGAGAACTCTGGGACAACATTAAACGCACCAACATCCATATTATAGGGTTGCCAGAAGGAGAAGAGAGAGAAGGGGACAGAAAAAATACTCAGAGATAATAGCCAAAAAATTCCCTAATGTGAGAAAGGAACCACTCACTCAAATCCAGGAAGCACAACAAGTACCATATAAAATAAACCCAAGGAGGAATACACCAAGATGCATATTAATCAAACTGACCAAAATTAAAGACAAAGAGAAAATCTTGAAAGCAGCCAGGGGAAAGAAGCAAATAACATACAAGGGAACCCTGATAAGGTTATTGGTAGATTTTTCAGCAGAAACTCTGCAGGCCAGAAGGGAGTGGCATGATATACTTAACATGACTAAAGGAAAAAACCTCCAACAAAGATTACTTTACCCAGCCAGGCTCTCATTCAGATTTGAAGGAGAAATCAAAAGCTTCACAGATAAGCAAAAGCTAAGAGAATTCAGCAACACTAAACCAGCTATACAACAAATACTAAAGGAACTTTTCTAGGCAGAAAAGGCCACAACCGGAAACAAAAATACCACAAATGACAAAGGCTCTCCAGTAAAGGCATATATACAGTAAAGATATGAAATCATCCATGCACAATTATGCCACCAAAATCAGAAATCATTAGAAGAGGAGGGTAGAAATGCAGGACACTGGAGATGCACTTTCAATTAAGAGACCAACAACTTAAAACAATCTTGTATATATACAGACTCTTATATCAAAACTTCAGAATAAATGCAAACCAAAAATCTACAATTGATACACACACAAATAAGAAAAATCAACCCAAATACAACAACACTAAAGATAGTGATTAAACCAGAAGAGGACAGAACAAGAGAAGGGAAGAAAAAAGAGCAACAAAAACAAATCCAAAGCAATTAATAAAATGGCAATAAGAACAACATATCAATAATCACCTTAGATGTTAATGGACTAAACACCCCAACCAAAGACATAAACTGACTGAATGGATACAAAAACAAGATCCATATATACACTGTCTTCAAGAGACCCACTTCACTTCTAGGGACACATACAAATTGAAAGTGAGAGGATGGAAGAAATATTCCATGCAAACGAGAATCAAAAGAAAGCTGCAGTAGCAATATTCATATCAAACAAAATAGACATTAAAATGAAGAATATTTTAAGGGACAAGGAAAGTCACTACATAATGATCAAAGGATCAATCCAAGAAGAAGATATAGCAGTTTTAAATATCTACGCACCCAACATAGGTTCACCACAATATATAAGGCAACTGCTAACAACCTTAAAAGGACAAATCAACAATAAGACAGTAATAGGTGGGGGACTTTAACACCCACTTACAGCAATGGACAGATCATCCAGACAAAATCAATAAGGAAACACAGGCCCTGAATGAAGCATTAAACCAGATTGACTTAACGAATATTTATAGGACATTCCATCCAAAAGCAACAGAATACACATTCTTCTCAAGTGCACATGGAACATTCTCTAAGATGGATCAATCCTTGGGCTACAAATCCAACCTCGGTTACTTTAAGAAAATTGAAGTCACATCAAGCATCTTTTCTGACCACAACGCTATACAACTGGAAATCAACAACAAGAAAAAAACTGCAAAAAACACAAACACGTGGAGCCTCAACAACATGCTACTAAACAACCAATGGATCCCTGAAGAAATCAAAGAGGATATTAAAAAATACTTAGAAGCAAATAACAACAAAGATATGACACTCCAAAACCTATGGGATGCAGCAAAAGCCGTTCTAAGAGGACAGTTTATAGCAATACAAGCCCACCCCAGGAAACAAGAAAAAGCTCAAATAAACAAGCTAACTTTACATCTAAAGCAGCTAGAGAGAGAAGAACAGATAAGACCTAAAGTTAGTAGAAGGAAAGAAATCATAAAGATCAGAGCAGAAATCAATGAAATAGAAACAAAGAAAACCATAGAAAAGATCAAGGAAATAAAAAGCTGGTTCTTTGAAAAGATCAACAAAATGGATAAACCCTCAGCCAGACTTATCAAGAAAAAAAGAGAGAAGACTCAAATCAATAAAATTAGAAATAAAAAGAAGTAACAACAGACATCACAGAAATACAAAGGATCATAAGAGACTACTATATGCAACTATACACCAATAAAACAGAAAACCTAGAAGAAAGGACAAATTCTTAGAAAGGTACAATCTTCCAAGACTAAACCAAGATGAAATAGAAAAGATGGACAGACTAATCACAAGTACTGAAATTGAAACTGTGATAAAAAAACTTCCAACTAACTAATTGTTAATAATGCTCCATGGAGAGGAAAAAGAGGCAGAAATTAAATGAGGAATTATTTTTATTGTATTCTCCTTTAATTGTTAAATATTTTTCCTGTTTGTATACTTATTTTTTAAATTAAATTTTGGTTTCATTTTTGTTTAAAAAAAGACTCCATTTTTAAACTTTAATACCTGCTTTAGCTTCTTCCTAAGCAATGATGTCCATGAAGTTGTATATATATCCTAATATTCACAGAAATATATACTCAACCATTAAAACACCTTTGGGAATTGATGGTCAACACGAAAGTGCTGGCATACAGTAGGCATGCAATAAATGCAGCTGTTGTGCTTCCTGTCCAAGTATGAGCTGTGTGCCAAGGCCCTTCTCCTCCAGGAAGCTCTCCTTGGTCATACCCCACCCCTAGCTGCCCTAGGGGGACCTTCTGCTCTCTTTCCTCCTGGGGGAGTCTTAGGTTGTCACTGAATTGGTGTGTGCCTCTCCTCTTCAGGCTGGGGGTCACATCAAGGCATGAACTGAGTTTTACCACCTCTGTGTCCCCAGGGCCCAGTCCAGGACAGGGCACCTGACAAGGATGGTGTATGTTTGTTTTTTAATTTTTTGGCCTTGCCTGTAGCAGGCATGTGGAAGTTCCCCGGCCAGGGATCGAAACTGTGCCACAGCAGAGACATCCATGGATGGTGTATGTTTAATGTGAGAACAAAGATGAAGCTGCCCAAGTTCTTGTCAAGGATCATGACCAAGCAGTTCTTCTTGACCCCCAGTTGACCTGGAGTTAATCATCAAACTCGGGGAGGTTACACATAGGCTAATAAGGGAACAGACCATTTGGGCTGCCAGGCACTTCCTGGACCCCACTTCCCCTTTCACATAAAGGGAAACTGAAGGCCCTCAAATAGACGTGACCAGCTCAGATTCACCCAGTGAGATGCTAAGAGACAAGATGTGACTGTAGTCACGTCATACCCCTGCCTAAAGCTGTCCATGGCTCCCTAGTGCCCCTGGGGGAGGCCCAGACTCTGGATTGGCACAGGCATTCTGCTGTCCCACCCTTGCCTTCTCTGTTCCAGTCCCGCTGCACACGGCTCCATTCCCGAAACCCCCACATTCCTCAGTTTCAGACCTTTGCTCTCTGTGCTCCTGATTCCTGGCTCCGCGCAGTCTCCTCCCCCAGGAAGCCTTCCCAGCCCCCAGGGGCCAGTGAGGGGCCTGCTCTTGGTGTCCAGAGCCCTCCCACACCTCTCCCTGCCAATATCGACTGCAATGATCATGCCTGCTCTTCAAAGTCCCTTGGGGCTTCTTGAGGGCAGGGGACATGCTGTCTTGTTTGAGGCTAAAGGTCCCTGGGCTTGATGCTTTGTAGGTGTCCAGTAAATATTCCTGGAAGGAATGAATCAATTGTCAGAATGATTCATTTGAATAATAAACAATTTATGACTTCCAATGTTGGGTGCAAACTAATCAGAGATAAAGGAGGTGTTTTGGAAAAAAACATGCCTTTCTCATGTGACAGAAAATAATTGTTTGTTTGTTTCCTTCTTTTGGCTGCCCCTATATTGTGAGGAAGTTCCTGGGCCACAGATTGAACCTACACCACATTAGTAACCAGAACCACAACACTGACATTGCCTGATCCTTAACCCACTGAGCCACCAGGGTATTCCAATGATAGTTTCTTTGTCCTTGTTTTCTCCTCCCAGACCTTAGCTGAACTTGACAGTGGTCCAGGGGAACCAGCTTGGCATTCGGGACAAGCACTGGACTTGGAGGAGTCTGTGTCACGACAGAGGTGGTGCAGTGTGGGGGGTAAAGGGTGCCTCTCCCTGGCTGCTGGCCTTGGGCAAGTGAGTCCCCCTCTCTGGGTCTCAGTTTCTTCATTTGTCAAATGGGAACAGGTAATCACGTATCCTGGAAGCACACAGGGAGGCAGTGAAGCTTGTGTTCCCTTTCTCCTCCCGCAGGGAGCTGTCCCTTTAACCTGGGAGGAGGGACCAGGGCCACGGGAGGCTGGCAGAGCGGTGCTAAGGCAAGCTTGTGGGCAGTGGGCTGGGGCTGAGCTGCTCTGGGGACCTCTGGAAAAGAAGGTAAGGGGGCCAGAGATCCAAATAGGGCCCTGGGGCTCCTTGCGCATGTGAATGTGTGTAGAGGCTAGTCTGGAAGTTTCTGGGGCCTAGTCCCAGATGAGTAGACAGGAAGTGAGAGGGTGAGAATATCCTGGTCCTCCCAGGAATCTGGGTTCAGCTCCAGGGCCTGTCTGCCACAGGCGAGAAGGCTGGGTGCCCGGGACCCTGAGGATCGGGGAGCCCATCCTGCCCCGAGGGGGCGGGGCCAAGCATTCTGGGCAGCCTGAGGCTGCCCAACTCTGGCACCGGGGATTTGGCTGTGGCGTGTCATCCAGGAGGCCTCTGGGGAACAGCCTGAGGGACAAGGGAGGTGGAAAAGGTAGTTGGTCTTTACCTTAAATCATAGATGCAGCAGGTGAGGCCCAGGGAGGAAAGGCGTCTTGGCCAAGGTCGCCCCCACTGGGACCTGAGCACCAGCCCCATGCCTCTCACAGCAGACAGGGCCCTGGGCTCCTCAGGCCCAGCGGCAGCCACACATGGTGAGAGCCTCCAGTTGTCCCCAGATCTCCCTCTAGGAGGCCTGGCCCTGATGGGCGTTGGTAAGGCTGCTGGCAACCTGGGATTCATTCATTTAACTGACGCCTGCTGTTCTTGTCTGGGCAGTTGGTATAACCAAGGGGGCTGGGGGAGCCTGGAATGGAGCCCGGAGCAGTTGGCTTCTAAGGTCAACCTGCAGTTAAATACTACATGCTCACACATTTAATAATAATGCTAATGTAAGAGAGAGAGAGAATGCATGGTGGGTAAGAGCCCAGATGCCAAAGTGCACTGCCTGAGTTTGAACCTGGCCGTACCATTTATAGCTGTGTGACTTTGAACAATTTACTTAATCCCTTTGGACTTCAGTTTCATTATCTAATAAGTGAAGTTAATAAATGAACCTATCTCAAAAAAAAAAAAAATGAGTTCCTGTCATGGCTCAGTGGAAACGAATCTGAGTAGTATCCCTGACCTTATTCAGTGGGTTATGGATCTGGCAATGCTGTGAGCTGTGGTGTAGGTCGCAGATGTGGCTCGGATCTGATGTTGCTGTGGCTGTGGTTTAGGCCAGCGGCTGAAGCTCCAGTATGACCCCTAGCCTGGGAACTTCCATATGCCATGGCTACGGCCCTGAAAAGCAAAAAAAAAAAAAAAAAAAAAAAAGAAAGAAAGAAAAGGCCTATCTCAAGGTTGTTGTAACGATTACATGAGATAAAATATAAGGTGCTTGGCATGATGCCTGGCTCACTGTAATCCCACATAACTACTTGCTATTATGATGTGTCAGGCAGTGTATGCCTTTACACTATGGCCTTGCTTAATCCTCACAATGACCCTATGATGCATAAGCTCCTCTTCCAGTCTGTTGTGTGACTAGTTCATTCTCATTTTTCAGGTCTCAATTTTCATAGTCACCTCCTCCAAGAGGCCCTTCCTGACCTCTTAACCCAAAGTAGGTCCCCTTATTCTTCTCTTCGAAACTCCCTCTATGCATGTTTCCCTCTTAGCAGCTTTCAGCATTTCTGATAATTTTGTTTGTCTATACAATTTTTTTGTGGATCACATTTGTTGAATGCTGATCCCCTTATTAGACTATAAGTCACCTGTAAGAGTAAGTGTCTGGCTTGTTCCCCATGGTATCACCAGTTCCTGGATGAGGGCTGGCACCTTGTTAGTGCCCAGTAAACATGCTAGAGTAAGGATGAGCTTATCAGCATGGTTAGAAGGCCCAGTGAGATAATGCCTCCAAAGGACATTATAGGGACTCAAAAAAGGATAGGTGTTATTATTAATATATACCATAACCTATGTGTTTGGACTGTTTATAGTCCCATTCCACAAAAAGGGCGGTAGGACCAGAGAGGTTGAGACACTTACCTGGGTCACACAGCCAGGAAGTCATAGCTGGTTTCTAAGTTTTCTCTCTGATTGAGCCCAAAGCCCATCTTCTTGGCCTCTTGGGATGAGGTGAGGCCTACGTCAGGGTGTGCTGGATTTGGGTGACCCATGCCTGCTATAACGCAATGCCATGCCCTGCTTGAGAATTGATCTGGATGGAACTGGGAGGAGGTGGTTCAGGATTTTCCTTGCCTGGGGAATACCAGGGCTGGCTGTCCCAACAGGGGCACAGGGTCAAATTCAGGGACCTGGAATCCTGTGATGTAGGACATCCCAGCCCCAAGTAAGGATGGAGAAGCAGCTTGGGCTAGTGTTGGGTGGGGGAGGTTGTGGCGCTCCCCCTAGTGGCAGACATAGGAACTGCAGAGGTGGCCTAGAGCTTTTCTGCCCCAGAATAAAAAAGAGGCAGAGTGCTGGCCCTAAAACAAAAAAACAAAAAGTCCAGAAGTTCCCTTCGTGGCTCAGTGGTTAACAAAACCGACTAGGAGCCATGAGGATGAGGGTTCGATCCCTGACCTCGCTCAGTGGGTTAAGTATCTGGTGTTGCCGTGAGCCATGGTGTAGGTTGCAGACGCGGCTCGAACCCGTGTTGCTGTGGCTGTGGTGTAGGCCGGCAGCTGTAGCTCCGATTGGACCCCTAACGTGGGACCCTCCATATGCTGTGGGTGCGGCCCTAAAAAGCAAAAACAAAACAAAACAAAAAAACAACAACAAAAAAAATCCTATTTTCCCACTCTTCTAATTTCCCCCTCTCTGAATCTTGCCCTTACATACTTGTTCATCCACTCACTCATTACATCTTGGCTTAAAACCTCCCAGCGGCTTCCCATAGCAAGTAGAATTAGAACCCCATCCCAACTCCTCACTGTGGGCTGGAGCGCCCTCCGCAACAACACTATCCCCCCCACCCTTCTTACTCACCTCCTGCTCTCACTTCTGCCCAATTCCTTCTCTCTGCACCTGCAGCACCCAGTTCATTCCCCTCTCATAGTGGTGGTTCTTCCTGCTGTTCCCACTGCAGAAAAAGTTTCCTCTTGCTTCCCTCCTTGTCATTCATCCCGTAGTTCCCACTTTGATAACTTGCAGATCAGAAGAGAGTAAATTCCCTCTCAACCAACCAAAATGTGCAGCTCTGATCTGCATCCAGATTTAAACTGTTAAAAACTCCAAACCAACCAACCAAAATGTGCAGCTCTGATCTGCATCCAGATTTAAACTGTTAAAAACTCCAAACCATCACCAACTGCAAAACTGAGCATTAATCACATTTAACGAGACAACTGGAAATTTGTACAGTTAGCAGATATCTGATGATATTAAGGAATTATTGTTTCTATTTTTAGATGTGGTAATGGTATTGTGATTACATCTTTAAAAATGAGTATTGGAGTTCCTGCTGTGGCACAGTGGGTTAAGAATCCGACTGTAGTGGCTTGGGTGGCCGTGGTGATGTGGTTCAACCCCTGGTCTGGCACAGCGGGTTAAAGGATCTGGCACTGCTGCAGCTGCACCTGGGATTCAGTCCCTGGCCAGGAATTTCTATGCGCTGTGGATGTGGGCATAAAAAAATGAGTATCATGGAGTTCCCGTTGTGGCGCAGTGGTTAATGAATCTGACTGGGAACCGTGAGGTTGCTGCTTTGATCCCTGCCCTTGCTCAGTGGGTTAAGGATCTGGTGTTGCTGTGAGCTGTGGTGTAGGCCACAGATGCGGCTCGGACCCTGTGTTGTTGTGGCTCTGGTGTAGGCCAGTGGGTATAGCTCCGATTAGACCCCTAGCCTGGGAACCTCCATATGCTGCCAGAGCAGTCCTAGAAAAGACAAAAAAAAAAAAAAAAAAAAAAGAGTATCACTGAGATATAATTTCCATAAAATACAATTAGCTTCCTTGAATTGTCAAAATTCATAGAGTTTGGACAAATGCACCATTCTGAAACTATGTGGCTATAATATTTAGAAAGGGTTCTTGGAGTTCCCGTTGTGGCTCAGCAGTAACAAACTCAACTAGTATCTATGAGGACCCAGGTTTGATCCCTGGCAACACTCAGTGGGTTAAGGATCCAGTATTGTTGTGAGCTGCAGCGTAGGTCACAGACAAGGCTCAGATCTGGCATTGCTGGGGCTGTAATGTAAGTCAGCAGCTCCTATTCAACCCCTAGCCTGGGAACTTCCATATATGCCATGGGTGTGGCCCTAAAAAAAAAAGAAAAAAAAAAGATTCTTTACTTTTTTTTGGCTATGCCTATGGCATGCAGATTCCCGGGCCAGGGTTCAAACCCACACCACTGCAGTGATGACACAGGATCCTTAATCCACTGTGCCACAAGAAAATTCCACAATTTTTTGAATGAGTGAATAATCAATAAATTCTCTTCCTCTCATTCATTCATCACCATGTGTTAGCCACACTCTACATCCCCAGAATCATGGGCAGCCACAGTTACAGAAGGAAAGGGCCCCTAATCCAAACCTCCTTGTCCAGATTAGAGCAGGCTAATCTGTACCCCCTTCCACTGCCTCCACAGGAAGCTTCTGGGGAACCTGAGGCTCAGAGAGGCCCAGATACTTGCCTAGAGCCTCACAGCTTGGTGGTCACATGGGACTAAAGGAGCCAAGCAGAGGGGCTTCTCCCCCTGCCACTCCTGGTTAAGGGGACTCTTGCCTGGGGCTGCCTGTGTCATGACATCTGTGCCCTCCTGCAGGCCATGCAGGTGGATGCTGGGATGGAAGCCTCTCTGACCAAGTGTGCTCGGGGGAAGCCCTTCCACATAGTCACACCTCTGCTGGAGAGCTGGCCACTGTCCCAGATGGCAGGCACACCTGTCCTCCTCAAGTATGAGAATGTGCAGCCCACAGGCTCCTTCAAGATCCGTGGCATTGGGCATTTCTGCCAGGAGGTGAGGATGTGTGGGCAGGAGGGGAGAATGAGTTGTACAGGTATGGGAGGGAGAGCTGTGGGCAGGAGGAGGGGTGGGGAGAATTAGAGTGGAATGGGGAGGATCTAACTCCATCCCACACAGGTCTCCATAGCATCTGCTTGGGTCAGACCCCACCCAAATTCTTTGTCTTCCCAGATGGTCAAAAGAGGATACAGACATTTCGTGTGCCCTTCAGGTGAGCCTGCCCTTTTGTACTTCTAGAGGGTCCTTGGGGCTGGGTGTGGGGGAGGAGGAGCTGACTGGAATAGCAGTAGATATCCTCCTCTTAAAGGTCCAGCCTCATCAAGGTCATGATGAGATAGTTGCTTTGTATGTCCTCTCTCAGCCCTCTTTTCATCATTCAAGACTCCTGGTAGTAATTGATAGAAACCTCAATCATACAAGTTTAAGTCAAAGATTCCAAGAACTGAAAAATTCATGGGGTGAATGGCTTTCAGGAACAGCTGGATCTGGGAGCTCACCTCTGTATTTCTCCTTTTCTTGGCTTGTCTTTCCTCTATGTTGGCTTTACTCTCATGCAGATCTCGTGGTAGCAAATTGGCATCATGAATTTTAGGCTTGCCTCTTTCCATCCTACCAAGCCAATGAAAAGTAAGCACCCCTTCCCATTGGCCTCCTCAATCCATGAATTGGTCTTTATGGCCCAGCTTGGACCATGTACTCATGTCTGAGCCATTCATAAGTCAGGTGATTGAATCTCTGATTATCTCAACTGAGCTCACAAGTCCACCTCTGGGGCCAATTGTGGGACATATAAGTATAGGGAAGGAGAGACTCCCATAGGGAAATGGAGGGGGTGGGGGAAGAGTGTGTCAACAGGGTAATGCAACCCCACTGTACCCCCTTCCACTGCCTCCACAGGGAGCAACGCGGGCATTGCTACTGCTTATGCGGCCAGGAACCTGGGCATCCCAGCCACCATTGTGCTCCCTGAGAGCACCTCTCTGCAGGTGGTGAGGAGGCTGCAGGGGGAGGGGGCTGAGGTTCAGCTGACTGGAAAGGTAAGGACCCCAAAAAGGGAAACCAGCTGATCATGGTTGTACACCTTCACCTCCACCTCATCCCTAAGAGATTCTGTCTCTTTTTCCTTTTGGTGAATTATGCCTGGGATTAGTCATCCTAAGAGACTGAGCTGTTGAGTGAGTGAGGTGAAATGTACATTAAGGGCTGGGACCTCCAGACTTGCCTCTCCCCACCTCGAGAAGACTTTACATGCACAAACCCAAGAGAAACAGGAAGCTGGTGATTACCAGGAGTGTAGCTGTCTCCCTACATCCTTGCTAACACGTGGTATTATCCATTAAAAATTTTTGCCATTCATTTAAACAACAGTATAAAGAAAGATGATGAGGGGCATCATCTCCCATTCTGAGAACACCCTGATATGAAAAGATATTCATCTGATAAGGCTATTGTTGGTTCACTTTATTACCAAAGAAACAGAAATGCAACCATGTAAGTCCTTCTACCCTCCTGGGAAGAAGAAAAAAATCCATCCACCCATCCATCCTTTCAACTCATATTCTCTGAGCACATACTATACTCCTGCACCATGTTAGGCAGTGCTAAAAATATAGACACAATGAGACATGATTTCTACCCTCACAGACCTCAAAGTGTTGTTGGGGAGACTCACAGATAAACAGATGGTGATATTAGAACATGATGAGTGCTGTGATGGAAGAAGCACAGCGTGCTGAGGAAGAATAGACAAGGCTTATTGTTTTAATCAGCTATTGCTGCTAGATAATGCTGCATAACAAACAGCCCACAAACACCATGGCCTATTGGAAACATTCTCTCTTGCTCATGGGTGGTTCAGGCTGCAGACAGGATTCAGGTCTGCAGATGTGCCTGTCATCTTCCTTGCCATGTGGCTACCTGGGGGATGTCCTTCTCAAGGTGAATGGCCAGAGCACAAGAGGAGCCATGCAATGGCTCTTAAGAGAGTCACTCTTGGGGTGTCCATTCATCTTGGTACTTATAGTCCTTCTTGTCCACTGCTCAGCTACGTCCCCTGGCCAGAGACTTCCAGGGTGGGCTGTGGGAACATGGACCTCTGCCAAACCAATGAGAAAAGAACCAGCTCCTGGAGTTCCCATTGTGGTGCAGAGGAAATGAATCTGACTAGCAACCATGAGGTTGCAAGTTTGACCTCTGGCCTTGCTCAGTGGGTTAAGGATCTGGCATTGCCGTGAACTGTGGTGCAGACTGCAGACACAGCTCAGATCTGGCTATAGTTCCGATTAGACCCCTAGCCTGGGAACCTCCATATACCTTGGGAGCGGCTCTAAAAAAAGACAAAGAAAGAAAGAAAGTCTAAAAAAAAAAAAAAAAAAAAGAACCAGCTCCTCATGTGGTCAGTTTGGGTCTGATGATATTGGGTTGTCTCTCGGGCTGCTAGAACTCAACTGGTGGGCCACCAGTGTGGCCAGTGCTGGTTTTCATGGGTATGATTTGTAGTGATAAAGATGCTTTTGGGGGCTCTGATTTTTTTTTCTGTTTTGGCCACCCCATGGTATATGGAGTTCCCAGTCCAGGGATCAGTTCTGATCTGCAGCTGTGGCAACACCAGATCATTAATCCACTGAGATGGGCCAGGGATCAAATCTTCCCAGCACTCCAGAGCTGCTGCCCATCCTGTTGCTCCACAGCCAGAACTCTTGGGGCTCTGGTTTGAGGGAGCTTCTCTCCTGATAGTTGGTTGTAAGTAGAAAACACCTAGCTGGTCTCGGAGACCCTCATCCCCAGCCCCCCAGGCTGGGAGGCTTTGTTCTCATCTAGCCTGGCAGCCTGGATTGTGGAAAGCAAGTGGCATCCATTTGTCCACTCGGAAGACTGTATATTTGTCTCGGGAGGCTGCTGGGTCCACCCCAGCTCTGGTTTCATTCTCTGGGGTCTCAGCCCACTGGACCCTGGAGCTGCCCACGTTAACCATCTGACTCCTGCGGGTCCTGGTTTCTCTTTAGGTCTGGGATGAGGCCAATCTGAGAGCACAAGAGTTGGCCAAGAATGATGGCTGGGTGAATGTCCCCCCATTTGACCACCCCCTGATATGGTAAGGCTGGTGCCCCTTCCCCCAGGGAGCTCATGCTGAGAGACCCACCTTGAGTCAGGGTCTTCCTATAGGACAAAAGGGGAAGCTGAGGTCCAGAAAGGAGAAGAGGCTTGGAAGCCAGACGCACGGGGGTCCAGATACTGCCTCTGCCACTTGTGAGTTGTGTGACTCTGTGCCAAGCATCTCACAACACCATGCCTCAATTTCCACGTGTGTAAAATGGAAATACTAACAATAACTCCCCTTTATTATTGAGTGTGCATTTTAGGACATATTTAATCCATTCGGTCCTCCCCCAAACCCTGGAGATAGGTTTTCATGTCCCTTTTACAGGTGAGGAAACTGAGGCACAGAGGAATCAAGGAACTTGCCAAAGATCACACAGCTAGTAAGTGGCAGAGACCTGGGGGCCCCAGCCCAGGACTTAAGTTGGGTTGGTTCGAGTGGTACCCGGGGTCTCCTCTTAACCAGACACGAACTTTGCTTCTTTATGAAATTGCAGAAGCAGATTAAATAGGATGATTGAGAAAGTGCCTGGGAGGTTGATGAAGAGGGAAGAATGACTGAATGAATAATTGAGTGGATGAAGCTGAGTGTGGTGGGGTCTCCCTTCTCCTTGCTGGGGGGAGGGGGTGCAATGCAGGGAGTTTGGCTGTGAGCCTTTGGAACTGGGGCTTCCTTCACCCCTGCTGTTCTCCCCATCCCCTCTTCCTGCAGGGAAGGCCACAGTAGCTTGGTGCACGAGCTGAAGGCAGAGCTGCGGACCCCACCAGGTGCCCTGGTGCTGGCAGTGGGGGGTGGAGGTCTCCTGGCTGGGGTGTCGGCCGGTCTGGCAGAGGTGGGCTGGCAGCATGTGCCCATTATTGCCATGGAGACTCAAGGGGCACACTGTTTCAACGCAGCCGTCAAGGCAGGCAGGCTGGTGACACTGCCGGATATCACCAGGTAGGCGTCCCTATTGGACTTTGTGGGTGCTGGGCTGCCCTAGGCCCTCCCAGTCCCAGCTGGTGGAGGTGGGGTTCCTGTTGTGGCTCAGCCAGTTACAAACCCAACTAGTATCTATGAGGATGCAGGTTCTATTCCTGGCTTTGCTCAGTGGGTTAAGGATCCAGTGTTGCCGTGAGCTGTGGTATAGGTCACAGATGTGGCTCAGACCTCTTCTTGCTGTGGCTGTGGCTGGAAGCTGCAGCTCCAGCTCCAATTTGACCCCTAGCCTGGGAACTTCCATATGCCCCAGGTGAGACCCTAAAAAGCAGAAAAAAAAGGGGGGGTTTGCTTAATCCTGTACAGCTGATCTATAGGGCTTTTCCTTCTCCACTTAAAGCCATCAATGTGTTCCCCAAGCTCTCAGACCCAGATCCAGACTCCTCCCCTCCACTTCAGCTGCTGGCCTGCCTTCCTGTCCCTTAAGTGGGTTGTGGTCTCCAGGCCTTTGCACAGGCCACGTCCTCTGCCCCGAAGTCCTCAGGTTCCCTCCCTTTCTTCGGGCTGGTTTCTCCCCCGTCAGAGAGATTCACCCCATGACCCTGTCTTAGGAGCCTCTCCTCTGGAGTCTCCCTCATGGCATCTTCCTACAGCGGCTATTTATTTACTTGTTCCTGTTTTTCCTTATTCACTGCTGTCTCCCCTCCCAGACGTGGTCCTTGATAACAGCAGTACTAATAATTACAACTAACATGTCTATAGAACTTACTGTCAGGCCCTAGTTTAAGCATTTGAAATGTTTTGACTCATTCTCCATGAGAACCTCTGGAGCCTGCTCTTGTTCTTATTCTCGTTTTTCAGTTGAGGGAACTGAGGCTCAGAGGGGCAAAGTGACTTTCCCAAGGTTACACAGCTAGTTTGGAGCCAACATTTGAAACCAGGCAGCCTGGCACCAGAGTGTATGTTCTGGGCCCTTCAGGGCTCAGAGGCTTGTTCCCATGAGCTCAGCAAAGGCTCGTCTGGGACTAAAACACTGCCCAGCTCAGGAAAGTTCTGGCAGGGAGGTGATCCCAAGTTCAGAGGGAAAGAGCTTGGGCTCTGGACCCAGACTACTTGAATTTGAACCCACATTCTGCTATTAGCTAGCTGTGTGTCCTTGAGCCAGTTACTTAACCTCTCTGAACGTCAAGTTTTCTGCTCTGTATAATGGAATTCATACATTTCTTTCTTTTTTTTTTTTTTCTTTTGTCTTTTTAGGGCCATACCCACAGCATATGGAGGTTCCCAGGCTAGAGGTCGAACCAAAGCTGTAGCTGATGGCCTACACCACAGCCACAGCAATGCTGGATCTGAGCTGTGTCTGCGACCTATACCACAGCTCACAGCAACACCAGATCCTTAACCCACTGAGCAAGGCCAGGGATCGAACTCATGGATACTAGTTTGCTTTGTTAAGCACTGAGCCATGATGGGAACCCAGGAATTCAAATATTTCTAACTCCAAGGGTGATGGTGAGGATTAAAACAGAAAATCTGGGAGTTGCGAGGTGGCTCAGGGGGTTAAGGATCCAGTGTTGTCACGGCTGTGGCTGGGGTTGCTGTGCTTATGCCAGTTCAGTCCCTGGCTCTGGAGCTTCTGCATGTCACAGGTGTGGCAAAAACCAAAACCAAAACAAAACCACAACCAAAAAAAGCTACCCCCACCCAGTAAAATCCAGAAAATCCAGGCATCTAGCACTTTGGAGACATTCAATAAATATTAGTTACTGTAGCAAAGACATGATAAATAGTTATTAATAAATAAAAATTTTTAAAAAGTCCCTTTCTAGATTTGGCTTTCTGGGATCTGTGCAAAGAACTGCGAAGTCATAGTGGCAGAGTCAGGGAGTGATGTCATTCATTAGTCATTCATGGGATGCACAATTTTTTTTTCTTTTTTGGTGGCCCCACAGCACATGGAGTTCCCATGCCAGGGATCAGATCCGAGCCATAGCTGTGACCTACTCAGCAGCCAAGGCAACTCTGGATCCTTTAACCCACTGCACAGGGCCGGATGCATAATTTTGATATTTCCTCTGAGCCAGGCGCTGCTCTAGTTCTTAAAATGCTGAGTCCAGGCCCATTGCAGGATGGGAGGGGCATCTGGGGCTGGGGAGGGCTGGGGCTGTGCAGGAGAGAAGACCTGATTCACCAGCTCTCCTTCACACCCCTGTCCTCCCTGCCCACCTGCTGGTTCCGGCAGTGTGGCCAAGTGCCTAGGTGCCAAGACGGTGGCTGCGCGGGCCCTGGCGTGTACAAAGGAGTTTGAGATCTTCTCTGAGGTGGTGGAGGATGTTGAGGCTGTGAGTGCTGTGCAGCGGTTCCTGGGTGAGTGAGCACTGCCCCCAACTTGGGCTCAGAAATCTGCAAAGTCAGAAGTGCCCCTTCCTATTCATGAGGATGCAGGTTCGATCCCTGGGCCTGCTCAGTGGGTGAAGGATCCCCTGTTGCCGTGAGCTGTGGTGTAGGTCGCAGACATGGCTTGGATCCTGTGTTGCTGTGGCTGTGGTGTAGGCTGGCGGCTACAGCTTCAATTGGACCCCTATCCTGGGAACTTCCATATGCCACAGGTGTGACCCCCCCCCAAAAAAAAAGCAAAAAAAAAGAGAAATCTACAAAGTTCCTGTTTCTCTAGAGAGAGCCTGTTCTCTTTTGTCTGTATCCTCAGTGCCTGTTGCAGGGCTGGGTATACAGTAATCATGCAATAAGTGCATGTTGAGTGGAGTGGATGGAAATGTGGGGTGGGGTGAAGAAGGAGTGTGCCTGCTGTCTCCAGCCTCCAGATTTCTGTATGTGCTCTTCTTCCCTCCGCTGCCCTCCCTGGCCCTACTCCCTATTGGCTTCATATAATTAAGGGCTATACAGCCATCATGGCACCTCCTCCAGGAAGCCTCCTCTGATCTCCCACCCCCATCCCACCTGGGTTGAAGACTTCCTATGCACCAATCCCACCAATCTTATAACTTCTGGATTCTTATCCATCAGCAACACTAGACTATGAACTCTCTGAGGGTGGGGGCTGATGTGTCTTGTTCTCTGTTGTGTCCCCAGGGCCTTCCTAGCACTGGGCCTGGGAGGGAGTGGGTGCTCAATAAATATTTGTTGAATGAAGGGACGAATGTATGAGTGGGTGGAAAGGTGGATAATGGATAGATGGATAGATGGCGGGTGGACGGAAGGACTGATGGGGAGTGGATTGACAAATGACAGAAATGGATGGGTGGATGGGTAGACACATTGATTAATGGACACATTGATGGATGGACAGACAGACAGTCAAATGATGGATAGGGGATGGATGAATGGATGGATGGATGAATGGATGGATGGATGAATGGATGGATGGATGTATACATTGACTGATGGATACACTGATAGATGGATAGACAGTCTCATGATGGATAGAGGAATGGTTGGCTGGATGGATAGATGAAAGGCGGATGGATGGAGGGATAGATGGTCAGATTGATGGATGCAGGGAGGGTCAGATACATGATGGATTGTGAGCTGGATGCCTGGATGGCTGGCTTCATGGAATTGCAGTGCCCAGAGCCAGCTGAACACTCACTGAGCTTTCCTTTCTCTCCTCTCCTCCACCCTAATCTCCCTGCTCTGGAAAGATGACCAGCGAATGTTGGTGGAGCCTGCCTGTGGGGCAGCCTTAGCTGCCATCTACTCAGGCCTCCTGGGGAGGCTCCAGGCTGAGGGCCGCCTGCGCCCTTCCCTGGATTCAGTCGTGGTCATTGTGTGCGGAGGCAACAACATCGACAGTGGAGAGTTGCAGGCTCTGAGAGCCCAGCTGGGCCAGGGCTGACGGATCCTGGATTGGGAGGGATGGCTGGGTTCCAGCGATTCACCAAGAGGCTCCTGAACACTCCAGGGCTGAGGTGCCTCTGTGCTCATGGATGACAGTGGAAACTGCCCTGTGCTGCTGTACTGGCTGCCTCCTGCAGGAAGCCCTCCTGAACTGCTCCCCGTGGCTTTCCCACAACTCTGGCCAATAAACCCTTTCTGAGGTGAGTTTGTAAGTCCAGCTGGCCCTTTTTTTCCACCTTCATGAACTCAGAAAAGGCACACAGCAACCTTGAGGCCAGTGGCACCATATGAAGTGCCTCTTTTCATATCACACAGCTTGGACAGCAAAGCCAAGGATTTCAGATTCAGGTTTCTAAGGGAATCTGGCCATAATGAGCACCTCACCGGGCTTCCATTAGCTGGGGGACCTGCTCAGGAAGGCGGGGGGTGGGGGTGGGGAATGCTCTGTCACTTCTCAGGCCTGGAAAGTCAAGGACGATATTGCCTTTTTTTTTTTTTTTTTTTGTCTTTTTGCTGTTTCTTTGGGCCGCTCCCGCGGGATATGGAGGTTCCCAGGCTAGGGGTTGAATTGGAGCTGTAGCCACTGGCCTACGCCAGAGCCACAGCAACGCGGGATCCGAGCCGCGTCTGCAATCTACACCACAGCTCACGGCAATGCCTGATCGTTAACCCACTGAGTAAGGGCAGGGACCGAACCCGCAACCTCATGGTTCCTAGTCGGATTCATTAACCACTGCGCCACGACGGGAACTCCAATATTGCCAATTTTATCAAGTATTGCCATGTGCCAGCAATGCTTCTAAGAAGTTTCTATTCATTGACCTCTTTAATGTTCCCAAAGGCACTATTAAGCAGAAGCTATTATTATAATCCCTGTTCTACAGATGGGGAAACTGAGACACTAGTAAGTCAGATAACTTTCTCAAGGTCACAAAAGCTGGAATGAAACCCAGCCAGTTTCAAATACTGGTTTCCAACATGACTCTGTATTTCTTGGACCTTCACCTTCTCTGTGTGGTAGGACATTGGAGGAGAGGTGGAATCCCAGGTCGGTCTGGACACACCTTAGGGTCAAAATGATAGTGGGTACTGGTCCTGGAATTGGGCACCTGCTGCTCCTTTGAAAGATCTCTTTGGAAACCAAGTGAAAAATTAGAATTCTTTTTCACCACCAGGGGGCAGCAAAGTGTCTCCAATGGGGAAGCCTGGCTCAAAGCAGGTGAGACGCCCCTGGGTCTTCCTTTACTTTAACTCCAGCTGGGGGTTGTTGAAGCCCCAGAGATGGATGGACCCACAAGGTCTTGGCATGGGGGAGCCCTATGCAGTCCCTCAGAGAGCTGCAGGAAACAAGGCTCAGAGAGTGTGGGGTCCACCCTGTGTCACAGCCCATGGGACCCACAGAGGGGCTGCCTGAGGAAGGCTGTGTGACCTTGGGCAAGTGCCTTCCCCTCTCTGGGCCTCAGGCTGCTCCTCTGTGCTGGAGGAGACCCACTTGCTGCTTCCCACCTCATTTCCTTTGCCCAAGCTATTCCTGCCTTTTCTCAATAGGAGGATTTGAGAGCGGCAGTGGCCTCCCTCGGCTTCTCCCACATGTCAGTTCTGTGCCCTCTTGGACCCCAGACATCACCGTCAATTGCCAGGATGGCCCCTCCAGAAGCCTCCAGGACCCAGCCCTATTTCCCTGGAGTCATATTGTGTGAGTCCTGGAATAGGCACTGAGAAAACCAGAGTTGGCAACAGGCAGGCTTGAGTCTAAGCTCTATTCCTACTCACCAGCCTGTGATGCTCCCGTCCAGTGCCTCAGCTTTCTAATCTGTAAAATGGGTTGTTTGCAGATTATTACTCTGGACCCGACACTGGTAGTCTTTCCATAATTTCTAGTTCTTGCCATCCCCTGAGCATTCCTCCCCAACAATGAGGAGTGTGGAGGAACTAGTATTTATCCTTGTACTGAGCACCTACTCTGTGCTATGGGCCTGAGAAGTCATTTTATTTAAGCCGCAATAACCAACGTGGCAGATACTATCACTAACTTTGTTTTTGCAAAGGAGGAAAGCAAGGCACACAGCAGCAGGACACTTACTCCCAGTCACACGGATGAACTAGACCCCTGCCAGTAAACATCTGGTGCATCTAACCACCACCGCCACTTTCCCACCTCTTTTCCTTGGCTTAAGTCAGGTTCCCTGCCTGCCGTGCCCTCTATGCTTCTAAATCCTACACATTCTTTGAAGCCCAGTGCGAGGGCAGCCTCCTCCCGGAAGCCCCTGGGGATTGCTTCGGCCAGAGACCATCTCCCCAACCCCTTGCTCCTCCAGGTGAGTGGCAGAGCCCATCTCCATGCCACTCGGGCCACTCTGTCTCCTGCTTGGGCCCCCCGCCCTTGGCTGCACTCTTGGGAGACTTGTCAGCTGCTGTTTGCTTCCCTCCTGGTCTTGGCAAGCTGGAGATAAGAAGCCGAGGGGCCTGTTGACCCTGTCCAGATAACACACGTCAATTGCCTAAGCGTAGCCCTTCCTGGTTGACACCCAAGGAACGCCAAGGGCAGGGCGGAGGTGCAGGGTGAGAGCACGGGGGCCCAGAGACCCTTGTCATCTGTCTCCTCCCTCCTGGGATGCTCAGTGGGGGAAATGGGGAGCCTGTGAGGAGGTTCTGGGGGGCAGGAGATCTTGGGTACTGATCCAGGGCTGTGGAGAGGGCACTGAGGCTGGGCCACCAGGGTTGTGTATCTGCCTGAGACACACCTAGCTTCCCCATCCCAGCTGGGGCCCCATGCCTTTGGTTCCCCATGGGGTCTCTCATCCAAAGCTCCCTCTGGCCCCTCATCAGGTGGACTGTAACCACCTTACCTGCAGAGGCTTCACCTCCATCGAATCCAGCCTTCAGCCAACGTGACATGGGGTTGAAATCCAGCCTTTAGCTGGCAGAGGAGGGGTTCTTACCTCCTGAGAGCTGGCCCCAGGCATGGTAGGGACATGGGGAGGAAGACCAGAATCAGGCCACTGCTGCTTGCCCCTCCCCAGCCTGGGCAAGGGCCTCATGCAAGGTGGGTACATGCTCCAGGACTCACAGAAAGTATCTGACCCTCATGGCAGGGACACGATGGCTCAGGCTGGCTTTCTATCTCAAGTCACCTGGGTATTCATGTACTTGGAGGCATGCGTGCATGTCTGTGGAGGGTGCATGCACTCGTGTATTTATGAGGGAACACTTGCAATTCATTGAAGGCTATTTTATTTCCCTCAAAGTGTGTAGTGCTCCACAATCCTGCACTTGGGACTTACAACCCAGTCACTAGCTGGGCATCAAACTTAGAGGTATATAATGAAGCCGGTTAGGGGTACTCATTAGGGAGTGGTGGGGATTGGAGCCATATTCTACCTAAAAGAGGTGGCCACTGTTCAAGTTCATCCAACTGCAGACCCAGTGTAACAGATTCCCTAACCCCCCCCCCCTTTTTAACTGCTGCCTCAAATTCAAAGCTATTTAGGAAACGCTACGTAGTCAGTTTGCCTGCATATTTCTGTAAAGGCTCTGACAACTCCTGCAGAAAAGGAGAGAAGGAGCGTGTGACCCCAACCTGAGCCAATCTAAGCCCTGTATTTTGCCTGGCTATGGCGATTGGTTCAAAGGCGGGCCCAGCAGCCAAACTGTCCAATCAGAGCAGCTCTGAGGATATGAGCTGGGAATTGTTTGGCAAAGGCCGGAGGCAAGTTTGTTTGCTACAAATAGGGGGCAGGTGCTCTGGTACTAGTGGGTGGGGCCTGGCAATGCTGCCCAACACCCTCCAATGCACAGGACAGCCTCCACCCCAAGGAGTAACTGGGCCTCAAAAAGTCAGTAGGGCGGAGGTTGGGAACCCCAGTTTTAGGCAAGTCTCATCTCTTCTGGGCCTTTTATTGGGGGAGCAGGTGTCTCTGGATTCTTTCTGCTTGTGTATTCCTGGGGGGTGGCATGTTGTTTTAATTGCTATGGCTTTATCAAGCAACTACTCAGTGTCTGGGCGAACTCCTTATGTCTTACACATAAGGAAATGGAAGCTCACAGAGAGGTTTCTTTAGCTCCATTAAAATGGTAGAGCTCAGGTCCCCCCATCCCTCAGGCATGGATTCTAATTACAGCCAGAATAGCTCCGCGATGGAGGAAAGAAGGCCGTGGACCACTCAGCCCGCCCCCTGCAGGACCTGGTTTGCTGAGCAGTGATGATGGACAGGTGGTGAACCCAATGAGGTAGCACATCTCGCTAAGTCCCTAAACAAACCACTGGGCTGCTTTTTTTTTTTTTTTTTGGCCCCTTATGAGACATGCAGAAGTTCCAGGACCAGGGATCCAATCCACACCCCAGCAGAGACCTGAACCACAGCAGAGACAATGCTGGATCCTTAACCCACTGCACTACCAGGGAAGTCCTGGACTGCTTTGAAGAAGCAACTTCTGGAAAACTTAAATGATCCTGCCAACACCCTACCAGGATAGTGGCTGAGCATTTACTGAAGCTCTTTGCATAAAGTCGGGGTTATTGATCCCATTCTGTAGTGGAAGAACAGGTTCAGAGAACACCAGGAGGCTCCAGTCCCACAGCCGGTTTTTCTATTTAAGTGCCTTCATCTGTTGATTAGTTGAGATAGATGGTCAAAGAAGTCCTCTTTGAAAAGGTGACATTTGAATTAAGGACTGAAAGAAATGAAGGAGCATGTGAGACCTATGGGGGAAGGGCAGAAAGAACAGCATGTGCAAAGGTCCTGAGGTGGGAAGCTATGAGGAGGCCAGTGGGACTGAGAAAAGGTAGGTGATGGTGGAAGATGGACAGAGAGCTAAGGAGTGTCATAGATGGAGGGAAGGGCCACCAGATCATGGAGAGCCTTGCAGGCTGTGGTCCCGACTCCGGTTTTCCCTTTAAGCCTGAGGGAGAGAGCGGAGCATGAGACTACATCCTTCCTCCCGCCTCCCTCCGCTCTGTCCCCAGCCTTGATCTTCATCTCGTATCCTGAGAAACCTTTGCCTCTGCAGTGGACACGATTGCTGCCCACTGACTCGCATCTGGGTCAGGTGGGTGCAGCTGATCAGTGAGAGTGATGGCTGCTGACAGCCCAGGGCTGTCCTCTTTCTCCAGAGAAGAGCCAATGGGGGCCGCTGTGTCCAGAGGTGCATGGGATGATGAGAAAAGGCAGGCTCTCATGCCACCTCAAGGTGGGAACAGCTCTGGATCCCCTCCACAGAGCAGGGCTCCCTGTGGGATCCGGCTGAGACCTGACTTCCACGTGAGTCCTCCCCTCCTTCTGTCCCCTCCCACTCCCTTCTGAGTCCTCCCTTGATAAACCGAACGCCAGGAACCCCTATCTCAGGCTCTGCTTGTGGAAAACCCAACTAATCTGACCCCCTCACACACCCCCGTCTCGTCTCCGTCCCCTTGGCTTCTCCCTTCCCCAGTGTTTGTGCTTTTTTAAACTCCACCAAAAATGTCAGGGGCAGGTTTCTTGCCTGGCTTCCAAACTCCCTGATAAATTCCACTGGCTGGGCAACCCCAGGAGAGGTTTTCTGGAGCAAGGAACCCCATAAATCACCCCGCTGCCACTCCGGTGTGGGCAATATCTTATGTAAAAAGGTGTTTCCTGGGAGCGCCACAGGCAGGAGAATCCTATTACAAGCCGCCCCATTAATTATAAGGAGTCAAGTCGACCCTTTGCTGCGATTTTTTATCTTAAGTCCGAAAACTGATTACCTTCACCAATCCTTCCTGCCCCCCTCCAAAAAAAAAAAAAAAAAAAAAAAAACCCTAAAGAATTAAATAAATGTTTGAAGAAGGAGTACCATAGTTCCTCCTTTTGGGGAGAACCAGCGGAATGGGGGTGGGTGGGGGACGGAGAGCAGGGAGAGAGGAAAGGTGGGAAAGTGTCTTTTTTCTTCCTTTTAAAAAAAAGTTTTTGAGCCCTTAGCCTGTGTATTCAGTTTATGTGACTCCTCCACCCTAGGAGGTAGGTGCTATAATTAGTCCCAGGTTACAGATGAGGGAAACTGAGGCTAGTAGTTCCATGACCTGGCCCTGTCTTCTGAGGGGTGAGGTGGGCAGAGGATGGGCCAGGCTGGGGTATTTGAAGACCTGGGTTTCAAAGCCCACTTCATTCTTTCCTTCCTCTCTCCCTCCTTCTCTCTTTTTCTTTCTTTCTTTCTTTCTTTCTTTCTTTCTTTCTTTCTTTCTTTCTTTCTTTCTTTCTTTCTTTCTTTCTTTCTTTCTTTCCTTCTTCCTTCCTTCCTTCCTTCCTACCTTCCTTCCTTCCTTCCTCTGCATCTGCAGCATGTAGAAGTTCCTGGGCCATGAATCAAACCCGAGCCAGGAAGTGACCCAAGCCACAGCTGTGACAATGCTAGGACCTTAACATGCTGAGCCACAGGGAAACTCTAAACTAGCAACCCTTTTTATATCTTTTTATTTTATTTTATTTTATTATTCTTATTTTTTTTTTATCTTTTTAGGGCCGCACCTGAGGCATAGGCAAGTTCCCAGGCTAGGGGTCGAATTGGAGCTATAGCCCCTGGCCTACAACCCAGCAACTCGGCATCCAAGCTGAGTCTATGACCTCCCCACGGCTCACAGCAATGCCAGATCCTTTAACCCACTGAGAGAGGCCAGGGATCAAATCAGCATCCTCATGGATACTAGCTGGGTTCGTTACTGCTGAGCCACGATGGGAACTCCCTCAAAATAGTAATAGTTTTAAATGAAGATAGGATTTCACCTTGCACTTGGACATCTCATTTCCCCTGAACGGCAGATCTGTCACATCCTGTCTTTATCTAAAATATTGCCATCTTGTTCATTATGGATTATTTTGCATTAATTTTGATTTTTCAAACTATTATGGGAAAAACACTGTTTATTTTGATTCCTGAGTTTTGGGTGTGCACCTCCCCTTAAATTTTGCGCTCAGGGACAGTCCCCCACTTGCCTCACCCTCGCCCAGCCTGGCTGAGTGCCTGTTTCAACACCCAGTGATTCTCAGTCTCACTACCTTCTTTTCCTACTGCTATTTGAAATGATCAATTATTTTCTCCCTTGCTCACTGTCTGTCTCCCTGAGTAAAATATCAGCTCACTGAGGGCCAGGATCATATCTATCCTATTCACATCTGTAACCCAGAGCCCAGGAGAGTGCCCAGTGCATAGTATTTCAACAAATATTTGCTTGAATGAAGGAATGAATGAATGAGCGAGTGAATAAATGAAGATTCAGGAAGGCAGGGAGAGGTCTGCACACCCTGATTCCAGGGCCTTTGTTCCACCTCCCACCCCCATCTTTCAGATGAGGAGGCTGAGGACCAGAGAGAGTGAGCAACCTGATCCTAGCCACCCAGCACAGCCACCTCAAAGCCAGTCCTAGACTGAAAATCCAGTGGGGCTGTGCGTTCATCAGAGAGAAGTCACCAACGACCTGGAGTAGGCCCTTAGGGACCAGCTCTCTCTGAGTGCACACATTCCTGAAATATCAGCCCCAAACCCATAGCACCACCCAGGGTTGTGCCAGATCCACGCATCATCTTTTTTTTTTTTTTTTTTTTGTCTTTTGTCTTTTGTCTTTTTAGGGCTGCACCCACGGCAAATGGAGGTTCCCAGACTAGGGGTTGAATCGGAGCTGTAGCCACCCGCCTACACCACAGCCACAGCAACACGGGAACTGGGCTGCATCTGCCACCTACACTGAGGCTCATGGCAACACCAGATCCTTTACCCACTGAACAAGGCCAGGAATCGAACCTGCGTCCTCATGAATACTAGTCAGGTTTGTTAACCACTGAGCCACGACAGGAACTCCCCCATGCATCATCTTTGCTATTACCTAATTCACATTTCTTGAAACCTTCAGTGCTATTTAGAAAGGGAACCGTTATCACCAGTCTAAATGGGGAAACAGTATCACTTCCCAGAATTAGATAATAGGCATGGCAGTGCATAAAGGGAAAAACAAAACAACGCCATTACATTAGAGCTGGCTCCTGTTGTGCCGAGACTCCAAGCCTGCCGGCGTAAGCAAGTGTCGGCAAGCTAGCACCAAGCAGAGACTTTGCCTAAAACAATCAGAAGGGCTGAAAAAGAACCAAAAAGGCAGTGATTTGCTCATGAGGCATCAGGCACCTGTGACAAAGCTGGGTTCCATGTCCCATGTCCCGCACTGTTGGTTAAAAAACACCCTGGTGGCATTGCACGGTGATGCTGATTTTGATCTCAGGGACCCCAAAATGTATCTGAGGCAAGCTCTCTAGCAATTTCTGCCAGTGAGAAGAACCTGTGGCCTGAGCGCCTGCAGCAGGTATTAGCATAGGTTGCCAAGTCTCTCCTTTAGGCACCAGGATTTCTTTCTCATTTTATTTTTCCTTCCAGTTGCACCTGAGGCGGCGTATGCAAGTTCCCTAGCCAGGGATGGAATCTGAGCCGCAGCTGCAACCTATACCACAGCTGCGGCAACACCGGATCCTTAACCCACTGCAAGCGGCTAGGGATCAAATCTGGTTCACCTCAGTTCCACAGCACGAACTCCAATTTTTTAGTGAAGTTTGGGTGTCCTGTAAGTCCCTGAATATAATACAATTGCATTTCTTTTTCCCCCCATACTTTTAAGATGAGATGAAATAGAACATAAAATTAATCTTTTTAAAGTGAACCATTCAGGGGCATTTAATACACTCACAAGGGGAGTTCCCATTGTGGCACGGTGGAAATGAATCCAACTAGGAACCGTGAGGTTGCAGGTTTGATCCCTGGCCTTGCTCAGTGTGTTAAGGATCCAGCATTGCCGTGAGCTGTGGTGTAGGTCGCACAGGCAGCTCAGATCCTGAGTTGCTGTGGCTGTGGTGTAGGCTGGCAGCTACAGCTCTGATTCGACCCCTAGCCTGGGAATCTCCATATGCCGCGAGTGTGGCCCTAAAAAGCGGAAGAAAAAAAAAAATACACTCACGAGGTTGTGCAACCATCTCCTCTGACCAGTTCCAGGGCATTTTTGTTACCCCAAAAGGACAGTCTGTACCCATTAATAATCCCTCCCCATAAGCCCTGGCCATCACCAATCTGCTTTCTGTCTCTATGGATTTACTTATTCTGGACATTTCATATAGAAAGAATCAGACATGGGAGTTCCTACTGTGATTCAGTGGGTTCAGATTCTTACTGCAGCAGCTCATATCACTGTGGAGGCACAGGTTCGACCCCCAGCACAGTGCTTTGAGTTAAAGGATCTGGCATTGTCCAGCTGTTGTATAGGTCGAAGCTATGGCTCAGATTCAGTCCCTGGCCCAGGAACTTCCATACACAGTGGGTGCAGCAATTTAAAAAAAGAGAAACAGACACTATGTGGGGTTTCAGGAATGTCTTCCTTCATTTATCATCACATTTTCAAGGTTCACCTACATCTTAATATGTACCATGACTTCATTCCTTTTTATGGCTGAATACTATTCCAGGTAGGACAGTGCACATTTTCTCTTTTCATCCTTTGGTGATGCTTTTTTTTTTTTTTGGGGGGGGATGCATTTCTTTTAAACAGATTGCCTAATTATCCTTCATCCGGCTTTGATCTCTTACTATACGGCAGATCCGTTCTCATCTTCATAGGCCCTATAATTTTCCATTAGACAACGTTGGTATCTTTAAGTATATTCTGGAAAGTAATAAATTGCATCTCTCCCAACTGGCTGTGAAGTGAGTCCTTGTCTTAGGAAATATTTGAAGCACCTCTCCAAAGAAGAAAACAGGATAACGACAATAGCTACAACATCCAATAAATGGCCATTGTTCTCATTTCCGTATTATTGTTATTTCATTCAGTGTTTATTTACTCAGTGACCTGCTCTGTGCCAGGCACTGGGCTTAGACTATGACATATGAAGTCTTATTTAACCCTTGCAATGACTCTCGAAGTTAGATCTTATTGTGCCCTTTTTATAGGTGGCACAGCTGAGACTCAGAGAGGTTGAGTGTCCCCAGTCAAGTCACACAGTCTCTGGTCTCAGGTTGCTCAAGCTTGGGGATGGGGACACAGACACGATGTGGGTTGAGGAGGAAGTGGATGGAGTGCTGTGGGTGCCCAGATGGGTGACACTGGTTTGGCCAGCTGCTTTCATGTCACTTGGTTTGACCATGGGAGTGGAGTTCCTGCTGCTTCTGAGCAAAGAGAATTTATACCATAAGGGTTTCCTCCAGTGAAAAGGGGATCATTGAGAATATAGGGGTGTTGCTAAGCTAATGTTGTAGAAACCAAATGTGCAACCCATTTTCTGGGGGGTGCACACTCTCTGGTTCTGAATTTCTGGGCTGGAGCCTGAGATTCTGTACTTCTATCCAGCTTCCAGGTGATGCTGCTGCTGGTCCACAGTTGGAATATCAAGGGTCTAGAAGATTCAGGAGTTCCCATGATGGCTCAGGGGAAACAAATCTGACTAGTATCCATGAGGTCACAGGTTCGATCCCTGGCCTTGCTCAGTGGGTTAGGGATCTGGCATTGCCATGAGCTGTGGTGTAGGTCGCAGACGTGGCTCCGATCTGGTGTTGCTGTGGCTGTGGCGTGGGCTAGCAGCTATAGCTACGATTAGACCCCTAGCCTGGGAACCTCCACATGCTGCAGGTGCAGCCTTAAAAAGACAAAAAATAGCCGGTGCCTAGAAGATTCAGATCCCAACTCTGAGGTTGGTCTCTTGCCATCTCTGAACCTCAGTTTTTTTTCCTTTTTTCTCTCTCTTTCTTTCTTTTGCTGCAACCACAGGGTGTGGAAATTCCTAGGCCAGGGATCGAACCCTCGCCACAGCAGCAATCTGAGCCCCTGCAGTGACCATGCCAAATCCTTAACCTGTTGTGCCACAAGGGACATCCTCTGAACCTAAGTTTCTTTCCCTCATCCTTGGTGGCATTGCCCTCCATCTGGAACATTCTCTGAGGTGTAAAAATAGTGTGGAGTTTTCACTTTCTGTGTGCTTGCCAGAAAGCCACTGGACACCTGCTAGGGCGAAAGGTTTCCTCCCAAAGCCCCCAGGAGCTCATGAACAGGTGCCAGGGATGGTCCGGGGCCCTGGCACAAAATGAAGGCAGAGACCAGAGGCAGCTAGGCCCTGGAGAAGCAGCAGGAGAGGTTTCCGTTCATCACAGAAATGGCCCATTTGCAATGATCGGTTGCCCAGGTGTTAATAACGCTAATGGCATAGGAAGGGTAAACTCGGTCACTTGGCTGAACAGAAGAAATATGCAGAGAAGTGCTCGGGTTTCCATAAATCAGCCGTGTGCGGTGCTACGAGGGAGGCAGGACTTAAAATTCCGGTCAGGGGATGGGTATTCTCATAATCCGAGCTGGAGAGGTAATTTATTCTGTTTATATCTTTTTACTGCACGACAAGGCTTGGGAGCGGGAGCCCTCCACAGCCATTCTGCATTTTAAATATTAGTCCTAAGCACCGTGGGTCAGATCTTGTGCACGGGCTCTGTGGGGTGTTCTTTTCAGGGCAGGAGGACAGAGGTGGGGGGTGGGGGGAGCATGCGTGCCAGGGGCTGGAATACGTGGGGTTTCACCCTCCAGGGTTCGCCAGAATTACAGCCTAGAGGCAGCGAGAGAGGGGATGTCTGCCTTTACCCAGAGCTGGAGGGCACAGCCAGGGGCTGGTTAACCTCTTTACCTGCACAGCTCAGAGTATTTTTTTTCCCTCTCTCAGAGATCTTTTATTTTAAAATGATAATAAATACAGGCGATTGAGAGATAGAGGAGATGAACAGATACATTAATGCAGGAGGAAGGGGACGAGAAAGGGAGGGAGAGAGAAAGAAACAAGGGCAAAGCTGGAGAAGCCGGGAGTCCTCTGTCTTTTGACCTTGGCAATTTCCATGGTGCCCTTTGCGCTTCTGGCAGGTTTTATTTAACCCTGGAAGGGGTTTTAAACCAAATCAGGTGAGGTTGCTCCAGTAAGAATTAGCATTCATTGGAGTTCCCTTTCTGGCGCAGTGGTTAACGAATCTGACTAGGAACCATGAGGTTGCGGGTTTGATCTGCTACAGCTCCGATTAGACCCCTAGCCTGGGAACCTCCATATGCCATGGATGCGGCCCTGGAAAAGACAAAAAAAAAAAAAAAAAGAATTAGCATTCATTAGAGTCTTTCTTGAATCTCTTTTTATGGCAGCTAGAACTTGTTCATTTCATACATTCATTCATTCATTCATTCATGTAGTTGCTAGACACAGAATGAGGTCTCACCTGTGCCAGGCTCTGTCCTGGGTCCAGGGACAATGGGGGCTCGACAAGCAGAAGTTTTTTTTTTCTTTTTAGGGCCATTCTTGTGGGTTATGGAAATTCCCAGGCTAGGGGTCGAATTGGAGCTGAAGCTGATGGCCCAGCTGATGCAACTCAGGACCCAAGATGCAGCTCATGGCAACACCAGATCCTTAACCCACTGAGTGAGACCGGGGGTTCTAGTCACATTCGTAACCTGCTGAACCACAATGGGAACTCCAGCAAGCAGAATTTCTTGATTCAAATGTTGGCTGTGCTACTCCATGGCTGTGTAACCCCGGGGCAGCTCACTTTAATTCTTGGGCCTCAGTCTCCTCATTTATAAAATGGGGATAACAGAGCTTATCCTGAAGGGGCATTGTGAGGATCAGATTAGACTGAGGTGTGGTTGGGCACAGGTCTTGCAAGTTTGGGAGCTATCAGAAGCAATGACAAACATGAAGCATCTTGGGCACCGTGCCAGAGAACACTTCTAGCCATGGGCCCTGGGGGCCCAGGGATATATGTTTTTAGCAAGCATCCTCCTCTGATCACACTTGGAGAAAATGATTGTGGGCATCTAGGGACAAATGTCCCTTCCCAACTCTCTCCCTTCTCCACACAGTCTTCCTCAGGAAGTGCCTCCCTAACTAAGTGCGCTGAAGACCATGACTGTGACATTGGCAGGGTCACTGCCACAGGGTGGGGTGGAGGTGGGATTTCTCCTTCCAGAGGCCCTGGGCCCAGCAGGCACTTGGGGAGTTGAAATGAGCTCATGTGGGTGGAGGCAGATTTTAGCTGATTTTGACAATGATCTCCCTCTCTCCCCTTGTCATCCTTCCACGAAGGATGGGTGGGTGGGTGGGTGTGTGTGCACGCACCTTGTAGAGGATGGAGGCTAGGACTGAACCAAGACCTAGATTTCCTGAACTTTGGCCATGGTACCATTGCATCTCTCCAATGTGGACGAAATGGCATTGTGAGCCCATTTCACAGTGGAGCAAACCAGGGCTCATAGAAGTGATGCTGTGACCAGCCAGATAATGTCCCAGACCCCAAGGCCTTTGTTCTGTCCTGTCCCCATCCTACTCCTAGGAGACCTCTGCTCCCAACCCTACTTACTCACCGAAACTCAGAGGAAGAGCCTGTAAGGAATTAGCCTTGAGTCTTGATCATGACCCCAGAGATCACATCCCTTCTGGAATCTGGTTTCTGGAGCTACCCTCTGAGATCTCAACGGAGCCACCCCAGGGTTATTAAAGTATCTCCTGACACAAGCGTGGGGCTCTCCCACTCCTGGTTCTCCCGGACTCAAGTTGGGAGCAGGCCAAGGGCAGGTCTCCTCTCCGTGTCGATGTGGGTACCATCTTGACTCTCACAATGAAAAGGGAAAAAAGATCTGCAATGAAATGCCTCAGCTACTTTACTTGAGATTCGGGGTGATTCCCTTTTCTTTCCCTTTTGTCTATTTGAAATTTCTGGATTTCCCACAATGAGCAAGTAGCATTTGTCTGATAAAGTCAGAGGCTCTGGGAGTTCCCTGGGGACCTAGTGGTTAAGGATTCAGCATTGTCACTGCTGTGGCTCAGGTTCAATCCCTGGGTCAGGAACTTGTGCATGCAGAAGCAGCCAAAAAACAAAACAAACAAGACAAATGTCCTATAAGGAAAGAAAAGGAAAAACCATGCCACTCACACTATCCTTGTGATATCCACGTGAAAGAAGGGTGGATGTGTTGGGGGCATAGCCTGCGCCCCATTCTGTGGTGGTTCACTCCCTACCACCTCCCAGGTCCCTCTCCCTTTCCTGCTGCTGCTCCCCCCACCCTAAGCTGGGGAGGGGGGGGGAAGTCATCCAAAAGCATGTGCCTGTTCCATCTCTTTTTTGAAAGGGTGTGAAGGACTAGGAAGAGTGCCCTCCAATCCCCACTTTTAAAAGTAGGGAAACTGAGGCTGAGAGAGGGAGGGAGGGACTTGTTTTTGGGGAGTGGCCTCCGGTCCTTTAAATCTTACTGAGCGCTCCTTCTTCCGGGCAGGTTTACCTAACCACCCAGGCATGTACTGCATAAGAATTGCAGGGCAAACAAAGGTGCTTACCCCGGGGCTACTTCTGTCCTAAAATAGCCTTGCAGAAAACTAGCACCTGCCTACTAGCCTGTCTTTTGTTTGTTTGTTTGTTTTTGTTTTGGCCACCTAGAATTACATGCGAGCATGCATAATTAGGAGTGAAGCTAGAATTCTTCCCCGGGGGACAAACACCTTGGCATCCATTCATCCATCAATTATTCTGAAGGCCTACTATGTGCCCGGTGGGCTTGTGTTAGATTGGGGTGTTGCATAAGCACATGGAGATATTGTGCCAAGGGCAAAGTAGCTGTCAAAAAAAAAAAAAAAAAAAAAAAAAGGCAAGAAACTTCCTTTCCTGGGAATTGCCAAAAGAACCCCCCTGCTGGATGAGGAAAGGTTTTTGCACCTATTAAGTTTATGTTATGTCAGAAACAAGAACCAGCAAAAAGAATAGTTTCATTCACTCTGAGCGACTGAAGACAGGGTGGAAAAAAAAAAAGAAAAGAAAAGAAAAGAAAGAAAACCACACAGCATGGAGGGAAAAAAGAATTTTTTTATTAATTTTTCTTTTTAAAAAAGTTGATTTTTTTGTGGTTTTTTTTGTTTTTTATTTTTTTAGGTAAATCTCTTTCTGCCTCCCCTCCCTCATTCTGCCCACCCTCCTCTTAAAAATATAAAAATGTCCAGCCCCAGATAACTAGAGTACAATAAATAAACAGTAAACACAAAAACATACTTTATTTGTTTCTTCTTTATACAAAATAAGGAAACTAGAAGCGTTCAACTTCCAAAAAAGTATAATACTGTACATCCTGACCGCCCAGCTTCCAGGCCCCGGGCACGGAGGGTGGTCTGTGGGCCAGAGCCTAGATATCTTGGCGCCTAGCCCAGGGGGAGAGCAGGGTGGGCGAGTGTTTCCGTCTGGCCTGGACCCCCGGCTTCAAAATAAATGTTAGAGGAAGGAAAAGGTGGGGGTCTGGCCCTGGGCTGACAACGTCAGGACAGGCCCCCTTCCTAGAAAAGCTGACCTTGATCCTCGAGATTGGTCACCAGGGGGCGCCAACGCGCAGGTGGCTCTGTCTTCCTAGTGACACCCCCATCCAAGCGTGTTTCTCACTCTCTTCATCTCTCTCTCTCTCTCTGGCACTCTTTCCATCTTCTCTCTAACTCATTTTCTCCCCTTTCCTCTCTTTCCCTTCAATCGCTCTCATTTTATTTTATTTTAAAGACAGGAAAGCAGAGTGAGAAATAAGATTACAAAATGCCACTCGGATTGCAGAGCCGGGGGAGAATAAACCGCCTCCGTCCCTTAGCCTCAACCCTGTCTTGGTCCACAGAGGTGGTGGGTGGGTTGGGGGGTCGGAGGAAGGCTAGAGCGTGCTGGAAATCTCTTGACCCTCCGGAGTATTCACTTTGGTCCCAAGAAATTGCTCGCTCAAGAAACTGAGCGCTGGCAGCCGGGGTCCCGGAGAGCTCGTGGGGTGGATGGAGATGGGGGGGCGGTCCCCCTCCGCGACCAGCCGAGGTGCAGCTGCGGGTTGAGTGCGGACCCAAGAGTGAGCCCCCGAGGGCGCCCTGCGCCTCATCCGCGTCGGGCGTTTTGGTTTCGGGAGGCTGCGTCCGGGGTCGGGGGCCGGCCGGGCGAGGGCCCCCAGAGCGGGGCTCGGGGGTGTGGCCCGGCCGGGCGGCCTTACCACACGGCGGCCTCGTTGAGCTCGGGGTTGGGGTGCGACAGGGGTCCGCTGTAGCCGCCAGTGCCGCTCATGGGGAAGGGTGGGCTAGGGCCGCTGCTGAACACCTCGCCGGGCATGGGATGCAGCGCGCCCGGCAGGCCAGGCTCGGGGCTCGGCGTGTCCGGGTGCGAGATCATGTCGGTGAACCTGGGGTTATCGGCGGCGTGCGGGCCGGCGAGTGGCGGCTCCAGCGCGCCCAGCGGCGTCGAGCCGGGCCCCGAGGCGGCCAGGAAGCTCGAGTCGGCCGGGGACTGCGCCTGCGACGGCGGACCGTGGGCGAAGAAGTCGTAGTTGCCTCCCGGCGCGTAGTAGTCGCCCTGGTAGTCTGCGGGAGGGGACGGGGCAGGAGAGGGGAGAGGTGAGAGATGGCGAGGTCGCTCAGGGACTCAAGGGACCCGGGGTGGGGGGTGGCGGACCCGGGGAGACGGAGGCCAGAGACGTGCGGACGCGAATGGGGCCAGCGGGCAGGGACGTTAATGTGAGACAGCGCGACACTGACTCGAGGGCGGAGGGAGACTCGCGGACACCACGGCGGAGGGAGGCCGGGGCGGGGGGCGGACGACCAGATCTGGCGCTCTTTCGGGGGTACAGACAACGAGAGAGACCGAAAGGCGAGCCACTCAGGGACGAGGAGGGACACACAGCCCGAGAGACTTCAAAGACACAGGCTCCCTGACCCAGAGACGGAGAGGTGACAGCGGTGGCGGGGAGGCACAGAGACCGCGACGATTCCACTCCCGTGTCTTAGAGTTGGTGAGATACACAGAGACCGAGAGACACTCGGACTACCAGATAGGGAGAGATCGTCAGGGGACGGGGTGGAAGGAGAGCGGAGAGGGGGTACAGCAGGGATTCCCCCCCCCCCCCCGGGGCTCAGGGTGGCCGAACCCACGGCTGAGACGACCCGGGGAGATCCGCGGTCTGTTGAGGCATGGATAGTCTAGGACACGCAAAGAGAAAGAGATGAGACGGCTGTTCGGTTAGAGGCACAGGAAAAACGCGGCGAGAGACCCAGAATCCGGAAGGTCGGGAGAGACAGAGGCGCCCAGAGACCCGAGAGATGAGCCAGAGAGACGCGGGGACGGAGAGGCAGGGGAGAGGAGCAAGGCAGGGATGCAAGGGCGAACGGAGACCAGAGAGCGCGAAATGGTTGAGACTAGGCAGTGACCCCGCCGAAGAGAAGCGGGGACCGAGGGGCTGGCGAGTTGGGCCCCGGCTGCAGAAACCTGGGCGCGGAGGGCGCAAGGCGGCCTTGGCGCCCTCTCTGCCCTCTCCGCCCTGCCGACCTGGCGCGGTCCTTTGCCCCGCGTCCGACCTGGTGAATGTAGGGTTTCCGCTGCTTGCACCGGCCTCACCTGGCCTGCAGCAGAGAAAGCTGAGCCTCAGAGACTTGGGAGGGGCAGAATAGGGTTTGAGCACTCCCCGGCCACCTCTAGAGTTCCATACGCCCCGGTTTAAGAGCTCAACCCTCCAGGGCTCACGCCGGTATGGGTTTGCTAGGACCCAAGGATTTGGAGCTTTTAGGCCTTTTGATAATTGATCCCTTTTGATAATCTAATAGTAGTTATGGGTTCACTCTCCAGAAAAGTGCACGAATGCGAATTCTGTCCACAAATTCAGGAAGCACAGGGGCTCCAGATTAGACGCCTGCCCATTCTCAACAAACTGCTTCTCCATCAACCTTGTGACTTCCTCCTAGAACCCCCTTCTCTAAGTCCTTCGGAACAGCCTCTCTCCCGGCAAGTGGGCCCCTGAAGGATTCGGGTGTGGAACCCCAAGAAAGGAGCACCGTGGCGCCCACACCCCTGACAATAACCCGCTTTGTACGGCGGGAAAACCAGCGCGCCCCAAAGCCAGGGTCTTCTCTGCAAACCCACCGCCCCTGCTTGGTGTTGGGGTCTGTCACCAGGAGAGTTCTGGACGTCCCCTGCTGCCCGGCTTCCTTCTCCAAACCCTCCCTGACATTCATCCAAATGAAGGTGTCGGGATGCGGGCTTGGAGACGGTTTAGGCAACAGCTAAAACGGCCGCCAGTTACTTAAAAACAAAACAAAACAAAAAAACAAAAAAAAACCCCAAAACCAAAAACGCTCATTCCATTCTCCCCTTAAGTGAAGGAAAGGTTGGAAGCGGCGAATTTGGGGCCCCTAAGGGACGGCGATGTGGGACGGCCACGGCCCGTAGCGAGCCGGCTAGCCAGCAAGAGCCTCGGCCCCCGCGCGGAGCGCGCCGCCTCCGCCCATATGGCGGCCGGGCCGGAGGTAATTGGAACAAACGCCGTCTGAAAAGGGCACAAAAGCCGCAGCTGGGGCTTTGTCCGCGCTCCCACGGGGAGCCGCCGGCCCCGCCGCCCGGCCCCTTTCTCGTCCGCTGCCGGCCGCCGCCGCCGGATCTCCCAGCGAGGATTAGGCGGGGCTGCCTCGCTGGGGCTGGGGGGTCCCGTCCCCCCATTCCGGGGAAAGAGGGGCCTGCATGTCCCGGCCCCCACCCCATCCATCAGACATGTGGGTAGAGGAGGCAGCGGGATGGGTGGGGGCACACTGGTCCTGGGGGAAACCTTGGTTAATTACCCAGGCGGGGAAAATTTTCCGACTGGTACCGCCCCACCAACCTCTGCGCAGGGCAGAGATTTCGTGCAGGAGGCAAAGACAGGTGGACAGAGTAGGTGAGTGGAGACCCTAGGAGAGGTCCACCATCCAGAGCTGCTCTGGACGTCTGCAGCCCCCTAACCTGTGCCTGGCCATCTCAGTCTCCCCCCAAAGCACCTCAAAGCATTTCATCCACAATTTCCTGGAGCCTGGGCCAGACTGAAAATCTAAACTCCCAGGCCTGGGGATGTACCAAAGCTGGTTGTAGGGTTCTCTTATTTTTCCTTTCTGGGTCTGCTTTTCTAAGAGAAGCTGCCTCTTCCCCAACTAGGTTCCTCACCCCTGTTCCCCTCTCCCAGGCCGTGTGGCACTGACCCGTTTGGAGCACAGAGCCCTCTCAGAGAGGGCTCCCCAAATTCAGAGGCTCAAGAATAGAAGGGAAAGGTGCCTTCCTTGAGCCCACAAGTCTGGATTGTGCAGGACGTGGAGTCACTGTAGCAGTGCCCCAGAACAACTACAACTCAAAACAAACAAACAAACCCGAGGTGGAGGAGTCTGGAGAGGCAGCTGAGTAACATTGAGATTAACAGGGTGGGGAGAAGGGATGAGAGAGGAGAGAGGGAGGAAGGGAAGGGGTGACCACGCGGAGAGTTCACCCAGGCTTGAGCCTCATAACACCAACCGTGGAATTCCTCCCTGCAAAGTGGGCTCCTGGCCCCCTGCAGCCCCAAAGCCAAAGAGTGGATAACTGGGTTGGCTCAATCCTTGCCACCTCAGCCCTGATGAACCCTCTGTGCTTGGAGCTGGAGGGTGGGCAGGAGTTCTAGTCAAGAGCAACTGCCGGCATCAATGGGGCTAACAGGGCCAGATGCAGAACAGGAGATGCTGACTAAAAGATAACAAGGGGTAACCCCAGATAAATCCTGACCCCTCCATCTGGACTTCTGGTGCTGCTCTCCAGTGCCTGCTTTCCTGCCGGTGCCAGATAAGCCAGGCTGTGGGCAAGGGCAGCAGAAGGCTGGGTGTCAGGTTGGGACGGGATGCATGGGAGTGCCTGACTTGGCAGTGATGCCTGAGTGTCATCATATCTGTCAGTGTATCTAGAGGGTGGGGTATACCTCTGCTGGCTGTGTGTGATTGTGTGTCTAGATGTGTGTCCTCATGGACTCTGAACTCACCCATGCTGTGTCCTGCATGGGTGAGTGTGTCACTGCTGGTCTCCTGTTTAACTGTGGGTACCACTGTATGTGGGTGAGTGAACCCATGTGTCTGATTTTATGTCCAGGAGGTATCTGTGGTTGGTGCGCCTGTGCTGGTGCGCGTTTGTTAAGGTGTGTTCATAATCGTGCACGTCCTGCGCGGGTAGAAGGGAGGGAGGGGTCCCAGGGCAGCCGAGATCCAGGCATCCGGCCCTGCGACCTCAAGGAATATAAACCTAGCTGTAGCACTCCGCGTCCAAGGTGGGGGGGTGCTTACCTCCGTAGTAGGTGTACGGAGTGGACCCCAACATCTCAGACTCGTCCAAGCGGCCGCCCAGCGGACGCATGCGCCTCGGACTCCGGAAGAAGGCGTGTCTCCGGGCGCCCAGTGCGCTCAGCTGTTTCATCCGGCGTTCTTTGGACCTTCGGTTCTGGAACCACACCTGGGACAGAGGAGGGGGCTGTGAGCTCTTCTCCGGGTGCCCTTCTTTCCCTGCCTGGACCGCCCCCGCTGGGTCCTAGCGCCTCCTTCGCACGAAGACTGCCCTGAGCCGGGGGCCGGGTGGGATTAGGCCAGAAGGGGTGGAGAGGGGCCTCGGCGAACCAGCCAAGGGTGAAGGATTTCGCGGACCCGTGGGGGCGACTCATAAAGACTTGGGCTTCCTGGTTCTTGGCCCGTCCTCGGCCTGACGACTTTATAAAGGCCTCCCGCCTGGCACGGCTCTGATCTCGCTCCCCTCGACTCCCCAGCCGGGCTCCGGCTGTCTGTCTGCCCGAGCATCCGCGCGGGGAGGGAGCACGTGAACTGTCCGTCGCTTCTTTCTCTGCTCAAAGGATGGGAGGAAGGGAAATGTCCTGTACTCCAGAGAGGCTTAAAACCCTCCTTGAAAGGGGCGGGGGTGGGATTCAAAGAGGTGGAGTGACCCGCCCCGGGTGACACCGCCAGGAAGACAGCAGGGCTAGGCTCAGTCTTTTGCCTAGGAGTTCGAGCAGCTGGCCCCGCCTCGGGCGCACCGTCTGCCCCTAGACCCGAACTCGGCGCGCTCTTAGCCAAGGAGGCTGGGTGGGAGGCGCCTCCGAGCTTCCCCGCTCGCGGACGCATTGGGGCTGGGGAGAGGTGACCCGGTGTCGGCCGCACCGCACCCGGCCCTCACCGCACCTGGATGACGCGCATGTTGAGGCCAGTCTCCTGAGCCAGCTGCTCGCGGATGTGGCGCGTGGGCTTGGGCGTGGCGGCGAAGGCGGCCTTGAGCGTCTCCAGCTGCTTGGCTTTGATGGTGGTGCGCGGGCCGCGCCGCTTCGTGCCCGAATTCTGCTCCTCGTTCTCGTTGTTGGCCGTCTCCTTGTCCGACGACGTCGAGTTGTCCGTCTCCTTGGGGTCGTCCTGGAGTGGGTCCTGGAGGTCCGGGGACAAACTGCGGTCCGTACAGGATGACACTGCGAGGGGGGGGCGGGCGGAGCGGGAAGGGGACAGGGCGTCAGCGGAGGCCTGGAGACCTCTCCAATCGGGTAGCCGGGTCCTGCCGGCCCAGGCCACCACCAACCGCGCGGGGCTTCCTCCCAAACGCTGCAACGGCCCCTCCCCCCAGGGGCCCGGCTCCCGCCCACTCCCTCCAGGCGGGGCTGGGCCTTTGGAGGGGCCCTTCTCAAGCTTCTCACCACTTTTCAGCTATTGCTTGGGAAAGGGGGCGGCGGGGGGTGGGAAGAATCTCTGGAGGGCCCGGCCTCCTAGGAGAGGGGATGGGAAGAGGGTACAGTGCCCTCTGGGCCTGGGATCTTCCTCTCCCTCCGCTCCTTCCTCCAGACCCCAATTAGCGGCTTCCCAGTGCAGCTAAAAATTACCAGGAGCTGAGAAGACTAAGAAAGGGGCAACTGTGCGATTCCAAGTGGGCAGAGGAGGGCAAATTTGAAAAGGCTCTTGGACTGGAGGAGGACAGTGTGGGCATCCTGAAAGGCTGGCTCCGAACCCTGACTGTCTTCCCTAGCCCCTCGGTGGGCCTTCACCCACCCTGAGGGAGCGGAGAGCTCTGAGCCGGGACCACAAGCACTCCTGGGGCAAAGTAGGGCTAGACTGAACAGGAGGGTGCCTGACCCGGCTGGGGCAGGGCGGGGCCTCCTACCTGAGTTGAGGCTGCCCTCCTTGAGGCTGGATGAGCTCAGGTAGTCGTCCTTGCACACAAACTTGTTCTCGTCGATGACATAGAGCTCCTCGCCCGTGGACAGCTGCTTGTTGCAGACCATGCAGGTGAAGCAGTTGAGGTGGAAGACTTTGCTTCGGGCCTTGCGCACCAGGTCGCTGGGTGAGATGCCCTGCGCGCAGCCTGCACACTTAGTGCCAAAGCGCCTGCGGACGCAACAGAGCCTGTCACCCCGGCCAGTGCACTGTCCCATCCTCTCGAACTCCTGACCTCTTCCCGCCCTGCCCAGTCTTAGCTTCGGAGAAGCCTCCATGTCCACCTCTGTCAAATGAGATTCCAATCCTCTCCTCCCAGAGTGTAAGATGTTCGACAAATACCCAGAGCTGTTCCCTGGCCTGGGGACTGTCATGTCTCGGTCAGGTGTATTTGCACTCTGCCGGCTTCCAGCAATGGGTGCAGCCTTCAGCCAAGCAGAGGGCTCAGATCACCCCAAGTTGCACCTCTCCCCCACCCCATATCCCTACCAGATCTTGCCTGGGCTGCTCCAGACAAACTCCACGCTTGGGGCGGTGAAGTATTTTTAAGCCAGGCAGGCTGGGTTTGGACCACTTCTCCACTTTGCCTCCTTGATCTTTTACTGGGGTCAGGTCGGGCCAATCAGCCAGGCTGGCAGGTGGTAGCCATGGGCAGAAGAGCTGAACGGGAAGGAGGGAACCTTCCACTGATTCCCGGCACCACCAGCACCGGAGACTTTCCAGTCTCACTGGAGCGAGTCAGGAGCCTATGGGTTCTGGAGGGCAGGGACTGAGTCTCCAGCTTCCCAGATCTCAGGCCCAAGCAGGCCTTGGGAGAATGTGACCTGAAGATCATCCTAAACCTGCATGGCCAGAACATTGGGGTCTCTCCAATGCCCCTTCTCCTGTGTTCCTCGTCTAAACCCTTTTCTTTCTTCCCTGAGTGCTGGCAGAAGGTGGCCTCCCCAAAATGGATGGTGCAGATCCACACTGGGAGGGATGAGGTGCAGGTAGAGGTGGAGGGTGAGGGCCCACATCCAGGACTTTGGGACCCCACATCTACTCACACCCATGTCTCTAAACTGGGAGAATTTGGGTGACATTGATGTAGTGAGGGCATTAGAAGCCATAAGTCACTTTTGGCCTTATCCGGCAGTGTAATTGGCCATATGCACCTTATCAAAAATCATTAGGTGCTTTGCAAGCACGACCACATTAGGGGCCTGGGGCCTCTGGGGCTGGGGAGTTTACATGGCTGGGGAGTTTACATGACGTTTTCCTCCTATTCAGATTCCCCAGTGCCTACCTGTGAGGCCAGGAGCGGCCTTTCTCCATGGTGTTAATCACGCCCCCCTTTCCTCGGCACCCAGAATTCGCACTCACAAAGCCGGCTCTGGGCGCCCCAGGGAAGCAGGCAGGGCTGAGCTGCCCCAAAGCCCACAGCCTTCCAGGCCAACCCCCAGCATTTCTTAGCTGGGGAAACTGAGGCCCAGAGATGCAATCTGCTCTGACCTGCCTGAGGGTCCCTGTGGGCAGCAAGGGGAGGTGACACAACCCAGACTGGACCGGGGAGGTCCAATTCCAGTTTTGATTTCCATTTGTACTTTCAACAGGGGAGAAAAGGTTTAAAGAGATGGGGCACAGGGGAGCAGAAGATCCCCTCCCCATCACCAGAGGAGACCCCTTTCATGCTGAGCTTTCCATGGAGCTGGGAAGTTTCTGTTTGTCCAGGAGGGTTCTGGGGTCCTCGCCTGCCAGGGGGCCAGCCTCTGGACTCTCATACTCTGTCTGGTAGGAGAAGCCCCCAGCTGTCCCTAACTTTGCAAAAACCCTTCCTCTCTCAGAATCAGGCTGGAAGCTTCCACCCTGGGGTGTCCTCGGCTCTACAGCTGGGCAGCAAGTTTGTCAGGCTTCCTCCCCCTGCCCCACCACTGCTCCAAACCTGCCTGGAAAAGCCAGAGAGAAGCAGCCAAGTAGCGTTCTCACTCCGCCTGGAAGCAAGTCTTTCCTGTACTGAGGACAGGAGGAGAGCAGTGGGCTCCCCGGCTCCCCATTGAAGCTGGCAAAGCTGAGGAGCCTGGGACGGGTTTCGTGGTCTCGCCTTCCCCGGCGCCCAACGGAGCGCGCGCGCGGGCAGCAGGGCGGCGCGGCCTCTTACCTGAAGAAGTCATTTTTGCAGTAGAGCTTGCCCTCGCGCGAGAAGCACTTCTCCGAGAGGTTGGTCTTACACTCGCAGCACTGAACGCATTTGATGTGCCACGCGCGGTCCAGTACGTTCAGCAGAAAGCGGTCGAGGATGGGCCGCTCGCAACCGGCACAGTGCACCATCATAGCCCCGCACCCCGGCGGCTCGGGCCGCCTTGCCCTCCCTTTGGGCCCCCGGCCCTCGGGCCCCCCCGGCCCGCCGCTGCTCTCCGCCTCTTCTCTCGGCTGCCGCCGGGCGAGTCCGGTCCGAACCAAGACTCAGCCGGTCAAGTCCTTGGATGGTCGCTGGCCTGGCGCTGTGCTGCCCGGAGTAGGGTGGAGAGAGGTGGCGTTCACGGCTTCATGCCCCGGGCCGCGCGCCCCAGTGTATCTTGGGTGGCTGCTGGCCTCGGCGCTGCCGAGCGGCTTTCCCCGGTGGCGGAGGCGCCGGCACTTTCCCCCACTTTCAAGCAGTCCCGATCCTCATCTTTGTCTGGCCGCCGCCTAATTCGCGCATCCTTATTCAGATTTGGTGACGTGGCGCAGCACGTAGGGGGCCCGGTGGCCAATGGGCGCGCGGTGGCCATGGCAACCTCTTAAATTTATAGCATATCTAAATTGGCTACAGCGTTGCGGTCCGGACAGAGCAAAAAAAACAAGGCATCAGTATTGTTGAGTATTAGCTTGTACCTGGTTCGGAGACTAAGTAAGTATTTACCTTCCAGTTTGGGGCTGGGGGCTGGGGGCTGCGCGATCTGAAAACTGGATCTCTCTTCCCTTCCCTCACAAATATTGGAGGGCCCAAGTTCCCAGGCCTAGTGGAAGGGGAGGGACTCGTATCCCCTTTTCCATCCTCGGAACTTGCAGAAGTTGCCCGTGGCCGGCATCGTGCCGTGCCGTCTGCCTCCTTTCCAGCCCAGCCTGCTGTTTTTGACTCTCTTATCCGAGCACCCTTTGGCTCTGCGCCCTGGAGCTGTGACAGTGAGGTTCTGGGGGCTCCCCTGAGTTGGCCCGGCGTCTTTTGTCATACGTTAGGCTGGGGCCCAGCCGGGCCTTTCTTATGAAGAGAGAGAGAGCGCAAGAAAGCACCCCCCCCAACCCCGCCCCGCGATGCCTGGGTATCTCGGGTGTTTCTCCTTGCGAAGGCCCAGGCTCAGGCTGAGGGTTTGTCCTCTGGCTGGGTCCGAGATCACTGGAGTTTCAGGCCAGAACTCGATGGCCTTGGGGGCTCCGGGAAGATGTGGGGAGGGGGAGATCCAGGGCGCACGAATCTTCCCGAAACCAACTAAGAAGTGACGTTCACCATGTCTCTGCCTTCCTCGACCGCACTTTCTAGATCCTGGGTCAGCCAGTCGGCGGCTGCGGTGAGTAGGTGGTGAGGCCAAGGAGGGATGCTGGAGTTGGTGTGGGCGCTGTTTGCTAGGGCCAGGCTTCTGAGTTGTGTGTGCAAGTTTGATCCTTCATAGGAGGCAGGAAGAGCCCTTTCTCAGGCTCTGAGGGTGTGGGGGATGTCCCAGGGCTGTGTAGGGGGGAGTATGAATCTGGTGGGGAAAGGAGAGGGCCATCTCAAGGGGCCAACCCGGCAACTCTGACCCGGGTGCTCTAAGTTAGGGAGGTGGGTGGGCAAGGTGGGGTTTTTTCCTTCCTGCTCTAGGAAAGAGGGCTGATGGGGTTTGTAGGTCATGGGCCCAAGGGCTGGGAGGCAGAGGAGTGTGTGTGTGTGTGTTCGCCAAGACTTGGTGGTGTGTGTGTATTTGGGTGCATCTGCTGGTTTGTTAGTATATACCTGCTGTTGGAGAATCATGTTGTTGCCTCTGTTTACAGTTACTCAGGTATTAATCATATGTATACATTTTGGCATGTGTATTTTTTGTGTGTTTATATCTGTGGATAATTCTACTAATGTTTGTGCACATTAGTCCATGTGCTCCCATTTTTATTGATCAGTGTGTATTTGTGTTTACGTACTTGCAGCCACACGATTGTGATAGGGTTTACTTGCGGGAGTGTGCAGGTAAGATTATTTGTATAGGTGTGTGCTCACACTGATGTGAAAGTGGACTTTAAAAAAATCTGAATTGTGTGTTTGCGTGCAAGTGAGTGTATGTGTATGTAACTGAGCTGGGCTGGGTGTGTTTGTGAGTGTGGCATTTTGTGGAACCATGTTTGTAGGGCAGTTTTGCTGTGTGTGTGTGTATGTCTGCAAGTGTATTTCTATGAATTGCAGTATTTTTTGTTTATGTGACTCCTATAGTTTTCTTGGGGGCGGGAGGAGGGGTATGATTGTGTGTGTACTTCTGGCAGTGCTTGCCTTTGTGGACTTGAAGGGAGGCAGGATTTGTGGATGCCGTTATTGGGGCAGTTGGTGGAACCACTGAGATGCTTGTTTCTCTTCCCCCCTCCCCCCAGTTCTTGTCCTCATAGTCCTCGGTCTCTACAGGAAGTGATTGTGCTGTGGACAGAGAGTTGACAGGTGCTGGTCACTGGGTGGTGCATTGACCCACAAGCTGGGCTTCTGAGAAGGAGTCCCCAAACTGGGCAGCTTCCACTATTACTTCTTCCTCCAGCTTGCCGAGCAAGGGACCTATGTCTACACTGCTTAGAGATGTGGCTGGTTGGAGCCAGGTTCAGCCAGGAGCAAGCAGGCTGGATCTCCTGGCCAGGAGAGCTCCAGGAGCCCCAAGTGAAATCGTAGCTTCTGGCAGCACCTGGTTTCGGAGCATGAAGGGTCCTTGCGCTCCAGCAGGACAGGGACAGAACAAAACAAGGACTCACTTTTTTTCCTCCTCCTTGCTGAGAGGAACGAGACATCCAGGCTCCAGGTGGAGGTGAATTGCACTGACTACTTGGTCTTTGTCTCACTGGGGTTTTTCTCTCTCTCCTGAGCTCCCTCCATACAGTTTCCTTTCTGTCTGTTTCTTCCGTTTAGCCTCTGTTCTCTTTCTGTTTCCCTTTCCTTCTGTTTCCCCATCACTTTCTTTCTTGATTTCTCTCTCTGTTTTTATTTCCCTGCCTCTGCCTCTCTGCTGGGCATCCAAATCCAGCATCTGGCTTAAAGCTGTGAAGAAGGCTTCTCCTAGTGCACCCTGCAGATTTTCGGGTGCATGTGGAACTCCCATACAGTCATTAAAACCCCCCATCTAGATGAATGTCTTCTTCCCTGCTCTGGAATAGGTGCACTGGGCTCGCCCTCCCCTCCCCACAATAGGTACCTCAAGAGCCAGTTCTGCTGTGTCTTTCCAGCCTCAGTTCTGCCCACTGTGTTGGCTGTTGGATGCCTGTGTTCCAGGCTCCATCTAGGACATATCCACCACCCTCACCTCCTGGATGTGCTTAAATGGCAACACGCAGCCTGGCCCCAGTGGCTGCCATGCCAGGCCAGGGAGGTGGAGGAACATGGGCAGAGTCTCAGAACGCAGCCCTAGGTCCCCCCAGAGCCTGGATGTGGTGAGTCACCCGAAGCTGGCTGCCCAGTGGCAGGAGATGAAGGCTCCACTTCCAGAAGCCCTGGCCTGGCCTTCTGCCTCTTGTAGCTGAGTTTACCCATCCTGTCCAGGTCACAGCCCCTTGGAATCACCCTGGGAGCCTCAGCACAGCCCACCCTCAATCCAGAACCCCCTCACTCCAGCTCAGCCTCAGGGATCATGCTTGGCCTTCACCAGCCCTCCACCTTCCAGGGCACACAGTCTCCGAAGGGGAAAAAACAAAAACAAAAAACAAAAAAACAAAAAACACGCCAGCCGACCAACCATTAGACGAATTATCCCGCCCTAACAGCGCTAACAGATGGCGACCAGGCAGCGAAATCCCCTCCTATATGTAACTAATAAACCGCTTGTGTCTTAACAGGGTAATGCATGGAGACGCAATGTCACTTATACAAGATGTTGATGGAATTTACCATATAAAAATCTTCCTCCTAGAGTAAAGAGTATCAACATTACAACTCGACAGACGGCGGCGGGATAAGTAAAACAGACAAAAGACAAACAAGATAATAATCTGTTTCCAATCACTTAAGCCCTGTAGAGTTAGTAATATGCGGTTTGCATATTCCCCCTTGAGTTCGGTAATTAATTACCGGCGAGGAGGCATGCACCCGCCCGGGGTGGGAGTTTCGAGGCGCCCTGAGCTGGGGATAGAAAGGCGCCTTTTCTGACTTCTCCAGCCCCGGGACATGGTGGCAGCGGCCAGAATGGGGACTCTTCCGGGCTTTTGGAGTTGACCTTCCCGCAGCTTGTAGAGTGCCACCCAGCTCCACCGGAAACTCTCCAGCCTAGGGGGATTCTGCAGCCAAGCAGAAACGGGGGCTTTTCGGGCCGCCAGATCTCCCTCTTCTTCCCTTTGAAGGCATCCCTGCCCACCCCCCCTGAATGGACAGGAGTGGTCTGCTTTCTTGGGGAAATCCGCGGGCTGGGGGAATGCGGGAGGCGCGCCCTTCGTCCTCTTATCCTCGTTGTCTCTTGGGCGTCTCAGCTTGTCCTCTCTCCACTTCCATCATTACCGCCCCCACCCAACACGCACACTCCCCCCCCCCCCACACACACCCGGAGCCAGCGCGGCTTTAACATTAAACAAACGCAGCGAGCGCCTCCGAGCTGCGCTCTCGGCCGGGTCTGCGCGGCGGCGGCGTTACAAATTGTAAATTTAAATTGCTCGCCGGATTCATTACCTCCCCTCTTTGATTTCAGCCAGCCGTGAAAAATTATACTGGTGTACCACTGAGAAACTGTTTTGCCGCAAAGAGCCCGCGCCTAATCACTGGCTTTCTCCCTCCGACAAAAGTGTAATTATTTTGTTTGGGGTGTAAATATAGGCCGCGCTGCGCACACACACTCAGCGTCCCGCCGCGCCGCCGCGCACTGCCCGCCGCCGCTAGGAATCGGCCCCCGAGTAGGAACGGGCGTAGAAGCTGGGCCCTGCCTCCCGGAGGCCAGAGAAGAACCGCTGGTTTGACGCTGGGGCTAGACCCAGGTTGTCGAGCCGACAGGTCCAGACCCCAGTCCCTGCCCTCGGGAGTTCGCGTTACCCTGATGATCCGGATCGTGTGCACCCTGGCTGTCCTGGGTGTATGTCCGCCGGGGACGATGCGTGGGTCAAGGCGCGGACTCAGGGCTAGCCACCCCGGTAGGGATGCTGAAGGGGTGGTGGGGAATGGGAGTAGGGTGGGGGTGGATAAGCGTTCTGGGATCCCTGTCGGGGCGGCCGGCTTGGGCAGCTCCGAGTCCAGGCTGGGAGGGTGTTCAGGCCTAGGCATACCCAAGAGGGCAGGGCATAGTCTGAACCCTGTAAGGCAGGGGCGGCATAACCGGTGTGCCCCCTCGCGCTCTGCCGTGGACGGCTTGGTTTCCAGAACATCTCTGCGGGGCGCAGGGCCTTTCTGTCAGTTGAATCGCGCACGGCTTAATTAACGGTCTCGTTAACTGGGCAGGCCCGACCTGGAACGTTTAATCAAAAAAGCAGGGAGTCCTTCCTCTCCCTCTCTCCCTCCCTTCCTTCCTTATTTCTTTCATCTATTTGTCCATCTATCAACAACGGCAAAGCTTGTCCCTTCCCTAAGCATCCTCTCCCAGTGCTCTGGAGCGGGGCTCGGAGTCCTCAGTCCAATATTTGGGGCAGGATTTTAAGGGACTTGTGGGATCTGAGCCAGGGCAGGAGTTGGGCAACACTGTTAAGTCCAGTGGATTTGAGATAAACACTGGGGCCAGAAGGCTGTGGTCAGCTTGATGAGGGTGATAGAAGTCTGCTGAGGAGCCTACGAGCCACCAGCGCTGGCCGGGCATCTCTGGGAGGGAGCAGATTGGAGGGCAGTGGCTGATCACGCTGGGCTGTTTGAGGGAATCCAGCCCCAAATGAACGCGGGGCGCGTGTGAGCGCTGGCCAGATTAGAGACCCCGCTGGTTGGGGCCAGGGTAGGGTGGAGCATGAAGTCCCCTTTCTCCTTCCTACAAGCTCCCCTCCTGAAATGCATCACTCAGAGGCTCCGCTATCAGGCTGCCCTGCCAGCTCCTGCAGGTTATAGCAAGCTCTTCAGTGCTGCAACCCCAGGCCCAAACCAGGCATCAGTTGCAGAGAGGAGCTGATCCCTGGGGATGGTTAGAGAGGGGCCTGGGGAGGACATAAAGAAAGGTGGAAGCCAGTCCTCCAACTTGTGAAGGAAATGCTGATGCCTTGTTCAGAGAGGGAAAACCCCATACTTAGTGCAGAGCTGGGGGCTGCCCCACCAACTGCTCAGTGAGATGAAGCGCAGATCCCAGGTGGCCAGGCTATTCTAGGGTTTGAGCCGAGAGCCGCTGGCACCCTCCTCATTCTCAGTGTAGCCTGGAGCCTGGACCCGGCGCTTTCATGTCTGGGAGCAGGCTGTGCTGAGGATAGGGACTCTGGTCATGGTCCCTGGTCCCTCTACCCCCACTGAGGTATCTGACGATGGAGAACATCTGCAGGGCTTGGGGAGTGGTTTCTAAGAAGATGCTTGCTACCCGGCTCCATTTCTGGAGCCCAAATGGGGAGCGCTAACCTCCAAATTAAGGCTTCTGAGGACTTTCTAATGATCCTCCCTCAAACTAGCTAGTCTGAGTTTGAGTCTGTATCTTGCTTCCTCTTTCTTTTATCTTGGTCTTTTTTGTGGTCTCAATAGCATTTCTCTCTCTCGTTCTCTCTCTCTCTCTCTCTCCCCCCATCTCTCCTCCTCCTTCTCCTCCCCTTTCTCTCCCACCTCTTCTCTCCGCCCCTTTCTATCCCACCTCCTTTTTGTTAGCCTAATATGGGTTCCTTTAGAATTCGCCTGACTTTGGCAGCCCGTGCTGTGTGTGTGTGTGTGTGTGTGTGTGTGTTTGCATGCGCGCGCGCGTGTGTATTTCTAGGCTGCTAATGATTGTGTGTTGATAGAGTAATGCAGTGGCCTCATTAGCCTTTGTTTAGAAGGTGTTAAAAGGGAAATCTGCATCGGAAAGCCGCGGTTTACACCGCAGCCTGGCTGAACAACGCCCCGGAGCCGGCTGGGAGGTGGGGGGGCCCGCCCGCCGCCGCGGACCCCGGGAGGGGGGAGGGGCCCAGGGAAGGCGACCCCCAGCACCTCCTCCCAAGGCGAGTTTGTTTACCCCGCTGCGCGCCCCTCTGCTCCGCAGGGACCACAGCGGGGATCTCGCTTTCTCTGAAACTCTTTTGAGCTGCCCAACAGTGCGAGGTGGCCTTTCTCCTCCAGATTTCTTGGGGGAAGAGGAGGGGAAGGGCAGAATGCTGCTTCGAAAAAAAAAAAAAAATCCGGGATTTTTTTTTTTTTTTTTTTTTTTTTTCTGAGAGGGGGTGGTGAGAGGTCTTATTTTGGAGGAGACGACCATTCAGTTCGCCGCGGCTCAGCTGGGCTCCGGGTCTTTGGCTGGTTGGTTTTTGGTGATATCCTCACACCCTGGACCCAGGTGTGGGGACCCTAAGCTCTCGAAGGTCTGCAAGAGTCCTCGTTCTTTCCTGCCAACAAATTCGCAGACGACCAGAGGAAGAGTCTTCCTTGCACGGTTGGTTAGGCTCATTCCTAAACTTCCCCAGGCTACCCCTTTCCAGGACTCCACTTGGGGAATGAATTGGAGAGGAAAAAACAAAAACAAACAAAAAACATCGAAGCTTGTTTGACTTTTCTGAAGCTTGGTGGAAGCGCACAAATTTATCGACCCTGGGCTAGTGTGGTGTGTGTGTGTGTGTGTGTGTGTGTGTGTGTGTGTATGTGTGCATATAGGATTTGGAGAATGACCCTCATAAGCCGGCATTTCCCACTCCCTCGGGGGAGCAAGGTTTCAGGCAGAGGAGAATGTGAGAAGAAATTCTTTTTATCCTGGATCCTACGAAAGGACCCAGAAAGAAAATATTTTGAGCAGCCTCTCTGGGTGAAGCTTGTCGAACTCAGAGAAAGACGCTTTTCCAGGCAAGAGGGAGAAAAAAATGCTGCAGAATTCCAGCGCTGGGATGTATAGTCTCTGATCATAACGTGATTCATTGCTTTTTGCCGGGCCTCGGTTGCATTGGAAACAACACTTTCTCATCTTTCTGGCTTCCCTCTCTGAGTTTTGGTTTTCTATTCCTTGGATTTGATGCGGGTCTTGGGGCAAAGCTCAGCTGGTCTGGGTGTCCTTGCTTGTCAACAGCCCTGTATGCGTTCGGGCAAAGCATTAGACGTCGCTTCCTCCCCACTCCCCTTTGATCGAAGGCTAGCGTAGGTGTTGTCTGGGAACAGATCGTGAGCCGCTAGCGCCTGGGGCAGTGACTGTAAAACGAATTCCAAACCCAGTCTGAACTCGCCACGGCGACTTCCCCGGCCCCCAACACCATGCAGACAGAAGCGAGGTTATGTGTGTCACCAAGTTAAAAATCGCCCGCCGTGATGCGTTGGGGTGGGATTAGGGCCGAATTCGGACTATGCGGGGAGAGGATGGAAAAACCTCTACCTGCCCACTCTGGTCTCTCTCTTTCTTTCCCGAGCAGGTTTTGCGGAGAAGGCAGAGGGTGCGCCCCCAGTCGCTGCCTGGCTGTGCGCGGGCGCCGGAGTTTGGACCGAGACAAAGACGGGAGCTGTCCGCGGTGCTGACCCTGCCGCGCCGCCACAGGGGCAAACGGGCTCCTGTAACCTGCCCTCTCCTTCTGTACGCCCTCGTTCTATTTCTCCTTCACTCTGAGATTCTTGCCCTCTCCTAAATTTATTTCCCCCTTTGTCCTTTCTTGGAACTCTCGTCCTGTACACAGGTATATGTATATCAAAAAACAAAGCAATTGATTAAAAACAGTGTCTTCTCCTTTCTTCTTAAATCAATGATTCGAGAAAGGTTTCTTTTAAATGTACTGTAAAACAGATACAACAGTTCTCCTTACCCTCAAAGAAGTGGAAATTTATGCTTAAAACAATAGAACTAAGCATAAACGAATGCCATGAATCTGTCCTTTAATTTATCCTGAAGAAGAGGCAAGGGATTTAGAAATTTTAATTCCAGGAATATCATATCTTTGGCATCTTAACTTCTTAGGTGGGAAACTCTAAGAGCTGGGAGGATTGGTGGTCAAATACGAAGGTGAACAGGCTGAGGAGCTTGCCTACCAGTTGATAGGTGGCTTATGAATGTGAAAGCAATGGATGTTAAGTTGCCTTAACTCTTTCAGGCAGAGGTGAGATTTGCAAGGATAACAATCTTCTGGATTATTAACAGGGAAATGATTCCTTTTGAAAGCTTGGGTATGAAAGGGTTAATTTTGTGCCTCATTTTCTAAATGTGCATGGTGTTATCTGGATGCCTGGCATGGTGTATAACCAAGCATTGGTTCTTCTGCTCAAATTTGTATGCAGCATTTGTCTAAAGAAGTTTGTACAGGGGATAAAAAAAAATCACATACTCCCTCCCAGGGTGTGTGTGTGGGGGTACCCCTATTTTAGTGCACACAGATGTGTACACAATCCCTCTGGCTTCTCATAGATGTACTGCCTCCCATAGAGCCCAGATGCCCTGAGGCCACCTCTTCATTTGGTCTCCTCAGCAACCCCCAAGTCTCCCCACCACAGGGGTGTCAGCTAAACCCGGTCGTTAGCATCACCAATACAAATAGAGAGGGGTCCTTATGAATTTAATAGAATAGATTCACTGTGGCTCCCACCTGGGCATTCTAGACTAATTTGTCTATAAAGGTTGAGAAATTAGAATTCTCCAACCAGAGAGATTTGTAATGAGAGGTTGTGTTTTGGGGTTAGGGTAACAGCACCCCAGTTCTTCCAGATGCTGACTGTTATCTTCTCACCAAAACACACAGAGATCTTCACTAAGGCCAAAGCAGTCATATCTTTGGATCATGTACCTTTCAACCTCCTGGAATGCAGAACTTCATTGTGCCAGAAGAGAAACCCTGACCTTGGGTGGGTGGAGGAGAGAAAAAAAAAAAAAACCATTTATTGAATGACCATTATGTACATTTGATTCCTTGATCTTATTGCAACTCTGAAAAGTAGTAGATATTTATCATGACTTCACTTTACAGATGAGGCAATTGGAGGCTCAGAGATGCTCATTAAGTTCTTTAAAAACACAGTGAAGTGCTGCGATTTTAACCCAGGTCTCATTGGTTATGGAGCCTCTGCTTACTCTAACGCCCCATGTTTTCTGGGTCACACTGATGGTTATACAGGGGATATTCCAGTGGCTACATTGCTACATTTCTTTAGTACAATCCCTTTAGATTCCCAGGCTTTTATAGCCTGTGGTCTGGATTTGGAAGTTGGTTTATGTCCTAATTCTGAAAGCAAGAAATTAGAATGTAGAGGAAAGAGGACTATCCCTTCATATGGGTTGGGTGTGCATTTTACAAAATAGCATTTGTGGAGTTCCCATCGTAGCACGGCGGAAATGAATCTGACTAGGAACTATAAAGTTTCGGGTTCAACCCCTGGCCTTGCTCAGTGGGTTAAGGATCCAGTGTTGCCATGAACTGTGGTCTATGTCGCAGACATGGCTTGGATCTGGCATTGCTGTGGCTGTGGTGTAGGCTGGCAGCTGTAGCACCGATTAGACTCCTAGCCTGGGAACCTCCAAATGCCATGGGTGTGGCCCTAAAAAGCAAAACAAACACACAAACAAAAACAAACAAACAAAAAAACCCAAAACCAAAGCCAAAAAGCAAAAACAAAACCCCCAACCCCCCAAAAAACAAACAAACAAAAAACCAAAATAAGACTTTTTTTATGTGAAGAGCATCCTGGGCCACCTCCTAAACCACACCTAAGAGTCATTCTTCATTCCCCCTTTCTCTCCAGACTTGTATACTATCTATCAGCAAGTTCAGTTAAACCTGCCTCCAAAATATATTCCAACCTAATTCTCATCTTCTTCTCTGTCATTACCCTAGTCTAAGCCACCATCATCTCATCAGTTTTATAACAGTTGCCTCTTGACCGGCTTCCTGTTTCTTCTCTTCCTTCTCTCCTCTGCAATCTATTCTATGCAAGTAGAAGAACATCCACATTTCTTACCCAGATCTGCAGGGGCCTTTGTGATCGGCTCTTGCTTATCTCTTGCCACTCGCTTCGCCTTCAATGCCCCACTCTGTTTTGCCACTCCTAGTTTTTCTCACCTCAAGACCTTTGCACTTGGTTTGTCCCTTTTCCTTTTTACAAGATTGGCTCCCTCTTGTCACTTAGGTCTCAGCTCAAAGGTTAACTTCTCAAAGAAGTCTTTTCTGACCACCTTATCTAAAACCACCTCATCCTCAGGGATTCTCTAGCTGGCCTCTCTGTCTGTTTTCTTTGTAGCCCTCATCAATATCTAGAATTATCCTATTTATATGTTTAGGTGCCTATTTTCTGTCCTCCTTAATAAAATATCAGTTCCATGAGGGCGGAGACTGTGTTTGTTCACTGTTGAATCCCCAGTGCCCAGCTCAGTACCTGGAACATAGCTGTTCAATACGTATTTGTTGACAGAACGAATAATAAAGGAGTACAGATGATGGGAGAGCCATGGAAGTGAATGGAGATGGATGGGCGAAGCTGAGAAGGGAATGAACTTTATTTGCCCGTCTTCTGGGTTCTGCAAAGGAAATAGCTGGCTGGGTGGGTTACCAGTTCGGAAAAAGGAAGTAAGAAAAATTTGCCTGGGGACCCCCAAGGGAGTGAAGTCTTTGCAGGCTAGATATCAAATCAGGATGGAGAAATGGGTCTTTGACCTTGGAGAGCAATTTTTATTTGTTCTTGTTGGGTCTGAAACCTTCACTTGGTTACAAGCAAACGAGTGATAATGGAAAAACCTAGCAAACCAGGAAGATGTCTAAATTACAAAATCTTTTTTGTGTGTGATAAATCTAGCTGGTTCTACTTGCTGGGAAAGTGATGCAGTGTTGTGTTATCATTCCAGACTCTGGAGCCCAATATCCCAGGCTTGGAATCTCACTCCATTGCTTACAGGCTGTGTTATATAGGGCAAGTCACTTTGCCTCTCTGTTCCTTAGTTTCCTCATTGGTGGAAAAGGGATAAAAGTAGTATACCAGCTCATAGAGCAACCATGAAAGATTGTTTTAGTCTGTTTGATTTGTGTCCGAACTTGGTTTAGGAGAGGAAAATGTGAGCAGAATATGTTTGGGGAGATGGAATTGGGGAGGCAATGAGGCAAAAATATTGAGACACAAAAGGGAAAAAGATGAGACTCATCTTAAAGAATCTCATTTTCTCTTTCAAAAGCTCTTCTCTTCTCTATCAAGGTAGAAGAGGGTCTGAAATTAGAGGGCTTGGCCGAGAGTCCTTGGTCCAATGTTGACCAGCTCAGTCATGGCAGGTAGGACTGCTCAGGCTCTTTGAGCCTCAATCTGCTCATCTGTAAAATGGGGCCTCATCTGTAATTGTGCTTGCCTTATAAGGTTGCCTGGAGCATTTGGGGAGATGTTTGGGAAACTGGAAAGTGTAGATGGCTGCTGTTACTGGGCCTTATGGGGGGGGGTGGACTAACTTCTGTACTGTTCAAAAAGTGTTTTCCTTGAGGTGGTGAAAGTGTGTGAATCCATTTTGCTAGGCCCTGGAATAGAGTGGGAGGTATGTGTTATCTTCTTGGAGAAAGGGATAAATAACTGCATGCTGGGAGTCATTAAAGAACTTTCTCACATCTAATCCCAGGGCTGGGGCTGACCCAGCTTCAGACTGGGCTGGTTCCTAGAAGTATTATCTGGACCACTGTGGTCACTGTCACCCTTCAGGGGGAATCATCCTTTACATGGTAGAAGTGTTCTACAAGATGGGTCCTGATGGTCAGTGTCACCAGGTGTTAAACACACTATTGGAATGTGATATTAAGATAATTCTCCTGGCGGAGTTCCTGTTGTGGCTCAGTGGAAACGAATCTGACTAGGAACCATGAGGTTGTGGGTTCGATCCCTGGCCTCGCTCAGTGGGTTAAGGATCCGGCATTGCTGTGTGCTGTGGTGTAGGTCACAGATGAGGCTTGGATCTTGTGTTGCTGTGGCTGTGGTGTAGGCTGGCAGCTGTAGCTCTGGTTTGACCCCTAGCCTGGAAACCTCCATATACCATGGATGCAGCCCTAAAAAAGAAAAAGAAAAAAAACCACGTAATTCTCCTGGCAAAAAATCCTTTTGTTAAGTTAATGATCACTCACTAATCTGTAAGCATTAAAAAGTAGTTGAATCTTTTTAGGTGCCTGATGCGTTGAGATGATCCATATAAAACATATCATCTTTTGGCATTTTTCAGAACAGTGCTAAGAGGCAGGGGCTGTTATTAACCCCATTTTACAGATGGAGAGGTGAAGAGAAGGAAGTCACATAGCTAGTAAGCGTCAGGGTGTGCCCAGATTTGTTTCTGGATTTGATGACTCAGTCTGAATTCCTGACCATAATGTGAATGTACCTCCCTCTCTCTCTCAATTTTTTTTTTTGCAATATTTTTAAACAGAAACCATCACCAGGTAATATGGACTATCTGTAAAAGGTTTCTGTTGAGGGGTGCACACATATTATTTGTGAATAGCTGTCTAAGTTTAACTCACCAAAACACTCTTCCAACAGTGATGCTTTCATTTGATTAACCTTAAGCTGCCTGATTGGCCAGTCTCTTACTGAGTGAGCTTGGGGGAATTACTGCCTCTCTGGGTATAAACCTGCGACATAGAGCCAGTGGATCAGCCACCTGGACCCCACATGGACTTGACTGGGGTGTGTTTGTTTGAATAGATCATTTTCCACTATAGACAGTGGCAGCACTTTCTGGGCTCTGATTTCAACAGTGTTTGGAGAGGAGAGAGGAAAATGCGGCAGACTGCTCTGCCCCTCCTTGCTTGGTTGGGAGAGTGATTCTTTTCATGCGGTTTCTAAGTGCTTAAATTTCAAGCTCTTCCTTCTATTGTTACTACTGTTTTATAGACATCCAAGGCCTGGAGCAGATGGCTGCCTTGGTATTTCCCACACGGTGGCGAAGAGGGCATGGATAGAAACCCAGATTTCCAAAGGCCAAGTCAGAGCTGTGGGCCTTATTCAGTCAAGGTCTTGTTTCTCCCCTCCTCCAATGATTTCTCCTTTTCTGCCTCATCGAAGGATCAAAATGAATCATCAGACATTGATTGAGTTTCCTCTGAGATCAAGGTACATTGTGAGGGGCTGGAAAGCAGGAAGATGAATCAGACCCAGCTCTTGCCCCAGGAATTCAGTGGAGAAGATTAAATATGAAACCAGGAAAAGATACGAAATGCCCCAGGAAGGAAGAGTTTGCAGTAACTGGGTTCATCGGTGTAGATAAATAGAGTGATTGCTGACTGTACATGTCCCCTGGAGAAAGTGAGAAGTTGGGGAGTAGGAATTTCAGTTTCTGTTCCAATGAAGAAGCACCCTGCCCTTTGCTAGTTGTGAGACTATGGGTCAGTCACTTTACCCTTCTACCTTCTTCATGACTTTTCCAATCTGAGATCCTCAAGGGTCCTCAGAGGCAAACTTTGGAGAGATGGGCAGAGGGAAGCTTGGCTGGTATTGGGGATAAGCCACACAGCATCAGGAGGCCTGGTTCTTCCTTTGGGTTTGCTATGTGGCCTTGGGAAAGTTACTGCCGTCTCTGTTGCATCCTTCAATCTTTGAATTGGAAATCCTGTGTCCCCAGCCTAGCTTGCATAGACAGGAGTTTCCTGGAGAAGTATGTTGGAGCTATCCAAGGTGTGATGATTATTATCTGGCAGAGTTCTGTTTCCTTCTGAGGGCAAACTGATTAAGGTGAGGGGAGGCTGACCAGAAACCTACTCTTCTCCAGGAATGGGGTGCCCAGCTGGAGTCATGGGGAGGGCTGGGTGAAGTTAGCCCATGGGAATTTAAAGTTTTTTCCATCATCGTCCTCACCTGGGGCTTGTCAGAGGGAGGCACAGAAGCTCACCAACAAATAAATAGATATCCTCTGAGCCTGGGTTTGTGAGTATAAGTCTGGAGAGAGAACTCAACTATGAGTCAATCAACAAATATGTATTAGGAGAACACGTTTCAGGCATCAAGTGACATTTACTGTGGATACAAAGATCTTCCAGGATCTCATAGCTTAAAGAGAGGACTCCAGGAGTTCCTGTCGTGGCGCAGTGGTTAACGAATCTGACTAGGAACCATGAGGTTGCGGGTTCGGTCCCTGCCCTTGCTCAGTGGGTTAAGGATCAGGCGTTGCCGTGAGCTGTGGTGTAGGTTGCAGACGTGGCTCAGATCCCGCGTTGCTGTGGCTCTGGCGTAGGCTAGTGGCTACAGCTCCGATTCGACCCCTAGCCTGGGAACCTCCATATGCCATGGGAGCTGTCCAAAGAAATAGCAAAAAGACAAAAAAAAAAAAAAAAAAAAAAAAAAAAAAAAAAAAAAAAAAAAAGAGACAGGACTCCAAGACTTGAATGGGATGCCTGAATGTCATCCCCATCTACTCAAATACCCTCAGACTTGGTATGAGCCATACAAAATTATCCCCTTTCCTCCTCCCATACCTGTTGCCTCTCTGGGCACAGACATCCATCCAGCTGCCTGAGGCAGAAAACATGCTGGCAACTTCTTTCTCACTCCAACCTCTAATCCCTCCCAAATCCTGTTGATTCTCTCTCTTTCAAGTCTCTCACCTACCCATGGCCATGCCTTAGTTCAGGCCAGAGTCATCTCTTTCCAGGACACTCTGCTCCCATATGATCTCCTCCAGTTCATTCTCCATGTCCCAGCCAGAGCAGTTTTGTTGTAGAACAAAATTGAGAAGGCTATTCCCCTGCTTAAATCCTCCCAGGTGCTCCCTCTTTGTGGCCAGGACAAAACCCAAACCCTCTGGCTGGTTTCCAAGTCCCTATCCCTCTCTCTTAACTCATCTTTTCTTCCTCCCATCCTACAGTCCAACTGGCCTAAGCTTTTGCCAACACACTCTCTTCCTTCAGAGCCTTTTTTCTTAACCACACCTCCTCCCCCACATGCATCTGCCTATCTCACCTTTCAGGTCTCCTCTTAGATGTGTTTCCTTCCAGGAACTTTCATGCTCCCCCAGACTTCTTGTCTGTTTCCCTTCAGGACTCTGAATTCAGCTCGGGCTGGAACTTGTCCATAACATTCAGCCTAGTATGTGGCTCAGAGTAGATGCTCAATTAATAGTTACTGGGTAAATGAGTGCTAGAGTACTAGTAACCAGTGATCAGGCATTTTTAGGAGGTGAGGAATCTGAAGGTTTTTATGGGGAATTGGAGTTTTTTTTTTGGTTTAACTTCCATCCCTTCCTTCCTTCGTTCCTTCCTTCCTCTCTCCCTTCCTACATCTATCTTCCTTCCTTCCTTTCTTTTTCTTTCTTTCTTTCGTTCGTTTGTTCGTTCTTTCTTTCTTTCTTTCTTTCTTTCTTTCTTTCTTTCTTTCTTTCTTTCTTTCTTTCCCTTTCTCTCTTTCTTTCTTTCTTTCTCTCTCTCTCTCTCCCTCCCTTCTTTCCTTCTTTTGCAATGGTTATACCCACAGCATATGGAAGTTTCTGGGCCAGGGACTGAATCCTAGCCATATCTGCAACCTACTCGGTAGCTGTGGCAATGCTGGTGCTTATCCCACTTCGAGGGGCCGGAGATTGAATCCCAGCCTCTGCAGTGACATGAGCTGCTGCAGCTGGATTCTTAACCCACTGAACCACAGCAGGAACCCTTGGTTTAGTTTTCTTTAAGTACAAATGATGTATAATGTACTTCACATATATGAAGTGTACAATTTGATGCGTTTCGACATATGTTTACACCTGTGAAGTCATCACCACAATCAAGATGGTGAATATACACAATACCCTTAAAGTCACCTCATATCCCCTGCTAATTCTTGCTTCTCCCTCTCCCCCTCGCTTCATCCTTAGGCAACAGGTATCTGCTTTCTATCACTATAGATGTTTACATTAAATTTTTTAGTGTAAATGGAATCATACAATACGCATTCTTTGTATTAGGCTCCTTTCACTCAGCTAAAGGGGGAATTGTCTTTGAGGTGTGCTATGAAAGATAGGGGTCTGACTTTGGAAGCAGAGAGCATTCTGGGGAGAAGAGACTAGCATGACCAAAAATTCAAAGGCAGAAAAAAGTAAGGTAAGGAGAGCAGGCTGGATTAAGCGTCATTTTGTCATTCATTCATCACATATTTGTTGAGCTCCAGCTCTGCGCTAAGTGCAGTGCTGAGGGCAGGGCTAGAATGTGTGTGTGGGTCTTCCTTGCTCCTCTAGAGTCACTCTCCACCCTTCTCCACTTGCTCTGTGTTCCAGGAGACTGACCTGTGTGGATGCAGCGTCTCTGAGTTCTCTTCCCTCTGACTTCTGGCTGGGTTTGGCCAACAGGATCCCTGGCAGGAGGTCCGAGGTGGATCGGGCAGCTCTTCCTCTGGCCTCCTCCCTGGAGCCACAGCTCCTGAGCCTGACCTTCTCTACTGCTTGACAGTTGCTTCTCCAGTCATATTGACCAAAGCAGGTACTCAACTCTTGATGTCTTGGTAATAAAGCACTGGAAAATGGTCTGGGGGAAGGGATGTGTTGTTTTCCAGGGTTCTCATGCCTTTGCACTCTGGGGGTCTTCTTGATGACACAGGGCTGTGTGACCTCCCAGGAAGAACGTGATGTAACCTCCAAATCTAACTCACTCCAAGACCTTCCCATAGGGGCTTCAGGGAACTGAGGTCCTAGTCCCGCCTGCAGGAATGATTTCCAAGTGGTCAGAAAGAGGTTTGTGAATTTACACCCGGACCTGTTTTGATCAACCTACTTCTCCCAACAAACGCAGCTAGAATTGGGTGCTGAAAATTCCCAAATGGGAAGCACCAGCCCCTCACTCTGTCTACTTACAGAACCAAGTGTTTGATTGGTCCCGCTGGCCTGAGGTTTGTCGTAAAGATGGCCTGTGATGCCCCTGAGTGGAAATCACGGAGAAGGACACAAATTTTTCTTTTCTTTCTTTCTTTCTTTCTTTTTTTTTTAGGGCTGCACTCATGACATATGGAAATTGGCAAGCTAGGGGTCAAATTGGAACTGCAGCTGCCAGCCTACACCACAGCCACATCAGCTTGGGATCCAAGCCACGTCTGCAACCTACACCACAGCTCACATCAACACTGGATCCTTAACCCACTGAGTGAGGCCAGGGATTGAACCCATATCCTCATGGATACTAGTCGGGTTCTTAACCTGCTGAGTCACAGTGGGAACTTCCTTTTCCCTCTGATTTTAAACCCACTGGTCTCAGATACCCTGGGGCTCAGCCCTGCTTCACTTAGACCTCAGCTCAAACATCAGCTTCCCAGAGAGGTCCTTGCTAACTGTTGTCTAGAGCAGCCCCCACCCCTCCTGTCACACCTCATCCCCTTGTTCCCCATTCTTCACAGCACTTACTACCACCTGCAAGGCTGTACTCCAGTCTCACTGACTACAATGTCAGCTTCAGGTCAAACACTGTATCTCCAGGCCTAGCCCAAGGCCTTGAAAGAGGGACCCACCCATTAAACATTAGGAGGCACCTATGGAATTTGCTGATATTTGACTGTTGTTGACCTTTCAAAAAAGGCAATTTCAAATGGGTCAACCTAATTTCGAATGAATGAATGAATGAGCAAATGCATGTCTCTTCGTTGAACCTCTGCCTTCTCATCTGTAAGGTGGGGGCAGTAATCACTACCCAGGCTGATCAGAGGCCAACCCCCCACCCCCCTACCCCTGACCCTCTGAGAGGGAGGGGCTGACGTCTGTGGGAGGCCCTGCGGCTGGAGTTAAGGCCATGATGAATGGATGGTGGAATAGGTCCTAGGAGGGGACAGAAAGGATGGGAATGACACTATTTAGCTGAGGAATGACCTCCTGACACTCTTCAAATAAATGCCGGCTTGTTATAGAGATGGGGAGGCAGCTGCTACTGTGGCCACTGCCTCTGATTCTGGCACAAGAGGATAAAAGGGACTGGAATTGTGTGTGTGTGTGTGTGTGTGTGTGTGTGTGTGTGTGTGTGTGCATGCATACATGGGAGAGTGTGTCTGTGTGTGTCAATCTGTGTGCATGTCTGTATCTATGAGTGTCTCTGTGTGGCTGTCTTTGTGTGTCTTCGTGTATCTCTGAGTGTGTGCGTGAGTGCATCTATATTTGTGTGTTTTGGAGCATGTCTATGTGTATCTGTATTTCTGTTTTTCTGTTTGTCTTTGTGTTTGTGTGTTTGATGGTGTCTGTCTTTGTGTATGTCTATCTGTGTCTGTCTTTGTGTGTATGCATGCAGGTGAGACTGCCTGGATGCCTGAAGGCAGCTTCTTTGCATCCCCTGAGCTCTTCACATTCCAATTTAATTAAACATTCCCTAGCTGAGCACCTACTATGTGCCAGGCACAGTATTCCTCATTGAGGGTGACCTGAGAGTAAAACAAAAGCAAAAACCCCGGGTTAGCATAGAGCTAGCAGAGCCCCTTGGAATCTGACCAGTGGGTGAACAGTGAATTGTGAACACAACAGTTGACTGTCATTGACCACTAACTGGGTGTCTCGAGTATTTCTGCAGATTTTTTTTTTTTTTTAGGGCTATACCCAAAGCATATGGAAGTTCCCAGGCTAGGGGTTGAATTCGAGCTGCAGCTGCCGGCCTACATCACAGCCACAGCAATGTGAGATCTGAGCCTCATCTGCAACCTACATCACAGCTCATGGCAACACCAGATCCTTAAACCCCTGAGAAAGGCCAGGGATGGAACCCACACCCTCATGGATGGATACTAGTTGGGTTCGTAACCCCCTGAGCCACAACGGGAACTCCCTGCAGATATTTTAAAATCAAGTTTGAAACCATTTGGGGAAGGAAGAATTGGGAAGGTGGGAATAATACATACACATTCCTGTATAAAATAAATGATTAACAAGGACTCACCATATATTACAGGAAAATCTACTCAATGGTTTGTAAAAACCTATATGGGAAAAAAGAATGAATATATTTCTATGTATGACTGATTCACTCTGCTGTACACCTGAACTAACACAACCCTGTAACTCAACTATACTCCAATAAAATTAAATGAAAAAAAATCAAGTTTCCACTCCTATGAACTATCATTATTCTGACTTTGCATATGGGAAAACTGAGACACAGAGAGGGGAATTCACTTGCCCAAGATCACACAGCATGTGAATGGTGAGATGGAGGTGGGGTTGGTTGAACCCAGGAAGTTAGACTCTACAACTCTCCTTCTTTTTCATTTGCACTCAAGATCTTAACTGATGGTAAGAACAACTGTTGGAACAATTTGTTTTTTTCCTGGTCTGGAAGGACGGTTAAAAAAATACCCCCACCCCTTGTAAAACATTACACACAGTTGCCCCAAGGGCTGCACATGAGCCCACTGCTCACAGGCAGGAGTAAGGGGACTGGTAGGGCTGGGGTGACAGGGGGGAATGGCCCCCACTTACTCCTTTTAGGCAGCATCTCTGTAGGAGATGCTGGGGAGAAGCGCCAGGCTGGAGATGTCAGCAACCAGTCCTGAGTCACTGCTTAGGCCCTGAGGTTTTCATCAGGTGGAGGTGGGACCACACAGTAGTCCAGGGACAACGCAGATCCATGTCACCAGGAATACAGGTTAAAGTGCAGATTCCTGGGCCCATTTCTGACTTACAGAAGTGGAGTTTTGGGCAGGTAGGGAAGGAATCTGTATTTTCGTTTGTTTCTTTTTAGGGCCGCACCCACAGCATATGGAAATTCCCAGACTAGGGGTCAAATCGGAGCTACAGCTGCCGGCCTACACCACAGCCACAGCTACACAGGATCCGAGCTGCCTCTGCAACCTACACAGCTCATAGCAATGCCGATCCTTAACCCACTGAGTGAGGCCAGAGATTGAACCCACATCCTCGTGGATATTAGTCAGGTTCTTAACCCACTGAACCGCAATGGGAACTACAGGAATCTGTAGTTTATTTTAACAAAGGCTTCAGATGAGTCTCGCACTCACTTGTATGTCAGAACCTCAGACATTTGGGATGCGAGGAGAATCTGGGGGAAGTTAGGTAGTGTCAGGTTAGAGAGGGCCTTGAATGACATTTGGACTGTGTCCTGAGGGCCATAGGGAGCCATCAGAGGTGTATGAGGAGAGGAGGGCCTGGTTTATTTCTCTGGTGGCATATTTCTCTGGTTGGAAGGAAATAAGGCAGCAGGCAGAGAGAAGTGATATAGGACATGGGTGCAAAAATTCACATGAGAAATGATAGGACCTGAACTTGGACCAGGAAGTCTGGGAAGGGGGCAGAAAGTTATTAAGCCAATCACTATGGAGCTAGAGAGGCTGTGGAAGGTCCTTTCTTGCATAGTGGTCAGGGATGAGGGCAGGGCAAATGTCTTGATCATCCAACATTGGGTCCTCTTCCAGTTTAGATCCATCTCTTGAATGTCACCAAACCAGAGAAGGCTTTTTGGAGGAGGTGATGTTTACCCACAGACCTCAGTAAGAGGTGAACCCAGAGAGAAAAGAAGAGGGATTTAAAGAGAAACGGTCCGATATTCAAAGCTCCTCCCTCCTAAAGTGCTTCCTGCATCCCAGGCATTGAGAACTTCTCCATCAAGAGTTTCAGAGACCCCTCCTGGGTATGTGTCTTCCATCAGGACTGGAGAAAGTTGATTAGTGTGGGCGGCAGCCAGGACTGGCGTTTCTAATTAACACGCAGGCAGGGAGAATGCCTCTTCTTCCAGAGTCTGTATTCAGCTGATTGAATATCAGGGCTGGGGCTAAACTATGAATCGTGTGTCAAAAATAAAGCTGGTACTCTTCTCTTGTTAAAGGAACAGTGTCCCTATTTCCAGCCCTCTGCTGGGTGGGGGAATCTGACGGTGTGTGGCTTTAATCCTTGGAGCTGGGCATGGGGACTGGGGACTCCAGGCAGGGATGAGAAAGCAGGGGCACTTATAGGGCGGGGGGCACCAGGCGTGGGTTGGGAAATGCCAGAGGAAGGCCAAGGAGAACCCCAGGTGGGTTTTGGGAGCTACCAGGTTCAAGAGGAGAAGGAAGAGATTCGGGCCATAAAAAGAGAAAGGCGGCTTGCCATGGCAGGGGAGAGAGAGAGAGGGGCGAGCAAACACAGGTTCATTAATCTGTAGTTCGTCTGCCTTTTCTGTTAGGAGGATGAACTTGATGAGTTAATTAAGTCGCAGTCTGTAAAACCAGTTTATTTGCATAGCAAACTCCTGGGCCAGTGTGCTGTGAGTTGAGTGTGTACGAGCAGACAATTCGGGGGAAATTACAGCCTCATTAATATGCTAATCTGGTTGCAGGCCTGGAACGGAGTTTTGGGTTGGTGGTGCTCGGGGGTGGTGGGTGTTTGGTTGCTTAGCAACCCTTTTCTCCAGGTAACCCTTCTCTGGCTTGCCCTTGATATCCCCCAAAGGATTGCAATGTGGAAGAGGAGGTAAGCGGGGGAAAGCATTCTGTTGTCACAGAACAGTGAGCAAAATAAAAGGCAAACACACACACACACACACACACATTCACACACACATCCACATTATGCCGGGTGTCTTTACAAACAGGCTCAGGAGGGGGCAGGGAAGGCTGTGTGGGTGTAACAGACAGACACCAGCATGCAAATGCAGTGTGTGGTCTGTGGAAATAAACACAGGGGTAACACCCTCCTACAAACACACATACACACACACACAATCTTTTTGTGTGCACACAAACACAATTGATGCATGGGTTTTGTTTAACAAATAAACCCACATAATGAGATTCTCAGTTTATGTAATAATACTTACTCCATGTAATATTCTCCCATCACACACACACACACACACACACACACACACACACGCATGCGGACACGTGCGCACACATATGCACGCACACACGTGACCATATCCTGTGTGCGGTCTTTACCAATAACACAATAGCTACAAATGCACTAAACATGGTGTGATGTTCAGATTATGTAAATGATAAGTAAAAACCAACTGAAAATTCACATATGCACACACTCATACACACTCCACAGAGCTTGTACAAATATAAGCTGATAGGTGTGTGCATACGTGGATGCATGGAAACGTACATGTGCCATGTATGATGTCTGTACAGGTAGACATTGAGAGTAACATGCATAGGCATATACACAATGAGTTATATGACCAGGTATACCAAGAGTTACTAGGTACACACACACACACACACACACACACACACACACACACACGAGGCATAACATCTTCCAAGTCCCATCCCTTTTCTCTCTCTCCCTTGTCACTTCTAATCTGAAAATAATCTGCTTTTTATATTGCACACCCATTGCCTCTCTGGATCTCATGCTCAATGACTATCCCATCCCTGGTTTCCCCTTGTCCCTTCCCTCCCCACGCAGCTGCAACTTTATCATCTTTGGCCCATGTGTATCTGACAGGTAGCATGCAAGACATCCAGACTTCCTCCCAGCAAGCGCAAAATATGGGATCAAAGGTGTTAATGCCTCACTCTGCCATTAAGAAAAAAGTACCAGGCCCAGACGGTCTTACAGGTGAGTTCTAGAAATGCAGATGCTTCTTGTATTATATGAATATTATATGAACATTTATATAATCTGAATATCATACCATGTGGTTCCAGGAAAAAAAAAAAAGAAAAAAAGACACCTGGCCAATTCACAATCTTGACAGCAAATCTGGATAGAGTACTACAATAGAACCATTAGTAATCTGAGAAATGGACTAAGCCTAAATGGTAGGAAGTGTATTTCTAGCTAGTTGATAAAAACCAGAAAAGTCAGAACATCAAGAGCTGGCGAAGTGTTCCCATCATGGTGCAGCAGAAACGAATTCGACTAGGAACCATGAGGTTTTGGGTTCGATCCCTGGCCTCTCTCAGTGGGTTAAGGATCCGGTGTTGCCATGAGCTGTGGTGTAGGTCGCAGACGCGGCTCAGATCCTGCATTGCTGTGGCTCTGGCGTAGGCCAGCAGCTGTAGCTCCAATTAAACTGCTAGCCCGGGAACCTCCATATGCCATGGGAGCAGTCCTAAAAAACAAAAAACCAATAAACAAACAAAAAAGAGCTGTTGAGCATGTGGGAAAATGAAAGCCCTGATGGATTTTGGTGGGTAGTCAGTTTGAGGAATACTTTCTAGTATTTTATGACGTTTAATGTCTGCATACATCAAACTGTAGAAATCCAATACTTGAGGTAAAACCTCAGAACACTGGTCACATAGATATGTAAGAACACCTGCATAAGGTCGATCATGGGAGTGTGGTTAGCATTGGCAAACAGGCGATCATGGGAGTGTGGTTAGCGCTGGCAAACAGGCAAGCTGACTGTCCTTCATTAGGTAATGGACAGAGGAAATGAGGTGAAGGAAGGTGTGGATGATCACACAGCAGCCAGAAAAGCAACCCAGAGCTACAGCGGCAACATGAGGGCCATACAAATATTTTATGTGAAAAAAGTAAGAAGCAGTGCAAGAGGCATAAAGCCATATCACTTATATAAATTTAAAACAATAGCAAAGCCTCTCACAGTTGAATGGATTAATACACTGTAGTACAGTCATACAGTGGAGTATTATTCAGCAAGGAAAAGAAATGCACTGCTGATTCAGGCCACAACGTAAGCAAAAGCAGCATGCTAAGTGAAAGAAGGCAGACACAAAAGACAACATACAGTAGGATAGTTCCATTTATATGCGAGTTGAGCACAGACAAAACTAATCTATAGGGGCAGAAAGAAGGCTGGGGGCAGGGGTGGTAGAGTTGATTGCAAACAGGTACAAGGGAACTTTTTCTGGAGTGATGGGTGTGTTCTATGTCTTGATGGTGGAGGTGATGTGAATATTTATATTTCTCCAAATGTATCAAACTAGATATTTTAAACAGGTACCTGATATTATTGAATGTAAATTACTCCCCATAAAGTTTATGTAAAACAATATTTTATTGTAAGTAATACAAATAGTACTTCACAATTTTAATGACTATATATTCGTGTATTTATCTCTCTGTGTTTCTCTATGTGTCTATGTATGTATGGATGTTTGTATCAGACATACATAAGAAGAAGTACCTGCAGTGGGGAGGATAAGGGAATTGTGAATGGGGAATTGTGGTAGATTCGATCATTTTTTTCCAATCCTCACTCCCTCCTGTTATAGAATTGTAATTCTCCACCTTGCTATATTGTCAATGAGTTAGAGCGAACTTCCCTGCTCCTTGACCTTTGAACTTGACCATGTAACTTAACCAATGAAACATTAAAGGCTATGACACAAACTAAGGTTTTACATGTGGGTTTGCCCTTTTCTTTTGCACACCTATGGTCTGCCATGAGAAGATCACACCTTAGGTAGCTGCTGCCACCTCAGTCTGGGCCCCATGGAGCTGACCCATGCCCTTCAGGAAGCCTGAAGCCAACCTGACCCAGCTGGGCTCAGCCTGGATCAGCCAAACCACAGTCAACCTGCAGATACACATGGATAAAGAAAAATTGTCAATTTATTGTATTGGGATCATGAGGTTGTTTGTTACACAACATTATTGCAGCAGTAACTGTCTAGTACAAGAGTAAAGAGGAAAAAATAAAAGCAAAGGAGGGAGTTCCTGTGGTGGGGCAGCAGTAATGAAGCCAACTAGTATCCATGAGTTTGCGGGTTCGATCCCTGGCCTTGCTCAGTGGGTTAAGGATCTGGCGTTGCTGTGAGCTGTGGTGTAGGTTGCAGATGCAGCTCAGATCCTGCATTGCTGTGGCTGTGGTGTAGGCCAGTTGCTACAGTTCTGATTGGATCCCCAGCCTGGAAAACTGTGTATGCTGAGGGTGAGGCACTAAAAAAAGCAAAAAAAAAAAAAAAAAAGAGAGAGAGAGAGAGAGAGAGAGAGAGAGAGACTAGTCAGCTTGATTGCAACACCTGAGATTAAGAGGTAACCAGCCTGCCCATTCACCAACTCCCTATATATTTGCAGGGCACTTTTACTTCTGGGCAGAGAAACTAGGCCCAGATTCTGTCTTTTCTAAACCTACCCTGGGAAGGTTCTACCTTCTTCCCTACATCCCGGGTATCTAATCTTATAGTTCCCAATTGTAGGGGAGGAATTTATTTACTTATATCTGTCTGACCTCCCCCAGAAGGCTCTGCACAGATCCTCAAAGCTGCTCACCTTCACACCCTCAGGGCCTTTGCCCAGGCTGTTCCTCCTGCCTGATATGCAGTTCCCATGGGTGAATCCTATTTACTTTCAAGACTCAGATCATGTAAACTCCCAAATAATACTTGTCACAGTAGCTTCCCCCATGTGTCATACGCTGGGTAAAGCACATGTATCATCTTGCTTTATCTTCCTAAGAACCTCATGAGATAGGTGCTATTGCTGTTCCCATTTTACAGATGGGAAGCTAAGACCAGAGAGGTTAAGTAATTTGCCCATGGTCACACAGCCGGAGGCAATGGAAATCTATGAATCTGACACCAAGTCCAGGTTCAAAATTAAAGAACTTTTCTTCTATATGTCCTTTAGAATTTTTCCCTTCCGTTGGGTGTGTCTGCCCTACCAAGATGGTGGCAGGAGTCAGGGAGACTGTTCTGTGATGGAAATCTTAATGTGCTTGAACCTGAGAGCATCACCTTGGGGAAGGGCTTTGTCCCTTAAGAAATTATAAATATTTCATTTTCCCCTCTTCCCTCCTGCCTTGTCAGTCCTGCGATGGAGTTATCGACGGGAGCCGGGATGATGGACAGATTGGCGGGGTTCTGTATTGATGAGTTAATAGATTGTTGGCTATTTTTTTCATTCTCTGAAAAAAAAAAAAAGTCTTGACAGCTGTTTTCACTGTTGTGGGGGTGGGTGGGGGCAGCTACAGAAGGCGATGGGAAGCAAAGCCTGGGTCAGGGTGGTACCCGCTCAGACCATCAAGTCAGCTCGACCTTCAGCACTTATCCTGAGTGTGGCCAGCTCCCAGCCTCTCCACTGCTGCCCCTGGTCCGAGGCCTCATCATCCCTTGGCTGATCGCTGCAGCATTCTTCTTGCTGGCCCCCCTGCTTCTGCCTCTTAGCTCGTTTCACATGTAGCTGCCAGAGCTATTTCGGAGCATACGCCAGATCTTGTTGGTCCTCTGTCCCAAAGCCTCAGGTTGCCTCCATCACGGCCAAGGCCCAAAGTCGTTCCTGTGGCCTCTAGTCTTCTCTGTCCTCACCCCTTACCTCTGTTCTCTTCCTCACTCTGCTCCAGCCACACTCTCCTTGTTCCTCAAACTCTCCAAGGATGCTCCTGTCTGGGGCATTCACACCTGCTGTTCCCTCTGCCTGGTTTTTCCTTCCTGCAGCTGCACACCTGACTCCTGTCCTCCCCTCCCTCAGGTCTCTGCTCAAATGACCCCCTGCACAGCCTTTCCTTGTTCCTCATCCAGTTTTACGTTCCTTCATGGCACTTATTAATTTATTTATTTTTACTTTTTTGGGCCCCACTTGCGGCATGTGCAAGTTCCCAAGCCAGGGGTCAAATTGGAGCTGTAGCTGCTAGCCACAGCCACAGCAACTCGGGAGCCAAGCCATGTCTGTGACCTATACCACAGCTCCTGGCAACAGCGGATCCTTAACCCACTGAGTGAGGCCAGGGATCAAACTTGCTTCCCTACGGATACTAGTCGGGCTCGTTACCTCTGAGCCGCAAAGGGAATTTTCTTCATGGCACTTATAACCTCTTGACATTATTCCTAAGTTATTTATTTGTTCATTGTTTCTCTCCCTAGAGTGAAAGCTCTGTGAGGGCAGGAACTTTGAATGACTTGCTCACGGATGTATTTTTACTATCTGGAACAGCATCAGCAGATTACAGCCTGTGGATAAAACCACCTTACAGCCTGTTTTTGTAAATTAAGTTTTATTGGAATACAGCCACACCCATTCACTTCCATACCATCTATGGGGGCTTTTGCGCTGCAACGGTAGAGTTGAGTAGTTGCAACAGAGACAGTAGGTTGTGCAAAGCCAAAATTACTTACCATCTGGCCCTTTACAGGAAAAGTTTTCTGACTTTGTCTTAGAACTCTGTGCGACACACAGTGGGTGTTGAAAATTTATTTGCATAACAAATGAATAAATATGGGACAATCTTTCTAAAGTTAAGTAATCGGGCATTATAACCATGTGCAAAGTTCACCCCTTGGGGAAATGAATTCCTCATATTTTCTTTCTGAAGGCCTTCTATGTCCTCCAGAACTCTCTTGGTTGCAAATAACTGGAAATCCAACTTGATTAACTTGATCCAGAAAAGGATGTTCATTAGCTCATACACTGAAGTGTTGAAAGTAGGAAGTTCCCATTGTGGTGCAGTAGGAATGAATCCACCTAGTACCCATGAGGATGTACGTTCGATTCCTGATCTTGCTCAGTGGGTTAAGGATCCAGCATTGCCATGAGCTGTGGTGTAGGCCGGCAGCTGCAGCTCTGATTGGACCCCTAGCCTGGAAACTTCCATATGTCACTGGTGCGGCCCTAAAAAGCCAAAAACTCAAAACAGAAACAAAAATTTGAAGGTAGACTCCTTCAGGCACAATTGGATCCAGGGACTCATCTTCCTAGGTTCAAGGCCAGAGGAAGGAAGAGTCTCTACTTTTTCTAGGGGTGTAATCTTAGATAGGTTGATTAATTTTCAGAGCCTCAGTTTTCTTATCTGTATAGTGGAGAATAGTGTGTCTCCCTCATAAGGTAGCTGCATGCATGAAGTGAGTCAAACCAAGCATGATAGGCTGAAGGAAAAAAGTCCACATCCTAATCCCTGAAAAATGTTAATTTATATGGCCAAAGGGACTTTGCAGATGGGATTTAGTTACAGATTTTGAGATGGAGAGATTATCTGAGCTGGGCTTAGCCTGGATCAGCCAAACCACAGTCAACCTGCAGACCCACAGATGTGAAAAAAAAATTGTAAATTGGTTGTTATAACTGGTATTACAAGGTTGTTTGTTACACAGCAAGGTTGGTAGCTGACTAATACAAGAATAAAGGGACCAATAATGAAAGAATATGTGTGGGCCCCATGTAATCACAAGGGTCCTTATAAGACAGAGGCAGGAGGATCAGAGTTAAGAAGATGTGAAGATGGAGTTCCCGTCATGGCTCAGTGATTAGAGAATCCAACTAGGAACCATGAGGTTGTGGGTTCAATCCCTGACCTTGCACAGTGGATTAAGGATCTGGCATTGCCATGAGCTGTGGTGTAGGTTGCAGACGTGGCTCGGATCCTGCATAGCTGTGGCTCTGGTATAGGCTGGTGGCTACAGTTCCCATTCAACATCTAGCCTGGGAACCTCCATGTGCCACGGGGGCAGCCCAAGAAATGGCAAAAAAGACAAAAAAAAAAAAAAAAGAAGAAGATGTGAAGATGAAAATAGAGATGAGAGAGAGAGAGAGAGAAGAGGAAAGGAAAGGAGGTGGGACAGGGCTGGCTTTCAAAAGGAGGAGGGGCCAAGCTGAGGAGAGCAGGTGGCATCTAGAACCTAGACAGAGTAAGGAACAGATTCTCCCGTAGAACTTTCAGAATGAATACAGCCCTGTCAACACTTTAATTTTACCTGATGAGACCCAGGTCATACTTCCCACCTACAAAATTATAAGATAATAAATTATGTGTTGCTTTAAGCCCCTGGTTTGTAGTACTGTGTTACAGCAGTTCTAGGAAAGTCATACACCAGGTGAGGCCACTATCCAGTGCCTGGCATACAGTAAACCCTTGGTAAAGTTGAGCTGCTATTACTATTGGTCAAATGTTACCATTCTGGAGACATTTACAGGATCCTATTGGATCAGCCCAGCTATTTCAGGCAAAGCCCCCAGGGTAATCTCCAGTCCCTGAAACCCATCCATCCCACCAGGTGCCAGGATAGGGGTGGTCTTCCCAGAGCCGCAAATCCTTATCTAGGATCTACAGCTGACCTGGATCTGCACGAGGTCTAAAAGCTGTCTCCTGACCTCCCAGCCGGAGAGCTTTCTTTCCACCAAGCATCCCTGTCACTGCTCCCCACGCTGTCCCCCTTAATCCCCTCCCCACTAAGCTATTTTTAAACCACTCCCCTTCCCGCTCCCTATTGATCTTCAACCTGTTACTCCCTGAAAGCACTTTGTGGCAGGGGCCCAAGAAATTCGTCAGATCTTTTGTCACCATCTGTCCCTTTGCTCATTGAGGTCAGCAGCAGGAGCCCAGGCTGGAGAAGGTATAATCACTGACTCCTCCAAGCCAAAGCTTTCAGGGGTTCCACTTCCCCATGGTGGAATGCGTTCCCACTTCAGTGTGCAGGAACCACTCCCACCCTTCAGGCATTACAGCTAAAGGCTGGTCCCAGAAATGGCCCATGGAGTCCTGTGTCCTCGTGCTCAAGGGCTGGGGGCAGCAGGCAGCTTCTGCTCAGAGGGCAGCTGTTAGAGCCTCAGTGGAGCAGGAGGCTGCTGGCAGGGCTGCCTGAAGGAGATGTCATATATGTATTTATAATTATATATCCTTTATCTCACACTCACTTATATGGCATTTCCTTGGTACCAGGCACTATGTTTTAAATGCTTTCCAGATACGAATTTTCACAGCAACGTTGTGGGGTCCATGCAATTACAGTAGTCTCTCCATTTTTCACATGGGGAAATGGAGGCACAAAAAGGTTAAGTAACTTGCCCAAGGTCACATAGCCAGTCAGGGGTAAAGGTGGGATTTGAACCCAGGCAGGATGTGTGTTTCACCACTACACTCTGTGGCTTCCTCCTTTCTTCCTTCCATCTTTTCTTTTCTTTTCTTTTCTTTTCTTTTCTTTTCTTTTCTTTTCTTTTCTTTTCTTTTCTTTCCTTTCCTTTCCTTTCCTTTCCTTTCCTTTCCTTTCCTTTCCTTTCCTTTCCTTTCCTTTTCTTTTCTTTTCTTTTCTTTTCTTTTCTTTTCTTTTCTTTTCTTTTCTTTTCATGGCCGCACCCAAGTCATATGGAAGTTCCCAGGCTAGGGATTTAATCTGAGCTGCAGCTACTGGCTTGCACCACAGTTATAGCAACATCAGATCCAAGTTGCATCTGCGACCTACACCACAGCTCATGGCAATGCAGGATCCTTAACCCACTGATTGAGGCCAGGGATTGAACCCGCATCCTTGTTTTTACTAATTGGGTTCATTTCTGCTAAGCCACAATGGGAACTCCAGGACCATCTTTTATTTCCTAAGGTGTTGAGGGCCCTGGAGCCATGGAGAGCCCATCCCCCAAGGAGATGGCATGGGGCTCTCCCAAACTACAGAAAGGAGGAAGCTTCCTCCTTCTTTGTGGCCTCTTTGATTAGCATCCCAGAGTGCAGCTCTCCCTGAATGGAGCTAGATGGGAGCAAAGGAGTTAATAAACCTGCTTGGCCCTCCTCTCCCTAGAGGTCCCCCACCTCCAGGTAGAGCTGCCCTGACAGGTGGGGTGAGTTTGGTGAGCTCAATCTGGTCTCTGGTGGACAGACATTGCCTGCAGGACTTAGAGTGACTGACAGGTCATAGCTGACCTGGTGGAGGGACTCAGTGGTTGAAGGAGACTGTGGGGTGGGATCTAGGGGACAGGGAGGGGGAGTCTTGAGCTGGATTCCAGGATGGAAGGGGAACTCCAGAGGAGAACTTTTAGGACAGAATCTTGGAACATGTATGTCGAGGGCTCTTGCTCATTCATTTAAAATATTCTATTTGTGAGATTCACCCGTGTTGTCCTATGCAGTTGTGGATTTTTTTCCCCATTGCTGTGTATGTAATATTCAGTTGTATGAATGAGCTGTATTTGACTTATCTATCCTATTGTTGATGAGTATTTGGGTCATTTCCAGAGTTGGGCTCTTTGTCCTTCTTGGGCCATCTTGTCTTCCTACCCACATGCCACCTCACCCCATCCCTCTGTCTTCCCCAAAGATGGAGCTTGGCCAACTTGCCAATCAACAGTTATCCATTGACCAGAGCTGAGGAATTGTTCCCCCTTTAGGTGGGGCTGTGCCTGCTACCAGCTGCAGTCTCCTCCACTCCCTGCTGATTCACACTTTCAAAGGCTCACTTATCTACTGGCATCAGAGATTGCAAGGGGCCTCTAATCCCTGGTGGGACAGCCAGCTGGGCATGAGCACCATCCTCTAATGCCCACGCCCCTGGGTGTCTCTCAGGGTTCCCAGCTCAGAGCCCAGCCCAGGGAGGGCAGGTGCCCATGGGGTCTGTAGTGTTGGCTCACATGGACCTCCCCAAGGCCCATCACTCCCAATGTGGGTGCCCAGGGAGGAGGAAGAAAAGGGGGCGGGTGTGTTGAAACAACAGGAAAGTGTGTGAGTCTTGGGGTGGGGGGGAGGGAGAAAGCAGAACTCTGTAATTATAGAGGAAGAGGCAGTGATAAAATGATAATGGGCACGTTTTGACCCGGGCTAACCAGTTCCAGAGCTGTGAAGTAACTCTGGGATGCATGATGGAGGCCAAGGGGCTGTGCCCGGGCTGCAGCTGAAACAGGCGCTTTCACAAACAAGACGTAAATTGGATGCAAACATCTAATTAACCTTCTCCCTCGGTTCCCTCTCTGTGGAGGGGGAGGCAGCTCTCCCAGGGCTCCCTGTGTTCCCTTGGGGGATGGATTTGGGGGAAGGGAGGAAGAGGGGAGGTGAGAGAGGGAGAGAGGAAGCCAAGCTTTTTTTTTTTTTTTTTAACTAGCTCCCCTCCGGGTAGAGGTTGAGCTAAACCTCCAGCAGGGTTGGTTTTCTCAGTGGCCTCAGGCTTGATTTGAGATCTGCATTTTTTAAAAAAAAAATTTTATTGGAATATAGTTGACTTACAAAATTGTGTTAATTTCAGGCAGACAGCAACTAAATCAGTTATACATATACATATGTCCATTCTTTTTCAGATTCTTTTCATACATAGGTTACTAAACAGTATTGAGTAAATTTTCCTGTGCTATAGAGTAGGCCCTTGTCACCAATCTATTTTATATATAATAATGCACATATATATATATATATATCAATCCCAACCCCATAATTTATCCCTCTGCCACCCCCCCACATTTTCCCTTTGATAAACATAAGTTTGGTTTTGAAATCTTTGAGTCTGTTTCTGTTGCCTAAGTTCAATTGTACCATTTTTTAAACATTTTTAAATTATAGTTGATTTACATTGTTCTGTCAATTTCTGCTGTACAGCAAAGGGACCCAGTCATACATCTGTACACACCCTCTTTCTCATATTATCTTTCATCATGTTTTAGCACAAGTGATTGGACATAGTTCCCTGTGCTGTACAGCAGGGCCTCATATTATATCATATTTATTAGATTTCACATATTAGTGCAGATCTGCATTCTTATTTAATAGGACCCACTAAACCCACTTTATATGGTCTTATAAGCAGGGAAAATGGAGAGTTCAGTGTTTGTATTTCTCTTTGGCAGGGATGCAGTGTTTCCTGTGGGAATTCTCCAGGCCTTTGAGTCCCAGGGCACAGAATACAGGGGCCATCTGATGCCATAGGTGTAAGAGTGTGTATCTGGAGCTTCTCCAAACTCTGCCCCGATAGCTGTGCGGGCACTTTAACTCATCTGTCTGGATTTCATTCTTTCACTCAACAAATATTTACTGAGCTCCCACTGTGTGCCAGGCAGTGCTGGGAACACAGTGGTGAGCAGAACAGATAAAAAACCAAACCCAAACCAAACCAAAAACACTTCTGTCTTCCTGGGGCTTTGAGGGTTTGTGGGTGGTGGGCTGGAGGATGACAATAAAGAATGAGCTGGCAGGTGTTTGAGAGTATGAACTGCCAGGGTTCCAACCTTAGTTTTTCCACTTATGAGTTGTATGACCCTGCTTACATCTTCAGCCTCTCTGTGATCAGTTTCATTTCTTTAATTTTAAAATATTAACATACAGCAATTTTGAAAAAATCATGCAAAATGCCTCTATATCCTTAAGTGTTAGCATTTTCTTGTTTATTCTCTTTGTCTCTACTTTTTTGCTAAACCTTTTTGAGAGTAAGTTACAGACATGGTACCTCATTACCTCTACATGCTTCAATGTCTGTTTCCTTAAAACAAAGATATTCTCTTATATAAACACAGTACAGCAATCAAATCAGGAATAAACATTGATACCATCCTATTGTCTAATCAAGATCTTATTTAGAGCTTCCCATTTGTCCTGATAACACCCTTCATAGCAAAAGACATTCTGGGAGCACAACTTGCATTCCCTGTTATATCTTTTTAGATTCCTTTAATCTGGAATAACTTCTTTAGTCGCTAGGTTTCAAGACATTGATGTTTTGGAAACATCCGATGTAAGGTCCGTATGTGAGACCTATAAGATATCCCTCAATCTGATGTTCCCTTATGATTTGATTCAGGTTATGCATTTTGGCAGGAATTCTATATTGGTGATGTTGGGTTCTTCCTGGTACATTGTCTCAAGAGGCCCAAGATACAGATTTGTCCCATTACTTGTGATGAAATCTTCGATCACTTGCTCCAGGTGGGGTCTGCCAAGTTTTTCCACTGAACACTTATTATTTTCCCTCTGTAATAAGAGAGCACATTGTCAGGAGATGCTTTAAGATGATGTAAATATCTAGTTCCTCTTCAGAATTTGGTTGACTGATCTTAGCATTGTTTGATGATTCTTGCCTGAATTATGATATTTCCCAAAAGCAGATTTTCTAACTCCAATCCTCCTACATCTAGTAGTTGGATTTCTACTATAGAAAAGAGAATTCCTCAATCATTTATGTATTTACTACATCAACCTGGGCTCATGGAGTTTTATTTTATTCAATGGACAATAATCCTTTACTATCAAAATTTATTTGGATGCTCAAGCTATTTTAGATTTGGCCAATAGGAGCCCTTCAGGCTGGATCCTTGTGCCCTTTGATGGGTCCCCATCATTCTTTGAATACTTCCTTACTGTACAGGCAGATATTTCAGGCTCCCTTTGCACTTTCTCTGCCCCAGACCCAGAACCAGCCATTTGTCCAGGGGGGCCTGATTCTTTTTAGTAGGGAATGGTATGTAGAAGCCATGGTCTGGGCTCCAGGTGTGCTCACTACTGCTGGGGTGTCATGTCACTTGCATGTAGGCTGTTTCAGCACACCTAGCTGCCAACTTCTCTGTCTGTTAAATGGGGAGCAGTTTTCCTTACTCCTAGATTGTATGAGAATTAAATGAGCCAGTGCCTAAAATGTGCTTAGCATCATACCTGGCCCATGGATAATGCCATACAGGTGTTTGTTTTATAAATCAGAAATACAGATACTGTGTTAGATAGTAATAAGGGCTCCAGAGAGAAAGCAACTATGGAAATGTTCCTATATACAGGATAATCAAGGAATGCCTCAGGCAGAAGATGATATTTGAGTGGAGACCTGAGGAGGTGAATTGGTTACATCTGAAGGACTCAGGCAGAAGAGACAGTCAGTGCAAAGGCCCTGAGGCAGGAACATACCTAACCTGAAAAGCGATGCCAGTTCCTCAGACTCCAGGAGAACCAAATTTCTAAGCAGAGGCACCATTTTTGGGGAAGGGTGGAAGTGGAGTGTTGGGGTTTGAAACCTAAAACTTGGCATGGAAACCTCCAGGGACATAGTTATCATGGATCAAATGCTCACTCTGTGCCTGGGACTGGGTTAAACATTTCCCATGGATTCTCACTTAGTCCCATGAGGCCTTAGGAGGTGGGCAATGTTATTACCCCATTTTACTTTTAGGCTGAAGGAAGAACTTGGCCAGAATACAGCTAGTAAGTGGGGACAGGGCAGAAATGGAAGCGGTGATCTGACTCCAGACTTTGCCAGTGGTAGCAAAGAGGCTGCTTTCCCACCTCTGCTCTCTCACTGCCTGGCTATCAGATCACTGGGGATGTTTCCTCAGTTTCCCCATTTGCCAAAAAGGCAGAACCTCAGGCCCTGATTGGCGCTGGCTGGACTCAAATCAAACTGGAAGGTGAGGTGTGCAGGGCAGGGCAGCTCCCTAGGAGACTGAGACGATGGGCTTCTCTGCAGCTGCCCCTCCCCCACGGCCCTTCCGACGGCGCCCCCCTTCCTCTTTTTCACCCCATCTTCCCCAGGGGCAGCCAGCCAGCAAAAAGAGTCCCTCGGCAGCAATGATGAAGATGGATGTGTGATTGATTCAGCCCCCCCTTCCCTCTGCCCTTCTGGTAGAAAATTAAAAGACCATTTGTTAAGGGGCGAAAGTCCTCAGGTGCATCCTGAGGCTGGACAATTTGTCTCTGTGAAAAGGATGCTATTATGAGAGAGGCTGGATGCAGGCGGAGGGCGGGCCGGAGGGACGGCTGGGGAGGGAGGAGGCCCCGAGGAGTGAAGGGGCTCGGGCAGGGGTGGGGGGAGGCCCAGACAATGGGGGGAAAAATAATAAATACATCGGAGCGTGCCAGCCGCGGGGCTCCTGGCTAGAGAGGCGTGGGGGGCGGGGGCCCTGCTTGGGGCTGGGCGAGCTCATGTGCTCAGGCCTCCGAAGCCAATTCCTTTTTCATGACCCTTGTCCGGGACCAGAAGGGTGTCACCCGGGAGCTCTGCCGCCCTCCATTAAGGAGGGTTTGTAAATGACCCTCTTTAAGGAGGAGTTTCTCTTTATAGACCCCGGTGCAGAGAGGGGAAGGAGGAGGGGGCCCCTCAGTGAGCCCCCTCGGCCCTCTTGGGGGTCATTAAGTGATTAGAAAGAAGGGGCCAGTTCTCCAGCCGCCATTCAGATGAGGGCATGCATTTATCACCCAGGCGCTATTATTTATTGTTTTTTAAAAGGTTGCATTAGGCTCCCCCTGCTGTCTCCTGGCTCCCTTTGTGTGGTCAACTTCCTTCTGGGGCTGCCTCCTCTAGGATCCCAGAGGCAGGGTTCCCCTAGCCCCCATCCTTCTCAGTGTCCTGTCCACCCCACAACATGACTGCCCCACGCCTCTCTGGATGACCCACTGCCCTCCTGGAGGTGCCTCGCTGCTGCACCTCAGCCCCATGTGCAGGGTGAAAAGCAACCTCCGGCAGGGCCCTGCTGCACCAGCCTGGCCCCAGACCCCTTCTCTTGCTGCAGGGTGTCTGTTGGCTCCTTCATCCTCTCCACCAGCATTGGAATTTCTTGAGGGCAGTGGTGACAGCACGTTCATGGCCCTATCCCACTGTGCCCAGCACGGTGCCTGGGACTGAGTAAGTGCCCAGGGAAAGGGTGCTTGCAAGTACCCTGCGGGAGATTTCATTTGCCACCTCTGGGAATCGGAAAACATTCGCCCCATTGGACGGATGGGAAAACTGAGGCTCAGTGTCACTACAGAGTTGTGAAGACAGTGGGAGCAGAGCTGGGACTGGAAGCTGGCTCTTGGCACTTGTGAGAGAGAAAATGACATTTGAAGGAAGGGTGGTCTGTCCAGCCCTCTGGTTCTAGAAAGCTCTTTGCTTTTGAAAAGAAATCTGCCGCTAGCCAGGGCCAGAGGAACTAGCTTCTCCAAATCAAATGACCATGGACACATACTAACTTGAAAATCTCCCTCCTCTGCTTAAAACCCAGCTGCCTGCATGGTCCACAGGACTGGCTCTCTGACAACCTTGGCCCTACAGATCTCACCTCCTGTTACTCTCCCTTCTTTCTGTTCCTCCAAGAAGCCTGCTCTTCCAGCTCCTGCACCCTTTGCTCAGCCGGACCTCCTTGTCTTCTCACGCTCCTTGTCCAGCCCGTGTTTCCCAGCTTTGCACATTAGAATCCCCTGATCATGTTTCTAAGTCTCACCAGCGCTTGAACCCCACTCCAGACCAGCTGAAGCAGATCCCGTGGGGGTATGGCATGGGGCATTTAAAAATGATTCTAGGTGGTTCTGAAGCCATGGGAGGGTTTAGAAGCTCTGAACCAGCTCTTGTGTCTGAGCCCAAAGGCCACCTCCTTACAGTGGGCAGGGGCAGGTCACCTTGCATTGTCTCCCCCCCATCCTCTCCTCATCTCTTTGTAATTGCACTCTCATTTGCACAAGTGTTTGATTCACACATGTGTGCCTTCAACATCCGCCTGTGAGAGGGCAGGGACCCGTTCAGCTGGCAGCTGTATCATTTGTACCATGTAGTAGCCGCTCACCAAGATTCTGCTGAATGAAGGAGTAGACCTTGAAAGAATACGTGGCCTTGAAACAAGACCTCGGAAGAGAATCAAAAAGGGGCTTTTAGGAGTTCCCGTCATGGCTCAGGGGTTAACGAACCCGACTAGGAACCATGAGGTTGCAGGTTCGATCCCTGGCCTCACTCATTGAGTTAAGGATCTGGCGTTACCATGAGCTGTGGTGAAGGCTGCAGATGCTGCTTGGATCCTGCATTGCTATGGCTCTGGTGTAGGCTGGTGGCTACAGCTCCGATTCGACCCCTAGCCTGGGAGCCTCCATATGCTGCGAGTGCAGCCCTGAAGGGGTGGGGGGAGGGCTTTACTCTCTGCTCAGAGGCTGGGACAAAGGTGGAGTGATGAGATGCCCAAATATGCCTGGATCCAACCCCATATGTTTCCAGACATTGCCAAAAGTCCCCTGTGGGCCAAATTCCCCCGGCTGAGTTTCCCTTCCTGATAACTATGTAAAACATCTAGCCCAGTGGATCTCAAGCCTGGCTGTGCTCAAGAGTCACCCCAAGAGGGCAACTTTAAGCATACCAATGTCCAAGCCCCACCCTGAACTGACTGAATTGGAATATCTGGGGAGGAATCTCCGGCATTGGGGTGTCTTGAAACTTTCAAGGTGATTCTGATGTACAGTCAAGGTTGAGAGCACCAGGCTGTACCCAGCGAGATGCCACATCTCCGTTGATATGTAGAGAGGGAAACTGAGGCTCAGACAGCCTAGTGTTGCCATGCACAAACCAAGTACAGCTGAAATGCCTTTGTTAAACCAAATGTTGAATCTAAAGAAGAAAACCCATGCTTTCTAACGAGACGCACGCACAAACTCAAACCAAACAAAACAGCAACCTCCGCTTGGCAAGCGGTGCCAGCCCTTTCTTAATACAGATGATGGAGACCCCCAGGCGTGCTTTCTTCCCCTGGGCGAGGTCTCCATTTCCCAAACCCATTTCATGCTCCCGAACAGCATCTGTGTCCTGCGTTCTCTCCTGGGACGATCGCAGAGTGCCAGTGGATGGGAGGTGCTGCCAGCCCGCACATCTGTGATGCTGATGACGCAGGGATGGCCGCAGATCCCCCACCTCCTCAGGTCCTGTCATGGGCTGGCTGGACACCCATGGCTGGCAGGGACTCGTGCTCAGCCCTTCCTCCCAGTGGCCTGAAGGCAGGGCTTCTTAGTAGAGCTAGACGTTAACTGACTGAGGTCAAATGTCATTGTTTCATTTTCTCAGTGCACAGAAGTTCTGTCCTGTGAACCTAAATCAGTTAATAAGGTTATTTTTGCTTCTTTAAGTGGTTTCTCGACACTTGACTGCTCATGTCGCCTGCCTCCTTAGAAAGACTTTTCCCAATGAACTTCTAAAGTACTTATAGTATTTAGTTACCTGTTTATTTGTTTATTGGCTGTCTTCTCCAACAAGACTGTAAACTCCATGAGGGCAGGGACTGTGTCTGTCTAGGAAGGTTACCATCAAATCATCAGGATGGGGAAGAGTGCAGGACTCAGTATGTGCTCAAGAAATATTTGTGGGGATGAATGAATGAATGAATCCTTACCTTGCAAAGGTTGTCAGGAAGACATAATGCACATAATATATTTAGCACTCTTGGAGCTTCCTTTGTGGCTCAGTGGGCTAAGAACCTGACATAGCATCTGTGAGGATGTGGGTTCCATCCCTGGCCTTAATCAGTGGGTTAAGGATCTAGCATTGCCTAAGCTGTGGGGATAGCTCCCAAACACAGCTCAGATCTAGTGTGGCTGTGGCTGTGACATAGATCAGCTGTTACAGTTCTGATTTGACCCCTAGCCTGGGAACCTCCATATGCCATGGGTGCATCCCTAAAAAGTAAAAGCAAAAATAAATAAATAAATAAATAAATAAAGTGTGTGTGTGTATTTAGCATCCCCCTTGGCACATAGTAGGTGTTTAGTGGAATGTAAGTCTTATTCGTAATAGCCGTCAGAGTCAGAAAGCTTATCTAACCTGCTGCTGTCTTTCCTTAGGTGGCCCCACCTGCTGCTGTCTCTCCTTGGGCGGCCCCTTCTCCCCTCTTTCCTAGTCTACACAGCAGGCCCGGAGGATTTTTACGTCCTCCTCTGCCTTCCTCTCTCTGCAGATCACTGCTTGCCGGAGGGTCTCCCATCCCTGCTCTTCACCCTCAGTCCCCCTCCTCTCCCTGTCAGGTGTTTTGCTCATCTTGGGTCCTAATTGAGATGGCAAATTCCAGGGACAGGGCTTGCAGCCAATTCTGCCAGCATCCCCTGCCAGGAGCAGGAGGAAGAAAACAAAACCCCGGCAATGTGGAGAGCGAACCCCTTTCTCTCCACTAGGAAAGGAGCCTCCTGCTTGGCCCACTTGGTCCACCTTACCGTGGGCAGGAGCCCAGGCTGGCTGGAGGCACGAGGCGCAGCCTCCCCTTCGCTCCCGGCCAAGAAGCACCTGACGTCCCTTTGCCATCCCTGCTGCCGCCGTGCCAAGCAAAAGGGACAGTTTTCTGCTAAATGGAGACCAGGTGGTTCCTAAGGCAATTAGAACCCCCTGAGCTGGCAGTGGGCATTGATGGGTGGGAGTGCCCGCTTCCCGTTCTCTCTTCCCTGGCTTTATTTGTTTGCTTTGGATTAGAAAGCCTTGTGCAAAACCGAGCCCTTGTTTCCGTCCTGTTCCCACTCCCCACAGTCTGGGAAAGACCTGACATTTGCAGGCGCATCCCTGGTGAGCAGGAGGCAGCGCCTACGCCAGAGCAGCCCATCCATAAAATGAGGGACTCATTCCTACCTTATGAGGTTGTCGGGGATGCGTTTTTTATAAAGGTTGTCACTTATACAACAGAGAAGGGGGTAGGACATTCTGAAAGGAAGGAAGGGTAGATGCAGGAGTGAATATATATCTGAAGGAGGAATGCATCTGAGCCACGTCTGCAACCTATGCCACAGCTCCTGGCAACGCTGGATCCTTAACCCACTGAGTGAGGCCAGGGATCGAACTTGCTTCTTCATGGACACTGGTTGGTTCATTATCACTGAGCCACAAGGGGAACTCCTACTTGGTCTTTAACACTGTTCAGCACTAGCTAATCTCCTTTTCCACATGACAGAGCAGGCTCCGACTCAGATCCTTCAGCAGATAACAGAAATGAGCTAGAACTTAATCATAATATTTTCGTCTTGTGGTATTTATTTGTCTGGTTAGCTTCTGATAATGACATTGAAGTGATTTCCCACTTAAGCTCAGGATAAAAAGTTTTCGTCTGGAGTTCGCGTCGTGGCGCAGTGGTTAATGAGTCCAACTAGGAACCATGAGGTTTCGGGTTCGATCCCTGGCCTTGCTCAGTGGGTTAACGATCCGGCGTTGCCATGAGCTGTGGTGTGTAGGTCGCAGAAGCAGCTCGGATCCTGAGTTGCTGTGGTTGTGGCGTAGGCCGGCAGCTACAGCTCCGATTAGACCCCTAGCCTGGGAACCTCCATATGCCAAGGGAAGTGACCCTAGAAAAGGCAAAATGACAAAAAAAAAAAAGTTTTCTTCTAAAAGAAATTTAGACGAAACCAGAATCAACTTTAAGAAACATATTAAGTAAATCAGGTTAGGAGTACTACTCATTTCTGGCAAGAATCACACTTAGGACATTGGGAAAGGACTCAGATGTAAGAGGTTTTCACTGTATCCCACCTTATAAAGGTAAAGAGTAAATGGTTAACACTTATACAGCACCCACTGTGCACTGGGCATGTTTCGAAGATTTTAGATACCTAAAACTGAGAACTTATCAACAACACTATGAGCTAAGTGAAATTATTATTTTTTTTCTTTTTATAGACACACCTGTGGCATATGGAAGTTCCCAGGGTTGGAGTCGAATTAGAGCTGCAGCTGAGGCCTATGCAAGATCCAAGCCACCTCTGCAACCTACACCACGACTCGTGGCAACGCTGGATCCTTAACTCACTGAGTGGGTCCAGGGAACGAACCCGAATCCTCCCAGAGACAACTTTGTGTCCTTGACCCGCTGAGCCACAGTGGGAACTCTGAGGTAAGTAAAATTACTAACTCATTTCACAGATGAGAAAACTGAAGCTCGGCATGGTTAAGCAACTTGCCCCAAATCTCACAGGTGGCATATGGTCAAGGCAGGACTTGTACCCAGGGAGACTGGCTCTTGGGGACTCCGTCCGCCACCACGAGGCAGCAATTCCAGAAGAGCAAGAGGTGACATCAAGGTAGTATATGGTGTACGTACTCCATGTCTTATGACCACACCTGGACTATTTTTCTAGTTAGTTTGCTCCAGAATCTCAGCAATTCAGGAAGTAGAAGAGCCAGTGAAGCTGTTCACACCTGGCCTGAGAATCCCATTCCCTCCCCCAGTGGGCTTTGGGCCCCTGCCGATCTGTTCTCCTGAGCCTTCCATTCTGCCTGGACTCTTCCCCTTTGCTAACCCCTAGGCTGGGCAACCTTTCCTCAGGAACCTCTAACCCCGTAAACCCTGCTCCTCAGCCAGCCTGCCCTCCACCCAGGGCCTCCCAGGAGCAAGGTGCCCGGGACAGTGGGCCAAGCCTGTGATGCCCCGCTGCCCGCCTGCACTTGAGCCGGGCCTCTTTGTCTCTCTACCCTTGGGACAAATGTCTCATTCCCCAGGGTGTCAAGGGGAAAATTAATCACCCGGGGGAGATCAGTCAGCCTGCTGACTTGGCAGGGGAAAGACAAAGAGAAATAGGGTGTCTCACCGATTGGTTGGGTCCCCCATTAAGGGGTGGAAAAATGCTTGCTTTGCGATTACAAATGGGCAACATTCTCGCCAGCGACTCCCGTCCCTGTCACCTCGGGAAATCGCTGCTAACGCGGTTCTGGAGAAGGTGGCTGTCTCCTCTCCCGGTTGCTCCGGCGCTGCCCTCCTGCAGGTCAAAACTGCTGGTCCGCCTGCCTTCAGGACCGATGCCAGCTGGGCATCCTGCCCTGTCACTCAGAAGTCAGACTTCGATCACTTGGGCATCATAGAAATGGCACTTTTTTTGTTCTTTTGGCTGCCCTCCAGCAAATAGAGTTCCCAGGCCAGGGGTCAGATCTGAGGCACCGTTATGACTTACACTGCAGCTGCGGCATTGCAGGATCCTTAAGCCACTTTGCCAGGCTGTGTGATCAAACCTGAGTCCCAGCACTGCAGAAGCACTGCTTAGCCCATTCACCACAAAGGAAACTCCAGCAATGGCACTTTTAAAATAGGCAAACTAGTGGTTCCCATGGGGGGTGGGTAAGATAGGGTTAGGGAAGGAAGAGGCACAGACTACTGTGAGGAAATGAAGAAGCTACAAGAATATATCGTACAGCATGGGGCATAGAGCCAACATTTTACAGTAACTGTAAATGAAGTATAACCTTTCAACATTGTGAATCTCTATGTTGTATGCTTGTAACTTATGTAATATTGTACAGCAACTCTACTTCAATAAAAAAATAAAAATTGGAAGTTCCCCTGTGGCTCAGCAAGTTAAGGTGCTGAGGGCTCGATCCCTGGCCCAGGAACTTCTGCATGCCACAGGTGTGGCCCCCAAAGCCCCAAAACCAACAGGCTAAAAAAACCAAAAACAAAAAAATTAAAAAATTACAAAAGAGAGAGAGAGAGAAAAAAGGGGGGGTAGTTCCTGTCGTGGTGCAGTGGAAACAAATCCGACTAGGTACCATGAGGTTGCGAGTCCGATCCCTGGCCTCGCTCATTGGGTTGAGGATCCGGCATTGCCATGAGCTGTGGTGTAGGTCGTAGACACAGCTCAGGTCCCAGGTGGCTGTGGCTGTGGCTGTGGTTGGCAGCTGTAGCTCTGATTTGACCCCTAACCTGGGAACATCTATATGCTGCAGGTGCGGCCCTTAAAAAAAAATTACAAAAGAGAAAGACATGGAATCTTTCACAAAATTGAGTTAATTCACATATAATAGAATTTTCAAGTATTAAAAAAATTGTGAATCACTACATTGTACACCTGAAACTTATATAATGTAAATCACCTATACCATGATTATAAAAAAACCTAATCAATACTTGAACACTTATATGGGAGGTGCCATAGCAGAGGGGTTCTGGGCAAGATTGGAACTGGGTTAAGGGGAGCCTGTGTGACCTCAGGCAAGTTGCTTATTCTCTCTGCGTCTTTTGTGTCCTCTTTTGGGTAAGGGGGTTAATAATCGTCCCTACTGGGCCAGTCTTGGGCTTTAGATCCTCTGTCTGCTCCTCCCACGCCCCTCAGTGTCATTCACACTGGCTGACCAGCCAGGTTCTTTCCCCCACCCCCCACCCCCGCCCGGCCCCCAGTTCAGTTGGGTTGAGCCAATGGTAATAGAGGGGAAGAAGCCAAGGTGTTTCTCCCCCTTGCTCCCTGCCTGGGGAGCTTCTCTGCCAGCAGCTGCCTCATCTCCTATTGGGCTCCCAGCTGCGGGTACAGCTTCCGTCAGCCTGTGGGCTCTGGAAACTTCACTTCGTTCCCTCTGTCCCTCCAGGCTAAATGGGGTAGGGGGGGTGGGAGAGTACTGGCTGGTAACCAATTCCTTGCCTTTACTTCCCTCTGGGTTTATACTTAAAGTATAACAGAACAGGTGCCACACATGCGCGCATGTGAAGTAAAATAAAAACGGCTGACCTTGACGGGCATTTTGCTGTATTGCATTATCTCATTTAATTATCACAGGGTAGGTTTTTTTTTTTTTTTTTTTTTTTTAGGACCGCACCCGCGGCATATGGAGATTCCCAGGCTTAGGGATCCAATCAGAGCTGTAGCCACCGGCCTACACCACAGCCACAGCAACGCCAGATCCGAGCTGTGTCTGCGAACTACACCACAGCTCATGGCAAGGCGGGATCCTTAACCCACTGAGGGAGGCCAGGGATCGAACCTGAAACCTCATCGTTCCTAGTTGGATTCATTTCCGCTGCACCACGATGGGAACGCCAATCCAGTTCTTAAAAAACCAATTTTAGGGATAGAAAAGATCCAGCTGGCTAAAAATGGCCTGAAGCCACTAGCCCCATGTGGTTATTGACTTCTAAATTAATTAAAATTAAAGCAAAACCTAACGTTCGGTTCCTTAGTTGCCCTGGACACTGAGCGCTCAGTGGCCCCCCCTACTGTCAGCACTTCCATCATCTCAGAGTTCATTGGCAAGGCTGGTCTTCTTCAGCAGAGTTTCTTGGCTTTGGCACTACTGGCATTTCAGGTTGGAACTTGTCATGGGAACAGCATCCATGGGCTCTACACACTGGATGCCAGTAGCATCCCTCTCCAGTAGTGACAGCCAAAAATGCCTCCTGACATTATCAAATTTCCCCTGGGAGGGTCAACACAGCCCCTGGTTGGGAACTACGGGTTTTGATGATGATTTAAAAGAAAATTATTTTCTAGATCGAAACTAAGGGAAATCAGCATATTAATGCAGCCAGAAGGATTGAGGTTTATTTAATTTTATTTTATTTCAGTCTTTTTAGGGCTGCACCCACAGCATATGGAGGTTCCCAGGCTGGGGGTCCTGCACCACAACCACAGTAACATGGGCTCTGAGCCTCGTCTGTGACCTCACAGCTCATGGCAATGTTGGATCCCCAACCCAGTAAGCAAGGCCAGAGATTGAACCTGAATCTTCATGGATACTAGTCGGATTTGTTTCTGCTGAGCCACAATGGGAACTCCCAGATTGAGGTTTTTAACACAAAGACCTTCCTTATTGAGATAATGGTGACAACGTGGAGCTGTGATCAACTAGACCTTTATCGAATCCCCTCTCTCCTACCTTCTTGCTGGGTTACTTTAGGCAAGTCAGTTTACCTTTCTGAGCCCCAGTGTTCTCAGCTGTAGAATAGGGGTAATTCTAATAGGGTCTGCTTTGTAAAGCTATGATGCAAATGAAATCAGATAAGGCATTTAATGTGTTTGGAACACAGTAGACACCCAAGAAGTGCGGCTTTCCCCCTTTTTAGGGCAAGAGCTTCTCCTGAAGACAGGAAATCCAGAGCCACTGCTCCCAGGGGACAGGAGATGGAGAGATTGCCCGTTTCAAGGCTCCCTGAGCCAGTCCGGAAACAGACACACTCTAGCCCCCATCTCTAGGGGGATCTTCTGGGGAGCCTGCCCTCAGGTTGGGTTCAGCTGAGTGGGAGTGGGTGCTGGAGGTCCCAGGAAAGCAGGAGGCGGTGGGGGGGCATCCATCCAGAAGCATCTATCAAGGCAGAGGAAGGGGGCAGGCAGCTCAATTCAGGAGGGGTTTGTGAGCCAGGAGTGAGGAAAATTGATGCCTGCAGGAGACAAAGGAGAGTGGGGAGAGTGGCCCCCAGGCCAGCTCCTTCCACAGGTGATAAGATTGATGGGCAGGCGAAGGAGGCAGGCTGAGTGATAGATAATTTCAAATTGGTGGTAAACACGGCTGTGGGGACTCCTAGCTTTTCTAACAAGTGTGACACCGGCGTGGAGGGGAGATGAGGTGACTGATTAGGAAATAAGACAGCCAGAGACCCTTCTGAGAGGCAGCTGGGCTTGGCGATGCTGCCTCGAGAGGGAGACACGTGGGAACGAAGCCTGGGATGCAAGGAGATGTGTGTGGGGGCCCGGCGGCTCAGGCATCTCAGCCTTTGTGTGTTCTTTTTATTATTCACTCAACAAATATTTACCGAGCCCTTATTACGTGGTCCACGCTGGGCTAGATGCTGCAGATACAGCTGGGAGTGAGACAGACACGGTCCCTGTCCCCATGGGGCGGCTAGTCTTATGGGAGAGATACTCAGTAAATAATGAGATGAATGAGCAAGTCAATTTTCCAGTTGTGATATAAAGCAAAGGCTGGGAAAGAATGACAGAGTGGCTGCTTCAGATTGGGAGACTTGGGGACAGCCCCTCTGAAGAGATGACATGGGGCTGAGAGCTGAACGAGGACAAGGAGCCAGTCATTCAAAGCACAGAAATTTGAGGCCAAGTGTTCTGGAGGGGGCCCTGAGGTGTGTAATCTCCCTTCCTCCTTCCCTCCTCTTTTTCTCCCTCTCTTTTTTTCCTTGGCTTCCTTCCCCCTTCTCTCTTCCATCCCCATCCTTATTCAGCACACTTTTTGTGTTAAATGCATTAAATAAACCTTACAGCAACCTTATAGATTTATTTATACTCTCCATTTTATTTTATTTTAGTCTTTTCTAGGGCCGCTCCCACGGCATATGGAGGTTCCCAGGCTAGGGGTCTAATCGGAGCTGTAGCCGACTCCCTACACCACAGCCACAGCAACACAGGATCCGAGCTGCGTCTGCAACCTATACCACAGTTCAGGGCAACGCCGGATCGTTAACCCACTGAGCAAGGCCAGGGACCGAACCTGCAACCTCATGGTTCCTAGTCGGATTTGTTAACTGCTGAGTCACTACGGGAACTCCTATACTCACCATTTTAAAGACAGCAAAACTGAGGCTTCGGGGCATTAAACATTGAGTACTCCAGGATGCACAAGGAGGAGCTGTGGGCTCAACCAGATTGTCTGACTCCAGAGCCCAGAGAAGAGAGGAAAAACCAAAAGCAGAGTTGGGGGTATCTTCAGCCCTGAAGACTCTTGCTGCTCCTGGCACAGGGAGGGGAAGCTCTAGCTGGTGGCAGACAGTGCCAGGCAGTCTGTCCATTATAGGATCATCAAGGGGATCCTGGGGGGCCCAGTGGGTCCAATCATTCCCACTTCACAGATGGAGAGTTTGAGGCTCTTGGAATTTCAATCCCTTGCCTGGGTCACATGGCAGGATTTTTAGAAGAGGCTAGTATTGAAGCGGCAGAGCTGGGATTCAAACTCAGATTTCTAATTTGATCCAATTGCCTTTCCATTGTGTCACAGATCCCTGCATGGGGGCAACTTTTCTGAACTGACCAGTGAATATTTACTGAACATGGAGAAGCAAAGCTCTCTGTCTTCTGGAGAGAAGAGCAAATCCCATTCTTGCTCTTACTGATGACTCTAATGATAATAATAGTAAGAGCTACCCTCTGGTGGCACCTACTTAGATCCAGAAGATTTACCCTCCATGGGGTGGTCATGACAACTCCTCGAGGCAGGTATTATTATGCCTATTTTATGGATGAGGACAATGAGGCCAAGAGAGGTTAAGTAATTTGCATAAGTACACAGCATGAATCTGTGGCAGGGCTTCGGTTAGGATCTGAGCATTCCAAAGCCCCTGCCCTTTCCAGGACTACTGTATCAGTCAGTAAATGCTGCATGACAAAAGTGCAATGGCTTCATAACAATCACTTATTATATTTCACTTCCCTGTGGGTTGGCTGGGTTTAGCTCATCTTAGCAGGGTTTGCTCATGCTGCTAAGTGTTGGTTGGCTTAAGGGGTCTACTGTAGGTTGGGCTTGGCAGGGGCATCTTAGCTAGGACAGCCATGCCCATGGATCTCTCAACTTCTTTCTTAGGCCAGTGGACATATCCTCCTTGTGGTGATGACCGGCATGCAAGAGAGCAAGAGGAAACATGCAACTCCTCTCAAAGCTCATACGTAGACCTGGCATACCATTACTTCTGCTGCATTCTGTTAGCCACCTCAAGTCATGCAGCTGAGCCCAGGTTAAGGGACAGGGATCCAGACTCTTTAGAAAGAAAAGCTGCAAAGTCCAATGACAAAGTGTAGATATAGGGAAGTATGAAGAAATGGGACCAATGAACCAATCGGCCACAACTGTCCACTAGCCTGCAAGCGGGCTAGAACATTGAGGGTAGCAAATAAGAGCCAATCAAGAGGATGAGCATCGCTGTTGATGCCTTTAAAAAAAATTATTTTCTTTTTTTATGACCGTACCCACAACATATGGAAATACCGGGGCCAGGAATCAAACCCAAGTCTGCCGTGACCGGAGCTGTTGCAGTCGGGTTCTTAACCCAGTGTGCCACAGCAGGAACTCCAGGGCAGTGGAATGAGCTTGTAGCCTTCCAGAGGGCAGGAGCCATCTTACAATCATGGAGTTTTTCAATGAGTGCTGTGCCTTGCATACACGAGTTGCTTAATAAGGAGGAATGAGATCATGAGGAGAGTGGCAGTGGCAGGTGTGGGGCGGTTGGAATGAGGGGGTCATGTAGGGGTGAGGGCTCCCTCCTCCCTGGGAAATTTTGGGGACTTAACTGAGTCTAAGTGGTTTAGGACAGTCTGGGCCAGAACAGAGGGCAGAGGAAGGAACCACGTGACCTGGCATTGTGTGTGCGCACCCGTGCAAGTGTGCATGTGTGTGTGTGTGTGTGTGTGTATGTTCTTGTCTGTCTCCTCCCATTAGCTTGTAAACTCCACATAAATGGGGATATTTTGTCCAGTGACATATCTCCAGTACCTAGAACAGTGCCTGGCACATAGTAGATGCTCAATAAAGACTTGTCAAATGAAGGAACACACGAATAAGTGGGTGAATTAAATTCTCACATGAACCCCTGATTGGTAATACTATTATCCCATTTTGCAGAGGAGGAAACTGAGGCTCAGAGATTTCAGTGACTGACAACATCCGTGGCTAATCTTAGGCAAGCTGTCAGACGTCAATTCAAGGCTCTTCCCTTTACCCCCAATGGTCTTGAATTGCACTAGCAACACGCTAAAAGGGACAGCAGGCAAAAGGCAAGAGGAAAACCTTCCCTCATAATTCCACACCCTGATTACTTTCTGAGAGTTCAGATCAGGTCTTGTCCACAGCCGGAGTTCCTATGCATGCTTGTTTTGTGGTTGGATCTATGTTGAGAGGCTACTTTTTCAGGAAGACAGTTTGGGGCCAAGAGATTGGGTGACACTGATGGCTGGGCTTTTCCTCCTCAAGCTGTATCTACCCAGGGCCGTTTGCAGGAGTAACAGCGGGCAGTAGATCAAGTTCTTTACTCCCAACCCTATACTAGGAGCCAGGGGGCTTGGCTATGTCACAAGACAGGATGCCTAGGAGACCAGAGCAGCCTGGACCCTGGATGTTCAACAGCCAGAGTCCACTCATGACTCATGGAAAGGTCTATCTTGGGGCGCAGCTTTTGCATGCAGAGCTGGTGTCAGCAGGTGTCTGGGGATGAGAATTGTTATGTCTTATCTCTTGCAACTTCTCTGCAGAGGAGTTATCTGATTAGCACATAATATAATGAAACACTCTGGGCCTCAGTTGTCTTCGTGTAATGGGAATAGGAGAACCCACGTCATAGAGTCATCTAAGGGATCACCTGGACTGTCCTCAGAGAGCACATAGAACATGACCTGGCACTTGCAAGCCCACAGGCCAGGGGAGTGCTTACTATGCTTACTATCTCTCTATCCTGGGCATTGGGCTGTGTCTGTCTGTCTTTATTTCGTTCTCTCTCTTTTTTTTTTTTTTTTTTTCACATTTTTTAGGGCTGAACCTATGGCATATGGATGTTCCCAGACTAGGGGTCAAATCAGAGCTGTAGCTGCCAGCCTACATCATGGCCACAGCAATGCCTGATCCGAGCCATGTCTGTGGCCTATACCAAGCTCACGGCAACACCAGATCCTTAACTCATGGGGTGAGGCCAGGGATCGAACCCGCAACCTCATGGTTCCTAGTTGGATTTGTTTTGCTGAACCACAACAGTAAGTCCGGATTAACTCATTTAATCCTTCCAACAACCCCAGTGAAGTGGATGCTATTGTTCCCATTTCACAAACAAGGAAACGGAGGCACAGAGAGTTTGATTACTTGTCCGGGCTGGGCCCAGGGCACGTGCCCCTGGCTTTCCCTCTATACTGTTGGGCCAGTTCTAGGGACACAGACCTCAGAGGAGGTGGGCTGGGCCTTTTGTGCACTGCTGGGCCCAGGAAGAGGTGGCCCAGATAGAGAGGAGAGAGCCCCCCAGCCCATGCTGGCCCAGCTTCCCTCCCCAGCTTCCAACCCTCTGCCCTTCCGGTGTCCTTGACCCTGCGCAGCGAGGGGTCACCGTCTCATCTGTATGACTCCCACAGAAAGCTGGAGACGGCTCCCAATGCATCACCGGGTGGCAGTCACGCCAGAGCCAGCGTGTCATTTCCATCCATCTTTCTCCAACCGCTCCCTGTCAGGAAGCAAGGGAGGCCAGGAGGGGGTGGTGGGGGGAAGAGGGGAAGATGGATGGGGTGGGGGCGGAGAGGCAGGAATGGGAGCCAAGAGGGAGGAGGAGGATGGGGGAGAAGAGAAGGGGAGAAAAGAGGAGAGAGAAGAAAGAGAGGGGGCCAGGGAGAGAGATGCTGCTGAAGAAGGGAGGTGAGAAAGAAGTGAGGAAGGTAGGGGCAAGAGAGGAGGCAAAAGAGGACCAGGAGAGGGATGAGGAAGGGACTCGGGAGAAAGAAGACCAGGAAAGATTCTGGGGAACGAAGAGTGTCAGGGGACCATTCTGTAAGAGAAGTCAGGTGGGACGGAGGGGCTGAGAGGCAGGAGGCAAGGAGACTGAGAGCCACCAGCTCTTTTATTTTTTTGTTTTCTCAATCAAACTGGTCCCGCCTCTGCTAGGCGGCCCCCTGCAAATGCTAGCTCAAGACTGGTGGGAAGGGCGTTCTTGTGTGAGATGCGGGAGCAGGAGGCTCCCAGCAGATGCCCTCCTCCAGGACTGAGCCCTCCTTGTGTGTCCTTGGGCTGTGACTTAACCTCTCTGAGCATCATTCCCTCATCCACAGGGCAGGTGTAGTAGCACGCCTCCTAAAGCCAGGATGAGGCTTAGACTATGCGTGTGATGTGGGAGTGGAGTTCTAGCTCAGTTCTCCTAAGGGGGTATAGCCTTTGGGGTCAGGAGATCTTTCCTGGGAAAGTTTCCCAGTCCTTGAAGGCACGGATGGCCTTCTTCTCCATGCAGGACTCTCAGGAAAACATCCCAGTGGCAAAGCTTTGGAATAAAAATTGAACAAGTCTCCACTTCCCTTCCAGGTCTCAGAAACCCTAGGGGCCACTGTAACGAGTGATGGAGCCTCTTTCTGGAGCAGAGATGTCCTAGGAGAGTATTTTGCGGTAGAGAGTCTGGGATGAGGAGTACATTTGAAGAATTATAGGTACCATTGCATGAACATATTTGTGTATCCATCTTTCAGTTTTCTGAGGAATTGTTTTTCTTAAATTTTCGAGGAAAGGTTTTCTTTCTTTTGTGTGTGTGTGTGCTTTTTAGGGCCACACCTGCAGCACACAGAGGGTTCCCAGGCTAGGAGTCCAATTGGAGCTGTAGCTGCTGGCCTACACCACAGTCACAGCAATGCAGGATCTGAGCTGCAGCAAAGCTCACAGCAACGCCAGATCCTTAACCTTCTGAGCAAGGCCAGGGATCGAACCTGCCTCCTCATGGATGCTAGTCAGATTAGTTAACCACCGAGCCACGACAGGAACTCCAAGGAAGGGTGTTCAAGGTGCTGGCTCTCCTCTGCTGACTCATTCATTCTCTGCCTTCCTCTGCCAGGCTCTGTGTTCTGGGAAGTGGAATATACTTCCTGGGCTCTCTTGCGTTTTCTTGCATAGGGCATATTCTAGGAGCCAAAGCAAGTCTCAAAGCAAGACTAGATTCAAAGTATGGGAAACAGGTCCTATGTCTTGATGGGAGGAGTGGCATGGGAGTACCAGGGGGCAAGGAATTGACGGCGACCGTCTTTGGACATAACCTACCATAGTATCCATCTCATAAGATGGTTGTTAGGGTTGAATGATGATCTGGTTACTACTCTGGAAACCTGTCATTGAAGTGTGTGTCAGATGTGGTACAGGAGACTTTGCCCTATAGTCTCTTTAAAAAAATTTTTTTACAGTGGATTTACAAATTTCTGTCAACTTCTCCTGTACAGCAAAGTGACCCAGTCATACATACATATGTCCTATATTCTCAAGGCTGCTGGTTTAGATGGGCCCCTCCTCAGGTCATTTAGTTCCTTTCCCTGTTTCCATGTGTCACCTGAGGTATCTCAGACTTAGACACTCAGAAGTATCAATAAAACGAATTCTTTTGTTTTGTTTTGCTTTGGTCTTTTGAGGGCAGCACCCATGACATATGGAGGTTCCCAGGATAGGGGTCCAATCAGAGCTATAGCTGCCGGCCTACAGCACAGCCATGTCTGTGACCTACACCACAGCTCATGGCAATCCTTTACCCACTGAGCAAGATCAGGGATCGAGCCCACATCCTCAAGGATACTAGTCAGGTTCATTACCACTGAGCCACAACAGGAACTCCAATACTGATTCTTATAGAAGTTTTTCTATGTGCCAAATGCTCTACATACATTAGTGTATTTAATCCTCATAACAACCCTTTGAGGTAGATGCTATTATTACGCCTGCTTTACAGAGAAGGAAGAGTTACCAAGAGATTAAGTGATTTGTCCAAGTTTACACAGCTAGAAAATGGCAGAGCCAGGCTTTGAACCTAGGGAACTGGTGCCATGGTCCATGCTCAACCACTGTATTATCTATTTCTATGTAACAGATTCCTGCAAACTTAGCCACTTAAAACAAGCAAATATAGTGATTGTTGATTCAGGGTGTAGATGGATTGGTTGCTAGTGAGAATCTCCCAGAGAGAGGTGTGCACGGTTTTAAAAGTTAGTAGCATTTTGTAAAAAGAGCAGAGCTTGTAGCTATCCTCACATGAACTATGGGAAACAAAGGAGAACAGAATCTCCTTGGTTGGTAGAAGTGCACAGGTGGCAGGGCAAGAGTTCTCACCTGTTTATGGACGAGCTCCCTTATAGGCTTGGGGAGGAAAGAGATTTTTATGTCTATTGAAAGGCTGAGAAACGCACATCCAAGCCTGGTTCTTCCAAGTCCTACCAAGGAGCCCTCTTGCCTCAGAACACGGCGATGTCCCCCAGTTCGCAGAAAAGGACCATTGCTCAGGGCAGTTATGGCTGGGTCTGAGCCCCTGAATCCCTGTATCCTCAGCATCAGGGCCTCCTCTGTGGGGCCAACTGGATTACGATGGAGGAAAGGACCTGTTTGTGTTGGAAGAGATGCCTGCATGATTGAAGGAAACCATTCCCAGGAGACAAGTCTCCAGAGGGTGGGGATGCTGGTTACTGGAAAGGCTTGGCGGCTCCTTGATCCAAGTTTTGCTTACAAATGGGAAACAGGTCTTGAAATGGTCTCTTTTCCCTACTGGCCAGGACATAGGTATGTCATTTGGGGATCCAACTCCTTAACCCAGCGCTGACTCCTAGAATTTCTCTAGCATGGAGGGAGGACAGAGTGAATTCAGGGGGATTTATCAACAATGGGTCCTGTAGATGACAACAACAACAACAATAGCTAATGTTCATGAGCACATACCGTGTGCCAGGAGCGTAATCCGTACAACGTGTCCCGGAGAGTAACAGTACTGCTTATCATCTCCATTTACATTTGAGGAAACGGAGCTGCAGAAAGAGTAGTGACCTGCCCAAGGTCACGCAACTTTCAAGTGTCTGAGCAAGGATTCAAACGTGGCCCTGACTCCAGCCTCAGCACTGTTGACTTCCTGTGAACCTATCCTTCTAGGGTATGGTTTGGTGGGCTTGATAAATTTGTCCATGATGAAGCTCTCTTCTTTTGTCAAAATATATCACTCTGCCCTTGTTGCTGCTGCTAAAGCCTGGGAGCTCCCACCTTATCCCCTGCTTTTCTTGCTGCAGCTTAGCTCATTATATTTCAAGTTTTAGGTTACGGGGCTCTCTTCCCCATTCAAAGGCAAGGGACCTGTTCTCTAGGTCAGTGTTCCCAGCACAGAACAAAACCAAGTCCAAGTGCCATGGATACGTACGTGCAATGTGCACAGATGCACACATAGTTGGTACTAGAGAAATACCTGTTCAAGGAATGAATGGAAAGCAACTGTTTCTTTCTTGGGATGGAGGCATTTTTATCTTTATGTTTGAACATAGGTTTGTTTGACATGACAGCACCGTCTCACGCTGAGGATGGACATCCTGCATTAGTCCCCAGTTTTGGTCCAAGCTCTCTTGCACCTCATTCCCTTCTTCCCAGCCCCAACCTGGACTAAACTGTCCCTCTCCATCTGCCGTGCTGCTGCTTCCCTGCCTCACTGCTCTCCCAGGTGAGCGGTGCAGATGCTAGTGATGGGAGGAGAGGGGGTAAAGATGAAGGGTTTGGGTCTTTCTGGTGGCTCAACTGGGCCACAGGGAGGGCTCTCACACCTCTCCCTTCCCCAGCTCCTGCTGGGCTGAGAACAGACCTGGAAGAGAAGCAAATGGAGGTGATGAGAATATCGACAAGGGCTGTATCCATATGGTCTCAGCTCAACCTTTTGCTGATGTGTTGAAGGTTGTTGGAGAAAGAGAAAGAGAGACAGACAGACAAAGGAGGGGAGGGGGGGGAGAGAGAGAGGAAGAGAGGGAGAGAGCAAAGGAGATAATCTATTGTAGGTTTCTGTTCTGTCTATGCTAGAACAGAACTAGTGAATAAAGCACTGAAATACACACACACTCCTGAATGTTCCCATTTTACCTCCTCTGCTAGTAAGCTCCAGACACTATACACACATCTGGTTGTGCGTCTCTTATGGAGCAGCAAGAGAACATGTAAAACCAAAATGGCCCCAGAATATGAGGCCTGTGTGGTTGCTTCTCCAACAGACCACAAATGTATTCTAGAGGAGTTCTCCCCCGTAGACAGTATTTTCCTGTGTCCTCTTCATCTGAGACCACCATCTCTTCCTCCCCATCACCACCTAGACAAGGGGGAAAGGATCCTATCAGAAGCTTAACTGGTTTATATGTACCATTTTCCCCTGCCCATAGATACATAGGCACACACCCTGTATCTCCAGCATCCACTCATGAACACCTAGACACACTTATACAAACAGAATACACAACTCCTCCTGGAAACATACACTCAAATAGTTGCAAACAGAGTTGATACACAAAAACATAAGCTACGCATACAGATGAATATACACACACACACACTACAAGTAATCCTCACATGACTAATCACTCCTTCGTGTGTATGTGTGTGCATGTGCGTGTGTGTATATCCCAGCATCCCCCTGGCAGGCACACGCCGACCAGCCACCACTTGAATTAGCACCAAAGGATTATGGGACCCTGGGCCATTAATCTAGGTGACAAACAGGACTCAGAAGGCATATTTGCACCCCGAAATTGAAAAGATTAGGCCATATTTGTCAAGGATTGGTAGGGCTTTATCGCCTCCACGGCAGATGCTGTTAAATATTCATGAGCTGCATAAGTGGGAGAAACCCTAGCTAGACCTGACGACTTTCAGCTGTAGAGCGGGAGGAGGGGGGAGATTTATCTGAACTCGGCAAGGGATGAAAGGTATGAGATCATGTACCCTGGCTTGCCGGGCACAACACGCCGCCGTCGGGGGAGGGGCCGGCCGGGCGGGGCTTCCCGGGGGGCTTTGTGAGGCTGGGGGTTGGGCCAGGCCGGCCAGGCCGAGGGGAGGGGGACCAGGAGGTTGTTCTCTGGGCCCTTGTCTCCTTGTGTTGTGGGGAGCTGTTTACGTGCCCCGCAAGAGATGGGGAACTTCCCAAGGGGAGGCCCGTGACTTCCTCAGCTCCTCACCTCCCTGTCCCTCAGGGTGCATGCAGCCCATGCTCATCAACGGGTCAGCAGGTATTGAATGGTGGCGGGAATGCCTTCCTAGCCTGGATGCGCTGCTTGCAGGAAGGAGGTGTAAGGGTCTCATGGCTGGATCCTGGGGCTCTTTCTGAGATTGTTCTAGAAGCCAGTCTGGGCATGAAAGCACCTAGGAGGGATGAAGAGTCAGGCAGACCCAGACCCACATCCTGGATCCATCCCTTAAACCACTGCATCAGCTCAGGTCACTGCTGTGGTGGGGGTTCAGTCCCTGGCCCTGGGGAACTTGTGGATGCTGTGGGGATGACCAAAACCAAAACCACAACACCTTGGGCTGACCTGTGAGGATTTCCAAATACCTCTCTAGCCATAGCACCCACATAGCCGTGCTCTGGCTGGACTAATCCCTGCCCCTGAAGCGTGTCCTTCTCCCTCGGATCGGTGCTCACATCTCCTTTTCTGCCAAGCTGCTCTCCACGGTCAAGGTTGCTCGCGGTTCCCATGCATTCTTCCCGGGATATTGATAAACACCTAAACACTTGTGCAAATATGACCCTCAAAGAGGTACAGGGCAGGGAGTGTGGAGGCCTGCGGTTGGGCTGGATGTGGGGCCTTGGGATTTCTTGGGGATTATGAGTTTGCCCAGAGAAGAAACTGCTGAGGTTTAATGATGAGGCCAGTTCACTCTGGGTGTCCTGGGGGCTGCTGAGCCAGCAAAGCTCTCTGCTGAGAGCCTAAGGAGGTAGACTAGGATCAGAGCAGGGGATGTTCGCCTGAAAGCAAAGGTTTTGAATGAGAGAGACACCTTGGAACGCCCCCTCCCCCCATTCTCTGAATGACAGGATAGGCTACATGTAACCTTGATCCATGATGTTTTCAGGTCATCATTCCCAATAAATCGGGGAGGGGGGCCACGATGATCCTTGAGAGTGAATCTGAACATTCCAGTCTCATATCAATGACCAGAAATGACTCGAGGGATGAAATAACCTCAGTTAAGCTTCTGGATGCTGGTGAACATGAGGTCAAACCTTTAGGACCTAGCAGAGGCAGACAGAGGCTGGAGAGCAATAGCGGAAAACAGAAGAGAGAGGGAAGGAATGAGTCAGAATTGGAATGATGGAGAGCTATGGATCTGGGGCCAGGATGCCTGGGTTTGAATCCCAGTTCTGCAACCTTCTAGCTCCAGGACCTGAGCCAGTTGCTTACTTTTCTGCACCTCGGTTTCCTTACCTGTAAAATGCAGATGATAGTAATACCTTCTCTTTAGGGTTCTTGGAAAGATGAAATGAGTTAATCCATATGAAAACACCCAGAACAATGCCTGGTGTGTTTCTATAAATGTTCATTTTTTATGCCATAATTTTATTTAACAACATGTCTAGTATGTTGTGTTCAAGACTTTGATTCTTTTTCAGAGACTGCACCTCTTACAATGCTCCTCTTCCCATCTGTCTCATGGATTCTTTTTAAGCAGTTAGTGTCTTACAGTAAAGAAAGGGGTAGCAAATCCAGATCCAAAGTACAGCATCATCACAGCTAGTAACCGCCACTTGTTTTCCACTGAAATTGGTGAATTCTTCCCTGGACCTTCCTCATATGGACCCCACAGAGGCTGTGAAGCTCCGGATACTCTGTCCCAACATAGCGCTGTTGGAAGCTCTGCGAGAGGCACAGAGACTGAAGGCAGAAGAAGGGGTGGCTGCACACCAAGCCCTCTTTTCCTCGCAACTTTGTTCCCTTGTCAAATGTTAATTATTATTATTTTCTGAGTCTGTGATATACATGATTATTCTCATTTAGTCCTCTAATTCAGCCCCCAGAGGGTAGACCAGGTGATCCAATTTTACAGATGAAAACACCGAAGCTCATAGAAGTTTTCAAAACTTTCCCAAGGTCACACAATTACCTGCAGGTATTTTGGTGGATGGGCAAACCCTTGTTCTTTTCACTTCTTGGCTTGAGGCATGAGGGTACGGGAGAGAGAAAGTGGTGAGACTATTAACAGAGGTCAGAGCCACAGGATCTCAGCCCAGCCTGTTGGTAAAATATTGAAGGTTTGCCAAAAAATAGACAAAGCAGATCAATCTACACTAGAGGAGAAGCAGTGAATAAAGGCACTGAAACACACACACAAACACACACACACACACACATATGCCCATTTTATCTCCTCTACTAGATCGTAAGCTCCAGATACTCTATACGTACATCTGATTGTGTGCCACTTACGGGACAGCAAGAGGGAACATTGAAGCCAAAATGGCCCCAGAGTATGTGGTTGCTTTTCAGATGGACCACACACGTACTCCAGAGGACTTGTCCCCTGTAGACAGTATTTTCTTGTGTCCTCCACCTCTGTGACTATCATCTCTTCCCTCCCCATCACCACCTACACCAGGGGAAAAATCAGATTATACATGTAACTGGTTGACCGGCTCCCGCCAGAGATACACGTAGGAAGGAGAGAAGTGGGGGTGCTGGAGAGGGAAAGGGATGGATGAGGCCAAGACGGCCCCCCCACGCCCAGCCCATCTCCAGCCTGGGATACCAGCCGCTGGCCCCTCCAAGTCCAGGCCCACCCCCACCCTGAGGTTCGTGGAGAGGAGAGCAGCGTGCCAAAGGAAAGGCAATAAGTGTGGTGGAGATGGGTATTCTTCTCTTCGGTGACACAGCGAGCTCTCTCACCGGCAAAATGTCCCTTGATCTATTTCCCCTGGTAGTGATTTCAACAACAACAATAACAGAAATCCATCATTTCCTTAGCGAGAAATGGAGGGCGGTGGGGGTTTGTTTTTCTTCTGGTGTGGACAGAAAGCTCTTTATTCTCTCCTTGTTTGGGAAGACTTCACACCAGAGGAGCCCAGCCCGGGTCCCCGGAGGGGACAGGGGTGAGAGAGACAGTGAGAAAGGTTGAGTGAGTCCTGGCGGAGCCTCTGGCCTTGGGCAAGGCACCGCCTCAGTTTGCTCCTCTCAGAAATGGGGAGAAGCAGCCAGCAAGGTGAGAGGGAGCCAGACAGTACAGGGCAGCCTTGGGAATAGAAGATAACGGGCCAACTGCTACCAGTAATGAAAATAACAATGAGCTTCTGCATGTGCAGTGCCCTAGCATAGTGCTTGGATGTAAGGATTACAGATTTCGTGTTCTGAGCACTTGCCTTGTGCTGGGTGTTTTTATGTTCATGATCTTTTTGGATCTTCCAGTGAACCCTTCAGAGTAGGTTCCGCCCACATCCATTTCACCCATAATAAAACGCAAGTTCAGAGAGGTTAGGTCACTTGGCCGAGATCACACAGCACCCAATGGTGCTGTCAGGAGTTAAATGCAGGTCTCTTTGAATCTAGACCTTGTGCCTTTATCCACTCAGCTTGTAGTTCTCAGTGTGTTTCCTGGACTGGCAGCATCTGCATCACCTGGAAACCTTTAGAAATGCCAATTCTCAAGTCCCACTCCAGACCTACAGAATCCTAAACTCCGAGGATGAGATCCAGCACTCTGTTTCAGCAACCAGCCCCACTCCAGATGACCCAGGTGCATACCCAGGTTGGGGGCTCCGGCACCAGGCTAGGCTGGAAATGGTAAACGGCCTTTGTTGCTGTTGTTGCTAATATTATTCTCACATTTCCATCCAGCTAAAGAAGCTCACGGCCCACAAGGAGAGTACAGCCGCTGTCCTGGCTATCTGCTGGCTCACATTGCTATTCTCTCCAAAGGAAAGGCAGGAGGAGCTTGGGGTCTGGGTCGGGCTCTACTGCTTGCTAACCAGTGTTAATGATGGGGGAACATGAGGCATCAATTCCAAGAGTCCATCCAGGAAGAGAAGCCTCCTGCTCAATTCCCAGCCTAAGGTCATCTTCCTGGACCCCAAGACTGCAGAATATTGCATGGCAAGGCTGGAAAGGTCCAGCCTAGAGCCAGGAGACCCCCTCTGCAGGCAACAATCTGAATGTGGACACACAACCAGGACTCTCTTGCAGACTTGGGCTGGGGGCGCCCAGGCTGGCCACCAGGACCAAGCATGCCCAGCTTTTTTAGTGTCTATCCACTGTTCTCTGGGGCCTGAGCCTTCTGGCCAATCTTTGCTCTGAGCTATCCCTTGGGTAGGGAATATGAAGGTAGAAATTCCCTTTGTCTAAGTACAACCCCATGTAGTTAAGCAAAAGGAAATCAGCGGGGAGGATGGCCAGGAGAAATCCAAGAGTTAGGAACCCCCTAAACCAGGCAGATTAATGTCCCTGGGCTGAATTCAGCCCACAGCTTGTCTTTATAAATAAAGTTTTATTGGAAAACAGTGACGTCCCGTTTATGTGCATCTTTCCCCTTGCGATGGCAGGGGCGAGGATTTGCAACAGAGACTGTAGAGCCTGCAATGTTGAAAATATATACTATCTGGCCCTTTGATGAAAGTTGGCCAAGGCCTGATCTAGATAGAAAGCTCCATAAGGCCAGGGACCTTGGTTGAGAAGGAGGGCAAAAGCTTGAAATCCCCAGAAGCTGAGAAGCCAGCCTTGCGCTTTCCCACAGGTAGATCTCTGCCCACAGCAGGGCCTCCCGCTCAAAGCCTTCTCCCCACCCTCCCCTGCAGCGACTGTCTTGGTCCCGGCTGTGTTCTCAGGGCCCAGCACAGTGACCTGTGTCTGCAGAGATGACTTTAGAAATACTTAGGGAATGGATGTGTGGACGATTCCCGCACTCTCTCTTTGACCTTGGGCGAGTCTCACCTTCACTGGGTCTCAGTGTTCATATCTGTGGCATAATCACGATCAAGGCCCGTTTTTCGGGCCCGGGGTCTCAGAATCCCGGGACTGCAGAGGGAGAGGAGGGGCTCAGGGTCTGATTCAGGAACCGCGAGGAGGAGCTGGAGGCTTGGTGCCGCTGTGCTGCGGGGAGAGACAGGAGAGCAGAAAGATGAGGTGGTACCAAGGAGGCCACGGAGTCAAGAGGGGCGGGTGGCGGAGGGGAGAAGACAAAGGGGAAGGATGCAGAGCAGGAGGCAGATGGGAAGGAGTGGCCCCTGGGTGGGATCGCGGGGAGGCCGGCCGGCCACAATCACGGGCCCAGCAGTAGAGCGTGATGCCAGAAGCAGACCTCCAGCTTTCGGCGGAGAATGAGACCCGGGAACTAATGAGCTCCGGAGGTGCAAAGGACGCCTTCGTGTTAATTCCTGCTCTCTGGGAGCAGCCGGAGAAGGGAGAGAGGGCCGGGGCCCAGGCTGGGCAGCTGGGTCCCCACTCCGGGGCTCGGCCAGCTGGTCAGCCGCCGGCTGGGGCTCCACGCCAGGCCTGCAGATGCCCGGCCAGCCCACCCGCCCGCTTGCCCACCTTGTGCCCTGCTGCCTCTGGCCTCGGGCAGGGAAAGGAGGGGGTCATCTGGTGGCTTGGTCCCCCGAGCAAATGTTGTGACAGTCGTGTGCTCACCTGGACGGAGAATCAGCTCAGTGGCTTCTGTGAGCTGAGGCTCGGACAACTGACTGCATCTTTGAGGTGACAACTGCCACCACAATGATGATAACAACAGCGACACTGATAACAACGGCTTCCTGTTATGGGCGCCTCCTAGGGTCTCCCAGTAGCGCTGGGAGGTGTCCAGAGATTATTACATGGAAGATTTTTCATCCTTGGCATGACTGACATTTCTGTACAAATAATTCTTTGTTGTGAGGGGCTGCCTCGTGCACTGTAGGATGTTTAGCCATATCCCTGGCTGCTGCTCACTAGCGGTCAGTGGCACCACCTCCTGGGTGTGACAATCAAAACATCTTCTGAGATTGCCAAAAGTCCCCTGGATTGGGGGGGAAGGGAAATTACCCCTGTTTGAGAACCACCGATTCTACCCCATTTCACAGAGGTGGAAACTGAGGCTCAGGAAGATGACCACTATGTACCTTATATGACTGGGTATTAAATGTCTTCAAAGAGTTCCTGTTGTAGCTTAGTGGATTAAGAACCCAACAGAGTGTCCATGAGGATACGGGTTCTATCCCTAGCATCACTCAGTGGGTTAAGGTTCCGGCTTTGTCTTGAACTTCAGCGCGGTTGCAGATACAGCTCCATTCCCACGTTGTTGTGGCTGCGGTGTAGCCCGGCAGTTGCAGCTCTGATTCAACCCCTAGCCGGAGAACTTCCCATATGCTGTAGGTTCGACCCTTAAAAAATAAGTCAGTCTTCAATATTTCTCCCCACCCTTCCCCATCCCCCCCCAGCCAGTTACCAGGATTTGTTACTTATTTGTTTTTTGGATATGGAGTTCCAGATCTTCCTCTATGCATATATTTACAAAGTTGGGATCAAACTGATGATGCCGTTATGTAACTTGCTTTTCTCATTTAGCAACCTAGCACATACATGGTGGAGTGAGAAAAGCAAGTTTCTGATCTGTATATATAGCATGACACCCTTTGCGTAAACACCACACACACACACTCATACATGTGGATGTTTTTGTATCTGCATAACAACTGTTCAGAAAGATACAAACTGTGGTCAGTGATTTCCTCTGAGATTGGAGTGATGGGAGTGGGAGTAGGGGAATTTAAGTGTATACTATACATGTCTGAGCTCTTTGAATTTTTGCATTAACTGCATGTTTCTCTTTAATTTTCAAAACTCATAAAATGACATGAATATCCATCTTGGACTGTTGATAGGTCCCTAGAATATGAATTGTTAAATATACTGCAAGATAGTCCGTGGCATGGATGTGCTCTCTGGTTGAATGGAGATCGTTTCCAGACATCTCAATTGTACACAATGCTGCAATGAACATCTGCAGCTTGGAAGCCTGGGGGTGTGCAGTTTCCTAGGGTTTTGAGTTGACCTAGTCCCCTAAGATGCATTTTGCCATGTGCCCACATTTAATCCTCTTGGCAACACTGCAGATGGATCTTTCTTTCTTTCTTTCTTTCTTTCTTTTTCCTTTGCTGCACCCGCAGCATATGGAAGTTCCCGGGCTAGGGGTTGAATCAGAGCTGTAGCTGCTGGCCTACACCACAGCCACAGCAACGCAGGATCTGAGCCATGTCTGCGACCCACCCCACAGCTCACGGCAATGCCGGATCCTTAACCCGCTGAGCGAGGCCAGGGATTGAACCCAAATCCTCATGGATACTGGTCAGGTTCTTAACCTGCTGAGCCACATGGGAGCTCCAGGATGGATAGTCTTGTGGTTCCTATTGCACAAATGAGAAACACCAGATACCTAGAGGCCGAGTAACTTGCACGAGGTCCCACAGGGATCAGCAAGGCTTAGAGAGGGTGTTAAAGAAATACTGGTTCCAAACTAAGACTTTCTCCCTCAAGTGAGTCAAGGGATTGAAAGAAAATCTGAGAGATGATAACTTTCTTTGTGTTTGATCTTCTAATCGCCTGGGGATCTGGCTGGAAAGCCGATGGTGTAGGAGTCAGGGACACTGGAGGTGGGAGGTGACAGTTGCTCTAGCATGGTAGCACCAAGGATCCTTGTGGTGAATGGACTGTGTCTTGACTGTGGTGGTGACAAAATTGCATAGAAGTAAATATATAGGTGAACGAGCAAAAACTAAAAAAAGTCACATGGGCGAAATGTGAACTAAGTGTGTGGGTCAATTTCTGGCAGTGATTTGTCCCCCTGTTGTGAAAGACGTTACCATTGTGAGAACCTGGGTAGAGGGTACTGGGATCTTTCTGTCCTCTTGCCACAACTGTGCAGGAATCTACATGTATCCCAAAAATCTGAAAGTCCAGATTCTGATTTGGGAGATGTGGGTAAACTGGGAGACTTTGCACTTCTAAGAAACTCTCAAGGGGTGCAGCTGGCCATGACTAGCCAAGATCTAGAACTAAGCCCTTCAGTATGGTGGCCGATAGTCACGGGTGGCTATTGAGCCCTTGAAATGTGGCTGGTCTGAATGGATATGTGCTATAATTGTAAAACACACACTGAGTTTCAAAGACTTAGAATGGAAAAGAGAATGTAAAGGGTTTTATCAGTGACAATTTATTATATGTTGAAATAGTATTTTGGATACACAAGGTTGAAAAAAATAGAGGAATACATTTAATATCACTTGTTCTTTTTGCTTTAAAAATGAGGCTATTAGAAAATTTAAAATTCTATTTGTGGCTTGCATTATATTTCTACTGGACAGCTCTGGGTGAGAGGAGGAAAATGGCCTCCAAGAAATTCCAAAGAACTGGTCCATTACTCACCCAGCAAACAGTTCCTGACCATATACTATGTGCTAGAGGTGAGCCAAGAAGCTACAGACCCTGACTTCAAGGAGCTGAGGCTTTAGGAGGGATCACCTGGGTGACTGGGTGACTGTAGGAGGTCTTGAAAGCCAGGGAGAGGGGTTTTCAAGGAGGAAGCAAAGGGCAGTAACAGAATCAGAAGCTGTGATGATAGTAGAGCTATCTTCCTGACCTGGCTGCAGGCTGATGTGCTTAAAGGATGAGTCTAATCTTTCCTCTGACCCGGACATTGGACGAAATGTTGTCTGCATGCTGACTCACTGAATAATTGCCTAGACAACCTTATGAGGTAGGTGCTGACCTTAGCCCCATCCTGTGGGTGCAAGAGAGAGGCTCAGAGAGGTGAAGTGACCTTCCCGAGCTTACACAGCCGGCGAGGAGCCAAAGGTGGATTTGAACCCCCCTCTGTCTGATTCTAGATTGTGTGTGCTTAACTTCGATGAGATACCTTGCTGGAGAAATGCAGTTGCATTGTTGTATGAAAATCCACAGGTGCAGGGCTCTCTCCCAGGCCAGCTCTCCAAAGGGTAGAAGTGGGCTGCCCAATTCCTGCCTCCTCGCCACCTCATGCTCTGGCAACTCTGGTTGGCATCTTCTCCAGCTGATGTCATTGGAAAATGTGATGCTCCCCCATCCCTGTGTCTCCAGCCCCACCCCATCCCCCACACCCAGCCCACTGTGGGTACTGGCTAGGGATCTTGGTCAGCTCTTGGAATTGGGGTGGTGCTGCCAGCACCAGGGGACTTGCCCCTGTGGCTGGGGCAAAGTTGGAGCTTAAGTCACCTCCACCTCCCTCCCCCTTCTTCTGCTACTTTTCCTGCTGCCCACAGTGGTCCCCGAGCCCCCCCTCAGCTTCAACACAATTTAATGTCTCACCGAGCTGTCCCTATTTGACAAACAGGTGATTTTGCTAATGAGGAATAAATGAGATCCACAGGATAAGAGAGGGTGTGCAGCAGCTGGCGTGAGGGCAAGATGTGCCGAGTTTATTAAAATAATATCTGGCCACATGCTCGGTGCTCGGGGTCCAGGATGGAGGAGTGCCTCACTTTTCTCTCTGCTGCCTTCTGCTCCTCCCCAGCCCTGGTTTTGTCCTGGTCCCCTCCCAGCTTCCGGAAGGTGCCTATTCCCAATCCAGGCCAGCTGGGGGGTGCAGATTCTGGCCCTGGTGCCCGCTCTTTCCTGTGGGAGGCAGGGGTGCGGGGAGCCAGGAGGCTCTTCATGGGAAGATGGGGCTAATGGATGATCAGAGTGGGGTGGGCCAGTGTGCCTGTGAGTGTGTGTGTGTGTGTGTGAGTGTGGGGAGGGGATCCGAGTGGGTGAGGTGTGTCTCACAGAATAGCCAGCAGGAGAGAGTGGGAGAAAGAGCTGGAACTGGATGAGGAGTGTGGGCAGGAGAGGGGGTGGGGAGTAGGGGAGAGGAGGGAGAGACAGACAGACAGAGAGAAAGTAGAAGCACATTAGGAAGACGGAGTGAGAAACACATATGCACGGAAGGAAAGAGAGGAGACCCAAGGACCGCGCAGAGAGCCCAAAAGGACGGCACAGGGAGAGGGAGAGGGATGCAGAGGGGTCCAGGGAGAGAGAGAGACATTTAGAATCACCAAGACAGACACACACAGAGGTGGAGACTAAGTAGGGCGGGGAGATGGGAGGAGGAGGAAGGAATCTTGAAATGGAGTCGGAGGAGAAAGGAAACAAGGGGGAGAGGGCAGAGGTTTGGGCAGGAGGAAGGAGAGACGGAGGTGGGCAGATGGCCCAGGAGTGGAGGAGCAAGAGGCCAGGGACTCAGCAGCTCTGTGGTTCTGGGATGGTCCCGCCCTTAACCTGGGCTGGGCATCCTCCCTCTCTGGCCTCAGTTTCCCCCACCCGCAGGACCAGGGCGTGAATTGAATGCCTTGTACCAGTCCTTCCTGTGTTCCTGGCTGGAGGAGCAAGGGGAAGAGGGGGTTTGTGGGGGCACACCAAAATGGGTGTGACATTTCCTATTCTAAGGCTGGGACTGGAATGACAGTGTGGCCTGTCACAGTTCACAGTTGCAGCCTGTTCCTGGTTGCACAAAGCCACGGCTCTCCCCGAGCTGGGAAGGGAGGAAGGGCAAAGTCACAGCTTCACAGTTGCAGCCTGTTCCTGGTTGCACAAAGCCACGGCTCTCCCCGAGCTGGGAAGGGAGGAAGGGCAAAGTCTAGAACAAAGGAAAGAGAGACAGAAGGTGGGCTTAGGATGAAAGGGGGCACTGGAAGTTGGGACTGGCTGGCGGCTGGGAGACCAAGGGGCGAGTCCTGCCCTTCCTACCTCTGTCTTGGCTCATGCTGTTCCCTTGGCCTGTTTTGTTCCCTCTGTTGGGAACTTCTTCCTCCCTTTCTTCCTGGGCTGCCTGGATTCACCCTCAAGGTCCAGCTCCAATACACCTCCTTTCTGAAGCTCCCCCCTTCCTCTGAACCCTGGGAGTAGTCAAAGGAAAATAAGAGAGTGGGGGAATCCTGGAGGGCTTCCCAGAGGAGGTGGGCCCTGGAAGTCAGTTTCTTTTTTTTTTTTCTTCTTAGTGCTACAGCATATGAAAGTTCCTGGGCTAGGGGAATCAGAGGTGCAGCTGCCGGCCTATGCCACAACCACTCCAGATCTGAGCTGCATCTGTGACCTGCACCATAGCCCCAGCAACACCAGATCCTTAACCCACTGAGTGAGGCCAGGGATCGAGCCCACATCCTCATGGACACTAGTCAGGTTCTTAACCCTCTGAGCCACAATGGGAACTCCAGAAGTCAGTTTCCAATGAAGCTTTGACTCCCAAACTTCAGCCAAGTACCCCCTTTGGAGTCCGTACCCCAGCTGCCTGTGGCCACATTGACTTAACATTGTTCTTGAAATCAACTCACCCTTTGTACTTAGTCAAAAAGGTTTAGGGAAAAAAAAATCTGTGTATAATACAGGGAGGAGTGGAAATCCAGTGCCCCTTAATGGGCTTGTTAATATGTTTTTTGGTAGGAATTTGTCTTCCTGTGTGACTCACAGGCATTAAAATGTGTGGGTCTTGGCACTACCTATAATTATTTGGACACATGAGACGAGGTGGCCCCAAATGGGAGCCCGGGCCAAGGCACAGGTGGGAGGGGGCTTGGGGGGTGGGGAGGCAGGGGTGGGTGGGGAGAGCAGATCTTAGCGGACCCTTAATGCCAGAGGAGGACCCTGGGCTCCCTTTGGGAGGCAATAGGGAGCCAGAGAAGGTTAGGGTGGGCATGTTGAAACATCTCCAAGGTACCAGGAGGCAAGAGGTGGGAGTGGGGGTCTCAGGTGGGCCACGTCACTGGTCCTGGCCTGTTCTGGACACCTGTCAGTCCTCTGTACCCCTGTCACCGCTGTCACCATTCTCCCTCTGTTTCTGCCACATCTGTGCCCCTTTCTCTTTTGAGTGCCACTCTGTCTATTGGGTGTGTTTTTTTGTCTTTCAGCTTTTTAGGGCCGCTTCCGCGGCATATGGAGTTTCCCTGGCTAGGGGTCGAATCAGAGCTACAGCTGCCAGCCTACACCACAGCAACAGCAACACCATATCTGAGCCGCGTCTGCGACTACACCACAGCTCACGGCAATGTCAGATCCTTAACCCACTGAGGCCAGGGATCAAACCCACATCCTCATGGATACTAGTTGAGTTCTTTACAGCTTTTCCAGGGACGGGAACACATCCACTCTGTCTTTTTGAATTGCTATCACTTTCCTCCTGGGTTCTCACACTTGCATCCCCCGCCCCCCCCCCGCCCCCCGCCGCTGCATCCTCCCACCCCAGCTCTCTCCACCTCCCAGTCTCCTCTCTCTGTGTCTGTCTCCCCACCTCTGCTGTCTACCAAGCTCCCTCCCCAGTGTCTCTCTGTCTCTTAACTCAATACCTCTCAGGCTTCTCTTCCTCTCTCTCTGTCTCCCCTCCCCCATAAGACAAAGGTGTCTCACCCCAATGTGGGGGCTGTCCTCCTCCAGCCCCTCCCCCTAGCATGCCGCTTCTTACACACCTGCACACCCAAACCCCACTGCACACGTCGTACCCACAGCTCAGGGGTCCCCACCTTGGCCATCTCCCCTGAGGATCTTTTTTAGGGCATCATTAAGCTCCTCCTCCCTTGACCATTGTAAGGGCAGAGCACGCAGTCTCCAGGAATCATTTGAGGGGTCATTGCTCTGGCTCTTTCCTGCTCCTGTGTGGATTTATCCCCAAGAAATGCACCCTCCCCTGGGGCAGAGGAGGGAGGGGCAAACGCACACCCCTGGCCCACCACACTCACACTTTCTTGACAGGAAAACTGTCGTGGGCTGTCTTCCTTCCCATCCATCATTTCCTCTTTTCCCGCTTTCTCCGCCAGTCCCACACCCCCATCACTCATGCTCAGGCAAGCTGAGAGCTGCCTGGCTCTGCCTTCTCCACGTGCCCTCCCCCACTTCCATCTCCACTGGCCCCAAAGCAAATAATCTCCCCTCCAAGCAGCATCCATCAGGGAGCCTCCGTGATGGGGAGGGAGGTGTTTGGAGAACTGAGATTGGAAATGATTACAGGACATGCTCAGAGCTCACTTAATTGCCCAGAAGCCACACAAACACCCCACTTTACCTGACCCTCCTTTCCAGCCACCTGCCCCAGGTTGCAGTGGGGATGGGGAGATGGAGGGCAGAATTTTCTTCTGAGATCTTTCAGGGCTTCCCAATACCAGTACTAAGACCAGACCCAATGCTAGCTTTTGATGCTCAAAGTTAGGTCGTGATGTTATATTATAAGCATTGATCCTTGTTTATATCTTTAAAAAGCTATTTCCAAAACTTGAATGATTCAAACCACAACATGAGGACAAAACAAAACAAAATGCCCATGCATAGAAAACAGACCGGAAAGAAATAAGCTATGATATTAATAGTGGCTCTCTTTGAGTGGCAGGACTCTGGGGAAAACATATATATTTTCCCCCCTTTTTTCTAGATTTTCCAAATGTTTCTTAATGAGCATCTTAAAATTTTTTTTTTTTTTTTTTTTTTTTGTCTTTTTGTCGTTGTTGTTGCTATTTCTTGGGCCGCTCCCGCGGCATATGGAGGTTCCCAGGCTAGGGGTTGAATCGGAGCTGTAGCCACCGGCCTACGCCAGAGCCACAGCAACGCGGGATCCGAGCCGCGTCTGCAACCTACACCACAGCTCACGGCAACGCCGGATCCTTAACCCACTGAGCAAGGGCAGGGACCGAACCTGCAACCTCATGGTTCCTAGTCGGATTCGTTAACCACTGCGCCACAACGGGAACTCCAAGCATCTTAAAATTAACTGATTGTTTCCCAACGACTGTTTGTCCATGCATCTGTATATACATTTAACACGTTGGACACTGATTTAACAGTGCTATTTAAAAGTTACTAATTTTCACATTTAAATTTTATTTATCTTTTGAGTAGGTGGTACCTTCACATGGTTTTTAATTCAAAAGGTACCCAAAAAGGTATAAAGTGAAACCTCTACCTCTGTCCTTACTATCCCCGGCCACCTGGCTCCACTTCCTGGAGAGAAAAGGTAGCAGCTGTTCTTGTGTAGGCTTCTAGACACAGTATCACATTAGGAATTCAGGAACAGACATGCATTTTTAAGTAAAGAGATGATGCAATGATTTCTTTAGCATCACTCAGTTTTCCTTCCTGCTTCAGGATGACTCAGTCCTGGACCAAAGGCTGGAATTTCCCCAGCCCGGAGAAGATGCTCTCTCTGACTCCGGAACAAATTGCTCTGGAACACTGCCTGCCAGCTCTCTTGAGCTCACATGGTAGCAAAGACCCCAAGAACCCCTCTCCCTTCCCTTTTCAAATCCTTTTCTTTTTTCAGGTGTTTATTTTTAAAAAGTAGGTTGGCCTAAGCAGTGGCTGTGGAGTTTTCCATCATATCACTTAATTTATCTTTGCTTATTTTTCTGCCCATGTCTGTATAGAGAGATTTTTCTCATTAGGAAGATCCCATTTTCATGAGATGTTTTGGGGTAAGAGAAGGGAAACCCACTGTGGTCCGATGTCTTGTTTTTGCGGGGCCTGGGACTAGTGAGGTCTAGATGGGTGATGCCAGCCAAATTAGGTGACCCAAGGTATCTGATGCTTTGCCCGGAAGGAAGGAGACTCATAGGTGCCCAGAGTGGAGCAGTGCTTCCTGCCAAGTAGGAAACCAACTTTGCTAGAGATGATGAGGGGCTGCCTTGGTCTAATCTAGGTTCAGGCTTACTCTGGCTCAGTATTAGCTGGAGATGGCTTGGAAAGACCACTTGACTCACCTTCCTGAATCTCCCATAGGCTCTCAGGCTGCCAGAGCTGGTCAGCAGCTGGGAAATTCCAAGATGAAGATGACTTTGGAGCCAGGAGATTTGACCTGGCTATAGCTTGGTGTGACTCGACACACACCCCTCCTCACCTATAGAAGGAGAGGGGGGCTGGTATTAGCATTAAATGAGCAGTTAGTAGATGTCAAGTGCAGTGCTAAGTTCTTTTCATTTGCTGATTTCAATTTACCCCTGTAGCACCTCTATAAGGTGGGTACCATACCGTTATCATCTTTATTCTAGAGAAGAGGAATCAGGATTTAGAGAGAAGAAAGAGATAATTTTCCCAAATTCACCCAAATGATAGATGCAGGAGCCAGGATTTGAATTCAGGTTTATCTGACTCCAGAGCCCAAGTTCCTGCTCTCTCCTCTCTAAGGACCCAATGCCCTAAGATCCCACGCTTTAGGCTGACTTTTCCACAAGCACAACTGCTAATGGGACTGGGAATGTGGGGGTGACTTCAGTGGCTTGGGTTTGCCTTTCTCTGCCTTTGTGTTCCTTGTATTCCTTTATATTCTTCTGACACCCTTGAGATCTTGGCGACCAGGGTTCTGATCTTCTTCATCCTTGCATCTTTAGCATCTTGAACCTTGCTCTGTACACAGAAGCTCTCAAGAAATGCTTGTGAATACTTGTAAATGGAAATCATTCATCAAGCATCTTTTGAACTCCTATTGTATGTTGGGCACTGTCCTAGATGTTAAGGATAACAGACGAGTAATAACAGTAATAATAATAACATACTATGTCATGTGTTGGGCAGTTTGCTAAACATATGTATAAATGTACATATAAGGCCAACCTGTTTAGTGTAAACTTCAAAACAACCCTAGTATGTTCTCAATTTTTATGTGAGGAAAGAACTCAGAGAAGTCAAGAATTTGCCTAGGAGCACGTAGCTTATACATCGTGCTGGGATTGGACAATGGGTCTGTCAAGCTCTGAAGTGCTTTTTGCTAACTAAACCAAATTCTTTCCCCCACAATCTCTGGCCTCAAGGTGTTCACATTTTAGCTCAACCGATAGAATATGGTCAAAATTAGGTAGAATAAAATGTAGCAGGGGTAGGTAACTTCAGGGAACTATGGTAAATGAATGAATGATACACATCATATGAGATTTGAGGATGGAGGGCCTATTTGTGGGTGGGGGAACAAACAAGTGGAGGTGTGGTTTTATAAAAATACAGTGGTATTTGTATTGGGCATTGAGCAATAGGTAGGATTCGTATTTGCAGATACTCCAAGGAAGGAGACAAGGTGGGATAAAGGTCAAGAGGTGGGAAATTGCAAAGCACCTACAAGGAAGAGAAGAAGTGAGTTTTGTTGGAATGTATGACGTAAAAGGAGAGAGGGAAGGAAGCAATAATTATTTGCATGTAATATGTGTAACAAATTTAAATAGTTTGTCAGTTGCTTCTTTTGCATTTTTTTTTTTGTCTTTTGTCTTTTTTTTTTTTTTTTTTTTTTTTTTGCCTTTTGTTGTTGTTATTGTTGTTGCTATTTCTTGGGCCGCTCCCGCAGCATATGGAGGTTCCCAGGCTAGGGGTCAAATCAGAGCTGCAGCCACCGGCCTACGCCAGAGCCACAGCAACACGGGATCCGAGCCGCGTCTGCAACCTACACCACAGCTCACAGCAACGCCGGATCCTTAACCCACTGAGCAAGGGCAGGGACCGAACCCGCAACCTCATGGTTCCTAGTCGGATTCGTTAACCACTGCGCCACGACGGGAACTCCTTCTTTTGCATTTTTAAGGTAAATAATCATATCACATGTATACATACTGAAAATATTTCTCTTTCTTTCCAAATTTTACACCTTATTTTTCTTGTCTTATTGCCTTGGTTAATACCTGACATATAAGATTGAATAGCAGTGGTGATCCCGAGTAACTTTACCTCAGTTCTAAATTTATTCATTTATTTTTTATTTAAATTTTTTATTGAAGTATAATTGATTTACAAAGTTGTGCCAATTCCTGCTGTACAGCAAAGTGACACAGTCATACATACATATATATATATACATTCTTTTTCTCATATAATCTCCCTCAGTCCTGAATTTAAAAGGGAGTTTTTAAAAAATATTTCATCAATGCGCATGTTGCTTGATGAGTTTCTTTCATATCAGGAATGAAAGTTGAAGTCAGTTGGATCTGACATGTTAATGAACCTCTTCAGATTTTTGTGGCGGGGGGTCTCACCTGCTTCCCAGACATCAACTGTTTGCTTGGTCCCAGCCACCCCAACAGGCTACTGACCCCATGAAGGCTCACACAGTTCTGCTACCCAAGGCTGATCAGCTATAAGCCCAAAGTCTCTGGCTTCTTTTGCCACTTCTGGTCTTGGGAGAAATACCACCCTAGAGGGTATGGCTTCCCAAGCAGCCACCAGTGGACTAGCATAATATAACCCAGAAATGCAGGGAGTGAACCTGGGAAGAAAGATTTGACCAAGGGGAAACAGAAGCTGAGGAGGAAGCTTGGCTGATAACCCCCTTGTTCTTCCTCTAATGGATGGCTGAGAGGCTTGCCCATCTGAAGTTCCTGTGGGGCTGAGCAGCTACATTGGCCCATCAACTTGCTGTGCTTTCCCAGTAAGCAGCATAGCAATATATAATGGGGCCCTGTTCCCATCCTCCCCTGTCTCAATTTCCCTTTCCCTCACTCTCTGTCCTGAGTTTGCACCTTCCGATGGGTTTCTATTTTCTGGAACCTGGGCTAGGACATTTTCCATATGTCTTTTCAGCCTTTATTGAGATAACCCTGTCATTCTCCTTTACGATGATAATGCAGTGAACTCCGTTGCTACTTTGTTGGAAAGCCTATTTGTATTCCTGGCATATATCCTATTTGGTGAGTGGGTCTTTATGCAGGCGTGTGAGGGTCTAAACTCTATGCCGTCATATACCTTGAATGTGCACACGTGGGTGCATAGGTACATGGCCTCTTGCAGTGGGGCCCCGTGAAGCCTCCTCTCTCGGCTTCCAGTCGTGTTTCTTCTATGCAGAGGGAGTCAGGCAGACTGGCAGGTGGAGATGATGGAGGTGGTGGCAGCAGGTCTGAGGAGAGTTGGGAGGGGAGAGAGTGCAGAGAGGGAGGTAATTAGGAACCAGGCGGTATCACAAATCTCCCAGCCTCGCTGACACCCAGAGAGAGTGATCACACACTTGGAGTCGGCCCAGACAAGTGTGAAAGCCCTTCACTCCATCTCCAGGAAGAAACTCGAAGGGGAAAATGCTGGGCTGGGTAATCACACGACAGCCCCACCCCCAGCTCTCCCTCCAAGACGGCAATGAGGTCATCCTCACCCTCACATTCCCTCAGCCCTGACCTGGGTCAGGGAGCTGTGACTCAGAGGTGTGGAGGGGCAGTGATGAAGCGCCGCAAGACAAGGGAAAGGTCCTAGAAGGATGTGCCCCAGAGAAGGGAGGTGAGGAGAGACTTCATCATGGCAGCCAATCAAGGCTCAGTTGATGTTACTAAGTCTTCAGCCAACTCCAACTGCCCCTTGTCAGAAGTGCCAAAGCATGCTTCCTGCACTAGAAAAATTGGTCCCCAAGGAAAGTGGAAATTGACATGGGTGGAAAGGAGCCTGTGTACTAGGGAGGAGACGTGTGTTATTTCTCCACAATCTTGCCATTTGCTCCATGAAGCAATGGAGGCTCAGCGAGGCGGGGTCCTTTGCCCAAGGGCACATAGCTGTGAAGTACTAGAGGTGAGATTTGCCTATTTTGGAAGTCAAAGCTTCCATCATCTCCTCTCCCTCTTCCCCTCAGAAAGAGGAAATGGAGGTCCTCCCTGCAGGGGATGGGTTCTTGGAGGTATGGGGGTTTCAGAAGCATGGAGATGGGTAAGTTGTCCCTTGATTCCAAAAAGATGAACCGGAACAAGACTGCTTCCCCACCCTACCTTCCACACCCCCTGGGCTTAGCTTTGGCTCTGCTGATAATGCTTGAGGGGGAAATCTTTTGGGGTCAATGACTCTGGTTCTAAGGGAATTATAGAACTGGGGGTTCTTCCTCTTTCTCTGGCAGCAGTAATTTCCCATCTGGGAAGGTGCCTGAGGGAGTATCCTTCGCTGGTCAGGTGAATTCCCCTGTGGGTGAATCAGGTTTGCCTGTTCTTTTCTTTTTTTTTTTTCTTTTTAGGGCTGCACCCTCAGCATATGGAGGTTCCCAGGCTAGGGGTCTAATGGGAGCTACAGCTGCCAGCTGCAGCCACCGCACTGCCAGATCCAAGCCGCATCTGCAAACTACACCACAGCTCATGGCAATGCCCGATCCTCAACGCACTAAACAAGGCCAGGGATCAAACCCCAAACCTCATGGTTCCTAGTCGGATTCGTTTCCGCTGTGCCATGATGGGAACTCCATGGTTTGCCCATTCTTTCTCTTTTCAGGCCAGCCTCCTCCTGCAGTGGGTGCTGGAGGTCAGTGAGGAGTGGAAAACTGAGAATTGGGGCTCATTAATGGGAGGTCCCAGAAATCAGGCTAAGCCTTCACAGTGAGACCTCCCTTTCCCCTAGCCTCTCACCGACCTCTCCCATCACTCTCCCCCTTGTTCTCTCTGCTTCCAGAACATTCCAGAATATCTCCTGACTTGGGGCCTCTGCTTCTGCTGTCCTTTGCTCAAAACAGTCTTCGTTTTAATCCTTGCTTGATTGTTTTCTCTCCTAGGTTGAGCTCTCAGCTCCAACGTCACCACCTCAGAGAGGACTTCCCTGACCAAAGCTGCCTCCCGTCACTCTTTTTGCTAAACTCCATAAACAAGTTAACAAATGAATAAGCTTAATTTTTGTCTCCTCCTCCTACCATTCTGGGCCTATAGGTGGTAGATTTCACAAGAGCTAGGATCTTTCTCGTCTTGATCATTGCCAGGGACAGGGCCTGGCATATTGCAGGAGCTCAACAAAAATATGTGTTGAATAAATGACTAACTAGTAAATGAATAAATAAGCACATGGGCTCTGGAGCCAGGCAGACTCTGGGTTCAAATCCCAGCTCTGCTACTTAATAGCTGCGTGGTCTTGGGGAAGTGACTTAATATCTCTGTGCCTCAGTTTCCTCATCTGTAAAATGGGGATGACAGCAGTACCTTCTTTGTGAGGTTGCTGTGCATGTTCTTGAGATGATACAGGTGAGACTATTTATTCCAGTTACCATTGGTTAACTATCTTACAGAAGAGGGGAGTGGGGCCCAGAAAAGGTGGCTTGTCCTGGGTCATAAAGAGCATCAGTGGGGATCGGAGCTTGGATCTCCTGACTCCTGACATTTCTCCCTTGAGAAGGTGGAATTTGATTCAGTAGGTCACAGATGTTATTTCAGGCTTCATAAAATGATTTTAAAAATGAAAGTAGGGAGTTCCCACTGTGGCTCAACAGAAATGAATCCGACTAGTATCCATAGGATGCAGGTTCCATCCCTGGCTTCACTCCGTGGGTTAAGGATCTAGTGTTGCCATGAGCTGTGGTGTTGGTCGCAGATGCAGCTCAGATCCCACGTTGCTGTGGCTGTGGCTGTGGCTGTGGCTGGCAGCTGTAGCCCTGATTCAACCCCTAGCCTGGGAACGTCCATATGCTGTGGGTGCGGCCCTAAAAAGCAAAAAATAAAAATAAATAAATAAATAAAATGAGTTTTAGTGGGAAGGATCTGGCAGATGCAGGTTTTTTTGTTTTGTTTTGTTTTGTATCTTTTTGGCTGTACCCACGGCATGTGGGAGTTCCTGAGCCAGGGATAGAACCCGGGCCACAGCAGTAACTTGAGCCATAGCAGTGACAACTGCCAGATCCTTTACACACTGCACTGCTGGGAAACTCCAGGATCTGGCGAATGGGTGGATGTCTCCCTCTAGATACTTGCACCTGTGCTCCAGGTAGCATGGACAGAGATGTTCATAGCAGAAATGTAGATGTAAGAAGAACAGGAAATGATCTAAAGACTCTGCTGTTCCAAATCTGAATGAACTAGGGCTCCATGCAGACTTGGAAAGTCTCAGGAACCCAGCTTTGAATTGGAAGGTCAAGTCGACAAAGGAATTTGGCAGTGGTCAGTGGTTCCTAGCCAGGGGCAATTTTTCCTTCCCTCACTTACAGGGACATTGGACTCTGTCTGGAGATACTTTTGGCTGTCACAACTTGAGGGGTGGTGGTGCTACTGGCATCTAGTGAGTGGAGCCCAATGATGTTACCAACATCCTCCAATGCATAGCACAGCCCCCACAATGAAGACTTATGCAGTCCCCATATGCCAATAGGGTAGAGGCTGAGAAACCCTGCAGTAGATAATGCCATTTATAGAAAGCTCAAAGACAAGTTAAATAAACTACATGTTGTTCAGAGATACATGCCTTTTTAACAAAAGTATAAGAAAATGCTTTCCACGAGACTGTGTTTTCCATGAGGACAGGATTTTGGATGACTTTCCAAAGCATCAGATGGTCCAAATAATTTATTAAATGGGAGTTCCAGTTGTGGCTCAGTGGGTTAAGAACCGGACATAGTGTCCATGAAGATGTGCATTCCATCCTTGGCCTTGCTCAGTGGGTTAAGGGTCCAGTGTTGCTGCAAGCTGCGTCATAGGTCGCAGACACGGCTGGGATCCAGCATTGCTGTGGCTGTGGTGTAGGCCGGCAGCTGCAGCTCTGACTCACGTCTGGCCCAGGGACTTCCATATGCTGCAGGTGCAGCCCTAAAAAAGAAAGGAAAAAAAAATCTGTTAAATGAATGAAATGATGACTGATAAACACCAAATTCAGGATAGTGATATTTCAGAATGGAATGGGAATGAAAAATGCTTTCCTGGGGTTAACTATTTCATAGTCAAAAAGTCATCTGGGGGAGTTCCCGTCGTGGCGCAGTGGTTAACGAATCCGACTAGGAACCATGAGGTTGCCGGTTCGGTCCCTGCCCTTGCTCAGTGGGTTAAGGATCCAGCGTTGCCGTGAGCTGTGGTGTAGGTTGCAAACGCGGCTCAGAACCAGCGTTGCTGTGGCTCTGGCATAGGCTGGTGGCTGCAGCTCCGATTCGACCCCTAGCCTGGGAACCTCCATATGCCGCGGGAGCAGCCCAAGAAATAGCAAAAAGACCAAAAAAAAAAAAAAAAAAGAAAGTCATCTGGGGGTGTGTAGGGGACACAAAAACAAACAGCATGTCCACTTCTGAGCTTTAGGATGTGGACATGTTGCTGGTTTGGGGTCTCGGCTTACTCATCTGTAAACTGAGGTCCTACCTTCTATTTTTAGCCCTTGGAGATACCACACAGCCCCAAGGAGATGCCAACTGGGAAACACTTGAAAAGTTCTGAGGAGGAGGGGGTATTATTGCCCTTGTCTTCCTGGCACCCCATGCCCCTGCCAAGTTCTGGGTGGTTGGGGAGATCTTCCATGGAGGGCCAGCAGGTGCCTGGAGGCTATATGCAAACGAACGGGCTGTCAAACCTGCTGAGGAGGGAATTTTCTCAATTTTGGACAGAAGGCAGCCAGCAGTGGGATGGGGGTAGGGGACCAGCAGAGCTGCATATATATATGTATGGCTGTGAATGACCATGTGTGTGCATCCCCAGGTCTAGGCATACATGTATGTGTGCATATGAATTTGTACATGGTCTCTGAACACATTTGTGTCTCTGAGCATCTGATGAGAGAGTATGGGCATTTGAATGTGTGTATGTGTGTGCATCTTTATGTGACTGTGTACGTGTGTGGTTCTGTGCATGGAAATGGGAAAGTTTGAGACAGATGTGTACATATTTATGTTTCTGGGTAATACATCATTCACATACACACACGTGTATCTGAATAGGTACTGGTGTATATGTATTTGTGACTATGTGCATACAAGTGTCTACACCCTTTTAAAGATGTACGTATGTCTCCCTCCCTCTCTCCTTTTCTTTCATCTCCCTCTGTGTCCCACCATCCTCCCTCCCCCACTCTTCTTCCTTTTCTTTCTCCCTTTGCCCAGGTGTGCTGGCCAGAGAATGACCACTTCAGGTGGGCTCCTCTGCTTCCCTGGCTTGGGGCATACTCAGCAGGTGGGAGGCAGCTCAGGACGGGCTCTTAGCAGGTGAAAAACCCAGATCCTACCCCCACTGAGCCCCAGTGAGAAAGGAATTCCCTGCAGGCTCTTCCCTAATCCCCCCAAAGATCCCTCCCCCACTTACCTCTCCGCAACTCCTGGAACAAAGGACACTTTTGCGTTCAGTACTCAGGGGTGGTCACATTCCTGAAAGCTGGGTGGGGGCTGGGAGCGAATGCTGAGTTTGGGGGAGGGCAGTTGAGCAAACATTTTTGGCCTCGGTTTCCTCCTCTGAGAAACAGGAGGAGACAGGATGGAAGGGTTAGCAGGCAGAGTTACACCGCCACTGTAGTTAAGTTTTATTATCCTCTTCACTTACCCATCTTAGGAAATGTTTATTGAGAACCTAGTGCGTGCCAGGCTCTCTACTAGGGACCGAAAACCCAGAGGTGAACAAAAAGCATCTCTCTATCTTGGGGAGTCCATGGTGGAAGGGTTAGGGATCACTGACCGGAACTGCCCACCTTGGCCAAGCAAGACAGTAGCTGCTTGCATTGCATGAGTTTTCTCACAGCAGGAGGCCCCGATGAGATGAGAACAGTGGTGCTGCCCTGAAGACTAACCAGGGGGATTTGGGAGGGGCCAATAGGAGGAGACACCCACCTTCCCAGGATCCTTGGTGCTGGAATCCATCTTGCCTGAGATGTGTGTGCACCACCAAGAAGGACCCTGAGCCAGATCAAGTGCGGGCCAAGTAAGATGACTGGTCAGAGACAACCAGGAAACAAAACTCATTCCCATAAAATTGGTGACTATGAGCCACGTGGCAGAGCAGTTGTCCTGGGTCCCCTTACCCTGCTGCTCTCCACCCAGGTGTCCCTTCCCAATAAAGTCTTTTGCTTTGTCAACACATGTCTCCTTAATTTATTTCCAAGTGTTAGACAAGAGCCCACTCTTGGGCTCTGGAAGGGGTTCCCCTCCCCACAACAGAAGAAGAGGCGGGGTGGTGGTGGGAGGGACCATAGAGATCACTGGGGTCCTGGATTGAATGTGTTGTACCAGAAGGCAGGTGGAGGATTTAAAACCTTTCCATGGCTCTATCTCACCTGCCTAACTGAAGTCTATGCTCCTTAGCATGTCACTCAAGGCCCCCTGCAATGGGGGAGGCTTCCCGTAGGTGCAGGCGTGTGACAGAGAAGTGGAGCTCAAGAACTGATGGTGTTTTGCTAAGTAGACATGTCAGGGAGGGGCCTTTTGAAAGAGAAGTCATGGCTTAAGAAAGAGCATGGCAGCTGGACCTTGCAGTCTGACTGGTCCACGCTGTTGGGATTAGGGTGGTGATGGGCTGGGATAGATTCTATGTACTGATATTGATGCATTAGCAGGGGCTGTTTCAGTTAAAAAAGTGCCTTTCCTCTCATTACTGCACCTTTTCTTCTCTACCCAGTGAAGCTGTTGTTATTCTGTCCATTTGGCAGATGAAGAAATGGGAGAAACAGGGAAAAGTGGTGACTCATTCCAAATGTGCTTGGGGCCCCGTCCCTTCTCCCCTGTAAGGGGAAACACTTGGGAGAGACCTTGAAACCCTGATGCAGAAAGCTATCTCAGGATATGGTGGATTCCTGTTTTGTTATACCTGCTTATGACTTTTTCATCAAACAGCTGTTCCTTAATGTCACCATTACGAACATACTTATGTTCTATGAGTTCCATCATTTACCTGGCTACCCATCCATCCACCCTTGTATCCATCTGCCTACTCACCATTCCTATAATCTACTCATCTCTCCATTAATCCCCTTATCCACCTACCCATGCATCCATCTACTCACCCTTCCACCCACTCACAAACATCCTCGCCCATTCCCATTCGTCCATTTATCCACCAACCATCCATTCATTTACTCCTTGATCCATCTATTCATCTTCTATCTACCTATCCATCCATATATACATCTATCAATGCCTTTCTATCCATTCAGTTACTCATCCATTTACCAAACCATCCACTCATCCACCACATACCCACCAATGCATATTCCCATCCATCCAAATTCCCACTCACCCAGTCTACCATTATCCATCCTCACTTAAACATTCACTCATTTATGTACCTACTTATCCATCAACACACTGATCTATACTCATCTCCACTCATCTATCCAGCAATTTGATCACCTCACACTTATCTATTCATTCATCATTCCACTCATTCACCTCTATCAACTACTCCTTTATTCATCCACCACTATCTGTCTCCTTATCTGTTTACCTACTCATTTATCCAGCCATCCACACATCCATCCAATTACCAACCCATGCCTAGACTATGCACCCATCCACCTACCTACCTATTTGACCAACCAATCAACCATCCATCCAAATACCCAAACTGACCACCTTCTCAGTAATCCACTCACCCACACACCTACCCACCCACCCATCATTTCCAGGGGCAGGATCCATGCGATATAAGCCATTTGAGTCTAATGGAGCCATGGCAGTGGGCTTGCAGGGCTTAATCTGAAACAGCCCGGTGATCCACCCCCATGCAGAGGTTTGCAGGAATGGGAGGTGGAGACGGCGGTAGCGGCGGTAACTTAAATGTGATCTCTTCCAGCCTGTAACAAACTCTTTCTTCCAGGCCCAGAGCTAAAAATTTGGGTAACTGAAGTAAATGGGAGACAGAGACTGAAAACTGGGGGGTGCGGGGTGAGTGTAGGAGAACAGAGAGGAAAACAGAGAGACTGGTGAGCTAACTATAAAGGGGAAGAGAAAGAAAGAGAAATTTATAGAGAAGGGGAGTGGAGAGACACAAAGGGCAAGGGGGAGAAATGGAAGCAAGACAAACAGCACGTATTACTCACTGGGGCGGGGAGGACGGTAAAAAAGCCAGGAGAAAGGAGAGGTAAAAGCGGAGGTGCTAGGGTCCTGAGTGTCACGCCCCCTGGCCCTCCCCTCCAGCTCTGGAACTTCCCGGAAGTGGGGATTTAAAAACCACTGATCTGGGGGCGGGCGCCTCGCTCCAGGCGCACAGGAACCGCGGCTGCGTGGGCTCTGCCGGCCGCACCATCAATTAGGCGATCGCGAGGCCCGGCGAGCGGCAGCGTCTGTGGAAATTACCTTTTAATTTCTTAATTACATTGTCCTTACCTGCAGCTCAACCCGCCTCCGAGCGGCGAGCTGAGCTGATTCTCCTGAACCGCTCTACGGGTGCCATAAATTAGGACGCCGATCGCGGGTGAGCGCTGGGGGTCTCCAGCGACTCTGCACAGCAAGCCGGCTATTTTTATTCCCTTCTGTATCTTCTGGGAGCTTCTGCTAATGCGCTCCCTCCACCCTGCTTCATCTCCTCGACCGTGAGACCCCAAACCGATCCCAGGCTACCTGGGCTCTGACAGTCCTGAGTGCCAAGCCCATTCTCTGTCAGGCGCTAGCTGTGCCGCCCCGAGGCGAACCTCAGTTTCCCGATCCGTCACATGGAAATAAGAATAGCACCCATCTGTCTGGATTGTGAAGCTTAAAGGAGCTAAGCCTTGTGAAGCACAAGATCCCAAGGTGCTGTCAAAAATGTGAGCTATTGTTCACTCATTTGTTTAGTGAGTATTTATTAAGTGCCTCCTATGGATCAAGCCCTCTCAAAGGCCCCACAGATACACAGGTGGAGAAAACACAGTGTCTGCTCTCCTGCTCTCCTGATACTGGAGTTTCCATTGTGGCGCAGCAGAAATGAATCTGACGAGTCACCATGAGGTTGTGGGTTCGATCCCTGGCCTCGTTTAGTGGTTGGGAATCCAGTGTTGCCCTGAGCTGTGGTGTTGCCGTGAGCTGTGGTATAGGCCACAGACGCAGCTCGGATCCTGAGTTGCTGTGGCATAAGCTGGCAGCTGTAGCTCCAATTTGATCCCCAGCCTGGAAACCTCCATATGCCACAGGTACGGCCCTAAAAAGCAAAAAAAAAAAAAAAAAAAAAAAAAAGATATCGATGGGGGGGGGTGGGGATGTTTTTGCTATGCTCAAAGGATTCCAGGATTTATGAGACCCTTTGTGGGTGATGCCGATGGACTCTTGGAAAGGAGCTGATGTTAGGGAGGCAAAAGAGGATTTAGGGCAGAAGAGCTGTCAGGTGGGAGGGGAGTTGATCCCTAACATAGGGTAAGAGGACTTTGGAGATTATATTCCTGGGGCAGTGGCTTACTTAAGCCCACTCAGTCAATGGTGGACCTTGGGTCTCTACCCTGTCAGTGCTTTCACTTCCCACAGCTCTGTGGTTCTCAAAGTGTGACGCTCTGACCACCACCAGCAGCAGCACTGGGGTACTTGTTAGAAAGGCACATTCTCAGAACCTCCCTCTAAATCAGATTCTTTGGGGTCAGGATCAAGGAATCTGTGTTTTAGTGAGCTCTTCATAGAATCTTTATGCACAGTAAAGTCTGGGAAGTACTCTCATAACCAATGCAGTGTTTCCTTGGCTAACTGTCTTTATTGAAGAAGATGGATCATCATACCCAGTTTATGACAATTCAAGTTGCACCCAGGCTGAGATATCAACAAGCTGTAATGCACACTTTTAGGGGTCTCAGACCCGTTGATGCCCAAGTGAGAATGTGTGTCATAGCCCAGGCTCACACTGCTGTCACCTAGGGAGCTTGACAAAGTCCGGATGCCCAGGTCCCACCCCACACTGATTCCACTGATTCCATCTGAATTTCTCAGAGAGGGTCCTGAGTGTCAACTTTTTCAAAGCTGCCAGGTGGTTCTGATGTTCAGGGAGGGCTGACCATGGCAGCAGCTTGGCTTTATTGAGCTTTGCATATATAAAACAAATAAATATATATATATATTTTGCTTTCTAGGGCCAAACCCCCGTGGCCTATGGAAGTTCCCAGGCTAGGGGTTGAATCAGAGCTTGCAGCTGCTGGCCTGTGCCACAGCCACAGCAACATAGGATCTGAGCCGTGTCTGCTACCTGCACCACAGCTCATGGCAACATTGGATTGCTGACCCACTGAGCAAGGTCAGGGATTGAACCTGCATCCTCATGGATACTAGTCAGATTCATTTCCACTGTGCCACAATGGGAACTCCCCATTGTGTGTGTGTGTGTGTGTGTGTGTGTGTGTGTGTGTGTTTTTGTTTTTAACAAGTCGAAGGTTTGTAGCAACCCTGCTATCAAAGCCATTTCCCCAACAGCCTTAATTATTTATTTTTGCTTTTTAGGGCTGCACTCTTGGCATATGTAAGTTCCTAGGCTAGGGATCTAATTGGAGTTGCAGCTTCCGGCCTGTGCCACAGCCACAGCAATGTGGGATCAAGCTGCATCTTTGACCTACACCACGGCTCATGGCAATGCCGGATCCTTAACCCACTGAGCAAGGCCAGGGATTGAACCTGCATCCTCATGGATACTAGTTTGGGTTCGTAACCACTGAGCCACAGTGAGAATTCCTCCCCACAGCATTATTTTAAATTAAGGTATGCACATTGCTTATTTAAAGACATAATGCTACTGCACACTTAATAGACTACAGTATCATGTAAACATAATTTTTATAGGCACTAGGAAACCAAAACATTTGTGTGACTTGCCTTATTGCCATAGTTGCTTTATTGTGGTGGTCTGAACCCGAACTTGCAATATCTCCAAGGTATGCTTGTATAAGGATGGAGCAAAAGTATGACTCTTGCTTTAAAAACATTTACAATTTACTTGAGAGTATGCAATGATAAAACATAGAAATCAAGAACTTTAACAGAGAATGGAAAGGACAAGAGGTATATTGGCAGAGATAGGGATGCTGTGGCAAAGGTGGAAAGCCACAGAAGGAAAAGTCAGCATTACCTGGGAGCAGTGGGGAGGAAGTTCTAGAGGAAGAGGGCTGAGAGGTGGAGGGTGTGGTGGGAACAAAGTTGTGGAGAGAGGAGTGTACAGACCATCTTTAGACAATGATGAGTTGACTGTTGAGGCTTCCTAGGAATGTGCAGGATGGAGGGTGGTGGGGAAAAGACCTGGAATTGGAGATGGAAGCAAGCTCAGGAAATGTCTCAGTTTGTAGTTTTGGAGCAGTTACTATGTGCAGGCACTGTTTTAAATGCCTTACATGTATTAACACATAAGAAACCCTGGGGTAGGTGCTATTTGAAGCCTCATATTACAAGAAGGAAATCGAAGCATAGAAGTGTTAAAAGATTTGCTTAAAGTTCCAACGGCTAGTAGGTAGTGGAGCCAGGCCTTGAACTCAGGGCATCTGACTTCAGAGACCCCTCTCTTTGCCACAACCCAATCCTGCAAATGTGAGGCTGGAAACATTTGGGCATTTTCTCCTTGCCATAGGAAGTCACGGACGGTTTCATCAAAGAACTGGAGAGCAATGCCAACCAAAACACAGAACTGTCTCCACATGAGAATAATTGCTTTCTCTTTCCTTCCCACCCCAACCAGACAGTCGGGAAGAAACCAAAGGTGACCTATAGGCTAGGGGATAGAAACTCGAGCTTAACCCTCAACTCTGACCTCCTAGGAGAAGCAGAATGTTTTCATCTGTGCGGCGGTTTTCTTGCCTTAATAAAGATGATTTATTAAGGCAGGGGGTGGGGCAGGGGGAGACGGGGAGGTTTCTAACTGTAGACAAAAAAAAAAAAAAACAAAAAACCTGAAATTTTATCTCAAGTGGGGATCAGCTATACCAAAATATCTGTATTATTGATAACAATAACGATGGCGATTATTATATTTTATTTTTCAATCGTGGTAATTATTGTACATTAAATCATTAGCATTCATTATTCCTACAATGTGTAATTAGGACCATGGTGGATAGATTGCTCTTGACTGTAATGAAGTTTTTATAATTGTAATTTATTGGCATCAAATTACCTTTCTTAAAAACGAATCTGAACATCACACTCTTAATCCTGGGGAGGGGGTGGCAATTATTTTTAATTAATGTTTCTTGTTTGTGCCACACAGGGGGAGCTGTCCGACCAATCCAATTCTCTGTGTCTGAGAGGAAGTTAACCAAGACCATCAAAGGCATTCTTGAATCAGTCATCTATCACGAAACGTCTTCCTCCTCCCCGTTCCCCCACCCTGCTTCCATCAGCTCTCCTCTGCCTAAGAGCAGCCACAGGGGGAAAAAAAAAAAAAAAACAACCATTTACTAACATGATTAGCTGAGGAGACAAGAGACGATGACGCAGATTACTTAAGCCAATTTGTTGCTAAGTGTGGGAAGAATATATATATTTTCTCCTTCATAAATGGCTGAATAGCCAGCCTTATCTTGCAGGAGATGGATGCTGGGGATGGCTTTTGACTTTGCTCTCTGCAATTTTTTTTGTTTTCTTTTTAGGGCTGCACCTGCAGCATATGGAAGTTCCCAGGCTAGGGGTTGAATTGGAGCTACAGCTGCCGGCCTACATCACAGCCACAGCAATGCTCCAGATCTGAGCCGCATCTGCAACCTACGCCACAGCTCACAGCAATGATGGATCCTTTAACACACTGAGCAAGGCCAGGGGTCGAACTCGAAACCTCATGTTTCCTAGTCAGGTTCATTTCCACTGTGCCACAACGGGAACTCCTGTCTGCAAATTTTATTGTGAGGTTTAACATAGGGTGGTGGGTCTTCACCCCCCCATCAACTCCACCCCATAATTAGCTAAGGCAGCCTTTCCAAAAATATGAATCTACATCTTGTTCCTAGTGAGAAGTCTCAGGGCATTTGTTTCTCAGTTGTAATATGAAATTGCCTATATTTGACTGGTTTTGACCTACAAAATATGGCAATTTAATGGCTCAAATGAATCTGTCCACTGGGATGGTAATCAATGAAGTGACTTCTCCCCAAAGATGATGATTAGGAGGGAGAGAAAAGGCCATTCATTTTAGACTATTTTTCTTTTTTTTTTTGTCTTTTTGTCTTTTTAGGACTGTACCTGCAGCATATGGAGGTTCCCAGGCTGGGGTTCGAATCAGAGCCGTAGCTGCTGGCCTAGGCCACAGCCACAGCAACGAGAGATCTGAGTGGTATCTGCGACCTACACCACAGCTCATGACAACGCCAGATCCTTAACCCACTGATAGAGGCCAGGGATTGAACCCGAGTCCTGATGGATGCTAGTCAGACTTGTTAACCACTGAGCCATGACGGGAACTCCAGCTTTTAGACTATTTGATGAATAAGAAGGGTGTATGTAAGGGAGCACAAGGAAAGGAAGGGGGCAGGCTGAGAGCTGCACAGAGAGGAAGTGGCCTGGAGAAAAAGACTTACCTTTGCTCATCACCCATTGTGTACCTAGCATAGGTCAGGCCTCTTTCTGTGCAGAAGTGAAGTCACCTGCACAGGCTGGTAAGTGGTTCTTCCCCGGATCTTTCCAAACCCCAAACCTGCGCTTCCTACTGCCCCACCCTGCCCAGAAATAAATTGCTATCAGCCTTTCACAACTTAGACCAGACCCAAGACCAGCTTGATCTTTTGTCTCCTAAACTTGACCTTGTTTCCCAAGTAAAGGACCATTAGTCTTGGTTGAGCTGAAAGGGAAGTATTTTTAGGTCCTGAAGTCTTAAAATCTTACTGCCCCTGAAATCAGACCTAGGAGGCAGATGTCTGCTTCATTTAGGCATGGGGACTTTATCACACAGGTTTGAACAGGGAGACTTTTGCCTTGTCCAGGAGGGATCTGGTGCCATTTCTTTTTTTTTTTTTTGTCTTTTTGCCATTTCTAGGGCCGCTCCCACGGCATATGGAGGTTCCCAGGCTAGGGGTCTAATTGGAGCTGTAGCCGCTGGCCTACGCCACAGCCACAGCCACAGCAACATGGGATCTGAGCTGCGTCTTCGACCTACATCACAGCTCACGGCAACGCTGGATCGTTAACCCACTGAGCAAGGCCAGGGACCGAACCCGCAACCTCATGGTTCCTAGTCGGATTTGTTAACCACTGTGCCACAACGGGAACACCCTCTGGTGCCATTTTTATGCCGAGGCTCCAGGAGAATGCACAGCCTTCAATACCCTCTATGTATAAGCGGTCTGTGAAGTTACCAATTGCCTGGTGAACGTCATTAAGAGAGACTGAATTCAGAGTAGACACTTCTTTGCTTGCTGGAGCCTCGGATAAGGCTTGGATCTATAATCGGGGCTTGAGGAATCCTGGAAAGTTACTAAAACCAGTACTTCAGGTCTGAATTAATTAGTTGGCAGAACTCATAGATAACATTGCTGCCTTCTAGAAGATGCTGAGAGCCTGGTGGCCCCATCCAGTCTGGTTCTGAGGATCTATGGGAGGGGCTTGGAACTCTTCAGCACCAAGCTGCACACCCCTCACTGTAGGATCAGGACAAGGACCAAGGTGAGCTACACTCCATCCTAGGGTTTCTAGGAATCTCCTGGGATCATCTTGTCCAATCCCCTGCTTCCTCAGGTGGATTCCTTTTTCTTGTCTCTCAGGACAAGAGCACTGATCCTTTTACATTGTCTGAGACCTTATTCTAGCCCTGCCACTTGTGAACTAGGAAAATTTGTCAAGTGGATGAATAATGGATTGAATGGATTCAATCAATGGATTGTCTTGAAGATTACAGAAATCTTGCCTGTAAAAAGAGCAGAGCACAGTCCTTGGCACGGCAAGCACTCAGTAGGGGACATTTACTGCTACTTCTCCGGAAACAGAGTTAATAGCCATTATTAATAATAATGTAATAGCAACTACTGTTTATTGAGTGCTTTCTATGTGCAAGGCTCTACCCTAAATGATATAAATGTACTCTATCACTCAATATCCTCTACAACTCTGTGTAGTTGAGAAGTTGAGGCATAGTAGGGTTAAGGAACTTGGCTAAGGTCACATAGCTGGCCAATGTCAGAGCTGGGACTTGAACCCAGGTGGTCTTGGAGCATAGCTTACAACTTATACTGTAAAGTCCTGCAACCTCTTATAGCTTGGGCTATGAGCCCTTAACAACTGGAAACATTATTATTATTATTATAAGTATTAGTCACTACTATTAATTAACAATAGTTAATCATTATTTCAAGAAAACAGAGTTTGATCAAGGGATAGGGGGCCTAAAGAGGAAGGTGCCAGGAAGAAAGAAAAGAGCCCCTAAGAGAAAGCACAAGGCACAGAACTGGGCACCCTGGGAGGATGTGAAGATGGGTTCCTACCTTTGGGGAGCTCTCCAGCTAAGTGGCAGAAGGTAGACAGGTGCATAGATAACCACAGCACCAGGTGTAAAGTACCATAGGTAAGATACCAGATACTATAGGAAGTCAGGGGAATCAGGAATAACTTTCTGGAGGACTTCATGGAAAAAGGAGCCTCTGAGGTAGGCATGCGAAGATATGCAGGACTGGGAGAGGATGCCAATGAAGAGAGGCTGGGAACCAAACAGCCTGGTCAGGGATGCTTTCCTCCTTCTCTTCGTCCTTCCACCCACTCATCTTCCTTCTCTCCTTCCTCCTCCTCTTGCTTCTAATTCTCTTCCTCTTCTTCTTTCTCTCTTTGCTGCTTCTTCTTCCTCCCTTTTCTTCCTCCTCTCTCTCTTCTTTCTTCTTCCTCCTCCTCTCCTTCCTTCCTCCCCCCCCATCCCTCCTAAATTATTCCGTAATAATATATTGACTCATCGTATCAGGGAATCATCCAGAGATTCAGAACATGAACCCAGTAAACCTTCCTCCAGGTCTTTTGTTTTCAACTCCAGGCTTGGAGTTGAAATACAAGTTGGGCGGAAATTGGAGTAAATGCTGTTGTGAGGGAGGCAGCACCTTTGTCAAGGAGGACAAAAGCTTAGTGCCCACCCCCAGCAAAGGCAAGGTGAGGAAGGGGTCTGGCCAAGCAGACCCAGCCAAGTCCCATACGACCCCTATGACGTTCAGCAAGTAGCTGCGGGTCTGTTTCTGCAAATGTTCTTCTGTACAATGAGAGGAAACTGGGAGTCCCTTTTGGCAGGGCCATTGTGAGGGTTAAATGAAATAACCTACATGAATGTATTTTGCATGGTGCCAGGCACATAGTAGATGCTAAAAAAAGTTCACTTCCCATCTCCTTTAGTTAATGAATCTCTATATTTAAAATGGGGTCTGTGGCCTCCGCACAGGAGCAAGTCGTGATGGGGATGCGCCGGCAGAAGAGGCAGAAGGCGGGCGAGAACATCTCCTTCGTGATGGGGTGAAGGTGGGCAGTATAAATCTAATTTCTTGGCAAAAGCTGCAATTTGCCAGCCCTTTTAATTATTATTTTTTATTATGGATACAAATTAAAAATAAACTGTGTGTCTCAGTCACAGCAGGGATTAAAATTGTTCTCTAATTGTTATCTTTGAATCAATCTAGCTTCCATTAGCTCTGCTTCCTGAGGTATAATTGAGGTGTACGTGTGTGTGCATGTGTGTGTGTGTGTGTGTGTGTGTGTGTCTCCATGGTTTGTGGGGAAGGCACCTACCTCTGTTTGATGTGCCCAACTGCCTCTTCCAAAGCTTCATTTCATTCTTCCATTCTCTTTCTTGAAAACCTTGGGGAGCAGTAGAGCTGAAGGGTGTTCAGCGCTAGACCCCAATACACCTCACCATTCCTAAAGTTTTTATTTAAAAACCAATATCTTGTGTGCTCTCCAGAGGAACTTTTTTGTTGTTTTTTTCAGGGCCACACTCGCAGCAAATAGAGGATCCCAGGCTAGGGGTCGAATTGGAGCTACACCAGCCAGCCTACACCATAGCTACAGCAATGCCAGAGCTGAGGTGCATCTGCAAGCTGCACCACAGCTCAGAGCAATGCTGGATCCTTAACCCACTGAGTGAGGCAGGGATTGAACCCGCATCCTCATGGATAGTAGTCATTCTTAACCTGTTGAGCCATGATGGAAACTCCCAGGGGAACTCTTTTGATGGGGCTAGTGGTGGGAGTGGTGACGTAAAGTCAATACACTGGAATGGCCAAGCTCCATTTCTTCCTAAGTATGGGCATTGCTAGTCTGTGAACATCATAAGGGCAGGAATGCTCGTCTGTCTTTCTTGCTGTATCCCTCCAGAACCTAGAACAGTGCCTGGTACCTGGTTAGTTCTCATTAAACATTAATTGAGGCATTCCTGCTGTGGCACAATGGGATCAGTGGTGTCTTCATAGGTTCATCGTCGAGACATAGGTTTGACCCCCAGCCTGGTACAGTGGGTTGAGGATCCGACATTGTGGCAACTGTGGCTTAGGTTGCAACTACGGCTTGAATCTGATACCTGGCCTGGGAACTCTATATGCTGAGGGGTGGCTAAAAAAGAAAAAAAAAATTAGTTGATTTTAATTCAAGCATGTCTCTAGGAGAATATATGCAAAATGCATAGTATACAAACACACAGGGCATATACCTGGATCATGGTTGTGCTCAATAAAACACAGCTCCTATTATTCATATCACATTATCCAAGCTCAGATGGGCCATCCTGAGACTATTTTCTCCCTTAAATTATATTTTAACTGTCTTACTAGTTGCCATGTATCCAGCCCTTGCTCTGTATAGCTGGTGCTTTGCCTGTATCTTTGCTAATTCTTAGGCCTATTATACAGATAAGGACAATTTAGGTTCAGAGAGATGAAATCACTTGCCCCAAGTTGCACAGCTGGTAAGTGAGGGACCTGGGATTTGATCTCAGGTCTTTCAGACTCCAATGCCATGGTCTCTTTTGTCATCCCTCTTCTCTTCTTGCAGTTTCCAACTCATTTATCTATTCCAAGTGAGGAAAGTATGGATTTGGGGCCTGCTTGTTTTCAGGTGAAGAAAATGAGACTCAGAGAGAAGTCTCATGACTTGGTTAGAAGTGAGGGACCTGCTCAGGGACCTCACGCTCTAGCGTGTAGGTAGGCCAGTGTAGCAGTTGTGGATTCTTACCAGGGCACCTCCCTGCGCTCCTGGACTGGGCATCTAATCAGATGGAAATTAAAAAATAAGGAATTTTTGAACAAAAAATGAGGACTTTGGAATTTTTTTCCCCTTTTGGCCACACTCTCGGTTTATGGAATTTCTTGGGCTGGGGATCAAACCAACACCTTCAGCAGCCACCTGAGCCGCTGCAGAGACAATGCTGGATCCTTAACCAGCTGCACCACAGTGGGAACTCCGTGAAGACTTTGAATTTAATCAACAAAGTTCAGATATAGAGAACAGAATGGCTGCATCATGCTCTTGGGGAGAAGCTTAGCTGAGCTCATTATAACTAGAAAAGGGTTAAGCACCAAGCTTGGAAAAAAAAAATGAGGCATTTGTTCATTCATGCTTTGCACAAATATTTTTTGAGCAGCTACAGGAAGTTCTGGGGATGAGGCAGGGAACCAGAAAAGCTGGACTCTGCCTTCAGGCTTTTATGATCTAGTGGGGGAGACAGATTTAGTAAAATATTCCCATACATATCTAATTATGACTGTGACAAAATATAGGGGGGGAAAGAACAGGGAGTTACAAAGATGCTAACCAAGGGACACAATATCATGGTGCGGGGTAGAGCGGGTATGTGTGTGTATGTTCTGAAAGGCTTTGCTGGGGAATCAGTAGGAGGAGCTGAGCTCCATGGGAGGTGTCAACTAGTGACCAGCCTTCTACACAGAGGAAAGCTGGTGTACATGCGGCTGAGAGGCAGGGATCAGGGTGGGGATGGAGGGGAAGACAGATGAGTGACTGAGATTGGAAAAGTAGGCAGGAGTCTGATCCATAGGACCCTGAGGCCAGGATGTGGTGGCAGTGGGGAGCCAGTGAAAATCTTGAGGCCGGGGAAGACTCGATTGGATCTATGTTTAAAAGATTGATCTGGCTGCTTCATGGAGAAGACTGCAGTAGGTGGGCAGCATGGGGGTGGGGAGACCAGTGAGGAGGCTACTGCAATAGTCCAGACAGCAGCTTATCTGATGGCAGCTTGGACGAGGGGACTCAATGAGGGTGGGGAGAAGGTGTCAGAGGTAAACCCATTGGATGTTGGGTTGAGGGGAGAAGAAGGGTTAAGTTTCAAAGAGACTAACTGCATAGGTATGCATAAGCAAATAATCTCACAGACGTTATTTGGAGCGAAAAAAGTGAAAGAATGAGTATAGACTGTACGAGTCCACTTATGTCAATTTCAAGAATAGGCCAACATCTCAGTGGTATCATAGAAGTCAGAACAGTGGCCATACCAACTTGGGTACCTTCTGGGCATGAGGGTATCAGCAGGGAAGAGGCACAGCAGTCTGGCGGGAGCTGGAAATTTCTATATCCTGATCTGGGTCATGCTTATGTGAATGTGTATGGTTAGAATTCCTTGAAATTAAAATGAGTATGCTTAGATGTGTGCGTTATATATAATAATTATAAAGTAGTGACAAATGAGCAAAAGCATAGAAAATATAAATAAATGGGATCAATTGTTTCTAATAGAGAAGCAGAAATGAAATGATTAAAAAAGTAAAAGGAACAATTTAAAATGTGGTTTTAAATAATTAAAGATGTAGCAAAATTCAAGCAACATGAGATATTTGAAGATTAAAACACCCAATAAAATGACATTCAGGCCAAATCTTCTGGTATTTCGATAGCTTAAGAATCTGTTTTGAGGAGTTCCCGTCGTGGTGCAGTGGTTAACGAATCCGACTAGGAACCATGAGGTTGTGGGTTCGGTCCCTGGCCTTGCTCAGTGGGTTAACGATCCGGCGTTGCCGTGAGCTGTGGTGTAGGTTGCAGACGCGGCTCGGATTCCGTGTTGCTGTGGCTCTGGTGTAGGCTGGCAGCTACAGCTCCGATTCGATCCCTAGCCTGGGAACCTCCATATGCTGCGGGAGTGGCTCAAGAAATGGCAAAAAAAAAGAAAAGAAAAAAAGAATCTGTTTTGAATTGAGAAATAAGGACCCATTCACAGCAGGGGCACTAAAATAGACTGATGGCAATTGAGGGGGGAGGTTCATCTAGAAAGCTATTAGGGACACCAAGGAAAGGGGGATTGCTTTCACGGACATCATTTTTTTTTCTTTTTAGGGCCACACCTGCAGCATAAGGAAGTTCCCAGGCTAGGGGTTGAATCAGAGCTGCAGCTGCCAGCCTACACCACAGCAGCACTGGATCTGAGCTGCATCTGTGACCTGTGCTACATTTTGCGACCATGCCTGATCCTTAACCCACTGAGCGAGGCCAGGGGTTGAACCTTCATTCCCATGGATAGTACTTGGGTTCTTAACTTGCTGAAACACAATGGGAATGCCTCATGGACATCATTTCAATTCAGAAAGTTTTCTGTTGATGCAGCATCATCGGTTTGGAAGTCTCGGGTGGTCATTAGGGCTGTTTTCAAATGAGTAGTTTTCTGCTTTCCAGCCATGTGGCAGGAATGTGCTGCACTGGCCACTTGAAGGAGGCTGTGGCCACAGGACTCACTTTGGCCAATGTTACTACTCTCCCCCTGATTTCTGGTAAAGATAAAATCAGTGTCAGATCTAGGCTGAGTCTTTATGAGCTCTTCTTTCTACTTTGCAGTGGTAGAAGTTTGGATCCAGGTGGTGCCTCCGTGAGGGTGGGACCTCAAGTTACTACAATTAAAGCTTCCTTTTGAACCCACAACACAATGAGACTGAGTGAGAAGCAAACTGCTGGGGTTGTTTGTTACTGCAGCATAACCCAGCCCTTGCTGGTACATACATCAATTCTCTTGTTCAGAAACACTTAGCTATCAGGTGGATTTTTGTGTGTGTGTGTGTGAATTATTTGTTATCGTTTAGAAATCTACACCAAGGAAAGAATCTTAAATGCAGATGATACCCTATATAGAAAGATTTTCTTTCTCTCTTTCTTTCTTTTTTTTTTTTTTTTTTTTTTTTTTTTTTTTTTTGCTTTTTAGGGCCGCACCTGTGGCATATAGAGGTTCCCAGGCTAGGGGTCGAACTGGAGCTGTAGCCGTCACCCTACTCCACAGCCATAGCAATGTGGGATCTGAGCCATGTCTTTGACCTACACCACAGCTCAGAGCAACACCAGATCCATAACCCACTGAGCAAGGCCAGGGATTTAACCTGCAACCTCATGGTTACTAGTTGGATATGTTTCCGCTGTGCCACAATGGGAACCCCCAGATTTTCATTTTTAAATTCATGATCTTAAAGCACCAGAAATGATCTAAATAATTTTCATCAGAGAACTGGTTAGAATCAAATGCTATATGGCCATTGAAAGTAACAAAGAGAGGAAAAAAAGTAACAGAGTGAAAGATATAAAACTTTATATATGGATATGGATTTGTAAAAATGTACACACAAATACACAAGCAATAGATAGGCATGCAATATACCAAAATGTCACTAATTATTCACTGTAGTGAATAGAGTTACAAATAAATTTTTGTGCTTTTCTGTACATAGAATAAAAAATATTACTACAAGTAGAAAAATATTGTTTAAGAAGACTTTTGAAATAAGATAAAAATAAGATTTTTTTTTCTTTTTAGGGCTGTATCCGTGGCACATGGAAGTTCCCGGGCTGCAGCTGGAGCCTATGCCACAGCCACAGCAACACCAGATCTGAGCCACATCTGTGACCTATGATGCAGCTTGTGGCAACGCCAGATCCTTAACTCAATGAGTGAGGCCAGGTACTGAACCCGCCTCCTCATGGATATTAGTCAGGTTCTTAACCTGCAGAGCCACAATGGGAACTCCAAAATAAGTTTTACATAAAGTTTTTTTGTGTGAAGTAAAGAAAATGTTTGGGATTGTATACAGGATAAGGTAAACTTTGGAACTGTCTGTATGGAAAAAAAAAGACTGCAAGGAAATGTACCAAAATGCCAATAACCAGGTTCTCTGGGTAGTATGATTTAGAAAGCTTTCCAGAAACTTCCTTTTTTTTTGGATTTGCCCCTTTCTCTCCAGTGGACATGAATTGGTTTTGTGATAAGAAGTACAATACTTTACAAACTGGTCCCAATACCAATATGTTGATAAATTGTAAAATGCCTCTTCTATCTCTCCTTTTCCAGAGGCCTCTCTCTGCTCATCTATTTTATTACCATATAAACTTGTCCTCATAAATCGAGTGGGTCTAAAATGGAATCCTAATTTTTAGAGGCTCTGTTTTGACTTGGTTCTAAAAAATACGATGCCATGCTCCCTGAAAAAGAAAAAAGAAAAGAAAAAGGGGGGACCATATTGCTTTCACTCAAAAAGGTAGAATTAATAACACAGACACACAAACTCAGTTGAATGCTAAGAGCTGTCAATAATACAGCACCAGTAACACATAGGCACATTCTAGGACCCACCAGAGGAACTGCTATTTCTATGGACTCTTTCTTTCAAAGATGCTAATGATGCCCAAACATACGATCATAGCTGACCTTCCTAGGCTTGGGAGTAAATGGGGAAAGGAATGGCCTCTCCTGTGTGCCTTTGCTGGCTGCGTGGGGGAGCAGCCATGTACACTGAATGTCACTGGGTTGGCCTGGCTGTGTCCCGCTCCAGCCCCTGCCCACATCCCCTGCCCTTGTCCACATCCCCTTCCCCTCTCCCACCTCTATGCCATCTTCCTTCCAATCCCGAGGCCTTGGCACGTGTGCTTGCCTCCACCCCAACAACTTGCTTTCTCTCCTCAGTTGGCAAAGCCCTGGGCCTCCCATGGGTCTCAGTTTCAAGGTCACATCTCAGAATCAGTCTCATCTTCCCAGTTGGAGGCTTTCAAAGGACAAAGAACCTTGGGCACATTCACCCCAGCTTTCTTGGTGTGCCCATTTGTCTAAAATCTGCCCTCCCACTGGACTCTGAACTCCAGAAGGGTGCAATTCTGTATTTTGCTCCCTGCTAGGTCCTCAAAGCCTCAGGACAGTGCCTGGCACAGGGAAGGTACTACTGGATGGTTGTTGGATGAATAAATGAATGAAAGCAATCCATGTGATTCTAAATGGCCCTCTCCCGCCAGGGTGGAAAGAGAACCCCAGGGCTCCCTTTGCTTTGGTCAGTTGGTCTCTCTGACCCAGGGCCACATTATGACTTTGGTGGACTCCTTTGCCCATACAAAAGTGAAAATAAAAATGATATTTTCTGAATGTATTTACTGACTTAAAAAAAATTGCACAACCTGCAAGTTGAGAGTTAAGTTTTATGTGGGACAAAATTAGGACTTAAGCCCAGGAGACAGCATTTCAGGGAGCCCTGAGAAACTGTTTTGAGGAGGTGAGCAGGGAGCTAGGATACATTAGGCAGGTAGCAGGAACAACCAATTACTGAAAACCATACATCTTAAGTTAAGGGATTCAGCACGTTTCTATGGCAAGATGCAAAGGTCTGGGCTGACTGGCATCCCTCCTTTGACATGCACCTCAGCTATGGGACCTGTATTCCATGCTTCCTTCCTGAGTTCCCTCAGGGCTCACCCTTGGGAGTGGCTGCACTGAAATACTGCCCTGAAATTCAGGTAGCTCTGAAATAGGGCTCCAGAGAGGCAGGGGGGAACAATACCAGTGCATATGTGATAAAGGTGAAGGGGGAGGTCCCTGCAGCCATGCATGCATTTTTCAGGTTTGCTTCTGGTCTCATGAAGGTGACTACTAGTCACAAGGAGCAGACCTCACCACGAAGGAGTCTAGTGTTTTCTAGAGAGGAGGAGATGCAAAAGTGGGCTCATAAAATCTAAAAATGTCTAACTATCTGAGGACCTGCTTTTCCAGTTTTCCTAGAGCACAGATTGCCTCACTCGTGATCTCCACCTTGAGCTCTGCTCAGGGGGTGCTGTGGGTCGGCAGCTGCAGTGGCTCGATTTTAATCCATGTAGAGGCTGATGGCAGGTTCCAAACTTCAGTTCACGTGCTGGTATTAAGATGAAAAAATTCTGGCTGGACCCACTGTTATATATCCACCATTATTATATACATTTTTCCTTTTGATTTTAAAAGAAATAGACATTAAAAGATGGGTCCCTAGAAGTGTTGTGAGCTCTAAGCACTGTGTCCACTGTGCCTTGTACTGACCTCATCCCCTAGTGTGCATTCATGCACTCACTCATTCATTCATTCAACAGGAACTTGTAGAGCCACCTCTCAAGGCCAAATCCTGAGCCAGGGCCTGCGGAGCCTCTGGTGGGCAGAAGAAGCCACTGTCCCTGCCTTCACATCACTGATGTTCTGGTGGGGGATACAGACATTGAACAAATGCACCAAGAAATAAATGTGTAATTATCGGTTCTAAGTTTGTTTGAGAGCCAAGAGCAAGGAAACGTGAGGTGGGCTGGGGGAGAAGGAAGGTCGGTTAGAGGCGGCTTCCCCAGTCTGAGCAGCAAGGCAACTCTGCTGAGAGGCTGGGGAACAGCATCCCAGGCAGAGATCCCGGGACATGCAAAGGTCCTGAGGCAGGATCTTTGCACAGCTTGTGGGAAGCCAGAGGTTTAGGGGATCAGGAAGAAAGGACAGGCACCTAGGCTGGCTTCTGGAGTCTTCTTAGTAAGACACACAGACCCTTAGGACGCCTCTGCCCTAATCCCTGCTTCTCACTTTCCCACTGTGACCCAAACCTTTCCCAGCCCAGGCCACCCAGCTCTGGGCACCGAGCAAGAATCAGGGAGGGTGGGTTTGATTAGATCACTGTCAGCAAAGGACGGGAGGTTAATTGCTATTCTCTAGTTTGAGCTCTGTTCAGGGCTGTGTGTGTGTGTATATGTGTGTGTGTGTGTGCATGTATGCACGTGCGTACACGCGCTTGTATGAAGGCAAGTTTAGCCTCAGGCTGGAGGGAGGCCACAGGGCCAGGGGGTGGGTTGCACGAGATTTCTCTGTGAGTTCTGAGCCTTGTCTTGTCTGGTGTGCAGCAAAGAGGAGTACTTAACAAGCATTAAGGGACACAAATAATGCCCCTTTTCTCCTCTCCGCCTATTCTTCCTTCTCTCTTTTCTTGTAAATCCCGCTCCTTGCATGTGAATAGCGGAATGGCTTCATCTGGGACCTTTAATCAGATCCCTGGTAGGCACTAGGAGGGCAAAGTACTGGAGGGATTACCTTTTATTTTAGGGTTTTTCTCCCCTAGTTTTGCCAACCCCCCCGTCCCCTCCCCCCGCCGCGTTTTCCTCCTTGGCATTTGTTCTCAGCAGAAGTAAGTAAGGAAGGCTTACAGGGCGGGGGAGGGGGGCTTACAAACTTAAGGGGATCGGCCTCTATTCACTAGGGCTTGTCCACAGTCTTTCTGCTTTTGTTCCCCGGCCATTCTTCAGCTGATTTCTTCACTCCAGTAAAAGCACTTTAATTCCCTTTTAGATACGGAGCATCCGTCCTCTTCCCCCGGCTGCTCCCCTCCCTCTCTCCACCCCACACACCCCATTTCACTTTCTCAGACCCTTTATGCTGCGTCCTCGTCTGCCCCAACAAAGACCTAACATCCTCGCAAAGTATTTCTTTCACTGATCAAGTGAGGCTGCAGAGGATCTGGAGGAGGGGGAGGGGTGCAGAGAGAAAAGGAGGAGGAGAGGGGGCTTCTCTAGGAAGGGACTCCTCTCCCCCCCAAAAAAAAACCAGGGCTGGGGAGACCCTTGGCTTCAGATGGCACCCCCTTTAGTCCCTGCTTTGCCTTGGATTCCTAAGGAAAGGCGTGGATGCCGGCACGTGTGTGTTGGGAAGGAAAGAGTGTGTGTGAGCGTGTGCCCGCGTGAGCATGACAGGGGCAATAGAGACATCGGAGGGCTGGTGTGGGCTCGGTCAGCATTTCTGAAAGGAGCCAGAGGCTTCCAGGAGCAACTCCATGTGGGGAGAGGACACAGGCTCTTCAGCCCCCATCGGAATCCTGAGCCCTCTCGCTGAGCCTCCTGCAGGACCAGACACAGAGCCGGGGGCTCCGAGCCGCGCTTTGCGGCATCCCTGAAAATGTGTGAGGCCTGGAGGAAAATGGCCGGCTGCATAAGAGGAAAAGGAAGCCCTTAGCTCAAAACTGCATAAATGCAGGATTTGAAGTGTCCAGGATTTGAAGTCTTAGGTCAGCTGTCCTCATTGTTCAATGTGACAGTCATAAAGACTTCATCGCGGAGTTCCCGTTGTGGCTCAGTGGTTAACAAATCAGACTAGGAACCATGAGGTTGCGGGTTCGATCCCTGGCCTTGCTCAGTGGGTTAAGGATCCGGCATTGCCAGTGAGCTGTGGTGTAGGTTGCAGACACTGCTCCGATCCGGCATTGCTGTGGCTGTGGCGTAGGCCGGCGGCTACAGCTCTGATTGGACCCCTAGCCTGGGAACCTCCATAGGCCATGGGAACAGCCCTAGAAAAGGCAAAAAGACCAAATAAATAAATAAATAAAGACTTCATCGCATGTGGAAACAACTTGTGGGCAGGTTTCACTTTTCTTTCCAGGCATGACCTGCCTCCCCCTCTCCTTGTTTCCTTCGTTCCCAGTAACACAAATGAACACCTGTGGACCAACCCAAATTCCAAACATGGCTGTTATTTAGTGTAACATTACTGTTTTACTTAGAATGGATCATAATCCACAGTGACTTGGTTCTCCCATCCTGATTCCAACACTTTGCCTACCTGCCAGAGGTTACCATATTCCTAAATATATTAAAAATTTTTTTTATAGTATTTATTTATCTTGTCTTTCGTCTTTTTTTTTTTTTTTTAGGGCCAGACCCACGGCATGTGGAGGTTCCCAGGCCTGGTGGTCGAATCAGAGCTGTGGATGCTGGCCTACACCACAGCTACAGCAACGCCAGATCCTTAACCCACAGAGTGAGGTCAGGACTGAACCCGCAACCTCATGGTTCCTAGTCGGATTCGTTAACCACTGAGCCACGATGGGAATTCCTCCCCCCAATTTTTTGATTGGGAGTTCCCTCTGTGGCTTGGTGGGTCAAGAATCTGATTGTAGCAGCTTGGGTTGCTGCAGAGGTGCAGGTTTGACCCCCAGCCTGGAAACTTCCATATATTTCGGGTGTGGCCATAAAAAAACCCTCTCAATTGCTTATTTATATAAAGGGAATAATATTCTCTTTAGTTTTAGTTCATATTTTTCTCACTCTGCAAGCAATTCCCAAGCATGCCTAGGGATGGCTGGGCAATCGTAGCCAGCCATCAGTTCCATGAGTCCCTTACAAGCAAACTACAAAAGGAAAATGCGAAAAGTCCTTTCAGAATCGTCTACAGCAGCACCAGGTCTGCAGCTGTTAGTAGGATTTTATAACATGGGAACGAGCCTTCAAGACATGCGTGTCTAGGTGCCTACCTATCAGAACATGGTTCTGCCTCCAATCCCACATTCATGAGCAGATCAAGTTGTACTGTCAGTGACCAGCCTTTGTGTCTCCATCTATGAAATGGGAACAACAGCTAAGCTCAGCTTTTAACTGAGAAAATAAAAAATGGGGGCTTGAGCAAGAAGCAATCTGGCAGAAAGACAAACTGAGCTTTTCCTATCTCCTCGTCTTGCTGTCTGAGATGTGAAAAAGATGAGACCCTTTTCAAAATGTCTACAAATCGACGCAGGCCATTTAAGAAAAAGTGGGCCGGGGCTGTAATAGCCCAATTGGGAGTCTGAGCGGCAGAAGGGCGGGCTCCCTCTCCATGCCAGAGGATGGGCAATTACTGCCAGGTATTTTTCGGGCAAAATAGAAGGCAGAAAAATAGCAAGTAGGGGCCCCAATTATGGAGAGTCATTCTCAGGACGAAAAACGCTGTCTCATTCTTCTGCTGCAAACTGCAGTCTATGAAATGAGATGTGGGGCAGTTAGAGTGGTTTGAAGATGTGGAAATTTCAGCAGGGATAATGTGTGGGCTCAGCCCGGAGGTTGGGCTGGGGGAGGAGGAGGATAGCTGGATGGTTTGGGCACCAGGATGGATTGCTTCTCCCTCTGGGTTGCCTCATGTCATTTTCTGCCAGCCCTCCCCAAATAAAGCACGGGATCCTTGTCCCTCCCTGCTTCCAGACCTGCAGACAGAAATGATGGTGGGTGTCAAGCCACTGTGGGGGCTTTAGACAGTGGTGGGCTGGTAAAGGTTTAACAACCGGCTCTCAACCCCAGCCCCAGGCCCCAACTCTGATTTGCGAGCTTGTCAATTTCCACGGTGTAAATACTGCAAACTGACATGGCAGAAGAGTTGAGAAGAGACTGTGGTGGGTCTTCCTATACCCTTCTCTGATATAGGCATGTTTGGTCTTTATACCAGAAGGAGGCATTTCATATCCTCTGGGAAACTCTCAGACAATGGGGTCCTGGAGCTGGTGGAGAAAATGCTCCAGCCCCACCCCCCTCATTCCAGCAGACAGTCCTGGAAGGTGTGCTGTACATTCAGAGGGGGTCCTAGGAGAACTGTGCTCCAGGGAGCCATGGCAGTGACCTCTGCAACTCACCCTGGCATTGCCTTCTTTTTTCTCTTTGATGTCCTCCTTTCCACTTCCTGAGGTCATCCAGCCAATGAGCTGCCTGTGCACCATGGCTTGTCTCAGACTTCATGTTCTTTGGGGGGGCGGTGAGGGGGGAGACCCAAGCTAAGCAAACACCATGGAGCCTCATGCAGTGCAGAAGGTGTGTGTGTGTGTGGGGGGGAAGCCATCAAGGAGATGTGCACAGGGCAGCAGGGATGGCTGGGAAATGCAGAGTGCTGGGGGGAGGGGAGGAGGGGAGGATGGGTACAATCCGCATATGGAAAAAACGCACGAAGGCAAATAACTAGCCATTTTACAAGAACACATTGAAAACAACCATTACAATGATTGTTGGGAGAAGGAAATTTGGAGTGAGGATAAATGGGGAAGAAAGACAGAAAAAGAAGAAGGAAGGGAGAAAAAGAAGACAGGAAAGGCTTTATGCATATTGAAAAAAAGGAAGCAGCAGTTTGGCTGGAGATGGTAGGTGACCTCAACTCTGAAAGTGTGATGGGTTTTTTGCTGCTCATTTTAACAGGCTCATAGGGGCAGGTCTGAATTGGCCCAGGTCAGCCTGTAGAAGGAAGGGCCCAAGGACCCTGCCTGGGGAAGCCTGGGCCTACAGCTCTCCTCCTTCTTAGCACCCTCTGACCCCCAGAAAGGCTGGACTTCTCAGGACCAGGAGAGGACTGTTCAATCCCCTAGGGGCCCTGTTGGCTGCTGGCACAGGCTCCTTTGGCTGTCATGTGGCCCACACTCTCCCTCTCCTCCTTGTGGGATCTAGGTTAGTCAGGGGACAATTCTGATGGTTTTCTTTGGTTTTTATCCTGCCTCTTGGATCTGTATTCCTTGCATAGAGCCCGCTCAGAGAGAGAGAGAGAGAGAGAGAGAGAGAGAGAGAGAGAGAGAGAATGCTTTTTAATTCCCCTTTTGCTGACATGATAGTGTACGTTATCTTATGAAATTATCACTCTTCTCCCCAAGAAAGAGGATGGTGTTACTCTTCCCAGTTTAAAGACAAAGAGGGGTTCCCTGGTGGTTCAGTGGGTTAAGGATGTGGCATTGTCACTGCTGTGGCACGCGTTCGATTCCTGGCCTGGGAACTTCCACGGGTGCAACCAAAAAATAAACATTAAAAAAAAAAAAAAGACAAAGCAACTGAGGCTCAGATATGCAGCATTGCTGGCCCAAGGTCATACTGTTACCAACCTGGGTTCTTGGACACTTTAATAAAGAGAAATTGATAAGAGGCCAGGAGAGAAATTCAGGCAAAGCTTTAATGGGACTCAGAGTGCATGAGGGAACAAAAACAAGCAGCAGGTTCTCTTGCTTGCTCCCTGAGGGGGGGTCAAGCTAGTCCCTTTGGTGGGGCCTGCTACACTGTAGGTTCTCCATAAATGTTTGTCAAGTCAATGAAGGGTTGAAAGAGAACCATTTTCCTTATTCCACTGTTGGGAGGATTAAGCAAGATAATGCAAGCAACATGTTTTCATGGGTGCTCAACAAGTGTTATTATTATTTTTTATTAGTATGTACCATGGTCTTGTTCCTCCCACAGAGTCATAAATAAGCCAGATTTGGGCGGAATGTCTCAAGCACGCAAATGGGGAGTCAGGGAGGGATTTGGGGAATGGAAGAGGATGTAGTGGGAGGGACTCCTTAGCCAGTGCCTGCTTGTAGAGCCTGGGAGCAAACACAAATCATAGACCCAGAGGAGTTCAGGACTTGGGTGATCCAGGCCCTGTCTCACCTTGACAAATGGGGAAAGTGGGGCTCAGAGATCAAGACCCAATACCCTGGCTCCTGGCTCATTCCCTAACAATCGAATGAGCCACACCAATTTAAACATCAATACTACTCACTGAGTTCTGTGCCTGGCAGTGTTCTAAGTCCTCGAAAACACTAACGCAGTTATTTCTCACAACCACGTGCAAGGTGTGTGTTAGATAATAGAATTGTGGCGGTGTCAAAGTTCTTGAATTGGATCATTATGGGGTGGCTCTGTGATGGTCTTGGCGCTTAGAAAATTCACACTGTGGTATTAAGGGGAGGTACGGCAAATGGTCCGACAAAGAAAAGAAAGTAGAGACAGACACATAGACAGACAGACATGAAGAAAGTAAATGTACGAACATCTTAATACTTGCGGAATATAGATAAATGTATACAGATGTCCGTGGATTTATTATTCTTGCAAATTTTGAACAGGTTCTTTTTACATAAAAAGAGAAAAACGCAAATAGGAGGATGTTGTTGCCTCTGTTTTAAAGACAGAGAAACCGAAGCACAGAGAAGTTAGCTCCCACAGTACCTGCTCTAGAAATATTAGCTGTTTGATTATTTGTATGATGAGTCCAAGGCTCAGAGACGTCGCATAACCTGCTCGTCATCACACAGTATGAAAACAGATAGAGCTTGGCTTTGAAGGGCCCCAGCTGTCTCACCCCTCAAGGCTAAAGTGGACCCTGGGGCTGGTTTGGATGAGGCAAGTGTGTGTACTCTCTTCAGGGGGCTTCAAATCAGGCATGTGCCTCCTCCCAGCCACAGGGCGAATCTTTGTAGAGTCCCCTTGCCTCTGTCTCTCCTCACCGCCCCTGCAGGAACCTGTCCTGGGAAGCCTTCACTCCTCCAGAGCCCTCCATCCTCCTTGCAGCCTCATCGGAGGGGCCTGGCAGGCTGGGGATATTTGCCAGCAAATACGAGATGTGTGTTAAACAGTCTGCTGGCAGCTTCTTCCCACCCGGCGATGTTTGCTCAGCAAACATCACTAATTTCCCTGTTTCTTGGGCTGGGCTGGCCCCTCTGCTCCACCCGCCCCCAGAGTAAAGTTTGTTCTTCACCAGCCTCACTGCCAGCTCCCTGTCCCATCCCCCGCCCCTGCCGCCCACCAGCCCCCAGCAAGGTTCCTGGCTCAGAGCCTGGCCCTCTTCTCGGCACCACATCCCAAGAAGGGTGGGCAGACAGAGAGCTTCCCTGGTTTCTTGGGGTGTCCAGGCCTTGGACAACATCTCTAACCTGTGTTCCTCCCATTCTCGGATTCTGGGATGTGGGTGGCAGACTTTGGCAAGTTCTCCTTTCATTTGGTCTCTGTTCCATTCATACCCCGGAAACCAGCTTGTTCCAGCTCTCATGCATGCATTTATTCATTCAATAAGAATTATTTGAAAGCCCACTGTGTGCCAGGCAGGGCTAGATGTTGGGGACACAGCAGTGCCTACAACTAACTTGACCAGTAAATTTCTTGCCCTCTTGGGGCAAATTCAATAAAGAAGTTAGTAAGTAATCAGCAAAGCCATGGGACAACCCGAAGAAAGTAAAGCCGGGTGGTATAGGGGGCGCAAGGGTGATCATGAAGGGCTCCCTGGAAGAGGGGACATGGGAGCTGACTTGGAGATGACTGTGTTTTCCTCTTGCCACAGGCTCAACGTGGTGTAGCATGGCAGTGGTCCAGGTCCTGTCTATATTTAAAATGCTCCTAGCTTGTTGGCCCCAGACCTACACAAACTGAAATAAAATTCGCATAACACAAAACTCACTGTTACAAAGTACATGACTCAGTGGGTTTTATTTTTTTTATTATTTTTTTTTATTTTTATTTTTTTATTTTTTATTTTTTATTTTTTTTGTCTTTTTGCTATTTCTTTGGGCCGCTCCTGCGGCATATGGAGGTTCCCAGGCTAGGGGTCCAATCGGAGCTGTAGCTGCCAGCCTACACCGGAGCCACAGCAACGTGGGATCCGAGCCGCGTCTGCAACCTACACCACAGCTCACGGGCAACGCTGGATCATTAACCCACTGAGCAAGCGCAGGGATCGAACCTGCAACCTCATGGTTCCTAGTCGGATTCGTTAACCACTGCGCCACGACGGGAACTCCCATCAGTGGGTTTTAGTACATTGGTGTGCAACCATCACTACTGTCTAATCTCAGCAGTTTCCTCACCTCCAAATAAACCCCATCCCCATTAACCACTCACTCCCCATTCCTCCCTCTCTAGGCCACAACTAGTCTTCTTTCTGTTTCTAAGGACTGGCCTACTCGGTCATATAGACTTGGTCTGTGGTCTTTATGTCTGTGTCTTCTTTTCCTTGGCAAAATACTTCCTAGGTTCATCCAGGTTGTAGCCTATGTGGGAGCTTCATTCCTTTTTGTGGCTGAGTAATATTCCACTGTATGGCTAGACCACATTTTGCTTATCTGTTCATCTCTCTCTCTCTCTCTGTTGTTTTTTTTTTTTTTGTCTTTTTCTAGGGCCGCACTCGTGACATATGGATGTTCCCAGGCTAGGGGTCTAATTGGAGCTATAACTGCCAGCCTATGCCAGAGTCACAGCAGGATCCAAGTCACATCTGCAACCTACACCACGGCTCATGGCAACGTCAGATCCTTAACCCACTGAGCAAGGCCAGGGATTGAGCCCTCAACCTCATGGTTCCTGGTCAGATTCGTTAACCACTGAGCCACAGTGGGAACTCCTATCCATTCATCTTGTAATGGACATTTGAATCATCCTGGATTTTTGTACTAAATTTGATTTTTCTGGGAATTCTTTTTTTTTTTTTTTTGTCTTTGTCTTTTGTCTTTGTTGTTGTTGTTGTTGTTGCTATTTCTTGGGCCGCTCCCGCGGCATATGGAGGTTCCCAGGCTAGGGGCCGAATCGGAGCTGTAGCCACTGGCCTACGCCAGAGCCACAGCAACGCGGGATCCGAGCCGCGTCTGCAACCTACACCACAGCTCACAGCAACGCCGGATCGTTAACCCACTGAGCAAGGGCAGGGACCGAACCCGCAACCTCATGGTTCCTAGTCAGATTCGTTAACCACTGTGCCACGACGGGAATTCCTGGGAATTCTTGTTGTGGCTCAGCAGGTTAAGAACCTGACATGGTGTCCGTGAGGATGCAGGTTCGATCCCTGGCCTTGCCCAGTGGGTTAAGGATCAATATTGCCATAAGCTGCAGAGTTGTAGGTAGCATATGTAGCTCAGGTCCCGTGTCTCTGTGGCTGTGGCATAGGTGGCTGTAGCTCCAATTTGACCCCTAGCTCAGGGACTTCCATGTGCTGCAGGTGTGGCCCTAAAAAAAAATTTTTTTTTCCGAGTATTACATCACAATTCTACATGTTTTGAAAAATTTTGCATTGAGTCACCTCATCCTAGCCTCAGACGGCATGGAAGAGGGATTCAGGGAGAAGGGAGAGAGAGAGCGAGGGCTCTGGGATGGGAGTGAGCTTGAAATGGGATGTCAGTGGGGGAGGGAGGTCCAGATGGAGGGAACAGCAAAGCAGAGCACCCGGGGAAGGAATACGCTGGGGTTGTTTGAGGAACAGCAAGGGACTTCAACTGGCTGGACCAGGTGAGCTGGGAGATGCAGTCAGACTCTGCCAGGGGTGAAGGGATGGTGGTGGGAGAGGGGGCTAGGATATGGCTGGACCACACAGGACCTGGTATGGAAGCCATGGGTTAGTTCTGAGTTGGTACATGTATACCATCTGGTTTCAGTTTTAAAAGCTCACTGGCTGCTGTGCACAGGGCTTGGAAGCCAAACCAAGAGCAGGTGGTCCTGTGAGGGGACAGTTAAGAGCATCCACATGAGACATGACATAGCTTGCACAGGAGTGGTGGAGGCACCAGATCTGGAGGAACTTGTCATTGGATGGAAGCTGAATGTATAGAGAGACGATCCATTCATTTATTCAGCAATTATTGACAGTGCTGGCTGTATGCTAAGCAGTGCTAGATGCTGGAAATATGGTGAAGGAACAAAAGTAGGTCCCAGGCTTCATAGAACTCAGAGACATGAAAGAAGCAATTACGAACGTCATCGGGTATAAAGGCAGAGACGCAGGCTTTTTGGCTGCTCTGGACCTCAGCGGCTGTTTCCAGAAATGGAATCTGTCCATCAGAGGAAGACCTGCTACCTAACTGGGAGACATGCCTGAAGAAAACTTGGCTCTCTCTGGAGATGCTGTCCATATGGAAGTTATGCCCACCATCCTGCAATATGGCGGCTTCCTGGGATAATAAGCATACAGCCTTCCAAGGTGACTGCTCTGAAGGGGAAACACCCTTTTGGATGGTTGAGTGCTGGGGTCATGTTAAAAAAGAACCAGGACTCTTAAGTCAGTGGCCTCTCCCTCTTCAGCCTTTGGAGGAAATTGGGAGACCTGCAGGGAAGGCTGGAAGAGGCCCATTAGTTCTCCCCGGTCCTCCTTTCCTCAGCTCTCAGGCGGCGCCGTCTCCCCCGTGACTGATGATGAGTCGTGGCAGGGGGCTGATTTGGAAGAAACGAGGCCAGGAGACCCCTCCGCTCCCGCACCAGAGACACCCCATTAATCTTTAACAAACATGAAGTTCCACGAAGCCAAGCCCTCAACTAATGAGGCCTGGTTTTCCCAGGACTCCCTCCAGGGAAAAGGGATTAACCACCAGAGGTCCCTTGAGCAGGGAGCTGATTTCCTGAATGGAAGGAGGGTGGGCTGGCTCCCAGCCTCACTCCTGGGGGGCCACCTTGACCGTCCCCCCACAGACACAGGCCGTGCATACCATCATTCCCTAAGATGTCTCTTTAAGGACCCTTGCTTTTACAAAACAACTCTGTTGAAGTGTAAATGGCATGCAATGACCTGCACATATTTAAAGTGTTTACTTCAATAAGTTTTGATACAGCGTATGCCTGTAAAACCATCACCATCGTCAAGCCAATAAACATAACCATCACCTGCAAAAGTTTTCTCTTTGCAGTTTCTCCTCTCCCCTTTCTCCACCCTCCCATCCCCAGGCAGCCTCAGATCTGCTTTCTCACACTGTAGATGAGTTTGCATGTGCTAAAGTTGAAGTTGAACGAAATCGTATAGTACGTAGTCTTTTGGGGTCTGTCTTCTTGCACTTAGCATCATGTTTGGAGGTGCATCAATGCGGTGCATGTGTGTCAATAGTTCATTCCTTTTTATTGAGGAAGAATATTCTATTGTGTGGATAGACCACAGTGTGTTTATTGTTTCCTCTGTTGATGGACATTTGCAACTCCATTCTCTCTCTCTCTTTTATTTTAAATAAACTTTGAATCGTAGAATAGTTTCCAGGAAAATTGCAAAGCTCGGATGGAGAGTTCCCATCTACCTCCACAGCCAGTTTCTCTTACCATTAATATCTTAGGTACATTTATCATTTTTTTTTGCTTTTTTAGGGCTGCACCCATGGCATATAGCAGTTCCCAGGCTAAGGGTGGAATCGGAGCTGCAGCCACCGGCCTACGCCACAGCCACAGCAACGTAGGATCCAAGCTGCGTCTGTGACCTACACCACAGCTCACAGCAGTGCTGGATCCTTAACCCATTGAGCGGGGCCAGGGATAGAGACCGAATCTTCATGGATACTAGTCAGGTTCTTAACCTGCTGAGCCACAATGGGAACTCACCATTTCTCACTTTCAATGAACCAATATTGTTACATTATTATTAACTGAAGTCCATCTTTTATTTACTTATTTAGATTTCTTTGGTTTCACCCAAGGTTCTTTCACCATCCCAGGATCCTATCCACGATACCACATTACACTTAATTGTCATAACTCCTTACGGTTTCTCTTGGCTGTGACAATTTCTCAGACTCTCCTTGTTTTGGATGACCTTGTCAGTTTTGAAGAGCCCTAGGTATTTTGAAGATGTCCCTCCTTTGGGGTTTGTCTGATGTTTTTCTCATGACTGGATTAGGGTGTTGGGCTTTGGGAGGAAGACCACAAAGGTGAAGTACCATTCTCATCACATCATATCCAAGGTACATCAATGATTCACATGACTTACCGCTGTTGACCTTAACCTTGAGCTAGGTCTTTTCCCCCTTTCCATTCTGCACTCTCTGGAAGGATGTCACTATGTGCAGCCCACTCCTAAGGAGTGGGGAGTTATGTTCCACATCCTTGAGGAGGAGTCTCTACATAAATTATCTTCTGTATGGAGATCTGTCTCGTCTCTTCTATTATTCATTTATTTGCTTTTTAGGGCTGCACCCTCGGCATATGGAGGGTCCCAGGCTAGGGGTCCAATCAGAGCTACAGCTGCCGGCCTACGCCAGAGTCACAGCAAATGCGGAATCTGAGCCACGTCTGTGACCTACACCGCAGCTCACAGCAATGCCAGATCCTCAACCCAATGAGCGAGGCCAGGGATCAAACCCGCAATCTCATGGTTCCTAGTCAGATTTGTTTCCACTGCGCCACAATGGGAACTCTTCTCCTATTTATTTATTCAATCAATTGTTCGCTTACCATCAGTATGAACTCATGGATATATATACTCTGCATTAGAATCCAATACTCCAATACTACTTTATTAATTTTTTTTTTTTTTTTGCTCAAATTGTTCCAGGTTTGACCACTTGGAGTTGGATCTGGTGTCCCTTTGACATACCTCTATTACTGTGTGTGTGTGGGGGGGGGGTGTGGGTGTGTTTTGAGCACTTCCTTCGTTTCTCCAGCTCATCAAGATGCTCTGATGACGTTGATGTGCAACATCTTTTCATACACTTATTTGCCACTTGCATATCTTTGCCGAGGTGTCTGTTCAGGTCTCTGGCTCATTTTTTAATCAAATGATTTGTTTTCTTATTGTTGAGGCTTAAGTGTTCTTTGTATATTTTGGATAACAGTCCTTTATCAAATGTGTCTTTTATAAATATTTTCTCCCCGTTGTGGCTTGTCTTCTCATTCTCTTGATCACTGTATTTTTTTTCCCTTTTAGTGATTTCACTTTTTTTAAAAAAATCCTTATTTGCTTACATTTATTAGACTCCTATTCCAGAGGTTCTCATTGTGGCTCAGAGGTTAAGAAGCTGACTAGCATCCATGAGAATGCAGGTTTGATACTTGGCCTTGCTCAGTGGATTAAGGATGCAGTGTTACTGCAAGCTGCAGTGTAGGTCACAAATGTGGCTCGGATCTGGCACTACTGTGGCTGTGGGGTAGGCCAGCAGCAGCAGCTCCAGCTCTGATTCAACCCCTAGCCTGGGAACTTCTATATGCCGCAGGTGCAGGCATAAACCAGCAAAACTCTTATTCCATACCTGCCTAGTTGTAATGATACTGTAAGTTGGTGATTCTTTGTCATGATTACTGGAAAAGGAACTGCTGCCTTTGGTGGAAAGTTACATAGGATGAGCTTATGATCCCCGTGACACTAATGTCTTAGGCTTCTAAAAATCTATAATTCTAAATTTTAACATTCAGTAATTCTCACACTTTGTATATTTCTTTCTAAAATTCTATTGGTTTGATATTCTACAATTCTGAGCTTCCCTAATTTTATGAAATTCTAAAACTTCAAGAATACAAGGCACCTTAAAGCTAGTTTATAAAGTTAATTAGCTTAATATTCTAGAATTTCAAGATTCTGAGCTCTTACTCCTTACATTTTTAAAAATTTTATGATTCTCAGATCCTAACACTTGAGCTATCAGACTTCAGAAGTTCAATTTTAAAAGATTTCTCCGATTCTGAAATTCTCTGGTTCCCAATTCCTATAGAACTAGAATTTTTAGATTCTTTCAGTCTAATATTTAGATTCTGTTGCCATTGTTTTGTCTCCTAAAAGTCTAAAATAACGTGGGTGTAAGTTTCTCTTGCATTAATATCCTAAGAGTCTCTCACTCCAAGATTCTGTGATTTGCTTTTGGGCCTCTTGTAGAATCTGCAGCTGGAGGAATCTCTGAAGCTCAATGGTTGCCTTCCCAGTACTTGGTCCCAGTACAACCAGCTCCATTCCTGGGGCTGGCCAGTCCTGTTCTAGATTCAGGCCAGGACCCAGCACCTGGCACTGGAATAGAACTTGATGAGCATCCACTTTTTTAGATGGCTTCTCCACATCCTTGTGCCAAAACACGAGAGGCTGTTTAAATGCCTGGAGGGCCAGCTCACCTGGACTCACAAACTGTCACGGGCAGAGAGTCACCACCTAATTAAATGAACGCCCAACATCTCTAGATGACAGGTCCTTGAGAGGAAAGAAAACAGGAGCGATAAGCTGTGCTGAAGGTTTCTTAGCCAGGAGGCTCTTGTACCTGGTATAGACGGATGGCTGTATCTTCAGGGCCTTTTCCCCCTTTCCTCTTTTGAAATTTTGCCTGGAACCAGTCCTTGCTGAAGGCCAATTTTCTTTCCCATCTTCTTACAATTTATGGTCCTTCTGGGTTGCTGTCTTCGCTGGGTAATAGAGATGAGAGAGCAAGGTGGGTGATCATCATGAGCAAAGGGAATGTCGAAGCTATTTCTCCCAATCCTTTCAGTTTCTTCTTCTCACTTTCCTTGTAGCTCTTGGAGGAGCAATATCAGGCAGGGTTTTTTTCAGTTTCAAATACAGAAACCCCACTCCACCAAATGGGATCGTATTGGGTTGCCTATAACAGAAATGCAAGTACAAAAGTTTAAGCAAGTAATTTTTCACAGGTAACAAGAAATTCAGAGATAAACATTGCATTTGTAATCCAGACAAGAAAATGATGGAAGGGGAGAGAGCAAAGGGCAAAGAGACTTTTCCCAGGGTCTTGTCTTTTCCTTTGAGAATGAATGTCCGCAAAGACTGCCACTTATCTTTTTTTTTTTTTTTGGTCTTTTTGCTATTTCTTTGGGCTGCTCCCATGGCATATGGAGGTTCCCAGGCTAGGGGTCGAATTGGAGCTGTAGCCGCCAGCCTACGCCAGAGCCACAGCAACGCGGGATCCGCGCCGCATCTGCAACCTACACCACAGCTCACGGCAACGACAGATCCTTAACTCACTGAGCAAGGGCAGGGACTGAACCTACAACCTCATGGTTCCTAGTCGAATTCGTTAACCACTGCGCCACAACGGGAACTCCTGCCACTCATCTTATTGCCTAGAACTGAGTCACTCGGCCACTGTGAGCTGCAAAAAAATCTAGGCAAACATTTCAGTTAGTTGCATTGCTGCCTCAAACAAAATGGGGATTCTGTGGATAAGAAAGAGAGGAAAAAATACTGATAGGTGACTAGCAGCATCTGCCATACCAGTGAAAACTTATGTAACAACAATCCAGGAGTAAACAGGTTTCAGGCACAGCTGGATCCAGGGGCTCAAAAAATGTTGTTAGGTACTGTGGTTACTCTGTGTGGCTCCAATCCTGGTGGCAAAATTGCTTTGAGCAACAGCAAGCTGAGTTTGTTATTCTATCAGGTTAGCAATCCCAAAAAAGGAGATCGCTTCTTTCATGATAGTTCTAGCAGCACTGGGGTCATATGTCCATCTCTGGCTACTCCAGTGTGGTTGAGAACTGGGCTTGAGGTGGAAAATATACTCTAATGGACCAGGCTTAGGCAGTGTCCCTATGCTGGAGCTGCAGATGGGGTAGAGACCATGAGGTGGGGGCAAGCGCAAGTGGGGAGGGATAGTGGGCAGGTAAAGTCACCTGTTTCCACTCCAGGATGGACATGAGACATGAGTTTCTCCCTCACTCTCACTGAGTGTCAACAGAGGAGCAGCCAAGTTATTTGATCTTGAATCTCACATAAGTCAGAAGATTTGGGTTTCATTCATTCAAACATTCCTTACATGCTCTGTGTGCTTTCAAGCTCACCACATTCTTTTTAAAAGACTTCAGTGGCCCTTCTGGGAAAGGCACAGACGTTTATAAAACCCGGTCATCGTTAAGAGTGTGGGCTCTCAGGTCAGCTACCTTTGTTTCATTCCAGGCACTGCCACTTACCAGCTCTGTGACCTTGGGCAATTCAGTTCCCCATTTGGAACCTCAGTTTCCCCGGTCTCCATAAACTTACCATGAGATCATGCATGTAAAGCAGGTAGCTGGATGCCATAGTTAGCGTTCCCTACCTGGTGGCAAGCATCCTCATCATTAGTACTATTACCTGCCTGGGGACCCTGCCCCAGAAGATCCTCATAGAGTCTCAAAGCATCATGGTGACTTAAGAACAAACCCTCAAACACCAAAGCTCAGTTCCCCTTGCCTACTTTCATCCTGCCTGCAATAACCAACTGCCTTTACCTGTTTTCACTGGAGCTGAGCCTCCCTCTAATAGTGGCTTGGGGGACAGTGGCTGACCCCTTCTTTAAATTCATCTCCCTCCGTGTTCCAGGGCCATCCCTGTTGGAAAAAATGACTCTCACAAAAGATCCCTCAGCAGCAATTATCTAAATGGGAGGCTGGGAGGGGGAGAACCATTTAGAATCCACTTCATTGCGGGATTAGCTAATTAATTAACGGTTTCACTGACAACTCGTCGGAGAAGTGTGTGTTAAACAGGAGCGCAGTGGGGCGTGATTTATAGACTCTGACACCCCCCATCCCCGGCCTCTCCAGCCAAGCTTCCTCCCTCCCACCAACCCCTTGGCCCCCACCCGTCTGCTCACCCCCAGAGCAGGGAAGCCTTCGGGGGACCCTCTCCAGAGCTTCCTCTGGAGTTCTGGGGCTGGGCTGTTGGCTGGGGGGGGAGGTTCCATGTGGAGATGACAGAAGGGCGGTCAGGGAGGGGGGTGGGCTGGGGTGACAGGGAGACAATGAAGAGATAACAAGGCAGCTGAGGCTCCAGGGGTGGCTGCATCTGCCCCTTGCCCCCAGCCCAGAGCCGCTCCATCTGTGCCCATCCCAACACACAGGGTCCTGTAGGCACCTGCTGGTCACGGCTGCTCCCCGCCTCCCAATAGTCCAGGGCCTTTCAGAGCCCCACCCACTCTGTTCATGGAGAACAGAACCATGGGCTCACCATGTGGGAGCCCAGAGACTGGGCTTCGACATTCTCTTGGGAAGGCTTAAAATAGATGAGGGGTGATGAAGCACAGGGCGCAAAAGTGGGGTGAGAAAAGGAGATGCCAGAAGTGAGGGTGGTATACTCTTGTGGGGACATCCTGGACAAGGCTTTCTCCAAACACATCCCACAGGCCACCTGCATCAGCATCGCCTGGGGGCAGGGGGGTCAACGCACATGCTTGACCCAGATAGCAACCCAATATCAAACTCGGATGTTGGGCCCAGTGTATGCGCCCGATTCTGAATGCCATGAAAGCTTAAGTGCCTGATTTACACATCCGCTAAAGACCACCAATTTTGGTCCACGCTGTGAGCCTGGTAACACCTAGTCTCGAATTCCAGCTTTGGATTCTCTTTGCTACCATGGATGTTCTCAGCCGGCTGTGGGGTGAATGCAGGGTGGGAAGCTGAAGTTGTAAGACAAGTGTTCTGCGTGCAGACAGGCACTTTTCTGGAAAGACGATCTGGAGCATCCAAAGACACGCTTAAGATGTCCGTGACCTAAGAAGAGGTAAAGCATCTTCAAGTTAGCTTCCCTGAACTTCAATGTCCTTGTCTGTGATTCTGGAAGAAGGTCTTAGTCTTTCAAGTCATGGGCCAATGAGGCAAGGACACCAGCAGAGGGATAGAGGGCCCCCCCCACAAGGGTAGTGCAGGAGATACCTCCAAAGCCTTCTTCCCCCATCCACTGCCTTCTCCTGCTCCCACCAGCACCTCCACACTGAATCAGAAGCCCCACTTCTCAGTCACTAGGGGTTGGTTTAGCTGGAGCTGACAGAGGAGGAGAGGGGAGCCTGAGCTGGGTCATGTGACCCGGGAAGGTCCTTCCTCCAAGGAGATGGACTATATGGTGGGGGCCTTGATGGAGAGCACCCCGCCAGGGACAGGGGGGATGGAAGAGGAGGAGAGGGGTCCATGCCTGTCAGAGCCCAGCACAGAGGCTTCTGAAAGAAGATGGGGGGGGGGGGGGAGTTCCCGTCGTGGCACAGTGGTTAACGAATCCGACTAGGAACCATGAGGTTGCGGGTTCGGTCCCTGCCCTTGCTCAGTGGGTTAACGATCCCGCGTTGCCGTGAGCTGTGGTGTAGGTTGCAGACGCGGCTGGGATCCCGCGTTGCTGTGGCTCTGGCGTAGGCCGGTGGCTACAGCTCCGATTCGCCCCCTAGCCTGGGAACCTCCATATGCCATGGGAGCAGCCCAAGAAATAGCAAAAAAAGACATTAAAAAAAAAAAAAAAAGAAAGAAAGAGGATGGAGTGGGGGGAGTTCATGCTACCTGTGGGGTTAGGACCCATTGTCCCCATGGTATAGATGAACAAACAGAGGCATTAGATTAAGCGACAATGTTAGTGAATAATGGAGTTCAGTAAATGTTTTACACATATAAACATATACATGTATGTTATATATGTACTGTGTATGTGTGTGTAAAATACCATAAAATATATACCCTAAATTAGAACAGTCTCTAGCACAAGGTGAGGTCACAGTAAGTGCGAGTGATTCTTCTTCTTCTTCTTCTTCTTCGTTTTGCTTTTTTAGGGCTGCACCTGCAGCATATGGAGGTTCCCAGGCTAGGGGTCGAATTGGAGCTACAGCTGCTGGCCTACATCACAGCCACAGCAATGCCAGATCTGAGCCACGTCTGCAGTGTATACCACAGCTCAAGGCAAGGCCGGATCCTTAACCCACCAAGCAAGGCCAGGGATCGAACTCGCATCCTCATGGTTACTAGTCGGGTTCATTACTGTTGAGCCAGGCCAGGAGCTCCCGGGTGATTATTATTATGCTTTATGTATATATAAAGCACACCCCACTAAAAGCCTGATGTTTAGCCTTCCTTTAGTCCTCACAATGGCTCCCTAAGGAAGGTAGCATAATGCATCCCATCACACAAGAGGAAACAGAGGCACAGAGAGGGAAGGAGACTGCCCCAAGGTCACACAGCTAGTGTTGGTGGAGCTAGATTTTTCAAACTTGGTGAAAGGGGTAGGCCCCGGGTCAGAGCCTGCCCTCATCAGGGCCAGACCCAGAGTCGGCATTCGGCGGTCGAGCCCGTGTGAGCTCCAGGCCTGCTGGCCCTACCTCATCCGTCCAACTCCTTCCTGTTGAGTTTCGGCCGCCTAGACTGAATCAGAGTGCGGTGAAATCCACCCTCTGAGCCTGCAGGTGGGGAGGTGAGGTTCAGAGCGGGGAGGTGAGGTTCGGGGCAGGTCAGGGACTCGCCCTAGGTCGCCCAGCACGTTGAGGGGGCAGGAGGGCAGGGGGAGAACCTTGACCTTCCGCCGCCCTCCGCCCTTCCCAGCTCAGCGTTCAAGGAGGCAGAGTGGACCAGACCCGGGTTAAAATCCACCCAAACGCGAAAGGCAGCCCCGGCCGCCCCCAGCCCGGGCTCACCCCCCATCCGGCCGCCCCCACCGCGGCCGGGCGGCCCGCATCTGGGCGCAGGGAACAGATTTCCCGTTTCACACAGCGCACAATGGCCCGCCTCAAAGGCGCGCCGCGGGCATTGTTCGGCCCGGCGCCCGCGCGTCCTACCTCCGCGCGCGAATTAACCCCCGTCACCCCCGCCATTGTCGCCGCGCACTTCGGGGCCGGCCACAAAGGCGCCAGAAAACCCTGCCGTGTTCGGGAGGATGGGGTGGGGGCGGGGTGGGAGGGAGCGGCCGGGACGGGGGCGGGGTTGGGGGGGCCTGGGGCAGGGGCTGGGAGCAAGGGGAAAGCCGCCAGATGAGGGGTGCGGAGTGCAGCCTGGATGGGGGGACTGGGCGTGGGAACGAGGGTGCAGGCAGGATGGGGGCCCTGGAGCAGTGGGGACAGCACAGGCAAAAAGGAAGGGGCGCTTGGAGCTGGCGAACGGGAAGGAAAGAGAGAGGCAGAGCGGGTGGGGCAGGCAGGATGGAGGATGCTTGGCTCTGTCTAAGGCAGGTGACTGGCCAAATGCGGGAGGGGGCCCGGGCCCGAGTGCTTTCCTATCAACCCCCTGTCTTTGGGTCTCCGATTAGCCTTCTTTCTTTCTTCCTCTGTTCTTTCTCCTTCTGCCTGCGACTCTGCCTGTCTCTTGTTTTGATTGCCTCTTTCTACCTCCCATCTCTATCTTTGTGTCTCTGTTTCTCCTTACCTCTCTGTTATCCCTTTTTATTTCTCTCTGCCTCTCTGATTATTTGACTTTCTGTCTCTGTCTCTGACTGTCTCCATCTCTGGGTCTATCTCTGAATTTCTTTTCTCTTTCTTTCCTTTTTTTTTTTTTTTTTTTTGCTGTTCCCAGGCCAGGGATAGAACCAGAGCCACAGCAGTAACAACGCTGAATCTTTAACCCGTTAGAAACTCCCTATCTCTGTATTTCTTATTGTCTCTCTCTGCTTGCCTCTCTTATTATCTCTGTCTCCCTCAGTTTTTTTGTATCTGATCATCTGTCTCACTCTGTCTCTCTTTGTCGCTTTATTTATTTTTTATTTTTATTTTTTGTCTTTTGTCTTTTTAGGGCCGCACCTGCAGCATATGGAGGTTCCCAGGCCAGGGCTCCAATCGGAGCTGTAGCTGCTGGCCTATACCGCAGCCACAGCAAGGCTGGATCTAAGCCGTGTCTGTGACCTAAACCACAGCTCACGGCAATGCCAGATCCTTAACCCACTGAACGAGGCCAGGGATCGAACCCGAGTCCTCATGGATGCTAGTTGGGTTCGTTAACCGATGAGGCATGATGGGAACTCCTCTCTTTGCCACTTTAATTCTGTCTCTGTGTGTGTACATCTGTCTGTCTCTCCAAGACAAAAAAAACGATGCCCTTGCTGGGGACTTCCAGCCCCTGCCTTTGGATTGGGAACTGTCACCTTCCCCTCTTCGTCCCATAAATAGTTGTGTTGACCCTTGAAGAAAGAAGGGTATGGGTGGGGGCTTCATGGAGCCCATTGTACAGGCAGGGAAGCTGAGGCTCATAGGAGTTATACAGTTATTACATGCCCCGCCTTGTCCCATTTTCCAGAGCCAGTATTCATTAAAATAACCAAGTTGTCCAAGAGTGACCTCTAGCATCCTGAGACATTTTCCCTTCATAGCTGGGCCCATGCCTCGGGTCTCTCAGACAGGTGGGCCCCCAGGTCCCCAGCCCCAGCCTTGGTGACAGCTCTTGAAGGCCCCAACTCACCATTCCCTACTCAGCTGTCAATACCTCTTGGACTGGTCCTGTGCTCCTGCTGGGGTGGATTCTTCTCTAGGGTGTCGTGCTGCACTGTGGGGTGGGGGGTGGGACTGAGGAGGGGGGCAGGCTGGCCGGGGTGGCAGTCCTGCTTGCTCCCCCTGGAGAGAGACAGCCCCCAGCCAAGCCTGCTGTGGGTTAGATAAGGAGCAAAGCCACACAGCTCATCCTCCTTTTTTGTAATCTCTTCCTCCACCACCATCCCTCCCCAGCCCAGACTCCCCTACTTTTTAAATATCATCTTTATGGCTTTGGAATTATCTGGGCTGACACTGCATTCATTTAGCCAAGGGCAGATGGGGTCGCAGGAGACAACTTACTCATATGTGTATATATTCTCCCTGTCCCCCTCGCCCCCCACTCCCTCGAGGGGACCTTGGGGAAGAAGGAATAAGGAAACTGACTAGAGGAGAGGTTGGGGACAACGAGTTCAGGGCAGAAGAGAGATTTTGAGAGCCAGAAACTAACTCTGTGCTGGCATAGGCCAGTTTTCAGGCAGCCGTGGTTTAACCTTCACCCATCCCCCCCAGCTCACCGCCCCCCCCGCCCCCCGACCTCTTTGATCTGGAGAATCATCTAAGGTCTAAAGAGGCAATGGATGACAAAGGAATTGAATTCCTTCTCTAGAAATTCCTTCCTTCTTTTTTCCCTCCCTCCCTTCCTTCCTTCTTTTCTCTCCTCTTTTCTTCTTTCCTTCTTTCCCCCTTTCCTTCCTCAAAATAGACCTCAGGAGTTCCCACTATGGTGCAGCAGGGCAAGGATCCAGTGTTGTCACTGCAGTGACTCAGGTCACTGTTGAGGCACAGGTTTGATCCCTGATCTGGGAACTTCCATATGCCGCAAAAAGACAAAACCAAACAGAACAAGACCCTCAAATTTCAGAACATAGGCTTAACCGTCACCTGGTCTGAGTCCTGGCTTTTACAGGCTGTGTGACCTTAGACAAATGGCTTCACCTCTCTGAGCCTCAGTGGCCCCAGCTGAAAAATGGGGACAAGAATAAGTCGACTTTATTTCATATTATGAGGATTCAATGAAAAATTAAATGACAGGGCTTGGCACATCACTGAGTGTGCCGTAAGGTCAGAATCGTTCCTGCCCTTAAAAGCTTCCCTTTTTACCATTCACTGTGCCCTTGCCGTGGCCCAGTGGGGCACAGGGATGACTTACACAGCCTCTGCCCCTAAAGATGCTCACTGACATGAAAGACTAGCCCTCCTAAGCAACCCCAAGTTAGCTTTTTTAAAATAGTATTTTATTTCTGGACAGGAATACAGATGTGCTCACAGCGCTGAAAAGAAAAGTGATACTGAACTTCTGATGCAGATAAATTAGGGGTGATTATTCTCATCACAAAAGGATACACTACAGGGATTTTTGAAGTAGTGAGGAAGGCTGGGAAGCGTGGAAATGTTAGCTGGCGCTCGCTCAGCCCAGCTCCCCCATGGAGCAGTTGATGATGGGGAAATGAAACAGGGCCTGGCCTGAGACAGGAGCTCTGGGGTCTGAACCTCCCCCCTGACTGGCAGGGCAGCCTGGGGTGGGCAGGCAGCTTCCCTTCTGAGTCTAGTTTGCCCACCTGCGTGATGGGACTATGTCCCAGCTCTGCAGCGTCCCACCTTCATCCTTGGCCAGGGTGCTTTCATTGCTTCCCAGGACAGCAGTCTCCCCACTGGCCTGTCTGCTTCCTCCCCTCCCCTCTTCCCTTCCCCCTCCAGCCTCCAATCCCAGCCATAGAAATCTTCTCAAACCCTGAATTCATTTCCCCTGCTTAAAACCTTCAAAATCTCCCCCTTGTCTTTAGAACCAAGTCCTTATTTTGGTCTTTGAGGCTCTGCAATGATCATTGAAACCTCAATGCTTCAACCTGCTCTTTCCAGATGCATTTTTATTTCTTCATCAGTGAGGGAGTGGTTTCCCCAACTTTTGAAAAACAAAAGCTGGCATGAATCCAGTCACACAAGACAATCTCCTTGATACCTGCAGGTAGGCTGGCATGGTGTGGTGAGCAGGTGAAGGAGTGGGTTCCCAAGGTGACAGGGGACCCTCGGCCCAGCCCACTCTGCCACCAGTCAGGAAACATTTACTGAGGTCCTGTTCCTGGCAATCTTTTTTTTTTAATTAATTTTTTATTTTTATTTTTTTGCTTTTTAGGGTCGCACCTGCGGCATATGGAAGTTCCCAGCCTAGGGATGGAATCGGAGCTGTAGCTGCCGGCCACAGCCACGGCCACAGCAACTCAGGATTGGAACCATGTCTGCGACCTACACCACAGCTCATGGCAACACCAGATCATTAACCCACTGAGCGAGGCCAGGGACCGAACCCGCATCCTCATGGGTACTAGTCAGGTTCATTACTGCTGAGCCATGACGAGAACTCCTGTTGCTGGCTATCTTGATGGCAAATTATTGTTTTCCTTTGCAGGATCTGGGCCTGCCCACCTTGAGTCCCAAGAGGGAGAAATGGTCACCAGCAACCGGCCTGAACATTCCTCACGAGTCTTCTTGGCCACACAGTTCTGTAGTGACTTCAGTCCACCAAGAAACTGGGGACGCAGAATGAAATCAAGGCTCTCCAAGAGGCTCACGGGAAATGCTGAGACACTGTGGAGGAAGGAGAGAGTTATTTTGAGGGGAACAGTCTGGAAGGATGAGCCTGGGATGAGATGGGGAAGTGGTAGACAGAGAGATGGCATGTTTGGTGACTTGTTCGAGGAGGTGAATCTGGGTCTTTGCTTTCTGATTCTCTTGCTTTGAATTGACTCCGAGACTCTCTGCAGACATTCATCTGATCACCTCGAAATGATCATATAAAGTAGGCGCTGGAAGGAATCAGTATTTACTGAGGGCCTACTATATTCTGGACCGACATAAAATATCTTATTGTATTCTTTTCTCTAATCTTCACAGCAGCCAATGGTAGCCAAGTCATGGTATCCTCATTGCAGGGACTGGGAAACAGAAGCTCAGAGAGACTCAGTGACTTCTAAGGACCCACAGCTAATAACTGTGGGAGCTGGGTTTGAGCCCAGGTCTGTTGCAGAGCCAGTGCTTACTGTTTTGATTATATCAAGGTGTGTCCGAAGCTTGGGGATGAAGGCGATGGAGTTGTTGGGAGGGATGAGGGACAGAGGAGGGGTGATGCTGTCCCACGCAGTGAGATGGCAGTAGTAAGGTTCGGGAAGGTTGGATGGAGTAGGGGTTTGGCCTCTGAGAAGACCTCCTGCATCCGTGTTCCCTGCCCGCTCCATCCAGTCCTCTCGGCCCCCAGCCCTGAGCCTCTGCTGGGGGAGGTGGGGGAGGGGAACTAAGCATCATGTAATTGCCCTGCCTCTTCTGTGAAATTTGTTTCGGGACACATTAGTTCCAGTGAATTTAGCTGAACAGCGGGGAGCCCTGAGAAATGATTTGCAATTAGCCGCAGCCCCACAGCCCCCCGTTGGGACGAGAGACTTGGGCACCGAGTGGGGAATGGCCAGGGGGGTGGAGCCACCGCCCGGTGCCCGTGGAGACGGTGCAGGGAGGCTGAACTTGAACATCTCAGACCTGACTTCTCCCTGAGCCTGGCGAAGCCCGACTAGGGCTGAAGAAAGCATGCTTTGCTCCCAAACCATCAAGACCAAGACCTAGGCAGGCCAGGGGGGCATTAGGAATGATCAGATCTGACTTTCACCTTAGCAGAGCGGGTGCTGGTTGGGGCTCCCATCCCATCGCTCTGACCACTGTACGGCCCTGCCTCTGTGGGGGTGGCCCCCGAAGGATCTCTGCAATCGCTGTTGCCTCTCTGTGTCCTGGGCACTGTGCTGGGTGCCTTCTCTCTGATCGTAGATCCTCACAAGGAGGCAGGGAGATGACACTCGTTTGCAGGTAAAATGGCTGCTCAGAGAGGTTAAGGGATTCTTGCAAGGTTACCTAGGAAGGGGCAGGAGGAAGACTTGAACTCTGGCCAGCTGACCTCTCCAGGTCATTACAGCCATCTCTTATGGTGACCTCTGAGGGGAGGCAGACCAGGGTGGGAGTCATGGCCCACCTGGTACAAGTCCCAGTGTCTGCCACTCTCTGGCTGTGTGACCTCCACCAGGTCACCTCTGCTCTCTCAGGCTCCATTTCCTCACCTGAAAAATGAGACTACTATACCCATGTCACAGAGCCATTTCTAGAATTAAGTGGGAGTATAGAACAGTACTGGAGCAGAAAGGCCTCCATGAATGATAGCTATTGATATCATCATCATCAGTATTCTTGCATTCCCATCAAGCTTAACCGGAGAAGAGGAAAGAAACTGGGGAAGCAGCTTGTGGGTTCCAGTGGGTGGGTTCGCTCCCTGCCTGCAGACATGTCCTCTCCAGCAGTCAGTCCCCTCTGCCCCAGGCCAGGCTTTAAGTGGATGTGAAGGTAACCAAGACAGCGCATGCCTGCTCCCTAATGCTTCTGGAGCAAGCCAGGCAGGAGGGGCTGTGAACCTTCATGGCACAGAGAGGTCTCTGGGTGCTGAGGTGGTCAGGGAGGGCTTCTAGGAGGAGGTGGCCTTGATCCAAAACTGTCCCCATTACACTGTACCACCCCAGGGGGCGCCCTTCACATGGTGTTCCAACGCAGTGACTCTGCTTGTGACAAAAATGGCAGACACTTGACCCATGGCAGGCATTGTTCTCAGTGCCTTACAAATATTAGCTTGTTTGTTCCTCATAATAATCTTATAAGCTGGGTCCTAGTCGAAGCCGACTTTTCAGGAAGGAGGAAACTAAAGCAAGGAAAGCTTTTTTTTCTCCTGGTCACATGGCAAAAGGTGTTGCCGGGAATTAACCCAGGCTGTCTGGTCCTAGAACCATCCTCACCACTGCACTCCCCTACCTGCTTCCCAAAGGCCTTTCTGTCTCTCTTCTGCTGCTGGTCCCTTGGCATGCACTGTCCTCCCATGAATAGAGCAGACAAGACAAAAAATGTTAGTCAAGCTTCCCACATGCCATGAGAAGCCTGGGTGATGACATAGGAGTGGCAGTGACCTCATCCTGGAGTCTGACCTCAAAGGCAGCCTGCTTCCTTTTTGGGGTAGGCGGTGGCCAGGCAGTTAGCTAAGCTCTGGAAGTCGTTTAGGGATTTTCACATGAAGGGGAACGAACAGCTGTTGGTGGTCAGCTGTCACACCTCCTGCAGCTCCTGGCACAGCACCCGACACAGAGCAGGCCTTCAGCAAAGTGAACTTGGCCATCTCAGGGGAAACATTTCCCACTTAGCCGGGCATCTCAGAGACTTGCCTAGCCCCAGCTGGCAGCCGGGATGGGAAGTACATGATTTCCAAACAAAATTAAAAGAAGGAAACCAGCATTCTCTCTCTCTCTCTCTTTTTTTTAGGGCTGCCCCTGTGGCATATGGAGGCTCCCAGGCCAGGGGTCAAATTGGAGCTGCAGCTGCCAGTCTACCCCAGAGCCACGGCAACACAGGATCCAAGCTGCGTCTGCGACCTACACCATAGCTCATGACAACATGAAATCCTTAACCCACTGAGCAAGGTCAGGGACTGAACCTGTATCCCACAGATACTATGTCAGGCTCTTAACCTGCCAAGCCATAATGGGAACTACAACATTTCTTAAACTGCCTCTTCTGTGTTACTTGACTCTAGAAGAAAGAGCCAGGCAGTGGGACCTGGGGGCCTTCAAGGCACGTGGAGGTCTCTGTGAGCTGGAGTGGTCAGGGAAGGCTTCTGGGAGGAGGTGGCCCTGATCTAAAATTGTCCCTGTTTGGATCGGGAGGCTCCACAAGGCACAACCCAGGGGAATTTCCCCATCACAGGCCAGAGAGGTAGGGCAGTTCTACAGATGAGAAAACGGAGGACCACTTGGTTCCATGTCATGCAGCTAAAGTGTAGGATGCTCTGCCATCCTGACTTGCAGGAAACTGTTTGTAGCCCTGGAATTCCAGCATCCCAGGAAACCCCTTAGTCCCGGCAAATGGGGATGGTTGGTCACCCTCATTTTTAGTGATGGGACTGGGATTTGAATCTAAGACCTGCCAACCCCCTCTAGCCTCCTCCCGCTCAGCGCCATCCTGCATTTTTCCATCCTCCTCTTCTGAATTCATCAGCTCCAGTGCTCCCCCCACTCCCCCCGCGGTCCCCGGAGTACTGCCCTGTCCCACGCCTTCTGCAGATTTCCCCAATGCCCAGGGCTGTGCTTTCTCTCCCTCCGGCTCCTTATCTTCCCTTGTCTTCTTGTGGAAGAAGAGATAAAAGTAATTCTTATGGCCGCTTCTTCACCAGCGGCGGCCAGCCCCGTCCCCCTCCTGCTGTATTTCCCTGGCCCGGCCAGATAAAGGGTTAGGCCTAAGCACATGTCATTTTCTTTGTGTGAAATCAATATTCAGCAAAGTTTATCTGCCCGACATAGCAGGAAGTGCTAATTTCATCCGCGTCAATTATTTTGATGAATGTTCATAATGCCCAGGGTGTGAGAAGTAGATAAAAGAATTACTGGAATAACGTGCACGTACTCCACACACACACACACACACACACACACACACACACACACACACGCACGCCCAGGAGTTCACACTGGGGCACAAGCAGACCAAGCGAGAGAAAGGCATTAATTGACAGCTGCCCCATCCGCTCAGGCTGCTGACGATTCGAAATCTCTTGGGAAGAGGGAACAGGCGTGGGGACTGTACCAGGGTGTTTGCAGTCTCTGATTTTTAGGATAGAACAGTGGTTCTCAACCTCAGGCGATTTCCACCCCTAGGGAACATTTGGCAAGGTCTGGGGACCATTTTGGCTGGGGAGGGAAGATGGGGGTAGAGGCCAGGGATGCTGCTAAACATCTTTGAATCCTTAGGACTGCTCCCACCGCAAAGAATCATCCAGCCCATGTTTCATGGTGCTGAGGTTGAGAAATCCTGCAATGGAGTTATTTTTCATTTTATTAAAAAAAGTGTTTCCCTGTAAATATAGGACTCTAATTTCTAGCAGTACTGGCATGAAAGTATCTGTGGGTTTGTACATACATTTTATTTTTCTGGCCATGCCTGCAGCATATGGAACTTTCAGGCCAGGGACTGAACCCATGCCACAGCAGTGACCTGAGCCATTGCCGTGACAATACCCAATCCTTAACCCGCTGAGCCACAAGGGAATTCCTGTACATACATTTTTTTTTTCCTTTAGGGCCGCACCCATGTCATATGGAGGTTCCCAGGCTAAGGGTCTAATCGGAACTGTAGCCGCCAGCCTACACTAGAGCCCCAGCAACGTGGGATCTGAGCCGAGTCTGCCACTTATACTACAGCTCATGGCAACACCGGATCTTTGACCCACTGAGTGAGGACAGGGATCGAACCAGCAACCTCATGGTTCCTATTCGGATTCGTTTCTGCTGTGCCATGATAAGAACTTCCATATGCTGCTGTGGTGTAGGTTGCAGACGCGGCTAGGATCCCGAGTTGCTGTGGATCTGGCGTAGGCCAGCAGCTATGGCTCCGATTCGGCCCCTAGCCTGGGAAACTCCATATGCCACAGGAGTGGCCCTAGAAAAGGCAAAAAGACAAAAAAAAAAAAAAAAAAAAAAAAAGGACAGGATTAAGAGACTAGAAAGTAGATGCCAAATACAAGAATAAAAGTCTGTATTTACTTAGGTAATTCCACCTTCTTGGTGATTGTTATGAAGTTTTATTTTGTTTTATTTATTTTATTGTCTTTTTAGGGCTGCACCTGTGGCATATGGAGGTTTCCAGGCTAGGGGTTGAATCAGAGCTGCCAGCCTATGCCACTGCCACAGCCACAGCAACTTGGGATCTGAGCCGTATTTGCAACCTACACCATAGCTCAGGGCAACGCCCGATCCCTAACCCACTGAGCAAGGCTAGGGATCGAACCTGCATCCTTAAGGATACTAGTCAGATTTGTTTCCGCTGAGCCATGACGGGAATTCCCCCTATGAAATTTTAAGAAATGAAATAGAGACACATCTGCCTTAAAAATACTGGTCTTGGAGTTCCCTGATGGCCCAGTGGTTAAGAATTTGGTGTCTGTTGGGTCCCTGGCTCAGGAAATACCCCATGCCACAGGAACAGCCAAAACATTTAAAAAAAATTAAAAAATAAAAATACTGACCTGATAGAAATTCTCAGGGCTTGTAAGCAATTGTCAATCAAGTGAAAATGCACAGTACTTGCTGGGAATTAATTCTGGGGGTGTGGGTGAGGCTGTGCAGGTGAGAAGTCCTGACCTGCACCCACGTACCTGGGCATCCTTGCCACACAAGAGTGGAGTCAGGCATCATTCCTGCTCATTTGTCATTTTGAGCTGGACATGCATACAGACCCTGGGGGACCCTCTCCCTTCTACTTAGAAGCAGCCCTGAATCTGAGCATCCCATCAGACAGCACTTCTCCAACTGTCATGTGCTCACCGATCACCTGAGGGTTTTATCAAAATGCAGTCGGATTCTGCAGCTTGGGGACTGGGCCCGAGACTGTGCATTCTAACCAGCTCCTGGGCCAGTCAGGCTTCTGGGATGACCACAGATTTCCTAGTGAGATCAAAGTATGCACTACTGTCGTTAGGTTGGTTCACATCTTGAGTCGCCTTTTGGTTTATCTCCGGGGGTAGATATTTCTAAATCATGCACGTCCAGGTAACCATGCAGGGGAAATGTCCTTGATGGCTGGCAGGCAGGGGGCCAGACAACCATGACTTAAGTTAGACGTCTTGGGCTCAAGTTTCCCCATCTTGACTAACTCTGGGCATTACTAATTTTTTATGTTTATTTTTATTGTTTGCTTCTCCCTGGACGAATGCATTTTCCACACAGACAGGGATATTCGTCTTTTTTTTTTAGTTGCTATATCCATAGCCTCTAAGATTGTATCTGCCTTATGTAGTCCCTTAATATCTGTTCATTCTCCTGCATCTCAGTTTTTGTACCTGTAAAATGGGCATGAAAACAACCAATCATTATCATAGGGTAATTTAAACACTCCCTAAATACAGGTGATTATTATTATTATTATTGTTACTATTACTATCCTCATTTATATCTCTACTTAGTCTCCAGACATATTGTTCTAGTTACTATTGCTGCCTAACTCCAAACTCCCAATATGTAGTGGCTTAAAACAACACTGGATTTAGAGTTCCTGTCGTAGCGCAGTGGTTAACGAATCCGACTAGGAACCATGAGGTTGTGGGTTCGATCCCTGGCCTTGCTCAGTGGGTCGAGGATCCGGTGTTGCTGTGAGCTGTGGTGTAGGTCACAGACGCGGCTCGGATCCTGCGTGGCTGTGGCTGTGGTGTAGGCTGGCGGCTGCAGCTCTGATTCAACCCTGAGCCTAGGAACCTCCATATGCTGCAGGAGCGGCCCTAGAAAAGGCAAAAAGACAAAAAACAAAACAAACAAACAAAAAAACATGGATTCTGTGGGGTGGGAATTTAGACCAGGCAGAGTGGGGATGGTTTTTCTCTGTCCCATGCTGTTGGGGACCTTGGCTAGGGACACCTGAAACCTGGAGCTAACACAGCTAGAATCATCTGGAAGCTTCTTCACTCACATGGCTGGGACCTGGGCTGGGGTGACTTGGAGGAAAGATGTGTCAACTGGAACACCCACCCACGGCCTCCTCATGTGACTTGGGCTTCCTCATAACATGGTGGCGTCAAGGTCGTCATACTTCTTACATGGTGGCCTGCTGGTTGGTCTTTTGTGAGCTTGTTTGGGAAGTCACACATCACCTCTGCCCTACGTGATTGGTCACATGCCCACACAGATTGAAGAGGGAGAACATAAATGACCCCCCCGCCCCGGGTGGAGAGGCGTCAAAGAATTCAGGACCACACATTAACATGTCCACCTGAGGGAACCAATATGTACACACCATGTAACCCATATTATGTTCTAGGATTTGGGCACATGAAGACAAGGGCTTTTTCTCTTTGTCCAGCCCAAACTAGGTGTCATGGATGAGGAGCGACACGTGATGTTGTGTTAGGGTCCTTTTCACTCCATTCAAGTCAGTCTCTAGGACTTGCGGAAAACTCCCCACCTTCTAAAAAAAAGTCAGCAGCACTTTTTCTTTAAACAAATACATCCGAGGATGCTCCTTCTAGGAGGAAACGCTGAGTGTCGATCACATAATATATGATGTTGTGAGCAGATGTCATGATATTATATGATAAAATATTATGAGCAGATGATATGCTATTTATTATGAGCAGGTGATATATGATGCCATATTACGATTATGGATGATGATGTAGTGTGTATCCTGGCATGTGCAGGAGATTATGTATTCACACGCTCTGGCGTGAAGAGTCTGATTTAAGAACTCTCTTCCACTTACCTTACCTCTGGCTCTGCCAATCAAAGTCTCTTTCGCCGAGTGGGACAAAGGAGCAAAACTCTTCAATCCTGGGGACTAAGCTATGTGTGGATTTGGGATTTCTGGGGATTTTAAGCCCATGGGCCACACGTTCTGAACATCCTGCCACCTGCCAGGGGCTTCGGGTCTGCAAAAGCCGTTTCTTGGAAATGTTTGGAGCATGAGTAAAATTGAGGACGAAATTGCCATGGGCCAATGGCTGGTCCAAGGTATACGAAGAGAAAGCTGGATATACTCATGATCTTGAAACTAAATTATAAGGAACAAAAATGGAGTCAAAAGGGAATACGTGAGAGTCAGAGCAGGGACCCTTCAGAGTTCATTTCATCAAAGCAACCATCAGGCGCATACCAATGCAAATACTCCATGGAAACAATTGCTCCTCTCCAGTTTGGAGAAATAGAGGAAACAGAGAGGGGTTTGAATGACTAGCAGATCTGGAAGCCAAATATCCTCCAATCAGTAGAAATGCACTTCCTTCCTATGAAATTCTAAACCCAGCCTTTGCATTTCTAAATGCAGAGATAAAATGCACTGGTAAATAGCAATTTCAGAGGAAACAGGATACCGTAGCTGGGGATGCGCCTTTGGAAGGCAGGTGCCCTCAGTTCAAACCTGGGTTCCACCCCTTCCTGGCTGGGTGACCTCAAGCAGGCTACAGAACCTCTCGGTGCCTCCCTTTCCAAGTCTGGAAAGTGGGCATAAGGGCAATTCCCATCTCACAATGTGGTTTTGAAGATTTAAGAGAGGCCAAGTGCTTAGGGCAGTGCCTGGCATGTACAAAGCCCTCAACAAATGCCCGATTTTCTGTATTATCACAAACTTTTGAGTCTATTTCATTAGCAATTAAAATGCTATACTCCTTAAAGAAAATTCCTCCTCTGAAGGAGCTGAAACATGTTCCCAGGAATCTTGCTTCAACACCAAAGCTGTGCCCAGTGTGTTGCTGGAGCAGAAGTGAACTTCTATCTCGTGGAGTTGGCATTACTGCAAATGGTAGATTGAGTGGTGACTTTGGCAACTTCGGTATAAATGAAACATTTAAAACTTGTGGACATTACATTCCCCATTTGTGAAGTCTCTATTTTTTTTATAACCTAAGAACTAGACACTTAGGCTCAGAAGAGTGGGCTCTTTACTGATTCTCATTAAAGTGGATATGATTGCCTTTGGTGGTTCATAGTAAGGACCCCAAAGACTGGTCCCTTCTCATCCCCAAGCTCTCTCTGCCCCCTCTCATCTGGTGTACCATCCCATAGGGGCTTGTCCTTCATCAAAAACAGAGTTGGAATTCCCTGGTGGCTCAGTGGGTTAAGGATCTGGCATTGTCATCACATCTCTGGCCCTGAAGTTCCATATGCTGCAGGCATGACCAAAAATAAAATAAAATAATCCACACCTCGGGAGCTGTGGCCTCGGATATCTTGTCTCCCACTGTCCCCGCCGCCAGGCCATTGCATGTGCATCACATGCCCATTGGCAGGAACCTATTCTTCATGGTAGTTGCTGTCCACCATCCCTCGCTACGTGGGCTTCTCCATAGGGCAGCTCACAACATGGCAGCTGGCTTCATCAAAACCAGCAAGGGAGAGGGTCAGCTGGCAAGACGGAAGTGACGATCCTGTGTTACATCACCAAAGAAGTGACATCTACCATCCTTGCTGTATTCCATTGGTTAAAAGCAAATCGAGGCTCTGCCTACACTCTACGGGGAGGGGACTCCACAGGGTGTGAATCCCAGGAGACTGGGATCAGTGGGGTGGGAGTAGTGGGCGGGGTAGGGGGTGGGGACGGGGCTCATCTTGGAGTCTGTTTGCCACAGCATCCTATGAGTACTGTCTTGTTAAACCCTAACCACAACCCCATGGGATGGCCCCCCTCTTTACAGTTAAGGAAAGGAGGTAAGTTGCAAGTAACACAAGGACACTGTGGCACAGTCCACAATGACCCAAGATGACAGGGCTGTGGCTGTGGTATCTGTGCTCAATTAATGTACTTGAATGAATGTTTTGCTATTCATTATAAATTTTAGAAAGATCTTCAACAAACTGTTAACAGTGACAAGGACTGGGTGAGGGATGGGGGGGGTGATTTTTTTTTTTTAATGAATCTCATTATGTGTTTATTCTAAAAGGAAAGCACACAAGTATATTGTTTATGAAACAACACACAGAGATCAGATGAGTAGAGTGCAAGGCTGGCCTGGAGGAGGTCCAGAGCTGGTAATCCCTTCAGCAATGATGTCAAGGGCAGGGGTCAAGGCCTACCTTTCTAGAATCTTCCCAGTGCTCCATCTGTCTCATTCAAAGGCCAGAGTCTCACCCTAGCCTCTCAAATTCTCTGTTCCAGGGAGCCAGAAACCCACATGGAATTTCCTCATAGGCTTAACAGCATCCTGAGAAATCTGAAGACTAAGGGATTTTCTTATTAGTTTTGCTGTTATTGTTGCTCTATTGTTTCAAATAAAAGAATGACAAATGTCATACAAATTACACAATTAGTACAGAATGTAGTTTTAGCCCCCAAACAACACTTGAAGCTGCCAAAAAAAAGAGAAACTCAACAGTCTACTGAAGAACAATTTCATTTAGCAGATAATTTAGAATCTTGTAATTATTTTCTTAGTTTTATTCAAACCAAAAAAATGCAAACAGTTTTGCAGAGATCTCACTGCGGCTTGCTAACTAGGAGAGTGTTTGCATAATTAGCAATGTGGCTCTTTGGAAGAGCAGTATGTCCCTCTTAGTTGGAAAGAGGGAGACGAATTCTCTGTGGTGTCTTGTTTGTGGATACAGGTTTTTTTTAAAGTGTCACGACTAATATGTCTGTGGACTTGAGTCAGACAGAATGTTTGGCAGGCATTTGGTGCAGGCACTGAGGAGGATGTTTGGTGAAAGGCTGGAATTCTTTCAGTTACTCTTGGCTGATGAGGTCCGAGTCTTAGTTTCCCATCTGGGGCCTATGTCTGAACAACGAGCAGGATCACCGTCTGGGTGCGGGTTGAAATTCTGGGGGTACAGAAAGGTTAATGGCCTTGATGGGTCCAGAGTTGACCATTCCTTCAGCAATGGTGCGAGGGGCAGCGTCACTTTATGAGCAAGCCTAAATTCTGCTTCTAATATACAGCCTTTGGGAAAGGGCTACCTGCATGGTATTAGTCAGGATAGGCTAGGTCTGGCTGTCATAACAAACAGCCTGATGATCTTGTGGTTTAAAACAAGGAAGATTCAGAGTTCCCTGGTGGTGCAGCAGGTTAAGGATCCAGTGTTGTTGCTGCTGTGGCGTGGTTGGATCTCTGGCCTGGGAACTTCCGCATGCAGTGGGCGGGGCCAAAAAAAGGGAAAAAAGAAAACAATGAAGGTTCTTTCCTTTTTTATATATATAATGATTTTTATTTTTTTCCATTATAGCTGATTTACAGTGTCAATTTTCTGCTGCACAGCAAGATGACCCAGTCACACATACATGTATACACTCTTTTTTCTCACATTACCATGCTCCATCACAAGTGACCCATTGTTCCCAGTGCTACACAGCAGAACCCCATTGCTTATCCATTCCAAAGGCTATAGTTTGAAGATTCATGTCTCACTCATTCCACTTGCCCAGTACAGGTCAGCTGGTGCACCTCTGCTCACTGAAGTCACTCAGGGAACCAGCTAGAGGAACGGACAGTCACTATGTTATGACATTGACATTTCAACATACATTTCCACAGTACACGCACCAGAGGAAGAGGATGGTGGAGACTGAGCAACAGCAATTATGGCTTTGGCCAGGAAGCAATGCAATTACTTTTGCTCATATTTCATTGGCCAGAGCCAGTCACATGATCACAGCTAATTTCAAGGGAAAGAGAAACTGTAATTTCCCTGGACCTGGAAGTAGAGACCTGGATATTGATGAATATTAATGGTGTCTACTACATGATTCTTAGAATCTTGATGGTTGGGGATCAGGAATTTGGGCAGGGGGATCTGGGAAATGGGATGCTCAAGAGTAACTTCCTCCAGAATATCAAATTTCTCAGTTATTAGTAGCAATATTCCCACCACCATCCTGATTATTTTTGTACCTCTTTGTATTCTACACAGAGTAGAATATGAAATATTTCTATACAAATATTTTACTAAATCTTCTCAATGATCACAGTAAGAACTGACATTCTCTTTTTTTTTTTTTTTTTTTTTTTTTTTGTCTTTTTGCCTTTTTCTAGGGCTGCTCCCGCAGCATATGGAGGTTCCCAGGCTAGGGGTCGAATTGGAGCTGTAGCCACCGGCCTACGCCACAGCCACAGCAGTGCCAGATCCGAGCTGCGTCTGCAACCTACACCACAGCTCATGGCAATGCCGGATCCTTAACCCACTGACTGAGGCCAGGGGTCGAACCCGCAACCTCATGGTTCCTAGTCAGATTCGTCAACCACTGAGCCACGATGGGAACTCCAAGAACTGACATTCTCTTTTTACCACTGACCAGGTACTTTACATATGTTGTTCCCCCAATCCTATGAGCACTATGTTACCATGAATCCCCATCTCACAGGCAGAACAGCTGAGTCTCAGAGAGGTTAAGTGACTTGTCCAAGGTTGTACAGCTACCAAGTGGCTGAGTTAGGGTTTGAATCGAGGTAATAAGGGGCTAGTCATGCTTCCCACCCTGGCCCTGCCTTTCTCTAAAGGAGGGGGAAAAAAAGTTTGAAAAGTGACTGGGATGGCAGGTTAGGTGAAACTGGACATGCAGATTAGCTGGACAACCTCCGAGCTGGATGATCAAGTAGACTCAGGGACCACTTTGGGCAAAATCTTAATTTTTCAGCCAGCTATCCTTTCCCTTACAGTTGTATCGTGGTCTGTCTCTAAGACAGGCAGTGATAAATGGAACAGGGTTTGGGGTTGGTTTTCTGGATGCTGTGTGGTGGGGACAGGGGGTGGGGTGGGGAGAGGCCTTGGAAAGATGGAAAGCAGCCCCACCCTCAGGGAGAAAGCAGCAGGTCTTCTCTCCAAGGATGCAGATGAGGGAGGGGGCTTCTTGGCAAGCTCCAGAAGGGCAGAGGTGGTGGCCCATCTGCCTCATTGCAGCCTCAGCCCCATCTGTTTTCCCGCAGTCTCCAGAGGCTCCTGACCTGACCCCTTTCATCAGCACTTAGAGAAAGGAGTTTTGAAACATGCTTGTGTCAGGAAGCCCCCCAAAACCCTGAATCAGAGGGAAATGCCTCAGAACAGTGTTGTCCTGTAGAATTTTCTTCAATGATGGAAATGTCCTGCACTATCCAATATGGTAGCCGTTTACTCATGTGCGGCTATGGACTCACTTGGAATGTGGCTAGTGAGACTCATGAACTGAATTTTTCTCGTTATTAAATTTAAACGAATTTTTTTCTTTCTTTCTTTTTTTTTTTTTTTTTTTTGCATTTTATGGCCACACCCCTGGCATATGGAGATTCCCAGGCTACGGGTTGAATTGGAGCTATAGCTGTTGGCCTAAGCCAAAGCCACAGGCACACCAGATCTGAGCCGCATCTATGACCTACGCCACAGCTCAAGGCATTGCCAGATCCTTAACTCACTGAGCGAGGCCAGGGATTGAACCCGTATCAGATACCAGTTGGGTTTGTTCCCACTGAGCCACAACAGGAACTCCTGAATTTAAATGTAAGTAGCCACATGTGGCTACGGCTATACCATTGGCTAATGCAGCTTTAGGACAGCGCCCGCTAAAAACAGAGCGCACCCTTAAGTAGCTCACAGCAACAGCTTTACATAATCTTGAAACACATGGTGAGAGATTGTTCTCTTTATCTCTTGTTCTCCTTCAACCCTGGGATTCCAGCAAGGAGAAAGTCTCCATCAGCGCTGATGCGTCTTTAGCACCTTTCTAACAACTGCTCACTTCCCTTTTTAATGAAGTGAGAGTGGAAACAGTCTGGAACCTTCTGCAGGTAAAAACATTTGGCTCAAGTTAATAGCGTAACTTTGTGGCTATTATTTGCATGGTTACCATCAATCAATGGCAAGAGAAATGGTTCTTCCATTTATGCATTGTGACATAGTTTCGTTTTTAAATAAAATTTTAAAAGCAGGGATTTCCCAGGGTGGCTCAGTGGGTTAAGAACCCGACATAGGGTCCATGAGGATGTGGGTTCAATCGCTGGCTTTGCTCAGTGAGTTAAGGATCTGGCGTTGCTGGCATAGGTCACAGATGTGGCTTGGACCTGGGGTTGCTGTGGCTGTGACCTAGGCCTGCTCCTGCAGCTCTGATTAGATTCCCTAGCCTGGGAACTTCCATACGCTATTGGTGTGCCCCTAAAAAGAAAAAAAAATTTAAAGCAGAGAAAATGAGTTCAATAGCATGATGACGAGAATGAATCGATCTGTAGTGTATACTAGAAAGTTGCTATGAGCGTAGACCTTAAGTGTTCTCACTGTGACACTTCATCCCTATCAGATATTCATCATCAAATCTCTGCTTGCATGCCACCAGTGACAGAGAGATCACTCCCTCCGGAGGTGAATCCTCTCATCTTTGGACAGCTCTGAATTGGATTCCCAGGGTTCTTCCTATCTCTGTGTGTCATTGGCTCATCAGCTCCCTTCCAAGTGACAAGTAGAGAAGTCAGATCTTCAAACTCAGGTCATCTGGCTCCAGAATCTGTGCTCTTGATGTCATCCCAGCTTCAATTTGACCTCTAGCCTGGGGACCTCCAAATGGTTTCTCCTGGACTCATCTGTGGCCTTGTCATGAACCGTTCTCCACCCAGCGCCAAAGTGATCTTCTAAAAATGCACTTCCCTGCAGGCAGCCCTCCAGTGGCTACTTCTGGACTTCCAATTTAAAAAGGGGCCTGTCCCTTCAGCCTGACCTCCAGTAGCCTCTCTTTCTCCCTCTGCCCCTTCACACCAATCTCTCCCTGCTCCTCCCACTCACCAGCTCCTTTTCAGCTTCCAAGGACACCTCCTCAGGGATGCCTGCCTTGATTCCTCCGTCACTGCAGACCTCCCTCTCCAGCCTTTACTCCTCATTAGCCTCAGTCACCGCACCCTGCCGATGCCCCTTATCTCAAGCTCACAACCTGCCACCACTTTCTTTATTGGTTGACTTCCCTGCCTGTGGCCTGTCTCTCCTACTAGGCTGTGAGCACCAAGACGGGAGGGGGCTTGTTCACTGCCCTGTCCAACCTCTAGCACCCAGCACAATACTTGGCCCAGCGCCACTAATTAAAAGAAGAAGAGGAAGAGGAAGAAGAAGGAGGAGGAAGAGAAAGAAGAAGGAGGAGAAGAAGAAGAAACCACTATTGCTATTTAGATTCCTGTTTTACACAGGAATTGAGGTTCAGCAAGATTAGGAACTCTCTCATCACACATTGTGTGTGTGTGTGTGTGTGTGTGTGTGTGTGTGTGTGTTGCACAGAAGGATGGTGCCCAAACTTCGCCCCTTATGCAGGACCACCTGACCTAGACACCCTGCCTTTACCTATAACCCTAACCCACCAGAAAAGCTATGCCTAGGAAGCGGTTGGGGGCTGGTGGAGAAGTAGAAAGATAGAAGGGATCAGGAGAGAGTTAGGCAAGGACACAAGAAAGGGAGGCCGAATTTGGAGCGTGGAGAGGAGAGACTGTGGGAGGGGACACGTAGCGGGGGGAGATTTTTCCCATCAATTAACACAGGCTTCATAGAAACGGAAAGTATTCCTGGCAGCCTTGCCCTCTTAATACATCATATCTCTAATCCGCGGCGCCCTCTGACCTTACCCATAATCCCTCCTCTTTTGTGCGGCTGCCTAAAACCTTCCTACCCTGGACGCAGCGTTACATCCCTGGTGAGGTCTGAGCCGAAGAAAGACGGTGGCAGGGAGCGGGGGTGGGGGCGGGGGGAGGTGAAAGAATACATTCTCCCGAGTGTTTGACCAACAAAATCTAGCTAAATTCCCAGCCCGCGCAGTAAACTGTGCTTCTGAAAGGCCCAGGAGCCTCACCCCGTCTCTTCGGAGCCTCCCCGGCCCCTCCCCTTCCCTCCTCGGTCCCCCGCCGTCGCCGAGACACAAAGCTGGGCCCTGGATTATCTTAATTTCCATATGGAGAGCTGTGTAAGCCAGTTCAATGCATGGCCAGTCATTTTGTTCACAACTTTGCAGCAAGCAGGAGCAAAAGCCGCTGGGAAATTAGCCATTCATCCTATCTCACCTTGTGTGCGCATGCATAGATCAGTAAATACGCGGCACGGGGGAAATCGAGGCTCCTTTGTTAATTACCGCGTCCGCCCTGGCGCTGGGCGCTTCCCCGACATTCGCTGCAACTCTTGATTTTAATGGGAAAAGAAAAAAAGTGCGTGTATGTTTTTTGCATTTGCTTTGAAGCAGCACTGGGGCCGTCAGGTTTATGCACGTGTGTTTCTTGGAATTGGGCAGGCGGGAGGGTTCTTGCAGTCTTCCTCTATCTACTCCTTTACACCCATGGAATCGAGGCAGTCCCACCTACACGCCATCCCCCTAGACACACACATAGGGAATCTGCCCCCTCTAACAGTCTTACACACACACATACCACATCTCCATCCTGTGTACACATATACACACACCAGCTCCATCCTGTGTACACACACACGTTCATACACTCACACAGTCTACCCCTCCCCTCAATTAAACCTCTGGTTTGGGTCATGCCTTTTGACAATGCCTCTGAGCCCCTCTCTCAGGACCCCAGCAGGCTCTCTCACCTTCCCTGCTGCCTCCTGGCCTCTTTCCACACCCTGGCATCCTCCCCTTGGGTGCTTGTCCTGGAGGGCTTCTCTGGTCAGCCAGCCCCCCCTGCTGTCTCCTAGGTTCCCTGCATCTCCGTGGACCCCTCCTGCCTCTTTGGAGCTGGAGGCCTCCCCAGGGCCCCCTCTGGACACCCAGTAAATCTCCTGCCCCCAAGGAGCCCAGGAGCTCAGAAATGGTAACTCCCACCCCCCTCCTTGCTTTCCTGGGGTCTCTGCACAGGGCTGCATCGTCCCCACCCCATCACCAAACTCAGACCAGGAAAGTCCTTATGCCCAGGAAGGGGGGAGAAGAGAGAGCAACGGGATCTTTGGGGAGAACTAGAGAGAAAAGGGAAGATGACCAAGGAAATAAAATACTGCTGGGAAGAACTTCCAGGAGGTTCAGAGCAGTGCAGGCAGAGAGGGAAAGGCAACAAAGAGAGGACGGGAGGGCTGGGGTGGCCCCTGGGTATTTGAGGCTGGCCTTTCACATGTCATCTGTTTGGGCCAGGCAGTGTTCAGGCTGGATCCAGAGGCTGGAGTGCAGTGGCCTCAGGTTCCTACACCCATCAGCGCACCACTTACCTCCTCTGAGAAGTGGGCCAAGGACAGCACCTAGCTGGGGGGTATTGCTGGGGCGGTCAATTGAGCAATTAACTGGAGCCTGTGGCCGATAGAGTAGGCACTCTCAGGGGACAGGGGAAGGCGGGTGGTGGAATCTGGAAGAGAGTAAGTGCTCAATTAACAGGAACAACTCAAATCACTCTCAACTATAGCTCCTGGCATCAAGCAGGTGCTTAAAAATTGAGGGCGATTACTATGCTGGCTGTTAGTGTTATTGTTACTACTCTAAATCTTCTACCACCGTTCCTACTTCTGCCTGTCACTATGCCTGGAATGTACTGGGTGCTTAATAAATGGTAACTAATATCAGGCTGTTAATCAGGAAATCCAGGAAAATGACCTCAATCAGAGGGTGCCCTTCACAGGAAAAAAATGACTCCGAGGGGAATAGTTTGGCCCAGAAACCTTCCCAGGAGTGGGTACATCTGAGTTGGGTCCTGCAGGATAGATAGGAGCTGGCTAGCACAGGGAGGCAGGGAGCCTCACTGATATGTGTGACTAGGAGGGCAGGACAGGGTGAAGCCACTGGGAGGGTGGGAGGAGCTTCCCCCATGGCCAGAGAGGGAAGACTCTGCCCCAGCCGTGTAGGAAGCCTCCTAAGCAAGGAGGTCCTGCTTTTTGCAGCAGCTGAGAGATGCCTGGCAAGTAATTTTACCTCTCTGAGCCTCAATTTCCTCATCTATAAATGAGGATGCTAATGGGACCGCTCTAGTAAGAATGTTGGAAAGGGATTGACAGAGATGGTCCATGTAGGACTACTACCCATTAGGATATGGGTTTGATCCCTGGCCTCGTTCAGTGGTTGAGGATCTAGTGTTGCCATAAGCTGTGGTGTAGGTTGCAGACATGGCTCATGCTAGGTTGCCATTGCTTGTGGCTGTGGTGTCGGCCAGCAGCTGTATCTCTGATTTGACTCCTAGCCTGGGAACTCCCATATGCTGAGGGTGTGGCCCTAAAGGGACAAAAAAAAAAAAAAAAAAAAAAGATGATCCGTGTAAAGCTTGAAGCATGGTGTCTGGAACCACTAAGTGTGCAAAGAATGGTGGATACCGAAGTTTGATGTTGACCAACTCTTCCTCTTCCCAAAATATCACATTTGAGCATTTCTGTGCTGACTTATTCATGAAGAACTGTAATCTCCCTCTGATGGGCACAGGCCTGGGGTTTGTTTGTTTGTTTTTTGTTTTTTGCTTTTTAGGGCTGCATCTGCAGCATATGGAAGTTCCCAGGCTAGGGGTTGAATCGGAGCCACAGCAACGCCAGATCTGAGCCATGTCTGCAATCTACACCGCAGCTCACGGCAACGCCAGATCCTTAACCTGATGAGCAAGGCCAGGAATCGAACCTGCATCCTCGTGGACCTGGTCTGGTTCGTTACCCCTGAGCCATAATGGGAACTCCTGGGCCTGTTGTTAACCTGATTTGCAAACCTCAACCACTGCAGAGACCCCATCTCCCTCTGCTCCCCTCCTGATACCCTCATCCCCATCCTTGCCCCCTCCCAGCCTTGGCACATGCTGATGCCTCTGCCTGGAACTCCATCCCCCCTCCTCTCTCTGATTTGCTCCATCCCATCTTCTGGGTCCCAGCTTAGACATTGGCTCCTATGGGAAGGCTGCTGGGTTCCCCAAGCTGAGAACATCCCAGGCCCTCTCAGGAGCCCCTGTGGTTCTCCAAGCTTTCCATTAAGCACATGTCACCCTGTGTCAAAACCATCCCTGCTTGATTGTGACCAGTAGAAGCTAGGGAGCACACAGCATGTGTGGGGGGTGTCTGGCACACAATAGGCACTCAAATGAAAAATGTCTGGGAAGGCAACCGATTCCTGGAGAACATTTCAAGATCTCTGTGCCACCTCCTGCCATCCCCATGCTGAGCTCATCTTAATGGCCAGAGTGTCTTGAATCTCTCTTCCCTGAGTCCTGTCCAGCTAAACAAGGTGCTCCAGCGACCCCACCAGACTTAGGCATCGTCTGCTGGGGTCCTCCTTCAGCCCCTTCCTCCCATGCCAGGAAGCCTTCCCTGATCCCCCCAGTGGCACACACTTGAGTTCTCCTCTGATTGGCCAGAGCCTGTTAGGGTGGCTTTTCCATTTGGGTGGCGCTAATTCTTCACACCCTGACAGGGGCCTTCATAGCTGAGCTTCCCCTGTGAATTCAGGATAGGCAAGAGTGCTCTCAGGTGAGGTGATCTGTGTCCCTCTATTTCTGGGGTGAGCTTGCCAGGGCACTGTCCTGGATGCCCTAGTTATGGACTCTGAGATCTTCCATCAGTTACTTAATCTCTTGGGGTCTTGGTGTTCTCATCTGTAAAGTGGGGATAATGACACCTACTCTGAGGACTACTGGGGGGTTAACTGAACTTAGCAGAGAGAAGGGGCTCCTAATAAATGCAGTGGCTGTATAAAGGCATCCTTTTGTGACATTTATAGCACTTAGGACAAAGCCTGACATGCAGTAGGTGCTCAATTAATGCCCAAGGTATGCACAAGGAAGGATGTTGTTTTGCTGGCTGGATGATCTCGGGCAAGGTTCAATTTCTGCATCTCTAAAATGGGATGGAACTACCTTGCCTAGATTTATTGTTGGGCATGTGGCATAAAGCAAATAAAACAATGGGCCCCAAGAAAGACCCGAATGAATAGAAATATCCAACGTGCTACTTCCTAAGTGCCAGGCCTTTCCCTTAGGCACTGAATGCTCCCAGAAATTCCACGATGGAAGGACTCTCATTATCACAGATGAGAAAATTGAGGCACAGAGAGGTGAAGCTATTTGGCCCAAGTCACACAGCTTGAGTGGCAAAGCCAGAAGGCAAACCAGGCGTACACGATGATACCCTGTTTCCTACCTTGATAGATATTCCTTTCTGCTCCCATGTTTTCTCAGTAGACCACCAACTTCAGGGCGGAAGAGAGGGGGATGGCTGGTGTCTGTCTCTTCTAATAACTCTGTATTCTCAGTGTCCAGACCATGGTCCAGAAGATACGGGGCCACTGCCTTGTGTCCCAAACACTTTGTCGTCCTGCAAAAGCAGCTTCTGGGAAACAGCATCTTGGTATTTAAGACCACAGACTTTGGTGCGGACAGACTTGGGTTCAAGTCTCAGCTATGACTCTGCTGTGTGACCTTGGGCCAATGATGCTCCCTCTCTGAGCCTCAGTTTCACATTTGTGCCCTGGGGAAGAAGAAGCTACATTCCCCTGATAGAGCTGGAGTGTAGATTAGATGTGCCAGACTCACGAGGCTCCTTAGCCTGTCAGAAGCACCAGAGCAGCCCATGGCCTATGGGCTGGAGGAAGAACCCAGGGCCACCACCTCCTGGGTCCTGGTCCTGCATGTGGAGGGACAGGGTGGAGATTCCGAGAGTGGCCCCAGCGGGCTTTCCGGCTGCCGCCTGCGCCGTGTCAGGCGGCGGGTGATGGATCGGCCCGGACACACTCCACAATAGCTCGCAGACACTCTATTACCCGGTGATTGTCTGCCCGGCGGCCCCGCTCAGGCCGCGCTGCCACAGATAATGGCCCAGAACAAAGATGGCAGCTGCTTTGTAGGGGAACAGATTTGTGGCAAGTTGAGATAAAATAAAGAGGAAGGAGAAAGGGGAGTAGAGACGGCGGTGGTGGTGGGGGTGGGTGGGCAGAAAACATAAAAGGAAGAAGGAGGGAGTGAAGGGAGAGAACGGAGGGACGGAAGCCAAGATGTGTCTGGGACAGAAGGGTGATGGGGCTCAAACTGGGGAAAGGAAATCAGAAAGCTGGCTTTGTCCAATGATAATGACGATAACGAGGGTGATAATAATAAGGAGGGTAATACGCCTCCAGCTCTTGGTGCTGTCGGTGGAAAGTGCCCCCAAAGAGTAGGCAGAGCTGATCAATTTCCTCTCTGGCCTCATTCATTGATAGCAGCACTCTGGCCACTTGTTTGGGGTCTTGGGAGGGGTTGGGATCCAGGCTGTGAGGTTCCAACCCAGATAGGTGGTCTGGTTTCCAGCCCCATCCTTATTCTAGGTTCAAAGAAGGTGGAAGGATGGAGCAGACTGAGGATGTAAAGGGGGTCTGATCCAACTGGTGTGACTCCTTTTAAAGAGCCTTCAAGACCTCCGTGACTTTGATTGACATCTCATTGGGCCAGCCTAGCTGCAAGGAAAGCTGGGAGATGTGTTCTTTCCGCTGACTCAGTGATGCCTGGAATAAAATCCAGACTCTTTAGTAAGAAAGGTGGGGAAATGGTGTTGGGTAGGCAATTAGCTGTCTCCAACTATAGCTGTTCCCTAATGAGCATTTATTGAGCATGGATTGTGTACCTTGATCCAGAGGAGCTGATGGAAGTTCTCATCTGGAAAAGAGGCACCATGATCATCCATTTGGCCCATGGGGCAATTGAGGCTCAGAGAGTTGGAGTGACTGCCCAAGGTCACACAGCAGAGGCAATTCCCATACCCAGGTTTGTCCCAGGTCAAAGTCCATTCTCATAAACACAGCATGGTCCCCATCCCTGCTGGCTTTCTTTTCTTCACTCTAAGAGGCTTCAAATGAGGCCATCATTTTAAAATTCAGGGCAGAGGTGGGGTGGGGCAAGAAAATAGATTTTGTGTTTTTTTTTTTTCTTTTTTTTTCTTTTTTAGGACCATACCCATGGAATATGGAAGTTCCCAGGCCTAGGGGTCAAATCAGAGATGTAACTACCAGCCCACGCCACAGCCGCAACCACGCTGGATCTGAGCTGCATCTGTGACCTACACTGCAGCTTGTAGCCATGCCCGATCCTTAACCCACTGAGTGGGGCCAGGGATCAAACCCACATCCTCATTGATACTAGTCAGGTTCTTAACCTGATGAGCCACAACGGGAACTCCTGGATTTTGTGTTTTAAGGAGGGAGAAGGGTAAGAGGAAGGTTGGAGGAGGCACGGACTGAGGGCAAGGATGGAGTGACGATGGTGACAATAATAGTATCTCAGTGGAAGTGGGAAGCTGCCTTAAGTGAGTGGAGGCATCTATCAGTAGCTCCACTGAACAAGTGGGGAACTGGACACCGACACCCCCAAACTGAAGGAATGAGTCAAGCCTGGACCTGCATGTGCCCATGCCATTTTCTCTGCTTGCAAGTTCCTGCCATGCAGCATTCCCCTCCTCCTTCAAGGCCTAGGGGATATCTCTTCCTCCAGGAAGCCCCCCCAGATCCCTCTGCTTCTTCTTGGGTTTGTCCATACCTGAGAGAGCACTGGCCCTGGAAAAGGACTGTGAGCCTCTGGATGTGGGGATAGTATCTCATCTCCCCAGGTGTCCTCCATGCCCCACCCAGGCTGCATGTCCCTGGGTTTGCAGGGAGTAGAATAGAGAACCGGCCTGATGATGACTTAGAGACATGAATCCTACGAGTAGGATGAACTGGGGTGAATCCCTTCACCTCTCTAAGCCTCAGTTTCCACATCTGTCCACTGGGGGTAATGATCCCGCTGACCTTGACTGTGGGGATGAGATGAGGAAGTGAGCACTGAGTCAACACAGAGCTGGCACATAGGAAGCGCTTGATAAACATCACTTCAGTAGCCAAGTGGGGACAAAATGGACCCTACCTCTCAGGGCAATTGTATGGCTAAAGGAAAAAGACCTTTTGGCGGGGAGCCCGGAAGCAGAAAGTATTCCTGGCTGCCCTGCCCTCTTAATACATCAGATCTCTATTCCCTGGTGCCCTCTGACCTTACCCATAATCCTTCCTCTTTCCTGCAGCTAAAACCTTCCTACCTGGTGAGGTCTGAGCTGAAGAAAGATGGTGGTGGCCGGGGTGGGGGGGGGGTGTATAAGGTGGGAGAAGTGAAGGAAAACATTCTTTAGACCAGCAAAATCCAGCTCAATTCCCAGCCCGTGCAGTAAAACAGTACTATTGAAAGCCCAGGAACCTCACCCCATCTCTGAATCTCTGAAGCCTGGCCTGCTCGAGGGTGTGATCAGCATCAAAGGGCCACCGTGCATGGAGTGTCACCTGAGGCCCACGCCTCCTCACGATGGCCTTTTGATAACTTTGCACCAGGCTGGCTCTTAAATGCTGGGACAAATTCCATTCATTATCTGTACTTTCAACCAAACAAGCGCTTGCCGTGATGATCTTAGCACTTACTGTGCCCAGGACCCAGAGTCAAAAGCTGCAGAATCAAAGTCACCTGTATCCTTGCCAATGTCCTGTACCCCCATTTTTAAAAGTGAAAGAAAACGGGTGACATGAATTTTGCCAACATGCTTGATTTACTCAATAGATCCAAAATATCCCCACTTGGATCTGCAATCAATGTGGAAATATCTCAAATGTGATATTTTCCTTTTTTTTTTTTTTTTTTTTTTTTTTTTTACCAACTACGACTTCAAAATCCACTGTGTAGTTTGCATGGACAGCATACCTCAATTCAGGCTCTCCACATGTCAAGCACTCAGTTGCTATATCTGGCCAGTGGCCACGGTGGCCATTGGGCAGTACGGTTCTAGACGGAAATAGTATTTACATTGGACCATAAATCAAGGGGTTTGGGGCTTTTTCATTTAAGTTATTATTATCTATTTCAGAAAGCAAGTGCCGCACTCCATTCTGTAGCTAATATCCCTCCCTTTATGTAGATCTCTCTCTCTGTAGATAGATAGATAGATCTCTCTCTCTATATATGTATGCATTTTTTCACTACCTATGTATGTAGCAGCACTTGTTTTCTTTCTTTTTTAAAAAAATTATTTTCTTCTTCTTCTTTTTTTTTTTCCTTTTGGGCTGCCCCTCAGCATATGGAGTTTCTGGGCCAGGGATCAGATCTGAGCCCAGTCGTGACCTATGCTGCTGCTAGGCAGTGCCCACTGTGCTGGGCCTGGAATTGAACCTGTGTCCCAGCACTGCAAAGATGCCACTGATCCTGTTGCGCTACATCGGGAACTCCAACACTTGTTTTCTTTAAAAATAAAATATATCTATATCTATTTAGGTATCTATAGATATATAAAGATTTTATGTGTGTGTGTGTGTGTGTGTGTGTATTTTTTTTTTCTCCAGCTGTGAACCAGAACATTCTTTGAACTGTCCCTGAATTGCTAGGTGATTTCCTTGTCCAGAGGACTGGGCTGCTGGGCCACATTCAAGAGAAACTGGGGTGTCCTTCTCACCCCAGAGCTGGTGAACCATGCCTGCCTCCTCTCTGGAGAAAAAGATATATAACACTGAATGCTGTGAAATTTGCCGCTGTGAGAACAGCTAATTTTTCACACCCAGACGAACTGGCTGGGTTTGTTAAAGCCCAAGATAATCAAATAATCATTATAACTCATCTTCGCCCCTCCTGTCTTTCGCTCTTTGTACCATTAATGTCCCAGTGGGGAGCAGCCCTGGTGAGTTCAGACCTAGCCTATTTAGATAACCTTCCGGTTGGTCTTCTGAGAGCGAAATATCCCTCCTGGAGTATCTTACAACAAATGAACCAATCCTCTCTAATCTTCTTATCACTGTAGCCTCTGCTCCAGGCCTGGTTATCTCGCGGGCTTGCAAGAGAGAGCGAGCGAGCGATTTATACATATATATTTATGTTTGATAGAAATTTCTATAAATATATGTATATGCATGAAATAATAAAAAGGAGGCACCAAGCAAGAGGCTAAGCTCTTTTCGCTCTCCCCTGTGAGGCAGCCTGGCTGCAGCTGGCTGGCCCCTGGGTCTGACCCTGGAGGCATGGAGAAGGTTCTAGAAACCAGCATTGGCTCTGCTCCCTCCCGCTGTGTGGGTGGGGGTGGCTGGCAGGGCTGCGGAGGGGGATGGCCTGGTCGCTGGGGTAGGAGACCATCCCCTAAGTGGCCAGCTCCCTGGGACCCTCCTCCCTCTGGTATGGGGGCTCTCACGTTTACATCTCTTTCTCTCCTCTTTTCCCATCTTCAGTGTCGTAGTCTCTTTCTTTCCTATGTTTTTAAATCCCTCTGTAGCTCCCTTCCCTCCACCTTCTCTCTCATTCTCTCCCTCTCCGTTTAGCTGTCTCCCTTCTCTGTGTCTCTCCCGTCTCTCTCCCTCCCTCGCTCTCCTGTGTTTCTTTGCCGGCATCTCTACCAGCCTCTCTCTCTCCCTCTCTCTCTGCCTCTATCCTAACCCACTCGTCTCTCTTTCCCTCCCCACCCTCTCTGTCAGCCCTTCTCTGTATTCCCCTCTCTCTGCAGCAGCCCCCCCCCAGCCCTCTATTTCTCCCCTCCCTTCCCCACTCCCAGCATCCTGGTCCCTCCACCTGCCCCAGCATCTCCTCACACCCCGTTCTCTCCCTCCCCTCTGGCCCACACCCCCTTCTCTCACCATCCCCCACCGGCCTCACCTCCATTCCTCCCTCGGCCTTAATTTCTGATTAATATGTTCTTAGCCAAGGAACGAGAATGAGAGAGAGAGAGAGAGATCTAAATAAATCATTTCGTCATGTGAAGAGCTAATCTTCAAATGACGGTCGCTATTTATCGAGTTTTTAGCAGTGCATGTTAAATAGTGATAGAGAAGCTACATTTACAAAACCCCATCGGAGCACTGGAAGGGATTTTTAACTTCATTGCCCAGAAAGAAAAATGGTGAGGACCGAGATAAGACTGCTTGGAAGCTTTGGCCCTGAACCATTAGTGGGAGCAATTAAGCAGGCAGGGGTGAGAGGGCCAGGGGGGGCTGCTGATCCCCAGCCCTGACCGCCCCCCACCCCAAGCCACCAAGCGGTCCCCTCCAACACCCCCACCTGACTCACCCCTTCTCACCAGCTGTTTCTATTTCATCCCCGGGCGGTGAAAGCTCCGGTCCAGCGTCGGACCCGGTGGGGTTTGAACACAGCCAATACCACCGAGTGGTCTCATTGGGTAGGAAGTTTCACCCTCCCCGTGCCTCAGTTTCCCCATCCGATTCCTCAAATGAGTGCTTGACACCTGAAGGAAAAAAAATATATTACCTCTGTTATATGTAGAGGAACTTTCAGAATCAAAATTGATGGTAATATCCAAAGCAAAATGACAAGATTCCTTCCAAATGATTTTTCACAGAAAATTGTCTTAAATGTGGGATGTGGGTTATTTTCATGCTGTGAGGTGGGCTTCCAATTGTGAGTGTGCTTAGGGCGCCTGGAGTTCTTAAAATAGCTCCAATGCTGCTGCTAATAATAATAATACACATAATGATATACGCTTCCTTTTTTAATTTTAATTTTAATTTTTTTTTTTTTTTTGCCGTTTCTTGGACTGCTCCCGTGGCGTATGGAGGTTTCCAGGCTAGGGGTCGAATCGGAGCTGTAACTGCTGGCCTACACCACAGCCACAGCAACACCAGATCTAAGCCACGTCTAACCTAAACCATAGCTCACGGTAACGCTGGATCCTTAACCCACTGAGCAAGGCCAGGGACCGAACCCGCAACCTCTTGGTTCCTAGTCGGATTTGTTAAACACTGAGCCACCATGGGAACTCCTCTTAATTTTAATTTTAATTTTTTAGTATATGCCATGTTATGGGGACTTTGGGCTTTACATAACATGTGCTGTTTTATGTGATTTCAGCTTATTTCCTTGTCTCTCTACCTCTCCCCTAAGAGATTAGGTTGAGTTTTTCGTGCCTCACAGGACAGACAAGGACTAAGCGGTAGAATTTACAAGGGGTAGGACTGCAGTTCCAGATGATCTTGTCCGTGAAGGCCAGGCCCAGGGCTGGGCTCTGAGGATTCAGAGCTGAATGAAACCAGGCCGGAAGCTCAGCCTCCTCATATGTGACCAGGGAGAACACAGCCAGAGCTGCCCAGCAGTGGACCAGCACCACATCACATGGAAGCGATCAAGCTCAGACAGCTTAAAAGAAATTCCTACATTGAGCATGAAGGTGGATTCGATTCTGGGGTCGGATTGACCAGGATTTGAATCCTGGTTCTGTCCCTTGCTTGGGGAAGAAATTTAAACCTGCCTATGTCAGTCTTCTTGGCCGAGAAATGAGTGTGCTAAAACCTCAGGGGGAGGATGATTGGAGGGCTCAAGATAGTTTGTGCGGAGTTCCCGTCGTGGCGCAGCGGTTAACGAATCTGACTAGGAACCATGAGGTTGCAGGTTCGATCCCTGGCCTTGCTCCGTGGGTTAAGGATCTGGCGTTGCCATGAGCTGTGGTGTTGGTCGCAGATGAGGCTCGGATCCCGCGTTGCTGTGGCTGTAGTGTAGGCTGGCGGCTACAGCTCTGATTCGACCCCTAGCCTGGGAACCTCCCTATGCCACGGGAGCAGCCCAAGAAATGGCAAAAAGGCAAAAAAAAAAAAAAAGATAGTTTGTGCAAAATGCCCTGGCAAAGAGTAGTTGCTCAGTAAATGTCAATGATCATTATTTCCAGGTCTTCTGCTTGCAGGTCTCCCAAGTCCTAACAGAGTAGTGATGGAGGCTGACTCACAGGAAGGTAGCTGACGTGGATCTCTAACCCCAGCTCCTGGATACCACTGGCTCTTTGATCATGGCTTGCTAGTCTTCAATTTCCCCACCTGTAAACTGAGATGATGAGGGGAGATGTAGGGACCATATCACGTGATGGGAGGGACATTGGCAGGAATAACATTACCAGCTACCACTAATGGAGCACTTTCAGAGATTTTCAGGTGGGGGTAAGAGTGTGGCCCTGGGTTGAAGTCCCACCACTGCCACTTGCTAGTTATGTGACCTTGGATAAGTCACTTCACCTCTCTGCACAACTGCACCTCATCTAGGAAATATCTCTGCCTCTTGGAGCTGCTCTGGGTGTTTGAGTCTGGGCTCTAAAGCTAGCATTTCTGCTCCAGGAAGGCGGGGCCAAGGTCTTGGGTCTCTGCAAGCCTCAAGGCTCAAGGCTGAATGCACAGTCAGGGTTAGGACCAGGAAACATGAAGTTGCGGGTTCGATCCCCGGCCTTGCTCAGTGGGTTAAGGATCTGGCGTTGTTGCTGTCGTGAGCTGTGGTGTTAGGTCGCAGACGTGGCTTGGATCTGGTGTTGCTGTGGCTCTGGTGTAGGCCATTGGCTACAGCTCCAATTCGACCCCTAGCCTGGGAACCTCCATATGCCACGGGTGCAGCCCTAAAAAGACAAAAGACAAAAAATAAATAAGTAAATAAATAAATATTGCAGAATTCCCACTGTGGCTCAGTGTGTTAAGAAGCCGACTAGTATCCATGAGGCTGTGGGTTCAATCTCTGGCTTCACTCACTGGGTTAAGGATTCGGTGTGGCTGCAAGCTGCAGCACAGGTCACAGATGTGGCTCTGATCCTACATTGTCGTGGCTGTGGCTGTGGCCGGCAGCTGCAGCTTCAGTTCAACCCCTAGCCTGGGATCTTCTATACGCTGCAGGTGTGGCTGTAAAACAAACAAACAAACAAATAACTTAATAAGTGATTAATAAGTATAGCAAGAAGCTGTGGCAGATACTGTCAGCTGCACAAATGTCTCTTGGCCCCATCCCAGCTCTTCAGAGAATATTTCTCCAACAGGCTGATGTTGTTCTACCTCCAACACCTGCCTCTCTCTGCCTGGGGGCTTCCTATGGCCACAGGAGTGAGCTCTGTCCCCATACAGGGGCGGTCAGAAGTGCCAGGAAGTTAAAGTTCCCAAGAACCACATTCCATCCATGAAGGACAAGGTCATGGCTTCCTTGCTTCTCAGAGGCGATTCTGCACAGCCTACTAGAAGTCCCCAGCAGGACTGAGCCCCTGTTGCCCACAGCAGCCAGGAACACTTCCTGTGTTGGTTTTCTTTTCTTCTCTGTCTTACTCTCCCCTTTTCTTTCTTTTTCTTCTTCTTCTTCCTTTTTTTTTTTTTTTGTCTTTTTGCCATTTCTTGGGCTGCTCCCACGGCACATGGAGCTTCCCGGGCTAGGGGTCTAGTCGGAGCTGTAGCCGCTGGCCTATACCAGAGCCACAGCAACGTGGGATCCAAGCCACGTCTGTGACCTACACCACAGCTCACAGCAACGCCAGATCCTTAACCCACTGAGCAAGGCCAGGGATCGAACCCACAACCTCATGGTTCCTAGTCGGATTTGTTAACCTTTGAGCCACAACGGGAACTCCTCTTTTTCTTTTTCTTTTCTTTTTACAGCTGCACCTGAGGCATATGGAATTTCCTAGGCTAGGAGTCAAATCGAAGTGGCAGCTGCCAGCCACAGCTTTGGCAATGTAGGATCTGAGCCACATCTGCGACCTATATTGCAGCTTGCAGCCACACTGGATCCTTAACACACTGATCAAGGCCAGGACTCGAACCCACATCCTCATGGATACTGGTAAGGCTCTTAATCCGCTAGGCCACAATGGGAACTCCTCCCCCTTTTATTCTTTATGTTTTTGGGCATCATCTCTCAAAGAAACTCCTTGCTCCCAATCTTTGTCTCAGAATCTGCCCCATGGGAACCCAGCCTAGGAGTGTGGTCTACATTTGCATTCCACAGAGGCTCCTAAGTTAACAAAAAATATTTTCTCACGTTTTTACATTTGCAGCTCCAATCAGCACTGTGAAGAGATACAGGGGATGCTGAGAAGATCTGAAAAAGAGGTTTGCCCTAGTCTCCAGGTAGGAATGACATTGAACAGACATCTTGAAGGAAAAGAAGGAGTTTACAAGGGGGTGCTGTAAAGGGCAGCCCAGGCAAGAGGTGCAGCCTGTGCAAAGGCCCTGTGGTAGGAGGCACGTGGTACATTTTATAGAGAGTAAGGGGGACATGTGCCCCCCCAACTTACTGTGTGATCTCTGGGAGCTCACGTCATATCCCTGACCTTCAATTTCTCCATTTATCAAATGGTCCAAAGCTACCTGCTCCCTCACATCACTTCTGATGTGGGAACTTAGAGTTTCGAAGTGCTAAAAGTGCTAAAGGTGGCCTCGAAATCTGACCCGATAAAAACAATTCAGTAATGGCCACTGGTTGAATTTTTACCATTGGGGCACTACCAAGGCCTCATCTTTGTTCCCTGCTTTTTCTCAGAAGCCTTTGCCTCATGGAGTGACATTCCAGTGGAGAAGAGTGCCTGAGAAAGAGATGCACAAATAGCTGCAAAATATTTATATATGCGGTGATGAATTTTACAAAGAAAAATGAAGCAGAAGGTGGGGGCAGTGTAGGAGAGGGGACCTATTTTACATAATCAGGCTTCTGGGAGCAGAGACTTGAGGCAGGTGGAGGGGCTCACCATGCCAATATCAGAGGAGGAGCAAGCTGGGTACCATGAACAGCAGGTGCAAAGGTCCTAAGGCTGAGTGGCTTGGTGGAGGTATAGTGAGGAGGCTGGTATAGCTGAGATGGTCAGCAAGGCAGGGTGGGGCTGATGGTGACAAAAGTGGAGATCAGAGAAAACTGTGGGAGTTCAGATCCCATAGGAGTTTGGCTTTAACCTGAGGGAACTAAGACCTGAGGGTTGAAGCTGGGGTGAGTGACATCATGTGATTTATATTTAAGGATCATCCTGACTGCTGTATGGAGAATGGCGCATTTGGGGGTGAAGATGGAGGTGTGGAGATGATGGATGAGCCCCCTCCCCAGCCCACTTCCCACGTAGTTGTACTGGATCCTGTTCCCCCAACCCATGTCCCTCCAGTGCCCAATCCCCAGGCCATGCGCTGGCCAGGGAGTGATGGGCTACAAATGAGTGGGCAGGCAAGTGCCTCTAATTTCCACAAGCGCCGTGGGTAAAGGCTGTGGCAATGTGCAATTAAGCTCTGAGCTTTAAAAACACGGTAATAAGGGGATACGGGGCGAGGAGGCAGCCTGGTAATTTAAATGACATCCAGCTCGAATATGGAGTGTCTAAATGTTCTCTTCCAGAGATTTATATCAGCATAGACCTGCCTCATTCATTTATTTAGTTAACTAGCTACTTATTGGCACGTCCTCCCAGCCACTCTCGAAGGAAAGAGGAGCCTGTGTGGCCACCAGGGGCATCTCCGTGCAGGGCTGGCCAGGGGGTTAGTAAAGACCACGGTGATCATTGGCCTGTGCTGAAGACCTACTGTGTGCCCTGCATTCTGAGACTCTATTGGAGAATTCAAAGTGAGGCTGTCTGCGTCGGTCTGACTTATTTCCTTGTGCATGTGAGGAAACTGAGGCACAGGGAGGCAAAATTGCACATTCAAGGTCACATGAGTAGCGAATGGGACAAAGCCCAGGTTTGGGGTACCAAGGCTGGAGCTTTGCCAGTGAAACTAACAGTGAATATCTGTTCCTTTGGGTCCTGGCAGGCATGGCTGTTTCCCAGCTAATGACGGTGTAGCCAGCAAAATTCATCTGTGGGTCCTTATGCAAGCTCATCATCTCTTTCAGGTTCTCCAACTGGGTGTGGCTTTTTTAAAGGAAATTTTTTTATTATAGTTGGTGTACAATGTTCTGTCAATTTCTGCTGTACAGCAAAGTGACCCAGTCATATACATACATACTTTTTTCTCCTATTATCTTCCATCATGGTTTATCACAAGAGACTGGATATAGTTCCCTGTGCTGTACAGTAGGACCTCATTGCTTATCCATGCTAAATGGAATAGTTTGCATCTACTAACCCCAAACTCCCAGTCCATCCCACTCCCTCCCCCCCCACCCTTGGCGATAAGTTTGTTCTCTCTGTGTGTGAATCTGTTTCTATTCTGTAGATAGGTTCATTTGTGCCATATTTTATTTTAAATGATTTTTATTTTTTCCATTATAGCTGGTTTACAGTTTTCTGTCAATTTTCTACTGTACAGCAAGGTCACCCAGTCACACATACATATATACATTCTTTGTCTCACATTATCCTCCATCATGCTCCATCATAAGTGGCTAGATATAGTTCCCAGGGCTATATGGCAGGATCTCATTGCTTATCCATTCCAAAGGCAATAGTTTCCATCTACTAACCCCAGATTCCTAGTCCATCCCACTCTCTTCCCCTTCCCCTCGGCAACCACAAGTCTATTCTCAATATTTGTGTCATATTTTAGATTCCAGATATGACATCTTAATAGTATTTGTCTTTCTTACTTCACTTAGTATGAAAATCTCTGGTTCCATCCATGTTGCCTCAAATGGCATTATTTTGTTCTTTTTTATGGCTGAGTAGTATTCCACAGTGTATATGTGTCACATCTTCTTAATGCATTCCTCTGTTGATGGACATTTAGGGTGTTTCCACGACTTGGCTATTGTGAATTATGCTGCAGTGAACACAGGGGTACGTGTATCTTTTTGAATGAAAGTTTTGTCCAGATATAAGTGGGTGGGATTTTATAACTCCCATAGGCCAAGGCTGTCAAAATCAGATGCCTCTAGGGGCAAATGTGATGAAAGAAATCTAAGAAGGCTGAGTACAAGGAGAATCAGCTGGCCTCTTGGCCTGGCTTTCTTTTGTTTTTCACTTTTCTTAGAGACATGGATATGAGAACCATGTCACGTTCTTTGTTACGTAAGCACAACACAGTGAAAGTGCAAGGGTAAGAGGGCTAATGCACTTTTTTGGCAGTAGAGAGTTAGTATGGAGCAGTGGAGACTGGGGCATCCTGGACAGCATGTGGGAGCAGGGGCAAATCAGCCCTAGCCAACTGTTGGCCCCCGAAATGTAGACCCACATCTGCCACCAGAACTTCAAGGTGTTGAAAGATGAAAGGGATCATAGAAAAAGAAATCCCTCTTCCTAATAATGAGATCAACTTGTTAGAAGATACTCCAAACCAAATTAGGTCTGCAGTTGGGCTTCTGCTCAGGGAATGCTGTTTGCAGTATCTGGTCCAGCCCCACGTCTGCATCTAGTAGATGGGATGGCTGAGGGCCAGAGAGGCAGTGTGGGGTTTCCAAGGTCATGAAGGACTTAAGAGGTACAGCCTGAAACTAGAAGCCAGGGATACTTGGCCTGCATTACCCACCCATCCTGTACTACTTCTGCCAAGCAGCCTTTCCTCCACTGCCCTCTCATACCCCTGGTCCTCACCCATCCTTTCTGGTCTACCTTACACCTCTCCTCTGCCAGGAGGCCTGCCTGACCCCCACAGCTCTGCCCCCTCCAAGCTCCCAAACCTCCTTCATTTAGGTTATCTCCTTCTTGACTTTTGCTCTGTCCAAACATGACCTGTAATATTATTTACTGAAAACCTTCATTAAATTAACTCTTTAAATAAAACCCACACAACTCAAGGAGTTCTCTTGTGGTTCAGTGGGTTAAGGATCTGGCACTGTCATAGCTGTGGCTCTGGTTACAGCGGTGGCATGGGTTCGATCCCTGGCCCAGGAACTTCTGCATGCTGAGGGTGTAGCCAAAAGAAAACAACCTCAAACACATTATCTTCAAAGAAAATTTAGGAACAGTCAGTCCTGTACATGGAATATCAATTTGCTGTAAAGAAAAGGTATTGGACAAATCAAATACAGTAGAAACAAGCCAATGTTAATTACGGTTCAACAAGCTAGAGTTTGGCAAAGGCTCCAAACTTGAGATCTTCTCTCTATTTGTTAAAAAAAAAAGCTAATCAGACATACATTTACCAAATAGCCAGCTATTCCACACTTGGATGTCCCCAGGCAAAATAATGTCGCCAGAAGACATGCACAAGAAAATCCATGAAAGCTCTATTCATAACAATGACAAATTAGAAATCATCCAGGAGTTCCCATTCCTGGCGCAGTGGAAACAAATCCGACTAGGAACCACAAGATTGCAGGTTTGATCCCTGGCCTCGCTCAGTGGGTTAAGGATCCAGCATTGCCGTGAGCTGTGGTGTAGGTCACAGAGCGGCTTTGACTCCATGTTGCTGTGGCCGTGGTGTAGGCTGGCAGCTGTAGTTCCAATTGGACCCCTAGCCTGGGAACCTCCATATGCTATGGGTTCAGCCCTAGAAAAGACAAAGAAAAAAAAAAAAAGAAAGAAACCATCCAAATGTTCAGCAACAGGACAATGGGTAATAAACAGTGTTGTGTTCACTCCATGGAATATTACACAGCAACGAAAACGAATGAACTGTGAATACACTGTGGCCTGGATGAATTTCATAACATTGAGTGAAAGAAGCAGTCCCAAGAGGGTACTTACTCGGTTCAACCTCTGAAGAATAGGTGAATAAAATGTAGGCTATCCATACAATGGAATATTCTTCAGCCATCAAAAGAAATGAAGCACTGAAACATGCTACAATGTGGATGAAACTTGGAAACATGATTCAAAGTGGAAGAAGCCAGTCACCATGTTTACATATCAGATGATTGTATGTATATGAAACATCCAGAACAGGTAAATGCATAGAGACTGAAAGCAGATTAGTTGCCAGGGGCTGGAGGGCAATGGGGGAGGTTGAGGGGTGCTGACTAAAGGATAGAAAGTTTGTTTGAGAGGTAACACAGTTCTAAAATTGATTGCAGTGCTGGTTTTACATACAACATTGTGAATCTCGCATGAACCATTGAACTGTACACTCTAAATGGGTGAATTGTGCGATGGGTAAATATGTCAATAAAGCTCTTTTTCGAAAAAGACTACACTCTATATGATTTCATTTGACTGAAATTCAAGAGGAAGCAAAACTGATCTTTGAGGAATTGAAGTTAGAACAGTGGTTATGCTTCAGGAGGGTGTTGACTAGGAGAGCATGTAGGGGCCTCTGGGGGCTGATGATATTCTAGAACTTGATCTAGGTGGATATGTAAGAAGTTATTGAGCTATACATTTAAGATTTGTGGAGTTCCCATCTTGGCGCAGCAGTTAACGAATCCGACTAGGAACCATGAGGTTGCGGGTTCAGTCCCTGCGCTTGCTCAGTGGGTTAAGGATGCGGCGTTCCGTGAGCTGTGGTGTAGGTTGCAGACGCGGCTCAAATCCGGCATTGCTGTGGCTCTGGCGTAGGCTGGAGACTACAGCTCCGATTAGACCCCTAGCCTGGGAACCTCCATATGCTGCGGGAGCGGCCCAAGAATTGGAAAAAAAAAAAAAAGAAAAAAAGACAAGATTTGTGCACTTTAAGATTTATTGAACTTTTTGGACCGCAATTAAAAAAAAAAAATAAAAGGAGGAGGAGTTCCCTGTGGCTTAATGAGTAAGGATCCAGCATGGTCACTGCTGTGGCTCAGGTTGCAGGTTTGATCCCTGGCCCAGAAAATTCTCCATGCTGTGGGCAAGGCCAAAATAAACAAATAATTTTTAAAAATGGAAAACTAGAAGGTGTTAAGATGAGGCAGCACCAAGCTGAGCCTTTCTCTCCAGCAGCAGCAGGAAGTTCAAGAGAATTAACAAGGAATACCTTTCTCACTCTGCTGCTCCTGTTAGTTAAGGCTCCTTCTCTGGACCACTTAAAATTACTATGAATACCTGATCCTCTGCCCAATGCTTTAGAAACAATCTTACAGGAATAACCTTGGGTCCTGGGCTATGTGTTCTCCATGCCTCATCTCATCACACACTGGGAACGCAAACCTTCCAGGCCATTGTTGTTATTATCCCCACTTTACAGATGAGGAAACTGAGGCTTAAAAGATGAAAGAATTTCCTCAAAGTCTCCCATTTACTGAGTGGCAGAGCTGAGATCTGAAAGGCCTGGAGCCCTGGAATGCCTTTGTCACTCCTCCTCCAAAGCTTGGATACCCCACAAGAGCCCTGCCAAGGTGTCATGCAGGCTCTTTGCATACCTCTGGGGATGGGAGCTCACTACCACGCCAGGTGGTTTTCTCCATAGTTGGACACTGAATGAGCCCTGGCCCTGATGCCCTCTGTGGCCACTCTTGGTGATGTGTTCAGCCTGGAGGTCAAGATCACCAATTCCAACTGGATGAAGGAGGGAGATTCCCCTCTCTCCAATCAGACCCCAATGGCCACGCCCTCTCTCCTTGCATCCAGGGTCCCCTTTTGCCCCAGGAGCTCCCATCCTGGTGGTCTGTCATCCTCAGCTTGAGCAGAATCATATCCCTGTGGCCTCTGCCCAAGGTTTTCAATCTTGGAGACACTCAGAGGAAGCAGAGCCCAGTCCTTCATATGGAAACACTTTTTGTGCCCCTTGGCTTATAGACATCACTGCCCCTTTCCAAGATTATGGTGGCAGCTTTTGAAGTTGATTGTGAGGGTCAAGTGAGATCTGTGGATGGCAAGATACCGAAAACTGTGAAGTGCTGTCCAGGGGTGAGTTCTGATGGTGATGCCGTTTTAGTTGTACCAGCAGAAAGTGGGTGTAGTATTGAGACCTCAAGAGGTGGAGTCAGACAGACCTTCGCCCAGTACAGAATCTGGTGTGTACTCGATGCTCAGAGAGAATTTGTTGGAGAAAGGCATGAGTCAGAGCTCTGCTCCTCGCTAAGCTGTATGACCTTGGGCCAGTTACTCACCTGGCAGAGCCTGAGTCCCTCTTCCATAAAATGGCAATTATAATGGTACCTCCCCCCTCACCAGTGGGAAGTTTAAATGTAATAATGCCTTAAAGCCAGACTTCTTAAACTTCAACCTGTGCATGGATCACCTGGGACTTGAAAATGCAGCTTTTGATTCTATAGACATAGGCTGGACTGGACCTGAGATGATTTTTTTTTTGGGGGGGGGCTACATCTGTGGCATATGGAAGTTAGATTTGGGCTAGATTCAGAGCTGCAGCTGCTGGCCACAGCCACAACAATGCCAAATTCTAGCTGTGTCTGGGATCTATACCACAGTTCACAGCAATGCCGGATCCTTAACCCACTAAGCGGGGCCAGGAATCAAATCCGTGTCCTCATGGACACTAGTCGGGTTCATTACCACGGGAACTCTGAGATGGTACTTTTCTAAGCTCAGCACCCATGTGATGCTGAGACTGAAGGTCTGTAGACCACACTTGGAGTAGCAAGATAGTAAAGCGCTTGGTGGGTTGCAAATGTTTGATAATGGCAAATGATTTTCAGCAAAGACTGGGCATCTCTACGGCCTTATATTTCTGTTTTTTCAGAGTCTTCTCTCACACCAGCCCCTCCCTGCCTCACTGTTCCTTAATTCTCTTCCTCTCTGAAGGACAGCTGGTCCTCTTCCCTCTGAGAGTTCCCCAGCCTACTCCTGTCCCCATCTGCTTGCAGGTAGTGGAGGGGTGCTGTTTAACCCCTCCAACCACTGGGGCAGTTTCCTTCTGCCTGGAAATGCCTTGGGTAAGTTTTTAGGAACAGCTGCCAGCAGCTGAGATGTAACGACTGCCTGGAGAGTCATTAGGATATAATTAATATTTGCGGCACAGAGCTGTGACTGCTAAGATGCTCCCGCCCACAGAGCCAGGGTCTTCAGCCCTTCTTGGGACAAGAGCCCCAAATTCTCAGGGCAGCAGCATCTATGGGGCTGGAGGTGGACCCTGGATGGAGGGAGGGGCTGGGGCATGGCCGGTAGGGTCTATTTCCAGGGTCTCTCCCTTCCCCTGGCCATTAGGGTTGGTGACTTCCAGAGACTGCCCGACTGGACACATCATCAGGAGTGGTCAGAGGGCACCAGGGCTAGGGCTCAAGGTGGCCATGGCCCCTCCTTGCACCTGAGGCCAGCTGGCCTTTGGCGGTTGCCATGGTGATGGCCGTCCCCAGCAGTTGGGCAAGGACGTTGCAGCAACAGCAGCAGCTGTGTGTGAGTGTGCGAGAGAAAGGCAGTCTGTATCGGCTCCCTCTTGGCTTTCCATCTGTGAGGGGCCGGCATCTCAGCCACCCAGTCACCACCCTCAACCCCTGGAGACAAGCCTGGCTGGAGGCCTGGCTCTGCTCTGCCCAGAGCATTGGGTTGGCACTTTGACTCTGCCAGAGCCTGACTGCTTTTCCCCCTCAAAGGCTTAGCAGCCTTGAGTCCCCAGTAGATAATTGAACTCTCTGAAGCCTCAGTTTTGAGGTCTATAAAATGGGGTTAATCACATTCAGAGGGTTGTGGTTAAGATTAAATGAGACCAAAAAAAAAAAAAAAAAGAAAGGGAGTTCCCATCGTGGCTCAGTGGTTAACGAATCTGACTAGGAACCATGAGGTTGCGGGTTCGATCCCTGGCCTTGCTCAGTGGGTTAAGGATCAGGCGTTGCCGTGAGCTGTGGTGTAGGTCACAGACACGGCTCAGGTCCTGCGTGGCTGTGGTGTAGGCCGGCGGCTACAGCTCCGATTTGACCCCTAGCCTGGGAACCTCCATATGCCGCAGGAGCGGCCCAAGAAAAGGCAAAAAGACAAAAAAAAAAAAAAAAAAAAAAAGGTTAAATGAGACAATGTGAGCAAAACGCTTAGTTTTCCCTGGAGATAGGACCTTGTTGCTCCAGGTAGGGTGTCCCAGATATTTTTTAAAAAGGGACGTCTCCTTCTAGGTGTGGACTTGCACCATTTATTAAGTGTCTTTTGTATACCAGCACCATGCTCCATTTGTGACCTGTATTCCTTCATCTACTGATTCCTTCCTGAACATCGTGTCTCATCTCATTGAATTCTTGCACTCATCATGCACATTTGGCCTTATCATCCCCACTGTACTGATGAGGAAATCGAGGCTCAGCAGGTCAAGCCACTGAAATTCCCGATGTTGTGCAATGGAGACATTGCGGAACTGGTGCTCAAATGCCCAAACCCATGCTTTCCCCTCTACTTCACCATTCTAACTGACCACCTGTTTTCTAGACAGACCTGCATTCAAATTCTGCCTCTACTATATCCTCGCTGTGTGACCTTGGCCAAATACCTTTCTGAGACTTGGTTGTTTCTCTGTAGAGGGGGGATAATAGCAGAGCCTGCTTTATAGCTACCGTACCGCAAGGATTAAAGTGGATGTGTGCGAAGTGCGCGGTGTATGTACACCTCCACTAACGGCACCTGCTATTTTCATTGTTGTTATCATTATTATTTCTCCACCTGTTGGGGAATGGACCCCATAATCTCCCAGTTCACAGCTCAGGCCCCCATCACCACAAGGTCTTTTAACATTTTGGAGTGGATCACATGTCCTGGAGATGAGCCACTTTGGGGAAGGCGACGGCAGGAGGGGCTGCCACTTCTGGATGCTCTCAGCCCGCTTTCTAATCATCTGTCTGTTCTTGCCACGCAGCATTAGGCTGGGTGTGTGAGCGTGGAGGGGGGCCGGGGAGGGAAGGGGTGGCTTTCCCTCGGAGGCTGCCTTCTGTCGCTAGACAAACAAACACACAGCACTCACGCTCGCTTGGAAATGGAGCGAGGCGTTAAATACAAGCAAACAGCAGAGGCCGAATGGAAGGCCGGCTTCCCCAGGCCTCACTGGCCACAGCCGCCCGCACAGCTACTCAGGAAGCAGCTCACGTTCCCTGGTGCCTACTGCCCGTGGCCTGGGCTGACCCAGCACCGCTTCAGACAGCAAGTGGAGGTTCATGTGGGCTGCAGTGTTTGCCTGGCACCTGCCACTGCCCCTATTGGAGGGCAGCAAGGGACCTCCAGAGGTCATCGTGGTGCCCCACCCCCAACTTCTGAGCAGCACTTCCAGGTAGAGAATATCCCGTGTGTTCCTCAGGTGGCAGAGCCCCTCAAGCATGGCTATGGCCCCTCCACCACTCAGAGCACCTCAGGGGTACTGCCTTGGGACAAACTCCAGTTGGCGAGACAGACAGGCCTGGGACCACACCGCAACTCTGCCACCCCAATGCTGTGTGACCCTGGACAAGTCTCCTCACCTCTCTGAGCCTTCCAAACCTCCCTATTTGTAAAATGGCAGGTGTAATTGTATCTACACATTGGTTGGTTATGGGTTTAAAACCCAAGTATGGGGAGTTCCTACTGTGGCTCAGTGGGTTAAGAACCCCACTAGTATCCATGAGGATGAAGGTTAGATCCCTGGCTTTGCTCAGTGGGTTAAGGATCCGGCATTGCCACAATTTGTGGTGTAGTTTGCCGACAGGGCTCGGATCTGGTGTTGTTATGGCTGTAGTGTATGTTGGCAGCTGCAGCTCCAATTCGACCCCTGGCTTTGGAACTTCCATACACAGAGGGTGCAGTCCTAAAAACAAAAACCAACAGCCAAGTATATTTCCTGACATATAAGTGGGCTCGATCAATGATGTATGTTGGCGTGATCATGACTATTTACTACGTTCCAAATCTCATTTTCCAAATCAGCCCGATGAGGATAATTCCATACCTACCCCAGAAACAATGAGCCCATGTTGCTGAATATATTTTCATTTTATTCCTTTCTTCCCCTTGGACAAGTAACAGGTAATACTAATAGTAGTGGTAGTAATAATGGCTGAGACTTTGGAACACTTATATTGAGTTAAACCTGTGCTATCCGATAAATAGCCATTGCGACTATTTAAATTAAAATGGAATAAAATGAAAAATTTGGTTCCCTCTCACATAGTCACATTTCAGGCACTCAACACCCACTTGAGGCTTGTGGCTACTGGGTTGGTCAGGGCGGATATAAAACATTTCCATCATCACGAAAAACTCTTGGATAGCGCTGGTTAAGACCGGCATGCCTCAAATTTAATGTTGCACAGGGATCACCTGGGAGAAACAAGGTTAAATGCAGACTCAGTTTGGGGAGGCCTGTGATGGAGCCTGAGATTCTGCATTTCCAGCTCGCTAGGTCTGGGGACCATGCTTTGAGTAACAAGAGTCTAGAGCTGAACTGCCCAGTACAGTGGCTACCAGCCCCACGTGGCTGTGGACCACCACACCACTTGACACATGGTGTGTCCAAACTGAAATGTACCATAAATGTCACACACACAGTGGGTTTCTAAGACTTAGTGCAAAAAAAAGAGTAAAATATCTCGTTCATACTTTTTTATCGATTATATGTTGAAATAATATCCTAGACATACTGGGTTGAATAAACTATGTTTTAAAAATTAATTTCAGCTGCTTCTTTTTACTTTTTCTTTTTAATAAGGCCAGTAGAAAATTCAGAATAACATATGTGGCGCACATCTTTCTATGGGACTGCAGTGATCTCAGCCCTGAGTGCTATTTCTTGATGAACTAGCTCATTACAGATACAGAGTTCTAACCCATATCTCTTTACCTCTGCCATCCCAATTTTTTTCTCTTGTCCCTGAATTATTTCCTGAGCATTTTTCACTCCAATCAAAAGGTAAGATCCCAGGTAAGAGAGGCTGGGTCAGTCTGCCCCCTCCTACTCCTCAGAGCACAGAAAGTCCCCTCCACTTGTTTGAATCTGTCCAGGAACACTGGTTTCCCCTAAAGAAACAGTATCCTGACCTAGATTTTTGGAACTCTCCCCTGCCCCACACTCAGGCTGACAACCCCAGCTGAAGTCCCTGCCAACAGCCAGCATCAACTACCAGACAGGTGAGTGAGCTACGTGTTACAGATGGAATATTTGTGTTCCCCCAAACTACATGTGTTGATACCCAGCCCCCAAGGTGATGGTATTTGGAGGAGTGCCTTTAGAAGGTGATTAGGCCATAAGGGTAGAGACCCCATGAATGGGATTAGTGCCCTTATAAGAGACCCCTGGAGGGGTCCCTTGCTTGCCCTTCTTCCATGTAAGTTTACATTGAGAAGACAGCCATTTATGAATCAGGAAGTGGATCCCACCAGATGTTGGACTTCCTAGCCTCCAGAACTGTGAGAAATGAATTCCCATTGGTTATAAACTACCCCGCCTATGGTATTCTGTTACAGCTGCCCCTACAGACTAAGGTAGCAGCCTTTTGAGGATTCCAGTCCCAGCCTTTGACTCTTTTAGCTGATGCTGAGTGCAGTGGAGATGAGCTATCCTTGAATTGCATATTCATGAGCAAAATAAACATTGTCATTGTTTCAAGCCGCTGCATTTAACCAATAGATGTTTGGTATGCAATACCAAAACAGGCATTCTTCATACTGATTGCAACTAGGTATTTGCTTTTTTTTATTGTGTCTTTTCTGAATAAAGAAGGGTGGAGGTTCCTTTGCATGGTTTTTGTTTTCATCCCCTGCTTTGTGCAGTTGTGTTTTAGCTTATTCCATTAGATTCCTTTGCATTCGAGCCACTGGATGGCTCTAGGAACTGGTAAAGGGTGGGGTTGACTGTCTCTATTTGGCAGATGAGAAAACAGAGGCTCAGAGAAGGACAGAACGCAGTTTAGGGTGATTCAGCTGGTGAGGGTGGTGGTGACTCTAGAAGTCAGGTCTCTTCAGCTTCCCTCAAAGCTGTGCCCAGAGGGCCTCGCGAATGAGTCTGGAGGTGAGAGTGAGGGAAGGAAATTTTTGTTCTTACTGAAGTGAAATTTACATAAGATAAAATTACTTTAAATTGAATAATTCAAAGACATTTAGTGCATTCACGATATTGCACAACCACCACCTCTATCTAGTTCTAAAATATCTTCACCATCCCCAAAGGAAACCTGTACCTATTTGTGATCACTCTCTAGTCCTCCTCCCTCCAGCCCCTGGCAACCACTGATCTACTTTCTATCCCCATAGATTTGCCAATTCTGGACATTTCATATAAAAGGAATTATATAATATGTAACCATTTGTGTCTGGCTTCTTCACTCAGCATCACGTTTTTGAGTTTCACTGACGTTGTAGCGTGCATCAGTACCTTTCCTTTCTTTCTTCTTTTGTCCCTCCCTCCTTCCCTCTTTCCTTCCTTTTTCTTTTTCTTTCTTTCTTTCTTTCTTTCTTTCTCTTTCTTTCTTTCTTTCTTTCTTTCTTTCTTTCTTTCTTTTTCTTTCTTTTTCTTTCTTTCTCTTTCTTTCTTTCTTTCTTTCTTTCTTTCTTTTCTTTCCTTCCTTCCTTCCTTCCTTCCTTCCTTCCTTCCTTCCTTCTTTCTCTTTCCCTCCCTCCTTCCTTCCTTCCCCACTTCTTTCTCTCTCTCTCCCCCTTTCTTTCTTTCATTGGATTTTAGGGCTGCACCCGTGGCATATGGAGGTTCCCAGGCTAGGGGTTGAATCAGAGCTACAGCTGCTGGCCTATGCTACAGCCACAGTAACACCAGAGCCAAGCCGAAGCTGCAACCTACTCCACAGCTCATGGCAACACTGGATCCTTAACCCACTGAGCGAGGCCAGGGATTGAACCTGCCTCCTCATGGATACTATTTGGGTTTTTTCCCACTGAGCCACAACGGAAAATCTAATTTTTTAAAGTACCTTATTTTTCTAAGGCTGAATAATACTCCATTGTATGGATATATCACATTTTGTTTATCCATTTATCTATTATCCATGGATGGATATTTGGGTCGTTTCGCCCTTTTGGCTATTATGAATAGTGCCACTATAAACATATGTGCACTTGTACTTGAGGATGTATTTCATTTCTTTTGGACACATATGTAGGAGTGGAATTGCTACATTCTATGGTATTTCTTTGTTTAACTCCTGAAGGAACCTCCAAAGTGTTATTTCTACAAGGCAGGGAATTCTCAACCAGCACCATGACCACAGCCAGCTCCCTGAACTAAGCTGTTCTGAGCAATGGATATCTTTGGTCAAAGAGGAAAGAGGAGAAAGGGAGGAGGTGGCAAGTCCATCCCGTGATCTCATTCATTTATTCTACAGCTATTTATTTATTGAAATTTATTCAACTGCAGATGACTGAGTGGGACTAGGCCAGGGAGGTTTCCTGCCCTCATTGAAATGATATTCATTTCATGACAACTTCAGAGTCATTGGTGTTACAAGTATGACTAAGCAGAACTCCAATGCTACTTTTACTTTTTTACTTTTTAGGGCTGCACCTGGGGCATATGAAAGTTCCCAGTCTAGGGGTCGAATCGGAGCTGCAGCTGCCGGCCTACGCCACAGCTCATGGCAATGCCAATCCTTAACCCACTGGAGCGAATTGAACATGCGTCCCCATGGATACTATTCGAGTTCTTAACCTGCTGAGCCACAATGGGAACTCCCTGAATTCCATGAAAATTGCTGTTTTACAGGTTGTCAGGGAAAGATTCTCTTGGAGGGGGTGACATTTACACCTGGAGGGTGAGATGGAACTGCCTATGAAGAGCAGAGGGAAAAAGACCTTCTAGAGAGAGAAGATAGAGAAAGAGCAAAGATCATGAGGCTGAGAATTCTTGACTTTTCTTGGAGGTTCAAGTTCTAGTTCCATTACTAAATTCCTTCTAGGAGAACCTCAGTTTCCTCATCTAGAAAATGGGCACAGTCTACCCTACCTCGCTGGGCTATTGTGAGGATGCTGAGAACACATTGATGGGTGGTGGTGAGCCCAGTCTTGCCGGGCATTGCGGGGGAGAGGGACGTGCCGGCTGTGAAGTTGGCATGGGGGAGCATGTTCATGGTTGCTATGGCAATGGTCTCTGGGATGCTCTGCAGTAAAGGAAGATGTGAAGACAAGAGCTGGGGGCATTCCTCTCCCTATGCCTCAGGCAGAGGAAACGCAGCTTGGGAGGCTGGCCAGGGTAGAACTGAGTTGGCCTGATTTTAAATAATAATGCTAGCTTAGCATTACCTAGTTCTTACAAGGCACTTGGTACTGTCCTGAGCATTTTCCACATACTATAGCAGGTTAATTCTAATCATATGGGAGAAGGACCATTGTCATCCCCCATTTCCAGCAGAGATGCCTGAGGCGTATGCCCTTGCAGCCCCATTTTCCCTGACATGTTGAACTTGTCCATTTAGTTGCTGGCTTAGGGCACAGGTCCTTTCTGATTTGCATCCTGCTGCACTCCTATACCTAACACTTTCTGACATAGGTGAGGCCTTAATTTGTGTCAGCAGCCGTTATCAATAATATGCACCTGGCTTTCAATCATTTAATCTCTGTGTGCTCTTGGGCTGCTTGCTTAACCTTTCTGCTGGATCCTTAATCCACTGAGCAAGGCCAGGGATTGAACCCACATCCTCATGGATACTAGTGGGGTTCTTTTTTTTTTCCCCCGTCTTTTTGCCATTTCTTGGGCTGCTCTCGCGGCATATGGAGGTTCCCAGGCCAGGGGTCTAATCGGAACTGTAGCCACCAGCCTACTTCAGAGCTGCAGCAGCATGGGATCCGAGCCGTGTCTACAACCTATACCACATCTCACGGCAATGCCAGATCCTTAACCCACTGAGCAAGGCCAGGGATCAAACCCACAACGTCATGGTTCCTAGTTGGATTCATTAACCACTGCACCACGATGGGAACTCCTGGCCTGGCCCTTTAAGAAGCTTTTCTCCCTTCCCCCCTCTTGTCCCCAAAGTTAATTAAGTGCCCTGCCTCTGCAGGGTTACTCCTGTTATCAGCTGCCTGACACGCATTAGCTGTGTGTTTACTATTTATGGTCTGTATCCCTCCACCCCCAATTAAGTGCATGTCCACCTTATGCATCACTATATCCCGCAGAGCCCGGTACACAGTAGGTGCTCAATTCTTCCATGTGGAATGAATGAGTTGATGCCTCCCTTATTACACACCCAGGCAAGAACTGTCTCCCCAGTATCTCTAGACACTAGGAGAAGGTATGACGAGATGGGCCGATCTGCCAGTCCACAGTGCGAGCCGGAAATTGGATTCTGTGTTGGAGGGTGGTGGTGAATGTCAGCAATGGCCGCTCCCTGATGCAGAGTTTGGGGACACAGACCCTATTGAAAGACAGGCATAGACAGAACGGCCTAGGGCTTTGCTTCTTCAAGTCCAGAACTTCCTCGTTGGGGAGATGAGGCCATGCAGGAAAGCCTTTCTTTCTGGATGTGACCTTAAAAGCCAGCAGCCCCTGATAGTGTCTGGGGCATTCTTGGTCTTTTGCAGACGTCCTTGCCTCAGCCAGGCCATCTCAGTGGCAGCTGCCCTGAGCCCGGAAGAGGACAGGTCTCAATGTCCCCTAGTTACTGCTGGAATGTCGAGTGCCCCTGAAGTAGAGGGCAAAGCTGGCCCTGTCTGACTCAGGGCTGGGGAACTCGGCCAGCTGAGACCCTGGGGGTGGAGCAGGGATGGTTCTTGGCCCCCTGCCTGATGCACTCAGCAGCCGTCTCCAGTCTACTCCTTTTCCCCTGCCCCCACCGCATCTCTTGTTTCCCTGCTTGCCTGGTGGCCTCATCCCAAAGGGCAGGTCCTGTGTCTTCACTGGAGAAGGGCTCTGTGACCCAGCTCCATCTCACGTGTCTGCCCCATCCCCAGGGAAGCTTTTCAGCTGCAGTGGGCTTCCACACAGACAGCCAAGCCTGAGCACACACCTGGGCCAAGACCTCCTTGGCCAGCTGTGCCATACCTGTCTCTGGGCACGCAACATAGCCTCTCATCCGTCAAAGGGGGTGTCATGGTACCAAGGCTGTAGGGTTGTTCTGAAGATCGTCCTGGGTTGGGACCCCTAGGAGCTGAGCCTGGGACAGGCACATGATGCAAACACCCAAATAGGAAGGACCGGGGAAGGAGCCCAGGCAGGGTCCCACCCCGCACCGCTGGCTTCATCCCTCTGAAGCCTCTGGAGCCTGAGTTGCACCACAAAGTGGTGGCTTCTTGAGAAAGGTGGCCAGCCATCGGCAACCCCCAAGCAAAGTGGGGGCACAACCAGCTAGGAGTCAGCTCCTAGCAGCTGAGGGCAGTTCTCTGAGAAGGGGGACAGCGCTGCTGGCAGCTGGGGCTGGGGACACTGACAGCATGTCTACTCTCTGGATAAAATGAGACAATTCTGCAGCACTGAAAAACACCTTTGCCACCCCAAGGGCACCCTGGTGGGATTACCATTCACGATAATAGTGTATTCTCAGGTCTCAGGGAGAGGATTTGCCAGCTGCCCCAGAAGAGGCCCCAGGTGAATCGTTGATTCTTCTCCTACCACGCCCTTCACCCTTCTCCCCAGCTCATCAGTCCCCCAAGAGGTCCGGGTGATCCTGGGCATCCAGGAACCCAGCAGCTGTCCCTGTCCCCTCAGAGTCACAGGGGGCTGGTAGGGTATGCCAAACAGCAGGATGGAGGAGGGAGACCCCCATGTCCCTTTGCATCCCACTCCCCCAGACTCCTCCGTAACTGTCCCTTTATCTTGGCATGTGGTGCTCATTGCGCCCCACTGGTGGAGCCTCACCCCTGAGGCCATCCTGGACCCTTGAGCTCTTGACTGAGACCCGTGTCCGAGATAGGGCTGTTTTTATCTGGTAATTAATTGATGGCAAATCTGTGGGGTGTTCCCAGTGACCAAGAGGGTAAGGACTTGGCTGTGAATTAAGGGTTCAGGTCAAAGTGATCATGTGGGAAAACCAGGTCCTTGGAGTCCCCCCGTCTTTTTCCAGTCTTCAGGTAAGAAGGCAGGTGTATGGGCACATCAGGCTCTTTTCTTCTAAAGGCAAGTCCTTTGGGGTCTCAGCTTCCACATCCATAAAATGGGTGCACCGGCTCACTGCCCCACCCTCCACTACTGGCTGCCGCCAAAGAGAGGTTGGGATGGCGGTTGGGTTTCCTGAACACCACAGCATATGTACCCAGAGACAAGAAATGTTCAAAGAGAACTTGGAAAGTGTCTTGTCTGCCCCCTTGATTTCTAGTCCAGGAAGCTGAGGCCAGAAGAGACAATGCTTCCTCGGGGTCACCTGGGGAGGGAGGCGCCCCGCCTGCTCTAAGGGAACAACCTGGAAATGTGACGTAGGAAACCCAAGTTCCCATCTGAGCTCTGACACAAGCTGCGGGACCAAAGGGAAGTTGTTTGACTTCTCTGGGCTTTAGCTTACTCATCTGCAAAATGGCCCCAGTGGTAAAGGTGGGATGTGGTCTTTGCTGTCTCTTCTGGCCTTGAAAATCTGATTATTTCATAGTTACTTTCACACCCTCCCAAAGCCCTAGAGAAACAGGAGGACACTATCAGCCTTATTTTGTGGAGGAGAAAACCAAGATTCAGAGATGGTGCAGGAGTTTTCCTGGGGCCTTAAGGTGTTTATTAAGCACTGGGCTAGAACCCAAGGAATCCTGGGTTCAAATCCTCATTCTGCCTTTGGCAAATGATTCTTGGGTACTGACCAGGAATCAGACACCAGTCAAACACATGCATCCCTACAAGAGCCCTCTGAGGTGGGTACGGTCTTGGCGGGAAGACATTGAAGCTCAGAGAAGCAAAGTCACTTTCCCAATGTCCCACAGCTAGTAAACAGAGGAGGCAGCATTAGAAACTGGGTTGACGTATTAAAAAAAAAAAAAAAGAAACTGGGTTGATGTGTTGCCACCCACCTGTGCGTTCAGCCACCTCCCTACTGTCCCATGACAGTCATCAGTAATAACATGGTCTCCCGGGACTGGGTTTAGAGGAAATGTCAGGGGCAGAGCAGGGCCCTGCACATTTCCATGGGGCTTCTTTCACAGTTCTGGGTGTAGCTGTTGCCACTGTGCATTCACTCCCGAAGCTTTCCCTAGAGGATAGCCCTGGAGCTTTGGAGCTGCCTTCCTGGAAATGCCTCATCATTCCATCTGCCTCCCCAAACACCTGGGGTGGCCTCCGGCCGATGACGGACTCATGGGGGTACTGAAGCCCCACTCCCTTGCCTCAATGTGGGACAGACTCTGGTACAATTGACCATCCAGAGCTCCCCTGGGGATCAGGCTGGGACTAGATGTCACAGCTCGGTTTGACTTGCCTCCCCGCCCCACCGACCCCAGTCCTTCCTCCTTCAGGCGCCTCTAGGTTTCACCTGAGAGCATTCTCATCAATCACTGGCTTCTTATGAAGCCCCATCCCAGCTCTGCTTCCAGAGAACCTGCCCAGGGTTCCCTAAGACAGGGACTTCAAGCAAACTCTTGGAAACGAATAGATTGTTAAACCACAAATTTTGTCTAATTGTCTGTCTGGGGGTTAAGCATTTCAACTTCCTTCTCAAGACACCATGACAATGTCTTGGAGATTCAGAAACAGCAGTCAGATGTTACTAACAATTGCTATGAAGGCTAGGACAGAGCCCAGCAGAGAATGGAGGACCCAGTAAGCATTTGTGGAGTGGAAGACCAGGATGAGTCAACATTTCCAGGGCTGGGGGGCGGGGGGCGGGGGGGTAGGAGCTTCTGGAAGGACAGAGAGCATGCAACAGCTTTCCTGGTGCAGATCTCCAGGGAAGAACTCGGGCTCAGAGATAGGCTGGGCATGTTGAAATGTGGGTCAGGTGCTCAGATATTCATAGCTTCAGCAGGGGCTTAGTCTAAGGGGCGGTAAGGTCCCAGAGGAGAGCCCAGACTGGGAAGGGAGTCGTGATCACAGCAAAGATTACAAGAGCTTGTTAAACAGAAAGCCCCTCTGGCAGATGGTCAGCTGGCTCCCAAGGCCCAGACTTGAAAAGGAAAGCTCTTTTTCATTGGGAATCCCCAAAACCTTGAAACCAGTAGAGCAAATTGTGCCTTCATGAGCTTACAACAACAACAATAATGATGATGATAAAGCACTTAGCAGTTGCTATATCCAAGCCTCTGCATGCAGGTTGTCCACGCTTCATAATAACCCCTATGAGGGACACGCTATCTTTCGCTTTTCACAGATGAGGAAAACAAGGCTCAGAGAGTGGAAATGATGTTTCCAAGGACACACGGGCAGCAGGTGGTATGGACATCACAGAAGTAAACCAAAGTGGCCTGACATCACAGCCTCTATATCGGCAGGTGCTGAATTTAGAAGGATTGTAAGGAGTGGAAAACTGAGGCATAAAAATTATTTAAAATGCTGTAACATAAGAGAATATCTCTGGATGGATACAGAAGAGACCAGTAACAGTGGTTGCCATGCTTTGGAAGTAGAAGGGAGAATTATTATTTTATTTTATTTTATTTTTTGATCTTTTTAGGGCCACACCTGTGGCACATGGAAGTTCCCAGGCTAGGGGTCGAATCGGAGCTGCAGCTGCCAGCCTATGTCATAGCCACAGCAAATGTCAGATCCAAGCTGTATCTGCAGCCTATACCACCACAGCCAAGAGGACAGGCCCAGGCTAATTTACTGGAGGATGAGAGTCACGGGGAGCAGAGCTGAGGCACCCTCATTCCAGTCAAGGCCGTCCCAGATCAGCCGACAGCCAGTTGAGTCCCCAACCTATTAGAGGAGCCTAGTCAAGATCAGCAGAGCCACCTGGATACTGACCACTACCCTGAGGTTTCACGTTGGTTTGTTATGCAGCGTCATTATGGTCACTGAGAGCTGATGACCAATGCACATGGCGGTGCACTGTATCTTCCAAGATGAAAAAAAACAACTTCAAGTTTAAGTTTCTATGTTAGTTCTCGTCCTAGAGGAGACCCTGAAAGAGAAGAGTTCTGCTTCCTTCAAATGTGTCTTTTCCATTCTGACTTTGAGACTCCTACTTAAGCCTCAAAACCCAAACTCATTTGATTGTTCCTCTAGATCCCACCTTCTCCAGGAATCCATCCTCACCTCTTGGCGTGGCTGTGGACTGATTTTTCTACAACATAGTATTATTATAGACAGCAGTGAATGTACAGTGAGTGCTGCCCTAGCCAGGCATTGTACTAAGCAGGCTACAAATCACATCTCATTTAATCATCATTATGCCCTATAAGGCAGGTGCTACTATCGTTATCCACAAGTTTGGAGACTGAGACCCAGAAAGAGGGAATCAGTTGCTCAAGGTCACACAGCATGCAAATCCCAGAGCTAAGACTCCACCACACAGCAGCTCAGCAGTGCTTCTCGTACCCACCCAAGAGGCCAACCCATCTCCAAGCTGGAGGAAACTGTCCTTTTATTATATCTGCTTTGCTGGTGGACGGGAGCAGGGGAGGAGCCTAACACTCTCACTGGTCAGCGTGTGTTCCCATCTCAGCTTCAGAACAGCCCCAGGAGGTGGGGAAAAGGGGAAAACTGAGGACCAACCTTAATGAATAAACTGACCCATCTGGGGGTTGTGTGTGTGTGTGTGTGTCACATGACTAGTTGGGCACAGAGTGGGGACTAGAGCTTGGAGTCTCTGCATTCTGGGTCCAGGACTCAACAATCACACACGCCATGCTGTGAAGGTCCTTATGCGCATCCACCTTTCCAGCTTCTGTGTCTTTGCTCAGCATCTCCTCTCCTCCTGGGGTCCTCTTGCTCCAGAGTGGACAAACAGAGATTTGAGGTCAAGCATTCTGGGGGCCCTGGGGCAGATCCCTTTGCTCCCTCTCTTCCCCCTGCTCTCTCTCCCTCCCTCCTTCCTTCCAAAATTTATTTTACACCTTTGCACCATTCAACGCCAGGCACTTTGCTTGACTCTGGAGATATAGTGGGAGAGAAACAGACCTTGGCCTTGATCTTGTGGAGCAGCAGGGAAGACAGGGACTTAACTCATTATTCAGACCATTGACTCATTACGGGGGGACAGGCTAGCGAAAAGCACGAAATGTGTCAGACCTGAGGCAGAATCTGAGCTTATTCCTGTAACTGGCTGTGTTCCCCTGGGCTGGTTAGCTGATCTCTCTGTGCCTCGGTTTCCTCATTTGGGGATTGCGAGTTAAAACGAGATGACCAAAAGCATTTAGCACAGAACTGGCCCCTTGTAGGCGCTCACGATGATTGTTATTATGGCCGTTGCTATTGTCACAGACCCCGGCTGCCCCCTTGATGGGAAGCTCCCACCTGCGCGGCATCTTATCTGGGATGAGGGTTGGCTTCACTGGCCTTTCTCTAACCATCTGAATTCTAATCCATCTTTAATGCCACTGGAGGAAGGAGCTTTGAACAGGAATGAGCTCTGGCCGCTCCCGCTGTCCACTAGCCAATCGCAGTCTTTCGAGGGCATGACAAGGCTGCCAAATCCGCCCCAGGGACCTAATGTGATTGTCTCGCTTCTGAAGCTCTGTTGGGAAGCCTCCGGGCTGGGTTTCCAGAGGCCCCCAGAGCCAGGAGAGGCACCAGAGGGTGCTTATGTGAGAGCAGCAGGCCAAGGAACCCAGTCTGGAGGGAGCAGAGCCAAGGCGGAGGAGGCCACGAGGGAGCACCTACTATGCCCCTGGCAAGATTCTACCCAGGAAGAGACCCTTTCTCAGTGTTAATGGGGCTGTGCCAGAACTTGGGGCAGGGAATCCCCATTCCTGGGTTAATCCTACACTGAGTTAGTGCCCTTAAGACTAACACACACTAGGTCTCAGTTTACCCTGTCTATGTATTGTGTATCTCTCTCCCTTTTTTCTCTTTTTAGGGTTGCACCTGTGGCATATAGAAGTTCCCAGCCTAGGGGTTGAATTGGAGCTGTAGCTGCCGGCCTACACCACAGCCACAGCAACATTGGATTTGAGCCCCATCTGTGACTTACACTGCGGCTTGCGGTGACACCAGATCCTTAACCTACTGAGCAAGGCCAGGGATCGAACCCGCATCCTCACAGACTGAACCTGCTGGGTCACAACAGGAACTCCTGTGTATCTCTTGTATAAGGCATTTGGTTCTGTTTAAGGGTTAACACTCTGGATCTGGACCACCTGGCTCTCAATCATTTAATCTCTGTGTACCCTTGGGCTGCTTGCTTAACCTCTCTGTGCAGGCTCTGCGATTGTAAAACATTGATAGGCATAATATCTGGCTCTGTTGCCTCCAAGCTGGATGACCTCAAGCACCTTGCTTCACTTCTCTGAGCCTCAGTGACTTCATTGTGAATCAGGATCAAAGAGAATGCCTGCTTCAGAGGGGTGGTGCCAGCCTGAAATGGGATGGTCCATGAAGAGAGTTTGAGACCACACTTGGCATATGGGATAATCATATCAGCATTGATGAGCACCTGCGGTTATTTTTCCTCCATTCCGTCCTGGTTTCTCTTCCTCCTGCCTTCTTCCCTCCCTCCACAGTCATAGATTGGGCCCCCCCTCACCTCGGCCCACCCCGGCTGCCATGGGTTGGGCACTTTCCTCGGCACTGTGCATCTCTAGAATTATTTTAAGAATCGAATGTACCACATGGGAAAGAGCCCTGGCAATATCCAGGCTGATGTGTCAGGAAAAAAAGAAGGGGTCATAAATTCACACTGTGGCTTGTGGTGACTTCTTTTTCAGCTCCCTCCCATCTAGGGTCATTAATTTAGAGCCCTGACTAGGAATTCTATCATGTGGGGCTGTACTGACATTAATTTGATATTCACCAACCTCAGTTCCTTGTGTATCACCATCATAATTAGTATGATTTCCCATAGTCACATACCCCATCCAACGATGCTTTATTTAATATCTATTTGGAATCATACTTTTAAAAAAATTTTAAATTTGACCTTAATGTAAATGATATTATTCATGAACCTCAAAGTTAGGCTGGCACACATTCAATTAAACACTTTGCTATTAAATGAAAAAATATACCCCCAACCCCCTGAAAAAAAAAAAAAAGGCATCCTTGTTGGTGCCATATCCTAACAGTAACTAATACCAGGTGTTACCCTCTCACCCTTCAGCCAAGTAGAAAACCGTTTGATTCATTGTCATAGTTATCAAATGCTATCTCCTTTCCCCAAGCCTAGGGCTTGCTGTCATAGTGGCTGTAATGACATTAATTTCATGGTGCGAACTTCAGTTACTCATGTATCACATCAGCATCGTCATGATTATTCATTTTTGCCATAGCCACATGCCGAATACGACTATTACTCAATGTTTTGTTTTGGATCGTTCCTTTTTGTTCCCCCCCTTAACTTAAATTTAGCCTCCACCTAAGCAATATTATCATGACTCCAGAGGGGCTGATTATGTATTTTTGTCTGGCACACGTGAAAGTGAACACTTAGCTATAAAATAAAATAAAACATTTGCCCATCAGCCACCCAATGCGCCTCTATGGGTGCCATTTTCTTTTTCTATTTTTTTTTTTTTGTCTTTCTTTTTAGGGCCACAGCCGCGGCATGTGGAGATTTCCAGGCTAGGGGTCTAATCGGAGCTGTAGCCACCAGCCCGTGCCACAGCCACAGCAATGCAAGATCCGAGCCGCATCTGCGACCTACACCACAGCTCACGGCAAGGCAAGATCCTTAACCCTGAGCGAGGCCAGGGATCGAACATGTGTCTTCATGGATGCCAGTCAGGTTCGTTAACCGCTGAGCCATGAGGGGAACTCCTGGGTGCCATTTTCTAACAGTGGGCGGCTGTCCCGAGCGCGACTCTCTTACCATTTAGCTAGCTGGGAAACTCTTTGTGATTTGTGGCTTGATATTTACTGAGTGTTACCCTCTTTCCCCAAGTCTTGAGATCTATAAATGCATAGGGAAGTCAAAGCCCTGGTCTGGAGTAACATGGCAACCCCAGAACCCAGGAATCCTGGTCCTCAGAGTCCTTGCTGTGGCCATGAGATGCTTACCTTCTTCTGACCTGCTCTGGGCTCAGTCAAAGCACTTGTACAGCCTCCCTGCTTTTCCATCCTTATCTCTCTCCTCCCCGGCACTCAAGACACGAAAAGGGTTAACATCCATCTCCCACTCTTCTTGACACGTCCCACCCTGGGTTCTCGTGGATAATCACCAGCTTCCCTTGAGCAATGACCTTGCCCCCCACCGTGGGGGCTATCAAGAGACAGATATAAACACCTCAAAGTTCCCAGCCAGTTCCCTTAATTGGCACCTTTCTGTTCTGCTTTAAATTAATCAAAGCCAGTCCGATATTAATACTGTAGGGGGAATTAAAATCATGCAACGCATTAAAGATGTAATTTAAAATTAATAACTCATAATTATTTATCATGGCGTATCAGTGGAGCTATGAATTTTCCCTTCTAACCCAGTGCACATCCTCCTGCCTTTGCTTTTAATAGCATCTGGACTGTCACTGTGCCCAACCTTGGTTCCCGCAGACACCAAACCTAAGAGACGTAATTCATTTAATTTAATTTTGGGGGGCTTAATTGTGGTAAATCACTACTTAAGAAAAGACATCTATTTGAAAGGACAAATTGGGATAATTTAATAAAAGCTGGAGTGAAGAAACCCAAGGAGTTAATTATGCGTCATGGGTTTTGATCAGGAAGCCCCCAATTCTTCCATTCATTTACGGAGAGGAGTGAGATTCATTTCAAAGTCTTTAAAACAATGGCACCATTCAGAAGGTTTAACGAACAATGGGAACAAACCACATGCCCATCAGTATGGGATCAAAGAAATGAACTATGGTCCAGCTCTCCAAAGGAATACTATGCAGTCATATAAAATAATAAGGATGGATTATACATATATTGATGTGGAAGAATTGGCAGGATATACCTAAGTAAAAAAAGTTAGAACAGTGTATAGCATGCTGTTATGACAAAAAGGAACTATGTAATGTAATTATGTATAAATAAAGAGTATCACTGGAAAGAATTCTAAGGAGCTGATAAATTATATACATATTTATATGTAGGACATATGTATGTAATTATATACATAATTATGTAATTATGTAATATACCCACATTGTCTATACATATGTGTATACTTAATTATGTACATATAAAGAGTATACCTGGAAAGAATTTTAAGAAGCTGGTATCACTGATTGCCTGTGGGGACAAGATTGGGTAACTGGGGGAACCAAGGAAAGAGGGAAAGTTTTCATTCTTTTTTTTTTTTTTGTGCGTGTGTGGTTTTTTTGTTTGTTTGTTTGTTTTTGTCTTTTTGCCTTTCCTTGGGCTGCTCCCGCAGCATATGGAGGTTTCCAGGCTAGGGGTTGAATCTGAGCTGTAGCCACCGGCCTTCGCCAGAGCCACAGCAATGCCAGATCCGAGCCGCGTCTTCGACCTACACCACAGCTCACGGCAGCGCTGGATCCTTAACCCACTGAGCAAGGCCAGGGATCGAACCCACAACCTCATGGTTCCTAGTCGGATTCGTTAACCACTGAACCACGACAGGAACTTTGAAAGTTTTCATTCTTTATGCATTTTGCAGCTTTTGAATTCTGTACCACATGCAGGTACTACCAACTGAAGCAGATAAAAAATTAAAATTGCAATAGTAAGAAAGATTTGCCAGCTTAGGCCTTGAAAACGTTATACACTCTCACGCTCCCTTCCAAACGCTTCCCTGTGTTCCACGCAGCATCTCCGTTTAATATAATAATTGTCATCGTGCGCCGTGTCCTCTCTGAGCTGGCACTATGCAGACCTCATCCTGCTTGGTCCTTGTGAAGCAGGTCTATTAACCCCTTTGTCACCAACATTTCATTACAAAGTTTTCAAACCTAGAGGTGAAAGGACTCTTCAGTGAACATCTGCCTTACTTTTTTTCCAGAGCACTTATCACCATCTGACATCTTAGATAGTTTTCTTATTTTTTCCCTTGTTTCCCACTCTATAAGGAGAGGGATTTTTTTCATATATATACATATATGCACATATATATTTCTGTTATTATTTTCCATCACAGGTTATTACACAGTGTCAAATATAGTTCCTTGTGTTATGCACTAAATTCCTGTTGTTTATTTATTTTATACGTGGTAGTTCGTATCTGTTAATCCCATACTCCTAATTTATCCCCACCCTGTCCTCTGGGAAACTGTAAGTTTGTTTTGTATGTCTGTGAGTCTGTTTCTCTTTTGTATATAGATTTATTTTTATTATTTTTAGATCCCACTTATAAGTGATATTCATCTTCATCTGACTCACTTCACTTAGTATGATAATTGCTAGGTCCATCTATATTGCTGCAAGTGGCCATATTTCATTCTTTTTCATGGCTGAGTAATAGGCTGTATATATATATATATACACACACACACACACACACATACAATAATACATGTATATAATTTTCATACATACATACACATGTAAAATATTACATATATATATAAGATCATATATACACAATCTTCTAAAACCAGTGGTCTGTTGATGGGCACTGGGATTGTTTCCATGTCTTGGCTATTGTGAATAATGCTGCTATGAGCACTGAGATGCATGTATCTCTTTGAATTAGAGTGTTCACTTTTTCCAGATATACACCCAGGAGTAGGATCGCTGGATCCTATGATAGCTCTCTTTTTAATTTTTTAAGGAACTTCCATAGTGTTTTCCATTGTGGCTGTACCAGTTTGCACTTCCACCAACGGTGTAAGAGGTCTCCCTTTTCTCCAACCCTCGAGGAGAGTGGATCTTCATCTCTGTGGCTCACAGCTGTATCCCAGTACCTAGAACAGTGCTGGCCCATAGTAGACACTCATTCAATATTAGTTGAATGAATGAATTGCCCAGTGAGTCAACCTTAGGAATCAAGCCTGGCACACATGAGACACCGAGACAATGCTTAGGGCATAAATGACTGATCCAGTCTACCTGCGAGTGGGTGCTGACTCGTGTCTCTCCAGAACCCCTGGAGGTGCCTGGGATGGCCAGCCGGGGTCCCTGCATTTGGATGTGGTGGCTGGAGGCTACGCTGTCCTTTAAGCAAAACTGACATGTTCAGCCTCTCTCAACGCCTGTTCACTGCAGCTGGAGGTGGAGAAATCAATATAAAGATTGGCTTTGGAGGAGAGGAAAAGAAGAAAAGGGCTTCTCTACTTCATTGAGGAGGCATCGGCAGAAAGGACAGGTGGCGGGCTGACCGGAGGTGTCGTGTGCCATGCACACCCGTGTGGTGTTCTGTTCCCTGAGCAGTTTGTATAGATTCCCTCTCCCAGGCTTCATTCAAAGAGATGTTCGCCTCCGGATACCCTGAAAGTTCCCCCCCAGGCCACATTTTCTCTGCTCAGAGTACTATCGTAGGCCAAAGACGCCACATCACTCAGCAGGTGCACCAGTGTCTGACACCTGCGTCCAGATGCTGGGGAGATAGTGGTCAGGACCAACAAAAATCTGCTTCAGGGAACTGAAGCTCCTGAGGAGACAGATAATGAATAAGATAAATAAGTTAAATGGGTGGTGTGTTACCGTCGTTAATGCCAAGGAGAAAAACAAGTCAGCAATAGGATAAGCAAGCCTGGGTGGAGTTCCCATTGTGACTCAGAGGGTTAAGAACCCAACATAATCTCCGTGAGGAGGTGGGTTCAATCCTTGGCCTCCCTCAGTGGGTTAAGGATCCAGCGATGCCACAAGCTGTGGCACAGGTCAAGGCTATGGCTCGGATCTAGTGTTGCCATGGCTGTGGCCTCCGATTTGACCCCTTGCCTGGGAACTTCCATATGCCATAGGTGTGGCTCTAAAAAGAGAAAAACAAAAAAAGAGAGAGGGAGAGATGCTGGGTGTGGGGTTGCCGTATTATATATTGACATTTGATGAAGGAGCAGGCCATGTGCTTATCTGGAGAAGGAATAAGCCAGGAAGCTGGAACAGCCAGTGCAAAGGCCCTGAGGCAGGAATGTACTTGGAAAGTTTGAAGAATAGTGAGAGCGCAGCATTGCTGGAGTGAGGGGGGAAATGAGTGGGAGGCAAGGTCAGGTGGGTAACGTGGGGGTATGTGGGCATATTGTGCGGGTGTGTTTGTGAAACCGTTCTCATTGTTGACATTTTTCTGATTGAGATGGGAAGCCATTGGAAGACTTTGAGTAGAGGAATTACATGGTGGCCTCCATACTATTGAGTGGAGAGAGTTGGGTGGAGGGCAGAAGCAGGCACGCAAGTTAGTTAGGAGGTGACCGTGCTGGTGGCTTGGAGCTGGGATGTAGTGGTAGATGGTGTGATGGCTCATTCATCACTTCCACCCCACTTTCACTTAGAAATCATTATCTTTGCTTAAAACATAAGAAGAAACATAAAGGACTTCCCTGGTGGCTCAGCAGGTTAAGGATCCAGTGTTGTCATTGCTGTGGTCCAGGTCACTGCTGCGGCACGGGTTCGATCCCTGGCCCAGGAACTTCCACATGCCAAGGGTGCAGCCAAGAAAAAAATAAATAAATAAAAAGAAAGAAAAGTTGGAGTTCCCTTCGTGGCTCAGTGGTTAATGAATCCGACTCGGAACCATGAGGTTGCGGGTTCGATCCCTGCCCTTGCTCAGTGGTTTAACCATCAGGCGTTGCCGTGAGCTGTGGTGTAGGTTGCAGACGTGGCTCGGATCCCGTGTTGCTGTGGCTCTGGCGTAGGCAGGTGGCTACAGCTCCGACTTGACCCCTAGCCTGGGAACCTCCATATGCCGCAGGAGCGCCCTAGAAGAGGCAAAAAGACAAAAAAAAGAAAAAAAGAAAAAGAGAAAGAAAGAAAGAAAGAAAGAAAGAAAGAAAGAAAGAAAGAAAGAAAGAAAGAAAGAAAGAAAGAAAGAAAGAAAGAAAGAAAACGAGCTTGTGGCTGGAAAATTCCAAGAGGGTAGGACCTCCTATCCCACTTTCTCCTGCAGCCTTGACATTGTCTTTCTTAGAACTCGGCAGCTGTCCACACACGCTTCCTGTCCAGGCCACACTATGCCTTGCCACCCGAGCAACGATTTTCTCCTGCTTGTTCCCTGCTTTGCAAACTTGCATCTATCCTGTAACTCCCCGGGTGATTCCACTGACCACTCTGGGGTCTCCAGCTCTGCCAGAGGGGCCCAGGTGGGGGGGCAGGTTTAGAGGCTAGACAGGATGGGAGCTTTTCTTTTCCACAGGAAGTCTGCATGATATAGTGGCCAAGGGCACTGACTCTGGGTTCAAGTCCACCCTGTCTCTTCCAGGCTGTGTCCCCTTGGACAAATGAAGGACCTTCTCTGGGCTCTGAAGTCCTCCTCTGCAGATGGGCATTGTAAGAGTATCCCTTTCCAGGCTGGATCCTGGTTTGGAGGGGCCTGAAGCCTATATAATTTTGGAGGCTCTAATTAAGAAAAATTTAATTCTGAATAAAAAATTAGAAAAGTGAGGATTTATTCAAAAGGGGCTCATGCGAATGAGAAGCCCTGGAGATTAGGCTTCAGAAGGGTCTTGGTCAATCCCCCTTGATACCTCTGCCCAGCTCATCATGCCTTTCTGAGGCTTATCTGAGGTGATGCTCAGAAATTAGTTGGAGGGGGTGCACCATTCTCCACGAGCAGTGGAAAATGTTGAGGATGAGCAAAATAATCGTCATAACAATGACTCTCGATGTGGAGTTTGCTTGACTGTCCGAGCAGCCGCTGTCCAGCTGTAGACCCTTGGGCTGTGGGTTCAAATTCTGACCCAACCACCAGCAAACACTGGGGGACACGGAGTTGTTTGCCAGCTCTGACCTCTTCCCTTGCTCCATCTGCAGGAGGTTAGAAGCAGGGCAGGAGAGACCTCAGGGGTCCTCCCTTCCTGCCTCCCCAGCCCCCCAACCCCAGCAACCTGAGGAGGGGGAGAAGGGGAGGGGAGAGGAGGTCTGGCCCATTGGCCTTGCTGATCCCCTGCTCCTGCTGGTTGGCTGGCTCTGCAGGTTCTCCCTTCTCGGGGTTAGTGGGAGGAAGCAGATTAAGGGCTTTGCTGGGGAAAGTTTTGCCAGGATAACTGAGGGCTCCTCGAAGGCCGGGTCCTCATGTGCTCACTGCTGAGAAGGGAATTGGCAGAGGGAGGGAGGGAAGTGGGAAAGGAGCTGGGGGTGGGGGAGGAGAGTGGAGAAGGGAAGGGGGAGGGGCAGGAGGTGGGCTGGAAGTGGGGAGCCCGAGAAGGACGAGGAGGAAGAGGGGATTAATTTGCCAGGATGTCAGTAACCAAGTGCCACAAATTAAAACTACAGAAATGAGGAGTTCCTAATGTGGCTCAGTGGGTTAAGAGTCTGACAGTGACCGTGAGGAGGAGGGTTCAAGATCTGGCATTGCCACAAGCTGCTGCCTATGTCAAAGACACAACTCAGATCTGGCGATGCAGCTCCAATTCAACCCCTAGTCTGGGAATTTCCATATGCTGCAGGTACAGCCCTAAAAAAGAAAAAATAAAATAAAATAAACAAAAACAGAAATGAGAGTTCCCTGGTGGCGTAGCAGGGATCCAGTGTTGTCACTGCTGCGGCACACATTCAAGACCTGGCCTGGGAATTTTTGCATCCCGTGCATGAGACCCCAAACAAACAAACAAATTACCGGAAATCCATTGTCTCACAGTTCTGGAGGCTGGACGTCCAAGATGGCAATCTTTGGTGTCCTTGGCTTCTAGACACATCAACTTGTTCTCTGCCTTTGCATCCACACAGCTCCTCCCTGTGCTCATAGTTATGCCCCAGTTTCTCATTTTTATAAGGACACCAGCCATACCGGTCGGGGGCCCGTCATAGAGGCCTCACTACCAGCTACATCTACAACAGCCCTATTTCCAAGGAAGATCACATCTGGAGGTTCTGGGTGTTAGGACTCCAACATGTGAATTTGGGGGGAGGGGCACAATTCAGCCCATAATAGAGACATCAGGGTCCTGCTTTCCTCCCAGCCCCAGGCTCCAGGCTGGCCTGTCCCCTCCCCTGAGGCCACCCATCTCTCTGTGCCCGTCCCAACCAGCATGAGTCTCTCTCTTCCCTGTCCCCTCTCTTTCCTTCCTCTCCCAGGACACTGCCCACCCCTCAGGACACTCTTGAGGCCCAGACCTAGGGAAGGGGCCTGCATAGAGCAGGATCAGGGGGCAGGAAACGCCAGGAGAAGGTTGGGATGCACTTTTTTTTTTTCAAGGGCTGAAGGCACGGCATATGGAGGTTCCCAGCCTAGGGGTCAAGTCGGAGCTGTAGCCGCTGGCCTACGCCAGAGCCACAGCAACACAGGATCCAAGCCGAGTCTGCAACCTACACCACAGCTCACGGCAACGCCAGATCATTAACCCACTGAGCAAGGCCAGGGATCGAACCCACAACCTCATGGTTCCTAGTTGGATTCGTTAACCACTGCACCATGATGGGAACTCCCGGGATGCACTTTTATGTAAAGTGGTGAGGGTAGCCTCACAGAGAGCAGGATTTCAGCAAAGACTTGAAAAAGGTGAGAGAGTTTGCTATATGGACATCCAGGGAAGGAATATTCTGGGCAGAGGGGAGATAGCCAGTGCAAAGGCCCTGAGGTGGGATCCAGGAGCAGAGGCAGCCAGTGGCTGGAGTGGGAGTGAGGGAGGGAAGGAGAAATGGGTAGCAGGGAGTGGAGCTGGATGGGGGCGCCAGTGGCAGATCACACATCCCCTAGTGGGCCACTGGGGGGGTACTGTGGCTGTTACTCTGAGTGAGAGGAGAGCCATAGGAGGGTTTTGAGTAGGGGAGGGAGGCACTCTGACATATTAGGTTTAGCAGAATACCTCTGATGGCTGGGGAGAGAATGGACCATCAGGAGGCAGGATGGAAACCGGAGAGTGGAGAGGAGGCTACTGCACCAGTCCAAGCGTGAGATGATGGTGGCTTGGACTTGCCACAGAGGATGGTGGGTAGGATTGGATCTGTTCTAGATGTTTCAATCACCTGCTCATTCATACATTCATTCGCTCCTTTATTCCATTATCCCTTCTACCGACAATAATTTCTCAAGATCCCCCTCTGTGCCAGACAGTGGAGATACTAAATACTAAGCCAAACAGATCTAGTCCCCCGTCCAGACGGGGTGGAAGTTTAGTGGAGGGACAGATACTTGTTCAAGAAGCATAAAATCACACAGCGCTGCACACAGCAGGAAGGCAGGGAGCAAGGGATTCACAGACACATGCCCCAGCCTGGGGACCTTCTTGTCCGAAGTCCTCATCACATCCTGAGAAACTGAGGCACAGGGAGGAGACGTAACTGGTTCAAGGTCACACAGCAAGTCCCAGGCAGAGCTAGGAAAAGGATTTAGTTCATGTCACCGCCCTCCTTGGGTTTCCCAGAAGGCGGCTGTCAGCCCCCCATCACTGTTTCCCCAAGCCTGAGCCTCCCCGGCTGCAGCCACCCGTGGTTTATGATCCCCAGAAGCCCCTCTGAAGTGTCTCGAGGCGAGGCCCTGGGCCGTGGGAGGTGGGCTCGTCCCTGCTCGGGCCCGGGCGGCCGCAGATCGATTGTGCGTGCGCCGCCCTGATACTCCATCTCATTAGGCCTTCGTTTTCATCTCCCGGCTTCCTGGCAGCCTTCAAATTATCCCATAAAATTTATTTACTATTTCATGAATACATAAGCAGCAGGCAGGCACAAGCTTTTTATATATTTACACTGTATATATTTCACGGGAGACTTATAGCTGTCTCTAAGGCAGAGAGGGGGAGAGGGGGAGAGCACGAGCAGACGGAGCCAGCAGCTGGTGGCGGAGGGAGGGAGGCAGCAGGGAGGCGCGCGGAGGGCGGGCAGGGATGATGTCCCCCAGTGCCCATGGCCACACCGGGCCATGCTGGGCTGGCCTGAGGCGGCCGGGCAAGGGATCGAGGGGAGCTCCGCTCTGGAACTCTCGCCCTGGGGAGGTAGAGACAGGGCAGGGGGTCTGCGCCCCAAGGTTGAGGCTGAGACATGTTCTGGTCAGTGGTTCTGGGGTGTGAGGCTCCAGTCTAGGACATTGAAGGGTACTGAGGGACCACAGGGGAGTTCTGATGCTAGTCAAAGCCTGGACTCTCATCCTGGCCCCAGATTAAGCCCTGACTCTTGCTCCAGACTGAGTCCTGACCCAGTTGTAAACTGAGCCCTGATCCCAGTCACAGATTGAGCCCTGAGCCCAGCTATAGACTAAGCCCTGATCCCAGTCACAAACTGAGCCTTGGTCCTACTCATAGACTAAGCCTTGGTCCCAGTCACAGCCTGAGCTCTTATTGCAGCACAAGCCCTGAATATAGTCACAGATTATTCCTGACACTGGTCACAAAATGAGCTTTGATCCTGGATAAAATCCTGTTCCAAGATTGACTATGGACCTCAATCCCAGACTAAACTCCAACTCTAGTTATAAACTGAGCCCTAGCACTGGTCCCAGACTGAACCCTGATCCCAACCATAGGCTGAGCCCCATCCCCAGCCTTACATGGCTCTTCACCCTGGCCTGCACCACACACAGTTTATCTCATGGACACAGGCAGCAAAAGAGCAGCTCACATCCTCAGCCCCAGGCTCTTCCTCCTCCCTGTGATCTGTGTGATAATCTTTAGTGGGGTTCACCAAAATTCAGATTCTCTTCCTCTGGCCACAGGGTAGGACGGCCCTCCCCACCCACTTGACATTAGGTGAGGCCACATGACTTGCTTTGGCCAATGAAATGTCAGCAGGAGTGAAGTGTGCCACTACCAAATGAACATCTTAAAACAGCTGGCGTGCTTCTCTGCCTTCCTGTGGCCCTGCCAGAGTGACTGGTGATGTTCCATATGGTGGAGCCTTCATCAGCCAGGGACCCATAGCCCTCACTGACATGGAGCATGGGGTGAGATGTGAACCTCCATTGGATTGTTTTAAGGCTCTGAGATCTGGGGGGCTGTTTGTTACTGCAGCATAACCTGACTGATACATCCAGAAACCGCTTTTCCTCTGAAGGCTGTCACTCTTGATCCTGCCCATTCCTAACCACCAAGATTTTGCCCTACAGAAGGGCCCCAGGGCCCAGAAGCCTATGGCCATGTGAGCAGAACATTGATCAGCATATCAGAAAACCCATTACACAGGGCCAGGCACATTGTAGACACTCTACAAATGCTTATTGAACTGAAAGATATGAAATTTTCCCTCTACTTCTGTCTCAGTCCTCCAGAAAATTCTCGTCATCTCAATATAATCAGAAGCCAGTTCAGGACTCCTAAAGGACAGAGGCTGTGCCCAGGGGCTTGCTCTGGAAGAGAATCCTGTCTCCAGTATCAGCAACGAGACCCTAGGAGAGTCTTTCCACTTTTAGTGCCTCATAATATTCCATCTGTGAAATGGGGTGAAAAATCCAAGCTTCGGTGTGTCTCACTGACTGCCTTCTTGAGAGATTTGGCTAGTCAGAGCCTCCCAGTGTTGACCCACTGTTCCCATTCACTATCATCCAAGTATTGATCTACTTAGCATGCTGTCTTCATTGTGATCATCGTCACAGCGTCATCATTAGCACTGACATTCATTGAGCACTGACTGTGTTCTAGGCCTAGTGCCTTTACTCATTTTAATCTTCATAGTAACTCTCTAAGGTCAATTCACACTCTTTCATGTATCCATGAATTTACTTATTGACTATCCATCTAATGATCTCATTTATCCCTCGCTCTCCCCATCCTTCCTTCCCTCCATCCTTCCCTCATTCAAGAGGCAGTCTAGTACAGTGTTTAGAAGCAGCGGCTCTGGGTCCTGACTGGCTGCTCATCCTTTCTAACTGAATGATACTGGGCAAGTTAAGTAATGCATCTGTTCAACGGAAACAGTAAAAGTCCTTCCTTCTAAGAATTGGAGCAATGAGGAGCTAGTTAACAGATGCAAATAGGTGCTAAGAATAGTGCAAGAGTGAGCATTAGTAAATGCTGACGGTGATTATTCATAGAGCCACTGACTTCACCCACATAGATCAAGTCCCTTCTCTGTGCCAGACACCAGGCTTTTGGTGATGGACAAGACACAGGAAAGTAAATACGGACAATGACCACTGGAGTGGTCGCTGTGAGCAAGACGCTTTATATTCATCATTTCTATTCTCTCAAAAGCCCCATGAGATGGACACTATTGTTATCATCATTTTACAAAGAAGTGAACTGAGACCCAGAGAGGTGAAGTGACTTGTCTGAGGACACACAGCTTGTAGATGGTGAAGCCTAGATTGGAACCCAAGAGGTCTGGCTGTTGAGTTTTTGTGCGTAACCATTAGGGGACACTGCCACCTCGCTATCCCATGCATTCAAGGTGAGCAGTGCTCTCCGAGAGGGTGTGCAAAGGACTTTGGAAGGGGGAATGGGCAATGAGCTCTGCCTGGGCCAGGGTGGGAGGGAGGGCCATTGAGCTGAATAATCCAAGGGAAGCTACTGGACTCCTCCCATAAATATTCAACTCCTAAGGATCTCTCTTGACCTCCCTGCTTTTCTTGTGGATCCCTCACTCTTTCTTGCCCTCCCAGGGAATCTGTGAATAGATATACCACCATGGGGCCAGAGACTGTAAGAACAGCCCCATCCCTGCACCCCACCCCCATCCCGTGCAGAGCGGCATTCTATAACTGCACAGGATGAAAGCAGAGGCTGTGTCCAGCCAGCTCACTGACAGATGCAAAGCCTGGGCTCCAAGGCACTGACTTCATCGTAGCTTCTTTGTCTGGAACGTGTAGCATTTATTATTAATGGTAATAATAATACTTATAACTCCTTATTGATCTCCCCCAATGCACCTGGCACTCTATCCAGCACGGAATTCGGGTCACTGCCCAGCAGACTCACAAATCTATGCCCAACACAATGCATTGCACAGTGCTGGTGCTCAATTGATGTCCAATAACGTGACCACATATGCGTATAGGGTGCTGCCCGCCACGTCCAGGCACACACACTTACCCAGTTCATGGCTAAGCAGGTAGCAGCCACTTCAGCCACAAGGAATCATTTTCCAACCAAGAGGCATTCATTATTTGCTTTACACTTTTAGCATTTGCAATGAACCAGGAGAATGTTCTCCTGGAATATACGAAAAATAAAAGGAGGACACTCTGGTCTTCAAGGATTATCTAGGACCACATTTCTCAACAATTAACATGCACATGTGGGGATCTCATTAAAATGGGGCTCTGAGACTCTGCATTTCTAGCAAGCTCTGGATGCTACTGATGCTGCTGGCCTGTGGGCCATACTCTGAGTAGCAAGAATCTAGTTAAGAACTGACCATATTCACCTGCAAAATAAGTGAAGGTCAAGGGGAAGCAGTGCAGTAGGTGGGGAAAAGTACATGTTTTGGAGCCCAATGGTTGGCCGCACACTAGCTGTGTGACCCTGGGCAAGTGACTTCACCTCTCTGGGCCTCGGTTTCCTTGTCTTTATAAATCATGGATGATGTTACCTACCGCATAGTTTCCTCGTGAGGGTTTTAATGAGATGCTGGATGTCCACGTGCCATGCACACAGGAGATATTTCACTCTCTTCATGCCTCCCTCCCTCTCTTCCTTCTTTTTTGTCCCTTCCTTCCTTCCTCCTTAGTTTTATTCAGTACATATAATCTCAAGCCATCAAAATGACTCAAATCATTACCACTCTTTAAAGGGAAGCTGGTGAAGGCGGGGGTGGATGGGGAGACTTCAAGGCTGGTAAGCTGGTGGTAGATTTTTTTTTTTTTTATGGCCACTCCTATAGCACATGGAAGGTCCCAGGCCGAGCTGCAGCTGCAACCTATGCCACAGCTGTGGCCATGCTAGATCCTTAACCCGCTGGGCCAGGCTGGCAATCAAACCCATGCCTCCACAGCAATCCAAGCGGCTACAGTCTGGTTTTTAACCCACCGGGCCCCAGTGGGAACTCCTGGGGGTGGTTTTGAAGGATAAGCCTGGCAGGCACTGGCACAAGGAATCCCAGGACAGCATCATTCGAGAGACAGGCAGAGGCAGAGGAGGCCTGTAGCCCCTCAGTGCCCTTGGACCTCATCTGAGCTGCCATGGACATTCTGTGAGCTGCCAGCTGCTGCTACTCCCCAGCGGCCTTCGGGCCATCTGGTCTCCCCTCGCCAAGATCCCCCAGAGGCTTGTATCCCGGCCTCAGAGCAATCCACACCAGCCCAATGGGAGGTTTTTCAGGTGGCTTGTGCCAGGCAGGGACAGGAGCCGATTGATTTAAATTTTACAATGTACCTCAATTTGTAAAGCACTCTATAGTTTATAAAGCACTTGCCCCAGTTTGAAGCACTTCTCAGTTTGTAAAGGCCTTTGCAGAGTGTGCTCACTCTCTCACCTTTCATCAGCCCCTCTTTAAGGAGGCGCCTCATCACCCTTTGGCAATTGAGGAGACCGAGTCTGAAGTAGGCAGCCCAAGGGCCCTGGTGAGCTGGCTTTGACCCCAACATGAGTTACTTCATCCAAATTCCCAGCTCTTTCTGACCAGGGGACCACGGAGGACAAGACACTGCCCCAAGGCGCCTCCAACCTCAGAGGACCAAGCCTGCCACCCACTGATGGGAAAAATGCCCAGGTGGGCCCACTCTATCTCCCCAGGTCTCCCTTTCTCCTAGCATTCTCTGGCTCCTGGCACTTGTGACGACATGTCCTAGTTACAGGATGAGGCCACCTCCCTGCACCCCTCCCTCCACTTTTCAAAAACTGCTATCAAAAAAAGGGGGGGGGAGTTCTAGTTGTACTCAGCGTGTTACAAACCTGACTAGTATCCATGAGGATGCAGGTTCGATCCCTGGCCTCGCTCAGTGGGTTAAGGATCGGGCATGGCTGCAAGCTGCGTTGTAGGTCCCAGACGTAGCTCAGATCTGGTGTTGCTGTGGCTGTGGTGTAGGATGGCAGCTGCAGCTCCACTTTGACCTCTAGCCTGGGAATTTCTATCAGGTGTGGCCCTAAAAAGACAAAAAAAAAAAAAAAAAAAAAAAAAAGCAGCCCTAGCCCTTTGCATCTCACCCTCATAGCCCTGCAACATGGGCATCTCTATACCTGTTTCACAGAAGAAGAAACAGAGGTTCTGGGAGGTCAAGTCCTTTGCCTGAACTCACATCTATTAAGCAGATGTGGCAGAAATGCATTCAATTCCTTCTAATTCCTGCTTTTGTGCCCCTCACTGTGAAGTCTCAGTCTCTGCCCTGTCCTGGAAGGCCTAGATTCTGGCCACAGGCTTCAGAACCATCCTCGCGTGAGCAGGGACCCGGGCCAGTCCCTCCATCCACAACTGTCCCCAGAGCAGAGGGAAGGGGGCTGCATCTCATCATTCAGACTGCCACCTGGTGGAGCCCACGTCAATGGGAGTCTGGGGATGTCGCTGGTCCTGAAGACTACGGCGATTAATTGCAGATGAAAACAGGGGAGATGGGAGCAGGGAGAGGGAGAGATAGAAGTTTCTGGGCGGAGAGGGCTCTTTACAAGGTTCCTCAGTGGGCAGTATGGGGGGTGCTAAGAACAGACTGCTCCAACCCGCATAAGCCCACGCTTAGGAAACGATCAAAGAATAACCTCAAGAGATCAGGTTGGGACTCAGGAGATGCGGCGAGCTCATTGGCAGCTCAGAGCCTCTGGGCTTGAAACAAACCAGTCCTGGGAGTAAGACTAGGCCACCACACAGAGAGGGGGAGATTGGTCCCCACACAAAGGTCCCAAGCCAAGGAGTTACCTGGGGGTCCACTCACCAAACCATTTCCTGTGGTCCAGGGCCATGCCCACTTGGAAGAAGGGAGCCTTTTCCTGGTTTTCTCAAAAGTGCCATATGGGCGAGCGATGGTCCTGGTTCAGAGGCAGTGAGAGCAGGTGACCAACAGGAGCTGCCCCCAAGCTATCAAGAGTCCAGAAGGAGAAGGTTCAATGTCAGCCCCACTGAAGGAGAGAACCAGAAAGTGAGAATGAAGCGGGAGGATTATCATTTTGTTTTGACCTTCTAAATATCCTCATCTGCTTGAAGATGAGAGCCATTGTGCCACCTAAATGCTTCTTTATTTTTCTTTAATTTTCTCCTTTCATAATGCAACCTACCTTCTTTCACTTTTGATGAGAATAATGTTTTAAAGTGGTTTCTATTGGAGACTCGCCTTTGATGGTTCAAAGTCTAGAATGTTAAAGGGAACCCTTCCCAAATCCTCCGGCTCTCTAAACTCCATTTATCCATCCATTCACTTATCCATTCTCTCTTCTATCCACCCATCCACCCACCTAGTCACCCATCCACCATCCACCACCTACCCACCCATGCACCCATCCATTCGTCTACCCCCCTTCCCATCCACCCACCCATCCATCCACACATCCATCCATCCAAACAATAATTCATCCACCTAAAGAATGCATTAATTCATTCATCAATTTAACAACTATCCATTGAGCGCTTATTATGAACCAGGCCCCCCCTAGGCAATGGGGATTGGGTGGTGAACTATGCAAATAGGATCTCTGCCCTTATGGGGATGATATTTCAGTGGGGAAAAAAACAGATCATAAACAAGTCAATAAATAAGCAAGATCATCTCACCCATGACAAGGGACACGTTTAGAATTAAGACTTGTCAATGTGCTAGAAAGGTCTGGAGGCCTAACGGAGACCAGGTGGTCAAGGGTGGCCTCTCTGGCAAGCAGAGAGTTCTTTATGCAGATAATTACCTGCTATTTGATCATTACAATATGGCTATCAACATCATCAACATTAAACCCTGCAGAACTTTTTTCTTTTACCTAGAAATATTCAAAGCCAGGCTCACAGTAGTTGACAAGGTCAGTCTCTCAAAGCGACAGGAAAAACACACCTGGTCTTTGGTAACTATCTGGAGCTGACATCAAAGACCATGTATTGATTATCACTGATGACAATGACATTCTCCATTTGGAGGGTGCGGTAGAGTGCAGCAGGATGGGAAGATCATAGGGCTGGATCCCTCATCTCTTCCTCTGCTGCTGCCACATCTAATCCCTTCATTTCCAGCTGCTGACAGCATAACCCTTGAGATCTAAGCTAGAAATTCTGACTCTGTCACCTAGAAGCTGTGTGACCTTGGACAAGTAACTTTGCCTCTCTGAGCCTCAATTTCCTTGACTGAAATGGAAACCTCCCTATGTCCTTGCTCTTAAAACGTGTCTTGCCCCCCCCCCCCAATATTTTAATGATTCTGAAACCAAGATAGGTTTTGTAATGCACACAGGGTCACTGGGGAATCTTGTTAAATTGCAGATTTGGGTTCAGCAGATACAGGGTGGTAGATGCTGCATTTCTACCACGTCCTCAGGTGACAGCTGATGTGGGCCAGCCCATGGACCACCTCCTGAGTAGCCAGGAAGTGGTCGCCTTGTACATTTAATGTGGTTGTTACTAAATCAAGGGGGCAAAGCTACAGTTGATGGAATTTTCGATTTCACGAAATGCATTAACCCGATGTTTCATTTTATTCCCCCAGTCACTCCATAAAAGTGTTGGTAAAGCACCCAGCACACAGCCCGGCACGTTGAAAACATTAATAGATGTTAGCTCACTCCTTTGAAACCCGCCAGTGCTGGTGTGGGTTGTGAAGCAGACGCTGGACTTGGAGGTCCATCTATAATTGGATGCCACCCCCATGGGGCCCACATGTAGGAAGGGGGCGGCGGAAGGCTGGCAGGCTCTGCGGAGAGGAAAAACATGTTAATTCCCCCGCCATTCCCCACCTCCCCCAGTTTGGAGTGGGGGGGCGAGGGGACATGTTTGATCAGGCCCGCATCAAACGGCACATTTGCAACAAGACAAAACGGAGCACAGGGGACTAGAGCCTGTTTGAATTGGTCCCACTCACACCCCAGCCATCCCGCCCATCTCGACCTCCTTCACAGACATGCATGCAAACGCTTGTTTCAAGCCACCGAAACTGACAAGCACCTGGGTGGATCTGCCTGCTCTTAGGAGGGGCAGGGAGAAGCAGGAAGGGGAAGCAGGGCTGTATTGAGGGACTGGCACTTGGAGAAGAGAAACAGAGAGGGAGAGGATGGAATAGGACTGGAATGGGCATGCGGAGTGCTGTTTTATAATCTTCCAGCCACACGTAACGAGAACGTCACCTTGCAAGAAGCATCATTTTCAAGTTTGCACCTTCCAGTGTACCCTCTTGCCTCTTGCCTGATATAGGTGACAGAAGTAGGAGGGGGGCAGTCAAAGACCTTATTGCTTCTTATACTTCAGTGGAGGAAACTATGACTTAGAGCCTTGGAGGAAAGGATCCACAAGCAAGTGATAAACTAGATTCAGCAGGGGCACGGCAGGGGCTTATTTGGGTGTGGGGCCCAAGACTCTGCATTTCTAACGTGCTCCAAGGTGATGTCAGGGAGGTGGCTCCATGGACCCCACTTAGTGGAGCAAAGGTGGATTGACTCATATATCTAAGGGACCTGAACCAGGAAAGTGACTTGTCGCTACCCCAGAATATTACCATTTATTTAAATTGCCTATTGGTATTGGATGTTTCTCCTCTCCCAGGAGCTGTACTGATACCACAGAGGACAAGATAGGCTTGCTCACTGGCTTGGTGGAATGTAAACCCAAAGCAAATAAATTAAGCTCTTATGGAAGTTCCTGCTGTGGTGCAACGGGATCTGTGGGGGTCTCTGCAGCATGACACAGGTTCAATCCCCTGGCCCAGCACAGTGGGTTAAGGATCCAGCATTGGACATCATCTACCCATCGTTTTCCTATCTCCCTGGGCATCAGAATCCACTGGGCATATGGTTGCCAGATATAGCAAATAAAAACTCAAGATGGCCAGTAAAATTAGAATTTCAGATAGACAACAAATACATTTTTTGGTATAAGTGTGTCCCACAGAAAATTTGGGACATACTTATAGTTTATTTATTTATTTATTTATTTTATTTTTTAGGGCCACACCCCCAGCATATGGAAATTCCCAAGCTAGGGGTCAAATAGGAGCTACAGCTGCCAGCCTACACCACAACAACAGCAGCTCTAGATCTGAGCCTTGTTTCCAACCTACACCACGCTCACAGCTACGCTGGATCCTTAACCCACTGAGCAAGGTCGGGGATTGAACCTGCATCCTCATGGATACTAGTTGGGTTCATTACCTCTGAGCCACAACAGGAACCCCAATACTTATATTTTAAAGTATTATTTGCAGTCTATTTGAAATTTAGACTTAATTAGGCATCCTGTATTTACCTGGCAGCTCTTCCTGGGTAGCTTTAGAAAATACAGGTGCTGGAGCCCCACCCATGATGCAGGTTTTCAAGTGGGATTAGCAGTGTTTCAAAGCTCCATGGTGATTTTAATCAGCTCAGAGTAGATCCACCGACTTGAAAAAACAGAAGATTTTAAGCTGGTGGGAAAAGCCACCTGCACACTGTAACCAGCACCTGCCCTACTGCTGTGGCCCTGCAAGAGTCTGAGAGTTCTCCATATGCAATTTTAAAAGTGGCTTGGGGCAGTTCCCAGGTGGCACAGTGGGTTAAGGATCCAGCGTTGTCACTGCAGCAGCCCAGGTTGCTGCCATGGAGCAAGTTCAATTCCTGGCCTGGGAATTTTCACACGCTGTGGGCACAGTCAAGAAAAAAAAATTTTGGAGGCTACATCAGGTTATTTTCAGCCTTTCGCCAGTGCTTAATAAGATCTCTTTTGATGAACTAGCAGTTGTGAATGAGGGAACCTGCCATGAGTGAAAGTGCGACAAACTCCCTAGTATTTAATAATAATGATATTATCATCATCATTATTTACTGAGCCCTTAATCTGTGCCAAGTACTATGTTAAGCACCTTCAAAATATGCTGTTAGTATTATTCACGATAGCCAAGATAAGGAAGAAACCTATGTGTCCACTAACAGATGAATGGATAAAGAAGTTGGTGTGTGTGTGTGTGTGTGTGTGTAATGGAATACTACTCAGCCATAAAAAAGAATGAAATTTTGCCATTTGCAGCCATATGGATGGACTTGGAGGATATCATGCTTAGTGAGATAAGTCAGAGAAAGACCAGTACCGTATGGTATCATGTCTATGTGGAACCTAAAACATAAAACAAACTAATGAATATAACAAAAAAGAGCACACTCACAGATATAGAGAACAAACTAGTGGTTACCAGTGGGGAGGAGGGAGGAATAATATAGGGGTGGGGAAGTGGGAGCTACAGACTATTGGGTATAAGATAGGCTACAAAGATGTGCTGAACAATACCAGGATCCACAGGATGTAACAGCCTTCCAGAGCTGTGTGAGAATGAAGCAGGTCACATAGGCAGATAGAGCTTAAAAGCTTAGAATAGTGTTCTGAATATAACATGCACTCAGTGAATGCCAGCAATAGGACATACCTGTACAGGAAGAGAGAGGGAGAGACAGAGAGACAGAATGAGGAGAAGGAGGAGGAGGAAAAGGGGGAGGGGGGATGAGGAGGAGGGAGGAGGAGGAGAGGCGGGGGGGGGAGGGAGTGGGAGGGAGGGAGAGGAGGGGGGGAGAAGGAGGAGGTAAAGAGAAGGAGGTAGAGGGGGAGGAAGAAGAAGAACAAGGAGGAGGAGGAAAAGGAGAAGGAGGAGAAGGAGCAGGAGGAGGAGGGGAGAAAGAGAGGAGGAGGTGAGGAGGAGGAGGAAAGGCAAAGAGGGAGTGAGGGATGAGAAGTAAAGAAGGGGTAGAGAGAGACAGAGTCCAGCTGAAACAGAGACTAGAGAAAGAGAAAAGAGAGAAGCAGGCAGAGAGACAAGGAGACAGAAACAGAGCGATAAGGAAAGACAGAGTGAGAAAGAGAGGGTGTCCAGGGCTCTCTGGTCCTTCTCCCTGAGAGCTGCCCAAGCTGTCCCCACTGCCACCCTCATACTCACCTTCCCCAGCTCATCTCTGAAAATGTGCACCTTGCACCTGCCCAGACCTGGCTGCTGGTCCCCTTCCCACAGGCCTGGGCACTCTCTGGCTGTCTCTGGGGTCGGCTGTCTTGGACCCATCTAAATCCCTTCAGCCCTAAGTACCAACTGCCCCCGCCTGCCTTGGCCCCTGCTGCCATCGGCCCACTGAAATTGTAAATGTCCCGCTGTCACTTTCTCTCTGTCCACCACCCCTCCAGCTTGGGTCTGGGACAGCTGGGGTCACAAGAGGATGCTTATCCCTAAGTGATAGTCACCCCACCCATCTGCCAAGGGGACAGCTAGGGGCAGGGGACCCTGATGGAGCATCTGTGGGGCCCCACTGTGGCCTCACTCTGGCGCAGCAGAGACAGCGGCTCTGATGGGCGATCAGGCCTGCTCCCCTGGCCCCATCTGCCTCCCACTGCAAGATACCTCTCAGAGTAGCTCCATTTATACTGGGTAATATATAGCTCCATCAAGGCAGCACTGGAGTGAATCCTGCCTCCACATCCTCCTCCTCACTGACCCCTAGGGAGAGAGGAAGGGAGGGCATCAGTCCAGCCAAATCGCTTCACTGGCCTTCTACTCTTCTCGGGACCATGCCAGATGCAGGAGGGCTTGTGGGCAGCTCAGGAACATGCACACCTACTGTGTGCCGGGCCCTGTGCTATGTATCTGGGATCCAAGGATCAATTAGACAGGCTCTAGGCCCCCTAGGAGTCTCATGGGGAAGAGAGGGGATGAGTAGAAAGACAATTAAGGACCAAAGGCAGCACAATGTCACCATCCCTTTGCATGCTGCTGTCACTTGCTTATTATTCAAATATTCTGTATGAAATGGTCATCACTATTTCTGCTCTAACACAGGGATGGTTGGGAGGATTAAATATGTAGAATGTCCAGCATGCTGCTTGCAGAGTTACTGTCAAGGTGAAACAGGTTGACACATAGTGTAAAACTCTTAAACTGCTATGGGCACATCTGAGCATGGTGGAAGTGTTATCGTTTTATTTTCCTCAATGCTGAGAGTCTTTGGGAGCTTGAGTTTTTTGGTTCTGCGGTAATTTTTGGCCACACCCATGGCATGCAGAAGTTCCAGGGCCAGGGATCAAACCTGTGCCACGGCAGCAGCCTGAACCACAGCAGTGACAATGCTGGATCCTTAACCTGCTGAGCCACCAGGGAACTCCTGGGAGCTTGAGTTTCGAGCAGGGAAATGGGGATAATAATAGTGCCTACCTTAGAGGTAAGGATTCAAAGAGATCATGTTTATAAAATGCTTGGGCCGGGAGTACCCATCGTGGTGCAGCGGAAACAAATCTGACTAGGAACCAGGAGGTTGCGAGTTCGATCCCTGGCCTCACTCAGTGGGTTAAGGATCCACCGTTGCCATGAACTGTGTTGTAGGTCACTGATGTGGCTCAGGTCTGGCATTGCTGTGGCTGTGGTGTAGGCTGGCAGCTGTAGCTCCGATTCAACCCCTAGCCTGGGAATCACCATATGCCATGGGAGTGGCCCTGAAAAATAAAATAAGATAAAAAAAAATAACAAAATAATAAAATAATAAAATACTTGGGCCAGACTTGGTGCTTAACGGGCATGTAGTATACTATTAGTAATTAATAGAGGGTTCGTTTGTTTTCATTAACCCAGAGCTTGTATTGGAATCATTAAAGTATATGATTTTCCTGTTCTCCAGAGGTTCACAGTCTAGCATTGTGACATATGAGGAAACCAATCCATGGCTTAGTGCTGTAACCATATAAAACAAAAGCACGTGCCTCTGGGCAGCTCTGACGGAAAATGTCCTGCCTCGTCTGAGGCAGAGTAAGCATCCTGGCACCTCCAAGCCTTTGTTCTGGTTGGTCCCCTGCCCAGCAGGTCTCTTCTCCCTGTATTAGTTTCCTGAGGCTGCCACAACAAATGACAACAAACTGGGGGACTTAGAACAACAGGCATTTATCCTTGCACAGATCTGGAGGCCAGAAGTCTGAAATCAAGGTCTTGGCCAGGGCAGTTCCTTCTCAAGGCTCTGAGAGAACACATCTGTTCTATGCCTCTCTTTAGCTGCTGGGCGCCGACAGCCCTGGGCTTGCAGATGCATGCCTCCAACCTCCGCCTCCATCTTCACCTTGTGTCTGTTGCAACTCTCCCTCTCTCTTTTTTCTTTCTTTCATTCTTTTTTTTTTTTTTTTTTTTCTTTTTTGGCCGACCCATGGCATATGGAGTTCCCTGGCCAGGGATCAGATCCGAGCCATAGTTGCAACCTATGCCACAGATGCAGCAATGCTGGATCCTTTAACCCACGGTGATGGGCAGGGGATGGAACCTGTGTCCTGGTGCTGCAGAGATGCTACCATTTCCACCACATCACAACAGGAACTCTTCATTTATAAAGACACCAAGCATTGTGTTGAGGCGTCACCCTAAATCTAGGATGATGTCCTCTTCAGATCTTTGACTAGATACATTGGCAAAAGCCCTTTTCTGAATAAGGTCACATTCTGAGGCTCCAGGTAGACACAAATTTGAGGGGCTATAACTCAACCCAGCATGCTCTCTGTCTTTCCTTGGCAACCCCTCTGCTTCCTCTTCTTTGCCCCCCATCTCCTAGCACCTTCCCGCCACCTCAATCTTCCCTATGATGTTTCTGTCCCTTTAAACTAGCCTGCAGGGAACTGGGTCCTGCTCCCAGCACAGAGCAGGTCCAGCTCCCCACGAGGGCAGCCAGTTGCTAACGTCAGCAAGGCCAGAAGCAAGAAGACAAAGGGAAGCCCACGTACCCAATGTCTGAATATTTAAAAATTATAAATTGAGCAAACAAACTCTAAATAAAACATGTTCTATCGAGCCTACTCCATGGGCAAATATGCCATCTTAACAAACCAGAAGGCCAGCTTTAACAATCTTTTTCTTTTAAGGGCTGAACCTGTGGCATATGTAAGTTCCCCTGCTAGGGGCTGAATCGGAGCTGCAGCTGCCGGCGTATACCACAGCCACAGCAAGGCAGGATCCAAGCAAGCCTCTGCGACCTACACCGCAGCTTGCATCAACTCAGGATTTTTAACCTACTGAGCAAGGCCAGGGGTCGAACCTCACATCCTCACAGACACTATTATCAGGTTCTGAACCCCTGAGCCACAACAGGAACTCCTGTGGAAGGCTGGTTTTGAGTCTTGCGTTCTTAGACTCTCAAAAGTTCTGGGCTTACGTGTGGCGGCCCAGAGAAAGCCAGCTGCTGACCCCCAGCCAATTTCCAGACAGGTCAGGATTAGGGTAAGGCAAAAAAAAAAAAAAAAAAAAAAAGAGTACAGTCAGATCCCATCTTTATTTGAAATTGTGATGTTTTGTGTAACTATCATGGATTCAAGCACATCTGGTTAATGGCTTCGTATGTACCTTTTCATGTAATCGTCACAAAAGGCACAGGAGGAGGTACTATTATCCCCATTTCCCAGATGGGAAAACTGAAGCTCAGCGTGGTTATAAAATATGCCCAAGGTCATACCACAAGGCCGTGGGCAGGGCTGGGATTCTCGTCCACGACTGTAGCATCCCCAGTAATCAAAGCACACAAATCTTCCCTGGGCTCAGCTTGTGCAAAACGAAACATTCACTTCCTCCCTACCCTTGCTCGTCTCTTCCCGGGGGAGGAGGGCGGCTTCCCATACATTTCCCTTTTCACCGCTGCCCCCACCCTCTCTTCTTTCTCCTCAAGCCCCACAAAAGGTGCTTTCTCTCTTCATAGACTATTTCATACGGCACAAATAGGCTGGCATTTCTGAAAGGGACTTTATTTCCTTTTGGCTTTCCCTCAGCTTTGTAGTGAAGAAAATAGAAATTGCAAAAAAAAAAAAAAAAAAAAAAAAAAAAGAACCATAGACGAGTTCTCAGACTGCAGATTTCTGATCCTGGGTATTCCCTCCAGCCGGGATGGGTTGGCACTGCTGACTGGCACCTTGCCTGGCTTCCCTTCTTCCCAGCTCCAGGCTCCCACCCGCTGGGCAGCATCTTGTCTCCCATTCTTGGCAGAGGTTTACCTAAAATTAACAGTATGTGATGGTCTTACTTGTAGAGGATGCTGTGCTTTTCCCTTTACTTCTTCTTATGTTAAGTGTACCCCAGTTTTCTTAGGGGAGCCTCAGCTTACCTGCTCTCAGGCCAGGTGGCCTTGATAGGGTTGACCCTACCCCCAGGACCTGGGATAGGCAGGTGACCCCAGACAGGCCCATGAGAGTACCACATCCTCTCCCCCTATAGTGATTGGTTCAGGCATGGGCACATGACCCAGGATGAGCCAATCAGAGCTAAGGAACAGGACTTGATGTTTGCTAGTGCTTTTGGATAAAAGCTGTTCCCATTTTTGCTGCTGCTGATGCCTAGAGCAGGTGGGGGTCTTCTTTGCCAAGCTGTGAGGAGATGCTGCCTGAGAATGAAGCCAACTCAGAGAGAAGCACAACTTTCAAACTGAAAAAGAGACAATTTCTTGATGACATTGCTTGGGGACCTGGATCCAGCTGTACCTGAAGTCCTCGATATAACTATAAACTTTTCAGTCAATGAGAAAATAAATTGTTTCTGCTTAAGCCACTTCGAACTGGGTGACTATCATCCTCCAGCTCGACCAATGCAATAGCTACCATTTATTGAGCACTGATTTAGTTTGGGTTGCCCTGAAAGCCGAGCTTGAGATGAGGACCTGGGTGCAGATGATATATCTGGCAGGTGATCTCTGGAAGCAGGAGTGACAAGGGAGAGTAATTCAGGGAAGGACGAAAGTCGATATAAAGCTGCATTACTGCAGTTGCTACTGCAGACAATTGGGACTCAATTTCTCCAGGACATTCTGAGAAATGTAGAGAATGGTTTCCAGAATTATCTATTGAACAGCAAGAGGTTGGAGCATTATCCACTGGCATCTATCCTCCACTGCTAGAAGGGCTGGCCCCAAGGGAGATGTGATAGGCAGAAAAATGACCCCAAAAACTGTCCGTGTCCTAAACCACAGAACCTGAGAAGTGTCGGGCAAAGGGAAATGAAGGTTGCAGATGGAATTAAGGTGGTTAATCAGCTGACCTTAAAGTAGGTAGATTATCCTGGATTATCCTGCTGGACCCAGTGTACTTATAAGAGTTCTTCTAAGTGGAAGAAGGAGGCAAAAGATGGACAACCAAAGAGCTGGCTGTGGGAGAAGGATGCTGCTGGTTTTGAAGATGGGGGAAGGGGCCACGAGCCAAAAAATGTGGGGAGCTTCCCAAAGCTAGAAAAGGCAAGGAATGCTTCTTCCCTAGAGCCTCCAAGAGGAAGGCAGCACTTGATTTTGGCCCGATGAGACCCATGTCGGACTTCTGACCACCAGAACTGTAAGATAATGAATGCATATTGTTTTAAGCCACTATGGTTGTATCTATCACCTCCAGCTCAACCAATGCAATAGCTAACATTTATTGAGCTCTGTCTGAGTTTGGATTCCCCCGAAGGCAGCATGGGAATTTGAGACAGTAGTCTCAGGAAATTAATACAAGCCACGACCTAAATGTCCAGGCTGGAGTTCCCATTGTTAACCTGGCTCAGTGGGTTAAGAACCCGACATAGTATCTGTGAGGATGTGGGTTTGATCCCTGGACTTGCTCAATGGGTTAAGGATCCGGCGTTGCCAGAAGCTGTCACATCAGTCTCAGATGCAGCTCAGATCAGGTATCGCTATGGCTCTGGTATAGGTCAGGAGCTGCAGCTCCAGTTTGACTCGTAACCTGGGAACGTCCATATGCTTCAGGTGTGACTATGAAAAGAATAAATATGTAAACTAAATGTCCAGGCTGCACTTTGTACAGCTGAGTGTGTTCCCAGGGCATCAGACAAGACCTGGGACTGGTGGAAAGACACACAAAGATATGCTTAAGATAGGAGGCAGTCAACACAGACATGAATCTCAGCTTGCTTGCACAGAACTTGGACTTCATTAGAGGTGGGCTGAGGGGATGTGACATGAGGACCCAGAAGCAGATGCCCAAGTAGTCCCCATGGGCCAGGCACCGTGCTGGGCATGCCACACTGATTATGCCTTCATTCAAGTCAAAAGGATATGCAAATCCCCTGAGTCCCCAAGGGCCTTTCACAGAATGGGTGCTCCAGTTCAAAGGTCCTCTCTGGTGTGCAGCTCACGGCAATGTTGAATGACCCACGTACTCCCAGAAATGATCAAATGACCTCCTCCTGCCTCCCAGGCTGTCAGCTCTGCCAGCCTCCTTGTCTTTTCTGGGAGTCACCATTCAGCTGCCCACATCTAATCACAATCTAACCTCCCAGTAGTAAAAATATACAGTAAAGTAAAATATGGAAAGAAATGGAAAAGGATTATTCTTTCCTAGGGACCCAGACACACTCCACCCAGGATAGCAAACGAGGGACTGCATCCATGCCCATGGCAGACATCACTAATGGATCCCAGCATTCTTGCTCACTAAGTCCAGGCTTGCTCTTAACATTTGTCTCAACACAGTGCTCCAGAGAGCACTACCTGTGTAACAGGAGTTGGAAGGGTCAGGAGGTTCTGTGGCCACTATTGGTTACTTATCATAGATGAATCCACCATCCCCTTTAATAACAAAGCTTCAAACTCCTAAAATTGAGAAGGGAAAATGCTCTTGGGCAAACAACTTTGTCTGAGGAAAATGCTGTAAATTCTTTTCAATCTCCCCGTCACCCCAAGATTTTCTTCTTCCCTTGGATCCTTTTTTTTTTTTTTTTTTTTTTTTTTTTTTTGTCTTTTTGCCTTTTCTAGGGCTGCTCCCGCAGCATTTGGAGGTTCCCAGGCTAGGGGTTGAATCGGAGCTGTAGCCGCTGGCCTACACCAGAGCCACAGCAATGTGGGATCTGAGTTGCGTCTGCAATCTACACCACAGCTCAGGGCAACGCCGGATCCTTAACCCACTGAGCAAGGCCAGGGATTGAATCTGCCGCCTCATGGTTCCTAGCCAGATTCGTTAACCACTGTGCCACGATGGGAACTCCCCCTTGGATCCTCTTATAACTCGTTGTATCAGCGACAACAAAAGTGGATTCCACAGACGGAGCCCCTACTATGCATCAGGCCCTGCTGCAGAAATGTTCTGAACATTCCTATGATGACGGTAGCAGCTCTACTTTGTAGGTGAGAAAATTGAAGTTCAAAGACATTAAGTGCCTCTTATTTGCCTAGAGTCACACATCATTGTCACCCTTTATAAGGGAAGTGCCCCCCATTAGACGTTTATTGAGCACCTACTGTGTGTAAAAGGCTGTGTATGTTGCTTTACTCCTGTGGTTGCCCATAAGTTCTGCTATCCTGGGTGCCCAAAACCATGATGCCTGAAAGGTGTGTCTACAAACCACATATACGTTAGTGGCTCCCTAGAGCCGTAAGGATCCTGGAGATTATTTGCACGGTTTAAAAGTTCAAATGCCCACAGTGGCCATGTAGGAAGCATGAAAAGTAAAATGCAGCTGGGCATAAGACAAAAGGGAGTGGTGGGGACTATGACAAACTGGAGACTTATGCTCTGCCTATAAGTGGTGACTGCTATGCATCTCCAGCAGGTGGCTGCCATGTAGAAGTGCAGTCCTCATGTGGATAGACTTTCCTATTTTTTAAGAACCCAGAAATGCACATATTTACATGAGGTCTCTTTCAAATGTCTGCAACAAATGCAACTAAAAATCAAAATGGAATGAAGCAGACAAAACTTATTGTCCAAGTGTTGATCTGACTGAGATTTCTCATTTTATAGATGAGGAAACTGAGGGTCAGAGTGGGGAAGTCCTTTGCCTAAGCTTTCATGGGAAGGGTTAGCTTGATGCATTTTCCTTAGACCAGAGGCAGGCAATGCCTCTGTTCTGGGTCACTAACCCCCTCCCAGAGTTCCGGGGTTGGGGTGGGGGGACTGGGGCCAGGTGGGGGAACCAGAGTGGGAGATAGAGGCAGAGCTTTTTCTAAGCGCAGGGCTCATCCTCAGCTTTTACATTCCTGGTACATTTTATAGAGGCCAGAGAGTGGTTCCCAGTGTGTCAATTCAGGAATCCTCTTTCTCACTTTGTCTCTGTGTCTCTGTGTCTTAGTGTCTCAGTGTTTCTTTCTGTCTCTCTCTGTCCTTCAGCAACAAATGCTCTGGCTTCGACTCCTGTGTCTCTGTGCTGCCTCTTTTTCTCCATTTCTTGATCTCTCTTTGTTTCCCTCCAGTCTCTTTTCTCTCCCTCTGTATCTTCTTTCTTCTGTGTCTTTCAGTCTGTTTCTTGGTTGATATTCCTTCTGTCTCTCACAATCTCTGCCCCTCTGTGTGTCCGTGTGTCTGTCTTTCTCTCCCTGGCTTTTCCCGTTTCTCTCCCCATCGGTCTCTGGGCTCTTTCATTATCTCTGTCTCTCTCCATCTCTGCTGCTCTCACTTACTCCCCTCCCACCCCTGGCCCAGTCCCCCCAGGCCTCTCCTCTCCTGCCCTCCAAGTCCCTCCGGCCACCATGGAAAGGTTACTGTAAACGGGAATGAAGCCGAGGGCAAAAGTAATCAACCCCCTGGCTGACCTCCGATCCCGCTCCCCACGCCCGGGCTGGCAGAGCTGAAGCCCGCGGTCTTTGGCTGCGCCCCCTCCCCCGCCACCACCCCCAGCCCCCCTCCCACCCCACCCCCAGGTCCCCTTGCTGACAAAAGGCCTATCTTCTCTCTGCCTAAATGATTTAAATTCTAATCAAACATCATTTATAGTACATCTCGGAGCCGTCTCCTGGGAGCTGCTCCCACATGAGACGTTGCCATGGCAACCGGGGGGTCTTGTTTCAGAAATGTCAGATTGTATTATTGTCTTCACACTTCTCTGATAACCTAGTGTCTCTCTCTCTCTCTCCCCCGCTCCCTCACTCACACCACCATCCCCGGGATTTTATTCCTTCTCCCTCTGTCCCTCTCCCTGCGCCCTCCCCCCATTCGACCCCCACCCCCAGCCCCAGCCTCTTTCCAGGACCCCCAGCCTTCCTCCAACCCCAGGAGAAAATGGCCTGATCGATTTCATCCCCAGCCCCTCACCAGGCTCACTGCCCCCTCCCGCGTTTCTAGCCCTGGGGCCTCCCCCCTTTGGGAAAGGTGTCTCCCCCCCTCATCTTCGGCAGACGCACTCCCCCCTCGAGGGGTTTGCTGGAGTGTTCTGGTGTCATTTTATTTTGCTAGATATGAAAATGAGACATAGATTTTTCCCGGCGATGCGTGTGTGAAGTTCTAATCTGGTTTTTCAGATTTTTTTCTTTGGGGGGAGGGAGTGGCGGTGGAAGGAACCAAGCTCCTAACAGGATGCAAACGGGGGTGGGCTGGGGGAGAGCCTGGGGCCAAAGGTGCGTGGGCGTTCGTGTGCCTCTGTGCATGCCTGCTGGGTCTGTGATGCAGAAGGCACCTTTTGCAGCATGCCTTTGGCACCTCACACCTCCGAGGGCCTGGGCACTGCCTCTGTTTCCACGTGGTCTTTTCTAAATATAAATGGGCACATTTTACCAAGAGCCTCACATTCAGGTCAAGTTTATCACCCTTTCTGCTGCCCAGATGGATTAGCCCTGCAAATGGACCTGAGAGATTTTCTATACCCAACAATCCCCATACCATGGATGGGTAAACTGAGGTCCCAGAAGGAGCAGTGGTGTGCTTAAAGACTGAGTTCACAGTCAGACAAGAGGTGGCACAGGAGCCTGAGTGTTGCCCTGCTGGGACCCTGGGAAACTGGCAAAGAATAGGTGGGAACAGGAGCCTCACCATCCTTTGGAGCCACACGTCTCCGGAGGAGATTCAGGCTGACAGCATGTGCACCAGCCTCGCCAGGCCCTGCTAAGCCCTCTACGAGGATCATGTCCTCTAATCCTTGTAACAGATATGAGGAGGTTCCATCATCATTCCCCATTTTGCAGATGGGGAAACTGAGGCTCAGAGAGGTGACATAAGGCAGCCCGATCTGGCAGAGGTGGGATTCGAACCTAGGACTCTGTGGCCCCAAAGTGCATCTTTTCCATTCACCATACTGTTTCCTGTGAAGGGGAACCGAGAAAGCCCTGACCCTCTGAGCACTGAATCAGTGGTAATGGAGCACCTGGCTTTGTTCCCTATGTCCAGAGTGTCAGGTCATGCGGCAGAAGCAGAGCCAGCGGGACAGGCAGGGCTCAGAAGAGGTGGGGAGGACAGCAGTGATTCCTGGGCACAACTGGGTGTGTCCACCAACTGCAGCATGGAGTGTAGGAGCCGGGGTTGAACAACCAAAAACCAGATTCAAAATGGCCCCAGGAATCTTCCTCCCCCATTTCCAAGATGGGGAAACTGATGCTCAGGGAGAGTCAGGAAGCTGCCTGAGGTCACAGGACTTATAAAGGGCACTGGTGGCCTTCAGCCAGGTCTTAGGGACTCTGGCGATTTCTAGAGTGTGGATAGGAGTTAGAGGACAAGAGTCAAATCCCAGCTTTGTCCCTCACTGGCTCTGGGACCCTAGCCTTATTACCTAACCTTCCTAAGCCTCAGTTTCCCCATCTGTAAAATGGGAATCTCTTCTAGGATGGAAATGAGGATTCCAGGAGTCAATCCTTGGACAGCATTGGTTGTGGGGGCGGGGCGGGGGTGGGGTGCCAGGCCGGTGGGAAGCCTGGGGAACGTTTGCTGTGTGATGATGATCCTGCAGCCATGAGCACCTACTGGGACCCGAACATCTTCCTTACCCGATGGTTCCTTCCTTTTTAATGGTTGCCTTTGGCCAGGGACCATCCCCACTCCAGGAGTTACAGAAACTGAGACCTCCTATCCCCGAGAGCTTGGGGATCAAGCCTTTAAGAGATGCCCGTTCTCCCCTTTTCCTCTTTTTTTGGCCAGTCTCCTAATGAAGTGGGTGCTGGGAGGAGCAGTGAGTGGGGTTGGTAGGGGCCTTTCCTACCCCCACCCCGAAGCCTGGGGGTACCTCTGCCACCCTGGACCCAGCACACACTTGGATCTTGGCAGAGACCAGGGCGCTCCCCACCCGCATATGGTCATGCAAGCCTGTCTTGAAAGTCTTGATTTTTGACATTTCTCTTTTTCACTGGGTTCCATAAAGTATGTACCTGGTCCTGACTGAGCCACAGGTACAACAATACATCGTTTCTCTGGGTCTCTGTCTCTCTGGATCTCTGTCTCCGTGGGTCTCTCTGTCTCACTGCCCCTCTGGATCTCTCTCTCTCTCTCTCACAGTCTCTCTGGCATCTCTCGCTGTCTCCCTGTCTGTCGGGCTCTCTGGGGGTCTCTCACCGTCTCACTGTCGCCCACTGCCCCTCGTCTGTCTCTCCGGGGCTGAGACAGCGAACCGGAGCGAGGAAGCGCGAGCGGAGCTGGGCTGCACGCGGGCGGCGCGGCGGCGCGGGTGTTTGTCCAAGGCAAGGCGAGCGCATTGATCCTGCGGCCGCGCCGCCGTCGGAGAAGTCCCGGCCGCGGTAATGAACCTCCCCACACGCGGCTCGCAAAGCACACACCAGCCCTGGCCCCAGCGGTTAATATTTAACTGAATAAGGGCCATAAATATGGAAAATGGGACTTTTAATTAAATAAGCAGCTTTTAAAAGGGCCCTTGGGCGGGAGAGGCTTTTGTTTAAATATGATTGATTTGACATGTCCTTTCGCTCTCACACACTCCTGGCTCCCTTCTGACGTTAACTCGGCCTTGGCCCAGGAGCAAGTTGGCGGAGGCCAGACCCTGTCTTGCTGGAGGAAACGGGTGCGGTGGGCAGGAGGTGCCCATGGGGACTGGGATTAAAAAGTTAGGCGTGGTTCCTCCCACATTTGGCTTAAACCTCATCAGAGGCTGCCTGCATTAAGGGGGAATGTATATTTCCTCATCTGGAAGGCGGAGCTGGTGGAGCTGAGATGCCACCAGATCCCAGACTTACGGGTTCCCAAAGACCTGGATTTAAGCCACCACCCAGCTGTATGCCCTTTGGTGGCCCACCTGGTGGGCCTTTGTGCGCCTCAGTTTCCTGATCTGTAACCTGGGATCATAACATTACCTATTGGGAGTTCCCAGTGTGGCTCAGCAGGTTAAGAACCTGACTAATATCCATGAGGATATGGGTTCAGTCCCTGGCCTCACTCAGTGAGTTAAGGATCTGGTGTTGCAGCAAGCCGCGGTGTAGATCCCAGACGCAGCTCAGATCTGGCATTGCTGTGGCTGTGGTGTAGGCCAGCAACTGCAGCTTGGATTTGACTCTTAGCCTGGGAACTTCCATATGCTGCAGGTACTGCTGTAAAAAGAAAATAATAATAATAATAATAATAATACCTACCTCACAAGGCTGTGTTCAGATTGAGTGTGTTCCAGTCCATGGTGGGGCCCATAGAATGTTAATATCCTTTCTGAGTGTTTGCCAGGATTATGTCTGGAGGCTGGCTGATCACTGAGAGCCTGGAAGAGGCAGCTTGGAGGGCACATGACTCTACCCAGTGCCCACCTTATGAGATTGCAACCTGTGTAGTCGCACAGAGCCCTGTGCTTAGAAGGGCCCCGATGCGTGGCTTTATGCTCTGTTGTCCCCATTTTGAAATTCTTAATACTTTTTGAACAAGGGACCTCACGTTTTCATTTTGCGCTGAGCCCTGCAAAATACCCAATTCTGCCTAGATCCATCGATAGGCCCCCAGGCTTGGAGGCTTGGGAAGTTGTAACTCATCTTGGGACTCTCCGATTCCAGGGCTTGAAGGAGACTCCAACAACCAAAGAGGTCTGTCTCCAGGCTTCTTGCTGGTGGCCTTTAACTTTCAAAACTTTAAAAAAAAAAAAAAAAAAAAAGAAAGAAAGAAAAGAAAACATAGCCTATTTATCCTCCAATTAATGTTTGTGAGGCACTTTCCACATGCTTGATTCTGTGCATGTCTGACCTCAGAGCCTTATTGGTCTCCCCACTTCCTGGGTGAGGGACCTGATGCTCAGAGAGGCCAAGTCATCAGACTGGGGTTGCCCAGCTAAGGAGCAAGCAGAACTGATTTAAATCTAAGCCTGGGAGTTCCCATCGTGCCTCAGCAGTTAATGAACCTGATTAGTATCCATGAGGACATGGGTTCCATCCCTGGCCTTGCTCACTGAGTTAAGGCTCCAGTGTTGCCATGAGCTGTGGTGCAGGTCGCAGACATAGCACAGGTTGTGAGTTGCTCTAGCTGTGGTGCAGGCTGGCAGCTGTAGCTCTGATTCGACTCCTAGCCTGGGAACTTCCATATGCCGTGGGTGAGGCACTAAAAAGACCAAAACAAACAAACAAACAAACAAATCAAGTAAATAAAGAAATCCATGACCGTATCTTTTTTTTTTTTTTTTTTTTTTTTGCTATTTCTTTGGGCTGCTCCTGTGGCATATGGAGGTTCCCAGGCTAGGGGTCTAATCAGAGCTGTAGCCGCTGGCCTACACCAGAGCCACAGCAACGCGGGATCCGAGCCACATCTGCAACCTACACCACAGCTCATGGCAACGCCGGATCCTTAACCCACTGAGCAAGGGCAGGGACCGAACCCGCAACCTCATGGTTCCTAGTCGGATTCGTTAACCACTGCGCCATGATGGGAACTCCTCTTTTTTTTTCTTTTGGCTGCCCAGCGGCATATGGAGTTCCAGGACCAGGGATCTACATTGCAGCTGTGGCAGAGCAGGATCCTTAACCCACTGTGCTGGGCTGGGATCGAACCTGCATCCCAGTGCTCCAGAAGAGCTGCCTATCCCCTTGCACCACAGCAAGAACTCCCGAGCCCATATCTTAAGTCTCATGTAGTTTTAGCCTGATGCAAGTCCTGGGACTCCTGTCTGGTTTAGTCCTGACTCCTGCGAGCTAACATAGAAGTCACCTCCGTGGATAATTTGGCCATCTTCCATTGTCTCAGGAGGGGGGCGAAGGAGGTGGGGATGCTGGTCTCTTTGTTTTGTAATTTGTCAAGATGTCCCTCCCCTACAACAGCTTCCAACCACCATTGCTTCCTCTTTCTAAGTCAGATAAATTCTTCTTTATTCCCACTCATGGGCCACCTCTTCCAGGAAGCCTTCCCTTGATATGCTTGCTCTGCTTGTGATGGTGTGTTCCCTTCTAAATCTTCCAGTCTTGACTGTGCATGGTATTAATCCATACTCCTTTGATTATTTCTGCAACCCTTCATTCATTCGCATAGTCAGACAATATTTAGGGATGACCGATTCCTTTATTTCCCCAATTTTAAGATCAACTTCTTTCCTTTTTAACATGTGAAAACTTGAGATATATCACAAATAGAATACCCACATCTGCTTTCTAGAAATGCTATAATTAGATGGATGGTGCCTCTTACAACCAATGGCATTTTCAGGCTCTGAAAATAAGAGTTTGGACCTTTCCTTGTACTGGGATTGGGGAGATTGGGGTAAATCAGACAGACCTATTTGCTGCCTCCTGGAAGCTTATGTTCTAGTAAAGATTATATATGTGTGTGTGTGTATATATATCTAAATCTATATATATAGCCTTTTTAGGGCTGTACCTGCGACATATGGAGGTTCCCAGGTTAGGGGTCCAATTGGAGCTGTAGCCGCCAGCCTAAGCCACAACACCACCAGATCCAAGCTGCATCTGTGACCTACACCACAGCGCACGGCAACACCAGATCCTTAACTCACTGAGCAACGCCAGGAATCGAACCTGCATCCTCATGGTTACTAGTCAGATTTGCTTTTGCTGAGCCACGATGGGGACTCTGATATTTTTAAAGCATCTTTCTTTCTCATTCTTAAAACACTCAATTCTGATTTGTTCACTCTTTTGCAATTTTATTTAACCCTCTGAATCTTCATGGCTCTGTGGCCAGAAATGTGTTCCTATCCTCCTGGGAATGAGTGATTTCAGTGAAGGAAAGACTGGTAAGAACTGAACACACTTTCACTATGCCAGCCGCTGTCCTAAGATTATCATGCATTTTCTCATTTAAGCCTCACTGCAGTCCAATGGAGTGTCTGCTGGTATGATTGCTCCCAGTTTGCCAATGAGAACATGAGGCCCAGAGACATTGAGTTACTGGCCCAAGGTCACACAGCTAGTGAGTGACAGAGCCAGAGTCAAACCCAAGCCATCTGCCTCATCCTTAATCTGAATTATTTTGACCTTTCTTCCATCCTCTTTCACCCCCACCTATGAGCACCAGGCCTGTCACAGAAAGGGGTTCCAGCTGGACATCAATCATTCCAGGGCTCAGGGCCTCATCTCTCATCAACACAGGAGTGGAGAACTCCACAGAGAAGATGGAAGCAGACTGTCTTCCAGAAGGGACCATAATCAAAGTCATCATAGAAAGATCTGGAAAGAGCCAGAGAGGTCCATCTGCAGGTTGGCCTGGTACTCTGCATCTAGCCAAGTCCGTGAGCAAACCTCTCCTTTGATGGGATGCCCAGAGCCAGATGCCCCAGAGCCAGCTCCAATGACAGTTGACAAACAGTTCATGCCTTTGTCTACAGGTTACCCAGTGGGCTGGGTCCAGGTCAGCAAACCCCCCATTTTGCCGTGCTGCCACGCCTGTTGCCATGGCAACTCCTCCTGGGCATCTCCAGGTTCTGGGTCCATTTCCTGGGCTCTGGGGTAGTCAGGGCTGAGACTAGCACTGGTTTTGGGTAGAGACAGCGGGGTAGAGACACAAGGCTATTCTAATGCTTGCTAATTTCTAATCACAAGTTCTGGTCACCCATAGCAGAGAAAAGGGCCCTGGGTGAGGTGCCTGGACCCCTCCCTTGTGAGGACAGAAACCCGTGCGCGTACATTTGGGAAGGGTACCTCCCTCTGGGACCATCCCTTCAGTACCCCCGAGTGAACCCCGGGACTCCACCCTCCCAGTGTCTGCCCCATCCAGGCTTGATTTCCCACTAGCGCCCACATTCAGCCATCAGCATCTCCCTCCTGGGCAACTGCAAATATCTCCTAGCTGGGCTCCTTGGCTGGCAGTCTGCCTCCATGTATCAGGAGGCCAGGTAAGCTTTCTTGAGTTGAAGGTTCTTGCATCTCCCAGCAGCAGACACTGGCGCTTGCAGCCCTCCTACCAGCTGGTTCAGGCCACATTCATGCCATGGGCAGTGTGATTCCCATCAGGCCCCAGGAACGCCAGGAATCCGAGAGCCTGGAGCAGAGGTCGGGGGGAGGCCAGCTCCTTTTGACGTCAAAGAAGATTACGAGCCCTGCTCTCAGAGCTGAGGGCTGAGGCCGAAATCAGCCTGTGATCCCAAGTGAGCCGAGTTCAGAGGTCACCAGCTGGCTCCTTTGTGTGTCAATATTAACACGAGGGTCGCCTAATTGGGGTGGGTCAGCTGGTGGACACAGCCAGGATGCACATCCAGAGAAGGGAAGGGAACTGATGGTCCCCGGGCAGTGCGTTGGGTGCTTGACATTATATTAATACTCCTACTAATAATACCAATACACACAACATTATAAATCAACTATACATTAATTAAAAATGAAAAATTAAGTATACATACATTAAAAAATACTAATACAGAAGTAGTGGAAGAATAGTAGTTGCCATATATATTGAGTATCTATTACATTCAGGCTTGGGAGATCCTATTGCAGCTCAGTGGGTTAAGAACCTGACTAGTATCCATAAGGATGTGGATTTGATCCCTTGCCTCTATCAGTGAGTTAAAGAATCTAGTGTTGCCTTGAGCTGTGGTGTAGTTCACAGATGTGGCTCAGATCCCACATTGCTGTGGCTGTGGTATAGGCTTGCAGCTCTGATTCGACCCCTAGCCTGTGAACTTCTGTATGCCATGGGTACGGCCTTAATAATTATAATAATAAACAAATTCAAGCTTGTTTCCTGGCACTTAATGAATTAAATTGTCTCATCTTGGAGTTCCCTGGTGGCTCAGCAGGTTAAGGATCCGACATTGTCACTTTTGTGGCACAGCTTCAATCCCTGGCCTTGGAACTTCACACGCCACAAGTGTGCCCCCCCAAAGAAAACCTGTCTCAGAGTTCCCATCGTGGTTCGGTGGTTAACCAATCCGACTAGGAACCATGAGGTTGTGGGTTCGATCCCTGGCCTTGCTCAGTGGGTTGAGGATCTGGCGTTGCCATGAGCTGTGGTGTAGGTTGCAGATGTGGCTCAGATTCCACGTTGCTGTGGCTGTGGCTGTGGCATAGGCCGGCAGCTACAGCTCCAATTAGACCCCTAGCCTGGGAACCTCCATATGCCACAGGAGTGGCCCTAGAAGAGGCAAAAAGACCAAAAAAAAAGAAAAAAAGAAAAAAGAAAAGAAAAGAAAACCTGTCTCATTTTTTCCACCCTCCCCTTGAGTTAGGTTTCGTTGCTAAGCCAAAAAAATAGACAAAAAATGGGTACATCGGGGGTCCAGCATCACACAGCTCTAGTGGAGGATGGAGGACAGGGACTTAGATCCAGCCAGGGCTTGGGCGCATGGTTAACTCTCTGTCACTCTTAGTTAACAGTATGAGCTTTGTCATGAGCATTTTGCAGACTCAGAAACTGAGGCAGAGAAAGGAAACACAGCTTGCTCTAGGCCACATAGTGAATGGTGGACCCAGACACGGCCAGATGTGATTCTTCAAGCCCTGTGCTTTGTCGTCTCACCTCCGGAAGGGTGCTTCTGGGTCATTTGTTGTGGTCTTCCTTTCAGCTCCTGGGGCCAATTCATGGAATGGGGTGCACTTATGCAGACCTCATTTGATCGTAATTATGAATGAAAGATTCCTTACACACTGATCCAGCTGCCCATCGGTAAGGAGAAGTCCACTTACCATGTGCAAAGTACATCAGCATAATCTCATCAAATGCTCCAACAGCCTCATACAAGAGGTATTATCAGGCAGGTTTTAGGCATAGGGAGCCAGAGGTTCAGAGAGGTGAGGTGACTTACCCAAGGTCACAGTTACCACATAGCAGAACCAAGATTTGAACTTAGGTCTGTTGACACCTGACTCAAGCATCAATTTCATATCATGACTTTCTGCCCCCTTTTGGGATGTCAGTGATTTACATAACTGGTTCTTGATCCATCGAGGTGTAATTGGTTCCATTTTTTTTTTTTTTTTTTTTTTTTTGCTTTTTTAGAGCCGCACCCATGGCATATGGAGGTTCCCAGCCTAGGGATTGAATCAGAGCTGTAGCTGCTGGCCTACACCACAGCCACAGCAACACAGGATCCAAATCACATCTGTGACCTACACCACAGCTCACAGCAATGCCAGATCCTCAACCCACTGAGCGAAGTCAGGGATCAAACCTGCAACCTCATGGTCCTTAGTCAGATTCATTTCCGCTGCGCCACAACTAGAACTCCTGGCTCCAATTTTTTAGCAGCACCAAGCATTTGCATAGATCTAAGAGTGAGGGCTTCCTTAAATTTTACACCCTAGGCACTTATCTGCCTTGCCCTAGTCCCAGTCCTGTTTTTTTTAGACCAACAGACAATACCTTGATACAAGTCATTATTGAATACCTGTGATCTTTTTTTGCTTTTAAACATTTTATTTTATTTTGTCTTTTTAGGGCTGCACCTGTGGCATAGGGAAGTTCCCAGGCTAGGGGTTGAAACAGAGCTGCAGCTGCTGACCTACACTACAGCCACAGGAATGCCAGATCTGAGCCAAGTCTGCGACCTACAACACAGCTCACAGCAAAGCCAGATCCTTAACCCACTGACTGAGGCCAGGGATCGAACCTGCATCCTCATGGATACTAGTCAGGCTTGTCACCAGCTGAGCCACGATGAGAACTCCAGAGCACCTAGGATCTTAAGTGATTCCCTTGCTAAGCAGAGCCTGGGATCAAGATTCACAGGAAATGTTTTGTTTGTTTGTTTTAGGGCCACACCTGTGGCATACGAAAGTTCCCAGGCTAGGGGTCAAATTGGAGCTGTAGCTGCCAGCCTACACCACAGCCACAGCAATGCCAGATCCGAGTCACATCTGCAACCTATACCATAGCTCATGGCATTGCCAGATCCCCAACCCACTAAGCAAGGCCAGGGATCAAACCTGTGTCCTTCTGGATACTAGTCAGATTTGTTTCTGCCCAGCAACGACGGGAACTCCAGGAAGTGTTTTATTGAAGGAGAATTTGCAGAAGAAAACTGTGAGGGGGAGGGGAGAAGGATGGAGTGAGGGAAGGAGCTGGGTGAAGACGTGGTTTTAATAGGAGTCCAGCCTCAGCCTGTTGCCAGGGGGAGCTCGGGAGGGTGAATGGTACCACAGGGTTACCCCAGCTCCTGAAGCAAGTGGTTGACCTTTTGTACTCCTGCATCAGCTAAGCATTGGCTGGAGGCTTCCCTGGGGGATGTGGTGACAAACCCCCGCCTCATGGGCAGCTCCCATTGACAGAGGGCATGTCTCTGGAGATGGAAGGAGCCCTTAGCAGCCACCCTGATGGTGGGGGACAGGTGCTAGGGAAGGCCATCTGAGTAGGGTGCCAGAAGTGTCTGCCACACCTACGATGTGTCTTTGTGGTACTTGTCCACTTCTCAGAGAGTGGCTATCATGTGACTAACATTCTAGATGCACAACCAAATCTAATTCTCCCTACAACCCTATGAGGTGGAAACAACCCATTTAACAGATGAAGAAGATGAGTCAGAGCTGAGCAGTTTGCAAAGCTCACCTGGCGTCCCACGGTCCAGTCCCCAGGACTGGCCAGCTCTCTGCTGTGCTGTCCGCAGCCTTCGAGAAGGTCAGCGGCCAGGTGGAGATCCAGCCGGCGGCGGGCAGGAGTCGAAGCAGAGGCCGGGTTTAATGGCCCGGGCATTGTCTGACATTTGGGTTTTACTCTCTGTGTGCAGTGCGCTAATTACTCCTATTGGCTCAAGACTCTGACTTAACTACCACTTGGGTTTTATGGAGTTCTTTGGGGGTTGCCGTTTCTGCCTGACCTCTGGAGACCTGGTGGCAGGAGGCAGATGTGCCTCTGTCCCCACCTCTGGCTGGCAACCCTCAGTGGACTCAGGCCAGATGGCAGCACCTCCCTCATCTGCTCTCTCTGGGCCAGGCACACACAGCTCTGCATCCCCCAAGCACCCCGGGAAGTAGGCACACAGACTCACCCCCATTTTGCAGATGAGAAAACAGATGTTCCAAGAGTTGGTAGCCTAGCTCCCCAAGTACTGGCTGTGTGCCTTTGGATGCCTCTCTGAGTCTCAATTTTCTCATCTGTAAGATGGGGGTAAAAATAACACCAGCCTCCTAGGTTGGTTGGAGGGTGAAATTGAAGTTCGTAGGACAGCATATGATGAGTGGAAAGCTCTGGTGACTCCAGGGCCAGTGTGGGGTCCTAGTGTTGGTCCTTTCCACCCAGGCTCTGCTTTCTCCTCTGCACTTACATCCTTGGAACTTTGCTTCTCTCTTCCCCAAACAGCAACTGTCTTAAACTCTTACCACCAGGATGCAGGTTCGATCCCCAGCCCAGCACAGTGGGTTAAAGGATGCGGCGTAGCCATAGCTGTGGTGTAGGTTTCAACTGCTGCTGGGATTTGATCTCTGGCCCAAGAACTCCATATGCCATGGGGTGGCCAAAAAAGAAAAAACAAAACCAAAGGCCCCAAAAATCTCTCACCTCAGCCAGTGCCCTGAGCCCTCAAGACTGGAAGCCATTAAGACTTCTGCCTTCTTTGGGGGGACTATCAGGCACTAGATGAGGGAATTACCTTCAGGGGAAAGGTTGGACCAAGAAGGTCTGTCTTGTCCTATGACTCTCCCTCCATTCTCGCACCCCATTTTATAGACAGTGAGGTGGTTTCAGTGAATATCTGTAGATGAATGAATGAATGAGTCACATGTGAAAAGCTGAGGCAAACCCCGCCAAGCCTGGGTGAGGATCTGGGGTCTGGCAATGAACAGAGCTGCCTGCTAAAGTCACTTAGCCTGTGCTCTGCACACCTTCAGGAGGCACTGGTCATAAGCCATGAGGTGAGAGGCAGCCTTAAGGGAGAAGGGTGGTGGCCCTATGTCTAAGACATAGTCTTTGCTCCCAGGGGGTCCGTGGGTGGGTAGAAGAGACAAAAGTCAACCATTCTCATTCATTGTGAGATGTGTGGTCATAACAGCGGGAGGAAGCCTCTGAGCAGCATTCTTTTGAGCATCCACACATGCAAGGCACTTTTCTAGGTGTTTTCATGAATCTTCTCACTAAACTTGGAGGATGGATATCACCACCTGCATTGTAGAGACGAACAAAAGGAGCCTCAGAGAGGTTAAGCAATTTGCCCAAGGTCACACAGGAAATGGTTGACCTAGAATCCAAACCTAAGCTCATCTGGTCCAGAACTGTGTCTGGGACAGAGGAGCATCTACCTCTTTTAAAGGGAGGGAGGAAAGTGAGGCCAGAAGTTTCCCCTCTGGAATGTAGCACCCGCGATGGGCAGCAGCCGCAGCAAAGTCCACCTAGGCCAGAAGCTCCCCCCTCCTCCTCAACATCTCCTCCTGGGATAGGATTGAAAGAGAGCTTAGCCTCTTTGTGTTGCATCTGGAAAGCGGATGTTCTGCCTCTGTGGGGGCTCTGGCTTCCGCTCCACCCCCTGCCTGTCCCCAAATTCCAGTGGCTTTCAACACCCCACCAGGTCCTCCAGACAGCTGACATTTTACACCGCCCCTGTGGTCAGCTCTGGGCAGTGATAACAGGATTAGCCCCGTGGAGGCAGATCACTTAATTAAACTTTGGGAGGAATAAGGTCGTCCCCTCTCCTCTTTGCAGCCCTGGGGAAGGGGAGCGAGGGCTCCTAAACATCCAGGCCCTGGGATTTTAACCCATCACCAATTATGACTCAGCCAAAGGCCAAGGACATCCACCCATCATCCTTCCACCTGTCCATGCATCCCGCAATTATTGACTAAGAGCCTCACCTGTGCCTGGCACTGTGTTATGGGAGAGATAGAAGATAGTGGACCAAACTGGCTTCCATGCTGGGTTTGGCCAAGAGCATGTTGCAGAAGTCACACCACACCAGCTCCAAGCCTAGACCTCCAGAGACCTCGCAGCTTCTGCTCCTTCTCGTAGCCCTTCCTCCACCTGGAGAATGAGCCCGCACTAACCTGCCACTGGAGTGACCACGTGGAGGACAGCCAAGTCCTCCTGGCAGAGGCTGTTCTAGACTAACTGTCAGCCAGCAGACCCTCCAACATGTAAGAGAGGGCAGCCTCCACCCACTGAGCCACCTACATGACCCACAGCAGATCACAGAGGCATGAGAGAGCCCAGGCAAAGTCAGAACCACAACCCAGAGATTCAGTACTTATTGCTTAATGCTTACTGTTTTAAGCCATTGAATATATGTTGGGATGATTTGTTTCATGGCATTATTATAGCAATAGCTGACTGATACAGCTTCCCTTTGCCTTTTGTATTAAATTCAACCTTTCCCTGCACCTTCTCTCTCCCTGCTCCTCACCCCCCACTTTGCTCCAGCCATGTTTGCCTTCTTGTGTTTACTTCCTTATAAGAATCTAGGGTTTTTTTTTGTTTTTGTTGTTTTGTTTTGTTTTGCTTCCTGATCCTCCCAGCTATTCAGTCTGGCACGTGGTAGGCCCTCAATCAATATCTATACAATGAATGAGTCAATCGATGAACATGGGTCTTCCCATCTTATCAGGGCAGGAGGGGATGTGGGCTGTCAAGAAAGGCTTCCTGACATCTGAGCTGAGGTCTAAAGGATAAGGAGGCATTGAGTAGGTGAGAGGGCACGGAGGAACATTTTATTCGGAGGGAACAGCAGATGCCGAGACTCTGAGACAGGAGGAACATCATAATCTCAAAGGAATGAAAAGAAGTCAGAGTGGGGAGGGGTCTTGATTTTCTTTAAAAAAATCAACAGGAAGCCTTTGCAGCCATAGGAAGGTCACCCCTTCCTCCTGATGTGTATACCCATATGCTTCCTTCTTGGACAACTAAGGGACCTGAATGTGGGGCAGGCAGAAGATCCTAGCTTTTAGCTACATACCCCAAAGCTTCTCTCAGGATTTGCAAGACCCAAGCTCCTCCATCTGGGCTTGGCTCTTCCAAAGCCAGCCACTAGAAGCCCAAGTTGGAGCTCCCATTAATGGGAACCTTAGTCAACCCTTGACATTGTGCTAAGAGTTTTACAAACCATTTCGACTCAGACCTCAGGATTTGCCTGGCCTGTGAAAGAAATGAACACTTAAGGCAGCTATTCTCTCTCTTCTGATAGAGCTTATGATAGAGCTTTATCTCAAAAGCAATTCTATCTGACGAAATGGCTGCTTAGAGCAGGAATGATTGTCTTGATAGATTAGTAATGTCTGGCTTGGTACAGGAACGGAAGTTACACACTGTTGGCTACACATTTGCCATCTTGCTTTAGATAGTGCTGTGATTCTTCGAAAATCCCAACTCAGCATTTGAACCAACTTGAAGCTCGACTCCAAACTGACAGGCCAGAGAAACACTAATAGTATTTCCACCAGGGATCACTTCAAAAAATAAAGTTTTGGAGGGCCGCAGGGTCCAGAAAGGAGGTGGTGGTTGGGCAGAGTAGGGAGTCACAGCAGATGGGACCTGGAAGACAATTGGGAGGGAGCCTCCCCACTCATGGACCTTGTGCCTTGTTTCACTGTTGAAGGTGCATGAACAGGTCCTGAAGGACACCCAATGCTGGCCTTCAGTGATGGGCTGGAGAATGAATTCAACTTCTGGAGTTGTCCCTCCCCCCAGTCCTGATGCTCACACACAAAAAAACTGAGGTCATTTCAGTTTGACAGAGTGCCGGTCTGGGTGGGTTTCTCCTGCTACCACTTCCTTCCAATAGACCGGGACCATAGAGCAAACTGTAGACTAACGACAGCCCATGGGCCAAATCTGGCTTGTAGCTTGTTTTATAAATACGTGTTATGGGGACCCTGTTACACCATTTGTTTCCAGATTGTTTCTGGCCACTTTACTCAACTCTGCTACACTGGCCGAGTGGAGGAATTGTGGCAGAGACCATCTGGCCTCTGAAACAGAAAATATTCACTATCTAGCCCTTTTATGGAGCGATTTTGCTGGTCCCTGCATTCGATTCAACTGAGGACTGTTCATGCACCTTCAATGGCAAAATAAGGCACAAGGTCCGTGAGTGGGGAAGCTCCCTCCCAGTTGGCATAAAGGCTGCTGGCCCTTCCCACTGTCTTTTTCCTCCTGCTCAAAACCTGCCTTCTGGGGACCAGCTGTGTGGTTGAAGAGGAGGAGGAGGGGGAGGGGGGGAAGAGGAAGAGAGCAGAGAAGAAATGACATCACAAAGACTCTTGGGCACGATTATACTAGACTTGTCTCACTCAGTATCTCTTTCTCCTTTTTTTTTCTTTTTCAGCCACACCCTCAACCTATGGAATCTCCTGGGCCAGGGATCCAATCCAAGCCTGAGCTGCAGCTGTGACCTACACCACAGCTGCAGCAAAATCGTATTCTTAACCCTCTGTGTCAGGCTGGGGATGGAACCCCACCCACAACACAGATCCTTAACCCTCTGCACCACATAAGGAATTCCACACTGCGTATTTCTAATCTTCCCAGCAACCGGGTAGGGTATCACAGCCTGCCCTTTGTAGATGTGGGAAAACAGGCCCACAGAAGTAAACGGATTCGTCTGGGGGCCACACAGTGGGTGGTAGAGCTAGGACTCAAACCAGCACGTCTGACCATAGATTTCATGTTTTTCTACAACCTCCCCTTTTTGGGGGGTGGTGGGGGCTGCCCTGAGGCATATGGAGTTCCCGGGTCAGGAATCAGATCCAAGCCACAGTTGTGATCTATGCCACAGCTGCAGCAATGCCAAATCTTTTTTTTTTTTTTTTGCTTTTGAGGGATGTACCCACGGCACATGGAGGTTCCCAGGCTACGGGTTGAACAGAAGCCACAGCTGCTGGCCTACATCACAGCCACAGCAACTCCAGATCTGAGCCATATCTGCAGCCCACACCACAGCTCACGGCCATGCTAGAGCCTTAACCCTCTGAGCGAGACCAGGGATTGAACCCCCGTCCTCATGGTCACTAGTCAGACTTGTTTTCACTGAACCACCATGGGAACTCCTGCAATGCCAGATCTTAACCTGCTGTGCTAGGTTGGGCCTTGAACCCTCCTCCCAAGACTCCAGAGACACTGCTGAGCCCATTGCACCACAGCAGGAACTCTTACAACCTCCCTCTTTAAAAGCTTAAGAAGCTTTTTCTTTTTTTCTTCAACACATGAGAAATGGAGACTCTGAGGCATTATGCATCGTTAATGTGGATGATTGTTGGTCGTTCCCTTGTAATTTTCTGTTGTGCCTGTTGCCACTGCAATTGAGAGATTATAATATGCCCAATGCATTACATGTAATGCTCACTTCGCCCTCTCCACAACCCTATGAGATGGCTCAGGTTATTATCTCTGGTTTCCTCATGGGGAAACTGAGGCTCATACAGAGGTGCCCTTTGCCCAAGCCCTCCCTGGGGCGGCACTGGGATCTGAACCCACCCTCTCGCACCCCCAGCCCACAGACTTCATCCGCCTTTGCTGAACATCGGTGCTCTTACCTCGCACATCTTGGGTTTTCATGGTCTGGATTCTCCAGGATGTTCCCATCTGTTATCTCCAGTGCAGGTGGTGAGCAGAGGAGGGGGTTCTTATCCCTTTTTTCTCGATGGGGAAACTGAGGACCAAAGGGAGGGAGTGGGGACGCTTGCAGCTGGGACGGCCAGGCTGCCCTCTTGCCTGCCCTCTTCAGTTTTCCCACCTTCCTGGGCCCTTGATCAGAGCCCCAAACCCCTATCCCTCCCTCCCGTCCTCCTCCCCAGGCTGGTCCCCCCCAGGGAGCGCTGAGGAAGACAGTGATGGATTTGGGCCAGCCTTCATTTTCATCCTCCAGCCTTGCCTCACCGCTGGCTCTCCCCCCTTCTCCACTTCTCCTCCTGCAGACGGATGACAAGTGAGAATGCCTGTGACCCAGAGAAATTATCTTCCCTTCTCTTTCACTGCATAATTTTCTGCCCTCTCGTCTGGACAAGCCTGGGTGATTTTTAGCTACAAAAAACGGGGGGAAATTATCATTCAGGGAAGAAAAAAAAAAAAAAAAAAGAAGGAGGCTCCTAGCTCTCCGACAGACAGGCTGTCTCCTGGGTGAAAATGAGAATTTCCTGCCTTGTGAACTCTGGGGGACTTCGGGGAGGGGGTGGTTGTTCACACTCGAAGGGTGGCTGTGGGCACCCCGGAGGGCGAGGTCCATGGCTCCAGCAAGTGCCAGTGGCTTAAGGCAGCTGCCGATTTTTCTGGGGGGACCCAGGGTCCACCACCAGGTGGGCGCACACCTTGAGGATGTCGGGGGGGACATGACTCTCGGTCACCTGTGAGCCCCCCAGCATCACGTAGCAATCTAGCCTCATGGTACCCAGGACCTGGGCAACTTTATGCGGCTTTCTAGAAGTTCCTTTCCCCCCAGTACACTTACACACGCTCAGGCACATGCAGGTTCACATACTCAAGGCCTGCTCCACAGGTCAGCATGGAACATATTATTAACTTTCCTTTTTAAAAGAGCTCTATTTTGTATGCCTGATTGAAAATTTCAAACATTACAGGTAAAGGTCCATCTGCTTTCTCTAATCCTGTAAAAAACCACGCCCTATGCTTTCATGCCCATTTTTCCAGACTTTTCCATTCAAACATCACAGTTATAAGAATGTCCATGGGGAGCTCTCCCTGCAATGCAGTGGGTTCATGATCCAGCATCATCTGTGTGGCATGAGGAGGGTTCAGTCTCTAGCCCAGAGCAGCGGGTTAAAGATCCGGTGTTGCCACAGCTACAGTGTAAGTTGTAGCCGTGGCTTGGATTCGATCCCTGGCCCAGGAACTTCCACATGCTGCGGGGCGGCCAAAAATGGAAAAAGAAAAAGGAAAAAGAATGTGCCAAGACACACAGAGACATAAACACATAGACCTACATGCAGACACAGAACTTCCTGATTCCTAAGTGCCACTTACTGTGTAGCCTTAGATAAGTTACTAACTTCTCTGAATCTGCTTCCTCTTCTGTAAAATGGGCATAGTTATGGATTGTACCTTGTAGGGAAAATTTAATGAATTAATAAATGTCATGTGGACTCCCTTGTGGTACAGCAGCTTAGACTCTGGTTTTGTCACTGCAGCTGCTCAGGTGGCTAGGAAATTCCACATGCAGTGGGTATGGCCAAGAACACATTTAAAAATAAATAAATAGGAGTTCCCCTTGTTGCTCAGCAGGTGAAGAATCCAACATAACATACTTGAGGATGCGGGTTCGATCCCTGGCCTTGCTCAGTGGGTTAAGGATCCGGCGTTGCTGTGATCTGTGCGGTAGGTCACACATGCGACTCGGATCTGGCATTGCTGTGGCTCTGGTGTAGCCTGGCAGCTGCAGCTCCAATTGGACCCCTAGCCTGGGAACTTCCATATGCTGCAGGTGCGGCCCTAAAAAAGAGAGAGAAGAAAAGAAAAGAAAACATAATAAAAATAAATAAACATGCTTAGAATGACACCATGCATAGAACAAGTATTCCTTAAACATTAGCTATTTATTTCAGTTTTCAAATTATGGATGTGGAGGCCTGTGACTCTATCAGGACATGGCACGTGAGGGTCGGAATACATGGTCTCCCATCCCAGCACTTTCATCAGACCTGCCTTCCTTTTGTTTTACATGTTATGAGTTGTTTGGGAAAATAAATTCTTCTGCATTAAAAAAAAAAAAAAATACAACGCACATACACATCCTGGTTGTAAGGTCACTAGCATTGGGGTCTGAGTTAGGGTGTTATTGCCAGCTTGAGCTGGTCTCATCTCAGCTCTGCTGCGTGACCTTGGATGAGTGACTTCACCTCTCTGAGCCCCAGTTCCACTGTCTACAAAATGGAGGTAATCACAGCATCGAGGGCTCTTGAGAGGAAAAACTTGGATAATGTGTCTGGTGTGACCCTAAAGAGCAGCAGCTGCTGGTGGTATTATGATTAGTGCTGGATGTGACTTTGCAAGGAATGGATCGGGGGGTGTTTGTGTGTGTGTGTGTGTGTGTGTGTGTGTGTGTGTGTGTGTGTGTGTTCATTCTGGTTCAGGGTCTAGAAGCAACTGCGGATGTTTGGGGCAAACAACTGTTCTGGATCCACTGCCTGTCTCAGGCCTCCCTTTCCCCCAACCCGAGGCTGCTCCTTTGAGGTCAGAGATAGGGCTCGTTGGTGGTGAGGCCCCTGAAATTATGCATGTGCACACCCCCTTTTGCATCCACTAAAAACTGTTTTCTTTCCCGGCAAAGATCTTCGCTTTCATCTGATACTCAAGTGGTCATTAACCCAAGAAGAGTGAACTTTGTTGGGCTTAGCACAAGCTCTCTGCTTCCTACAAAGACCTGCTCCTCTGCCCAGGGCAGCCAGGGTAGTCTCTGTTGAGGATGTGGGTTCCAACCCTGGCCTCACTCAGTGGGTTAACAATCCGGTGTTGCTGCAAGCTGCTGTGTAAGGTCCTGCTGGCCACACACATCCGGGAGCCTTAAAGGGGGTCCACTCATGCAGTCCCTCTGGGCCAGCTTCCTGGCACAGAGCAGGTGGAGAACAGCATGCAGTAGATCTGGATGGGGTGGGGGCAAACAGATGGTGTCCAGCATCTGATCCTGAGTTAATTTTTACCACTTACAAGCTGAGCAATTTGGGGCCAGATCTATTTGACATCATTTTCAGCCTGACTCCCCAGCTCTCTGTTGGAAACTTTATCTTTCGCTCCCTCACTATCCAAGAAATTGGGTTAGAAGGAGTATAGCTCAAAAGTGGCTATGTCAATCATGGTATTGGGGGAGCTTATGGTTTAAGAGAGAGATAGGCTTGCAAAATGAACTGTTACTCTATAGGGAAGTAAGTTGAGGGATGTCCAAAGTTCATATGAGGTGAGGAGGAGGCAGAGAAAAGTCTAGAGAGAGCACTCCAGCTGGCCTAGTCCCTGAGAGATAGGTAGTGCTTTTTACACTGTCTTGTCTGTCTCTGTGCCTCCGTTCATGCCATTCCACCCTGGAATGCTTATCCTTCCATTCTCCATCTGTTTGAGTTTGACCCACCTAACTGGAGATCCAGCTTTTCCACAAAGCCTTTTCTTCCCTGAGGTCTGTGCCAACTGCTTGCTTGAAATTTCTTGGAGCAGGAGACAACCCACCTTTCAATCATTTCTGGTATCTTGTCTCTGGAAACAGATGGAAAACATCTGGAGGGAGGGAGGATAGGGCTGTTCTTGAGACAGAAGTCTCAGGACCAGGTTGGAAACTCCACGTGTGGCTGTGCTTTGGCTCATTAGAGCGGCAATTCTCAACCCTGGCTGCCCATCAATATTACCTGGGGAGTTTTGAACCAACCATCCCCCATGTCTCAGGTGAGTTATTCCAGGATCCCTGGGGGGGGGTCAAGGCATGCCTTGTTTAAGAAACTCCACAGGGAATCCTAATATGCAGGCTAGGTAGGGGATGACTCACATAGTGGGCTTTATAACTGAATGACACACACATGTGACTATTTATAGTCTTCCCTTTTTAAAAAAGTGAGTTATGACTTAAAATGCCATTTCCGTGAATTTTTAAGCCCGGTCAACACCCTTGTAACCACCACCCAGATCAAGATGTACAATATTTCCAGCCCATGCCAGCCTCCTTCCAGCCCCTCCATCACTGGCCTGCTCCCCAGGGGGAGCCACAGTTCCGATTCCGATCAACAGCCATTAGCTTGGCCTCCCCTTGAACTCTGGACCAAGGGAGTCACAGCTGGTTTGTGTCTGCCCTCTTGCACTCAGGGAACACTCTCTGGGAGATTTACCCGTGCCGTTGAGTAGATCAGTTGTTCTTTTTCATTGCTGACAAGTATTCAGTTGTGCGAACACGCCACAATTTACTTACCTATTGTGCTCTTGATGGACATTTGGGTTGTTTCCAGCCTTTTGCAAGCAAAGCTGCTCTGAACATTCTCATACTGATGTTTTTGTGTCCATGTCCTGATTTAATTTATATTCTATTCCTTTCTCCCTTCATCTTACACCCCAAATCTAATTTTTGATGGTAAATGTCTGCAAACCAGCAGTTCATTTGTACGAGGAAAAGGAAGTTAGAATATCATGGGGCCTCGTTCCTGCAACTGGAGAAAGGACCAAGCTGCTGTAGAGCTGGTGGGGGAAACTGAACCAAGTCCAAGGGGTCTCTGCAGATCGCCTCGCTTCTTCCTTGAAATCTTTGTGATTCCAGTAACACCAAGGCCCTGGGATGCTTTTTCCAAACTGCTATATTCTAAAATGTTCCAGGTGATGCCAATAGCGATATTAGCTCGATTTTCAGCATTTATGCCACTTCTGGCATTTTTCAGGTGGGGACAAATCATGATCTGGTGGAGAGGCAGCTGAAAGCACACTTCCTAGCAGAGAACGGGGCCATTATGATGTTCCTTTTATTTTTTTTCTTCTTAGGGCTGAGAGTGAAGCATATGGAAGTTCAGGCTAGGGGTCAAATCAAGCTGCAGCTGCCAGCCTATGCCACAGCCACAGCGACCAGAAAGCTGAGCCTTATCTGCGACCTACACCACAGCTCAGAGCAACATCAGATCCTTAACCCACTGAGCGAGGCCAGGGATCGAACCTGTATCCTCATGGATACTAGTCAGGTTCTTAACCGGCTGAGCCACAACAGGAACTCCCCTTTATGATGTCCTTGATTCTCAGGTCTGGCAGCTACCTTGACAGTCATCTTTTATGTTAATAAGCTTTTGCTCTCAGATGATTTTCAGCACCCAAGACAGTATGGACACATAATAGGTCTTCAACAAATGTTTGTTGATTGAATATCAGTGCACCACAAGCAGAGAGCTGTGCATTCGGCCTCTGAACAGCAGCGCTGGTTCCTTCCCCTGGGGCCTGGTGGCTTCTCTTGGCCCAAATGGACCTTGACCTCAGCTGGGACTGGATTAAGAGGGCAGAATCGGGGTGGCTCTGATGTTGGATTCTAGGAGCCCAGGGCTCCCGTATTCATCCCATCCATGTGGTTTGTGCTTTCAACCATCACATTTCTGAGGCCTCAGCTCCAGGAAATCTCAAGTTTGTGGCCATTGTATGATTTCTATTTCAATGCATTCCTTCGCTTAACAAGGATTTATGTGGGCCTCTTGGGAGAACACAAAACACTGAATAAATGTTCTTTTTCCTTTCTTCTTCTAACATTGTGCAAAGAACTGGCACATCCTCATAGTTTTTCTTTCTTGTTCCACAAAACATTTATCCATGTACCTCAAACCCTGGAAACCCAGGGGATACAGCACGAGGGCCTCTTCAGGGCTCGAGCTAAAAAACTTTCTCTCACTCTTTAACACCTTTGACTCTGTCTCCATCTTGGTTCAATGAACACATGAATTTCACCCCAGAAAGCAGTCTTTCTTGGGTGGTTACACGAGTCCACCAAACTGGCTTTTGGTGGAAATAAGGATCACAAGATAAAAAAGGATCTGTGTCGATCATGATTCACTTCCCCGTAGCCCTTCTAGATAAATATGGAACTTGAGACAGAGATGGGCAAGCAAGGAGTAGGTTCCCTTTACCATTAAGGATGCCTCTTCCACACCTGGTGCTCCGAATATCAAGGCTCTGCTGTGTTTGAACTCAGATTCACCCATACCGTTATTCACGTCTCTCCAACCCCAATTCCTTACTTCTGTACCAGCCCAGGGATGCTTTTGACAACAAATAATAGAAAACCCAAGTAGCTGTATCTTAAATAAATGGGGGCCATTATTCACATATAAGCCAAATCTGGAGGGAAGTGAGGATAAATGGCTTGTCTGTCTTTGTGATTCTTTTTCCTTCCCTCCAAGTTACAAAATGGTTGCTGCAGCCCCAGGCATCACATCCAAGTTAAAGGCAAAAAGAAAGATGCTGCAGTTTCATTCTCTTTATCAGGAAAACAAACTTCCCTGGGAAGCTTCTAGCAGATTTCTGCTTAGGATCAGAGGCTAGAACCGGGTCTCAGATGTTTCTAGCTGCCAGGGCAGGGACACGGGAGGGGTTGGGAAAGCAAGTGGAAACAGCACAGCCCGAGAGATTGGAAACAATCGCCTATCTCATAGCATTTGCCACATCCGGTTTCCACCCCACCTTCCACACTTCAGTGTTGCAGCATATATGTCCTTTCTGATTAAATGAAGTTTCTCACTATTTGCCTCTAAATATCTCTTGAGTCCCTTCTTTATATCATCCCCTATGTTCCAGGAACTGTGGCCAACTTTATGTCCTCAAGGACAGGTGTTCCTGCTTCTTGGAACTTGCTTGTCTCTCTGCCCAATATACTGCTCACCCCACCTCCATGTCTGTCATGCATGGGGGGTTTCTTTTCAGTCTTCAAGTTTTGGCTTAAATGTCACTTCCTCGGAGTGGCCCTTCCAGACCAAAGTCAGCCCTTTCCCTACATGCAATTTTATTTTATTTTATTACTTATTTATTTATTTGTCTTTTGTCTTTTTTTTTTTTTTTTTAGGGCTGCACCTACAACATATGGAGGTTCCCAGGCTAGGAGTCTAATCAGAGCTACAGCTGCCGGCCTCCCCCACAGTCACAGCAATGCCAGATCCAAGCCTCATTGCAACCTACACCACAGCTCATGGCAACGCTGCATCCTTAACCACTGATCGAGGCCAGGGATTGAACCCACAACCTTATGGTTCCTAGTCAGATTCATTTCTGCTGTGCCACAATGGGAACTCCCCTACATGCAATTTTACACTTATTTGTATAATTTGCTTATCATCTATTTCCCCAAGAGACTTGGGGAGGCCAGGACATTCTGTCCTAGCAGTATGCCCCCGTGCTAACAGCAGTACCAGGCTCTCAAGAAATACTTGTTGAATGAATACATGAAAGGGAGGAGGAAAAAAATGTTGATAGTCTCAAAGCTGTTGGCAGATATTGTCAAGTGGGGACTACGTTCAAATAAAACCAGACTTTCAAAAAAAGAAAAAACAAAAACAAAACAACCCAGACATTCAAATAACAGTGCTCTTGTTAGGAGTGAAACGTGTGTCCGTACACACCCCTGCATCAGGCACACATGTGCACGTACAACCCCCCCCCCCCCATGAAACAAAACAAGAAAAAAGTAGAGGAATTTTGAGGCATAAGGAAAAGAAAGACACCCTCACACTTCTCACCAGCCTTTTTGCTTATTCCATTCCTGCCTTGAGGACCACGAGGGGGAAGGCGGGCAGCATCGGGGGGCAGATAACAGCATTAACCATTGACAATGCTCTCTTGTTTTGGGGTCCTGATGTGTTTCGTTTCCCATGGCCCCAGTGTTGCTTGCATGTGCTAATCGGACCGTGGCATGAAGGGACTGGGCTGTATTTCACACAAAATGCCTGTGGGCACCTTTACGTGAAAAAGGCTTGCCTGAAAACTGCCCGGCTCCCGCTAGAGGGATCTCAAGGCATGAGTGTTGGTTTACTCGGCCATGAAGCCCACTGTGGATGCCCTGCCTTCACCGGGCAACCTCCCACCTGGATGCGCCCCTTCTAAGAGGTTGTCTGCATGCAAAGGTCATTCTCACTAAACTTTAACCTTTCGTGGCCAGGGCATGCCCCTCGTCTTTGCCAACCAGGTGCCTGGCACTGAGTGGGTGCTTACTCAATGCTGGTTGTGATCCTATGGGAACCCCACCTTCTTCAGGTTCTTTGGAAGACTCCACCCCTGCCGTAACCTTTCACCTATGTATTTATTTATTTTGCTTTTTAGAGGCCACACCCATGGCATATGGAAATTCCCACACAAGGGGTCCAATCGGAGCTGCAGCTGCTGGCCTACACCACAGCCACAGCAACAGCAACGCCAGATCTGAGCCACGTATGTGACCTACACTAGCTCACGGCAACGCCGGATCCTTAACCCACTGAGCAGGACCAGGGATCGAACCAGCATCCTCATGGATGCTAGTTGGGTTCTTACTGCTGAGCCACAATGGGAACTCCCCCCAACACCTTACTTGAAAATCTTTTTAGCACAGGGTCTGTGGCAGCTCTGCCCCTTGGCACCCAGCCTGCAGGAACCCGTGGGGGTAGAGACCTGCCGGGCCACCTTTCAGAATGCTGGGCTCAAAGTTCCTGCTCCTGGGAACGCAGGGCAAAGGGAGCTGGTGCTTTTTGTAAAAAGAGGTTAGAAAGACGCTTGGGGACGCCTCCCTCAGTCCCTGCTTTCGCCTCCAGGATCTTCTGGATTTGAGAATCGGTTAGAGATAAAGGGAGACGGACATGGTGGGCAAAGAGGAGCCGGGATCTGTGCTTATGCTGCAGTCTCACATCCCTTCCAGAGCCCTTCAGGCAGGGCTCCCAGACCATTCCTCAGCTCTGTCCTTCCTGGGTGACCTCCGCCAGCTGCGACACCCCACCTCCCCCAGCGGGCCCAAGGCCCACCCTTTTTCCGGTTGCCAGGTCCCTCTGTCCGGCCAAGTTTGCATCTTGGGGACCTGCCGCCACTGAGTTGCTGCTCTGGTCTCAGCTCCCCAGGGCATCCAGAGAGAGTGAGCAGAGGCACCAAGCAGACACAGCTGGGGCAGAGCCAATCTCTCTGCAGGTCTGGGAGGCCCCAGGGGGCACCCAGGGAGGTGGCTGTAGCCAAGCAGCCAACGGGCGGGATGGGTAACATCTCCCCTTTCAAGGACTGGAGGGTGACTGTCTGAGCCTTGACCGGAGCTCAGGGAGGAGGCCCAGGTCTTTTCTCTCCAGTGAAGGCTGTTCTCGGACCAAGAAGAGGGAATCTGATGAAAGAGGAGACTCAGGCTCCCCCTCCATCGCGGTTTCCAGGCGACACGCAGGCTGTCGTGGTTGCTGTCATACAAACCTCTTCCCGTAAGACGGCGGGTCCCATGGGGAGAAGGGCTGAAGTGGAATATTTTATCAGCCGTGTACATATGTAACCAGGAATGGGGCTGAAAGGCAAAACCTCGTCTCCCTGAATAGGGGGAAGGAGGGCGGGGGTCGAGAGGGCTGGCGGGGTGGCTGGAAGGGACTTATCTCCACAAGGTCAACAGCCAGAACACAGAGGCAACCACAGTTTTCACCTTCTGAGTTGTCAACGTGGAAAACCTAACACCCGGGGCGGGGGAGGAGGGTTGTTCTGGGGGACGCAAGTTGAAGAGGCGTCTTGTTTTGGTATTTAGAGATAAGAATCCGATATACATAGAAAAGGTGAAGAAAAAACAAAGAATAATTAAAAACTGCACAGGAAGGGGAAGACGATTTTCCAGGAGAGAATGGAGTGGGATTTCCTGTTCACTGACCACTGGAGGCGTGAGGGTTGTTTTGCACCTGTGCAGAGCAAGCCCTGAGGGTTGGCTTCCTGGGGGTTGAAGTCCCAAGTTCACTCAGGAGCATGGGTGGGGTCGGCGTGGCGCTCCGACGGCGAGAGTTGGGTTTCCTCTTGGGGTCAGACAGAGGAGGCAAGAGGTTATCGGGGTACACGATGTGGAAGGTACAATTTCTGCACTGCTCCAGATAAGGCACCCTCTCTCCCTTGCCTTGGTGAGCACCATCCTCTGAGGAGCTAAAGAATGAGCGGGGGGGGGGGGGGGGGAAATAATGTGCAGAAATATTTGCTCTGCCCCAGGATTTCATACGAAAGTGACCAACCCTGCAAATAGTCACCAGCCCCTCTGCCCAGGGAGAGCGACCCCTCGCACGGCATGTCGTGAAGGAGGCTGGTTGGTTTGTGCTGCCTCGTGTGTGGTGCTAGTGGGGGACATCGAGGGGGAGGAGGCAGAGCCCCACAGGATGCCTGGGAGGCAGGATTGAAGTGGGACCGCTCTTAGATACCCATTGCCAAGAACAGACCACAGACGGGGAGACATCACGGCCCCCAGTCGCACTGCCCAGATTCAGGCTGGGGCTGCTGCTACAAGCTCATTCAGAAGTTTGTGAGATGATTAAAGTTACGCAAAGAGGGATGTGAGCCTGAGAGGGAGAGGGGGAAAGACAGAGAGAGAAAGGTGAGAAGCGCAAGAACCCATCTGGGCAATGCATCACATTGAAATTGCCCCGCATTAAAAATTCACCAGCCAGTGAATTTTCAAGGGATTTGTAGTAATTAGATGACAAAATGCTGGCAAATCTCAGGCTTGCCAAAGATGTTACTCAGGGGTCAAAGACTCGACACTTTCGGCTGGGTAATTTGTAAGTGTCAATCACTCGCAGCCATCAGAGAGACGAGCGATCTAAAGGCTGCATTCTAACTAAGTCGAGGCGCGAGCCTTCAGCCGGCCGTCTGCCAGCAAACCCCAAGACCCCTCCGCCGCCGTGCAGACAGCGGCTGCAGCCCCGCCCGGGGCTCAGAGTCTGGCCGGCCAACCCAACTCTTCCAACTTCTTGACTGATTTGATTCCCACGGGTCCCTTGCAGAAAGCGGCCGCTTGCCAAGGGCCTTCATGGAGGGGAAGATTTCCTGTGGCCAGCAGCCCCTGAAGGGTGAAGCGGGGGCTCTCTGGGCCTGTGCAGGCCCCAGGGCCTCAGTCTGCTCATCTGAGAAGTGGGGATAAGACTCGCCTGGCAGGGCTGTTCTGACTGAAGGAGGGAGAACCCACTCTCTACCTACCCAATTGACTCCTTCTCTCAGTATCTACGTGCTTTTGTCCCAGGAGCTGTACTGGACTCTGAGGACCCAGTGGTGACTGAGAGGACACACCTGCCCTCAGGGAACACTCTAGTTGATGGGGAGGAGGAGTGGATAATAAACAAACACATCAATAGAAACTGTGTCAGAGGGTGGTAAGTGCCAGGAAACAAATGAAAGGGGGATGGAGCATGGGGTGGGGGGGTTGCTACTTCATATGGTGGAAGGGAAGGCCTCCCGGAGGAAACCAGGGCAGCGGATGCTCACCACAGGGCCCACAAGGCCAAGGCCATGATTCTGTTCTGAGAATCATCCTGAGGCTTGAGACTGAGGTGACAAAGGCAGGCAGGGATACGGTGGGGCTTGGCCCCGAAGCCCTTGATGCTTTGAAGCCCCACAGAACCGCCAGATTCGGTGCAGCCCAGGCTGGACAGCCCCTGGTCAGATCTGATTCTGATGCTCCTGGGGAGGGACGGCACCTGGAGACGCCTGTACGAGGCGTCTGGCCTGCCTGGCGGCCTGGGCTGACACTTGCCGGGGGATCTCATTTCAGCTGCTCAGGCTGATTGAAAGCGAGCTGCAAAGGCGACCAGTGAGCTGGAAGGAAAATGATGCTGTCAGGACAGTGGTCGGCCTGGGACTGCCTGCGGCCCTGACCCTTTTTGACATGATGGGCTCATTGGAGTTCCTGTTATGGCTCAGCGGGTTATGAACCAGACTAGTATCCATGAGGATGCAGGTTCGAGCCCTGGCCTCGCTCAGTGGGTCAAGTATCCCCCTGTTGCTGTGGCTGTGGTGTAGACTGGCACCTTCAGCTCTGAGTGGACCCTTAGCCTGGGAACTTCCATATGCCACAGGTTCAGCCCTAGAAAGACAAAAAATAAAATAAAGACTATCCCAGTCAGCAGAAGAATTCTGTGGCTGAACTACACTTCAGGGTGATAAACCAAGGGGCAAATTTCTGCTTTAAAAGAGCTGGAAGAGTGTGTCTTTGTATAGTTTGCTGTCTGGTTTGCGAAATAAATATCCAAAGTGGAATCTATACGCTGGGAATATGTATTTATCGAATACTCACAGGGGTCCGGGGAGGGCCCAGGGCTTAGTATCTGTCAGTCACTATCTCCCTTGAGCTCTTCCTGGTTATTTTGCATTTGCTGGGGGGCCAGGGGGGAAGGATGCCCTGCTGGGTATATTTATTCCCCTCACCCTCCTCCATCTCTGGGCCTGGGTCTCCATCCCAGCGAGCCTTCGCTGCAGGTTTAACTGGGCTGTGAAACTGCTCAAGGGGAAAATGAGAAACTACCCAGTGTTTCATGGGAGGCAGTGGGCTGGTCTTCCTAAGCTCTGATGGCCATCCCTCACCACCCCACCGAGTGTGGGTAACTGGAACCCCCATACCAGGAGGCAGGTGCCTGAGGCACCTACAGAATCCAGAATTCACTGGGCACACCCCTGCAGCTCGGAGGCCCAGAGGCCCCCTTGAGTCACAAATGAAAATTAGCAGCAGCAGCAGCAAGGTGGATCAACTATTCCCCGATGCCCCTTGTGAATATCGCCTGTCCTTGCAGTTTCAACTGGGGAATTGGAGCTGACCCTGATAGACACTTAAGAATCAATGGAACACTGATTGCCCCCATGGCGCTGCCCGTTTATTGAGCACTTACTGTGTGCCGGGTGCTGAGCTGAGGCCCCTACTGAGCTTCGGCTGGTCTGGTCCTCTGGAGGACCCAGTGATGTCCCCCCCATCAGCGAGACTGTCTCTGAGGCCCTGTGAAGGTTCCCCCCACTTCCGGTGCCCTCTCCTTGCTCTGGTTCCCAGTCCTTCTCTCTGCTCAAAGATATTGTCATCCATATTCCTTGAGGAGGGACCAAGACCCTGTCCCAAATCTGCCCTGTAGTTTCCTGATTGGCCCTCCCCAACTCTGCATCCCCTCCCTTCCCTGATTAGCAACGGTCAAACTGCATTTTGGAACTCAGGGAAGGTCGTGGAGGCCAAAGCTTATTTGCTAAAAACAAGAAATGGGGGATCCAGAAAGGATTCTGTGTCCAGGAGTCCCAGGGCCCTGCTTGGTTTCACCGGGAGGGCTCAGGGTCTTCTAATTTGGGCCCCAAATGACTCAGTCCTTCTTCTGGGTCAACCACTGCCCCCTAGCCCCCTAGGAACTTGACTGCCTTTGGAGACAGAGCCCTGGGGCTGGGAGAACAGATGCTGCTCCCATGCCCTCGTGAGCACTGGGACAGGAGGGAAGATACCGTTTCTTGGAACGAGTTTCATCCTAACAGTTAGGGACTATGACACCAAGGTAGTGCCACACCCACAAAGTCAAGGATGCAGTAGGGATGTAACGTCTGCAGAACCCCCACAAACTCCAATTAAAAATTCAAACATGCCTCCCGGGGCAGAGGAAAAGGGACAGGTTCTGGCTGCAAGCAGCCTGGCTGGAGGGAAGCTTCCAGCTCACAGGATCAAGGGGGAGCTTTGCCGTGGCTTTCTCAAATGGGCTGGGCTGTGTCTCCACCTTTGAGAGACAACAGGCAGAGGCAGACATGAGAGTCTGGGTGGGGACACGGCCTGGAGGTAGAGAGCACAGCCCAGAGTTGGCTGCCTGCTTCCAATCCTGGTTGACCCTGGAGCTGTGTGGCCTTGCACAAGGTGCTTAACCTCTCTGGGTTTCTGCTGCCTTTTTTTTTGTTTTACTTTGTTTTCTTTTTAGGGCTGCACCTGCAGCATATGGAAGTTCCTGGGCTAGAGATAGAATCAGAGCTGCAGTTGCTGGCCTACGCCACAACCACAGCAACGCAGGATCTGAGCCTCATCTGTGACCTACAGCACACCTCATGGCAACACTGGATGCTTAACTCACTGAGCGAGGCAAGGGATCGAACCCACGTCCTCATAGATACTAGTCAGGTTCTTAACCCACTGAGCCACAACGGGAACACCTCTGCTTCCTCACTGGAGACGAAGATGGTGGTAACAGTGCACATCTGACGGGTAGTGAAGGTTAAATAAATTAACCTGTGGTTAGATCAGTGACGATGGTGGTCTCTTAGGACGGTGGATGGAGAAAAACCAGAATTGGGGAGGCTGAGGAGAGGAAGGAAGGACCCTCCTTCAAGGCCCACTTTGTGCCAGAGGCTTTATGTCTTTGTCAGCCTACAGACCCATGATACGGAGGCGGCCACAGCTCAGAGAGGTTCAGTGTCTGGCCCAAGTCACCCAGCACAGGGTGATAACCACCCCCCCCACTGAATCCTCTGAGGTGGGCATTCCTGTCATCCCCAGTTTACAGACGAGGAGACTGAGGCACAGAAAGGCCAGGCCACTTGGTCCTGAGGTCACAGAGCTCATAAGCAGCAGAGCTGGAACTTTCACCCAGCAGTCTGGCTTTCCCTACTCGGTTGTGCACAATTTGGATTTCTGGAGCTGAGGCTGCGGGGAAGGTGGGTGAGCTTGTCACCCACGGCAAGCCTTCAGGACTCCCAGGAGCAGTTTTCCTCACCTGATGATGAGGGTTGTGGTCTTCCGGGGATGGCCTGCCCCCGGCCACCCGTCCTCTGGGGTCTCTGGTTGGACCCTGCAATGTGGTCAGGAGATCCCCAAGTGAAGGGTTATCCTGGTCTCACTTGGGGTCCCACACCCTCAATGCCAGCCAGACACCATGGTGTGTGCCAGCATCCCTGAAAGGCCGAATCCTCTCTCTCCAGCCCCTTCCACCCTTTTCATGCTGTGGCTGTTTCTTTAGTTGCTCCTGTGCCACCTCTGGGGCCAGAGCCTGCCCCCGGCTCCCTCAGGGCGCTGGCTGCTATTCCCCAAGCTGCCTGGTGGCCCCTCAGAGAAGTGGGCGGCCACGGATCATCTTGCCGGCTGTAGCCCTGCCCTCAGGTTTCTTGATTCTGGTCACATCGCACCCACACCTGCCACTCTCCTTCCCCGGCCCCGGTCTGGGGTGAAAGCCTTGCTTATTAGTCAATCTGGAGCCCACTTACTGTGAATTACCAGGCCTGATTGATATTCATGAGTGGATACATCTGAAGCCTCAGTCAGCTGCCACGTGGCTCTGCCTTAGGGAGGCGGCTGCTCTGAGGACACGGGGACCTGAGCTGTCCTGACACGTGGTGGAGGCCCCCGGCTGACAGCCGTCCATCCCCAGTGGTGGCCAGCACCAGGAGGAGCCAGCAGGGCTTTCCAGTCGGGATGGTGACAGAGAGGAGGGGCTGGGGGCTGGGTGTAGGGAGGGTGGCAGGCAGAAGCCCCAGTTCCTTCTGCTCCATCTTCGCCTGCGCTTGTTCCTTCCGCCTGGCTTGGCCACTTTTCTCCCCCGGCAGCTGGGACATCACTTCTGAGAGGTGCCTCCTCAACAGCCCCATCGGAGTCAGGCCCCCCATCATTACTGTCCTGGCACACCACACCATCTCCGCACACACACCACAGCGGTGTCTGCTCTGCAATCTCATTTCCCGTTTTCAGCCAAGTTCCATGGGGACCGAGGCTCGCACCCCTGGCTCATCACCTGGTGCCAGGGCAGCATGCAGTAAAACTCAGTGGGATGGATAGTCAGGTGCTTCCCATGGACCAGGTTCTGGGGTGTGGCTCAGCCCACATCCCCTGGGGGCTTGTGACCCCCTGGGAGGGACAGTCTCCCCTCCCCTTTGCAGAGGAAGCAGATGCAGAGATTCAGAAACCTGGGAAGCAAAATCTAGGCTGCTATGATTCTCAAGCCTGTGCTTATGGGCTAAAGGGAGGAACGTAACCTCTCACCCCCCAAGGGCTTGGGCTTCTGGCAAGTACCCTGTCTTGAGAGTCCAGGGGTTTTTGTTTTGGCAAGTTGCCCTGAAAGTAAATATTGACAGTCAACTCACAAACATTGACAGCGCCCTCTCCCCACACCCTCCCCCTCCACTCTGGGAAACTGTTTTTCTGAGCAGGGGCCAGGAGCATAGATTTGTCTATATTCTTCCAGGTGGATCAGCTACCCAGCTGAAATAGAAAGATGTGGGTATTGCGACTATATTCCAGACACTAGAAAGCTCAAGTCTGGCTTCTCCGAGAAGGAACAAGGAAACTTTTTGCACCCCCCACCCCCCAACCCCAAATGAGGCTAGTGGTGCTGCCCATCCCTGAATCCAGACTTCCAAACCCAGGGCAGGGAGGCCTAGGGATGGGAGAGGAGCCGGGATGCACAGAAATGAGGTGAAACTCCAATTTTTACATGTAGACATTTCCCAGAGAAAATGGGGCTTGAACAGAGGGTCTTAGGAAATAGAATGAACTGGATCTGGGTGTTGAAGAAACTGGGAATTTTTTATTTTATTTTGTTTTATTTTTGTCTTTTTGCTATTTCTTTGGGCCGCTCCCGCGGCATATGGAGGTTCCCAGGCTAGGGGTCGAATCAGAGCTGTGGCCACCGGCCTACGCCAGAGCCACAGCAATGCTGGATCCGAGCCGCATCTGCAACCTACACCACAGCTCACAGCAACGCCGGATCGTTAACCCACTGAGCAAGGGCAGGGATTGAACCCGCAACCTCATGGTTCATAGTCGGATTCGTTAACCACTGCGCCACGGTGGGAACTCCGGGGATTTTTTAAAAGGGGGGGCGGGAATGGGAACCATGCCCCATGCTTGAGGTGCTCAGGGCACTGTGGGGTAGGGCCAGCTCCTCTTCCTCCAGGAATTTTGGGGTTGAGGCTGCCTGCCTGGAGGGACTCTGCCAGTGAACCCTGGGCAGTGCTGGCATCACCTGGGTGTTTGGTCAGAGGTCAAAGTGCACATAAGCTTCTGGCAGGAGGATATGAACTTGCTGGTTCACTGACCCCCCGCCTCCCCGTGGCGGGGGTTGGGGGGATCAATGAGTGTCACCTGGGTCCTTTGGCAGCAGGAACGCTCAAGTGAGAAGACTTATGGGGGGCTGGGGACTCAGGAGACCAGCCAGAACTTCCCGGTTTTGGCAATAAAGTCTCTGGGGAGTTCCCATTGTGGCTCAGTGGTAACGAACCCGACTAGTATCCATGAGGATTTGGGTTTGATTCCTGGCCTTGCTCAGTGGGTTAAGGATCTGGCATTGCCATGAAATGTGGTGTAGGTCGCAGATGTGGCTCGGCTCCCGCGTTGCTATGGCTGTGGAGTAAGCTGGCAGCTGTAGCTAATTTGACCCCTAGCGTGGCAAAAAAAAAAAAAAAAAAAAAAAAGAAAGAAAGGAACCAGTGTTTTTCAGCTATGACCCACCACTCAAGCTTCCTTCCTTCTCCCAAGAAGCTAAGATTGTTGAGTGTGAGGCAATGGCCAGTGGAGATGCCTGGAGGGAAGGGGACCTGCCTTATTCCAGCACCTTCCAGGAGTATTAATCCTGGGCGGTTCACTTTGGTCCTCAAGCCCATTCCCTCACCTGGGCAGTGAGAGTGACAGCCTCTGTCTTATCTTAGCTGAGACCCAACCCTGCGAGAGAGCCCTGTAAACAGCAAGACAACACAGAGACATTCGAGGTGGTGGTGATATTATCGCCTGGAATTTTTTGGGGAGACCAAAATTTCCTGGTGGTGCCCAGGGAAGGCAGTAAGCAGCTGCCATCCGCAAATCTGCACAAATACAGAGAAATGCTTGCTGTTGGCCTAGGCCCAAGGATGGGGTGCCACAGCCCCAAAGGATCGTTTTCATGAAAGCTGCAATTAAAGGGAAGTGGGGTCTATTTAGGAAGCTGGAGGGGATGCAGCCCTGGCTTCTGGTGATGCTCTAATTAGATTGCAGGGCCCCTTTCATCCTGCCGCTGAGCTAGGAGGCCCTGGGCTCGGGGCTTGTGCTGGGTGGTGGGTGATGGTGAGACCACCAGGCGTGGTGGGGGGCACCCCTTATGCTGTGGGGATGGGGTAACCACCGCGAATGCTTGTACAGTGCTTACCACGTGGCAGGGACCCCGCTGCACTCATTTGATCCTCACTACCCCGGGAGTCGTCCTGTTGTTCTTGGTTCACAGATGGGGACAGTGGCGCATGGAGGCTGAGGAGCACGTACGTCAAGGTCATGCTGAAGGTAGGTGGCAGAGCTGCAACCCAGGGAGCCTGGCCAGGTCTGGGCAGAGGTGTCGGGGTGGGGAGAATGCAGAATGGGGAGCCAAGCCATGGTGTGGCCTCGAGGAAGCCAGGCATCCAGGCTCTGGCTTTCTGAGTTATAAGATAGATGGGCTTGCTTTAGATCAGGGCTTGGCAAACTTGATGTAAAGGACCAGACAGTAAATATCTTGGGCTCTGCAGCCATACAGTCTCTGTTGCAACTCCTCAGCTCTGCTGCTGCAGCAGGAAGGCAGCTGTAGATCATCTATAAACCAATGGGCATGGCTGTGTGTTAATAAAACTTTATTTACACAAACAGGCAGTGGCTGGATCTGGCCCATGGGCCGCAGCTCATCAGCCCCTGGTTTAGATCATTCATGACCCTTCTCTACCACTTCTTTGTATCACAGTCACGTTCTTAGTAATTTTCCTTGTACAAATTCACTTTTTTTTTTACCTCCGCCTTAGAGCTTGGCAAAGGCATAGGCTTGATGAACTAGCTGTATGTATCTTTCTGTAGCATACAGGTGAAATGAATCTCATAAATGAAAAGTTAGAAAAAAAGTTTGCGGGCTGCCTAAAATTGTCTCGTGTACCATGGAAGCCAGTACTTTATGCTTCATGAGATGTGTTTACATCAGTAGTTTTCCAATCACTCAGGTGCCGAAGGGGGAGGATGAACACGTGGGGGCCAGGCTTCCCACCCCGGACTCTGAACAATGCAGTTCTGCTTTATCTGTTTTCTAGAGTGGGGTTCTGCATGAGACTTTTGCTTGGAAGACGGGATGTTGTGGTCAAGAGTTTGGAACAATCTAAAAGTGGTTTCAAAATGAACTGGGAGGAGTTCCCATTGTGGCTCAGTGGAAACGAATCTGACTAGTATGCATGAGGACGCAGGTTTGATCCCTGGCCTCGCTCAGTGGGTTAAGGATCCGGTGTTGCCGTGAGCTGTGGTGTAGGTTGCAGACCCAGCTTGGATCTGTGGTTGTGGCTGTGGTGTAGACCAACAGCTACAGCTCCGATTCAACCCCAATCCTGGGAACTTCCATATAACGCAGGTGCAGCCCTAAAACGCCAAAAAAAAAAAAAAAAAAAAAGAGAGAGAGAGCAAGCACTGGGAACTGGTGAGCTTTGAGCAAGGGCACCTCCGCTCTGCCTGCATGGGGCTGGAAGTCCCCTGGCTGGATTTCTTAAAGGGAAACAGACCATTTTCCATTACACCTTTGGTCCAGCTCTCTCCTGAACTAGAGACACACATCTACCGGGAAGCTCTCCATCTCCACCCGACTGCTATCTCCAACCTAATGTGTCAAAAACCCAACTCCGTCATGGCTCAGCGGAAACAAAATCTGACTAGTAACCATGAGGACACAGGTTTGATTCCTGGCTTTGCTCAGTGGGTTAAGGATCTGGCATTGCCGTGAGCTGTGGCGTAGTCCGGGAGCTGTAGCTTTGATTCGACCCCTAGCCCCTCCATGTGCCAAGGGTGTGGCTCTAAAAAGACACAAAACAAAACAAACAACCAAACAAACAAAACCAATTCCCGGTTTCTGTCTGGGCCAGCTCCTGAGCTTGGTCTCTGCACACGCTGACTTTGTTCTCCTGTGGCAAAGGCCCCAAACCACAGTGCTGCACCTCTAGTCAGTCCTCTGGGCTCCACCTTCAACACAATTGAGACCTACCTGGCTTCCTGTCACCTCTGCTGGTCGAAGCCTCTCACCCTCCTCCGGATTACTACAAGCACCTGACCCTCCACAGCCAGTTCCCTATTCCACAGCAGCAACAGCAGGAGCTTGCTCTGCTCACCTCCGCAGGTGGCTGCTCAGCAGCCAAGCTGAGCCTGCACAGTGAGCCCTCCCACCCCAGGGGCCTTGCTCCTGCTGCCCCCACCACACACCCCCCTCGGTCCCCTCTGTCATGACAGGAAAAAACATCTGCTTGCTGTCTGTCTCCCCACGTTCCACTATCAGCTCCTCTGGATCCAGGACTGTCAGCAAACATCTATGGTGAGTTTCAGGTTGGTTCAGACCTCTCCTTGGGCGCTGCAGCAACATGACCCCAGGAATGAGGCTCTGGGAGTCTAGGGGTGTCCCAGCACCCCAACTCTCTACGCTGGAGCTCTAGGATGCCAGGGCAGTGTCTAGTGTCCTCCACAGCCACACTAAGCCCCAACCCATGCTTGCATCCTGGGGATGGGTGGCACTTGATGGTATTAAAACAAAATCACAAAGTATGTTAGGGGTTCATGGCAAGTTGGGGCTGAGCATAAAGTGCCTTGTCAGCGGAAGAGCGTTTCCTTCAAGCCGCCTTGAGGTTAGATTGTGAGTTCTGGCCCACGGTGCTTTCCTTCCTGAGCCTCAAGCTCCTTGTCTGTAAAATGGGGACAGCAGCACAGCCCAGGGGGCAGGGTGGGAAGAGGGTGTGCATGAACGCCCTGAACGGGGCCAGGCTCTCCTGTGCACACCTGCTGCTGCTGCCACTGCCCTGGAGGCAGGAGAACACGAGGCTGGGAACTGCCCAGAGCTGGAGGGCAGCCACTGATCATCTGGGTAATGTCGTCTGCTCCTCCGAGGCTCACTCTGGTCTATCTAGTAAACTTACCTCCCCTGGCTGCTGGGAGGATAAAGTAGGGAGCATCTGATTGTTCATCGAATATTCACCAAGCACTGCCCCACCCCCACCTCCAATCCACCAGGCACAGGGGATGTGATATGCACAAAACAGGCAGGGACCCTGCCCTCCTGGGGCCGACAATCCCAGGAGGAAGGACAGACATGAAACCTTAACTCAGACAACCATTAACAGTCATGATGGGGCTGGGGAGGCGCTCAGACATCATGGGGGCTGGCTCGACCAGCACAGGGCTTGGAAGTCAGCTGTGGGGAGGCGCCTATTTCAACGGGGGTGGGGGGGGGCAGCATGGGATAACAAATGATTATCAAGTAAGCTTTCTATTAATCTGTTATTATTATAACACTGCTGAAAAAAAATGACTGCGTATTATTAGTGAAGCTCAGCAAAGAGAACCCAAGAGGCTTTTTCGCGGGATGGGATCTCAGGTTCCGTTTCTGCAAGGTGTACCAAAGGGTTAAAGTCATTTTCATTAAAATTTAAATTTCAGCAGGCGCTCACTCTCCCTTCGCCGTCCTTTGAACGTTTGACTGGCAACCATTTCATATTTCAATCTCGGCAGAACAAATTGAATTAGATGTTGAAACCAAACTCGGCTCTGTTCACCAAAGCCTGCATGCTCGGCTTGCACTAATCCTTTCCTAGATGCTGCAGAGCACAGACGGGCGCTGGGAGGGACGGGCCCTGCCACAAAAGACAAAAGCGCCCAAGGAGGCAGTAAAAGGAAGGGAGGAAAAACAAGGAGGCAAAGGGCCGCTGGAAATCCTCCTCTGCCTGACTTCAAGCCCAGGAGCCAGACCTCGGAGTGGACCCGGGGTTTCTGTCCTTGCATCTCTGGTACCCAGCACAGGGCTGAGCGCAGGGGGGCACTTGGCGTTGGATGGATGAACGAATGAATTGGGGGGAGGATTAGTGGTTGGCTTTGAGGGCTTACTCCGCCAGCCTCTCTGCTTCTGGCTGGGGCTCTTTTCCCGTCTTTCTGAGATGCCATAAGATGCGGGGTGCTCTCCCAGGGTCAAGGTGCTTCTGTTGGGACCTGGGCTCTCTAAGTCTCATGAGCCTCCATGCCAGCCCCGCACACTGTGCCAACTGGCTGGAGGTTGCCAGCTTGCGTTTCCCAGCAGGAAGGAGACCTCATACCCGTGGATCGCCCCGCAGTGCTGACTGCTGACGCGGGCCTTTCTTTAAATGGCTCAGGTCTGTGGGATGGCTTATATGCTGATGCAGGCGCCCGAGCCTGGCTGTCAGCCTACTGTGGCAATGGCATCACTGCCCGCGGGTGACCCCAAGGTGGAAAGGGTGGGCCACTGGGGGGGGGTCCCTGGGGGAGGGGTTCACATGTTTCCTGACCACACCTGGGCATCCCCAGGCCCACCCTGCACCTGGCTTTGCCTTTGTGTGACTGGGTAAGCCACGCATGCCTGCTTGGACTGCTCTGGGGCTGTGCTGAGTAGAGGGCACCCTCTCTGGGCTGCCTTCCTGGATACAAGGACTCCTTTCCATCAGCACCCACCTCCTGGGACTCCCAGCCCTGCCTGTGCCTCCAACGTGGGCCCAGCAGGCCTGGTGTATACAGGCCTGGTCTGACTTCCTTGGGCATTTCCTACGTGTAGCCCTGTAAGCTTTTCTCTTTGTAGAATAATGATGACAATGACATTGATAATTACCACTACCACCATTATTTAAGGTTCCCTACGTCTGAAGCAATCTGCTAAGTGCTTTCCATCCATGATCTCCTATTCGGTCTTAACAAAAATCCTACTTGCAGTAATTCTTACACCCGTTTTAAAGATATGAGAATTGAGCATGTCACACAGGCAAGTGGGTGGTGCTGCTGAGATTCCAACCCAGGCCTTCCTGGAATCAGGGGCCTGTGCATTCTACTGCCCCCACCCCACACGGAGGGCACCTCATTGCCATTCACTTCCGCCCCTCCTGTTGACCATGCTCGTCCCGCAACAGAGCCTGGACCCTCCACGTCCATCGGAAGTGTCTGGGTAACACCCCCTGCCCCCAGCGTCAGGCCCAGGGGCCTCAACTGTCTCTCTTTCTTCTCCAAGCCTGTCCCTGCTCCTCAACAGCCCGAGCCCAGGGGCCCTGTCCAGGTGCAAGCAGGCAGTCCCGCTGACCTTGTGGTCCCAGGCTGTCTGCATCACCTGCCCTGTCCCGGGCGCTGCTCCAGTCCAGACTCATCATGTGCTCCTCTTAGTTCTCCCCAGACCGTATCGGGGGGTCGCAGACCCCTTGAGCAGAGGTGAGCCTGTCTCCAGTCTTGGCTCCCGTCTACATGAGGATCAGAAGGCTCATCTTTCTTCAGCCGAGACTCCGTGCTTTATTTCTGGAACTTCTCTCCTAGATCTTCTGAGAGAATGGGACCACCACCATGCCCTGTCATCATTCAAACCCAACTGAAGCCCCTCCTTGAAAGCCCCCTTGCGCCCCACCACCCTGGTGATAACAGTGACTGTCAACCTCCCCAGTTCACCCAGCATACGCTGGATGGATGCTTTTCTCCTGAAATGCTTTCGTGTGGTCCCTCTTCCTCTGGGCGAGGCTAAGGGCCTGGCTTTATTTTATTACTCTCTAGCTTGGGTTGAAGCTTGCTTCTTTTTTTGGGGACACAGTTAAGACAGTAAAGCATGAAGGTCAAAGAAAGACCCAAGGCTGGGGTCAGACATTCACATCCTGCAGGTATTTGAAGCTCTCCGGGCCTCACTACCCCCGACCCCCTGTGATGGAGGCACTGTTAGCGTCATCCCATTTGAAAGGTGAGGTTAAGGCACTGACCCAGGCTCCTGAAGCTGGCGAGGGATGGATTGAACCAGGGACCCAGACTGGTCTGAACGCAGAGCCTGAGCTGGCGCGCTGACAGCAGGAGGTGGCAAATCCTGCTCTGGGGACGTCCTAGTATAGTTACCTAGGTCAGTGATGTTGGTGCCAATGCTGCCTGCTTCCGTGCCAATCCCATGGGTCTGTGATCTTATTTGACTAGAAGAATCCACATGGCCCTTAATAGGACACACTGTGGGGAGGGAGGGGGAGATCCCAGCCCCATCATTCCTGGGACCCACGGTGACTTGGGAGTCCGGTCACCCCGGGCCTCCACTGGATGCAGTGGTCTGATGTTGGGGGGACACTCCCCTTAAAAGCTGGGAATGAGCCACGCTGGGCCTGTGTCTTTCACTTCTCTTCACGTCCCAGGGGTGAGCTAGGACTGATCAGGAAGCACCTGCCCCAGAGGGAACTGGGGACACGCTGGGCCTCGTGGGAGGCGGTCGGCGCTGTGTAGTCTTGCTTGGATTCCAGGCCACTTTGAAAACTGCTTGAAGTGCACTGGAGCCTCCTCCCAGAAAAACAGAGACCAAATTTTACACAGCAACTCAGAAGATTCCTGGGCTGGCACTCACAGCCCTGCCGCCCCAAATTAAGAAGTAAATAGAAACGCTGATGAGCACTTGTTCTGGCTTTACTTGGATTGATGAAGGAGTCCAGGCACCATGTCTGAGGTAGGCACGAGATCCCTCACCTTACAGAGAGAGAAGCTGAGGCTCAGAGTGGCCCCAGTTGGTCCCAGGGCACATGGGCCACAGCCCTTTTCTCTCCACTGTCCCCATCCTGGCGTGTGCTGGGCACAAACCTCCAGGCAGGAGTAGGTGTGGGCCCGTGGGTGCCCCCAAATCTGGGATGAGCCTTGGGGTGCTGCTTGCCAGGGCTGGGGACCTGATGGCATTTCATTGGGTCCCCAGTCCGTGAGCCAAAGGCATTCACCGTTAGCAACACAGCTGAGCTCAACCAATGAACCTGGCAGCTGGGCTTGGAGTTGGGGCTTTGTGAGTGGCCCCATGGTCACCATGGACACAAGGTGCTCTGGTGACTAAGGGCTCACAGCCCTCAGGGGCGAGGATGCGGCAGGTCAGAGGTCAAGTCCCAGGCTGCGAGTCGTCCTTGGACAGACGGAGGTGGGAACTCCAGCTTAGCAGCCCTGGAAAGGGGAACAAGAATGGAACCTTCTGGAGCTTGCCTTACATGTGCAGCACCGCACCTGGCCTTCTTCAGGGATTACTATATTTCTTTCTCACTAGAGCCCTGTGAGGTGGGAACCAGTTAGTGAGGAGGAGGCTGGGCACAGGGAGGTGAGGTGGGGCCCCCTGTCTGTGCCGGGTGGTGGGTGGCTTCATGCCCAGACCGCCAGAGTGCAGGGAGCTGCCCTCGCCTTCCACCAGCAGGATGGGGCCCTGGCTGCGGCTCAGGGCTGCTGGGAGGAGGAGCCAGTGGGAGAACTCAGGTGGGGAAGCGGTGGTGGTGGCTGGTTTTGGCTGCTTCCGAGACTGCACACGGCCACAAGGGTCTCCCCAGTGTGGCCACACCCTGCCTGCTCTCTAGCTTCCGGTGCCGGGCACAGAGCAGGCTCGGTCAGTGTGGGGCCGTCGTCCCCTCTGACCTTGGACCAGTGAAGGGTGGGGGCTGCCTGCTGTCCCCCAGCCCCCACAGGAGGTAGGGAGCGCGGAAGGTGGAGCGGCTGTCCCCCTTGTCCCCAGGGCCCCGAGCCACGTACCCTCCTGGTGCCAGCTCACAGCTGAAGAGTCTGCTCCTCGCCATCGTTCTCACTGTCTTCCAGCTGCTCCAGGATCTCGTCCAACACCACAGACCGCTTTTTCTTCGGGGGCTCTGTGGGAGCCCAGATGGCACGAGAGGAGAAAAAGAACAGCCGAGAGGGTTAGGAGGCGGGAAGGGAAGAGCAACACGGCGGGTGGGGTGGGGGGGAATTTGAGAATGGAGGAGGGAGAAGTGGCGGGAGAAATGGGAGAGGAGACACAAGCCCGTGGAGAGAAGAGACAGAAGAGGTAAGAAACAGGGAGAGAGGAGAGGCAGGGGAAGGGAACACACAGAGGAAGAGAAATACGGGGAGTTAGTCTCTGAGTCACCCAGGCTGTCTCTCTCCTGTCCCTGTCGGTCACCCCCTCCCCACTTGCACCCACACAGAAAGGGAGGGAGGAAATCTCTGCTTGGTGGGGGCAGGGAGCCAAAACCTCCAGAGAGGCCGAATCAAGTGGGGGCCGTAGTTGGGAGGCAAGTAGGAACTGCTTCTGTTTCCTGGCGGTCGCAGACTACAGCAGGCAGCTAGCATACAGCAGGTATTCATTAGGTGCTGGGTGATGAGATGCTCAAGGACACCAGTGGAGGCATGGAGGGACTAACAATTAGAGGTGGCTCTAGAGAAGAGGGGATATTTGACTTGGGTTTTGAAGAATGCACAGGAGTTCTCTGTGAGGCGATGGGGAAGGGGTTTCAGATGACAGTATGAAAGGGCATGGTAGGCTCAGCAAAATGCATGTCCTCTGGGCCCCAAAACTACTGATTATCTACTGTGTGCTGTGGCTCTTATCTTCTTAACAATCCCACAGGTAGGTACTATTATTACCTCTTCCACCTGGGGGAACTGAGCCAGAGCTAAGAAGTGGTGAAGCCAGGAGTCAACACACACCAAAACGCAGTCTTTCCTCTTTTCATAAAAGTTGCCGCTGTTGCCCAGAGATCACCAGGGAGATAAAGGGTGGCGGGAGAAGGTGCCTCGGGAATGGGGAGAGGGGAGATTAGGCTCTGGGGTTAGAGGGACGCTGCCAGTCCCTCTGCTAGTCTAACCAGTCATTAACGGTCAGCCTCACTCCCAGATAACGCTGCACTTGAATGGAGGCAGCTGTCGGAGGCTGTCCCTACCTGCTCTCCTCCCCTGGCTCAAGCAATGCCTCCTCTGTGAAGTCTTCCAGGTAGAACCAGTCACCCCCGTGACGCTTAGTCGCCATCTCCCCACTGAACAGGTGGGGGCTCTCCCCAGAGCTCAACCCAGGGCTTGCCCCCAAGACGCAGCATCTCGGGTCTCTTCCACTTGGTCCTGGGCAAGTGACTTGGCCTCTTTGAGGCTATTTCTTCATGTCACCCCAATGAAACTGGGACACTGAACCTTTTCTTCTCCACGGCCACCCACCTGACCCAGGTGTGCCCACCTTCTCAGCGGACTCCCTGCCTCTGGCCTCCCCACTGGGCAGCCCAAAGGATCCTTCCAGAACAGGTACTCCCACTCTGTTCTGGGAGCTCTGTGTGGCACAGAGGCAGCCTCGAGGCATCGCTTGGGCTGGACCCTCCCCAGGCCCCTGAAGTGTGCTCCCACCTCGAGACCCCCACTCCCACGTCCCCTCCTCAGAGAGGACCCCACCTCTCCAACCCGCCCTGCTCTGTCTCATCTCACCACCAACACACAGCGGGCATTCCTTTGCTTGGGGACAGAGCTGCCCCGTTCATGGCCGTGTCCCCCTGCTGAGCATGCTGCTGGCACCTAGTGGGTGCCCCTGAGTGTTTGTCGGACGGGGGATGTGTGAATGGGGCAATGAGGGGGACGCGGCAGGGCTGGCCCTCGGCGAGGGTGAGGTGTGGAGGCCTGGCGGCTGAGCCCAGGCATCCTAGGCACCATCATCATTGGCCTTGAGGAGGCAGAGGGGACGGATGGGCTGGGGGTGGGGTGGCTGCCTGCATCCAGGCAGACACATGCTTCCCTCCCTCCCTCCCTCCTCTGGGTTTCCTCATATTCGCCAGGCCCTGGAGGTGCACAATGGCCTCTGGAAATTGAATTTGTGGGCAGGTAATAGGAGCCAGGAAATAGAAGTGTCTCAGAATAGGGCCTGTGGGCCTGTCACTGATGCCCCCTCCCAGCGACTAACAATGGGGGGCGGGGGTGTTAGCTCCTGGGATGGTCAGTCCCTACTCTCCTGGACCAGGGTTGGCCTGGGGTCCAAGAGGTGGCCAGTGGTAGCCAGCAGCAGCCACAGTGGTGGCAGTTACCATCTTCACCTTGGCAGCTTTATTCCTTCCCAGAGCCTGAGCATGATGCTGAGACTGGCAAAAGGGCAGGAGTCATGCCTCCAAACTGTGTGACTCAACTTCTTTTGTTTGTTTGTTTTTTGTTTTGCTTTTTAGGGCCGCACCCACAGCACAGGGAGGTTCCCAGGCTAGGGGTCTAATGGGAGCTGTAGTCGCCAGCCTACACCAGAGCCACAGCAATGCAGGATCCTAGCCGTGTCTGTGACCAACACCACAGTTCATGGCAATGCCAGATCCTAAACCCACTGAGTGAGGCCAGGGATTGAACCTGCATCCTCATGGATACCAGTCAGATTCGTTACCCGCTAAGCCACAACAGGACCTCCTCAACTTCTGAAATGGTTCTGGGCTCTACATGTTTCCCCCCACCTCCGCTGTGGCCTGAGCTGCTGTCATCTCTGGCCTGGAGGATGGCAAAGGACTCCTCTGCCAGAGTCCAGTCTCGGATAGTGAGCAGAAGGACCCGGGCTTATTTACTTATTAGTTTATGTCTGTCTCCCTGGCTGAAATGTCGGCTCCAGGTTGGCAGGTGTTTGGTCAGCTTTGTTCACTGCTCTACTCCTAATGCCTAGAACAGTGCCTGGCCCACCCACAGTAGGTGCTCAATCAGTATCCGTTGAGTGAGTGACTGAATGAGTGACAGGTAGAGATGAGGTTGAAGAGTTCGGCTTGCTGAGTTCAGGCTGCAAAGGACAATCAGAAGCAGAGACGAGGCCCGAAGCTTGTGTCTTTCATAACCTTTCACAACAGAGGCCTGGCAGCACCTGCTCTGACCTGGGCATGTAGTGAACAAGACAGGCCTGACCTCGTCTAGGGTATCCCTGGCCCCCTTGGGGAGACCTGGAGAAGGAGCCAGACCACTGCAGGCCCAGAAGGGATGAGCACTCCTCCAGGATGGGGGAGCCACCTGCCGGGTGCTAGGCTATCAGGGTGGCTTTCCGGAGGAGGTAACAATGCAAACACGGCCAGAACTCAAGCGACTCCTTGCTCAGGCCCTCTCCACACCCCTTTGCTAGTTTAACCACTGGTAGACAGCTGTACAGAGCATTTCATGGCATCTATCACCCTCTGAAACAGCAGGCACCTCTCAGTCTCAGCCCTGACCCCATGGGTACCAGTCTCTGCCCAGCAGCTGGGCCTCACTATTTTAAAGACTTGTGAACCTTCTTCCACTCCGGTGCCTGGAATTCCTGCCCTACCCTCTGTACGCATCTTCCTCTGAATCACACCAGCACCAAAGACTCCCTCTTTTCCTTTAGTTATTCAACAATCATTCAAAGAGTCAAACACTGGAGTTCCTGCTCTGGCTCAGTGGGTTAAGAACCTGACTAATATCCATAAGGATGCGGGTTCGATTTCTGGCCTCACTCAGTGGGTTAAGGACCTGGTATTGCTGTGAGCTGTGGTGTAGGTCCTAGATGCGGCTCAGATCCCGCGTTGCTGTGGCTGTGGTGTACGTCGGCGGCTATAGCTCCTATTGGACCCCTAGCCTGGGAACTTCCATATGCCGCGGGTATGGCCCTAAAAAGACACACACACACACACACACACACACACACACACACACACAGAGCCAAAAGCCCGGGTGCTACAAGTTCCGGCCCTTATGAGGCTCATGCTGCGAACACCCTGAGAGGCAGCGCCAGCAGGATGGGACGCAGCCACGCTGCCCAGGCCCGTCGTCCCCTCCCCGGTGGGTCGTCCCCTCCCCGGCGGGTCCCTGGGTGAGGAATTTCACCTCTACAACGGAGTTTCAGCTTCTTTCTTGGAATAAGCAGCTGCTGCTCATTCCAATCATAAGCCATCTTGTAGGAGGCCAGGAGCGACAGACACTCCCACTAGCTGTCAGACTGTGGTTGCTCTCTGTACCTCTCACTCACCCGGCACTAACTGCATCTGGGTGAATTTTCACTCGTGTGGGCGCCCTTTTTACAATCTTTATTTTAAGTAAGTAATGTGAGCATGGGTTAAGTTTGAGAGGCACCAAAGGGTAGACTGAGGAAGGAAACTGACCTATGCCGCCTGCCAGGCACACAGGTCGTGCTTTTCCATGGCTTAAACTTTGGGTGCCCCCAGTGGCCAGCACAGAGCACCCCCGGGCACCAGCCCACCTGGGGAACCTTTCAGAGAGGCACGGCCCAGGGTCACTAGGGACCTGGCCAGCTCTGAGGATCTCTCTGCCATCTGAGTGTGCCCAGCACTGCACTGGCCTGGCCCCCCCAAACTGTGGGCCCTGCAAGGGGGTGCTAGGGTGATCCCGTCGCAGGTCCCAGCACACAGTAGGTGCTCTGTCGTCATTTGTTGGACATAAAAATGGGTGAAGGAGTGATGAGTGAACAAATGAGTCCCTGGGCATCGAGGTGGGCAACTTTAAACACAAGTGCAGTTGGTGGGATAGTAAACAAGCAAATAGAGCCACAGGACTAGAGGCACAGAGACTGGGGACACTGAGGCCCAGAGGGAGGGGGATGCAGCTGGAAAAGGAGACACACAGGACGCGCACTTTACAAGCAGCGTCACACCTGAGTTTCATAACCCCCTGGGGCGTCATTGCCCCCATTTCACAGGTGGGGAAATGGAGTGCAGAGAAGGGTACACCCTGAGGCCCACAGCTAACACACGGAAGCCCCTGGATTCTTCCTCAGAGGGTCCAGCTGGGAACCCACGCTTGCTGTGTTGGGCTCTGTTGTGCCCAGGGGGCGCAGGGTTGGGGGAGGATGTGGCAGGGCCAAGGTCACCCAGGATGCTGTGACAGGGTGTGGCCACTGTGTCTGGCTTTAGGATCAGCCACAGTTGGCTTTGGCCCTTCTTGAACTGGGCAACCTTGGGCAGGGCACGTGCCCGCCGAGAGTCAACCCTCCATGTATAAAATGGGGAGGGCAGGTTCATTCTCCACCCCTCCCTTCCCCGCGACCATCCTCTGCTGCCTTCCAGGCCCCCCCCTTCAAGGGGAGGGCTCCTCCTTCCTGTGAAAGCCCTTCAGAGGCCCCCCACTTGTCCCCAGACCCACGGTAACCGTGCTTAGGAGCGCAGGGGTAGACCCCACGGCCCCACCACCGACTGGCTGTGAGGCTGTGGGCAGCAGACTTAACCCTTCTGGCCTCAGCTTCCTTATGCGGGGCCACTAGGAACACCTACCTCATGGGGCTAAGGTGAGGACTGAAGGAGAAAAAAGAACAATGCTGGCACCTGGTGAGGCTCCACAGGGGCGCTGAGACCACCCTGTGCTATCATTCACGTCAGAGATGTTGACTGAATGTGTCTTTGCCATTAGGCCAGTGAGCGTGAACAGGGCGGGGGCTGTCCTGGAAAGGCTGGTACACAGTCGGTGATCAATAGTTGTCAGGTAAATGAAGTTTGTCAGGGCCAGAGCAGGTAGATCCCTCTTCCTCCAGGTGGAAAATGGAGGCCCAGGGGTATCTCCACCACCGGCTGTGGGCTGAGGGGCGGAGAGGTCGGACAACCTGAGGTCCCAGTCCTGCCACTTAGCTCTCGGTGACCTGTGGCAGGTCACTTCAGCTCTCTGGGTCTCGGCTGCCTTGCGCGTACACTGGGGTGGAGGTGCCATCCACCTCTGGGGCAGCAGTGAGGATTAGCAAGTTCACGCACAGAGCCTGGCACCCTGAGGGCTCGGTTTCGGTACCCATGTGCCTGGCGCATCTGGCTCAGGCTGGGCCCCCAGCAGCACCCCCCCAGGAGGCGCATGGAGCCCCCTATCCCCACCAGATGATCCCCAGAACCCCCTGCCGGCCCTGCCCACACGCAGAGCACCCTGCTTGCCGGGAATAGTTCCTGAAATCCCATTTCCCCGACATCAAAAGCCTCAGTGGGTTTTCACCAAACAAACATAATGCAGAACCGGAGAAAGGTGTAAAATAAATAAACGAAACAAGCTGTGCGTTTTCTTTCAGTATTACAGCTGCACCCGAAGATAAACAACAAGTGAATGTCACCAAACATCAATACCCGAGAAATTAACTTGACAAAAAGCTCAGCCGTCCCCCAACAGCCCCCCAGTCCTGCCCCCGCCCCCCCAACCACCATTTTGCATTTCTGGAGTTCCCATCTAATGATTTTATTTTTCAATTAATTCCTTGACAGAATGCCAGCCCGCGTCTCTCCCGTCCCTGGCTGGCGCTGTCGCCCTGTGCGCGAGGCGGAGGCAGGCGGAGGGAAGGGTGAGGGTGGAATGGGGAGGCGGGTGGCTGTCGGGAGGACCAGAGAAAGCGCTTCATGGGGTTTGTTCTGGAGGCAGAGCATCGAGGAAAGGTCGGGGCGGGGGAGGTTGGGGGGGGGAGGTGAGAAGAGTGTGGCTGGTCGAGGGAGGAGGGGATTCTGAAAGGAACCCTGAGAAGAGGCAGGTGTGTGACCAGCCAGGGGGGCTGGGCTTGGCGCTGATGGCATTGCCAGCTGGAGCCAGGCTGCCCGGATCGGGTGGAAGCCTGCTGCTCCCAGCTGGGCCACCTGAGGCCAGGGGCCTCCCCTCTCTGTGCTCAGTCTGGGCAGTTACTGAACAGCACCCAGCTCCTCGGGTGCCTCAGTACCAGGAGGGCAAAGATACCGAAGGCCTTTACAATAGTGCCCGGCATGCAGCATGCGCTCCATAAAGGTGAGCCATCTTCACCGTCATTAATGGATGCTGCTACTGAGAGCGTGTGGGCAGGTCACTTCCCTCCTCGCTAAAGCGGGGACAGCAGTACTCCGGACAAACATGGTTGACTGCTCTGGGTGCCCCATCCTGCTGGTCACCTACAGCATCCGCAGGCAGCTCTGGGACACAGTAACATCTCCCCACCTGGCTTTCTCTGGCCACAGGTGCATGCGTGGCCCTGGCACAGGGTAGGCTGGCAGTGTGGGGATTTCAGCTCACACACAGAGGCCCACCGAAGAGCGTCTGGATTTACTGACATCGTTGAACATTAAAAAAAAGTTACGTAAAAACAGGAAAAGCTACAGAAGAATCTCCATTTCTGGTTTCTCTTGAAATTGGATGATCTGGCCACACTGGGTCCAGGTTCCTACCTAAGAGTAACTTAACTGATGGGCTGTGTGCTAGCTGCCCCTGGAAATGGGAGGCCTTGCTTATTTGGGTGCTCTCTGCTTGTTCCTGGAGGCCCCCCAGCTTGCTGTTCTCTGAGACAAAAAGCGGGCGAGGCCTTGGCAAACTGTAAAGTGCAGGCCTGTGTAGCAGGTGTCCCCTGTTAAACCCATACCAGAAATGACTCAATAGGCTGGGGGTGAGGGGAGGAGAGGACGGAGGCTCGGGAGGAAGGTGGAGGGCAGGATTCCAGGTTGGGACAAGACACTACAACCTTCAGACTCGTGGCCTGCGGTCCTAGGCTACTGGGGGGACACAAGCAACTAGCAATCCCCACCCTTGGGGACATCAGGGTGCTGGTGGTACAAGGTGTGGGTATTGTGAGGGGCCAGCACCCTGAGGGCTGGCCTGGTGTCCCCCCTGCTCCTGGGTACCCCCCCACCAGCCCCTGCTGCCACCTAGGTTCTAGACTTGCAGCCCCACCATGGGCAAAATCTTCAGATACCGAGAATGGGTCTGCAACCCATGGCTCTGTTAACAGCAGGTGGACACTCAATTCTCACAGAATAAAAGGCACTCTTCAGGGAATGGATCAGCCTGGCTCCTAAGACCAAAGGGGTGGCCCTTTATCAGTACAAGGAAGCTGTTTCCGGGATGAGCCCTTTCAAATCACAGCTGGTCCTACTAAAGCCCAGGTGTGATCCAAAAGCCCTTGCTCAGAGCCTGCAGGTGGGACACTGGGCCCCAGATCCGCCTCTGTCACCTCAGGGATTGAAGGGAGCTGCTGAACTCCATTCCTCTGTGTTCTTGTCTGTTAAATGGGGACAGCGCCTGCTCTCTTGATTGAGGCCTTCAGTCACTCACAGCCAGTAGTCACTGACTACATATCACGTGCCAGGCCTGGTGCTAGGGATCCGGCCGCGAAGGACCCCAAAGTGACAAGCAGAACCAGCAGCCTCGGAGGCCATGCTGGGGTCCCAGGGCAGGCAGAGCTGGGCTCTGAGCTCTGTTGCTTACTGGTCCCTTGGCTTGTCTGATTTCCTACTACCTGCAGAAAGTACTACTGCAGGGCCCACTGCAGAGGAGTTGATAAGGCAGATAAGGCATGGACGCACGCGGCCCGATGCCAGGCGCACAGAGGTGTCGAGTCACATTACAAGTAACAATGGAGGTGTTGTCCAAGGACACGAGGAGGGCAGGCAGTGCTCAGGAAATGGGGTACCCAGAGGGCCCAGTCAGGGTAGCGGGCTGGCGGGGAAGGCAAAGAACCCTGTGTCCTCAGGCCCCAAGCCCAGCAATGTGGGCTCCAGGCAGCAAGCTGCTGATGTTACTGCCCCGTTTTTCAGACGCGGAAGCAGCTGCTCTAGGGCTTTCGGGAGACTCCCCAAGTGGGGCCTTTTGCTCAGATCAGGCTGGTCCCCATTGTGACGCCTATGGTCCCGGGGCTCAGCTGCCTGCCCTGCAGGGGGACACACCCACCCAGACTCCTCAGAGGAACTCCTCAACAGGAAAGCCGTGAACCAGACCGAGGCTGGCTGGCAGCACCCACCTGCCTGTACCAGCCATTTTCTCAAGATGCTATTGGTTCCCTACCCACAGCCTGAGAGAATCATCTAGAAAATCTCTGATACCTGGACCCCACCCCCAGAGGTTCTGATGCCAGTGGTCCGGGGTAGGCATTGGCTATTGAGACTGTGTGACTCCTACTGTTATTAAGCACAGTGCCAAGGACCCCAGCGGGGTGAGTCACCCTTGCCTTGAGCTCTGGGCATACTGGGTGTGCATGAGTTTCAGGCAGCGGGGCTGGTGGCTCCCCATCCACTGGGGCAGGTGAAAGCGCTCAGCCTGGATTATCATGGATTTAGCCCCTGGTAGGGCCGTGGGGCTGGGCTAAGCCTGGAGCTTTGGGGCTTGGTCCTGCATGTGTTTGCATTAGTTACAGATGCTGGAGCAGCCTGAGCGGACTGGGGTGGTTGGGGGGTATCCAGAGGAAGGTGACTGATGGCAGAGAACAAAACAAAAAGAAACCATGAGAAGCTGAAAGGTGTCCCTCACTCCCCTGTCTCGGGCCTGGAGGGATCTTCTCATTTCCAGAGACTTGGCTGACATTAGCCACCTGTCCCTTTCCTCTTAGCGCAGGCCCTGGGTCCGGAGTAGAGGCTAAAAAGAAAGACTCAGTAACATCCGTCTCGAGGTGTGATGCTGTGTGCGCCGGCATCTCTTAAGTGCAAAGGTCTGAGGGGCCAGGTAGGAAGGTGATGGAGTCAATGGTCTGGTGGGTGTGTGTGTGGGGGGGTGGCAGTGACTAGAGGGAGGGCTATACTGTGGAAGAGAAAAAAAAAGCCCATGTAACTTGGCCTCAGCTACCCTATGGGAATGCAGGACCAGGGGGTGGTCAGACCTAATTTTTCAATAGAGGCCAGAATCTTGATTTTTAGCTCATTTCTCTGATGGCAAAATAGTGACAATTAATTTGTAATAAACCCACTCCCGCCCCCCCTTATCTTGTGGGGAAAATAAAGATCTGTGATCTTCGTCGATGGCTCACCAGTACAGTGGCTGACTTGTTTCTCTCTCTCCTCTCTGTCTACAAAGCCCCACTAGTTTTCACTCATGGTCATGAAGCAGTAATAACAACCTCCCCGTCTGTGTGTTTTCCTTGGGTTTCTCAGGCCTGGGCCAGCCTACAGTTCAGATACAAAACCGGCCGCCCCCTGCCGCCAGCCACAACCCTGGAGGCAGGCCCACCCTCCTCCTGCCCCTATTTTCAGCACTCTGGTCCCCAGGTCCCCCAACCCTCGTCCAATCCGGACCCAGCCCCTTCCCCTCCCAAGTTGCTCTGAAATTCTCCTTCTGTCAGTTTAATTCCGTGATCGATGAGGAAGAGCAGGAGAAATGGCCCGGCACAGCTGGTTTCCCCGTTAGCCCTAGCAGGGATTCCTGGCCTCGCTGGCGACGGCTGAGTGAAATGTTTGCAGAACGCAGAGAACACAAGTCAATAACAATTTAGCTGGATTGGGAGCAAGTACCTTCCCCGCACGGACAGCCATTCCCGGGGGAAGGGGAAGGAGGATGCAGGATATTGCCGGAGAGCTTGGAAATATTTCCAAAACACCACTCAAAGAGGCTCGGGGCGTGGGGAGGGGGAGGGGCAGGGGGTGACCTGGAGGACACCTGCTCCAGTTTGCCCTGGGCCCCTCCAGCCTGCCCAGCACCTCTGCAGGGAGAAAGTCGGCGCTCTGAACGTGGTTCCCTCCCCATGGCCCAGCCATTTGTACCCTTCCTAGCAGCTGCCACCAAGGGGCCACCTTGACCAAAACAATTTCTGCTTCTTGATTTTTCTCCTCTAGATTCTGTCACTACTGGGGTGGCCGGAGGTGTGTGAGGAAGAGTGGGTCTCCTGCCCAGTTCCGACCTCTTTCCTGGTGCTGCCTACCAAGGTGGCTGGGAGCAAGAGAGAGAACAAAATTCAGCACCCTGGACAGGGGCGGCGAGTCCCCTTCCAAGGGGGCAGGGGTAAAACACCCCTGCAGAGCTCCAGTTCCCATGCTGGCCTTTCCTTGGTCAGGACCCTCTGTTGCAGTCTGGGACAGGCCGCCTTCACCTGCCTCCCAATGGGACCTTTGACACCTGACACCTCCAGAGGCAGGGCTGCCACAGCAAAGCCTTAAAGAGGGAATGAAAGGAGCCCAAATGAAGGAATAAAAATGAGGTGAGGGGATCTTACAGAAAACTTCTGTCTCCAGGTAGCTGGAAAGAACCACGGCAGAGGGATATTTTGAATAATAAATTCTGTGACTTCACATACTTGCTTGAACTTTACTGACTGTGATTTTTAAAGCCCGATAATTATGTTTTCATGGCCAAGATCAAGGAGGCATATTTGCAAGGGCTGGTGTGGGGATAACGGGCTCTCCTGGTCCCCGATCTTTTGAAAATGTGCCATCCTGTGAGTGATTAAGTTATGGAAGGGGGGTTTGGTGAACTGTTGCAGGCTTTAAATATCATCTGTATGCTGATGACTTCCAAATTTATACCTCAGCCCAGACTTTGCCCCTGAGCTCCAAACTCATAGATCTATCTGCTTGACATCCCAGAGGAGTCCTAATAGGTGTCTCAAACCCGACATGTCCAGATCAGATCAACCCTCCCCTCACCTGCCCATCCCAGCTTCCTGGGCCCCATTATCATGTGGCACCACTGTCCTTTGAAAGGGGCTGGCTCTGAGCAAAAATCTCCCTACTGTCCTACTGCCTTGTCCTCCTACCTTCTGGAAACAAGTCTGGTCAGCTCTACCTTAACCTCATATGCTCAATCCACTGGCTTCTTTCCACCTTTCTGGCCTCTGTTCCTGCTTCAACCATTGCCCTGGCTGGCTGGCAACTACAGCAGGACTCCTATTTCATTCTTGCCCCCTGTACAATGCAGGCCCCACGTGGCAGCCAGGATGAGATCTGGAGTGCAAATGAGGCCATAGCACTCCCCTCTAAATCTTCAAGGGACTACCTGCTGTGTCTTGAATAAAAGCCAGCCTCCCTGCCCATCCTACAAGGCCCCACCGGGGAGCCCTGCTGGCCTCTATGTCATTGTTTCATACCACCTCACACTTACTCTCTAGCCACAGTGGCCTGCTCTGGGCATGCTTCTACCCCAGGGCCTTTGCACCTACAGCTCCCTGGGCCTGGAATGAAGTCCCTCCAGATCTCAGGCTGACTGGCTCCTTCACAACACACAAAAAGACGGCCTCCTCGGAAAGACCTTTACCCACCACATTTGGAATCTCTCCTTCCCCTTCCTGTCCCAGAGGAGCATATGATATTATCCTGGTGCATCTCCTCCACAGGGGGCTGCGATTGTAACTTTCTTGCTACTTTTCCTTTTTCATCATTTGTCTTTCCCACTCAGATACCAGCTCCGCGAGGGCAGAGCCCTTCTCTTTTGTTCACTGCTTTGTTGCTGTGCTGAGTAAGGCTGTATAATTAGGTGATCAATGAAGAACTGAGTGAATGAATGAAGTGGGAAGCAAGGCCTCGGTTCCAGGGAAAGCTGGAATTCTTTTTTTTTTTTTTGTCTTTTTGCCATTTCTTGGGCCGCTCCCATGGCATATGGAGGTTCCCAGGCTAGGGGTCGAATCGGAGCTGTAGGTGCCAGCCTACACCAGAGCCACAGCAACGGGGGATCTGAGCCCTGTCTGTGACCTACCGCACAGCTCACGGCAACGCCAGATCGTTAACCCATTGAGCAAGGGCAGGGATCGAACCCGCAACCTCATGGTTCATAGTCGGATTCGTTAACCACTGCGTCACGATGGGAACTCTGAAAGCTGGAATTCTTTTTTTGTTGTTGTTGTTGTTGTTGCTATTTCTTGGGCCGCTCCCGCGGCATATGGAGGTTCCCAGGCTAGGGGTCCAATCGGAGCTGTAGCCACTGTCCTACGCCAGAGGCACAGCAACGCAGGATCCGAGCCGCGTCTGCAACCTACACCACAGCTCACGGCAACGCCGGATCGTTAACCCGCTGAACAAGGGCAGGGACCGAACCCGCAACCTCATGGTTCCTAGTCGGATTCGTTAACCACTGCGCCACGACAGGAACTCCAGAAAGCTGGAATTCTTAAGCAGAGGGTTCTAGTTGGGAGGATGAGGGTGTGGTTATGATGCCTCTAGAGTCACATGCTCTCTGGCAGGGGGTGGAGGTGGGGGTGGGGTGTGGGGTGGGGTGGAGTTACTAGGAGGAATTAGCCACTCCGAGGCTTTAGATACAAGAAGGGCAGTCATTTCACAAGCCCTAGGAGCTGTGTGCTTTTTCTGTAAAAGTGATGGTAAATATTTTAGGGCTTTGCAGGCCATAGGGTCTCTGTCACAACTATTCAAGTCTGGCCTTGTGGTGTGAAAACACAGCTAGAGACACCATGGCTGTGTTCAAAAAATTTTTTAATTTGGGATTTAGGAACTGCTGAGGATCTTGGGAGTGGTGAAATGGGGTGATCTGTATGTGCAAAGCTTTGTGTCCTCAGGCAAGACCCTAGACACTTCTGGGGCTCAGTCTGCACCTCAGAAAAATGGGAACAGCACCCCTTCTCTCAGGAGTTGTGAGGCAAAAATGAGACAGTATATGAAACCGCCTGGCATGGCCCTCGATATGGTAGGTCCTCTCTCTTCTTTCTTCCTCTCCTGACTTCATCTTTAGCAAGAAGTCACATAATGGCTTCTTTTCAGACTAGTGGTCCTTTGAGGGTCAAGGTTAGGGCTGTCTGTCTGCACACTGTGTAGGACTGCAGTGCTGGCTGCATGCCTAACTAACTCCGGGGACAGGAGCGCCTTGTCTGGCTTTTCTGAACCCTCATTTTCCTACCTGTGGGGTGAGGGTCAGGATGAATTCTGGTGACACTTGCAGAGCCCAGCCCAGTACGTGTTAGAGGCTGCATCAGAAAGGGCCTTGCTGATGATGAGGTTTTCAGCTCTGTTCGTTTATTCACCCCACCGATAGTTAGTGAGCACCTACTTTGTGCTAGATGCGAGGCTAAGGCAGGGGACATGGAGAGGACCTTGTCCCCTGGGGGATAAAGCTTCTATGGGGCTAGTGAGGTTAAATAACCGCACACCCACATATATGAACGCTAAGTGCTGGGAAGATGAGGTGGGGGGTGTGACAAGGGAACTTGCAGGAAGTGGGTGTTGGAGAAAGTCAAATCTCTGACACTCAGGCTGAGACCTAAAGTCAAGAGGGCTAGGGGCCAGGCTGACAGGACAAGGGCCCCAGGAGTCAGGTTTCTTTCTTCCCGGCTGGGAGGGCTGCTGTACCAGGGGCCAGTGACCGATGGGACAGGCGCCCATCTGGGCCTGAACATGGCAGATCTCACCTCCCAGGCTGGCCTGACTCGGCCGGGCGGGCAAGCGGGCGGGGGGATGGCGCCGCTGCCAGCCACTTGCCATGCCGGTCATGTCTGCGCTCCCAGCTCCGGAGGTGAAAGGTGCAAGCGCTAACCACAGCCCATCAGTCCTCTCAGCTGGAATAAGACAACGCCGGGAAGCAGAGCCGCGCTCCCGGCCAAATAAAAGCCTGTTTGCCCAGGCCTCCCTGGCTGTGCACGCTCGAAAACAGAGGGTTCTGCGGGCGGATTGCTGATTGCTTCCGTACCATTATATTCTGTCGGCGGCGCTCGCAGGTACTGCGGCCTGCCGGGGCCCTGAAAGCTTCTCGATGCCGCGACCCTGCTGGTTTGTAACACGCTCGGGAAGAAAAGGACACAGCCAGTGGCCGACTTTCCTCTTTCTTCCCTCCGTGCTCTCTCTTTTCACCCTCCCACATGCAAGTCACCGAAGAATAGCACTTCACCTGCCAGGGGCTGCCGGGCTGCAGATGAGAAGGATGATGGTTCTGGGCCGGGAAGGGAGGCAGGAAGAGGACAGGGGAGGGGGGGGGACGGTTCAGAGGAAGAGGGCCACCTTGCTCTTCCCTAGTTACAAGCACCGCTGTCTAGGGGCAAGGGCTTTGCCTGCCTACCGGGGGCAGCTTTTGGGATGGCTTCTCCAGACCTGCTCTTGGCTGTTCCATTTGATGGGTATTTTGTAAGCATGGACTTGCAAGGGAACATCTAATGCCTGGCAGTGACAAAGGGGCAGTGGGTGACATGAAGGCCTCCCCCTGGGGAGGGGGTACTGGGGGGTTTGAAACAAGCTTTTTTGGTGGCCAATAAGGAAGGGAGCCTAGATGAGCAGCGAGGTCCAGACTGGGCATTGAGTGCATTCAGTTCCCATAACTGCGTCAGGAGGCAGGACATCGTGAATGCCGTTTTACCAGCGAGGAGTCCTCCTCCCCCTCCTCCTCATTGCTACTGTGTATTAATAAGTGCCTACCATGTGCCAGGCATGGGGACCTGGTGGCGTCTAGAGTCAGATGCAAACACACCATCCTGAGCACTACCCAGGCGATGGACACATATTCATTCTCATCCTTCCTCCCTCCCTCCCACGTTCCTTACTGTCTGGGCTTATAAAAACTGGAGTTCTTTCTTGGAGTTCCCTCTATGGTGCAGTGGGTTAAGAATTCGACTGCAATGGTTCAGGTCACTGAGGAGGCTCGGGTTCAATCCCTGGCCCGGTGCAGTGGGTTAAAGGATCCGGCGTTGCCGGAGCTGCAGCCTATGTTGCAGCTGTGGTTCAGATTCAATCTCTGGCCTGGGAAACTTTCATATGCCAAAATAACAACAGCAACCGCCCCCCCCAAACAAAACAAACAAAACGGGGGTTCTCCTTTATGCTTCATCCCTCTGTACAGAGAACCCTCTCCCTTGGCCTGGCTCCACTGGAATGCAAGGAAAACAGGGAGTGTTCATGGTGGCCCAGAGGATGAAGCCCTAGCACCTGGCGGGGTGGGGTGGAGGGAGGCTAAACAATATCTGCTGCACCTCCTGTAAGCCTCCTGATTCCCCTTGAGGTGGACACCCTAGTCCACTGCACAGATGACAAAGCGGAGGCCAAGTGACTGCCCCAGGCCACAGAATGGACGCGGGGACACACACTAGGATGAAACGGAAGGGGCCCTGGGGCACACCTGCCAATCCGGAGTCTGCAGGATGGCTAAAAGTCCAGGTCTGACTTCCGGCTTGGCCACTAGTAGCTGGGCACCCCCGGGCAAGTTATCTGCCCTCTCTGCTTCGCTTTCCTCGTCTGTGAAACTGAGGATAGTGACAGTATTTACCTGCTGGGATTCTGCAGGATTAAGACCTGTGGAAGCCCACAGATAATCCCTGGCACAGAGTGAGGCTTACCAGATGAAGGTGGTCATCGTAATAATAACAATTAGTATTATCTAGGCTGAACTGCACAGGGAGCTGTGTGCCTTGACCTAAGCAGAGACAGGGAGGAGAATGGCTGGTCACAGGGCCTGGGGAGCTCTCACCCACCAGCACTCTGTCCCTAAGGCCTCCCCGAAGTGAGTGGCTGGTCTGTTGGAGGAACTGAGTCCCTGAGGCAGCGGTGAACTCGGGGTAATTCACGCTGATTGCACCAGCCACCATGGGGCCAAAGCTCCTCTCTATCACTCTGGCCACCTCCCACTGTCCCCAGGGGCAGCTCAGAGGCCAAAGGGCCCCTGGCAAGCTTCCCCTGGGTCCTGCTGAATGGTTAAGATGCCTGCCTTTCATTCTGAGGCCCACCTTCGCCAGGGAGCCCTTTGTCGTGGCCTCAGTGCTCAGGCTGGGCAAACAGGGCTCGGGGCCCCCACCTGAGATCTGAGTGCCTTCCTGGCACAGATCAGGGCCATGGGAGGGGACTGGGCATGGAGCCCGCCTGCCCTCGGCGTCTGCCAGGGCCCTGCAATCTCGGAACAATGCAGATTTCCACACAAACGAGCTGGGTATTTTTCACCATAGGGAAGGGGCAAAGTGGGGGTGGGTGTGGGGGAAGGAAGGGTCCAGCCAGGAGGGCAGGAGGCCAGCAGCCCTACTCTGAATATTCAGAGCTGCTGTGGTTATCCCGTTTCCAAAGAGATCAAGCAGACAAGGGGGAGGGTGGGTGAGGGCAGACATTTCCAGAGCACTTGTTCTGTGCCAAGTGTCTACGTCGTCCTGTTTTCTTGGGAAGGACGGAGGAAGCAGTCACCTCAAGAATGGGGCGCTGTAGCCAAACTGTTCAAGTTCAAAGCTTGCTTCCATCACCCATGACCCGCATGGCCCTGGGCAAAGTTACTTTATCTCTGGGGCCCTCAGTCTCTTCATCTGTAAAACGGGGTGATTAAGGGCACTGACCTCCTAGGGGGGTTGGGTGGGTGGGAAAAAACGGGCACCGAGTTATCACCAATTATTTTCACACCAAACCAACTCCATAAGCAGGTGCCCGTTTAACCTCACTGGGAAGCAGAAGCCCCGGGGCGGGGAACCATGACTTGTTCAGGGTCACCCGGCTGGGAAGCAAGAGGATTCATGTCCTATTGATTCCAAAGATGCTCTTCCCACTAAAAGTAACTTTTTGGGGACCACGACCTTAGAGAAAATCTGATGACAACAAAACCTTCTTGCCAGAGAGGTAAACACACATACACACACCCGGATAACAGCATTTTTGGGTATTCACAGCCCCTCCAAGGCCAGATTTAGACTGGGACCCATGAAGACAAGGTTCCATGGATTCTGGGTTGAAAATCCCTGACCTGCTGTGCGCTGGAGAGAGTGTTCTTCTGTTTTCTAAGGATTATCATATATCTCTTTGGAAAAGAGTGCCATAAAAACACGATGGGGAATTATTTCAGACTTTTTTGGCCCCCAAACTTTCAGGCTACCTCTTGATACCCGAGAGAGGGAGGCCGGCTGGAGGTCTGACACTTGGCTGTGTGCGCCAGTGACCCCCTACAGGTGAGTCGCATCCCTGCCAAGCTTAGAACCGCTGCTCCTGCCTCCCAGAAAACAGGGCCCCCACCTCAACCCTACGACCTGACCTCTGTGGATCACCACAGGTGCTGAATATCCTATTTGGTGCTGCCAGTCCCTCCTCTTTCCTGCTCTGTCCCCCAAAGGGGTCACTGGGGAAGCTGGCGCTCTGGTTGACAAGACAGGATGGGCCAATGGGAGAGTGGGAGGGGAGTGGAGAGGGTGGCGAGGGGGCTGCAGACACCCTTTGCCCACTCCCTCCTGCTTTGGTGCAGTTCTCTGGTACTGGTTGCATTCCTCTATATTCAGGGACCCAGTGGCTATCCCCAAGGCTCCTGCTCTCACTGGACCCTGGGGACATCATCTCCTCCCCCTGCCCCCACCTCCTCACTACTGCTCACCTCTGCCCCTTGCCCCCCACCTCTGCATGGCAGGTGAGAGGTGACTTTTGTTCCCTACTGGGACCCTGACACCCACTGGTGGGGAGGTCCTCAGAGCTTACCCCCTCTACACTTGGTTCGCTCAGAGCTGAGGGCCCCTCCCAGAACCTGGGGAGGCAATGTTCCTTCGGAGAGTCCCCAAAGGAGTGGAAATACCTGGTTTGGCCCTGACACTCAGCTCTGGCCTCAGGGGACCTTTTCTCATTTCTGTGCCTTGAGTTCCTCATCTGTAAACAGGGATGAGGTAACATGCACACCACAGGGCCTTCTAAGAGGCTGCGTCAATTCTAAAAAGCCACCTGATGCTTCCTGTTATGACTTATTACGCATTCCCTCCATTGGAAGGGATCTTGGAGATTCTGGGTTCAGGGGCTGGAAGAATCAGGAGGAAGGGAGCCATGCAGTAAACACATACAACTTAGCTCTTAAGAGAGGCCAGAGACTTTTAAAAGCAGCACTTGCTAGTATAAAGCCGGGCGGTGGGGTGGAAGGCTTCAGAGCTGGTCTTGAGTTCTAATCTCAGCTCTGCACTTTCCAGACTTTTTTTCATGTCTTGGGCACATGGCTGACACTTGCCCTGCCTCAGTTTCTTTGTCTGTAAAATGGGGACAGCAGGGCCCATGGCTGCAAGGTTTGCTGTGAGGATGAGAGCCACGTTGTGTGTCACAGAGGAGGGCAGAATAGGTCCTCAATAAACAATAGCTGTCCTGAGTCCCTTCAATGCACCACTGGTCTCAGTCTTGCCATCCATAAAACAGGGCTAATCATGCCCACCTCCCGGGGCTGCTGGGGAATGAATGGGAAGGTGAATGCAAACCAACTGCTGTCTCTCCAGCTGTTGTTATTGTATCTGCCCCTGTCGGGGCCTCAGCAATAATGCTGTCTTTGGAACTTAATCGATCGATCGAAGGGGCTGCTCTCCAAGGCAGGGCAGAACTGCTGAGCCTGCACTGTCCCGCCAGCCCCGGGGGTGGGGGGTGGCAGGGGGTAGAGTCCCTTACACAAACATTTGCCGATGGGTGCATTTGGGCCTGTCAATGGCTGTCGATAAGGATAGGCTCTCCTTCTGCAGGCCAGGATTTGGGGACTTACTGAGTTGTGTGCTTGCCACTGTGTACTTAGCCCTGATTTTTCTACTTCCTTGTCTGTCATTGCTTGTATACTGCCCAGATTTGGATGGGCCCAGACTGGCACGGGGACCCCAGGATGAACTGATGAGTGGCAGAGGTGAGCACAGCACACCCCAGCCCAGCGAGGAGAAGAACCATAAAGAAACCCATGACGATGTGGAAGGAGGTATAGGAACAGAGATGGGAGAGCAGAGGACAGAGCCATTACTGATACCTGGTCGGGGTTTGTGTGTGAAGGGAGGGCTTCCCAGGTGTCTTTTGAGCTGGGCCTTAAAGATAGGCACTTGCCAGGTTTAAAAAAAAAAAAAAAAAAATCAAGAGGCAAGGCATTCTGAGCAGAGGGAAGACCATATGCAAAGACACAGAGCCATGCCTGGCTTTTGGGGCCAGTGAATTCTGTGGGAGGTGTTGGCGGGGAGGGTTAGGTTGGAAGGGCCCCCAGGGTTGGCAGGGGCTGCATTCAAAAGGGTTTCACAGGATGAGTTACAGAGTGCTTCCATCCTGTCTCTGGACAGCCTGCTAGAGAGGGCAAGACCTGTGAGAGCCCCTGCTCCCCTCCCCAACTTCACCCGCTCCAGCCACGCTGGCCCCCCCATCTCTCGAGGTGTCACACTCATGTCAAACCTTGGGCAGCCCTTCTGTGGGCACAAATGTCACCTCTGCAGGGAGGCCTTTCTGGACCGCCTGCTCAAGCCACGTGCCCAGCCTCTTCCACCTGGACCCGCAGCCCCACGAGGTCACTGCTGCGCCCCTCGTGCTGGGACACAGCGGGTGCTCTGTAGGTATTTTCTGGGGATGGACTGAATAACCAGCGAGGCTGTGTGATGCACACCGAGGTGTCTAAGAGGTGGAGCTAGGTCCTGTGACCCCCGGGGTCCTGGCAGGAAAGAGATGGCGCTCAAACTCCTACCTGATGAGGGTCTAGGAAAGGGGGAGCAGGTGCAGGGAAACTGGGGCGAGTGGCCCCAGGTCATCTACAGGGCCCTGGACAGAGAGTGCTGGGTGGAGAGGGCCACCGGATTTGAGCTATGGCCTTTGGTGGCAGTGTCACCAAGCAGGCAGGAAAGGAGGTGGGGGTGGGGATTGCCACTGTGACCCCAGGCTCCTCCTCCTCTCCCCAACTTCTTGCCAGGCCTCCCAATGACCCAATTCGATTGGGAAACCGAAAGGTCATGGAGGCCCTGATGCCATCCACGCGGGTCAGCTCCCTGGCGCAGAGAAAGGGAAGGAGGGCGGGAGCCGATGTGGAGAGACAGAGGGGGGCCCCGCGCCTGGCCCTGCAGTCTGCCCACAGAGGGACATGCTCTTTGCAGGTCCCATCACTCTTACCGTGGAAGTGCTCGGCCGTCTTCCGCCGCAGGGCTTGCAGGGTCACCTCGGAGTCGGCCCACTCCAGGACCAGCCTCCTGCCATACAAGTGGGTGCTGTGACACAGGGCATTGAAGGCTCTCTGTAACAGAACGCAGAGTATCAGTGAGGACCCACCGCAGGCACTCAGCCTGGCTCCTGCCCACTGGCACCACAAATCTAAAGGCCAGCTCTGGCCCCGTGACATCTGCTCTCCGGGGAGGATGTGGGGAGCTCCTGGGCACTTCTATTCAATTAGTGGGTTAGATGTCCAGGGACAGAGCTGCAAGTGGCCATGCGGTCAATACATCCGCTATCTGGGTACGTGATTGGAGCGTGGGGTAGGTGGTCGGCTTCCCTCCCGCGTTAGGTCGGATCTGGGGATGGTGGCCTCCCGCCTGGCTGTCAGGGGCAGCACCTCTAAGGACACCGAGCCCCTCAATGACACCTGCATGGGCCCTTCACTCTCACTGGGTGGCCCCGAGGACTCTGCCCTCATCTCTCTTGCCCCTGGCTGAGCAGTCCTCCTGGCCGCCAGCTTCCGTCCCCGGCTCAGTGGCCTGGGCCTGCATGCTCTCTCCCCTTGCGCTATTTGCTGTTCCTGACCTCCCTCCCCACTCTGCCTATTTCCCTCTTTTTGGTTTTTGTGGTGGAACAGCCTTATTGAGGTAGAATTCACATACCATCCAGGCCACCCATCTGCAGTGTACAGTCCAATGGCTTTTAGTCTCTTCACAGAGTTGTGTGACCTCAACATATCAATTTCAGGACATTTTCATCACCATGACTCCAAAAGAAATGCCAGACCCATCAGCACCCACTCCCAAGCCCCTGACCCCCAGTAAGCACTAATCTACTTTCTGTCTCTATGGATTTGCCTATTCTGGACATTTCATATAAATGGCCCCACCCATTCCCTCTTAAACATTGCCAGGTCTCAGGCTAAATGGCACCATGCTTCAGCTCTGCCCAAACACCCCCAAGGTACACAGAGGCCAGGGTGCTTGGTGGCCAGGAGCTTGAGGCCACCCAGGCTGGGTCCTGTACTTTTGAGCTTCAAGGCCTTGGGCAAGTTAAATGAATCTCCCTGGCCTCAGTTTCCTCATCTGTAAAATGGGAATGTTAACGGTACTCTATTCTAGGGTTTTAGAGAAGGTGACAATGAGGTAATATGCCAAGTGCCCAGAAGAGCCTGGGGGCACACAGTAAGCGCTCAATAGATGCTAGTTCTCTTAGTGGTGGTGTTACGTTCGCAATTTTTTCCTCTCAGCGCAGAGGCTTTGGGTTAGCCGGGTTTGTAGAGGGTGGGCTCCAAGCACTATCAGCATCGGGGAGCGACAGTGGCTAGTGGTGGCGTCTTGTTCTCTGGCTGCAAGCGGCACCATCTGGTAGAAAAGAGGCGCTGTGGGGTTTGTTCCTCTGGCTTCTTTGATGCTGCGAGGAGGCAGCTGATAACCAGGAGGGGGCTGGACCGGAACCAATCTCTCTCCGGCCTCATCTGTACTGTGAACATTAGGGATTGGAATGGGTCCTCCCCCAAAAGTTGTCAAAATCCTAACCTCGGCACCCCAGGTTGTGACCTTATCTGCAAACAGGGTCTTTGCAGATGTCATTCAATTAAGACAAGGACATACTGGGGCAGGGCGGGCCCGACCCAGTGTGACTGGTGTCCTTATAAGAGTGAGTCAGCCAGCCACATGAAGATACAGACTCAGGGTGACCAGAGGTGAGGATGAGGCAGAGGCTGCAGAGTTATCCATAAGCCAAGGGACGCTGGTGTCACCAGAAGCTAGGAGAAAGGCAGGGAAGAGATCTTCCCTGAGAAGGAACCCACACTGCTGACACCTTGATCTTGGACTTCTGGCTGTTCCAACTGTAAGTGAATATATTTTTGTTGTTTTGAAGCCACCCAGTCTCCTGCAGCAGCCTAGGAAGATAACTGTGACCTTGGGTAAGCCAATGGCTCCACTGAAGCCTCAGTTTCCTCACCTGCAAAATGGAGCTAACTGTGGGACTTAAACACCACAAGCCCCGAGGGTGGCACAGAGTAGTGAATCTGAAAAGTGCTTGTCCAAGGTTGGGGGACAAGCATCTTTTTAAAATGAGACGTGTAGCCAAATTCAAGACATGTTTTTGTTCTCCTCTGTGCTTTTCTGAGAAGGGCCAGGTGCAGGAAACTTTTTCTTTCCCTTTTTTTTTTTTTTAAACGTTAATTTAAAAAAACTCTTTCTGACTGCCAGCAGAGCCTCTGTATTTTTTTTTTTTCCATGTGGATATAAAAATGCATCTGGACTCCGAGCCGAAATGGCCCATTCAGAGCTTTAAAACACACGCGCTCTCAGCTGGCAAGGCAGCGAAACAGCCTGACTGGGGGAGCTGGGGTTTTAAGATGGGGGAGAGGAATCGGTTGGGAGTCTGGAGTGGTGGGTCTTCCATCCTGGTGCCAGGGTCCCTGAGGAGCTGTGGTCCCGGGGACACAGCTGGGTGCAGCAGCCAAGAAGCTGTATCTGGCTGGAGCTAAGTAAAACTCAGAAGAAGCGGGAAACAGAGCCTGCAGGGTGGGTCCAGGCGAGATCCTGATTCCAGCTGTCGGACTTGTGTGTCTTTCTCACCCTTGGAAACCTACTCTCCAGTCTCCTGCCACACAAAGCCTGGAGCAATCTCTGTTCTTTGGAGAAGATGCTAAAAATTCTCCCAGCCTCCCTCCAATATCACCCCTTGCAAATTCTTTCCTTCTCTCTGGAAGGGCTTTTCATTCTAAGAAGTGAGGGGGCATAGCAGTTAACATGGGGGTTCTGGACTTGGGCTACTATGGTTCAAATCCCTGCATCATCACTTACAAGCTGTGTGATCTTGGGCAAGCCGCTTAACCTCTCTGAGCGTCAGATTCCTCATTTGTAAAATGAGAGACAGCAGAGAAGAATGGAGCTGCGGATTCAATAACTCTTAAGTCTCACCCTTACCACACTGCCTGGCATGTGGCAATTCTCATGGACTGATGGCTGGCTGTTGTTATTATCAGGATGTATGCCCTCGACTTCCCATTATCACGCTAAAGAGCAGGAACAATGGTAAGTAGGGTACAAAAGCTCTTTTCTATTCGAGGTTAGAGTACAATATGTGAATCTCCAAAAATAGCAGAATTACCCTTCCTGGTTCTAGTCCCCTCAGGTTAATATGAAATCAGGTTGCCTTCCAAGCCCCACTGCCTCAGTGGTTGGAAGGTGGTGGCCTCAAACTGTCGCAGGCAGTGAGGACAGTGGTTCCAGGCTAAACTTGGCCTTGGATAATCCAGACTAATTGTGTTTCATTCAAAGAGCCTGGAAGGGGGGCTGTTATATTTGAGACATCGTAGAAGGCGGGGGTGGGTGAGGGGGAGACAGGGCTCTGGGTGTCAGGGGGCTTTCTGGCCAGTGCAGGGGAAGCAGAACCTCTCTGCCTGAGGTCTGAGAGCAGTTCCTTTCTCTGTCAAGTGCCCACATTTGACCGCACCAAAACGCATGCCACCCGCTCCCTGGAGAGACTTCCACACCTCAACTCCAGGCTTGGTGAGGGCTCGGGGCACCCAGGGTGCAGTGTAGCGCTGGGTGTCTCAACAGAAAAAGTGGAAAGTTAGACATTCCCGGCCCTCTGCTTTTCGCCAAATCCTGCTTCTGTGGCCTGCCTTCCTCCCCTGCTATCCAAGGGCCTTCATACCACGGATTTATAGATTGCCCGGGTTCCGCAGAAGCTGGGCACGTGACCTCAGGCTACTCTTGAGCACAGAACTATTCTCCCATTCCAAGGAAGGGAAGCCCCAGACCAAGGTTTATATGCAGGTCAAGTTCCTTCTTAATTTTCCTTTCAGCTTCTCCTTATCCACCTCTAGGCCTTCATAAGCCCCCTTACCCCAGCCTTGGAAGGGCTCTTTTCATCACAGCTGACTTGCGGGCCGGCAGCCCCCTGCTCTCATCGTCCAGACCCGCCGCCAGGTGCCCAGCCCCCACCCCGAGCCCCCAGCCTCCCTTCAGCACCCGCCCCATTAATGCCTGCCTGTGCGCCAGGCTCCCTGGCTTGACCATGAACTCCGGTGGGAGGTCTCTATGCTTGCTATCCTTGGCACAGCACTCGGGAGAGTGTGCTCAGTAAGTATCTGTAGAGCACACCGTGGGTGGCCTCCTCTGAGGGTCTCCAAACCGGAAGGGATGGTGAGGCAGTGCTGGCTGGAGACCAGGGCGGGTTTAGATCTCCTGCCGCGCTTCCTTCAAGCCCTGCGACTCAGACCACAAAGGCAACAGGAAAGGAGCATGCCTCGCCCACACAGTCCTGTCTGGACAAGTGGGATGCTCTGCCTTTGATTGGGACAAGACCTGACACATACCCAGTCCTGGGTCTGGCACACAGAGGGGGACAGAGGACCCTGCTCCCAGCATGGGTGACTCTGGGACTTCTTGGGATGGGAAGAGTAACCCATGCCACTAGGACTCAGCAGGACACCCGGTCAACCAGCTGGGTCACTGCCGAAGCCTGAAGGTCCAGAAAGGAACTCTAAAGGTGCCCTGGTTTGGCAGAGGGGGATGCCAGCGAGGACGAGACCGGCCTGCTCCTCGGAGCCACTTCCTGCCATCACCCAATGGACCCAGGCTGCTTCTTCCTGCTCCTCCCCCTGCACCTCTTCTCTGTGCCTTCCGAGCTGACTCCCCTGGTCCGAATAACCAGAGCTTCTTGGTCCTGGCCTCTAGTCAGGATGAGCAAACGGGAGATCAGAGGCAGGGGCACAAAGGTTGGAGTACTTTCTCCTTATTCCCCCTCCAGGACCACAGCTCCTGCTGGTGGCCCCTAACAGCTCAGGCTCACCCTGGCCCTTTAAGGCCCCTTAGCCTAAGGTGCCGACAGCTCCCACTATCACTGGCCCCTAAGCCCTTCTCCATAGTTCTCTTTTCACTTGAACCATCTGCAGGTGGGTCCTGTTTGCTGACGCAGATGGCCGCCTGAAGTCCCGCTGCATGGACCCGAGGCAGACGGACTGTCCCCTTCACAGAGCAGTCTCAGGCCTTGGCCCTGCTCAGATAATGTGAGGCCTCTGAGCAGGCTGAGCTGGAGTCCAGAGCTGCCCCCATCACCCGGTCCTCTGCCTTGGCTGTCCCAGAAACACGCATCTTTCATCTCCTCTGACCTAAGCCACCAACTGAGGACACTGAGAGCCCTGGCCTCCAGCACCGGCTAGATGGTGACCAGGCCTGGAAGCCGTCTTTCCAGAACAGGGAAGGCGCTAGAAGGCTGCTAGCTCAGGGCCGGGCCTGACCTTTCCGTGGCTCTCCCTGGAGATGGGCTTCTGCCTCCTGGCAACAAAAGCTCATTTGATGCCCTTGACAGGATTCCTGTCCCAAGGGCTGGGGCTCCTGGGCTGGGGCTCTTGTCTTGAGATGCCCAGGGCATCTTTCGGCCCCTCTGCTGTCTCTTGCTGAGTGGGAGGGCTGTGTCTCTCAGTGGACGCCAAATCCACCTGAACATGGATGACGCCAACCTGGCCTGAACCATCTGTGCCCCGGATGCCTGGAGGAAGCATGGTCCGTCACGCTGGCCAAGAATGACCACGTGAGCTCAGAGCACAGCAGCTCAGCCAAGGGACTGGGAGCACCAGCCGTACTGGGACTTCTAGAGGCTTGGCTCCTTTTGTGAGGGGATAAAAAACGGTGGCCTGTGATTTCGGGGTGGGGGGTGGAGGGGGGAGGGTGCCTGCTGTCCTGAGGTGGTCTGCACCACTTCCTTTTGGACAATGTCCGGTGCTCCGAAGGACAGATCATTTTTGTCCCTGTGTCACCACTTCCAGAGTCCTGTAAGCAAGCTTTCCAGCTCCTTCTGGCCTCCGCAGGGGAGGAGCTGGTCCCCAGCATAAGTGGGCTCTTTGCACAGCACTGGTGACTCTGACTGTGGGTCCCAACTCAGCACCTTGGTCCAGTTACGATACCCTGGAGCAGGGGGCGGCTTTCTAAGGAAAACACACAGGGGCTGCTCGTCCAGGCTGTCATGTCTAAAATCCTGCAGATGAATAGATGTCTCTTCCTTCCTTTCTTCCTTCCATCTACTCTGCTCAACCCAACCCAACTCAACATCCCTGGAGGACCTACTGCGAGCCAACAGTAGGGAACTAAACTAGGGGACAGGAAGGGGACACACCACCTCTGAGCTCAGGGAGGGATGAAAGAGCTACTAGGTAACCAAGGGTCAGAAGTGACAAGGCAACGAGGCATCGGGGCCTGGTAATGGTCTTGGGCTCCAGAGTGGGGACGCAAAGAGTGGTCTTGCTGCTTTCTGGTTTTGACTTGATGGGAAACTTCGCTGGGGGTTCACTTTCTCAACTACAAAGTGGGGAACTTCCCCCTTCCTGATGGGGAGAGGACATGAGATGGTGACTATCCATTTAACCCAGGGCCTGGGGCACAGTCAGGGCCTGATCCCCAGGGCCTGTGTTGTTGTTGCCTTTGTGGTAGAGTTTTAAAAGGATAATGATTATTTAGTGCTGCTGGGAGGGAGAAAGGCCTTCCAGCTAGGCTGGGCTGGCTACCTTTCCTTGGGAACATGTCCTGATTCCTGAATAAATGTGAAATGAGGACATGTGAACCTGAATCCTTTTCAGCGTAGGGGAGCTCTGTGGCCTCCTGCTGGGGGCTGGGCAAACCCCAGTGCACATGGAGGGAGAGAGGGATGCAGTCAACAGATGAGCATGTCATGGCCCCGCTTATACCTCAAAGATGAGGGATGCACATGTGCTAGTCTAATGAGGGAGGCTTGTCCTGACCCTGGATTCTCAGCCCATAAATGTGTTGGCTGAGCCTGAATCCCTGTCTTGAAATGCAAGGCTCAGTATTCAAACACATTTTCTTTTACCCCTGGGCCCTGATGATAGGAATTAGGCAAGACCTGCAATTAAAACACAAGCATGAGTGTACACATCTAATACACACGTTTAAACCGACAAATGGGGACAGAACCCCGATTCCTGAATTTGCCTCCACTTAGCACTTCAGGAGACAAAAAGCAGCTGATACCTAGGCTTCAGGCTGCTATGCCTCCGACCCACAGGGGCCTAGAACACTCGGCTGCCCCTGCCTCTTTGGGGCTGTGCCTTAGCCTGTGTTAAGCACTCGGCACACACCATTCCACTCAACCTTCACAAATGCCTCCAGCGGTGGTACTATTATTTCTGGTTGTGCGAATGAGTAACCTGGGGTCTGGGGACATGAAGCCCCCTGACCACAGTCATGCAGATGGAGAGGGGCAGCTCTGACTCCCCAGGCCATGCTGCTAACCACCGTGCTGCCCTGCCTTTCTAGAATGGGCTGCCTGGGGGTGTGACACAGCCCATGGATTCTTCATTTCTGTGATGCAATGTCCCCATCAGACCAGCTGTGCTTCCCTGGGTGGGGGGGCTGTACTCTGCACCCTCCTCCACTCAGTTAAGCAAATGTGCATGTGGAGCATACAATGTTGCTAATCTGATGATGGTAACTATTGATGGTGCCTGCACCATGGCTGGGCACTGTGCTGGGTGCACTGGGCACCCAGCAAGCAGGTGGCTGTCCCCACCTTAAGAAGCTCGGTTGGGCACGCTCATCATCACTTCTTCCTGCCACAGGTTCTGTTTTGGTGGAATCTGCAAGGCCAAGGCCATGGGTGCAGAGAGGCCTGATGGGACCCCCTACAGAACCTTCCACATCACCCCAACTGGGGGGGGCCTGGGGCCACATGTCCACGTCCCGCCCTCAGCCACCACCCATGGCCACGTGCAAAAGCGAGAAAGGCGATGTTCACTGGTGTGACCCTACAATTAAAGCTGCGGCTGTTTACCACAGTGAGAAGGATGCTGCCTGCCAACGCCGACCGCCATCGCATCTCCCTACTGCCGGCTCCCCCCAAGTGTTTATTTAAGCCAACACATTGCTCTGCTAATTGGATAACATTCCATGTGAAAATAGACCTTTTAAAACAACAGCAGCGGCGGCAAATAAAAACAGCTGCAACTGCAAAAGTACAAAGGCTCGGTGGGCTCGGGGAAGGGAAAAATTAAAGGCACAGACATGGTGGTAGGGGTGGAAGAATGTTCTGGTTTCTGGGCTGCAAGGCTGCTCTCTGCCTTCTTTCCCTTCTTCCTCCATGACCAGGGGTCCAGGTAAAGACAGAGAAGATGGTGGCTTCTAAACGGAATCTGAATAGCTATTGGTGGCCTCTTGGCCAATAGGCATGGGCACACCTGTTTGCTGAACCCCGGGTCACCTGCCCAGGTAGAAAGCTGCTGGCCCCAAGGCTTGAGAGAATTGGAAGGAGACAGTGTGGCTCTGGATGCCACTAAAGTAATGCCTGTTCCTCCTCTGGGGGCCAGGAGATGCTGATTCCATCCTGGGCTGGTTCCCAGGAGATGTTCTAAGGGTCAACCTCTTGGCCTTTCTCCAACATGTCTAATTGGTGAGCCCTTTTCTTTGGGGCCGAGAGAGAGGTGATGGGTGTGGAGGAGAGCGGAGGGGGCTGGCGCATGATTTGGCCAGAGGTGGCACTCAGTTTAAGGGAGTACAAATAAAGGCAGGACATCCTGAATATATGGGCTTTGGAATTAGACAGACACGGGGTTTCCCAGTTCTGGCAAGTGGCGCCATCCCTTCGAACCTCAGTTTCCCCATCTGTCAAATGGCTTCCTACCACCTATGCATGCAAATGCCCAGCAATGAAGAAGGGCTTTTAGAAGTTGATACTTTTTTTTTTTTTTCTCCAATCAAAGTCAAGAGACTGCCCCTCTAGAAACATCATCAGGGACCAGAGAGCTGTGTGTGACACTACAAACATCGATACACACAAGCACAGACCCAGCCACTGGGAAGACCACTGTGTTTGGAAGTCCATGACGTCCTGTCTGCCCTCATCAACCTTTGCCTCTGCTTCCCTCCAGCATGTGGGGGAAGGTTCTTTAAGAAGGCGGGCCCATCCCACCTGGAGGTCTAGATCATACCAGCCCTTCCAGAGGGACTGAGAGCTATGCCTGGGACGCTGGGCGATGGAATGTCCCAGGTGGGGAGAACACGCCAGCTCGCAGAGCCTGTGATGGGGCCTGCCGGCCAGATCCACTCTCCATTTAGCATCTCAGCGGCAGAGCCAGGTCTGGCTTCCTGTGGGTTCCCAGGACTCTGCAGCGGCTGTACATGCAGATGCTTGGAGAAACCGGGGAGGGAGTTATGCAAATCTCCCGCCATTCTGGAGCTGCTGCAGGTTGGGACTAGACAATGCATGTGCGGTGTACATGTCACGTACGAAGCTGGCCGCCGGTTGCGGGAGCCTCTGGCTATTGTCATCAGTTGCCTGGTTACCCAGAGCTCCCTGTGGAGCCTCGTGCTGGCACTCTCTTTCTAGATGGGGGTGTGTGCTTGACCCAGAGGGGCCTGAAGGCTGATGAGTTCCTGAGGAGGAGCAGGGTGGAACACGGGGTCATGGAGCAAGGTCAGAAGACTTAGAATCCCAGGCTGCACAGAGAACACAGACAGCCTTGCTTGGGGCCCAAAGAAAAATGGGTGTGCAGAGAGGCTGCTCTAGGGATTGACCGGGGCGCCTAACTCTTCTCTGCTCTGCAGTTGGCAAAGTGGACTGGTTGGTGCTGGGGAATGAGCACCGGGCTGGGAGTCACAGAGCTGGCTCAAAGCCAGTTTCTCCACTGCTTTCCAGACTCGAGGGTCTGCAATGAGCCTTTACTTCCTCCCAGCCTCCTCCTCGAACACGCGTCTGCTCCCCTTCGCCTTTTCTCCCATCTGAGGATATCTCCAGATTCAAGCGTTGCTGATGCCAAAAGAGTGACGACTGCTTAACTTCCCAGAGGATGCAGGAAATGGGGGCAAAGCCCTCAGGGAGGGAGCTGAGTGGTCAGGGTACAGTCAAGCCCCTGGAAGGATTTCTAAAGCAGGTCTCGTTTCCTGAAGTGCTTCCAAGGGAGAACCCCTGAGGGAGGGGTAGCAGACTGGGGCGGGGGGGTGTCCTGAGACACTGGGGGTTCTGGAGGTTCTCCCACCAGCCCTGGGATTCCCACGAGTTCCTTCTGCTAAAATGAAAAGAAATCTCCCGGGTTTTCTAACTCAATGTCTTCTTCCCGCATTACTTTCCCTCTTCAAAATCACGTCCACCCTCGAGCTAACCAGATATTTACAATATTCAGAATTCTATTCACCAATATGCAGTGCGCACGGCTCTATGGGTCAGTGGAGAGCGCTAAATGTTCCACTCGGGAGACAATAAAGTTCTTCAGACAGACGGGGAGAAGGAGAGGGAGAAGCCACGGCAGCTTCCCCGGGAAGCAAAAAGAGCAGAGGAATCTTTGCAGGAGAGGTGCCTCCCGGTGGCACCGGCTCGCTCCACCGGCTAGCTCCACGGCGGGGGTGGCACAGAGGGACTGCGTCCCGGCAGCGAGAGGTGGGAACGGTGGGGCCAGGACAGCTCAGGAGCCGAGCTGCCGCCTGTTGGAGGCGAGGGGCAGCAAAAGCCAGTGCCGGTGGGGCTGGGGGTTGAGTCCTCGCTGTCCTCGGCTGCCCTCTCTCCTCCTGGAGCCCAGAATGCAGGGCGGGAAGGAAACGGAGGGGGAGGAGCTTCTTCCATCGACCAGCCAGGGCTGTGCTGGGCTTTGGAAGGAACATTTGCAGCCCGGCCTCGGGTGCCAGGTGCTGCCAGGTGGGCACTGGCATTGCCCTGCCTACCTGAGAACCCCAGAAACAAAGCTGTACTGACTGCGTCCTGCCAACACTCAAATGAAACTTGAGGCTGGGAGCCCAGGCCTGGACCAACCCCCAGACCCTGAGAGCCGCATTAATCCTGACTTCACGATCTAGAGAGAGGCCACTGCGTGAAAGAAGAAGAATGGCTTCAGGCTGAAAAGCCCTGATGCCTTTTCTCTCTGCTCCCTCCCTGTCCCTTCTTACATGTCACCACCATCACCACTTATTGCGGCTAGAGGCAGAGCTCCTGGGGGCCAGATCCTGTCCTATCATCTCATCCAAACCTTGTAATGACTTGATGGGGGAAATCCTCTTCCCGTTTTATAAGGGGGGTGGGAACCCAGGCCATAGAGAGGAAGCTGCCTGCCCAAGGTCATGCAGCAGGTGAGCACAGTGCTGGGACTCAGACATAGGCAGTTTGTGCTCTAACAGCCAGTGCCTACACTGGTCCTTAACAAGAGATGTTTCTTAGGGATGGGGAGTGAATCCCTGTCCTCCCTTCACTTCTCCCCCAGTCACAGTCTCATGCAGAAACCCCGATATGAAACAGGTGACAATGATATGAAACAGGTGACAATGGTGTTAAGAACACCCTCACTGCCCACTGCCCCGGAAGCTCAGGGCTCAACGGACGCAGTAGAGAAAGAGCTGCCCAGCATCCTCTCCTCTCTGTCCATGGATAGAGAACTGGTGGCTCTGAAAGGACCTGGGCCAGTGGGAATGAGGAGGAAATAGCTCACTCGACCTCAGGACCGGTGTCAGGGCTTCACGTGCCTCCCCTGTGAGTGTGGGACCTGTCACATCCCTGTTTTACTGAGGAGGAGATTGAGGCACGGGGCAGGGCCAGGAAAGCCAAGCGGCCAGTGAGGGGACCTCGCAGATGCCTGGCCTGCTGCTGAGTGTCAAGGCCGTGCAGGGTCTGGCTGCACGCGGGAAGCGCGGCCCCTGCCGTCACGACAGGAGGCAAGGGAAAGGCTGCCAGCCGAGAAGAAAGAGGAGCAGATGTCTGGACAAACGTGGCCACGTGTCGACAAAGCAAGCACTTGAGTTCAAGATGCTGAGACAAAGGTGGCTGGCAGGCTCGCTGAGGTCCCGGGGCGCCCTCTCTGCCTGTGCATGTTCCCAGGGCCCACAAAGGCCGCAGCTGTGTCCCTGAGATGTCACCTTCAGTTCCACTCTGCTAGGCCTCTGGCAATGCCAACTTGCTGCAGGGGCTGATGAGTGCAATTGCAACAAATACCATTGGCTTTTCTGAAGACACCTCTTCAGGGGCAGAGGGGGTCCCAGCCGTTAGTGACAACTGCCTGCTGCTTTCCCGTACCCGCGAGGGAAGACAGGCCGGGAGGCAGGAAGGTGCTCATGGCATAGGCTCATGGAGGGAGCCCATGATGACAGGGCCACGGCCCCTCCCTCCAGGATCCTAACCTGAAGCTGTGAGGGCAGTGACAGCAGACACAGCAGGAACCCCAGTCACATAGCCTCTGCTCCTTGTCTGCTGCGGCAGAGGGCAAGGACCCAGGAGGCATCACACCAAGCCCCAAACAGAAGAGGCTGCCTTGCGTCAAAAGTAAAAGATGTTGTTTCTGAGGAACCCGAGTTCTGTGCTTATACATAGTAGCCCCCGCCTGCGCTGACCTCCCCTGAAACCAGCACAGAAGCCCCAGGCACTAGCAGGAAGACAGGTTCCCACTGGGGTGTATGGTGGCCTCTCCCCACCCAGTGCTGTTCCCGGGTTCCCCTGGGCACACGGCATGGTGTCTCGCACGCTTCCAGTCTGACCTGGAACAGCTGAGGACGCAGAATGGCCCCCTTCTCCACACACAAAACCGAGGGTCTTCCCTTGCAAGGACACTGTGGCGGGGGGAGAAGACCCGCACATCTGCTAAGAGGCCTTGATGCTTCTCCTTTGTAGTCCCCAGAAAGGAGGGGCCGGGTGGGGCTCTCACCTTCGCGTCCTGCTTGGTGAAGAAGTCGACGAAGCCGAACCCTCTGTGCGTGCCTGTCCCAGTCATCTTCTTCGGCAGGCGGACGGTCTTCAGCTCCCCGAAGGTGCTAGAATGAAATCACAGGAGTTTCAGAACTGAGGCCAGCCAAGGAGTGCGTGGGGGCGGAGGCGCACACAACCGAGTCCCACTGGCTTCTCCCTTCCCCAGAAGAGAGCAGTGCCCAAAGATGCACACGTGCGCGTGTACACACATGCACAAGTGCTCATGTCCGTGTCAGGCGCCCCCCCCCCCCCGCCGCCCCCGCATGTGCTCCGTGTGTGTGTGTGTGTGTGTGGCCTTCTCCCTCTCACTGGGTGGAAGAGAATGATCAGACTGGGGAAGCTGATAGAAAATTTTCCATCAGGCAGGCACACTCGTCCTCCCCTTGTCCCAGGGGCGGGTGTGGGTGTGTAAATATTCGGCGGGGGGTGGGGGGTCCAGCCTCCTGGGGAGGCAGCCAGGGCCAGGGGCTGCTGGTGTGGGTGAGCCAGTGCTCTGGACGTAGGGTCAGCACCATCTCCTGACCTGAATATGCCTCCACGTCTGCGCTGAGTAAGTAGGATGAGTCCCTTCTCTCAGATCCAGGACCTGGGATGTTTCTGGAGTGCTTGGTGCTTGCATGACACACAGCGACTCCCTCTAAACCCTACTCCTCCCGCCTCTGGGTTTTAATATCTGCTAAGCCAAAGTCAGGTAAAGCTTCGGAGGAGAAAATGGCTCAGGCACCCCCCGCCCCCAAAGGGATCAGACAGGTAAACACATAAACGCAGCCTCGGACCATCCTCCGCACCCGCCTCCCCCATAAACCTTGAGAAATTCCCAGACAAAAGGATCAAGCTGCTCTTGCTTTCCCGTCTCACTCCCTCGCCCCAACCCCATCCTCAGGTCCATTTATCAAAGATATACGCACAAATTGCCGCCGATAAATATTTAATGTGCACGGCATGTGAAGAGAGGTATTATTTTATTTTGAAATCTACACACACTTGCGGGCGCCTGGGCACACGCATCTACACACGACGACGACGGTCCTGGATACCTCGGGGCCAGAGACCGATTGGGCGACAAACACCGTAAAGGCCGTAAGCTCTCGTGAAATGATCTAAGCTAAATCCGAGGAGTTAACCCGCAGCCCTGCCAGCATGACCAGGCATCTGCCAGCCCAATTTCTGAAGGCAGGACGGTGTGTAAATGCAGCATTATGAAGCCTCAAAATGAATCTGCACGTCTCCTCAGCGCCCTCCCCAGCCGCGGCTCTGCTCCCCCTCCCGGCGCCTCTCTGAGCAGGCGACAGAAACTGGGCTGCTGGCGACAAGGCCGGCCTCCCAGGGAGGGGAGGGGCTGGAGGGGCTGGGCAGAGGAGGCCTGTCCGTCTTCCCGGCCCCCGGCTGAGGCTCAGTGGCTGACTTGGAGGGGCCCCGAGGCTGGGCAGGTGGGGACAAGCAGTGAGATGAGGTGGGAGAGCCCGTGGAGCCCAGCCTGCAAAACCTGCTTTATTCCGCCACCTAAAGGCCGACGCGCCCCACGACACACATGCTGCCTCTTTTCCCAGCGAGGCCCGGGTGCTTCCGCCAGGGCTGGCCTTGGACAAGGAGGGCGGAGGACGCACACATTCTCTTGCAGGCTCCTTTGGATAAATATAAATGGCCCGCTGGCTCCAAGTTCCTCAGAGAGCCTCAGGCACGGTCTGAGAAGATGGAAGGGCCCATGGAGGCCTGGGCGAGCACCCACTGTGTCCATGCCATGCTGGGGGCTGGACAGACATGGCCACTAGCAACCTCTGGGTGTGCAGGTCCCTTTGCTCCGCTCTCCACCCCTGCCCCAGGCTCTTTCAGGCCTTGGCCGATCTGCCCTCTAGGCTGGGTTGCTCCCCTCACCAGTAGTCAGGGCCCACTGTGCTTCTCAAACAGGGCGCTGCAGCGTGGATGCCTGTGTAACTCTGTGCCTTCCCCTGGGGCAGGAACCCGGCTCTGAGAGAGTAGAAACCCCATCTCTCTTGCCCATCACGGGGCTTGGCTCAGAGTAGACCTGAAGGTAATTCTGGAATGATGAACGACAGCCCTGGGAGGAGGACACGACCACTGGGACTTCACACCCACTCAGAGGGTGGTGATGAGGATTCCATGAATCAGGTCATGTGGGTACATACAAACGGCACAAGTGTTCATTATTACTGGTCTCAGCGCCCCCATTTTACAGACGAAGAAACTCAAGCTCGGGGAGGCAGTGGTTCTTGCCAGAAAGTGGTGGGGCCAGAATGTGAATCTGGGACTCTTTGATGTGAAGCTGAGCTCTTTCCACTGCATGATGGTTCACCCTTTTCAGTTATCTGGAGGGGACTGGGCACTTCCAGGAGCTGGGGTCTCTCTCTTACTGAGGCTTGGCCCCGTCTGATGTGAAGCTGGAAAGCTGCATGCGGAGGTGGCCACTAGGACTGCAGACTCCGAGGGGTCCAGTGAGTTGCCTGGGATCCAGGGTGAGGGAGGCCGGCAAAGTCCTGGTTCCTTCTCCCTGAGCTGCATGCCCACCTCCCTGAGCTCCAACCTCCTGTTCCCCGATGGTCTCAAGGGCCCCTGCCTAGATTTCCTCCTAGTCCTGGCTCATTTCTGGGGAGCTCGCCTGTGTGTGTGCATGAGAGAGAGCGAGCGAGAGAGGGAGATGGAGATTGGTGAGGTTAATTCCTCCCTCTCTGCAGCACACTGCAAGCTGTGGATGCTCTATGCATGGTAAGCAGCTAAGGGTCCGGAGAAAGGGTAGGAAAATAATTAAAAGGTGGAGAAAAAAGCTGATGAGGAGAAGCTGAAGGAGCCACGCTTACGTGGCCTGGAGAAGTGGCATTTGAGACCTCGGCAGGAGGAAGCCATGATGGAGGGGCACGAGGGAGTGAAGGTGGGGACAGGCAGGGAGCTGGGGTCCTGTCCCAGGCAGCTAGGGGGCCAGGGGGTAGGTCACAGCCCTTGCCTGGGGTTTCCAGGCAGACATCCGCAAGGCCAAGGAAATGCTGCCTCCCAAGACCCTCGGAGCTTCAAAAATCCCACCATCCTTCAGGGGATTGGGGACATGGTTATCGTGACCACATGTCCCTTCCTTCTGAGAATGGGATAAGACAGAACGAGGGCATATGGAGCAGGTGGGAGACTAGGGTTAGATCTTAGAAGGAACTTCCAGATAACCATGAAGCCCTGGAATGAATGGCTGCAACTTCAAGAGACTGTCATTGTTGCTGTCACCCCAGATGCCAGTGCTAGCGTGCCTGCGACGTGCTAGGCCTTTTCAATATACTGTTTCCAGGTCCAACAATTGTGGGACCTCCTGTCTACACAGGTGAGAAAACCAAGAGCCAGAGAGGCCTAGTGACTGGCCCAAGCCCGGGAGTTTGGGACTTGAAACCCAGGTGAGCTTGCCCTGCCAGCTCAAGAGCAGTGCTGGGGGAGTGAATGGCTTTGGCTGCTTGTGTAACCACTGTGTGGGAGAAAATAAAGCCGATACTAATGATCTCAGAGAGATATCGAAAGAGAATTAAAAGGAAAAAAAAAATAGGTTGGGGGGGAAATCAATGAAGTACCTTTAGCTCCTTGGAGATAAGCGATATATAAATACCAGCCATTATTAAGGTTCTTATCTGACAGCAAAGCCCACGGAGCCATTTTCAAGAGCGGCTTTTGCAGGAAGCTCTGGCCGAACCATGTTTCCTGGGAGCAGAGGCCTGGGTGAGGCTGGGCAGGGCCACCAGGGACCAGAGTGGGAGGAAGATGACAGGGCACCCAGGAACCCCTCCCCCCCCACCAGCCTGACTCTACCGCTAGGGAAGGAGACACTGGGTGCTCCCCACTGTGTGGATAATAGAAACCACAAAATAGCAATTACTGTATCAGAAGCTGTGAATAAAGAGGACATACCGGGCTTTTAAACATGGCCCTCCTTCCCTCCCCCACTACGCTCACACTTCAGTAACAAAATCACACCTCACTTTTCCAATTATTTCATTCACCTCGGGTTCACCAATTACTCCCCGACGCCGCAGCCCCAACCCCCTCTGCCACACCGGGAACGCGTGACTGGTGGGGATTTGTGGGCCTTCGACAACTGGAGTTTGTTGTCACGTTTCTAATTTCTTTCGAGGTGCAGTGGGGGTGGGATGGGGGAGGATGAGGAGGTGGGAGGGGGTGCCGAGGTGTGGAGCCAGGCAAGCCAATTATGCTCAGGCCTTGTAAACAAGTCCTGGCATGCAAATTGTGTTTGCACACAGGCCCAAACGCAGACAAAATATGCGTGTGTCCTGTGGAGGGGGGGGATTTCCTCCCTCAGGTCCTCTGGCCAGAACTGGCTCAGCCCTGGATGGAACTGTTCTGGGATTTTGGTTCTGTGACTGAAAAGGGGTGAATAATCCTCTCCCTCCTCCTTGATCAAAGTGATGGGATTGGGGTTGGGAAGGGGGAGGAAGTGAGGGGGGAGACAGAGAGAGAGCCCTTCAGATATGCCAAGCCTAAAGATTTTACAGCTGCTCCGATGCTTGGGTTTGGGGGCTGAATGGACAGGCTGGGAAGCTAGCTGGCACACTGACACCAAGTGGGGGTCAGTACACCCTAAAGAGCCTAGGCCTCTCTGCTCCCTGGACATAAGTCCTTATCACTCTCCTATTTGTGTCCCCCTCCCCAACCCCCGGCTGTACCTGTAGCATACAAAAGTTCCCAGGCCAAGGACTGAACCTATGTCACAGCAGTGACCACACCAGATTCTTAACCTGCTAAGCCACCAGGGAACTCCTCACTTTCCACTGAGGAACCAGAGTTCCAGCAGAAGTGCTGAGTCACGTGGGGAAGTCTGTTGGCCTGACTTCTCTCTAGCTGTGCTTAAGGCACTGCTGAGGGGGAAAAAAAAGAAAAATCAGCTTCCACCCAAAGGACCCAGAATTGGAACAACAGCGTGGTCTGAACAAGAACAAGATGAAGGGGTGGTTTTGTGATAAGAATAAATCGCTGGCTTCTTTCTGTACCTTCTAGAGTAAGAAAAAAAAAAAAAAAAAGAGATACATCTCTTGGCATTAAAAAGCCTTTCCAATATACCACCACCACCACCACCACCACCACCACCAATCTTCTAAAAAACACACACTAAACATCCATCCGGTCCCCCAGTCCTTTTCAGTGCCATGTGCCTTGCAGTGTGTTAAACTTTGGCTATACATGACCTCACAACAGCCTTATGAACTTGGCCCTGTTATTCCCATTTTACAGAGAAAACCGAGGCTCAAAGAAGCTATGTGATTTCTCCAAGGTCAGCCCGAGTCATGAACTACAACAGGAGTGAAAGGACTTGGCCAAGGTCCCATGGGTGGTCATGAGCCATGCTGGACTCAAAGTGGGCAGTCTGTCCCTGAACTTGAGCTTCTGCTCAAGCTCCTGCTCATGGGAGTTTATGTGGTCTGTCTTGTCTAAGAATAATTGGCAAGGGCTCTGTGTGCTAGGTGCTGGGCAGAGGCACTGGTGGGTTGGACCTCAACTTTATTCTTAAGGACCCTTGCCTGAAAGGGAAGAGCTGCAGGCAGGCAGCCAGCCCCCCGCTGCCTGACAAACAGAAGAGGACTCTGGGATAAGGCCCCCATTTAAACTGCTTTGGGTCTGGAGCTCAGGGCTTCTGACTTCTGCTCTCTGCCCTCCCCTCTCTGTTCACCATCCTAAAGAAGGGTCCACCTGGGAACTCATGGACCCACTGAGTAGTTCCCATCAGGTGGATGAATGTAGCAGGATGGCAGCTCCTTTGCCCTGCATCCCGTCTTGTATCCTTTCTTTGCTGTGTTGCCGTGTGGTAAGGGCTGCAGTTGAGGCAAGGAGGAGGGACAGACAGGCTGAATGGATGCTCCAGCTATGAGAGGTGGTTTCTGCAGCAGAGGGAGGCCAGGCAACAGGACCATCATCCAGCCTCCCCCTTTGGAAAAGCACAAACCCAAGCCTTTGGTCAAGGCTGCTTCATCCAATCCTCCAGCCTCATGGATGGGGAAATGGAGGCTAATCTGACCACACTGGCTTTCCTCCTGCCCCTGAAGCCATCAAACTTGGGCCTGCCCCAGGACCTTTGACCTGTAACCCAGAATCTCCTTGCCTGCTAGCTTCACAGTCGACCCTCTGGTCATTCAACCTTGGCTCAAATGCCACCTTCTCAAAGACACCTTCTGCGGCCACCCTATTTAAAGCCTCTCCCTCCACCCCACCAGCCACCTGTCAGATCTGAGCACTGTCTGGAACGGCTTGTTTGCTTATTTGTCTTTCCCTTCTTGTTCGAGAAAGACGGCAGAGTCTAGTCTATTATGTCTGCAGAACCCAAGCCTGTGTGTAGCCCACAAACAACACTCTGAACATTCAGGCAAACATGCTCTCAGCACTGACGGAGTTCTCCCTCGGCGCCCAGGCCCCTTCCTTCACCCGAATCCTCTCTCGCACAGTGTGGACATGACCGTGGTGGCGCCGTCACATCTGGCACTGGCACATCTGTCCTTCCGTCCTCAGGACGCGCTCACATGTTCCACAAACATGTCATTACAAGGAGTGTTTGGCCCCTGTGGGTTGGTTCTCCTTCCAAAGTGCCTTCATCGATTCCTTCGACTGCAGGGAATGAAGGACAACCTGCAGAAAGGGGGCCGACTGGATGACGACCTGAGGGGCCAGAGCTGAGACAGTGCGTTCAGATCCTGCCCCGCAGGGTGGGAGAGAGAGGACCTCGTTGCTCCCCCACAGCCCTGGAAAAGGTGCGGACAGAAGCGGGGGTCTCGGCGAGGCTCCGCCTGTGCTGACTGCTCCCCTACACCGCAGGCGAGTGTGTGCTGACCCTGGATCACGCCTCTACTCCACTGCTGGGGGAGGGGCGGTGAGGCAATGGCATTGGGAGCCGTTTGGTGGAGGCATATTTAAGCTCAGAGGTTCTTCCTCTTTTGTTCTCTCTCGCTCTTTTTTAAAGAGGGCCTTTCAGACTGAACTTTTCCAATTACTCACCGCTCATCGCGGTGAGAGCCGGATGTAGAAAGGTTACCTTATCACCATCGCACTACTCTTTTTCGTTTTTTGCCTCTTGGAGGCTGAAGAATGGCCTGGTTTCCAAGAAAGGGAGAAAGGAGGTGCGGAGGACAGCGCTTAGCGTTTCTCAATAGCCTTTCATGGGGTCCTTTCCAGGCAAGCGTGACCCTCTCGTTTTCTAGATGAGGAATCTCGGGGATGAGCAGTTAAATGGTATCTCTGAATCAGAGCCGGGGCCCGAGTTATAGGCAGAATCCAGACTCTCCCGAGAGGCTGTGGAGAAGGGGACCTGGCTCTGAAAAATAGAGGCTTCTGCCCTCTCTGGCTGAGTGACCCTGGCTGAGTCGTTTCCACGTGGGACTGATAATCAGAAAGGGAGAGAGAGAGGAAGATGTATAAAAACAACTTGAGACATGCCAGAGCCAGGACAATGGAAGGGACAGAAAGCTGGCCCCTGAGAGTTCCCGTTGTGGCTCAGCTATAATGAACCCAACTAGTATCCATGAGGATGCAGGTGTGATCCCTGACCTTGCTCAGTCGATTAAGGATCTGGCACTGCCATGAGCTGCGGTGTAGGTCACAAATGTGCCTTGTATCTGGCATTGCTGCTGCTGTGGCTGCAGCTCCGATTTAACCCCTAGCCTTCCATATGCCACATATGTGGCCCGAAAAAAAAGAAAAAAAAAGGAAAGCTGGCCCCCAAGTCAAAGACCTCTGTGGCCAAACAGACGACGGCAGGGGGCAAATTGGCAGAAATGCCCCAGCTCTGGGTGATCCCTGGACCAACAGCCTCAGTGTCACCTGCAGCTTGTCAGAAATGCAAAGTCTCAGGCCCCTCCCCTCTTCCTGAACTGGAAGCTCTGGGATCCAGGCTGTAACAAGACCTCCAGGGGAGAGTGAGCCCGACCCAGGCTGAGGGCCATGGCTCTACAGAGTGGAGAGGGTCCCTCAGCCCCAGCCTGAACAACCAGCTGGGCCCAGAACCAGCAGATCTTTCTTCTAAAGAGGACTGTAAAGCTACACTCTTTTAAGAAAAGGGATTTTTAAATATTGGTGACAAAGTAAAAACTTTTTTTTTTTTTTTTTTTTTTTTGCAGGGCAGCATATGGAAGTTCCCAGGCTAGAAGTCAAATTGGAGCTGCAGCTGCCAGCCACAGCCACAGCTACAGTGTCTGCAGACATAGCCACAGCAAAGCCAGATCCAAACAGTATCTGCAACCTACACCACAGCTCACAGCAATGCCAGATCCTTAACCCACTGAGCGAGGCCAGGGATCAAACCCACATCCTCATGGAAACTGGTCGGGTTCAGAACCCACTAAGCCACAACAGGAACTCCTAAAGTCAAAACATTTTAAGCACTCTGTTGCCAAACACACCAGATGCTCCGTTTAGCATGCCTACGTGCAAGTTCCACTCTGATTTATTTCTAAGAGACCAGAGGGCTGTTGACTTCCAGAGTGAAGGCATTTTCTCCCCTCCTTATTACCCTAGATTAGGTCCCTGCCCTCTCCCTCCGGGCCCCCTGAAGCCTCGGTTGAGGACAGAGAGGGCTTTCCCATCACATTAGCCCCACAGCATCCAGCAAGCCGTGGACACCTCCATGGTTGGCTACATGGGCACTGAATGAGTCGCCCCTCACCACTGTCTAAGACACAGCTCCAGATCTTAGAAATGTTAATGTGCTTTGTCATTTGGTTATTATGGGCCCCTCACTTGGCAACTATTTCCTGAGCACTATGTGGGCACTGTGCTCAGTGCTGGGAAAGAACAGTGGGCCAGAACTGCTCAGGCCTCCATGGGGCACACCCTCTTTCTCACCGAGTATACGATGGTGGTTTTCATTTTTCCCCCTGGGGCTGGTGAACGTTCTCAGTAAAATAGTTTTGAGCATTCATCCCCAATATATGCACACTTTTAATGAATAAGTGATGTGTATATATGCTGCTGTTTCCCTGTAGATGTTCATCTTTAAAATTTTTTTTTCTTGCTTTTTAGGACCACACCTGCGGCATATTGAAGTTGGCAGGCGAGGGAGGGGTCGATTCAGAGATGAAGCTGCTGGCCTATGCCACAGCCACCACAATGCCAGATTCGAATTGAGTCAGTGACCTATACCACAACTCACAGCAACACTGGATCCTTAACGCACTGAGCGAGGCCAGGGATCAAACCCACGTCCTCATGGATACTAGTCAGGTTCGTTGCCACTGAGCCAAGATGGGAACTTTCTAAAGCCTGTGCCCTTAACCACTGCTCTGCATTAGAGTGGGGACATCTGTGCATGGCTGTAGGATTTCAGGAGCAACTGAAGCCTGAACACTATCTGCTGAAACTGAGTATAGCCCTCAGGTAGAAAATGTCATAAAAAAAAAAAAGTTTTGGAAATCAGAGGTAACTTTTCAAAAACATTTCTCAAACTTGTCCTGAAAAATGTTAGTAGGTACTGCAGGTAAAAACCCTTCTGAAATTAAATAAATCTGGGAGTGATCTGGTTAAACAAAGCTCAGGAAGCTTCCCTGCTGCAGACCTTGTCAGTGCCTTTAAGACATTCAGTGCAGGGAGGATTTATCTGCAAGAGCGAGAGAGAAGACAAAGCACTTGTCATCCTGCCACTGAAGCCCTCCTCCCCTCAAATGAGAAAACCTATCAGCATTTCCCAAGACACTGATATTCCATGGAACACAGCTGGGAAATACAATGTGGGAGATAAAAAGATAAAAGGCAGTCACACACATTAAGGTGAAAGCCTGTTGCCTTGAACACTCAGGTGAAACCTCTAGTTTACCACAGACTATGCAAAATGGGAAAACACTGTAGGAGTCTAATTGTGACAGTGAGGGGCCAGGTCGCAGCATCACTGAAAGAACCGAAGTTTGGAGTCTGACATGGGTTCAAATCCCAGCCCTGCACCTAACATGGCCTTTTTTTTTTTTTTCCTCTTTTTAGGGCCGCACTCAAGGCATACAGTTCCCAGGCTGGGGGTCGAATCCGAGCTACAGCTGCCAGCCACAGCCACAGCAACTCAGGATCCAAGCCGCATCTGCAACCTACACAGAAGCTCACAGCAATGCCATGAGGTTCAGTTTTGTCACCTGTAAAACTGGAATAATCACCCCACCATGCGGGGCTGCTGTTGCCACGGGTCCCAGCATGTTTCAGGAAGGAAGAAAGGTAAGTTGTTACCAGTAACACTCTTGTCCTTCACACAGATCTGCACTGGTGCCAAGCTAGTGACACCTCCCAAGCTTATGATGTTTCTGGTAGAAGCGAGAAGGGAGCAGGCTTGGTTGGTCAGCCCCCCCCTCCCCGCCCCCGGGCCAGCTCAGGGGTTTCCAGCCAAGAGATAAGGCAACAGGGCCAGATGTGATTTTCTGATGCTTGGAGCCCTGAGAAAAGACGCTCTCCATCTTATCCACGTGTCTTACTAGTGTTACAAGATAATTAGAAGAAACTGTCCCCAGGGAGGCATCCTTCAGCCAGACCTTGGCCTCTCTCTTCCCTCGGGGCCAGTGAGACCCTGAAACAGCTGTGTTCCCACTTCCTCTTGGAAGGAGGAGGATCAAGGTGCAACCTCTGGCTCGGGGCGCACATTCTGGTCAGTTCCACGCCTCTGCCGGGGTGAGTTAATGGAACACACGGAGAACACTCTCCCCCACTTTCTCCCCCTCTAGTCTCTGGCTGCCTCAAGTACCACTAATCCCATTACAAGAAAATAAAGTGGATAATTCAGGCTAATGAAATCGTTACAAGAATGTGACCAGCCAGAGGTGGACATTCAGAACCAATTTAACACCCTTTGGTGTCGTTATTCTCAGTACAGGAAATGTTTGAGAGGAAGGGAAAAAAATTAGAAAGGAAATAGAAAAAAAAAAAGAAAAATAAAAAGAAAAACACCTTCCCCAGACCCAGCCTCTTTCTTGTGGGCTTAAATCTGATTAAAGAATTAGTGTGCCATGTATCTTGCTTCTTGTAATTATCTCCATGGTGCCTGATATCGCCAGGGTAACTCCAGAAAAGGGGAGAGGAGGTGGAGAGAACCCAGGAAGTCGCTAGCCAGTTAAACTTGTTTCTAACTTGGTACCTGTTGCTCTGCCCATGGCTGCTGCTAGCCTGAGCAGGACCACTCCCAGGCCTGCCTCACCACCCGACCTGGAGCCCTCTGCTCCTGGCTTAGTCTACGTCCCTGGGATCTCTCCAAGGTAGGAGAAGCTGGGGTCAGATCCCATGCTAATAAGGCAGGTAGCTGGACCCCCGTCTCAGAGTGGGCTGAGTGGGGAGCTACCCCTTGCCCCTGGCTCATACCCCTCAGGCTACCTGCTGCCAGGTCATGGCCAGGCTGCCTGAGAAGGCTGCGTTAGGGATTAGAAGGCCACTTCACTTCTCAGCCATACCCACTCTGTGTCCACCCCTCCCCTGCCACATCTAAACCCACAGAGAAAGGGCCCTTATGATGCCATTTCTCTTGGATCTATTTCAGTGCTCAGAGCCTTAACGAGGGCTGCATATCACGAATCCAGGTCATCTCCGATTGATTCTCATCAGTCCCATCCCACTCTCCCAAACTAATCATGGCTTGTTCTACGGTTTCAAGCCGAGGGCACAGGTTTCCAATGATCTAAGTAGCCCTAACTGGGGAATGTGGGGGGCAGGCAGACGAGGACAAGGAGGATGGGAAGGGAAGAGGAGAAGCAAGATCTAACACAGAGAACTTCTGCTGGGCTTGGAAGGGTTTGAAGGGATCCTAAGCAGCACACATGGAAAGGCAGAAGGATCTAGTGGCCAGGGGACCAGAAACTCTCCATTGATGGTCCCCAATTATAAGTGCCAAGCAGCAGCCCACAGCCACCTACGTCACCTTCCACTAACTGATTCATCAAGAGGAAGGCATCCCTCAGGGAGAGGCGAGATTGACCACTAGCAGCTCAGGGCTGCTGGGGTGCACCATAGCGCATGCCTGTAACACGGCTGCTGGGCCTCATTTCCTCCCATCTCTGTGGAGCAGCACAAGGTGGTGCTCCAGACAAGACTCTGGTGTCCTGACAGCATCTTTAGGAAAAGGGGAGGAATGGTGGTGGGAATGGTGGGAACTCCTGCAGGGGGTCTGTGAATTCAGAGGACAAATGGGACGTGAGCCAAGGGGTCCAGGATAGAAACTCGGGGAGCAGAAGTCCCTGTCGTGGCTCTGACTGGCATCCATGAGGATGAAGGTTCAATCCCTGGCCTCGCTCAGTGGATTAAGGATCCAGTGTTGCCATGAGCTGTGGTGTAGGATGCAGACGTGGCTTGGATCCCAAGTTGCTGTGGCATATGCTGGCAGCTGCAGCTGCAGCTCCAATTTGACCCCTAGCCTGGGAACTTCCATATGCCGCAGGTACAGCCCTAAAAAGTACCCCCCCCCCAAAAAAAAAGAAAGAAAAAAGACTTGGGGAGCAGGGGGTTTAGAGCCCAGCAAGTTTCATGCTGCCAAGGCCACACAGCTCCCACAAAAGGAGCTGCTACGGCTCATTCATGGAGGACCCAGGGAATCCAGAAGGAAGGAAAGAGTTCCCAGAGAAAGAGAATGACACTAGGAAGCCCCCTCCACCCCCCAGCTTCTGCCTGTCACATATAGCAAGCCCTTGGTCTTGCCCCTCCCACTGAAAGCCCATTTGTCTTTACTTGACAAACTTGCTTACCTAGTTTCTGGTCCCAGAGCAGCTGAGAAGGGAAAAGGGGTTAGGAGGGGCAGGCTCCTAAAAGGCCCCAAGAAGTGGTGACTGATGTGCCTGGATTAGACCAGGGTGCACGCGCACTTTCTCTGATGTAAAGGGTCAGATGGTAAATATTCCTGCCTTTGCAACTACTCAGCTCTGCCACTGTAGTGTGAAAGCAGCCGCAGACAACACGTGAATGTCCAGGAGCAGCTGTGTGCCAACAAAACTTTACTCACAAAGACAGGGGCTGGCACGGGCGCCTTAGTTTGCTGACTGCTGTGTTAGTCCAAAAAACCAAAATGCGCTATTAAAATAACTGGACAAGCACAGCAGCCCAGGGCTGTCAGGTGCAGAGGCCAAAAGGAGATGCACTACTCAGCTCTGACCCGCCCCCATAGTGTGGCCTGGGCTCAGCGTCCTTTGCGTGGGTAGGAATAGGCACAGTGCACAAAGGACTTCCACTGCATGGTCAATGTTTTTAGAGCAAAATGATGCTTATAAGACATAAGGTGACAAAGCCACTTTCTGAGGAAACTTCTCACTCCTCGGGGGAGAGGTACTGAGTTATTGCATATTTATGCCTAGTGGAAGGTGCTCGGTCCCATGGAGATGAGAGCTATTCACTGTGCCACCAGCCTAGGGACCCGCTCAGCACGAGGCGAACACAGGGAGCCATGAGCCCAGTCGCTGCCCCACAAAATGGCGAAGGTACAGACTGCGGGGCTGGAGGACACTGCCTTGAAGCTTCCCACCAGGCCCCAGCGGCACTGGCCTTGCATCTGCCATCGCCTGACTCATCCCTCTTCCTGGATGTTATCGGCTTTCCATCCTACTGTGTACTCTGTCCTCTACTGGCTTATGGCTCGTCTTCCCTGATGGACACGGGGAACAACGGCGCCTGGCGCGCTGCAGGCGCTCAGCACAAACCCAGGCCCTCAACTCCAGAAACAGGCAGTGGACAGTGGGAAGGGGACCATGTGCCTGGTGCCGTCAGATACACTTCCAGGGTGCATGTGACACCAGGGGTGGGGTGGGGTGGGGAGGAGTCTGTCTAAGCTCATGGGGCTGCGTCTAGGGCTATGTGACTGTGGAGTCCCCGACGTCCCCCACCTTGCTGTGCTATGTCCCCATTCCATGCAGACGAACCCACTTCTGCCCCTGAACCCACTCCTCAGGTTCTCACTGGAATCTGCCAGCTGCTGGGAAGCTGTCAGGTAAATGATGGAGGAAGCAGAATAAAAGGCCAAGATGTTGACAGATGTGGTGGGGAGCTTCTGAAGAGCTTGGCATTCTAGAAGCTTCTGACACCTGCCATTAGGTGGAACACCCTAGACCCCCCCCAAAGCATTAGCGAGCTCTCCACCCCCTTGACAAGAGTCCCAGGTATCCATCTAGCTCTACTCGTGGTTGGGAAGAGGAGAGAGCACAGTCACGGTGTTGCCCCAGGAGGCCCGCAGGTCACAGCTGGGAGAGGACTGCTTTTCTGGTCCAGAGGGGTTCAGAGGGAATGAGCCTCAGATTACCAGTTTCACCACCTGAGCTTCCAAGCAAAGCCAGCCTGTGGGCACCAGGGAATGACAGCCGACCCACCCTTGTGGGAGACCGGGGAGAGGCAGGTCCACAGTGGGGGGTTGGGGGGGGGAAGGCTTCGGCCAGGAGATGGGGTGAGGACGGGTGATTCATGCTGGCAAGTCTGCCTATGCTGAGGGGGAGGTGAAACACCTACTCCGGCCGGCTGGGACAAATATGATTTTTTAAAGCCTGAGAAAGAAAACAATGATAAAACAGTCCAAGCTCAGGCTGGCTGTTTTCAGACGCAGGGAGAGGTGGAAATGGATTTGTGAGGGGAAACCGTTTGTTTGGGGCCAAACAAACCAACATACGAGCTTGATTCAATTACAGGAGGGAAGAGGAAGTTTATTTAGTGTCTGATGGTCCATCAGAAGCTGAGCTCCAGTCTACCGCCAAACCACCCTGAACGCACCCAATCTCATCTCGTCAGAAGCTGAGCTCCAAAGGGGCCTGGCTTGGGCTGGGAGTGGTCTGGAGTCTGGGACAGAGAAATGGTCTTTGGAGGGCTGGTTCCAGCAGCCACGGGAGCAGAGGGAGCACGTCTGATGTGAGAGCCAAGATGGGTCCTGCCATGGGGTCTGTCTCATGTGTAGGTGGGTTGGGCTCTTTCTGTGACAAGAAACCCAATTAGGGCCAGACGGGATCTGGGGTGTAAGAAAACCAAGGAGCCCAGGCAGAGGTGGGGAGAAAGAGGAAAGAAATCAACAGTCAGTAGGGAAAGGTCCCCTCTGCAGCAAGCCCTGTTTATCTCACGAGCGCGTTAAAGAGCATCATTTGCAAAGTTCGAGAGGAGGGAAGAGTAAATTATCCTGTCTCTGGCAACGCACAAAGCCCTGGACGTGCTTTATCTCCTGGCTCCCTCTTGGCGAGCAGGAGAGGGGCTGGGTGTGTGAATCTCAGCTGAGCCTCCTCGTCCTCGCCTCCCTCTCCCCATTCCATCTGGAAGATGAGGAAGTGTAGCCGCAGCTGCTTCTGAGGCAGCAGGCCTGTGGTGACGTGCGCCTAGGGGTGGGCGTGAGGAGTTACTGGTAGAGAAAAATAATCAAAGGTTTTCACGCCCTCGTGGGACAGGATAGGAGATAATTAAAACCAGACTCGGTTTCTCTGGCTGGATTCAAGTTCCCACCACCCCCATCCCAGGGAAATGGAAATTCGGAGCAGATCAGACATGGTGTTTCCTACCCCTGGGGGGGCTGTTCTTTCAAAGGCAAGGACAAGCTTGCACCCCACACGTGGGGTGCCCCCCCCCCCAAACTGGGAGAGGCTGGAGGTCTAGAGGCATGGATGGTGTTACAAGTAGTTACACAGGGGTTACGGGCACAAGCTTGGGAGCCAAGCTGCCTCCCCTGGCTCGACCTCCACCTGCCTGTCTGTAAAACGGCGATACTGGTCCTCCCACTCAACAGAACTGTGGTGGGGACTAAAGGAGATCTGTCTGAGGTGCTGTGCACAGAGCTGGGCCCTGAGTCGGCAGAGGACAAATGAAGGGGGGATGACAGAATGAACGGAGGGGTTCGGGTGAGGCAGGTCAGGGTAACCCTCCCTGGGAAGCGAGGTGACAGCTGTGTTCTGTCCTGTCTTCAGAGCCAGCACCGAGGGGACCTGGGTCAGGACTGGTGGCCCATCTGACAGATGAGGAAAGGGGAAGGCGCCTGGCCCCACCTTCCTTCTCAAGGCCAAGTGGCAGAGATGGGACTGGAACCCACAGACCGATGCCCTGTTCACCTGATGGGCTGCCCAGGGGCCATAAGGATGCTCTAGCCCATCTCCTCCAATTTGAAGCAGGGAGCCCCACGTGGCCATGGTTTGCACCTTGGGATTTTGTGGGGGGCGGGGAGGGGAGCGATTTCCCTCAAGAATGCACCCCCTCTGTCCCCCCAGTGACCACTGCTGTGTCCTGGGGACAAAGACTGAAGGCATAGAGGGTGGAAGGTCAGTTACTACGGCAGAAGCACCACCTGCTCTCCTGGCTGTTTCAATTTTAAATGACAATGAGGAAAAGGTGACTAGTTCTTTTAAACCAGGGGTGGGCAATCTGTGGCCTCCTGGCCAAACCTGGCCTATTACCTGTTTGGGTCAATCAAGCTGTACTGGAGCCCAGCTATGCCCATTTGCTTAGGTCTGCTCTAGGCTGCTTCCGAGCCATGCAGAGTCTGTGATGATGACTACGCAACCCACAAGCCAAAAGCGTTTCCTCTCTGGCTCTGTATTTGGGTTCTCCAGAGACACAGAACAAATAGGTTATACACAGACATATAGAAAGAGATTTACTAGGAGGCGCTGGTTCACAAGATTATGGAGGCTGAAAAGTCCCACATTTTGCCATTTTTTAGACTTGGAGGCCTAGGAAACCGAGTTCTAGTCCAAGTCCAAGAGCCTGAGAACTAAGGGAGCCGCTGGTTTAAGTCCCAGGCCAAAGGCCCAAGAACTGGGGCCTGCAGTACAAGTCTGGTCTGAGTTCCAAGGCTGCAGATCGAGCAGTAACAATGTTTGGGGGCAGAGACGGGTGTCCCTGATCCAACAGAGAGCAAGTCTACCTCCCTTCCCCTTTCCGTTCTCTCGGGGCCCTTGGGGACGAGGTGGTACCCGGCCATGCTGGGGAGGGGCCTCTGCTTCACTCAGTTCACCAGTTCAAATGCCCATCTCTTCCAGAAGGGCCCTCACAGATATACCTCGAAATGATATTTTTTGTTTTTTTGTTTTGTTTTGTTTTTTAGGGCCGTACCCACGGCACATGGAGGTTCCCAGGCTAGGGGTCAAATTGCAGCTACAGCTGCCAGCCTACACCACAGCTCATGGCAACGCTGGATCCTTAACCCACTGAGGGAGGCCAGGGATCGAACCCGCAACCTAATGGTTCCTAGTCAGATTCATTTCAGCTGAGCCATGACAGGAACTCCTCGAAACGATATTTTACCAGCTCTCTGGGCACATGGTGGCCCCGTCAAGCTGACACAAAATTAACCAATACAGGCTCTTAAAGAACGTTTGAAGGAATTCCCTTGTGGTGCAAGGGGTTAAAGATCTGGTATCGTCACGGCAGCAGCTCAGGTCTCTGGTGTGATGAGTGTTCCATCCCCGGCCCAGGAACTTCCCCATGCCTAGGGTGGGAACCAATCTCATTCCCTGGTCCAACCCTGCTCCACTCAGTCATCAGGCCATCACCGTCCTCAGCTCAGGGCCTCCTCCTTGCATGGCCGTGTCCTACTCACGTCCTCACATCACCCTGACGACCAGGTGTCTTTACCTCCTGGCTCCTGAGCTACTTATTTTCCTTGATTGGGTAGACCTCGTTTTACTGTATGCTGCAGACATGGCTTTTTTTTTTTTTTTTTAAAACAAACTGAAGGTTTGTGGCAACTCTGCATTAAGTAACTCTTCTGGCGCCATTTTTTCAATGGCATTTGCTCACTTTGTGTCTGTGTCCCATTTTGGTAATTCGTGAAATATTTTAAACTTTTTCATCATTGTTGTATTTGTTACGACGATCTGTGATCTTTGATGTGATGACTGTAATTGTTTCGGCATTTTTAAGCAATATAGTACTTTTTAATTAAGGTACACACATTGTCATTGTTTTAAGACACAGTGCTGTTGCACACTTAATAGACCACAGTATAAAAAGCTGTGTGCCTTGCTTTAATGTGATATTGTTTATTGAGGTGGTCTGAAACTGAAGCGGCAGCATCTCGAGGTCTGCAGGTACTGGATCAAGGGGCACTTATTAGAGGCCGTGAGAAGATCCAAGTTAACTGGTAATTAGGAAGGTTTGCAGAAAGCATCATTAGGCCTCTCCACCTCGCCCTCCCAAGGCGTCATTTACCCGAGGGGGCCCTAATGAGGGACGGTTTCCAGGAGCCTGTCATTGCAGACGGCTGGGCCTGGTGCCCCTGAAGCAGCCCCCAACCCAGCTTTTCTCCTCAGGACCAGAAGAAGGGAAGACCTACTGCTCTGCTCAGAAGGAACAAGGCGCACGCCCCCTCCCATCTCCCCAGCCATGCCCACGCCTTCATCCAGCAAGCACACCATGGACAGCGACCTCCGGTGGTCCCAAGGTCACCTCATGGAGGAGCAATATTAGGAAATGACTCCCCAAAGCAGATCCTCAGCAAGATGGGTGATTAAGTGGAAGACAAAACAAAACCAAAACACAACAGGTGCCAGAGAGTTTTAAAAAAATGGCAGGGATAGAACAATGTAAATCACCTACAATCAAATAAAAAAAGGCGGGGAGGGGGCCGTACACAGGTATGCATGTGCACACAGCATTGTTTCTGGGGTGAAATGTAAGACATCGCCTGCAGTGGCTGCCTGTGGGAAGCAGCACAAGGGACCAGACAGCATGTCACCTCCCCTCGCCACGATGGCATCTGCCTCAGCTGTGGTGGCTGGCCCTCCTGAGGGCTCGGACTCCTTCTCCCTGCCAGCGCCCACCTCCAGGGGCTCCCTCTCTGTCTCAGGAGCTTGCTCAAGTCAAAGTGCAGAGCAGCCATGGCCCTGGGGGCAGTCTCTGCTAGCAGGGAGCTCAGGTGGCCTGTTCTGGAAGATGTTCTGTCGGGTTCTGCGGAGTCTCTGTGGGATCAGGCCCCAGTGCTCCAAGCCGTGGCCTCAGCTGCCCCCCTGAGTATGACTGCTCCTTCCCTGACCTCCTCTCACTGCTCCTGGGGTCACCTGCCCATACATTCTCTGTACCTACATCCTTCTCCAAGTTCCTGGCATGGGGAGAACCAAACTAAGATATATACTTGCCATTTATTCTATACCTTTTTATAGCTTTTACACTATGTGCATGTCCTATAAAAATAATCACACGTGTTAAGTATAATATACAAATATATCTATACACTGATTATGTGCATATATACAGTTTATGTACTGGTTTTAAAGGGGAGAAAGGAGACCCACTGACACCTCCTCAAATACTGAACTGTACTTGGATTGCTACTTCATTCCTTGCTCTTAAGAGTTCAGCACTAAGAAAATAACATTCTCTCTTGATCCATGTGTCCAAGAAGCCCAGTGGAAGCACTTGCTTCTTTTATTCCTGAGGCTGCCAGGGAGCTCAGGCTACATCCAGTATCCCATTGCAAGAACCTTCCAAAGGCCAAGGTTCTCTGGCCCCAGTACTGCTCTCCCTTGCACACGACCCCTCCGTCTGCCCCTCTCAGGTGTGCTATGGAGGGCAGCACCTGAGTCCTTTGTGGGCAGGTGGGAGGGTGACTGGAGAGAGGGGCTGGAGTATTTCTTCCCAGGGTCCTTTGGCTTGGGAGCCCCTTCTCTGGAGGCAGTTCTGCCTGCTCCAACAACGGCTCCCCCAGGCAGCCCCTCCTCCATGCTGGACTGTCACTCTGGCCCCAGGGGCAGTGATGAGGACTGCCAGATAAAACACTGAACACTCAGTTAAATAAGAATTTCAGATAAAAAACAAATAATTGTCCGGGGTAAGTATGTCGCCAATACTGCACGCAACAACACTTTAAAAAAGCCCCCTTGGAGTTTCTGTTGCAGCGGAAACAAATCTGACTAGGAACCATGAGATTGTGGGTTTGATCCCTGGCCTCGCTCAGTGGGTTAAGGATCCGGCGTTGCCGTGAGCTGTGGTGTACGGCTCAGATCCCGAGTTGCTGTGGCTGTTGTGTAGGCCGGCAGTTGTATCTCCAATTTGACCCCTAGCCTGGGAACATCCATATGCCATGGGTGCAGCCCTAAACAAACACCAAAAAACCCTAGAAAAAACACCTTATGTACTATTACTATTTTTCTTTTTCAGACCCACCTACAGCACATGGAAGTTCCAGAGCCAGGGATCAAATCTGACTTACGCCATGGCCACAGGAACGCTGGATCCTTTAACCCACCATGCTGGGCCAGGGATTGAAACAGTGCCTCCACAGAGACAAGCCAGATCATTAACCCACTGCACTACAGCAAGAACTCCCCCACCTTATTTGAAAGAATATTAAAATCTGAAATTCAGATGAAAACGGGCATCCTGTTTTCACCTGCTACATCTGACACCCCTGTGTGACAGATTTCTGCTGTTGTGCTGTTGGCCTTTGGGTGTCTCCTTCCCACCCCCGCCCCACTGTTTCTGTATGGGTTCCATAATCCTGCCCATATAAATCTGTTCCCAGCTGGCACCCTGACAGATACAAAGGCTCTTGTTTTGTTGGCCTTGTCCAAATGAGGGTCCTCCTTTAAGTGGCTTCAAATTCTTTGGGCTGGCAGGATGCTGCAGCTGCCGCACTTAGTTAGACTCTGGGATAGAGAGAGATTCACTGACTCAGGCCTGGCGGGCTTGGCGCTCTCTTGCCTTGGTCCCTGCAAGGTTAGGTTTTTCCCATCAGTTGAGTCTCAAGTCACAGTCACCCCCTCCAGAAAGCCCTCCCTGACCACCCGAGCTACACACCCAGGCACGACCGACTCCATCAGCTCAGAAAGAGTCAGCCCTGAGTGTACCACTGTCTGAGGGCCCCCTGTGGGTGGTCCATCACCCAACGTGTACATCAGCTCTGCCAGGGCAGGGATCTCAATGGTCTTGGCCACCCATGTACCTGTCAAGGTTCCACCATGCACTCTGTATTTTAAGAAATGAATGAGTGATTGTAAAAATCAGAACTGCAGAAAGAAAGGGACCCTCTCTGCCTCCCTGCCTTCCTGAAAACACTGCTGTGATCAAGCTCCACTTGGTCTGCAAATGCCCTTTAGATTTTGGCCTGTCAACCTAAGGACTGACATCACACCCTAGACGTCCCTTCCCCCAGTCTGTTTCGGTACCCAGGCAAGCCTCGCCCCAACTGGGCCACCGCTCTAATGGGTTTGTGGAGACAGGAGGGTGCTTTGAAACACTTATTGTCTCAGATTCCCCACCCGGCCCTGATAATGACTTTTCTCCACCAAGTTTCTCGGCGGCTGCGGCTACAGAAGAAAGTGATAGAACTAGAGGCAGGTACAGTTGCCATGATACGGTCGTCGTAGTAATTTAGCCTCAGAGCTCTGGCTCCCTTGGAATAATTTAACGATCTGTCATGGGAAGGGAGGTAGAAGGAGGACGGGTGTCGTGTGGCTTGATGTCCCCACCTTCAAAAAATAATCGAAGTTCCTGTACCCAGAAGAAGTCCCCGGCTGGAGAGACGGAAGGGTGAGAACATTTCTTACCAGGCCCGGGCGGGCGTGCTTTACCCATCTACCTTTGTGGGGGAGAAACGAGTGAATTAGAAAAACCAGAGGGAAGGCTACTCCAAACTGTGCCTTCCTCAGGCTGCCAGTTACGTTCCTTTTATATCCAGAGCCCAGAGGGGCTTTCTGTAAAGCGACCGCTTGTCAAAGCCTTTGAGTGGTTCCCTGCCTCCTTCAGGGTCCCACGGCAGGAGGAAGAGGAAGCTGGGAACTGGAGAGGACATGACGGGAAGGGCGAATGCTTTGTTAAGAAGCAGCAATTTGGACAGTGGGTGTGGGCCTTCTGTCTCCCTGACTGGAGAGAAGGCTGCTTCTAGAAACTGGATTAAAGCTCTCATTTCTACAAACCACTGTTGCTTCCTTACAGCATATACACTCTTAAGGTACCCGGGGATGGGGAACTGGCTACCTTTAGGTGACCAGTTAACCTGCTGGATGGAAGCCAACCCCACCCACACAGGTGATGTGCACACAGCCCCCGCACTCCAGGGGTGTCCAGGACTGCTGGGCACTGAACGTGCGCCCAGCCAGCACCCTGGGCTGCTGAAGCCTGACCCTCTCATACTGGTACATCCGCTGTGAAACCTCCCAGCTTCAGCCATCAGCAGGCTTGGTGCCGGGGGCCTCTGTTCTTTGGGAAGTACAGCTTGGATCTTGCTGTGGACATGTTTTCTCCTCTCAGGGAGAAAGTTCTAGAAGTTGAGACACTGAATGGCAGTAATACAGGAGGAGACTCAGTGCTGGGGTCTCCTGGCTCAGGGTAAAAAGAAAGAAAAGCTTATTCCTCTTGGAATGAACAGGTTAACAGGCTGCCTGGTTCCGTGAGTTTTAAACGGTGGTTTAGAGATGTTGGCAACCTGGCCCATGGGGCTGTGGGACCTTGAACAAGGCACTGACCCCACATGTGAACTGGGCTGCAGGGCTAGTCACCTCCATGGAGGTTCACAGAAGGGCTCTGCAAACTGTAAAGCCTTACCCTGCTTTGCCAAAATTCTGTGTTCTAGCAACTCTTCCTCCTTGGAGGTAAAGGGCTGGCCTGTTTTATTTTAAAAGTGCTCTGAGGTTGTACTGAAGAGGATTGCCAAGATAAAGCCTATTTAGTACCAGGAAGAATGAGAGAAGGCACTGGAGTTGGGGTGAATTTTCTCTGAGAGTTCAAGCGGAGGGAGCTGAGATGACTCAGAGAGTGACAGGGAGGGGAGCTGGACCAAGACCGGCCACAGCTCCAAGCTGTGGCTAGGGGGTACCAGAGCCTTCAGGACTTTCCCAGTCCCCACGCCACACCCACTCTCAGTAAGGACTCTCTTTACCATGAGAATGCAGCTCTCAGACAAGTCCCTGCAGATGCCCCGCTTCCCTCACTGGAGAAATTCTGGACCTGCAACTGGTTCCAGACACCAAGATTCTGACATCTAGCAGGTAAAGGTCAGGGATGCTGCTGAACATCCCACAATGCACAGGGCAGCCCCTCCCACAGAAAATTATCTAGTCGCAGGTGTGCTAAAACCCTGATCCAGAGGCCATGAGACCCCTGAGCACACCAGGCACCCAGATCTTGGTTTCTAAATACCTCCCACTGAAGAAAACTAGGGCTCCTTGGAGAAATGGCTCATTCCAGGACTGGAGCTGAGAAAGTACCAGATGAGTCTGCAATATCCCATTAGGCCAGAAAACAAGGAAGCACTCAAAGAAAAAAAAAAAATAGGGACATGTCAAAAACACATAGCCCAGCTTGAAAGCCAAACTGGTGACCATTTCAGTAACACAGTAAATAATGATAAACATGCTATAACTCACTGAATAACCCCTGAATCCATCTGATAAAATTTTTTAAAAAATGAAAACATTTCCCAAATTTAAGGAAACTCAAGAGATGTGAAAACCTAAATGCAAAATGTAATCCTGGATTGACTCTTGAATCAGATTTTTATAATAATTATTAGGCCAACTGACAGACTCTGAATAAGCTCAGTAGATTAGATAAGAAGACTGCATCTAAGCTAACTTCCTGATTTGAGAACTGCATAGCCATGGTAAAAAGAATCCTGTTTTTGAAGAAATACATTCTTAAATATTTAGGTCTTTAAAAAAAAATGCCAGGGCCTAGAGGGTCTGCTTTAACTGGTCTGGGGTGGGACTCCGGCGTCCCTGCTTGTGAAAAGCCCCCAAGGTGATCAGGATGTGCAGCCCGATCTGCAGCTGGTCCCTCTGACTGGCTGCCCCATCCCCATCACTCATCCAAGCTGGGGAGAGAGATGGCACAGAACTTGTTCTACTGAGATTCTGAGTTGGGGCACTTTACTACTACACCCGTGATGCTTTTTGTAAAAACTCAATGCTTTAAAAACAATCTGTTTGGATTCCTGTCGTGGCTCAGGGGTTAACGAATCCGACTAGAAAGTTTTGGGTTCCATCCCTGGCCTCGCTCAGTGGGTTAAGTATCCAGCATTGCCATGAGCTGTGGTGTAGGATCTGGTGTTGCTGTGGCTGTGGTGTACGCCAGCGGCTACACCTCTGATTAGACCCCTAGCCTGGGAACCTCTACATGCCGAGGGTGCAGCCCTGGAAAAGACAAAAACAAAACAAAACAAAAAACCTATTTTCTTTGGAGTTTCCATCGTGGCTCAGCAGAAATGAATCTGACTAGCATCCATGAGAACACAGGTTTGATCCCTGGCCTCGCTTAGTGGGTTAAGGATCCAGTGTTGCCATAAGTTGTGGTGTAGAGGCAGACAAAGCTTGGATGCCACATTGCTGTGGCCATGATGTAGGCTGGTAGCTGTAGCTCCAGTATGACCCCCTAGTCTGGGAACCTCCATGTACCATGGGTGTGGCCTTAAAAAAAAGACAAAAAAAAAAAAAAAAAGCCATTATATAACTGGTCTGTTTGATGACACGGCATGTAACAATCCTGAGGAAGACAACACCATGTCATCCAAAGTTATGTGAGACTGCTTTGTGACCACTTTGTACATTTCAGCCCTGACCTAGTCTGGCTTTTTTTTTTTTTTTTTTTTTTTTTTTGTCTTTTTGCTATTTCTTTGCTCCCGCAGCATATGGAGGTTCCCAGGCTAGGGGTCAAATCAGAGCTGTAGCCACTGGCCTACGCCAGAGCCACAGCAACGCGGGATCCAAGCCGCGTCTGCAACCTACACCACAGCTCACGGCAATGCTGGATCGTTAACCCACTAAGCAAGGGCAGGGAGCGAACCTGAAACCTCATGGTTCCTAGTCGGATTCGTTAATCACTGCGCCATGACGGGAACTCCCCTAGTCTGGCTTTAAACCCCATCTTCTACGTGTACATTCTGGGGTCCACTGACTCAGCTGACAGCGCCAGTCCATGAAGAACGCTTTTCACTATTCACGTGGTTTTAGACTCTTCGCAGGTACAACAATCATGGCAATTTCCTTAGGTGTGCACTTGGTGCATTTTCAAAGGCCCTTTCTGTGCACTCTCTCTTAAGACTCTCAAGAAAAACATGTGAGGTGGAAGGGCAGCTATCATTTCCCCTCACTTAACAGATGGGGAAACTGAGGCTCTGAGAGTTGCAGTGAGCAGAGTGGGTAAGACTTTGGCTTCTGACAGGTCTGGGCTTTAACCCTTTCTTCTTGCTTCTTGGCTGCAGGTACAGGATGTTGCCTCTCTCAACTTCATTTCTCTTCCTTCTCTTTAAAATAGAGGTCAAAAGATCGACCTTCTGGGACTGTTGTGAAGACTAATATAAAAAGGGCTGTGGGGGAACTGAGCTTGGCACCAGGCACATGGTCATCCCTAAAAGCAAAACTGAAGGCAAGAGTTCTTAGGGAAAGGGCACCCCCCAACCCAGAGAGATCTGTGGGGGCTGCTTTTGGTTGTCACAATGAAAGGGCACTGACCAGGTGGCAGCTATACAAGTGAAAGACCCCTCAGGCATGACACAGCTCCCCCCGCAACAGCACCCCTATTTAGAAACACTGGGACTCTCACAGCTCCTCTGCCGTTTCCTCTGCAAGTAAGGCCCTTGCCCTACAGTCCAGGGTTTCTCCACCTCTGCACTGCTGACATCCTTCAGGAGGTGTGGGGGGGCATAATTCAGTATCATGGGGTCACCCTATGCATGTAGGATGTTTGGCCACTTCCCGGACACCTACCCACTAGATGCCACCAGCCCCCTCCATGCTGTGACCACCAAAACCAACTCCAGACACTGCCAAGTGTCCCCTGATGGGTGCAAGTGCCCTGGCTGAATGCTACTGCTCTAGATAAAGCGACACATCCTGAGAATGGACCTCTTTTCAGCTCTGGTGCCAAGGGGCAAAGGAAATCATCAGGGATGGGGAGGGGGTGTGCACCTGTAACACCCACACTCTCTCAGCCCTGAGCCTGACTACGGTGGCAGAAACCCAAAGTGAGCAGCCCCCATCACGGAAGCTGGAGCTGATTTGGGAATTCTTGGGGTAGGAAACTAGGCCGACACCCGGTCTCCCTTGTCTGGTACACAAAGATTACATTCTCCTGCAGTCGCTGTGCATTTGAGATACCCCCATGGGCCCTCAATTTCAGGCAGAAGTGTGCTTGCTTCCCGATCACGAAACATCTGCTTTCTGGTGTCGCTGACATTTTTCCCCCATACTTAAAAAAAAAAAAAAAAAAAAAAAAGAGAAAAGAATGAATTTTAAACGGCTTAGGTAAAAGGCAGTGAATACAAAGCATTATTTATTCTCTTGCCTGGATGCACAGCGCTTAGAAAGAAACACGTGGAACGATTGATATTATGGAGAGAGGAGACTCTTCAAGGGAGAAGGGAAGCACACGCATTCCTCTGCACTTCAGTCAAGCAGAGGGGGAAGAAAAGCAGGCGTAATTGATCAGAGCGCCTGGCTCTCCGCTCAGCGCCGCCCTCCCAGGCTCCCGGCTCTGGGGCCGAATCCACCCTGGCTTTGCAGGCTGGCAGCTGGGAGCCCGCAAGTGGTAACCTTGCTAATTCAATAAATGAACTCTGACAAGCCTAAATGGTTGTTTGGATGGATCCTCTCTCATCGCCCCCCTCCCTTGCTGCTCAAAACCTCAAATAAAATAAATTAAACAAAACACAGGACACAGGCTGAGTCTTTTACGGCCGCCTTCTCTAGCAGGAAAGATGCTAAGGACTCTGGAGGCTGCGAGACTGAGCTGGGCTGCCTTGGGGCCTGGAGCGGCTGGGCTGGTCTCCCTTCTCTGCTCTTCTGTTTGCTTTTTCTCCCTTGGCGCCCCGTCCCCCGACTCCGGGCTGGGGCGGGGGCAGGGAGGGCTGGGATGTTATCCAGCACACTGCCATGGGTGTCTTCAGCCAATCGGAGGCGATGGCAGCTGCCGGCACCTTGCTGACAGCTACTGTCAAAACACTCTTGCGACCGGCGGCTCGATAATAACTCGAAAATGAGATACAAATGAGTGACTTCGTGAGTGGGGACGTGCCACGTCCTCCCCCACCCCACCGGCTTCTGAGCGTGGCAGGGAATGCTCAGAGATGCCAGGGGTGGGCACTGGCCATGGTGGAGGAGACATGGGATAAGAAAAGACCCCAAAGCATCTGGACACGGAAGACTCTCTCCATTCCACTCCCCTTAAAGAGGGTCCCATGGGACCTCAGAACGGGTCTGATGTCCTTCCCAGAAAGGATGCCACACACTCCAAGATGCAGTGTGCCCACGTGCGGATGTGCTGATGGGATCTCTGAGTAGAAACAACCCACAGGGTCTTTTCTGTGCACCCCTCCAGGGAGGCTGTATCAGGGGCCCCAGGAACAGAACCACGGGCTCCTGGGCTCCTTCGAGGATGCCTCACAGCCCTGCCCTACGCCCGCCTCATCATCCACAGCCAGCTGCTGGGCTGTGTTTTTATTTATCCAGCCAACTCTTTCCTGAGCTGTTACTCCCCTGGGGAAGCCAACATTAGCAGGACTTGTTTAGAAAAGCACAAATAAGCCCCAGGGAATACAAAGTGTGTGGTCAGCACTTTTCCATGTTTCCTAAGAGGGAGGGGTTGAGCTGAACAGGGGCAGGTGGATCTGAAACTCCCTTCCCATGTGGCAGGGCCAGCCCTTGCCTGGGGTCTCCCTATGTTTGCGAAGCACGGTGGCGTCTGCGGGCACCAGGCAGGGTTGGGATTGTTCAGGTGGGAGGAGGAGGCAGGGGCTGTAACATTCTTTTACTTGAGGATACGGAATGCCTCTGAAAATTCCAGAGCACACACCATACTCGCCAAGGAGGCCCTTAGAAATCCACCGTTGGTTCTTTTTTTTGTTTTTAAATCATTCTGGGTTGAGCTCAGCTATATTAAAAGCCACTGAGGTGACGGCTCAGGCTGGGGTGAAAAAAAGCATTTTTGTGAACGAGCCGTTAAAGGGACTTTATTTAAATTCAAGGTAGGCAGAGTATAATTGTCCCGGGGAAGTGCCATCACACTGCCTGGATTAAAACCTCTTCCACATGACTCTCTCTTTCTTCCCACTCATTTCCCTGCAGCAAGCCTTTCTTCCTCCATCCGCGTGTCGGATAAACATTTAGCTTACTCTGTTTTGTGTGCGACAATGCGCATCTTGAATAACCCGGTCTGTGTCACCCGTGCCCACTTTAAAGAGTAAACTCCCATAAAGGAAGGATCAGCCCGGTGTAACTTACTCTGTGAGCTGAGCCATTATAGAAGGCTTTTAAGTGCTACACTCGGAAGGACAAGAGGCTCTCAGCATCCCATGAATAGGTGAGGAGCCTATTTGGGGGCTACGTCAAACCTCACCTACAGAGCCGGGGGAAGGAACGCAGGCTGGGACTCGGGCTCGGGCCTTGGTTCTGCCACTTAACCAGCCACAAGACCTCGGGCGAGGTACTTAACCTCTCTGACGCTGTCTCCTCATCTGTGAAATGGTGATATTAATACCGGCCCTGCCTACCGAGGCATGTGAAAAGTGGATGCGGGAAGGCGCCCGCAAAAGGGGGTTGTGGTGTCTCGTGGTGGGCAGAGGGGAGGTTTTCTTTGGCTTGTGCTCCATGTCCCATAAGTCTCTGGAATGAGGTTACTTCTCTGCTCAGAAGAGGGGATTTTCAAAAGAGTAAAAAGTCTGCCTTGCTAATAACAGAGATTCAAGAGAGTTTTGTGTAGGAAAGAGGTTTGAAATTCTAGGAAGGGCTGAGTGGAAAAATACCCACTAAAGTAGTATATGGTCCTGTCTCCACTTAATACAATTAGATTTTTGAAAGGGTTGGTTTTGGAGTTCAGGAGCAATACAGGAACAGAGATGGGGAAGAGAGGAAGCTAGAAGACACTCAGAAGGTTTATCCCAAGGGAACTGGGTCTTGAGTGTGACCAGAATATTTCAGGAAACACCCCCTATGCATTTCCCCACCCCTCGCAACTCTGACAGAGCAGGTTTTTTTTTTTAAGACTTCCCCAAACTTCTCAGCAATGCACCTTATTCCAAATGGCAGACGAGAATACATGCCCACTTCTGAAGATTCAGTGAGTGTGACTCAAAGTGGTCTTTTTAACACTTCATGCAACTTTGCATTCTATTCCACGATCATTTGTAGGGCTTCAGTTTGTGCAAAAACATAATAAAAATGTAATTTTTTGGTCTATGTTGCTGAGTGAAACATGCTACAGGAAGGTGCGATGCCTGTCAGTCCTGTGGTTTTAGGTACTAGATCGAATGCAGTCTGCTCTCTCTGGTTTGAGAACTACAGGCTTTATTCATCCTGCTAGTCCCCTGGGAGCCCGGCATCTCTTTAGAGGGCTGGTGGTAGCTTAAGAATTAGCAGGTGCTAGGGCTTTTTCCCCTTCTTGCTTTGGTTGCTAAGGAGCTCAGACCTAAGGACACTTTTACTGAGGTACTCTTCAGTCTGGGAGTTGTGATACAGTTTTCTTTCAACTGACAGTTTTCTTAAATTTCTGCACTGACTGAATTGAACTTGTGCCCTTTCTGGAAGTAGGTGAAGAATCTACTTGCAAGTAAAGAAAAAAAGACAAGGTTCCTTTATAGATTTCTAGGCAAGTTGCTGGCAACTTGGAGTTCCTTCAGCTCTGAGGTTCCTTTTTCTGAAAAGGGATAAAGTGCACATCTATCTCCTCAAACAAGGCATGGTCTGGGCCGTGACTCAGCTTGGTGCTGCCTGCCTGCAGAGCCCAAACTCTGCCTGAAAGTGGTTTGCAGAAGCGTAAGTGGGATACACATAGGGGGCGATATTAAAGCCATTCAAGGGGAGGGCCATGTACCCCCAGATGTCTCCAAGCTTCCTTTTTTCTTTTTTTGTCTTCTGTCTTTTAGAGGGTTGCACCTGCGGCATATGGAGGTTCCCAGGCTAGGGGTCGAATCGGAGCTGTAGCCGCCAGCCTACACCAGAGCCACAGCAATGGGGGATCCGAGCAGTGTCTGCAACCTACACCACAGCTCACGGCAACACCAGATCTTTAACCCACTGAGCGAAGCCAGGGATTGAACCTGCAAACTCATGGTTACTAGTCGGGTTTGTTAACCTCTGAGCCACAATGGAAACTCCCTTCTTCCCCCCTCCCCAAGCTTTCTGATACTGGACAAGGGCTGTCCCTTCTCTAAGCCTACTATTCTGGCCAGAGTACAAGGTCTGTCACAGGGGATGCCATACACAATGAGAGTCACCCAGGCCAGCAGCCAGGAAGCCCCATTAACCAGGGCTTCTGCCCGGTGCACAGTGATAACTGATATTCGTAATGATGACCCGGGGCCCTGCAGGCCCTGCATCGCCTTCCGGATCGTCAAAGATTCAATTACACTCCACCAAGTTCCAACATTAAGTATATTTTAGTCTATTCTAATTCCTTGGAAATTGGCCATCCATGGAATCAATGGTAACTCCCCATTAACCCGGGTGGAGGGTCTGCGAGGAAGCCCCATCCCTCAACACGGTTCGGCAGAGGGAGTTATATGTCAGTCTCAATAGGATGATGGGACAGGCCGCTGAGGCCTCAGGAATGGGGGAAGGCTGATGGTGGGAGAAAATTCAGCCTGGGTTGGAAGTCAGAAGTGGCTCTGCCATGTCCCGGCTGTGTGACTACCCCCACTCTGAACTTTGCTTTCCTCATCTGTAAAATGGGCTGTGTGACCCTCTTGGAGTAAAGAGATAGCGCAGGACATTAAGAAGAACCAGGTTAGCAGAGGCAAACAAGTGTCTGTAGACTGGATAAACAGCACAGTCTTACTGTACAGCACAGGGAACTAGGTTCAATATCCTGTGATAAATCATCATTCAAAAGAATATAAAAAAGAATGTGTGTATGTATTTATTATTGAGTCACTCTGTTGTATAGTGGAAATTAACACAACACTGTAAATCAACTATACTTCAATTAAAAGAATAAAGAATTGGGGAACCACTTAAAACAAAAACAAATATAACCCAAACCAAAAAAAGAACCAGGTGGAGCTATAGGGACTAAATTGAAAAGACTGCCAAGACACATTTCAGAGGAAGGAAAAAAACGTAATGAAACAGGCAACGTGGCACCGTTTTTATCTAAATGGACCCAAACAACTGCATATTCTGTCTTCAGGTTCGCATATATATGGGATGCATAAGGACAGATCTAGAGACAGTTGCCAAATGGATGCCGTTAATTTCTCTGGCTAGGAGGATGACACTAGCATGGGGTGATGATCGAGGGTTTTGGCCTTCAATCCTTCTTTCGACACAGAAAACACACCCCTGTTTTAGTTGTGCAATTAAATTTTGCTTGTCTTAAAAAAATGAACGAAAAGAGAGAGCACATGCACGCATGCATACGAGTGCAAGGACCCATGGCTGCATGGTAGGGATTTAATGGAGGGGGCGGCAATTACCACTAGGTTGAACTAAGGAAAAGCGTTGTTTCTGCAGGTCAAAGATGACCATATATTGGCATGCTCATATAGTTTAACCTAATATCCAAGGAGCACCCCAATCCGCCAAATGGCCGGGGGTGGCTAGGAGCAAGAAGGCAATTAAACCACACCAAACCACAGGCAAAACCCCCAAGCCATGGGCTCACACATCTCTCGGGCAATGTGCTTTGTCCACCTGTTGCCGTGCGGGGAAAGCCCGGCCAAACCTCCCGTTGCTGCAGCCCCGAGACACGTGAAGCTGCTAAGCTCAGAGCTCAGAGGGGTTTCTCAGCCGGGGTTCCCGTACACTTCAAAGGCTTAGGGCAGTTAAGGCTGTCCTCTGCAGAAGTCATGCAGCCTGGCTGCCACCCCTGCCCACCGCCCCCGACTCCGGAGTCCAGACCGCCCTTGCCAGGAACTCTGTAAGGCATGGACACTCAAGTGAATTAATTTCTTTCTAAGACTTTTATGTTTTAGATGCTTCATGACTCCCCTTTGAGATGACTGCAGGCAGCCTGGGCTTTTTCCAAAATCTGAGCTGGGAAATCAATGTTCTGAACTGCATTTTACAAGCGAACGGAGGTGATGAAGGGAGAGGACTCAGGAGGAACAGCCTAATCCTCTTGGCTACCAGTCCCACAAGTGAAATGTCTGAGGAGGAGAAGCTACATTGGAATCTTGAGGCCAGCACAGTCTTTCTGGTTATATTACAATAAAACAACCTCTGCTATTTATTGAGCTGTGATTTGTACCAAACACAAGCCCACAGGTTCCCAGCTTTCTTGGTTCATGCATGGGGCCCTTGATGCCGCAGCAATGTTTTCATGGCATTCCGAGGCCAAAAGAAATAACTAACGGGTCTAAACAGCTGAACACGGCAGTTGGCACCATGACTGATAGATGTTACAGTGTTTTTTTCGAAAATCTAAAATAGCCTGCCGTGTACCTATGATTTCACTGAGGCACCCTGAGGTGCCTCCGTGCACAGTTTGGGAACCAGGTCAGTGTGCTAACTGCTGTACTTTTACCTCCTCTTTGAATCCTCCCAATGACTCTGACAAGTATGTAGTATGGGCCCCATTTTAGGGATGCAGATACTGAGGTAACAGGGTATTTAAATGACTTGTCTAGGTCTGATAGCTAGTATTGGAAGAGCCAACATTGAAACACCCATCTGATGGACTCCCAGAATTAAACCACACCAAACCACAGGCAAAACCCCAAGCCACGGGCTCATACATCTCTCCTGCAATGTGCTTTGTCCGCCCACCGCATTGAGTTGCAAAGGTTGAGTACTGCACCATTCTGGAGGGTGCCCTGCCCGCAGACTACAGCACTGGAGCTCTGAATCATGAAGCTAATGGTTGGTGTTGGACTTAGCATGAAGCCTCCCACCCTAACAGCCCCTTCTCTGAGCAGCCTCTTGCTTTCATGTCTATGATCACCTGGGCCCACATCCTTTTGCCAGCAAATTCAGACCGGGAGGGCAGGCTGAAGAGCTTCGAAGGCATCACTGAACTTTGGGTGACCAAGTGGCCAAATGACTGATTCCTAAAGCATGAACTACGTGAAAACCAGTGACATTTCAACCACAAGTGCACTTGGCAGGGAAAAAGATCCACAGGTCTAAGTGGACCCCACAAGTACCTTGGGCCTGAAATTGGTACTCTGCTAAGAGTCTACATAATAGAACAGAGTTTCTCAAAGGTCTGCTGCCTCTCAGACAGAGGTGGGTATGTGCATGAGGGTAAGGGCTGGGTTGTGGGGAGGACTAACTACTTTCATAGGATAATTTTATAATTTTATGTATTTACTATTAGTACTATTATCTTTCTTTTTCTGCTGCCCCTGCGGCCCATGGAAGTTCCTGGGCCAGGGTTTGAATCAGGGCTGAGACCTACGCCACAGGTGTGGCAGCACCAGATCCTTAACCCACTGTGCCAGGCCGGGGATTGAACCCACGCGGCCCCAGAGACAATGCCGGACCATTACCCTGCTGTGCCGCAGCGGGACCTCCTCTGTTCGTATTTAGATAACCTAGTTTTTTTTTTTTTTTTGTCTTTTTGCCTTTTCTAGGGCCACTCCCACGGCATATGGAGGTTCCCAGGTTAGGGGGCTAATCAATTGGAACTGTAGCCTACGTCAGAGCCACAGCAACTCGGGATCCAAGCTGAGTCTTCGACCTACACCACAGCTCATGGCAACACCGGATCGATCCTTGACCCACTGAGCAAGACCAGGGATTGAACCCGCAACCTCATGGTTCCTAGTCGGATTCGTTAACCACTGCGCCATGACAGGAACTCCAAGATAACCTAATTTTTAAGATGTGCGTATATACGTGTATTGTAACAGAAATCTGACACAAGCATGCTGACCTCAAAAGATCTGTACTAGAGGAGATGGTACTTAGGGTGAGAGTAGATGCTGTAGCATGTGGAACTTACGTGTACCAACTTGCAGCAAGAGACCTATTAGTAAGAATAAACGATGAGACACTTTTCTGTCCTCAATTCTAAAAGAAATTGGTTATCTATCCATTCATTGATATTTTCAATGACATTCTAATGCTAACTTTTATTTTTAAGCAATCAAGATGGCTTTACAGAACCACTCAGTGACACTGCCTGAAAAGCGACATCTGACGACTGGCTGAGATTTAGATAAGCGAGAGGTCTGATTATGCTGAACTGGCAAATGAAGCCTGTGTTTCCACCCTGCACGTACTTGCTTGTGCAAACAAGCATGCTCTGCGTTGGTATGACTGAGTAAAAGTACAGAAACCGATTATAGATCTGGACCCGAGGCGACATCTTTCTAATATTAAAACCCACGTTCTGAATTTAGTTTCCACAAAACAGCATCATCCGTCACACTAAAATAATGTTGTTAATTTGAATTTTATTGATTTTAAATTTTGTTTGTATTTAATTTCAAAATGTGTTTTGGTTTTATGGTCCTAAGAGAACCATAAGCATAAGTTGTTGGTTTACTCTGGGTTTTACATTTGTACACAGTTAAGTAAAATAATAATAGAAATATTTACATCATTGCTGTGGGGTGGGGGGTAGGAAGGGCCATGAGATTTTTCTTTTTCCTTAAAAGGAGGGCTCTTTATACATTTCTTAAGTTTGTGGAACATGGTCATGGGCCATGATTTTATGAAATGTTCCTTTTAGAATAGAAAATTCTTCCAGAGACCTCTGTATCCTTAAGCTCCCTCACTTCGGAGTGTCCTTGGGGAGGACCAGAAAGATAAGGTAAGATTGATTCCTAAGACTGTGAGTAAGCAGTGCCCTCCTGGTGTATCCTAGGAGCTCTGGGCACCATGTACAATGCCCTCTGGACTGGAAAAAGGCTAAGTGCTTTACCACTATCATTGACCTTGTCCTTATGGCAAACTGGACACAGGAGTTAATTTTTTCTTAATAATATAAACATACCTTAAATTTTTTAAATTCAAGTATAGTTGATTTACAATGTGCTAATTTGTGCTGTACAGCAAAGTGATACACACACTTTTTTTCATATCATCTTCCATCATGTTCTATCATAAGAGATTCGATATAGTTCCCTGTGCTATACAGTAGGACCTCTTTGCTTATCCATTCTAAATGGAATAGTTTGCATCTACCAACCCCACACTCCAAGTCCATCCCACTCCCTCCTCCAGTTGTTAATCTTGCCATTCTATAGACATGGAGACTGAGTCCTGGAGTAGTCGTCACCAGACCCATGACGTGTAAGACTCGACCTCTACAGTGAGGGTTTTAATGCAGTAAACCCTGTACCCACTTCTCCCCAAACCGGGACAGTCCCTTCCCTTCCGGGAGTTCACAGTTGTCTCTCTAAGCCAGCACCTGGCATGGTCCCTGCCTCATCAGAGATGTTTCATAAATATTTGCTGTACTGATGGGTTATTTCTTAACTAAAAAGCACTGTGTTGAGACTCTCCCTTTTCCAGGGGAACCCCCAGACAGGAGAGGATTCAGAAGCTGCTCTTCCTCGGAAGCCTCCCGAGATTTCCTAGGGCTCCCTCCCTGCTGCCTTTCAGCACCAGGATGCCTGAGACTCAGAACACAATTATTGGTGGCGACAATGAGCCCGACTGCCCCCCTCCCAACAAGCCCAGACAAAGCGCGGAGACCTTGTAACTGAAAAGGCACTGAATGGGGAGAGAGGAGGTAAGAGCAGGCTGGTGAGGTGGGAGCCGGCACACAAAGCACCCTACCCACTCCCCGCAACTGCATATTCTCCCGGAGGTGCCTCCTTCCCCTGTCTGGGCTTTGTCACCTACTCTGGAGTCAGTCTAGGCATGGGGTGAAGGAAACGTCAGCTGCAATGGAAGACCAAACCTACAGCATCGAAAAGGAAGGAAGGAAAGAATAAGGAAGAAAGAGCCCCTCGAATCTCAGTTTATTTTTATTTTTGTAAAGAGGAGCACTAAGGAGGCTTCCTCATGGGCTGTGGTTTGGGACTGCTCTACCAGTCGGTCTGCAGGAAGGAAACGCTGAAGCCTAGTGACACGTGATAAATATGATATCCTTCTGCAAATACCTGTAGCTACTTGCCTATCACAGATGCTGTTCCTGCATCTGGGGCAGACATCACTCATCGATTAGTGTCCTTTCCTGCAGAGCCCAGGCAGCCTCACAATCCTCCAATACACACCTCTACAGCCCATGACCAATAGGTTTGTGTTGGCTTGTGAGGAAGGAGGAAGCGGTCTGCTCTGGCCGGCCTCGCCCAAGCCCGTCACTCAACAAACAGAGGCTCTGAGGAGTCACTACCTGCTCAAGGTTACACAGTGGGAGCAAGGCAGAGCTGGGCCAGAATTCACGTCTCCTGACTCCCTGGGCGGGTGTTTTTCTCACTTGGAACATTGCACTGGCTCCTTTTCAAGCTGACAGCCAACCTCTGATGACTGGGGGACACGGACAGCAAGGAAAAGGAGAACTCGAGTAACCTGAGTGCCACACCTGGGCAAGCACTGCTCTGTCCTGGTTTGGGGATGAGTCACTCTAACAGCCTCTGACCATCCCCTGGTAGGCAGGAAGCAGGATCATTAAAAAGGAGAAGCAAAGGGTCTGGCATGGATTTGCTGCAAGGCTGGCCTCCTAAATGAAGAAAGTATCACCCAGAACACATCCCCACTGGATTCCTTAGGGCCGTGTTTCTGGGATCTTAAATGGGGGAAAGCCAGCTCTGAGAGAAGGGGCTTCATGCTCAACCCAGCCTGCAGGACTGAGGATCTGGAGGTAGAGCCTAAGGAAGTTACCTGCTGGTTCCCGAGCTCTCTGAAAAGGGTGCAGAAATACTCAACTGAGGTTTCCTCACACCACCAACAAGTGACGCCTGGTATTTTTCTATAGCACTAAGTTCGTGCATAAACCTACGAAATAAAAATAGATCCTAGGAGATGAAATTTACTTACTAAACTAGTCTTTTCATTTCCTGGGGTTCAATTAGTCTAGATTTAAGTAATAAAGAGGGTATACTCTTTATACAAATTGGGGTCATCCCCCCCCAACCTTGGCTATTAACTGTAAGCTGCTGGGTGTTAATTTCCTTCTGACCACAGGATTAGACCACTGTCAGCTGACCCCAAAGCCCAGAAGATTCTCCTTTCTTTGAACCCATGCACTCTACAGCTGACAAACTGGCCTCTTACTCCATCAGAAATCCTTAACAGTCATCTTAGCCTTCACTTGCTTACACCTTGTAATGGGCAACTTACTACCACAAGAAGTGGCCTTTTCTTATCCATTACGGATTGGGATATTTGTTTTAAAAATTTTTTTATTTTGAGATAACTACAGACTCACATTCAGTTGTAAGAAATAAGAGAGACCCTACATACCCTTCACCCCGTTTCCCCCACTGGTAACATCTTGCAAAACCATAGTATAGATCACAGCCAGAAAACCGACAGTAATGCTATCACTGATCTTACTCGGATGTCACCAGCTCTGTATGTATTCATGGGTGTGTATGTTTATTCCATGCGGTCTTAACATATGTAGACTCATGAGACCACCAGAGTCAGACCCAGAATGGTTTCATCACAAGATCCCTTGTGCTATACCCTTTATGGCCACAGTTCCCTCCCTTCTCGCTGACTGCACCACAGGCACCCACTCATGTGCTCTCCATCTAGGATGTTGTCATTTCAAGGATGTTACATACATGGAATCAGGCAGTATGGAACTCCGGGGATTAGCTTTTCCCACTCAGCATAATTCTCTAGAGCTTCATCCAGGCTGCTGTTTTGTTCCTTTTCATTGCTGAGTCATATTCCCATTGTAGAGATGGATCACAGTTTGTCTAACTATGTGCCGTTGATGGACATGAGGAATAAAGCTGCTTGTGTTTGTGTGTGGCTTCCTTCCTTCCAACAGCTTTATTGAGATGCGATATACAATTTGCCCATCCAAAGCACACAATTCAATAGTTTTTAGTGTTTTCACAGAGTTGTGCAATCCTCACCATAGCCATTCTAGAAATTTCATCAGCTGTCATATCCTTCAGCCATCACCCCAACTCCCCTTCCCCATCCCTAAACAACTATTAACCTACTTTCTTTCTTTCTCTATTTGTCTATTACGGATGTTTTATATAAATGAAATCGTGTAACATGTGGTCTTTTGTGTCTGGCTTCTTTCACTTAACATAACGCGTGTCCATGGTATGGCAGCTAGCAGTACCTTATTTCTATTTATGGCACAGTAACATCTCACTGTATGGAGACACCACATTTGGTCTAGCCACTCATCAGTGGATGGACGTGTGCATAGGTTTCCGGATGAACAAATCTCCATTTTCCTGGCAGAGCTGCCCAAGAGTGCAACTGCTGGGTCGCGTGGTAAGTGCCAGTTTAGTTTGTCCGAAACTGCCCGAACCCTCTTCCAGAATAGCAGGACGGTTTCCCATTCTCCCCAGCAATGCATAGTGATCCAGTCTCTGTGTACCCTCCTCAGCATCTTGTGTTTCCATTATTCTTTTCTTTCAGCCATTCTGATAGATGTGTATATCTGCTTGTTTTTCCCCAAAGAAAGGAAATCTGACTCCCAGTAACATCTGTTGGGAGTCCCAGGCCTGCAGTGTCCTCTAATCTGATATTGCTTGGTGCATTCATGCCCTTCCTTCTAAGCCAAGGGGCCCCGTGTTCAAAGCTGGATTCAAGGTGCAGTCACCCCATCGGGTAGGGGTAGGACCTCTGTGATTTGGACCATGTGAGTCTGCTGAGCTGCACTCCATAGCTGGCTAATGTGAACCCTGGATTTCACTCACAACCCCAGATTTTCCCAAATAAAAAGAGGTTAGGCAAGGATTCCTGCATTCCAGCTTTGGGCCAGGCCCCCAGTGGAAGAATTGATTCCTTGTTATTTTGCATTCCTGCCTTGTAACTGTGACCATCTTCCAGGTGGGCCCATCATTTCCTTAGAGTATCGTGATCCTGGGGGCAGAAGCGGGCTCTTGGAAGTGGGTGCAGCACTCAGCTCCCAGTAAACACATGTTAAGTATTGCTAGGCTGGCCTTAGAAGGCATCACAGACACGTAAAATCTCAGGTGATGATGCTGAAGTCAGGCATGCTATAAGGACTTAGTAGACATGAGCTCCCTGGGAACACTGAAAAGGCCTGTCTCTCTCCTTGGAACTGGTAGTGGGAAAAGCAGCAGAGAAAGAGAATGACTGGGAACATGCCACTTGCTTGGGGTTTTATGGCTGGACAGCCATCTGCCTGGTCTGTGGCAGTCCCCGGGGCTTGTGGGAGGAGGGACAGATGAGAGCATGAGCACAAAGGCACTTGAGGTCCCGGCTGGGCCCACTGGTAAGGGCTGTGCACACATCTGGGGCACTGTCAATGGGAGTGAACTTGCCCATGAAGGAAACTGATACAGCCATGCTGCTGCTACAGCTGACATCCACACAGCAAGCAGGAGGCCCGGGACTTAAGGTGTCCCGGACACGCACGCATGCACACGAGTGCACAGATCAGCTGAGAAGTGCAACTCTGGCACTGCCATTGTGGCCCCCAACTTGTGATACATGGCAGGGGAGGGAAGGGTGGGCAGGCAGAGTGTGCTGATGCCTCCCTCAGACTGCCCGGCCCCCAGATCATCTGGCTCCTTGCTTAGGACCAAAATATAAGGGTCATCCTTGATTCCCACCTGCATCACAGCCCTCACAAAGCCATCGGCACGACTCTGAAAATGCACCCCCAAGCCAATCCAGCATGGCACTTCCACGGGAGACACCTGGTCCAAGCCTCGACCACCTCTTGCCCAGGTGACTGCAAAAACATCCTCTTGGGTCTCCTCACAAGGTCTTTCACAGATAAAAGTCAGATGCCGCCACTCCCTCTGCTCAGGACCTCCAGCTGCTGTGGACTAAAACCCAAAGATCTGAAGAGCACAGGGCGGAAAACAGCCCGGCAGTCCTAAGAACAAAGACGCCACAGAGCAAGCTATTACAAAGCCATAGTAATTAAGACGGTGCGTATTGGCATTGGGGTAGACAAATAGACCCAGGGAACAGATGAGACAGTCCAGAAACAGACCCTCACATACACAGTCACCTGATTTATGACAAAATCAATACTGCAGAGCAGAGGGGAAAGAATGGTCTTTGCCATAAATGATGTCGGCCAAGTGAATATCCATGTGGGGGAAAAAAACGTCCCTTGATCTCTACCTCACGCCATGCACAAAAATCAATTCCAGATGGATTGCATACCTAAATGTGAAAGGTCAGAGATTTTAGAGGAAAATGTAGGAGACTGTCTTCAAGAGCCTGGAGGAGGCTAAGATTTCATAAATAGGACACAAAAGTTTCTGAGATTGAAAAAAAAAAAAAAAAGACAAATTGACAATATCAAAATTAAGAGCCTCAGTTCATCCAAGGACAGCATAAAGCTACCCACAGAATGGGAGACGGAGAGGACGCAAAATCGCATATCCAGCAAAGGACCTGAAGCCAGAATGTATAGAATTACATAAAAAGGAATTAAGAAAATTACTAAGAAAAAAAGTCTGACAACCCAATTTTTTAAAAATGGGCAAAAGACTTGAACAGGCATTCTGCAAAAGAGTATATCCAAATCTAGACCATGATGGAAGATCATATAAGAAAGGGATTGTATACATATGTATGACTGGGTCACTTGGCTGTCCGGCAGAAACTGGTACAATGTCCTAAGTCAACTTTACTTTAATTACAATAAAAAGAGTATATCCAAATCACCATAAACGTGAAAAAACCACTTGACTTCCTTAGCCATCAGGGAAGCATTAAATTAGTCACGAGATGATACGCCATTATATACTCACCAGACATGCCTAAAAAAGAGAAAGACAGATACTACCAAGTGTTGACGAGGACATGAGGCAACGAGAACACTTACACCAATGGAGGAAGTGCAAACTGACACATTTACTTTGGAAACCTGCTTGGCAATATTTACTGAAGCTGAAATATGCCCGCCTCGTAACTCAGCGATTCCATAGGTACACCCTGTAGAAAAGCACATATGTGGAAACCAAAAGACACACACAGGAATGTTCCCAGGAGCATGTGCTATTTGAAAAAGACAAAACACTGCAAACAACCCATTCGCTGTGGATAGTGGGGGAGGCTGTGTATATGCCAGGGCAAGGAGTAGGTGGGAAATGTCGATGCCTGCCTCTCAATTTTGCTCTAAATCTTAAACTGCTCTTAAAAAAGTCCTACAACAAAACAAACCAACACAAACAACGACAACAACAACAAAGTACTCAGCGAAGTCAGAGGAGCTGGGACACCCTGATGAGAAAACAGGACGGGGCAGAGTGGAGACGTGGTTTGCAGAATAACACTACAGTTCTCTGCGCCGAGACCTCACGTCCTCTCCTGCAGGGTCGGCGGGGCTACAGCTTTCCCTACAATGTTTGTACATTTCATAAAAGGGAAGAAAAATATAGTTTACACGTGTAATCAAAACTGGAAGACAAAACCCAACCCCCTGGGGCGTGCTCCATTAGCTAAGGTGCTGGTTTAATCCGGTCCAGGCTTGAGCAAACTTTCCCCCATAAAGGGCCAGCCAGTTGGTGTTTTCTTAAGCTTATGGATCCTCAGGTCTCCGTCAGAACTGCCCAACTCTGCTGGCTCAGCGTGAAACTAGCCACAGACAACATGACAATGAGCAGCATGGCCGGGTCTGAATGATGCGTGTGGTGCCTTCTTTCTAGGGTTGCTCTGCGGAGGTGCACTTGGTGGGAGATGACCTGGGGTGGGGGCACCTGGGGACAGCCGTGCCTTCCTTACCCTACTCCCCTTTCAGAACTTGGCCGAAGGGTTTCTTTCTCCCACCCACTCTCTTTCTGGAATGGTCCATGCTGGCTCTCCTGAACTGCCCACGCTTTTTTTGCAGAGCTTCTCCCTGGTGAATAGGAAGTGGCCCCATACATCCAGGCTTCCGTGGAGAGCAGATTACAGGGCTCAGAGCTTCTGGAAAAGTACTGCTACAACCAGGAGTTAAATGGGCAGTGAACCCACGACCTGGCAAGGGGGACAAAGGGGGAGCGTGTGAGAGGAACTCGGCCAGCAAGCTGCCCACATCCCTCTCTCCACGGTCATGGTCATGGTCACTGGAAGAGGAAATGAGGAGAGAAGGCGGGGGGGGGGGACGGACGGACGTGGCCCACAAAGCGGGCACAACAGGTGTGCCAGGGACAGGAGATGCAAGCCATGTAATTAAGGCCTCCAGACACCTGTTGGGAGCTCACCCATTCACACCCCTAGCAGGTGGTTCACACCTCTGAGGAAGGGGGAAAAAAGGCTCGGATGAAAAGCTCTCCATCTGTGGCCTGTAGCTGCCCAAGAAGGCGAGGAGGAGGAAGAGGAGGAGGAGGAGGAGGAGGAGGAGGAGGAGGAGGAGGAGGAGGCGGCATTTGTGCCAGCAGCTCCCACCTGATCTCTGTGACCTTGGGGGACAGTTCCCCAGGGGGTGGGGGTGGGGGATCTGGAGTGAGAGAGACCTGGTTGTGCCGCTGCAGAGCTGTGTGACCCTGGGCAAACTCCTTGACCTCTCTGTGTCTCACATGCCCCGTTGATCAGGTTTCATGGAGTATGGGGTTTTGGACTGTAAAATCTATATGCTCAGCAAACATTTACTGAGAACCACCCACATACTGGGGCGTGCGGCCACTGCAGTGAACCAGACAGCGTGTCTGAGCTTATATTCTTGGGGGGGGTGGATGTGGAACCCCATGTTTGCAAGTTTTTTTTTGTTTTTTTTTTTTTTTCTTTTTTGCTATTTCTTGGGCCGCTCCCACGGCATATGGAGGTTCCCAGGCTAGGGGTCTAATCGGAGCTGTAGCCACCAGCCTATGCCAGAGCCACAGCAACGCAGGATCCGAGCCGCGTCTGCGACCTACACCTCAGCTCACGGCAACGCCAGATCGTTAACCCACTGAGCAAGGGCAGGGATCGAACCCGCAACCTCATGGTTCCTAGTCGGATTCATTAACCACTGCGCCACGACAGGAACTCCTGCAAATGTTTTTTTTTGCAACTCACCCAGCACCCTTTCCCTAACACTGTGTGGGCCCAGATAAACCACATCAAGGGCCTCATCTCCCTGCTAATTTGCAACCTCTGCTCTAAGGAGGCGGCAGGGAGGAGAAAGGCACTGAATCAATGGTGGCACCTGCTTCCTGGGCAACCCAAGGCACATCTAACAGAGATGCTGATCCCTGGCCTCTATGGGGAGACTTCTCATGTCCAGAAGCCCTGGTCATTCTGCTGTTTCCTGGGCTCCTCCCAGGAGCCTGTGCAGCAGGAGGCAAGGATCCTGAGCTCTACTGCACAGAAGAAACTGAGGCTAAGCAACCTGTTTGGGGCCCAAGGAGTCAAGGGCAGGGCCCTCCCCACTCCTCTGAGAAGCCCAAGTTCATGGGGCTCCCACCCTGGGTCTGCTCTAATGTGCTGGGGCTGGGGAAAGCCCTCAGCCTCCACATCTGTGAAATGACACAGTTGTCAAAGGCTGCTGAGTCTGAGGAGTATACGGCTTGGGGTCAATTTCCCTCATACAGCCCCTCTGGGCAAAGGGAGGGAAAAGGCTGATAACCTGGTCCTTCAAAGAAGGGGTGATCTGATGACTGCCCCATGGGCCATTTCTTCTCAGGAGGACACACTCAAGAAGGTGCTAATCGCATGAGACCCCAACCCAAGACCCACTCATGAAGGCCACCCTTGGATTCCTTTTGTGGCTCAATGGTAACGAACCTGACTAGTATCCATGAGGACATGGGTTCAATCCCTGGCCCTGGTCAGTGGGTTAGGGATCTGGCATTGCCTTGAGCTGTGGTGTAGGTTTCAGATGCAGCTCTGATTCCGCATTGCTGTGGCTGTGGCTGGCAGCTGCAGCTCCAACTGGACCACTAACCTGGGAACCCCCCCATATGCCAAGGATGCGGCCCTAAAAAAAGAAAAAGGAAAAAAAAGGATACAGCATAGGAGGGCACACAGCAGAGCCCAACACACAGTGATCTGATTACACCTGGTAGGGTAAGTCCGAGAAACCTGCCTGGCAAAACAGACTGGACTGGTTCCCTTAAGCCCTGACATCTTCCTTCCCAGCTCTGACCTTTACTGGCCACTGCCTTTGTCTGAAACTGGGTCTGTGGTCTCCTGACCAAGCATGTCTCCCTGAGACGGCTCACAGCGACCCCTGCTGCCTGTGCTTGGAACTGCCGCAACCCCCCAGCTGGAAAAAACAACAAAGCCAGGCTCCAAGAAAGCTCTTGGAGGTTTCCATGAAAACTACCACCTGAACAGTGGTGGGAGGAAGGGGCAGGGCGCCTGATGATGTTCGGGAGACACTAATTCCCTGTCTTCTGAAAATAAACATAAAATGCGAGATCAGACAAAGCGCTTTTCCCCTTCCGTGGCGGTCTTTTGTTTCCCTGGATAAGTGTCATCCTCCACAGACTGCGGAACCAAGCGAAACTGTCATTTCAGCGGGTGCTGTTTTCTGATCAGCACGTGCTGCCCTGCTCCACACAATTCCCGTTTTGATCTGGCAGTTCTTAAATTGGACTCAAAACAGCAGACGCAGGTTGAAACAAGTGCGACGTTGGCCGTGCAAGGCTAGGGATCCATACTTTCTTGTGACTGGACCTTGCTCCTCTTGACTCATCTCCCCAAATGCTGGGAGATCGAAAACAACCCCCACCCACAACTGTGACCCCCTCCCAACTTTCCAGGCTGTTAACTACCACGCAGGGGCCCTGGGGATCACAGCTACCACCCTGCTCCCTAGGAACCGGGAGGGCCACTGTCTTCGCGTTGGGAACTGGGCTAATTGACGTCTGTTAATCAACTATCCACCACCGTGCTATTTACAACAGGGGGAGGAGGACAGGGATTTTTCATGCAAATCCCACAAGTGACCCCCCCATTCCTTAAACCACGGAGTTAAGAGCAAAGACGGGTGATTTCACGCAAAGATAACACATACTTGCTAGTCTCTGAAGATTTGGGACTTGCATTTTGCACCCACGGCTGACCTGGCGGGAGGCTAACTGGTAACTGTAATGGGGACTTAGTGCTCCCGATCTTCATGCCAGAACTAGACAAACGCACATTCAACAAACAAGGTCTCGGACACGGAATCCTAAATGGTCACCCCTGTGCAGGCCAAGGAGCTGTAGGTTTCCAGAATACTCTGAGATAGCAGCCAAGCTTCCACCACCTGCTTGGTTGGGGCCCATGTCATCTGCCCTTAGGTTCTGAGAGCTAGATGGCCCATTCTCTGTGCCATGCAGCACATACCTAGAGGGTGCCCTGGCTTTACCCATGTCCCGTTACGCCCTCTCCCTAAGATGTCCCATCCTGGGTTTGGTGCTGGGTGGTACCTGACTTATCCGAAGAAAACAAACAGTATAAAGCACCGGCACAGGGGTTGCACACTCACAGCCCTTGGGCTATATTGGGCTCACAGATAAGACTCTCAAAATGTTTCTAAAAAGTGAATTAGTTGCCACCTTACTCTCCCTCGGAATCTAGATTGCCAGCTTCTCTCTTAAAACGTGGGGAGAACCGGTCCTGTGACTTCTGCATCCCTGCCGAGCATCACCTGGCCCTCCAGTCCATTGGTCCCCACCCAGCCTGCTCTCCCAGGCCCCGTTTCCTGCCTGGTCCCTAAGAGATCTCTGAGTTTCTAACTCCTGTGCCCACAGCTGCTGATGGATGGTGTTATTTAGGCAGATGATTCCCCCTCATTTCACAAGAGGATTTTCACAGACAGCAATGTCAACCAGTGGTCCCCAACCCTGGCTGCGTACCAGAATCCCTGGGGGAGCTTTGACACAAACACATTTGAGCTCCACCCCTGACCAGAATCCGCCTCTCTGGGGGTGGAGCCTGCATGAAGGTGCGTTTTATCATAAAAGACACTGATTGCTTCAAATGTGCAGAGACGGTGGACCACTGGCTTAAACCAAAGGATGACTTGAGCAGTAGGTTTTCAGGCACATCACCGGAAGAGGTGGACTTCAGCTGCCTGGGTTCCTGCCCCTCCTGTAGGGCGCTGGCGGAGATGGAGGAAACTAACCGCCCTGTTTGGACACTTTGCTGCCCAGTGCTCTGGAGAGCAGTGTGACCAGGGAGATAAACCAAAGGCAGCCAGGAGATGACCTTTGAGAGACCTTGGAGGTGGAACCGTGGAGGACCCGAAGGTCTGGCAGGTTTGCACACACAGGCAGGCCCTGTGGACCGAATCAGCGCCTCTCACCTGAAGAGCTCGCGGATCTCGCGGCTGTCGGCCTGGAAGGGGATGTTCCGCACCAGGATCTTGGACGTGGTCTGCTTTCTGGCTACTTGCTTCTTCCGAGTGGCTGTTGGGGCTGGCCTGGAGGGTCGGGGAGGGGCTTCAGGTTATCTGGGGCCCGGGCAGCTGTTGCCTGGCACTGACTCCACCCCGTTCCCTTCCCCACCCCCACCCCTGGCACCGATGCTCTTGTGCTCTGCTCAGGTGAGGGACTCAAGGAGCCCAGGCAGACGAGGCTGAGAGGAAAGGGGGGGGGGGGGGAGGTGGCCTCCCAGGGGTGGTACATAGCCTGATTATCTCCTGCCCCCAACAACCGTGACTGTGCAGTCATCACATCCTACCCTGGGGTGTCTGCTGCCCTTGATCTGAGAGACTCGGGGAACAGCAGGGACTTCAGAAAAGAACTCTGATGAGGGTGGGGCCGGCGTCTCCCCAGACCCAGCCTCCTCTGTCTCTTTCTTTCCAGGTGCCCAGAAAGACTGTGGCTGGTCCCAAGGTCACACTGAAGACCTTTCATCACTAACCAGAAGGGCATCATCCAAGGGCCTGCAGCAGTTTCTAGCCACGGAGCTAGGCCAGGGCTGCGAGAGGAAACTCTGCCTGAGGTTCAAGGCCATCCCGACTCTGTCTTCCTGCTCTTCCAGGGAAACCTTCTGTTCTGGGTCATGAGCAGGGCAGGGTCACGAGCACAGCTGTGAGTTGACAACCTGGTGTGACGGCCTCGTTGGCCACTTAGGGTCTGTGTGAGCCTGGGCGAGTTATTGGTTAACCTCCATGGGCCTTAGTTTTCTCAGCTGTGTAAGAGGCCTAATAGTAGCACCAACCTCATTGGATTATTTAAGAATATAATGAAAGACAGGTCAAAACACCTTGCACTGTGCCTACCACAGGTTAAACGTTCCATGAAAGGCAGCCATTATTATAATGGCTATTGTTATGACTCACTTCCTTTAAGTCTGCTCCACATCACCTCCTCAGAGGCCCTCCCTAACCGTCCCCACTAAAAGAGCCACCCGTTCCCATTCCTTAGCAATATTTTTCTTCCTCACACTCGCCGTTAACAGTGTATGACATATGCAGTCATGTTTCTCTTTACTGCCTGTGCTCCAGGGCTGTGCTGGCCAATACTGCAGCCACCAGCCACGTGCAGCTAGCTATAGCAAAATTAAAATGCCACAAATTAAAAATTCAACTCCTTGGTTGCTGGGATAGCCAGCCTCCAAGATGGTCCTCGCTGGTCTCTGCCTCTTGGTATTCATGCCATCTAGGACTCCCCTCCTACACTGAGACCAGGTCATAAAAGACACTGCTGCCTCCTCCTCCTGCTTCCTCGGATCACTCACTCCGGGGGAAACCAGCTGTCATGCAGCAAGGACACTCATACAAGCCTGGGGAGAGGCCAGCATGGTGAGGAACTGAGGCCTCCTGCCAACAGCCAAATGAATGTGCCACTTTGGAAGTGAATCGACCCTAGCTGAGCCTTCAGATGAGACTGCAGCCCTGACCAGTATCTCACAGAAGACTCTTTAGACAGAAATTCCCAGCTAAGCTGCTCTTGAATTCCTGACCCTCAGAAACTGTGGGATAATCAGTGTCTGCTGTTTTAAGCTGTTAAGTTATGGGATACTTTGCTTTGCAATGATAGATAACTAACACAGTGGTACTCGCCACATTTTGAGTGCCAAAATGCCATGTGTGGCAAGTGGCTACCACCCGGGGCAGCACAAAAATAGAATACTGCAGGATGCTCCCATCATTGTAGAAGGTTCTATGAAATAGCACGGCACTAGAATATAAACTCCCCAGCTCCTAGGAAGATTATCAGGTGCCCAGTAGGCTTTCTGTAATTTTTTCTTGAACAGAAGAACGACTAAATGAGCACTGCCTAGGAATTGACAGTCAGCAAGGTGACGGCAGCCTGACTCCCTGGGGACTAAGAAGAAAGACCAGCACCACTGGCTGAGCGATCCTGTGCTGGGTGTGTGCTAGATGCTTTGAGTACAACCTCCAGTTATGTTTTACTTTATGGGCAAAGTTATCTGCCCAAAGTCACACAGCCCATGGATGAGGACCCAGAACTGTGGGCTCAAAGCTTGGACTCTCTGGGCTCTTAAGTCACGACTCAGGAACCCCCGTTGGCTTCTGTGGGCTCTCTCAAGCCTTCTTCTAGCTGAAGATGCTCAGCAAGGCATGGAACATGATGAGTGGAGGGGGCCAGCAGAGGGGGCCTAGGCTGGCTTCACAACTACCATTAAAAAACAAGGAGAGGGACTTCCTATTGTGACTCAGCAGTAACGAACCCAACTAGTATCCATGAGGACTCAGGTTTGAGCTCTGCCCCTGCTCAGTGGATTAAGGATTCAGCATTGCTGTGAGCTGTGGTGTAGGTCGCAGATGCTGCTCAGATCTGGGTTTGCTGTGGCTGTGGTGTAGGCTGGCAACTGCAGATCCCATTCGACCCCTGGCCTGGGAACTTCTATATCCCCCAGGTGCAGCCTCCCTCCCCCCCCCCAAAAAGGAGAGGAGTTCTCATGTGGTGCAGTGAGTTAAGAGTTTGGTGTTGTCACTGCTGCGGCTTGGGTCACTACTGTGGCTTGGGTTTAATCCCTGGCCCTAGAACCCCTACAAGCCACAGGTGCAGCCAAAAAAACTCCCCAAAAAACAAAAACCAAGGAGAGAAGGAAGAAACAGCTGCCGCTTTGGATCAGCTCTCTGGCAGCTAATTTGCTCAACGACTACAATAAATGACCGACTTGCCGAAAACCACCACATAAATATCTTAAACCAGCTCAAGGATTGTTAGAGGTGGTCACTTCATCACCTAAGGCAGGGAGATGGGAGTGACAATGACAAGGATGCTCACAGCTGACCCTGGGTATGTGTTACATACTGGGCACCATTCAAAGCCCCTCCAGCGTATGAGTTCAATTAGGACACGCGAGGTTGTGAAGAAGCAGGGACCAAACTACAACTCTAGAAACCCTCCACTGCTTCTGGAAGCTGGTCGTTGGACGCGGTGGTCTGTCTCCATCTCCAATGCCTAGGAAATCTCTTTCAAATGAAGTGGAGGCCGTCTCTGGGCTGCTGTCCAGATCCAAGAAACAAAGCCCCATAAAGCAAGACATCTGGGTTTTACTGTTTCCTCTGGTTCGTACAAAGCGCCAGCACCTTGCAGCTCTGCCTCAGTTTATTTATGCCAAGATATTCACATTTTGCTTGCTGCTCCTGACTGTGTTCCTCTGTTATAATGACTAGATGTTAAAGGTTTACTCTGGGGGACTGGCAGGGTCCCGTTTATAGGGAAACGAGTGTGGGAGCTGGCACATGGGACATCACCTTAAGTAGGAAGGGGCCCCAGTGGGGAGGGGGGACAGCTGGGGCAGGATGCCAAAGGGCCACCCCCTGGGGACCAAGGACCAGTGCAGAAAGGACCAGCTCAGACCAAGGTGGGGGGAGGGTGGGGTGGCGGCAGTGAAGACTCACTTGGTGGCTCGTTCCGAGATCCTCACTTCCAGCTTGTGGCCATCCACAACGTGACCCTGAGAAATAAGACAACACCGCCTGGCCATCTGTCCTCCAAGAAACACTCACCCGAATCCCTGTCCTTCAGCAGAGAGGGCTTCAGCTGAACGAGGGGAAAGGGGACTTCTGGGGGGCGGCGGGGAGGGGGGGACTGCCTGTTCCCAGGCAGAGCAGCTTGCTGGAATCAAGGACAGAGAAGGGCTTTTCCCAGAAACAGCTCCCGCAAAGCCTGGGTATCAGCTGGTGGTTACAGAGACCCAGCCCTCCAAGTCCTCTCGAACCATGAGTGGGCCTTGACCTTTAAGCCATTTGAGGGGCACAGAATTTTCCATTGTTTATTAGCATTTTCAGGCAAAGTAAGCCCCTTCAGTCTGGCTTGCAGAGAGAGTTCAGTTTAGATGGTTTGCTCTGAGAAAAAAAAATTCTAAATCACAATGGAGATGCTTCCAAAGCTAGGCTCTACATGGGTCCCTTAAGGCAAAACTGGAGTATTAGTCAAATTACCCTTGAAAATCCTTTAGCTCTCCCACAAAATACAGTACACATAGCTGTGTTTAAACAATCCTTTGTGACAATACACACATATATAGCACGGAACAGAACTCTATATGTGTGCAAGGCAGAATCTGACAAAGTCTGGAGTTACATGAAAGAGAAAGACTACTGGGTGTGCAGAGCTGAAATCCGGTTAGATGAGAACATGGCATCTAATAACAAGGTTGGATTTCTTCTGTTTCTTTTAAAAAAACAACAAACAAAACCCAAACCAGAGAAGATCTGGTGTGACTGGGGACCACCCTCCCATCAGGCAGAAAGTGGCTTCCGCTTTAGACTGAGCAGGAGCAGCCGGGTTCTGCTCCAGATAAGGCCATCCCTTCACTGGTGCACATAGCCTGCCTGGCCTCCGTGGCTGTTTGCAAGCCCTAGTGGAAAGCAGAGGCCCCCAAGCCTGTCACCTCCCCACCATCCCACCCAAAGCCAATTTGGCCCTTCCTGGAGGTTCCTTGGGCCAAGGGGAAGGTTGACAAAATTCTACAAGAACAATCCTCTTAGCTAAGGGGCCAGTCACATCTCCTACAACGCTTCAGGCCTTTCCCTTGAACAGGAAGCTCTAGTGGGACAGAATGAGTCGCTTAGAGAGTCCTTCTAAATAAGCCAGGCTCCCCAGGGAGGCAGCCCTTTCTCCCTGATGTCTAGCCCAACTGTGCAGGCCCAAGAGCACCTCTCAGGGAGAATGGGAGCTGAGAGAGTGTGCAGCCTGCTACGCCCTGGCCTGTGAACTTGACCCTATTCAACTCTACCTTCCCACTGCCTGGCCTTGTGCAAACCCCCCACCTTGACGCTGAATCCTACAGACCTTAAAACGTCTCCAAGATCCACCTCCACACACTTCCTACCGCACACGCTGCCTCTGCCACACGGCCTCTTTCTGCTTCTCGCACAGGAATAAGCTCACTCCTGCCTTAGAGTCCCCGCCCCACACCCTTTGCACATTTGCACCCTTTGCACGTTTCCCCCCAAATCTTTGTGTAGCTGACTCCTTCTTGTTAGTGGTCAGCTCACCTGTCACGTCCTCAGAGAGGTCTCTCCTGACGATGTAATCTAGAGGAACCCTCCCCCCATCAGAATGCCTGCTTTATTTCCATCCAAGCCCTTCCCACGACCTGGTCTTGGTGTATTTATTCAGAGGTCTGCCGCACCAATTTCCCTGAGGCTTGGCATAAACCAGGCCCTCGAGGAAGGCTTGGAGACTGAATGGAGGCACTAAAGTGACTACGGGGTGCTGGGGAAGGTTCTTACTTTGCCCTGGAGTCCCCTAGGGACTTGGAAAAAGTGGCGGGCCTGGGAAGATGTGGACTCATCCATAATTTCAGAGATCTGAAGGGGCCTGCCCACCCTCCTCCCCACCTGGTACCTCCATGGACCTTGGCTGAGAATCTCCACTTACCTGGAGCTGCTTGAGAGCTTTCTGGGCCTGCTCTGGCTTCTTATACTCCACAAATCCAAACCCCATGGACAGCAGCGCTCCTGAAAGAGACGAGGCAGAAATCGCATCAGTGTGCTAGGTGGGGAAAAAAAATGAAGAAGGTGCACCAACCCAAGTTCAAGGGCTCCAAGGGGCCCCTGGACTCCCCTTCTACATTCTCATTTCTTCACAGCCCTCTTCATTCCCAAAAAGACCCTGGCACCCAGCTTGCCATTTATGACCAGTTGTCTCGGAAGAAGTCAGCCGACGAGGTTATAGAGCCGCCACCTGAGGCTCAGCTGACTATTAATTAACAGATGATTGACGTGATAATTAACTTCATGATAGAATTCCGCCTTTGGGAGGGAGGGATGACCATCGTCATGACAGGCGGCAAAACCTCTACCCAGGCAGTCCCCTGCTTCCATACATAATGCATAAAGCGGACACATGTATCAAAGTCAAGTGCGTCAAAGGCTTACTCTTTACCAAGTATTTCTGACCACCCATTACACCCGGATCCTGCGTTTCAGATAGCAGGTTGGGACAGAGTGGGCGACTGTTATTACAGCCCCTCTGGTTCCCTATTGCTAGGGACTGAGTAGCATGGGTTCAGAGAACCAGGGACATCTCAGAAACGTACAGGGAACTTTGCTTCCTGTGTGTGTTTATGTATACCCCCCCTCCACAAAGATAAGATCTCAAAAAAAATTTTTGTTTTAATTAAAAAAATTTAAAAACAAGTAAGATCCCTAACTACAGCTTGTCCTTTTGACACAAATGTGAGGCATGCCTCTCCCCCAGCCTTTCATACCAGCTTACTAATTTTATTCTCCGGTTTTTTCACAGTTGAACTCAGAGACAGCTAGCTCAAGGTGGATGGGCCCAGATGAGACTCCGTTTACCACTGTTGACTTGGTGGTCCTCAGTGTTGTTTGTGAGACTGTGCCCGGCCTTGCATTTCTACTCACCGCCACATGGTATAAAACGATGGCCCAGCGGAGGAAGAAACCCCACAAACTGCCCAAACCTAGCTCTGGGGTGACAAAGGGGAGGCTCAGACAGAACTGCTAGCTGGCAGGCAGTGCCACCCCGTGGTGACTTTCAGTATTTGTATTTCAGCAGATATCAGAAAGCTCTGTTCTGAGGATCAAGGCTGTGGGGGGGGGGGGCGGTCAGGGTATCTGTGAGCATAGGATATTTAAAAAGCGCATCTAGCTGTAAAAGGCAAGTTCCTCACCTAGTCACTGACACTTGCAGATCCACTCTGCCCTTCTGCCCTGAGATGCTGACTTCTACAGACAGCACAACCTGGGTTCCCTGGCCTTCTGGTATCCTGCTGGGTTTAGCCAATGGGAAGCCCCGATTTGAGATGGGGGGGTGGAGGAAAGAGAATTGGGGACCTGGTTCTTTCCACATACCCCACCACCTTCCCGCTTTGGCCCAACTCTGGTACCGTCAGTGTCCACCCCTCACCCTCAGCTCTGCTGGTGGCCCTTCTTCTACGGTTCTGGTCATTCCTCCCCAGGGCTCAGCAGGGGAGGGGCGTTCTCCCACAGGACCCACTGCCTCGACATGCTCATGGGTCCTCTCAGCCCAGCCCGCACCCTGGCAAGTGGCCCCCTCTTTACAAACATCTCCTCTACAACCACGGCTGAGTGTGCCCTCTGCTTCCTGCTGAGACCCTCACTGATAACAGACACCATCTAGATCCCCCCCACATTGTGACAAGCGAGTTACAAAGAGCAGAGCTCTCACATACAGGCTCTTGAAAAAGAGGGTAGGTTTTAAGAGCTGCTCCAGGGACAGAAAGATCAGATATGTGTTCTAAAGCATGCTGAAGAGCGCTCTGAGGGCTGAGAGCACGGGCTCCACAGAACATCTGACCACAAAGAGGGGCAGCGACCATACGACCCACAGGGACAGCCCCAGATGGAGCTGGTGACATCTTCGCCAGCATGACCCACCCCCCAGACTTCAGTGGTCACCCTTTCCTGAACCCATGCGAATGAGCCTTTGTATCATTCACTTGGTATTTAGTTGCCTCTCTTTGTATCCCAAACTACACCCGCAGTTCCTGGGGAACAAAGATGTTATAGTTTGAACTGTGCCCCCGTACCCTTCAATTTGTACGCTGAAGCCCTAACCCCCCACATCCCAGAATGTGGCCTTATTGGGACATGGGTTCTTTCCAGAGGTAATCATGTTAAAAATGAAGTCATTAGGGTTAAGCCCTAATCCAATATGGTTGGTGTCCTTAATAAAGAAGAAAAGGGGTGGTGTTGGAATCTGAACACAGGACAGGTGTAACCAAGGAGAATGCCATGTGAACATGAAGACAATCATCCACCAGCCCAAGAGAGAGGCTGGAACAGATCCTGCCCTCATACCTCTCAGAATGAACCAACCCTGCCCACACCTCGATCCTGGACCTCTGGCTTCCAGAACCATGTGATAATAAGCTTCTGTGGTGGAAGCCACCAAGTTTATAGTATTTTGTTACAGCTGTGCTAGCAAATGAATACAAGGACCTCCCTAAATTCCCTGCTGCATGTCTGCTTCAAATCCTCCAGGGCCCCTCTGGGACAAAGCCCAGAATCCTTTGCCTGGCAGAAAGTCACTGGGATCTGGAATTGGTCTACCTTTATGAGTGCATGAGCTGCCTCTTCAATGCATTCCGGATCTGCTATTACAGTCCTTTCCCACCTCCTTCATCTGCATTCCCTGTTCCCACCAGCTGTCTGCTCTGATTCCCTATCCTCAGAGTCTTGATCTAACATGGAGACCCCTGGCGGCCTGTGCAGCCAGGCCGCCCTCTACCAGGCCTCTTATTGCTCTGTGCTGTAACTACTACCTCACTTGTCTCTTAGGACCCAGTCGTGGGCTGACCTAGGTGGCACCCCCACAAATCCTGCCAAATTGAAGGATGGGGATCGCATGGCTGTGGAAAAACAAGGGCTGATGGCCTGTCCATCACCTGCAGGAAGCCAGGGCTGGAGAAGAAACGGACCAGAGGCCAAGGGACTTTCCAGAATGGCCGAGGCTGACTGGAGACATGAATGGCATCTGCATGGCCAAGGCACCCAGGGGCCAGTGAGGTGCAAGGCTGATGATTCAGAGGAGTATTCCAGATGTTCTACATCTGGGTTACTTCTCTTGGAAGGGAAGAAGAGAAGCCCAAGAAGGGTCAGCTCCTGCTCGTCCCTAGATTTCCAGAGCACAGAGATGCTGGGAGGAGGGAGAAGCTTCTGGTACTTAACAGCATCAGCTCTGCCAATCTGCTCAGTCGCATGGCTCCAGTACCACTTCTGACAGTCTGGGGTGGGCAGAGGGTCTAGACTCAGAAGAATGTGATGGGCATGGCTACTCCCATAGAAGTCAGGAGTCTCCAGGGACCCAGGAAAAAGGACCATTTTAGATGAGGACATCAGGAGAGTGTGGGGCTGCTGATGCTTCAGTATGAAAGGGGACCTTCAAAGTAAGCAAGTGCCAGGTACCCTCACCCCGTTTCTTTCATTCAGAATCATTTCTTTCTGACCAAGATCCCCTGGGGAATACCTGCTTTGTTCTTCTTCTTGGAAATGGAGCAGCTCTTCACCGCACCCACTTTGGAAAACACCTGGAAGAGAATGTCAACACGTGTCATCAGCATTCCGGGGCTAATCCTGCAACGGGTGCAGGTCTGCCTTGAAGGACAGAGGTGACCTATGCAGCCGCAGGTACAGTAAGGGCAGAACTAAGCCCTGGATGTGTTTCTGTGGCCAGGCCCCGGGCAGCCCTCTGCCCACACGAACTCACCCAGCCCTTGCAGCAACTCTCCTGGGCAGGGATTACCACCCCTGTTTTTCAGATGATAAAACTGAGGCTTTGAAGGGTTAGAGATGCACCTGGGGTCACAGAGCTGGGAAACCCTGGAGCTGAGATTTGGACCCAGGCTCCAGAGCCCAAGTTCTAAACATTGTGCAGGTGGGGGACCTGGTCAGACAGGAGGCTCCCTAAATTTGCCGTAATACCACCTCAGGGGTTCCTAAAATACCTGGAGGCAGGGGGCCATGGCCTACTTTAAGTAACCTGGATGGTCCCTTATGGGTCCTGGTAAGGGCAACTGAGCTGGGTTCTGGCTCCAGGTGTCCAGGAAGGACATGGGCCACCAAATAGTCCAGAGAGTCACTGAGGGTCACACAATGGGGAAGACAGACCTACTTATGGAAGCTGGGAGTCCATGGACCCCAGTCGTGACCCTTCCCACTGCCCCTGCACTTAGGGCCAGCTCAGTTTCAACAACTTAAAAAAAAAAAAAATTCCATTCTGCCTTATTGTTCCCTTTACTTTTGCTGCCTCCCTAGATAGAATGTGAGCCCTGACCAGTATGAAGTCCTATCCTTCTGGTTCACTGCTGTGTCCTCCACGCCATCCGCAGGGCTAGTCACTGCTCAAGCACAGAGCGAAGGGGATGCAGAGGGGCAGGGAGATCCTGACCAGCAAACAAAACTCACATGCATCTAACTGTCACTGACTCTTATTCTGAGTGTCAAACACTTGTCTTGCAGTATCTCATCTGTTCTAATCAGATCTTCCAAACAACTCCACCGCGAGAGTCTATAAACATCTCCATTTTATGGATGGGAAAACCAAGGCAAGGAGAGGATAAAGGATTGGCCCAGGGTCCCACTGTTAGCAAGGAGTGAGGATGGGATCCTAGCCCAGGCAGTCTGACCCCTAAGCACAGCTCTACACTCAGACAAGATGGCTGAGAGGGAAGCCCTGTGAGCTGGACCCTGCTCCCCACAGCACCTCTGTGTGATGCCAGGTCAGGGAATTGACCTCTCGGAACCTCAGTCTCCACATGTGGAATAGGAAGAGCCTGGTCTTGATCACTTTGGCTGTACCTACCTGCCTCAGAATTTCTCAATTCCGAGGATGCTCTTAGGCTGAAGTGTGGGCACATCTTCCAGGAAAAAAAAATGACTCCTGCTGATGATAGTCCCCTGCCAGGTACAGGCAGGAGAGCCAGCATGCCAGAAACAAAACGCAAACTGACTGCAAGCTGGTTTGACCTCTTCAATGCTATTGAGCTTTTGGACACTACTAGTGTGTGTCTACTTGTAAATGCAAACCCAAACCAGACCAAAACGGACTCAGAAAGTAGCCTAAGAAAAGTCCAAGGGTGGTCTCCCATTGCCCGAGAGGGTGAATCTTTGCCCTTAAAATGCTGCTGCCTTCGCTAGGCGCCTCTGCTGCCCTGGTGGCTCTTCTAACTGGCAAATGACAGTCACATTGGAGACTTAGCCAGAGGATCTCAGAGTGCAGGCTCTGACCTCCTGCCTTTCCCTGACAGCCCAGGCTGGCCTCCTGTGCACCCACCCACCACTGTCCTGTCTCTAGGATGCAGAGGGCACCATCTCCCCTCTTGAAACGTCTATAGGGTTTTAGAACTCAAAAGAATTTGTAGAAGCCAATCAGCTCAATCCTTATGGCTGTCTTCCTTTTCAGAACCAGTTCATGGCTATCACCAATTCATGCATTAAATTAACAAAAAAAAAAAAAAGAGGGTGGGGGACCATGCATTTATTCTGTGCCAATAAAGAAGTTCATAGAAGGGGGCGGTTCTCCCTGTGAGCAGTTCTCAGTCTAGTGGGGGAGCCTGCAGACCCCCATCCTTTGGAACCAGAAGCCCCATTTCTTGAACTCTGGCCTGATTTCTTCTAGAAACTCCCCAGCGCCTCTCCAGGGCAGCCCTCCTCTGGTTGCTAACACTGACCAGTGTTCACACTGCAGACCCTTCCTAAGCATCCTGATGGTCCCCTCGGGCACGTGCAGGTGATGCTCTCAGCCCTCGGGCTGGTGTGACAGAGGCTCAAATCTCCAGGTGAGATGTCTACTGGACAGCCAGGCAGAGGTGTCAGGCGGGTGGCTCTTGGCTGTTAATCCACACAGCACCCCTGCTCTGGGCAGAACAAGTGCACCACCAGACCAAGTTTCCTGCCCCCGCCCACTCCCTTCTGGCCCCACCAGCCACTCACTCCCTTCAGCGTCTCCTCCGTGGTGCTGAAGTTGAGATTTTTGATAAACAGGGTGCACCCAGGAAGGCTCTCTTCCTCCTCCTCCTCTTCTTCCTCCTCCTCTTCTACCTTTGCTGAAGCGGCATCTGCTCCTCCCTCTGTTGGCTTTTCAACTTCTGGAGTCTCGCCACCTGGCATGGGCGCCCCCCCAAAAGACAAATCCATTAAGTGATGTCTTATCTGCCAAAGCCCCAGGACCTAAGACACAGAACCTGCTAGATCAGGGGGCAGGGGTCCTGTCTGTGTGGGTGGCATCAAGAAGGGACACTGATTCTGCTTTTGCTGAGTTTGTGGGGAGGGGGAAGACGTCCTGTCTTATACCTGTTTTAAAGACAAAGGAGTATGAAATCCAGGCCAAAAATCATGACTCTTAAGACTAACCCACATTACACAACCCACGGAATTTGAACTTCCAAATAAATTACTGTGTGAGCTTATTACTGAACCCCAAATGCAACACGTTCTTTTTCCTCAAAAAAAAAAAAAAAAAAAAAAAGCCAGAACTTAACAAACTTTCAAACTAAAACGTAACTTAAAACTACTCAAAAATTATAGAATGACAGTTAACTTAGAACATTTAAAATACCCCCTTGAACCTAAGGGATGTTACATTCATTTAAAATTCATTTAAAGTTTTATATATATATAAACATATGTATATATTTTATATATAAACGTATACATATGTGCTTATATATATACACACAATATATTCAATTCAGAGCTATGTTTATCAATGAAAACTTAAAAAAAAATAAAACCTTGTATATTCATGAACAGGAAATCTGGACAATTACAATGCCACCAAAGGCTAGACTAATACCTAGTTGTTAAAAATGATGATTCCACTGTGCTGTAGGTTGAAGATCTACAACTCGGATCTGGCGCTGCTGTGGCTGTGGTGTCGGCCGGCAACTGCAGCTCCAATTCCACCCTTAGCATGGGAACTTCCACATCCCCCCAGTGCAGCCCTAAAAAAAAAAAAAAGACGGTTCCAAAAAATGTTTAAAGGCATGGAATGATGCTCATGATAGGAAATTCAAGAGAAAAGTGAAGATATAAAACAATATATAACATGACCCCAATCACATCCTAGACAGAGAGTTTATGAGAAACACATACACAATGAGAAAATATGTGTTCTTGGTTATTTTGGAGACTGTGATTACAAAGGGCTGCATCCTGTCACCCCCACCCCTCTGGACCACGTCTACTCTGAAGGAACAGCATTTCAGGAGGGGGGAAGGGCAAATGTGGGGTTGTGAGTTAGCAGGGCAGGTGGTGGCGGCAGCTCAGGCAGCTGGCCAGCCCTGGTGATGGTGTGGATATCACCAGAGGGTGACAGAAGCCTCAAAAGGTTGGGAACCACATCACAGCCCGATGAGACATCTCACTGCTGGGACATGTGTTCCATTTGGGTCAGCCTCCCCACTGTTTCACATGATTGGGGCCTGGGGACAAGCTCCTCCCATACTCCCAGGGGAATCAAACCCTATCAATGCCATTCTCCGAGGGGTCATCAGAGTGTGCCCCCCACAGCCCTCGCCCTCATGGTTCTAAGCAGGTGGCCCCGTCCCAGTCCCTCCCTGTGGGTCTGAGCCCTATAGAGGCAGCTCCACAGTGCACTGGCCCTGAGCTGATGGTCTCTCGCACACACTCGCATGCAAGGCCTTGAAGCCCAAAAGAGCTTCTGGGGCTTCCAACCCACCCCCCACATTCTCACGCTGGCACCAGAGTCACCTCCCTCTCCCAGGCTCTTTCTGATGCAAGCCTACTGCTAGCCAGACCTAATTAAACTTCAACTGCTTGGTCATAAAACAACCCTTTCAAGCCCTAATGGAAACAGTGACAGTGATGATGTTGCGGGTTACACATCAGTTGAAGAAGCAGCCTTGGCCCCTCGTGCTTCCTCGGAGGCGAACCCAGAATCCCCGCTCTCTGGCTCCAGGACAAAAAAGAAGAAATCTGCATAAAGGCTCCTTCCCCATCCAAGAAACTAACGCAATTTACCCTACAACAAGGTTCTCCGTGGTGTGGCCATTTGTCCTCAAAACCCAACTTTCAAAGCAAAGTGGGGTGGGAAGAGCATTACTAAGGAAGGGGGAGTGAAGCTATGCAGAGAGGCCAAGACTCTAGGTTCTAAAAGAGAATGTCAGTCCAAAGGAAGACCATGACCTTCAGCTGCAAAGGACACTCCCCCCCCCCACCCCCCCCCCCGCAACCTCAGAGAAGAGGGGAAGAAGGAAGGCACAGGGATCTGCTATGGCCACATCACAATCGATGGGTGAGATACAAGGAAATGTCTGCAAGTTGCTGCATCTGAAATCTAAACCTCAGGCCTCTTCAGGCTGGGAGGGAGGTTCCTGGGAGACTGAAAAGCACCTTTTCATAGCGCCAAGAATGGGGGGGTGGTGGTGACCAGGAGGGCTCACAGCCAGTGTTAAGGGGTCACCTGTGCGTGCACTTGCCAACGGCTTCCAAAGAGGGAAGCTCAACCCAAGTGTGGTCAGGTGTTCAGAGCTTTTGAGAGAAACTGGAAATGCTGCTTTTTGTGGGAAAACCCGTTTTTTTGTTTTTGTTTTGTTTTTTAAAAAACCTTGGCAACTAATTCAGTGGCACATGAATTCTGTCAGCAGAAGAACCAGCTCCTGGGCCTCTGTGCTAGGCTCTTCGATCCCAGTCTGGCAAAGCTGGATGCCCCTTCCCCAAAGTCCCAGTGGCACTTCTGGGACTTGAAGCCTCATCAGGACAACAGCTCCAGGGAACCCAGCAGTGTGAGCATGGCCAGAGTCCACTCCTTCCTGCTTTCCTGCCATATAAGCAGGGGCTGGTCTGCTTCAAACACTTATTTCAAAGGTCACAGGCATCTCCCTAGAAAGTGCGATGCAAGTGACGGAGCTGGGCTGAACTTGCAGTCAGAGTCTGGGAACAGCCTGGGAACAGGTGGATCCCTTCCCCAGAGGGTGGGTGAGCGGCCCTCAGCCCCAGCCCAGGAAGAATGAGGGTGGGGACAGCCAGGATGGAGTAGCAGATACTTGCATTTCCAAATAAGCCAGCAGTATGTGTGTGTAACTGCATTTTCTCATTGACGACGCTAACCCATTATGGGTAAGCCAGTTGCCCAGGGCCACACAGCTAGTGAGTAGCATGGTCTGGCTCCTGACCTAGATCATCACTGTCACTTCCAAAGCCATGTGCTTTTTCACTCTGTGCTCTGCCTCCTGACTGCATCTGTGGTCTCCCTTCTTATTGTCCTTAGATCCTTTTTTCTGCAGATCTCAAAACCAGGGTGCCTTTGTCTTGTTAGTTCTTCTAGCATCCTGGGAGGGGAGTCAGATGTGGGGGAGGGGCTGCTGGGACACAAAGGTTTGGAAAAAACAATGGACATTTCTGGGCTGTTGGAGCAAAGTCAAGCCTTGTTTAATCACGTCTTTTATTTCAAGCAAGACGTAGCCACAGATGTCAAGGGTCGGGGCGTTTGCCAACTCCTTAGAAGTGGGAAGAGCTGGGTCAGCAGCACACCCAGGTGGGTAACAGGTCCTGGTCCCTGGTCCAAGGCACCGGAGCCTCTCGTTGGACAACTGGGCAGCCTCCTTACTGGTCTCCCCCCAGCACCTGTTGCTGGCCTGCCAGCTTCTCCCACTGTGTCCCCTCTCTTCCAATCCAGCTGCACCAGCCTCTATCCTGACCTCCAAGCCTCCCAAACCCACCCACAGGGCCTTTGCACCTGCTACCTGTCTCCTCTGCCCTCTCTGCTCATCCCCTCTCTTCCCAGGCCTAGTTTCTCATCAGGTCTCAGCTCACCTGCCCTCAGGGCTCTTCCTAGGCAGTGGTCCCCAGCACAGGCCTGGCCACTTGTCATCAGAGCTCCCTGGGTACCTTGCTTCAGAGTCCTAACCCTGTTCTGAAATTGCCTTATTGGTTTGCTGCTCCTTGAAGATGGGACCACGTCTGACTCAGGCACCTCTGCACTCCCAGCACCGGACCCAGGGCAGGTGCTCCAAAAATATTGGTGGATGATGATTTGCTTCACTAAGGGCACTGAGTGTGAGAGATGGGGCTGTGAAGTCACAGCTAAGAGCACAGACCTTGGATGTGGTGGTACGGGGGCACAGCCTGGCTCTTTCTAGATGTGTGACTTTGCACAAGTCACTCAGCCTCTCTGTGCTCCCTCCAGGACGAGGATCACTGCGCCCACGTGCAGAGCAGTTATGAGAACAAGCACACAGAAGCCCAGTTACAACGGGGCCTGGGCTGGCAGTGATCAACAGCAGTGCCATTAGCCTTCCTCTCAGACCAACTGCCCACACTGCCCAAACAGGCGCTGCTGAGACACCCAGAGAAAACATCACTGTGAGAGGCAGGCCGGCCGGCTGAAGGCTTCTGAAAGGAGCAGCCAGAGCCCCAGCTCTGAGTCCGGGGACCATGGCCCTGCTGGCCGCATCCCTGGGAAGCACTTCTGTCCCCGGAGCGGCCAGGCCCTGCTATGGCCCACACACATGGCCAGCGAGGCATGGAGACGGCCAAGGACAAAGCCAGAGGTCACTGTTAAAAAGCACTTCTGCTCCTGGCCTCAAGTAGGGAGATGACGGAAAGACTAGGAAGGAAAAAGGAGGTATTGTGAACCAGACAGATGTTCGCCAATGAAGTCACCAGGAAGCAAGAAAAGAGGGCAGAAGTGAGAGCAGGATGGGGCCGGGGCTGGGGCGGGGGTGCTGGGGACCAGGGTGAAGACTGGGAAAGCAAGGTGGGCTGGCAGGGGCCTGGAGAGGCAGGGGGGATATGCTTCCATCTGTAGTTGGCACAATAAAATCCAGTCACGCATCGCCACATGGGGCTTTATTATAATCAGGCCGCAGAATTTACTGTGGCTCCCTCCCCTTTGCAGCTCTCGGCGCAGAAGGCTGACAGCAGAGACTGTTATCAGTTGCAAGCAGCTTTGCAGGACCTCCCCCCACTCGGAGCCCTTTATCTGGAGGTGAGGGTCTTGGTTGTGGGGAGATAAAACACACTGTCCCCCTCCCCCGAGACCAGTACAGGGAACGGAGGGCTTTGTAGAGAAGGGGGGATGGGGAACACCCCCCCTCCGTCCACTCCCCTCCCGCTCGCCTTCCTGCGGAGCCTGAGAAGATCCAGACCTAGGGGGCGCTGGCTGAGGCCCCCGCCTGTGGGGATGGGAGCTGGGGAGGCTTCGGGAGCAGCGTGGAGGAGGAGCAGGCTAAAAGGAACAGCCCAGGGACTGGGGAGGTGACTGTGTCTGTGACCCGTGTAAGAAAAGGAACAGAAAGGGCAAAAGGAGGCCCGGGAACCATGCTCTGTGGGAATCTGCCTGACGACATGGGACTCAGGAGGGCTGGGGACCAGCACAGACGCACACAACTTCCAGGCCCCAAACCTGCTCTGTTTGCTACAACTATTTACTCCTGCCCCAGCCCTGGGTCTCCTTTGTGTCAGTGATGGCAGAATGCTGCACACCAGCCCCTTGGGAGGCAGGGCCTGGCCCCGACTATTTCGGGGTGACGGCTAGTTGAGAGAAACCATGACTACATAAAAGGAAGTCTTTTTGATGGAAGTATGAGCAGATTGGAAGGGAATGCTACCAAGTGGTGGACAAAAATAACCCCTAACCAGGGGCTGGTGCGGGGCTCTTGAGAGATGTATAGCAATGACCGGTAACCCCAAGGGCTAGGGAGGCTTTCAGGGGCCTCAGAAAGTAGAAAAGGAAGAATTTTCCTTCCTGACAGAAACAAGGCTTCTAGACCAGTGGTTCCCAAATGCCTTGCAGTGACCAGGCCAGTCTTGAAGGAGCTTTTACTGATTTACAGGAACTGCAGACAGCCTAGGGAGCATAACTGATGGTGAGGTCTATTCAGCTAAAGGATTGTTCTTTAGTTTGAAAATCCTGCCTCCCCACACCCACTCCCCCCACCATGACACTCATTTTTTTTTTTTTTTTTTATGAGGAAAATGGAGAGGGTATATAGGAGATGTATTTTCTAAATCCTTATGTTAACAAACTGGCAACCCTATGGTGAGATGGGGTAGGGGATACTACAGATGGGCAAGATCATAGGGTCTGGGTAAGGGGCTGTCAGGTCCTTTTCAAAGCTTTTCTAAAGGCCTTTGATCCTGGAAAAATCATGGTCTCCCACGTGGTTCTCAACTGAGGGCTGCACTGCCCCCTAGAGGGCACCTGGGAGTGCATGTGCGTGTGCCTATTAATTCTGGGACAGTCACAGTCCCCTAAATGTTTCTCAATTGAGAGCTGCACTGCCCCCTAGAGGGCATCTGGGGGGGAAGGGGGGGGAGGGGGGGAGAGAGGGAGAGAGAGAGAGACAGTGTGTGTGTTTGTGTGTGTGTGTGTGTGTGTGTGTGAGTGAGTGTATATGTGTGTGTCTCTGCCTGTCTGCCACAATTACAGGGGGCATTCCTGACACTCAGTGCGTAGGGTCCAGGGATGCAAAATGTCTTACAACTGTAGAAGAGTCCCAACAAGGAAGAACTGTGCTGCCTTGAGTGTCAGCAGCACCCTTCCTCACTCAAGGGTAAAGCATCCATCACTGGGGGGGTCCACATCCCTTCCCTTTCCTGCCTTTGCAGTCATTGGACACCAGAGGGCGCTATGCCACCCCAGGACCCTGGAGAATAAACATCTCCAACAGCCAGGCGCACCCATCCTGGTGGATGAGGGAGTAAGAAGGCTGTTTTCTCTTGTTCTCTTCTGAACCCCTAATAATAGGTTCCAGTTTTTGTTTTTTGTTTGTCCAAAAGTAGGACACCTTATGCTGTACTAATAATTTTTATGCCCCATTTTTTTTTTCTTTTTAGGGCCATATCTGCAGCATACAGAAGTTCCCAGGCTAGGGGTCAAACTGGAGCTGTGCCTGCAACCTACACCACAGCTCGAGGCAACACTGGATCCTCAACCCACTGAGTGAGGCCAGGGACTGAACGAACCCGCATCCTCATGAACACTAGTCAGGTTCATTACTCTACTAAGCCACAACTGGAATGTCTACGGTCTACTTTTTTTTTTTTTTTGCTATTTCTTGGGCTGCTCCCACAGCATATGGAGGTTCCCAGGCTAGGGGTCCAATCGGAGCTGTAGCCACCGGCCTACGCCAGAGCCACAGCAACGCAGGATCTGAGCCGTATCTGCAACCTACACCACAGCTCACGGCAACGCTGGATCCTTAACCCACTGAGCAAGGGCAGGGACCGAACCCGCAACCTCATGGTTCCTAGTCGGATTCGTTAACCGCTGCGCCACAACGGGAACTCCCTATGGTCTATTTTTAAAGGACATTTTACATGCCTGTAAAATCCATGAGACTGGGACCCAGTAGTCTCAGGATGAATGAAGCACTTTGAACCGAATGCGTGATAGACAACTGAGTGCTGCCCTTCCCTCACCTGCTGCCCCAGGACACCTCAGCCTCTGCTCTCACCTGTTTCTGGCTCCATCCTGTCCTTTTCCGTCAGTTCTGCCGGTGTGTCTTGGGGTTCTTTCTTCTGCGGGGCTGGGCTGGAAAAGACACCCATCGGGGCCCACTCCAGATACAGGGGGACATGGTGGAACTGCAGAGACAGGGGCGGGGGAGGGACTCAGTTCACAACTGGGGATGATGGGCCAGGTGCCTGGAGTGCAGCACCCTTTGTGCTGCCCAATGCCTGGGAAGAGGGGCCTGAGCTGCAGCTCAGGGCTTGGGGCAGAGGCCTGAGCACCTGCTGTCACTGGACCCATCTTCATCCCGTTTTCTCTAACCAGACTGCGGAGGGGAGGGAGAGCAGAATCCACCACACAGGGCAGCCTTCCTAGAGGATGTGCAGTGGGGCCATTGACACCACACATACACTCAGAGGTAGCATGTGTGAACCTGTGTACATACGTAGGTTTTTTTTTTTGTTGTTGTTTTTTTTTAAAAAAAAAAAAAAAAGGATAAATGAGACACAGTCTACAAAGGGTTACACTGACTGATAAGGAGAAGCACTTGCAGTGGGTTGAAGGGGGACCTCCAACTGATATGTCCACGTCCCAAGTCCCAGAACCTGTGAACATGGCCTTGCTTGGATATAAAAGATCTCTGCAAATGTCATTTAGTGAAGGGTCTTATCTTTTTTTTTTTTTTTTTTTTGCTTTTTTTAGCATGATACCCATGCATATGGAAGTTCACAGGCGAGGGGTTGAATTGGAGCTGTAGGTGCCAGCCTACACTATAGCCACAGCAACGCCAGATCCTTAACCCATTAAGCGAGGCCAGGGATTGAACCTGCATCCTCATGGACACTAGTTGGGTTCTTAACCCATTGAGCTATGACAGGAACTCCCTGAGTGAAGGGTCTTGAGGTGAGATCCCTGTGTTATCTGGTTGGACCCTAAATCCAATGACGAGCACCCGTTGGGTAAGAGAAAAGCAGAGGGAGGGCTGGAGATGGAGAGAAAGAGAAGGCCACGTTGGCAGAGGTGGAGATGGGACTGATGCAGCCATGAGCTAAGGGACACCTGGAGCCTCCAGATGCTGGAAGAGGACAGGAAGGACCCTCCCCCGCCCCCACAAGAGTCTTTAGAGGAGCCTGGCCTTTGGACACCTTGACACCAGACTTGAGACCCCAGGACTATGGGAGAACACACTTCCACTGTTTTAAGCCACCAAGTTTGTAGAAACCTTTTATGGCAGTCCCAGAAAGGAATGCACTAACTCATATGATTTCTTTTCCTTGTTACCAAGAAGTAGGACATAGCCCATCTATAAAATTGACTTTCAACCAATCGTAGGTACAGACCACCCAAAGCACCGGGGATGACAGTTCAAGTTCATGGGGGAATGGAAAGCTGAGGAAAGCAAGAGTATGGCAGGGAACCAGGCAGGCTTTCTGGATAACGTCTCAAGCCACCCCCCTGCACCCCACCTCCATCCAGGGGTGCTCCCAGGGGCAGGATGACAGCCACAGTTACAACAGAGGTGGGTGGTTTCCAGCTGGTGCCCCACGTGCCAGGTCTAAGCTAAGCCTGTTCAGCTGTCAGCTCCCTCCACCCGCTCCCTGAAGCATGGCTGCGGTGGCCCTACCTTGGAATAGGCCAGGTGTCGGAAGGCTTTGCGGGCCTCTAGCGCCTCCAGGAACTCCACGATGGCAGTGACACCGCCCTCCGGCAGCAGCACGCGGCCAAGGCTGCCGAAGCGGCCAAAGGTCTCCTGCAGCTCGGCCGCCTGGGTGCCCGCTGGGAGGTTCTTTGCCAGGATCACAGTCTTACTTCGCTCTGCAGCGGCCTGCAAGGAGGAGATCAACTCAAGTGGGATGATGAAAGGGAGGTTCCTGGGTCCCCGAGGCTAGCACTGAGCCATGGGTGACTCCAGACCAGGGGCCCCTGTGGGACCTCGGGTACCAGGCCCCATGGGAGCAGGTCCAAGAGCCCCCCCACCCTCTTGGACACCCTGTCCCATGAATGAGAGGTGGCTCTGAGGAGTGGATGAAGGAGGGGGGTTCCAGAGCTGGACCCCCTTGTCAAATCTTAGCCCTTCTCCTCCTGAGCTGAGGGATTCTGTGCCTGAACAGAGCCCTCACTGGACCCTCCAGCTTGGGCCAGAATCTGCATATCTGCGCTCAGGGCCTCGTCCTGGAGCTGTGGACGCCCTGTTGCCGTGTGTGAGAAGTTAACATGGCCTGGGAGCAGCCCAAGGCTCTTAGAAGGAGGCATATCCTGTCCTTGGATGGGATGCCTCTGAGGTATGAGCTGTGTGGGTATCCTGGGCGAGTGGGGGGGGGGGGGAAGCCCCACCTGCCGCCCTCCCAGCAGCACCGTGATAGGTACACGCTGTATGGGTCTCCTCCCTCCCCTCGTCCCTTCTTGTCAGTGTTTTCTGTGAACTGCTTGCACTCGAGTCTTCGTCTCGGAGTTGGCTTTTGGAAGAACCCAAACCAAGATGCCAGAGATATGGCCTTGAGTAAGGTGCTTCAGTGTGTCTCAACCCCAACTTGAGGACCCAGCACCTGCTTCGTTGATTGCTCCGGGGAAGGAGTAGATCAAACAGGCTGACATAAGCAAACCTCATGCATAAGCACTCTGCTAGCAGTAGCAATTATTTTATTAAAATAATTAATTGGATAAGGCATAAAAGAGCCAAAAAAAAGCTAACAGAAGAATTCCAGGCACAGGGCGTATTTGGGTATGAGTCTCAGCCAGGCCACTAATCTAATTTGAAATCTTGGATCAACCACTTTCCTTCTGGGTCTCAATTTTCTCATCTGCAAAATGGGCTCATGGTGACAGCCCTCCTGTGGCTACTGTAAGAATCGAGTGAGGTGAGGGGGGTGGAGGACATTTGCAGGCAGGCAAGATGGACATTAGCACACTGTTTTTTTTTCCCTTTTCTTTTTAGGGCTGCACCTGTGGCACATGAAGGTTCCCAGGCTAAGGGTCAAATCGGGGCTGCAGCTGCCGGCCTACACCACAGCCACAGCAACGCAGGATCCTAGCCACATTGGTGACCTGCACCACAGCTCATGGCAACGCCAGATCCTTAACTCACTAAGTGAGTCCAAATATTGAACCTGCATCCTCATGGATACTAGTTGGGTTTGTAACCCACTGAGCCACTATGGGAACTCCTCAGTGTGCTCTTCAAGGGTAACTCAGGCCATGGAGCATACCATTAGGAGCGTGGCCTCTGGGGCCTGCACTCCAATCCAGCTCCATCATGACTAGCAGTGTGACCCAGAACAAGTGACTTTACCTCTCTGTGACTGTGGGCCCTGCTGTACAAAAATGGGAGCACAGTGGGGCTGCTTTCGGAGGACCTAATCAAAGTTAGCCATCAGCCTACCTAATTAACTCAGCCACTACTCACCCACCCAATCACCCCCCATCATTCCCACTTTCTATCCACTCACCCAGCCAGCCAGCCAGCCACTTAATCATCCTTCTGTTAGCCACCCATCCTTCCATGCTTTCAGGGTGAAACTCTAAGGTTTGGGGAAGCTGAGGACACAGCTGTTTTAAGTCACCTCCCCACCCTCTGGGCCTCAGTTCCCGTCTATAAAACAAGGGGCGATGTCAGGTGTCCTCCACCGGTGCTCTCTAAGGCTACACATCGTTCCCTGTACCTGGAGGGGAATAAGCACACGGAAGGGCGGAACCTTCCCCTAACTGGTTCAAGAAAGGTCTCGATCCCCAAACAGACAACATGTGCCCTTTAGCAAGTGCTGGGGTGCAGGGTGGGGAGCAGGGTGTTCACAGTCCCCTCTCCAGGTCATGTGCAGAAACTCCGGGTGAGAATAGCCCCTTGCATACAGCCCCCACACAATCCAGGTCAGATGGGTGCATGTCTGAGCCAGTGATCTGCCGTTCTTTTTTCTTTTTTTCCTTTTTAGGGCCACATCCGCAGCACATGGAAGTGCCTGGGCTAGGGATCAAATAGTAGTTGCATCTGCCGGTCTACACCACAGCCACGGCCACAGTAGATCCGAGCTACATCTGTAACCTACACCACAGCTCACGGCAACGCCAGATCCTTAACCCACTGAGCAGGGCCAGGGATCGAACCTGCATCCTCACGGATACTAGTCAGATTCTTAACCGGCTGAGCCACAACAGGAACTCCTGTCTTACTTTCTTAAGAGACAGTTGAAAAGATAGTAACAACCATCCCCGAAAGGCCTGACCCTCCAACCCATCCGCACACGCGAGGATGTGAGGCTCCAGCCCGGAGCGGCTGGCTGAGCCAGGCAGCTGGCACCCACCTGGCTGAAGGAGTCCAGGCTGACCCCATTGTCAAGGAGGAAGCGCCTCACTTCCTGGACCAGTTGGGTCTCCCCCAGGGCCACGCGCACGGCCACGCTGCCCTTGGTCTCCTGTGGGGGAGAAAGGAAGATGCCCTGTCACTGTCAGGCATGTGATGGGTCCCATCTCCCATCAGCCCAAGGAGGAGGCTCAGCCAGAGGCAGACCCCGTGGACGCCTGCACTGACGTGGTGGCTCTGGGTTCTCCATCTGTCACAGTGAAAGGAGCACCCCACACCCACTCCTCCAGCCTCCCCACCCCCCCGCCCCGGTTCTCGCTGCTCAGGCTGTAGGTCAGGGTCTCACGCCAAGTGTATCCCTACCTCAGAGCTTCTGTGCGCTCACCTCTGCCTTCCAGTAATTCTTGCTGGAACATCACTGCCCCCAGCAGCCCGCCTTGCTGCCACGCCCTGACCCCCTACTCGGCCTAAGCCTTCTTTAAGCCATCACAATGACACACAGCACCTTTGTTAATGAGTGAGTGTCTTTTTCTGCTAGAAGCTCTGGAAGAGCAGGAGTGTTTTCCTTTAGGGCCCTGCTGCCTTTCCGGTGCTCAGAGCGCTTGTGGGATCTGAACTGCCTGCAGCCCCTCCCAACTGGCTGAATCCAGGGCCATGGGGCCCAACACGGTGCCCCACGAGGTCAGCCACTGGTGCCCAAAACACAGCACATGCATCAGAACCCAGAAGTGCTGTGACCGTGAGACACGCACTGGATTTTGAACCCTCAGTGAGAATGTAATGCAAGATAGCTCATAATTTTTTCATACTGTGGATAATGAAACAAGCATTTTGGCTATACTGAATAGACTGAATTCTGAAAATTCAATTTGCCTGTTTCACTTGCTTTTTGTAAAACATGGCTGCTAGGACATTTATGATTCTGTGTGGGCTTGAGTTCTATTTCTGATGGATGGCGCTGACCTTCAGTGCGGGACAGGGGAGTAAACAGCAATGGGTCTAGCTGATGGACCAAATCTACAGATATCCTTTGCCTACTGGCTGGAACACACACTCCCAAGTTTTTGTCAGAGTGAACTTGGCCGCCATCTAACTGGAGACATAAGCATATAGAGGAAGGTATGTGATCTGGAGGGGCCGGGCAGTGAGGAAAGTCAGAGGAACAAGATTAGACTTGACAGAGGAGGGACAGAGACCAGTGACACCCCCTCCGCTGCCCCAGGCTCCGTTCAAAGACCTGCTCTCGCTGGGCTGAGAGGGTGGGTAGGACAACCCTTGGGTAGTCAGGTGGCCCTGGTGTCACCCCACCTCCGCTCCTTTCCAGGTGCGTGACCCTGGGCAAGTGCCTCTGTGTCCCTAGGCCTCTTCATCTGAGAAGTGGGGCGGGCAGGGGCTGGGCCGGGGAGCACCACACTCAGTGCTCATTGTCAGCAATGTGAGGCCAGGGCTGCAGGGCAGATGTGGGGGTTTCCACGTGAGGGGTCCAGGGGAAGCCCACGACTTCAGCTCCAGGGACCCTGAGGTGGCCGATGACCCCAGCAACTGCCCCCGTCCCCCACCCAGAGCCAGGGGGCAAATCAGATGGGGCGCCACCCACGTGGTCAAACACTTGACTCTTGGTGGAGTTGTACTTCTGGGCGATGGCATCGGCCACTGCATTTGGTCCCATGAACAGAGTGTTCCAGTTGTGAGAGCTGCGAGGCAGAGGCAGAACAGGGAGGTCAGACTTCAGCTGAATGGGGGCGTGGGGTGGGGGTGGAGGACAGAGTTTTTTTCAGACGCAAAGTCTGCTAAGAAATGAACCCAGGGGCCTGCCTTCCTAAGCCCGAAAGCCTCCTCCTCCCCCATCTTTCCTGGCGTGGGCCAAGTAGCCCAGGCCTGAAGAAGACAAGCGCCATGATGATATTAAGTTCCCAGCACTTGTCCAGTGCTTACTCTGTGCCAGGGACCAAGCACTTGTCTTATGTTAACTCACTTAATCCTTCAAAACTACAGAAGTGAGGCACCATGGATTCTCCCCATTTTGCAGATGAGGAAACTGAGGCTGAGCACAGTTACGGATGAGGGGCTAAAGCTACCGGAAGGAGCAAGGGGACCCAGGTGGCCAGGAAAGGAGGGGCAAGGCGGTGGAAGGTCGGGTTGGAGGCAGGCACGGACCTGGAGCTGCTGGCTTTGTCTTTCGACTCCTTCTTCTTTTTATAGGATGATGATCCTGGGGTGTCAGTGTCCTCGCTGGCTTCCTTCTTAATGGTGGATGGAAGCACGTGGAGCATCCTGCCCTGGAGGGAATGAGGGGGAGGGTAAAGACAGGAAGGGGGCAGGGGCTTCTACATCCTGCCTCGGGGGCCGGACCCAGCACTGAGACCCCTGTCACAAGAGGTGACCCTGAACTCTGAATGGGAGGGGGCTGGCCATGTGGCACAGGGGCCTGATACCATGATGGGGCTGCCCGAAAGAGCCCCACAGAGGAAGCAGCTCAGTCCGTAAATAACACCTGCAGGGCTCCCCGCCCCTAGCCCAGACCCACTCTGTCCCTGCAAAGGGAAGTGAGAGTGTGAGCTCCACCCGGGCAGGAGCCAGGTCTGGCCTGACTGCCCAAGAGGAATCAGTAAATCGTGAATGAAAAAATGAATGAGAGGAAAGGGAGGCAAGGCAGTATGGGGCTTAGGCAGATGTACAAAGCGCATCAGTTGGCCTTTCTGGAAGAGAGAAGAGTTTCTGACAGTATATCGTGGCCATCTCAAGGATCAGGTCAGAACTCTTTGTTTCCTTACTCCTCTTCCAAGTGGTATTTCCCCAGATGGAAAGCACATTCATTCAATCCAAAGATTCTACCTTAGGGACTACTATGTTCATGACAGATCAGTGAACAGAACAGAGCCAACCCTGCCCCATGGAGCCACCTTCCAGAAGCTCACATCACGAGGTGGCTTCACACACCATCGGATGTGCTTCCAGGGAAGGAAGCAAGGGCGCGTGTCTCATGCTTGCACATGCACACACAGCCTCTCCCGTCACTTGGGCCCAGCAGCCGCCCGCCAGCTTGCAGGGCATCACCTGGAACACCTGCCCATCCACCTCCGCGTAGGCCTTGACGGCATGCTCCGGGAACATGAAGGTGACGAAGGCAAAGCCCTTGGGCTTCTTGGTCAGGCTGTCAATGGGGTAATGCAGCTCAGACAGGGGACCTGAGGGCAGAAAAGGTGTCAGAGTCCAGGGCTGGGCCTGAGTGCTGGGCGAGGAAATTCTGGGCACTGGTCAGGAGATGGGCTGCAACGAGTGAGAGCCTGGAGCTGCTGTTCTGGGCTGGCCATGGCCACTCGGCAGGAGGCAAGGGGCTGCCCTGAGACCCCCCCAAAGGCCAGATCCTTCACGTGTCTGTCCTGAGAGCAGAGGTGTCTGGACTAGACCCTGCCTCCACCTACTACACAGGTGGCCTTGGGCAGGCCAGCAGTCTTTATGGGCCTCAGGCTTCCCATCTGTGAAATGGCATCGTAAGGCACACAGCTCAGCGGGCAGTAGGGGGGCAGCGGGGGCAGATGCGCTCACATGTGTCGTGGACTGAAGGGCCCAGCCGTGTCCCTACCGTATTTGGAAAAGAGCTTCTCAAGGTCCTCTTCGGAGCTGGTGTAGGGCAGGTTTCGCACAAAGAGCCTCCCAGAGTCAGCCAGGTCCTCCTCCTCCTCATGCTCCCCGAGTGTCCGACCCTGCCAGGCTTTGGTGCTGTTCTTCGGGGGCGCCTTGGCCGTGGGGATGCTCTTTTCCCTGAACACCTCGATGTAGCGTCCACCTGCACAAGGAGAGGCCATCAGAGTCCCGGGGGCAGGCCTGGAACCTGTCAGCTTCCGAAGGCTTTGGTGCTGCTTTTCAGAAAAGCAGCTGGCTGGTGACAGCACTGGCTGCCAGGCTCTGTTATCCAGGACAGCGGCCCAATCCGGACCTGTGCCTGAATCTTAATCGTCCTGTGAGTTTTGCTTCAGCCCTGGGGGAGCCAGCCTGGGCCATGTCCTCCCGATTCCAGGGCACAGGCCCTGGCGCCACCCTGGGAATCTTCTCAGGTGACAACCTAACCCTGAAGAGCTACCTCGTGCTGCTGCTGAACTGTGTCCATGCATTGCCTTGGGTGCCTGATTAGACCGTGAACACCACCATCGCCTCTGCATGCACACAGTAGGTGCTCAATAAATACCTACCACCTGACTTGCTAACAAGACAACTCAGGTTTCTCCTCTTCACTAACAGAACTTGTCTCCTCACAAGGGATCGATGGCTGGATCTGAGTCACCTGTCCGTGCCACAGAACAGCAGGTGCAGGGTCTGGAGTTGGGAGGTCACCTGAACCGTCTCCAGGGACGTGATCTTGGGCCCAGCCCCTGGCCTGGACAGGTGACTCAGATCCGTAACGCCAGAGCTTGCTTCCTCTGCTCCTCTAGCTTTTGGGCCAACGTCACCAGCTCAGTGTGGCCCAAGTGGACGAGATCCTGTTTAAAAGGCACCTCCTCCAATCCCGGCCTCCCCTACGTTTGTCCACAGCATGGCCCCTCTGGTTCTCTCCTGCCTCTCCCCTCTCTCAACCTAACCTCACTTCCGCCAGGAGGGCAGTGGCTCTGGTTTGCGCCTAGAGCAGTGCCCGGCACACAGCAGACACACTGCAAACTTGTGGAGTAACTGACTGTACGCAGGAAGCCCTCCGGCCTGTAGGCGCCTGCGCGCACCCTTACCCATGTACTCCCTGTTGCACTGCAGAGCTTTCTTCACTTCCTCTTCGCTGCTGAAATCCACAAAGACATACCCTGTGAAAGGACCACGACAAAGGTGAGACCTACAGACAGGAACGTGCACACTGTGCTAGGTGTTTGGGGGAAGCTGAGCAGGAAGCGGGGAGGGAGGAAACCTGTATTTTTTGCCAAATCTCCCAAATACAAAGAGATTCCTTATACCATCTCCCCCCGCCGCACCCCCACTCCCACCAGGAATTTCCTTTTGCAGGAAGTGTTCCTTTGACCCCGTGGCCTGGTTTTACAAAGATGCTGGACTGCATCAGTCAGACACGGGAAGGCTGTGCCTCCCTCCCAGCCTCACCCACCCTGACTGGTACCTGCTCCTTGACCTCTGGACAAGTGCCGGTACTGGCACTGTTGTGACCCAGTTCAGCACCACAGGGCCACCTCCACAACAACTGCCCTGACTTGCACAGACAGGCCCGTGGAGTCTTTCCAAGAACACGAGAGGCCTCGTGTCCTTGACCTCACTGGGCTTCAACACTGGGAGGTAACTGGGCAGCCTCGCCTCCCACTTTTCTGGAGGAGGTAAGTACTGTGCCCATGGGCACTCGGCTAGTAGGTGGCAGTGCTGTATCTCAAGCCAGAACCCCTGGGTTTTGGTCTCTATCACAGCGCCCGCCCCTGGAGGACTACCAAAGCCCCCTCTGCCTCCTCGTGGGCCCTGTCTTTGGAACCCTTCCCTCCTCAGCCAGGGACGATTCTGAATCCAATCGTGGCCTCCTCTTGCTTCAAGCCCTCAGTGGGCCCTTGCGCTGGGGCCAAAGGCCACAGTCATCTCATGACTGAGTCCCCCTCACGCCTCGCCTGGCCCTGACTCCACAGGTGAAAACCTCAGACCAAGCTGCCAGCGGCTGGGACAAGAGGCGGACCCTCGTCCTGAGCACGGCAGTGGGGACCACAAGCAGGAAAATAAATGGCTTCCCTCAAAACATCTCCACAGGGCAATTGCTCCAACCGCCCGCCTTTACCGCCTGCCTCTCCAGCCCCTTAAACAACCTCAACCTTACCCGTTTTGTTCCCATGAGCATTTCGCACTATTCGAATGGCCACTGGTTTCAGGGGTGCCAGGAATTCCATGACATTTTTCTGTGAGGAGAAGAAAAGGTTTTTTTTCCTCTGTTTCTCAATCTAGTAATGAAAGTGCGAATTCAAAAAAGAAACATGGACCAAATTTCTAAATTCAGAAAGGATACCAAAGCGTTTCATCCTTTACAGTGTCCAATTGCCCACTAAATTACACACCTTTTCTCATAAAATAAAAATTCCTTGGCAAAAAAATTTTTTAAGTTGGACAAGAAATGAAGAAGTTAAATACAAAACGGTAATAGCGCCATTAGTGTTTTTAAGATATTGTTTCTGATCTTTTTCTCTGAAGTAGCTTTTTACTTAATTGGGGTTAAACGTGGCTTTCCCCACTTCCGTCCAAGCACCACTGTTGTCCATGTCACTTCATGGGGATGACAGATGTAGAGTGCTAGTGTTGATGGTCCCCAACTTTCTTAACTACATCTCTATTTTGGATGTGAGGGTGATTTAAATGCAGTTAAAAAAAAAAAAAAAGCACAAACAGGCATTCCCTTCGTGGCTCAGTGGTTAACAAATCCAACCAGGAACGATGAGGTTGCGGGTTTGATCCCTGGCCTTGCTCAGGGGGTTAAGGATCCAGCGTTGCCGTGAGCTGTGGTGTAGGTCACAGACTCGGGGCTCAGATCTGACATTGCTGTGGCTGTGGTGCAGGCTGGCGGCTGCAGCTCCAATTCAACCCCTAGCCTGGGAACTTCTGTACGCTGTAGATGTGACCCAGAAAGCATAATAATAAAAAAATAAATAAATAAAAATAAAGCACAAACATACTGTTATCATTTATGGAGAGGACAGAAGTGACCACTTTTTGTACATCAATTTGCAAAAGTCCACCTAATGTCCCCCGCCACCTCCTCATGAAAGCACGCTGATTTTCTGCACAGTTGATAGTGAAAGAATTCTGACTCTAAATTAGTAGACAATCTGGGGCCCTAGTGCAGCCCAGATACTCATTATGCAGAACATTAAAAAAATTTTTTAGCAAATATAGAGACTCAAAAAAATGAATACTTCAAGGAAAAAAAGGTCAAAACATAGAATTAGTCACTTTCCAAAAGAGAAGACACACATGATTTGCAACAGTGAAAGAAGGGTCAATCTAACTAATAATTTAAGATATAAATTAAAATGAGGTGCCACTTTCATCTGTCATGTTGATAAAAGACTGATACCCAGGGTTCACAGACCTGGATGCTTGCATACTCTGCTTTAGGGAGAATAAACTGGCAAGGCTTCCAGGGGGCGACTGATATTCTGTATCAAAGCCTTAAAAATGTACATGCATGGGCTCGTATAAAATATTTACCTAGAGCAGGGGTTGGCAAACTATCGCCCACAGGCCCACAGCCCGAAAGCTAAGAATGGTTTAAACTTTCAAAGGCTTATCAAAAAAAAGCAACAGAGACCATATAGCTCACCAAGCCTAAAATACACACTATCTGACATTGATAGAAAAAAATCTGCTGGTCTTTGTTCCCAAGAAATGTGCTAACTGCATTATTATTCATGTGGCAGAAGACTGGAAGTGGAGTGGGTAGGTATAACAGACTGTGTCCAGAGTCAGGAATAGCATGCAATGTAAAAATGATACTGTAGTGGAATATTCAATATGCAAAGATATTTGACATAATGTAAAGGGGAGGAGTTTTGTAACGGGGAGGAGTTTCAAAAGCGTTCCTGCTGTAGGATTGCTTTTTAAAAAAGAAAAGACAGGTTGGATATTTGTATACAAAGAAAAGAGTGTCTAGGAAGACATACTCAGAAATTTATTAGCAGTTGTCACTGAATGGGATACAGGTGGTGGGGAAGGGCTGCTCCAGTCTATCCTCACCCCTACAATAACCAGACCTGGGGGTAACTAGCCCTGCATCCTGTGCCCTATCTGGTTAGCACACCTCTCTCTCGCAACACAATGCGCTTGGCAAGTTAGACAGTCATCCTAGAGACAGATAACTTACCTCTTTTCATTTAGCTACATTAAAAAAAAATTTCCAGAGTTCTCACTGTGGCTCAGTGGGTTAAGGACGTGATGTTGTCTCTGTGAGGATGTGGGTTCTATCCCTGGCCTCGCTCAGTGCATTTAGGATCCGGTGTGGCCATAAGCTGTGGTGTAGGCTCAGATCCAGTGTTGCTGTGGCTGTAGCAAAGGCCTGTAGCTGAAGCTCTGATTCAACCCTTGGCCCAGAAACTTCATATGTCGCAAGTGTAGCCATAAAAAGAAAACTTCCTGGAGTTCCCGTCGTGGCTCAGTGGTAGCAAACCTGACTAGGATCCATGAGGTTGCAGGTCTGATCCCCGGCCTCGCTGGATGGCTTAAGAATCCAGTGTTGCCGTGAACTATGGTGTAGGTCACAGACCTGGCTCGGATTCTGTGTTTCTGTGGCTGTGGTGTAGGCTGGGAGCTGTAGCTCTGATTTGACCCCTAGCCTGGGAACTTCCGTATGCCGTGGGTGTGGCCCTAAAAAGACCAAAAAAAAAAAAAAAAAAAAAAAGGGAAAGAAAGAAAATTTCCTATGCTGAACTTCTGCTACTTTCGTAAGTAGGGAAATTTTTAAAATGTTCTCTCCTGTGTAGCCCCAGAGTCAGCAAACTACAGTAGCAGGCTGAATGTGACCTGAGGCCTTTTGTTTTGTAAATGAAGTTTTACCGGCACCCAGCCACACCTATGCGACTACTATACTATCCTCCAGGGCTGCCTCAGTGCTACCACAGCAGGGTTGAGGCATCATAACAGAGACCACATCGACCACAAAGCCTGAGGTATTTACCAGTTGGTCTTTAAAAAAATGTTTTTAGCAGGAAAAGTCTGCCCACCCCTAGTGCAGATGATGGGTGAGTGAGAGCAGTCGTCCTCAGTTTCATACAGCCAGCCCATCTCTTGATGCTGACCAGGCCCGAGACCCTATTCTCAGCCTTTCTGGTCCCCAAATTCCCTCTAGCCCAAGCCCTCAATTGATCCTGAAGCCCCCAGATAGCAGGGGCTCCTGGCATCCTCACCCTGTCTCCTGCTCCCTGCCCCCTCCCATTACTGGCACATACCTCTGTGACGTTGAACGGGGCTCCCCGCAGCTTCACGGTGTGGGGAGTGGTGGGTTCCCTCTGGTGGGCTGGTTTCTCTGTCTGAGTGATGGCAGAGAACAGAAATGGCCACAATGAGTGCAGCTGCGGGAGGACCCGGCCGGCAGTGACGGCTCCGAGGCCCTCACCACCCAGCAGGCTGGCAATGCTGGGAGCCCTGTGCCTGCCGGGGATGTGGAGTCTGGCTGGAGTATTGGGTAGGAGGTGCCAAGCCTCTGTGTGGCCCCAAGATGAGGGTGGGAACCCGGGCCCCAGGCCACATGGAGGAGAAAGGCCTGGGAAGGAGTACTGGCTTCCATGGTATTTGCTGCCACTGATTTAGCGCATTCTCTGTGCCAGACATTGAGCAAAGCCCTTGCAGACATAACTGTCCGCTGGAATCTTTAAAACAGTCTAATGGGGGCCATACATTCAAGATGTCTTCTGTAATTCTGAAACCGAAACAGCTCTCAAAGACCTAGCTCTGCTGAACTCCTTTGGTAACAAAACCTGCCCTGCCTTGGACTCATTTTCGGGCAAAACCTGCTCTGAGCTGTGACATCACCATTTAGGGTTGACATCGATCCCATGAAGCTGAGTGGTTACCTCTAGTTCAGCTGCAGAAACACCATGTGCCTGATTATGGGGTGCTGCCCTGCATGAGTTATGGGGTATCTTCCTGAAATTGGGAAGTTTCAATGTACACTTGGGCATGGGGGTTCTGGAAAACTGGACACAGAGGCCAGGGCCTTGCCAAGCATCATCTCAGAGGAAGATCTGAGACTCGAAGAGAAGTACCTCACCCTGGATCCCATGGCTACTCCACTTCGGGGCTGGGATTTGAACCCACAGCTGCCTGACTTAGCTGCCCTCAGCTCCCCCTTATAGAATATACACTTTTAGGAGAAAAGGGCAGATTGTGCAAATCAGAAAGAGCACAAAGTTAAAGGAAGGAAAAGAGGAAGGAGAAAGAAAAGGAGGGAGAAGAGGGAATGAGGACCCAAAAGCTGTGTGAAGCTGCCTAAGCAAAGAGGACTCTCAGGTGGGAGACGAGGGCCAGTCTGGGTCCTGACCCCACTGCTTCCCAGCGGTGACCTTGGGCAAGTCAATTCCTGTCACTGGGCCTCAGTTTTCTCACCTGTCAAAGGGGACAAGAATCCCCATTCCCAAGACTGTCATGAGAATCAATGACAAATGACATGCCAGGTTCCGAACCTCACGTATACTGGGTGCTCAGTTAATTTCACCCATCGTTACTCACAGGCTCCCACCCGTCTACTGTGCCGCTAGATACAAAGGACAGTACCCTCGGGAGCCTTCTTCAGCTCATTTGCCCCTGGCCTCCACCAATTCCCAAGGGGCTGGCCGCCTCTCCATGTCAGCAGCAGGAAATAAACTAGGAGAGGGGACATGCTTGCTGGGGTCACACAGCAAGCAGGCCAAAGGCAGGCAGGTCTCTGGGCCGCCGAGCTGTCTTTCCTTGATGTTACACCCCCAACAAAGTGGCTGCAGGGAATGTGGGCGAGGCAGGGTGGACCTCCTCCCTCCCCAGGCTCCAGTGCTTCACCTCTGCTGGGGCCGCCTCCCTGTCCTGCTGGGTGGGAGCGGTGCAGGAACCCTCTTCCTCAGCCTCGCTCCCTTCCTCGAAGTTCACAGCTTCATCTTCACTCTCCTCCTCCTCCGAGGACTCCGCAGCCACCACCTTGGATCTCAGGTAATCCATGTCTGACAGCTCTTTCTGTGCAGCTGCCTTGCATTCAAGGCCATCGGCCTCCTCTGGGAAAATAGGGAGGCTGGGAGTCAGCGATGGTTGTGAGCCAAGCAGAGGGCTGGGATGGCAGACAGCCCGGTGGTGTGACTGGCAGGTGGTGCCAAGCCCACAGGACAGGGTCCTGGGGCCAAGCAGCACCAGCCCCAGTATGTCCTCTGATAGATACCATCTAACAGGGTGAAACCAGGAGAGTTTGGGTAGTTTCTGCGCTGCATGTTTGAGAATTTTGTGGCTCCTGGCTCCATTTCTTCAGAGTGTAGGTAGGATGGCACGCCTGGATCAAAACCCACCAGTGGCCCCCGGCTACTCTCAGGATGAAGCCTGGGGCCTTGTCAGGCCTGCTGGCCTCACTGGCTCTCCTCCAGCTCTGTCTGCCTCGGCCACCCTGGGCCACAGGGCACCCCCCTCCAGCCCCTGCACCTCCCTTGCCTCTGTGCCTTTTCCACAGTGCTCCCTCTGCCTTGAAGCCCTTTTTCCCCCTTCCCCCCAGAGTTCCACCAACCCCCAGCGAGTCTTTCAGAGCCCAGCTCTGCACAAGAACTTGACCAGCCATAAAACTCACATGAAACCGTCCCCTCACTTTTCCATTAAAGTCACCCATAGAGCATTGCGCTCGCCATTCTGAGCTACAATCACTCATGGGCCCGTACAGCCACCCCGACCCCAGTAACACTGGGAGCCCGTTCTGAGGATGGAGGCTCACCCCCCACCCGGTCACCTCCTCAGAGGCCTCCCCGGTGACTCTCCCACCCCCCTCCCTGCTTTCTATGGCCCTCATGATCACATCACATACTAAACAGCAGACAGATTTCTTTACTGTTTCTCTTTCCCACCAGGATGCCAGCTCCAAGGGGGCAGGATTCTCTGTCTTTTGCTCCCTGCTTTATCCCCAGTGCCTGAGCAGCACCCGGTATGTGGTAGGTGTTCAATAAATACTTGAGTAACCAACTGACTAAGGGACCAAATTTGGTCAAGGGCCACGTACCTGCGGGTGGGGTAATCTCCCCTCTACAGGCAGCATCTGACTCTGCCTCCTAGACCTGGCACCAAGGGGCCCCAGGTCACATGCACACAGGCCCAGGCATGGCAGGGGGCACCCCCTCACCTTCCGGGTCCTCCCTGGTTCCTTCCTCCTCACTCTCTTGCCCCGAGTCGGAGTCGAAGTTCAGGTAGTCATCGGCCGGCTTGCTCTTCCCCTTTGAAGGCTCAGCGTCCAGGGCATCATTGGCCCAGGTGGCCACCTGCGTCCGCTTCTGGTGAACCGACAGGAACTCCTGGAACTCGTCATCTTTCTTCAGCTGGGGTGCCAGGGTGGCAGGGGAGTGGGAGGGAGGGAGAAGAGGCAGAGAAGGCTCAGTAGGGCTCACCCTTCCTAACGCTCAGGCAGGTAAGGGCATCCTCCAAGGTCATTCCCCTGCCGCCGCCCCCCCCCGCCCCGGTCTCCAGAGGAGCCTGGGGGCCAGCTGGGTCAGTCCTGGGGAGGGCAGCATGGACTCTTCAGATAGGAAGACAAAGCTGTCACAGGGACACGGCAAGGGGAGAAGAGAGGCAGGGCTCTGCCCACCCTCCACTCAGTCACCAGGACAGACTCACCTTCTCCAGTTCACCTGCTACCTTCTTCTTTCTGTTGTCCTGAAAACAGAAGGTGCAGGTGGTGAGGGCCACTGATGAAAGGAGATGGAACCACGTGGCCCTGGGAGGGCTGCTTTTGGGAACCAACCCTCATCCCTCCCACTCTGAGGCCCCGCCCTCCCAAGGGTGACCACCCTGCTGACATGGGGACATGGGTGGGAGGGACCGCCAACGCACTTTCTTGGCTTCTGGGGGGACAGAGTCTTTGTCTTTGGGAGGTGGCTTGGACTGGCTTGGTTTCTGGGCATGCTTGCTCCAGGCTCGGGGCTTCGTTGGGTCCCCGAACGACTTGCAGAACTCCACCTGCAGGGGACAGAGAGCGTGATGGTGACACCTGCCACCCTGCCTGGGCTTTTTTTTTTAGGACCGCACCCACCGCATATGGAAGTTCCCAGGCTAAGTGTTGAATCAGAGCTGCAGCTGCCAGCCTACACCACAGCTCATGGCAATGCCAGATCCTTAATCCACTTAGCGAGGCCAGGGATCGAACCCACATCCTCATGGATCCTAGTTGGGTTTGTTAACTACTGAGCCACCAAGGAAACTCCAGGAGCATGGATTTCTTAAAAGAGCAACTGCCCTTTACTGGCTGGGACAGGTGAAACAAAGGACTCACACCCACCCCCGGCCTAGGCGTCCCCTCCTTAACACAGTCTTCCCAGTGGTAACATTTACTGAAGAAGCCCACGTGCTTTGCGAGTATGAACACGAGCCTCTCAGCAAGGGGAGGGAGGAACCGTGACCCTCCCCGCTTCTCACATCAGGGAACTGAGGCACAGAAAATGAAGTCACCTGCTCTGGGTCACTGAGACAGATGGCAACAGAGCAGAGACGGGACATCAGGGGGTCTGGGCCTGGAGCCTGAGCTCTTAGCCATCTGCTCCACAGGGGGTGAAATGAGGTGACAGAGGGCCTGGCGCAACGCAGTGCCAATGGCTGCCAGTACTACTGATTACTGTGACGTGAGCTTGGCCCCAGAGAGCAACTCCGGGGTCAGGATAAAAGCGGGGTGACCACCTTGGAGCCCAGGAGACTGCTGAGTGCCAAACCTGTGCTGACATACCTCTTCAGCTCTAAACACCCCAACACCTTCCACTGCTGTAACCCTCCTAAGAGCTGGTCCTACGGGAGCCATGTGGGCACTTCCCACCTCAGTCCAGGGGGACCCTGGTCGGGCAACCTCCACCCTGGGGAAGGGGCTGCCATCTTGGCACAAAATATTCACTCTGTGTGGACTTTCAAAATAGCTCTGCTGTTTCTGTCATAACGACACGTGCGCACTGTGTAAAATTCAAACAATAGAGAAAAGTACAAGGAAAATAAAAGGCAAAAAGATTTTTACCCCCAATTCCTATCACCCAGAGAGAGGAATTAATATTTTGATAATGATCTTTCTGTGTGGCTCTCTGTACACACATTACATGCATACAGATTGGGGATGATCCTGTATAAATGGGATCTCATACGTACTTGTCCAATGTCTGTTTTTTCCCTCTCAATAAAGTGTTATAGATATTTTACCAAGACATTAAATGCAGTAAATGCACATGAGTGACACGGGTGGGACTTCCTCCTTCAGGAAGCTTTCCTGACTTCCCCTGGGCCAGGGGAAGGGCCTTCTCCAACAGTCCCTGATGCTTCACCATCACAGCACTGGTTTTGCGGAAGGAAACCAGCCTGTTCACCTGCTGGTCCCCGTCTACCTACAGGCTGCTGGCTCCATGAGGACAGAGGCTGGGGTACTACATTTCTTCTAAATCCCCAGCATCCAGTGGATGCTCACTGAGCACTTGCTGATTGGATGCGTGGATGGATAACGTGCCTGTGGCTCTCCTTCTGGGATTAGCCGCATGGGCTTCACCTGTGAGCTTCTGAGATATGCAAATTCTTGGGCCCCGCCCCCAACCCCAAGGGATTGGGCCCAGGAAACTGTTTATGCAAACACTGCAGGGGACTCACAAGCACAGTGAGGAAGACCAAGGGCTAAGGGTCTGGAAGGGAACAGGCTTTGGACTCCAGTGGGGAGTGAAAAGAGCAAGGGGGCCACTTTTGACAGGCAGGCGGGGGCGAGATGCGCCTGGACTCACCGTGATCCTGGACGTGTCAATGAAACTCTTATTAAAATGGTTCAGTGCCGTTTGGGCCTCTTCCTCAGACTTGAAGCCGATGAAGCCGAACTTTCGGAACTTGCCATCTTTGGTGAACTTGAGGCTGCAGTCTGTCAGCGTGCCAAAGGCGGTGAACAGCTGCCGGAAACGCTCCTCCTTCATCTAGGGCAGAAGGGGGACGATGAGGGAGGAACCAGGGAGTCCCCAGAGCCAAGGGGGACAAAACAGGCTGGGAACCAGAGGCTGCGGGGTTCCCTGGAGAAGACTTTGGATGGGGCAGTGGCAGGGCATGCTTTGCAGCTGCACCTGGTTCCAGCTCTGGCTCAAACACTTACTCATTGTGTGGCCTTGAGCAAGTCCCTTACCCACTTCATCCATGAGGAGATCAAGACTCAGAACAGCTGCAATGAAACCTTCCTACCCTATGGGCTGCAGGGAAGCTAAGGAGACTTTTACACAAGGAGCCCAGCACTGTGGCCGCTACACAGCAAACACCTAATAAATGCTTGTTGGAATAAACATGTGAATTAAGGAACACAGTAAAGCACTCAAGTGTCTGCTAACTGTGGAGACAGACTAATGGAACAAAGATGTTCACGTCCTAATCTCTGAGACACCTGTGAAGGTGTGACCTCACATAGCAAAAGGAATTATCCTGGGATTATCTGGATGGATCCAAGGTAATCACAAGGGTCCTTAGAGGAGGGAGGCAGGAGGGGTCAGAATTGGAAAAGGCGATGAGATGATGGAAGCAGAAAGAGACTGGAAGATTTAGGATGTGGGTAGCAGCCAAGGAGTACAGGCATCCTCTAGAAGCTGAAAAGGGCAAGGAAACAGATTCTCCCCTAGAGACTCCAAAGGAACACAGCCCTGTTGCCATAATGATTTGAAGATTTCTGACCTCCCAAACTGTGGCATAAACTGATATTAAGTCACCAAGCTTGTGGTAATGTGTTGCAGTAGGGATAGATAACTAATACAGTAATGTTATTATTTGGTCAAGGAGCCCCACACTAGTCAAACTGGCTACTGGCTTCCCACCACCCTCACTCCAGCCAGCCACCCTCACAACTCAGCCAAGTTTTCTAAGCAGATTCAGAAGGGTGTGTGTGTGTGGGGGGGGGGGGGTGGCGGCGTGGAGGGGAGGGGACACTCACAGCCCCACAAACAGATGAAACAAGACCTGAAATCAAAGAAGCTAGAGGTCTTGGTAGCCCAGGAAAAAAGTAAGAGACATTTTCTGAGGCAGGTTCTTTAAATAACTTTGATCTCATTAAAATCTCATGACCACTATGACTTCGGAATTTTTACCTGCCTTTTATTCAGGATAAAAAGAAGCTCAGAGAGGGTAAATGATCTGTCCAAGGTCTGTGGCTCAACTCAGATACATAAAAGGCAATGAATTCATCTTCCCATCACCTGGCAGAGACCACATTCAAGTCTGACCCATCATTCCTCCGACAAAAACCTTTGGGGACTTTTAACACCAAAGGCTCAAGAATAAACATCTAAGGAAAAACAGGCTGTTCTTCACGATCTGGTCCTGACCCACCTCTTGTGCCTCTTGATGAATTCCTTGCAGCCTTCTCTGCTTCTCATCTCTGAGGTTTTACTACTGTTGTCTCCTCTGGGTGAAATTTCCCCAGACAGGCCCTGGTTAACTCCTCCCCCAGGAAGTCGTTCTTAGATTCCCCAGGTGGGTCAGGTAACCAACCCCTCTGTGCTTACACAGCACCAGTTTGCACTTCAATCCCTGTACCTATGCCAGAATGATCTGGTGTGCCTGGTCCATTAGACTCCAAGGGCCATAAAAATGGGGACCAAGCTCTATCCACCTCTGTTTACAATGTCAGCAATGTACAGAGGACTCACTGCCAAATATTTATCTGATGGGACAGAGTAAAGACAAATGCATACAGTCATGCTAAGACAGACACGATGGTGTAGTGGTAAAGACTGCAAATTCTAGAACCAGCCTGCTCAGTTCAATCCCTGCTCTATGTGTGACCTCAGACAAATCACTTTACCTTGCTGTACCCCGGTTTCTTCACCTTTAAAGTGGGCATCATAGTAATGGAATCTTTCTCATTGGTTTATGGTAAAGTTTAAATAAATTACTTTACCTAATAGTGTCTGGCGCACAGTAAGTTCTCAAAGCATCAGGTGCTACTACTATGGTTTTTATTCATTCACTCATCACACGAGCAATGTTGAGAGACAAAGCCACACTGAGAAACACAATGAGATGCTAGTTGGGGGGAGGAGAATGAGTAGCCATGCTAAAATCCTCCTCCATCAGAGGAGGAAGGCACCAAGAGACACTGTCTGAGGCCAAAGGAGGGATCGATGATAGATATTTTTAAAGTATACTATTTAGGGTAAATGATGGAAGAATGAGAAACAAATAACATAGACTGGAAGGAAGGCACAGATGATGTAGGTTTCTTATCTTTCATAGTGGGGGTCAGCAGACAGTCATTGGGATAAATAAGCCAAGAAATCAAGGTTAAGAGGTCACTCTTTGGACACTGAGTGATGCCTATGAGGAGTACTAAAAACAAGCCATAAAGATGGTTATTCCTGGAGGGAGATGGAGGATGGGATGGAAAAAAAGACATTGTTTCTTGTTTTACACCACTGAACTTAAAAAATCCCTTGACAGTTTCCACCAGAGGTGGAAAAAAGGTAGAGTTAAAAAACACAACAATTAAACAAAAATGGCTTTATGTTCTTACTCTAAGGAGTACAGAAGATCTCTCAAGCCAACCAAATAGGAGTTTCATTATGGGAATGACCTTACTGGCAACACCAGTGGGTGAGTGTAGGGGCTCTCCCTTCAAGTTCTAGTGAAATAGAAACGGATGATCCACTCAGGTACACTGCATCTAATCATCTACCGCCACACATTCATCTAGTTTTTCATTCATTTATTCAGCATGTTTTTACTGCATGCCTACCATGTGCTCAGTTCTGTGCTTGACTCTAAGGAAACAGAGATAAGTATGGCTGGGTCACCCCTCCTCACTTACTGGACAAGTAGTTGCAAGCTCTTCACACCCAGTTTTCTTAAACTCTCCCTACCTGTCCTAAAGGCGGGAGTGGGAACTGGAACGCAGGTCGTCAGCCTATTGCTCCCCATTTTCCTCCCCGAAACTGTTCGCAGGGGAAGAGGAAAAAAGATAGTGTCTGACCCAGTCACGAGTCAACAAAAAAAAGTGATGCAAAAAGAGGGTTGTGGGAGCACGGCATTTGACACAACGTAGGGATTGGCATCTCCCGGGGAAGGAGGTGTCCGACTGGGGTCAGGAAACAACGTGCTAGTTGTGAAATTTTAAGCAGACGCTATCCCTCTCTCCCGTCTGTCAAATGGGGATCTGCCAAGAATCCTGACCCTTTTGGGTTTTGAATCATCCCGGAATCCTGCCTCAGAGCGTAATCCCCTAATTCTCCCCCAACTACCTCCCTCCCAACCCCCAGCTCCTCGCTGGTCCCAATTTCAGATTCCCAAGTCCAAGCTCTGTACTCACCCCATTCGGGAGGTTCTTCACGATTAGTCGGGACATGGCGCACGCTCTCCCAGTATTTTGATTCCAGCGCGAATGGATACCGACTCCCACAACAACTCTCACGCTACAACTGTGGGCGCCGCCATCTTTGGCTAGCCGGAACAAAATCACGTGCTCCAGGCGCGGCCGTCCCCTACTTCCCCGGAAGTAGGCGTGGCCAAAGAGTGTACCCAAGGAAGTCACACCCTCCAAGGGGCGGGCCTGAGCGTTTGCATTCTGCGCAGGTGCAGGGGAGACCAAATCCGTGGCGAAGTCGCGAGGAGGACGCTTATTCCCAACGCCGGCAGAATCAGACTGGAAATCGTTTGGTTAGACGGAAAATCATTTCAGCCTTCAACTTTATTTTATTTTATTGTTGAGTCCTAAAACGGCCATGCGAATGGAGGCAGAATTGGGGAATCTTGCTCTTTCAGAGATGGGGCTCAGAAAGGCTGCTAGGCACCAGGAATCAGTTACTGAACATCACCTATAAGTTTTAGCATGTGCTGCAAGGAAATAAACATCCCATTTTGCAGGCGAGGAAACTGGGAGCCAGGCAAGTAAGGCGGCTTGCTCAAAGTCATATAGCTATTAAATATTAAGTGGTATTAAGTGATAGGCTCAAAGAGCACTTGCTGTTTCAGTAAACAAAGAATAATGGTCTTTAAAGCCATCAGCTTCCCCCTCAGGTACACCCTGAGGGGAATTCAGGATGGAAAAAGATGGGATATTGACCCTAGAGAAAGCACATATCCAAGCAATGATTCCAATGAGCCCAGACTCTTGCATCTTCCTGTACATGGAAAAGCGCTGAAATCAACTTGAGAGTCTATTTTTTGAGTAGCAGTAATCTTTTGATGTTGAACTGATGGGATGGAGTAGGCACAGGTAGTTGTAGAAGTCCCAATAAAGGATCATAGATAGAGAGGGAAACCTGGGGGACTTTGAGAGATCACTGTAAGTTAATAATTGCTCAAGAAATCCATCAGAACAAGGCAGGCTTGCTTGACTAGCGCAAGTACGAGAATTGCTTCAGGTCATTGGGTGGGGGATGGGTTGAGGCCTGCATTCAGATTCTGACCCAGTGCAGGAATTTGAGGACCGCCTACACCTTACCAGATTCTAAGGAGGAGCTATAGCTCTGAGAAAGAGGACGAAGTGGTCTTTTCCCACCCCCAACTCCCCTTGGATGATAAAACTGTAGCCCACCAAGTTGGGGGGTGCGGGTGGAGGTGCAGAGCCTTCTTGCCTGCCCGCTTGCATCTCTCAAAAGAGTCCTATCTTAAATCTATTTCTTGCCTATCACTGTCTTTCGCTGAATTCCTTCTGCTCGGAGGCACGAAGAACCTGAACCTCAGTGGGTCCAGACACCAGGTGAGTGATTCTAATTTAAAACCATAGGTTTAAGTCCCAATCTTGCTTTAGGCTGGGTTCGAGTCCCAGCACGTGGGTTCAAGTCCCAATCTGGCTAGATTCAGGCCGGTAGTGCTCAGTTTCAGAACTACCTTCTTTGTTTCAGCAAAACCTCCTATCTATCCCAGCTCCCCACTTTACCTGTTGGGAACAGTCCTTCAGAGCTATCTGAGCTGTATCCTCCTGGGTGTAAGCCCTCAGAGACTTAGTGGCTTAAAAATAACAGAAATGTGTTCCCTCATGTTTCTTGAGGAGAGAAATCCAAGATCAAGGTGTGAGCAGAGCCGAGCTGCCCCTGAGTCTCTTGGGGAAGATCCTTTCTCCTATGTCCCAGCTTCTGGTGGCTCCAGGGGAACCATGGCTTGGGGCTGCATCGCTGCAATGGCTACCTCTGCCTTTGCATGGACTTCTCTCTGGTGTCTGAATCAAATCTGCCTCCCTTTCTTTTCTTTCGATAGCATGGCTGCTATTGGATTTAGGGCCCATCTTAAACCCAGGATGGTCTCATCTCAAGATCCTTAATTTTTTTTTTTTTCCTTTTTATGGCTGCACCTAGGGCATATGAAAGTTCCCAGGCAAGGGGTCAAATTGGAGCTATATCTACTGGCCTACACCACATCCACAGCAATACCACAGCTTCGACCTGTGCTGTAGCTCTCGGCAACGCTGGATCATTAACCCACTGAGCGAAGCCAGTGGTCGAACCTGCATCCTCATAGACACTATGTCAGCTTCTTTTTGTGGACTTAAAAAAATACACAAACTGGGAGTTCCTGTTGTGGCTCAGTGGTTAATGAATCCGACTAGGAACCATGAGGTTGTGGGTTCGATTCCTGTTCTTGCTCAGTGGGTTAAGGATCTGGCATTGCCGTGAGCTGTGGGGTAGGTCTCAGACGTGGCTCGGATCTGCCGTTGCTGTGGCTGTGGTGAAGGCCGGCAGCTACAGCTCAGATTAGACCCTGGGCACCTCCATATGCTGCAGGTGTGGCCCTAAAAGGACAAAAGACAAAAAATTAAAAAAAAAAATCTTCTCCTAAAAATATCTGTCTGAAGACCTGTTCTGCCAGTTTTCCTGGCGCACAGAGTGCCTCACTCCTGATCTCCACCCTGAGCTCTGCTCAGGAGTTGCTGTGGGTCGGCAGCTGCAGTGACTCATTATTCAGTCCATGTAGAGGCTGATGCAAGTGATGACAAGTGCCAGTTTCCAGTTCACATTTTTTTTTAATTCAATGAGCCTTATTGTAGATTTTAAATTTTTTTCACTTTTTAAATTTTTTATTTTAAGGGAGAATTGCGACGATTTTTAATTTTTATGTATGTATTTTGCTTTTTAGGGCCACACCCGCAGCATTTGGAAGTTCCCAGGCTAGGGGTCAAATCAGAGCTACAACTGCCCGCCTATGTCACAGCCATAGCATAGCAACACGGGATCTGAAGGTCAGGTTTCACCCTCTCCGCAGTAGGCTGTCTGTTCAAAGGCAACACACAGACCCATGTAAAAACGTATTCCCCAGCCTAGAGGAGGTGATAAGGGTTGGACACCGTGTTTCCAACCCACTCATTTATCCAACAGATATTTATTGATATGTAGGCAAGTGCTCTTTAGTTAAATGACAATTAAGGGGTTGTTTTCTGCATATTGCAATCCTGCTCTGGATGGGCTGGAGGGGCTTTATGAGGCAGCTCTGAGATACTGGCCTTTTATGAGAGGGCAAGTGTGGGTTGCCCAGCAAGTCCTGGTTTTGTGTACTTTTATATTATTATTTTCATGAACTGCCTTGATTAAAATTTGCAACTAGATGTAGCCTTCCCTTAAAAAATTCACAAATCAGAAGGTCTTTCAAAGATATTAAAAGAAAATGGAATGCTCTAGGCCAATTGCCCCTCCCGGATCTGGGCCAGGAAAATATGGTCACCACATGTCAGGAAAGGAGGAACAGCTCCTGGGCTGTAGATCCCCGTGCATTTAATAAGCAGCCACGTTGTAACATTATTATTAGTCTTCCTGCTCTCCTTCCTGTTTTGTCTCCCACCTCCTTTCCTCTTCCAGCAAATATAATACAGAGGCACCAGGACCCCGCCAGGCTGGCCTCTCTGATGACACCTGGGAATTTACAGGGAAAAAAAAAAAAAAAAGCAGGTAGGAGTTCCCGTTGTGGCTCAGTGGGTTAAGAATCCGACCAGTATCCATGAGGATGCAGGTTTAACTCCTGGCTTCATTCAGTGGGTTAAGGATCCAGTGTTGCTGCAAGCTATGGTGTAGGTTGCAGATGCACTTCGTATCTGGCTGTTGCTGTGGCTGTGGTGTAGACTGGCAGCTGCAGCTCCCATTCAACCCCTAGTTCGGGAAATTCCATATGTCACAGGTGCGGCCCTAAAAGGCAAAAAAAAAAAAAAAAAAAAGGAGGGGTGAAGGAGGTCAGTATTTACAGGTGTGGAATAATTGCCAAGGCATATTATAAAGGGCAAAAGGCATGTACAGGAGGATGTTCCCTTTGGGGGAGAAAAAAAAGGGACCCTCTATGCAGTCCTGCTTCATACCGGGCAGCAAACTCTGTCCTGGACCCAATCTGGTTTTTGTAATGGCTTCAGAGCTAAGAAGTGTTTTCACATTTTTAAGTGGTTAAAAAAAATCAAAAGAAAAATCGTGTCATGTGACTCATGAAAGATGATATGAAATTCAAATTTCCATGTCCATCCGTAAAATTTTATCAGAACCAAGCCACCGACTGGTGTTCCCAGGTGCCTTGTCTGTGGCTGCTTTTGTGTTGCAACAGCAGAGGTGGATGTGACCAAGGCCATATGCCCACAAAACTGAACCTATTTACTGTCTGGTTCTTTACCGAAAAAGTTGGCTGATCCCGCGCTTGGCTATCTCTGGGGGAAGCAGTGAGAAATTGGTAACAGTGACGGCGTCTGGGAAGCAGAAAAAGATGGCTGGGGAAAGTGGGGTAATTGCTGCTGGCAGTGTGTTTCATCTATTAAAAAGAAATCTAACTCATCTACCAAAAGCAATATTGAGAAAGAAGCTGGGCATCCCTAGGGGCCCATGGGTTGGGGCTTGAGATATTTTAGGTAGAAAGGCATTTTTGGTGTCAATTACTTGACATTTATTCGTGTATTTATTTATCTATTTATTTTTGGCTGCACCCAGAGCATTCAGAAGTTCCCAGGCAAGGGATCAGACCTGCCTCACAGCATCGACCTGACACAGAAGTGACAACCCCAGGTCCTTAACCTGCTGAACCACCAGGGAACTCCCCATTGGCTCTGAATGCACCCTCCACTTCCCTCAGTCATTTGTCACTACGGATATTTCCCTTGTCCGCATTTTAAATTCCTGTTGCCTGGAGAAGAAAGCCTCACGAGGTAGGGGCTGCATGGACCTCTTCTCTGGTGGATGATGGGAAGGGCTATCCAGCTCCCTTTCCTTGCAGGACTGTTTGTAGACCTCTCCTCAGCTGCAGAAGGCTGCCACTCCGCGCGTTCCTGCACTTCCCTGGTCCAGTAACTGCATGATGTTGGGGGGTTATAGAAGCCCAGCCTCCTTGTCTGACCAAGGGCAACCCTGAAGTCTCAGCCCATCTACAGAATTCTCTGGAAGGTCCCTGCAGCTCAGCCTGACTTCTCTTTCTTCCAATGCCTGCCTGCTTCTTTCCCTTCCCTTCCCTCCCCGGTTGCTCCCCGGAGCTCAAGGTCAGGACTCTTGCCAACGCCCATCACGTCCATTCCTCCCCGCCCCACTCTTTCTGATTGGCTTAGAGGCTTTTTAGTCCCCTGATTTTTGCGCTGCATGTTTGGAAAGCCTTCCTGCAGTTCTAGATATCGGCCAGCAGGTGGAGGGAGAGGATCACATATAAACGGGTTCAGCGCAGGGGGAGGAAAGGGAAAATCCTTGTGAACCTGGACGCAGAGTGGGAAGTTTCAACGATACTGCGCTCTGGCCTGCAGGACCGCCACATGTAGGACCTGAAACTGTAGGGAGCCCTTAGAGAGGAGTCTCAGGGTTTCAGAAGCAAGCTCTCGGGGTGTAAGGGCCGAGGGCGTGTGGAATGATTGACATCATCCTTGGCAGGATCTTAGACATCTTCCCAGAAGCAGTGTGTGCATATGTAAGCATATGTGTGTGTGTGTTTGATATATTTTTACACAAGGGGTAACCTAATTAAAAGTGGATACATTTATAAAGCCATCACCACCATACTTGGTATAGTAAAAATAAAAACATGCAGGATGATCTTTAAGTAAAAAACATTATTGTCCTATTGTGGGACTCCGCTAATGGACAGTCTTTGCTCTGGGGCCCCCTAGTGGCCGGGGCGAGGCTTTCTCAGAGCTGGGCTGCATTCTGATGCCCTTTCTCCCCAGTCCTCCTCCTTTTCCTCTCTCCTTCTGGACGTGTCAGTCCTGTGTCCTGATATGAAGGGTATCCCTGCCTCCTCCTGCTCTTTCTCTTTTATCCTTCATATACATTTCTTCAGTGAATCTCTTGGCTGGCTCATTCTGTCTTGGCATCTGCTTCCTGTTGGACCAAAGCTGACATAAGCAATGGCCACAATCTGGATGGAACTTCAGCTGTACGAATTGACATTCCATCCTGAGCTGTGACCTTCTGTGGGAGAATGTGGTCTCCACCATCCTGCTCCCAGCAGGGAGGGCGCTAGGGGAACTAACTCTCCCACCCCACATCACCTCTTGTCTTCAGATCTCCTGCTGGTGCCTCCTACTGGCCAAACTCTACCAGAAACTAGAGCATGGGGGAGCTTGCTGTATGCTCCATAGAGAACCACAAAGGCCAGTCTCCCAGATCCACAGAGGCTATCCAGCTCCCTATTTTGGGGTCAACCTCAATTTTATTGCATGTGCCCCCCCCTTCCCAATCAGCCCTAATTCCCAAACATAAGTACTTCACATAGACTTGACTGAAAGTTTATGGGAAGATAGAGAAGTTATGTTAGACACCATTCATTAGAATTTCCATTTTCTCATCATCTCTTCTATCATTTGGGTCTCTTCTCTCACTCCTCCAAGCCCAGCAACAAAATCTAGACCAGGCTTAGAACACCTTGCAAGTTAGCCAGATAACACCTGGGTGCTTCATTGCATCCCATGACCAGTATGGTCATGGTATGTCCACTCTTGGTGGCCCTTGGGAGGCTCCAACTTTCAGTATCTGTCATCTGTAGGCAGGGGGTGACCTTGGCATCCCTCTTACTTTTTCCAGAACCATTTTCCTCTGTAGATTTTGAATGAGGCTTTCTCTTTCAATCCTGTCCTATTCACTCTCTGTCTTTTTGGGATTCCCCAGTTTCTGGTCCAGCAAGAGCTCCTACATCTTCTAACTAGGTGTGAAGGCAGGGGAAGGCTGTGGTGTTTTGAGACTGTGGATGGAAAAGGCAGTGTGATTATCATTGAAGAGGTAGGCGGTTGCCCTGGAGAGGATGTTTTGGAATGGATGGCCTAAGGCAAGTGACTTTTAATCCTTCTACATTCTTATTTCTCATCTGTAGAATGAAGACATCAGCACTTACCTCATGGGTTTGTTGGGAAGATCAAATGGATAAATACATAAAAGCACTTGGTCTAAAGATAGGACTCACTAGGGGTCATATGCTATTACAATGAGTAATAGTGTTTTGGTTGTTGCTGCTGATTTTTTTTCTCTTAGAGACCAAACTCTAAGGTCTTGGGTTTGGAAAAGGAATTGAAGATCTCACTACCCACCAGTAGGAAGAAAAAAATTGAATGATCCATTTGCAGGTCATCCTTGTGTCAGGAACTAGAGGAGAACTAGCAGTGGGAAGTAGGTGGGAAGAAAACTGTCACACTGAATGGGAAGCAGGGGAAGGTGGTGAGAGCTTAGCTATCTTCATGGCATCCTCAGGAGGGTAACAAAATAAGGCTTTGGAGCAACCCCCAAAGGAGATTTTAAATGATGTCTTGGGATCATAGTGCAAAGCTAGGCCAATGAGTGGAGGGGGTAAGAGTGAGGGTGGAGAGAGCTATAAGGCTTTTCTCAACAAGGGAACTTGGTTTCCTCTCTGGTGTATGGCAGAGGACCCACCCTCCAAGCTCAGTAAAGGGCATATGCCTCCTTAGCTAAAGACTACATATCCCAGGCTCCCTTGCTGCTAGGTATGGCCATGTGACTAGCACTGGCCACTGAGAGGTGAAGAGAAGTCAGGTATGCACCTTCTAGGTTGGGTGATAATGGGAAAAAAAGTGTCCCCCCCCCCTGCCCCCACATCCCTTCCATCTGGTCAGAAAGCAGACATGAAGGCAGGAGCTGGGGAAGCCATTATGAAGCAGGAGACAGAGGCTGCATGTGTTGAAAATGAAAGTTGTAATAATGAAATAAAGAAGTTGCTATTGCAGCTCCAGCTAACATATTTACATTCCAGATGGAAAGGGGGACCGAAGAGGGAAGAGCAAAAGTCCTGGTCAGCAAGCAAAAGTCGGATACTTTTAAAGGTCTTCCCAGGAATCTCTCCCAACAGCTTCTACCCACCTGCCATTAGCCAGAACTCAGGCACATGGCTCTCGCTGGCTACGAGGAATGCTGGGAAATGGAGTCTTATGGATGGAAATATTACCACCCCTGACAAACTCAGAGTCCTATGAATTCAGGAGATGAGAATGGGTGTTCAGTCTCTTCTGTACAAGGAGACCATGGAGGAGGCTGCCACAGTATTCCAGTGAGAGGTGGTGGGGGGCTGGAGAGGAGAGTGGTGGGGTCCTCTTAGTACCAGTTTCTGAGCCATCCGGGAAGACCTCCCTCAGCCTGCTGCTCTTGATGTCAGCAGGAGGGAACAGAGATAAAGTCAAATCCTCCTTGTTCTCTTGCCACCTGACATAGTCACAATGAAATCCTCTACTCCATGAGACTGGGACATTCTCAGTGAGGCTGGGAAAATGAGGTGGCTTTCTCCACCCACCATGTAGAGGGCCACACCTGATGCCGTGTCTGAATCCCGGGGTGGGGGAAAACTTCCTACATTTCAGTTTGGGGAAACTGAGGAAACGTTAAGCTAAGTGACCCTGTGACCCCATCACACCATCTGTCCCCCGGGATTGCTTTCAGGCAGGGCTCTCCCCATGGGGTCTCAGAACCCACCCCAACTCTATGAGTTCTTTATCATCATCATCATTATCCTTTTCTGATAGGAATCTGCTCAGAAAGGTGGGGCAATGCCTGTGGTTGTACAGCATCACATGACGTTACAGAGGCAGATTGAGAAGATGATAGATTTATTGTGCACAACGTGCTGAGTACTGTTCTGAGCACTTAAAGTGTTGCCTGGGCTCATTTTCATATTAACCTTCCCTATAATGATTTCCACTTTACAGATGAAAAGATTGAGGCTCAAAAACGGGAGGCGACTATCCCAAAGTCACACAGACAGTAGTGGCGCCATGTAGCCCCTGACCCTGTGCTTTTCATTACAATGTTGTGCTGCCTTTCTGACATACAGAGCCAAAATATTTGCTCATTCAAACATTTAAGTTTCTATCTTTTTTTTTTTTTTTTGTCTTTTTTTTTTGCCATTTCTTGGGCCCCTCCTCTGACATATGGAGGTTCCCAGGCTAGGGGTCAAATCGGAGCTGTAGCCACTTACCTACAACAGAGCCACAGCAATGCGGGATCCGAGCTGCATCTGCAACCTACACCACAGCTCACTGGCAACACCGGATCCTTAACCCACTGAGCAAGCCAGGGATCGAACCTGCAACCTCATGGTTCCTAGTCGGATTCGTTAACCACTGAGCCACGACAGGAACTCCAAGTTCCTATCTTGTCCAGGTGCTTTACACACATGATCTTATTTATTCCTGTGCCAACTACTGGCTTTAAGATGAAGAATTAAGCCCATTTTACAGATGAAGAAAGGGAGGCCAGGGAGTTCCTATCATGGCGCAGCAGAAACAAATCCGACTAGTATCAATGAGGATGTGGGTTTGATCCCTGGCTTCCCTCAGTGGGTTAAGGATCCAACGTTGGTGTGAGCTGATGTGGCTCAGAGCCTACATTGCTGTGGCTGTGGTGTAGGCCGGCAGCTGTGGCTCCGATTAGACCCCTAGCCTGGGAATCTCCATATGCCACAGGTGCAGTCCTAAAAAGCTAAAAAAAGAAAAGGAAGGAAAGAAAGGGATGCCCAGAGAGGTTGAGTGACTTCCCTACACTCATGTAGCTGGAAAGTGGCAGAGCCGATGTTGAACCCACATCTCTCTGACTTTGGAACTTGGGCTTTTGCTCTTGATTCTGCCTCCAGGACAGCAAGCTGGGGCAGGGCTTGGGGGATTAAGTGCCAAGCCCAGAGGGCATGAGAGAGGCAAGTCCAGCCTGCCTCCTTTCCAGACTCTGTCTGCCCCTGGGACCCTGCCTCACTCACACAGCTGCCAGGGATCAAAGTCCTCTCTGAGATGTATTTGCTGTGAGTTCTAAACAAACGGGTGTTAGCATGTAGCTAAGAGAAACATTGGGAGGACGCGGTGTATGAAAGCCGACTGGCCTTTAAAGTCCTGGTGACTGATCAGCATCCCCCCATACTTTGGTCTCATGCTCTTAGGGGGCAGGGATGGAGGGGTGGGGGGCTCCAGCTCTGGAATATCAAGGCAGAGCAGTGGACTACCCAGCTGGTCCCTCCCCAAGGCCCAATTCATCTCTCTTCCATCCTGGAGAAAACTCCCCTTGTAGCTGATAAGCCCATAAACCCAACACACACCAAATAATAATGAAAATTACCACTTATTGACTGATTATGTTAATCATGCTAAACACTCATGCATGTTAAGCTGAATCAGCAGGTATGTGTCTTTATTGACTCATTTTACAGACAAGGCTAAAAGCACAGATCTAGTGAGGCTAAATGCCACTTGGCACTCAGCAATATTGACTGGGCAAGACTTTGGGACCCAGTGCCTACCCTCCAGCTGTTCACATTCTTCAGAGGGCAACAGAGGGAGAAAGAAATCCCTTGAGATGCAGCGTGATGAGGGCAAAGGCAGGGCTAGGCAGAGAGGATGCTCAGGATGGGTAGACCAGTTGTTTCTCCCAGAAATAGTCCCTTCTGATTGAATCAAAGTCAGTTTTGATGGGTTTTCATCTTAGCTTTGGTGGTTACATTCATTTTAAGATCTTATTTTTTATTGAAGTATAGTTGATTTATAATATTTCATGTGTACAGCAACGTGGTTCAGTTATACACATATGTATCTATTCTTTTTTTAATCCATTACAAGTTATCCTAAGATACTGAATATAGTTCCCTATGCTATACAATAGGTCCTTGTTGTTTACCTATTTTATATATAGTAGTCTGTTATCTGTTAATCCAAAATTCCAAATTTATCCCTCCCCCTCTTCCCCTTTGGTAACCATAAGTTTGTTTTCTATGTCTGTGAGCCTATTTCTGGTTTGTAAATAAGTTCATTTGTATCATTTTTTAAGATTCCACATATAAGTGATATCATATGATATTTGTCTTTCTTTGTCTCACTTCACTTGGTATGATAATCTCTAGGTCCATCCATATTGCTGCAAATGGCATGAATTCATTCTTTTTTTAAGGCCGAGTAATATTTCATTATATATATGTACCACATCTTCTTTATCCATTCATCTGTCAACAGATATGTAGGTTGTTTCCCTGTCTTGGCTATTGTAAATAGTGCTGCTATGAACATGGGGGTGCATGTATCTTTTCAAGTTAGAGTTTTCTCCAGATAGATGCCCAGGAGTGGGATTGCAGGATCATAAGGTAATTCTGTTTTTAGGTTTTTTTGTTTTTGTTTTTGCCTTTTCTAGGGCTGCTCCCACAGCACATGAGGTTCCCAGGCTAGAGGTCTAATCGGAGCCACAGCTGCCAGCCTGCACCACAGCTCATGGCAAATGCTGGATCCTTAACCCACTGAGCAAGGCCAGGGATCGAACCGGCAACCTCATGGTTCCTAGTCAGATTGGTTAAACCACTGAGCCACGACGGGAACTCCTGTTTTTAGTTTTTTTAAGGAAGCTCCATACCATTTTCCACAGTGGCCGCACCAATTTTCATTCCCACCCATTGTATAGGAGGGTTCCCTTTTCTCTGCAGCCTCTCCAGCATTTGCTATTTGTAGGTGCTGATGATGATGGCCACTCCGAGCGGTTGAGTAGACATTTTGGCTGACACTCTCTCGGAGGTTTCTACACGTGCTTGGAGGCCACAGAGGAGGCCCTTATGTCTCCAGGCTGGTTTGTGAAGATACATCTTGAGGGAGGATGAACAACCTGCATGTACAGGGCAGAGGTGTGGGAGGTTGTGGCCTTTGAGGGCCTGAAATGCTTGGTGGGCTGAGGTTGTAGAAGACCACAGAGGGGACCCTGAGAGATCACACTGGACACGTGGATGCAGGTCTGTAGTGGACCTTGACCTTGCTAGGGTGTTTAGACACCAAAGGGCTTTGAGCCACCACCTCAAGGTTTTGGGCAGGGAAGTGATGTGGTGAATCTAATTTCAACACCCTTGACCGTGCCCAGTTCTTAAGGCCATGTGAAGTCAAGCTGCTTGCACCAGGATGTGGTTCTTGACACAACAGTGACCTCCATACCTCGGCTCTTAGGTCTTAGCACGTCTGGGGACTGGAGGCGGGTACAGCACCTATTGAGGATGAATGATTAGGGCGTGTGCTTGCGTTCGCCCTTCTATTCCCAAGGCTCATGCTTCTTATGATCTTTGGGCCTTGTCTGGGGAAAGAGCAAAATCAAGTGGCTGGGTTTTCCTAAACATATTTGAATGGAAAAACACGTGTTGTGGAGAATCTATGAGACAATTCCCTTAAAGGGCTCTGCACACACACGGCATACAGTAAGTGCTCAATAGAGGGAGCCATGATTCCCATCAACATTGTGTAGTTCACAGCTATATTCCCAGCAAGGCCGCCATCCATCTCGCAGTCAGGGCTGAGGTCAGGGCTGGGACTTTTGCTTAAAGCTTGTAGCATCAATAGAACAGGATTCAATTCATGTACTTTTCATTCTCAATAGAATGATTTCTTTCTGCTTCCATGAAACTGACATTTTCTTTCTCTCTCCCTCCCTTCCTTCCTTCCTTTTGTGTTTTAGGCATATGGAGTTTCCCCGGCTCCAGTCGGAGCTGTAGCCACCACCCTACACTATGCCAGAGCCACAGCAACGCGGGACCCCAGCCACACCTGCGACCTACACCACAGCTCCCGGCAACTCCAGATCCTTAACCCGATGATTGAGGCCAGGGATCAAATCCGCATCCTCATGGATACTAGTCGGGTTTGTTAACTGCTGAGCCATGATGGGAACTCCGGAATTTTCTTTCCTTATGTACCTGGAAGACACCCTGGTGGCTCTGAGGCCAGGCTTAGAGGACAGTGTGGAACTCTGACCCAGGCTAGGGTCACAGCAATTAAGTGGAGGCATTAAGAGCACAGAATTTGTTCTTATGTATTTCACATCCTGACTCATCACTGCCTATAGTGTGTGCTGTTTCACGATGGCACTCTGGAAAAAACAAAATCCTGTTCTGTTACATCTGCCAATGTCCACGGTGTAAATACTTCCACCAGCTGATTTCTACCAATGTCACTGGATGTGGCACTGGGAAGTGATACACAGTAGTGCCCCCACGACCTAAAATTTCCACCAGCCAGAAGGAGCTTTAGGCACAGAGATGGTAGCAAAATGTTGTAAAAACAATTAGGAAGTAGTGAGTTTGGAGTAATTGCCTTTGTTTTTTAACGTTTTATTTAATTGTAAGTTTATATGATTTAGGTGTTAAGAATGGCCAAGTTTGACAACTCACTCACAAAATTCTTGAAAAAGTGAACCATCAGCTCTCAAGAGTGGGCACATCCAGCTCTAGCACAGCTACTGTTGCTGGCCCTTCTGAGTGTTAGTTTCTGCAGCTGGTAAAACCAGAATGACACCACATCCTGCAGGGGTTGTTGTGAGGGTTAGAGAAAAATGTATGCACGGGCCTGGGCACAGACTACACGCTTGAAAATGAGAGCGGCCATTATCTTAAGACTTTGTGGCCTTGGGGTTTCTGAGGGTGGGGTTACAAGGCCTTGCACAGCACGCATTTCTATTTCTCCCATGGGAGAACAGAAACTGGGCCAAGGAGGGAGATGGGATTTGCACCTGCCAGTCAGATAGTAGGTTTTGGAGGCTCCTTGTGTATTTCAGTTCATTTTTTTTTCCAGCCTTATATGTCTGTCTGTCCGTCTGTCTACCTGCCTACCTACTACCTGTCATTTATATAGTTACATCATCTTTTAGAAAATTGATATCCAAGTATCTACACTATTTTACATTTTGCTTAAATTTCAAAATTTGAGTACAAAATAGCATGCATTAATTCCGCCAAATAGAGATAAGCCAGTTTCTGGAATCCAGCAAACATGTAGGTACTATTGTTTAATAGTACCAAAGCTTAGGTACTATTACTTGAGCATATGCCCATACATTTTGCTGACTGGAAGGAAAGAAGATGAGAAGTAAAAAGGAATGTTTCCTCCCAGACCAGATAGGACCGCTGTGGATTTTCTGGTGTATGCTCCTCTGCTCTGTTCCTCTAACTGTATTAAAAAAAAAAAAAATCAAAACTCACACGATTATCTTGTTTACCTGTTGTTTCATGTTCTGCTTTGTATTTAATTAATTGTAAACATAAAACGTAGCTCTCAACGATTCTGCGAGAATCGATGGAGGCAATGGGGCGAATAGTGTAACTGCTGGGAATTAACTGTCTTTAGAAAAGCTACTGGCGACCTCTGCATTCATTTCTGAGATTTTGCCTGTGAGTTCCTTTTGAGGTTCCAGCCCCTGAAACTGCGGTTTCTGCTTTTTCAAGGCTAAGCCCATCGCGTCTCTGTCCCCCGCATTAGCTTCTCTGCCCAGCGTCGGAGGACCCCGGTCCTTCTGAGACCCGCAGTGACAGGGCCAGCGCCCCCCGCGCGGGTCTCCCATTGCCCCGCTTCGCCGGCTACGCGGCTCCATCGCTCACGTGTGCGTCCCTCCCACCCTCCTGCCTCTCGGCCAACGTGCGACTATAATCTTGTGCTCTGGGGAGGGTCCAGGCAACAGCTGCCTTTGATCAGCCCAACATCTGGGAGACTCGGCACTTCAAGAACGCTGACTGGTGATCAAAGATGGGAACGCTGTGACAGCCGAAGCCTTGGCAAGCACCCAGCCTGGCTAAATGCAGGGGTGGGGGAAGGGAAGGAAGGCCAGGGGCAGTTGGGGGCTGCGAGTGAGGGGCAACCCACTCAACTGAAGGGGCTTGGCGCTAAGGGTTGCTAGGAGCATGGGCTTTGCTTCTGCGACCTTGACTCTGGGCGTCTCAGTTTCCTCCTCTGCAAAATGGGGATGATAACGGGAGCACAAAAATCAGCTCAGGAATGCAAAGCACTTAGAACAGGGCCTGGCTTGAGTAAGGGCATAAATTTCGGTTGCTGTGCCTTAAGGTTCTTCTCACGCCTAGAGCCAGGCCTGGCAGGGAATGACAGAGTCTGCAGGTTCCTCAAAGTTTAGTGCCTGCTAATTTTTTTTTTTTTTTTTTTTTTTTTTTTGTCTCTTTGCCTTTTCTAGGGCTGCTCCTGCAGCACATGGAGGTTCCCAGGCTAGGGATCTAATCGGACCTGTAGCCTCTGGCCTATGCCGGAGCCCCAGCAACGTGGGATCCAAGCCAAGTCTGCGACCCACGCCACAGCTCCCAGCAACGCTAGATCCTTAACCCACTGAGCAAGGCCAGGGATCGAACCTGCAACTTCATGGTTCCTAGTCGGATTCGTTAATCACTGAGCCACGACGGGAACTCCAGTGCCTGCTAATTTGTAATGATCTAGTTGGAGCCTCATTTTTCCCCATCGGTAAAATGGAGAGCCACAAGGCACTGGAATTCAGTAAGGATTCTTTCTTTCCACTTGATCCATGGAGAAACTGAGGTCTTGAGATGGGAAGTCAGACAACCAAGAACCAGCCCTGTGTACCCACCTGGGAACTGGCCCTAATTGGATGGTCTGGCTTTGGCTCGGTGGGCCCAAGGCGTAGTCACTGGTTTTCTTGCTCAAGCCAAGAATTCTTCCACTTTCTCCAACAGGCAGGCTGTGTTCAATAACATTACTATGAACAGCAGCAGGTAACTTTATTGTATTTTGTTTTATTTTATTTATCTTATTTTGTTTTAGGCTTTTGACTTCTTATTAAAGTATAACAGATACATGGGGGAATGCGCATTTCAGCACACCGAATGATCCCAAACCAAACACACCCATGGAACCAGCAGCCGCCAGATGGAGAAGCAGAACGTTCCCAGCTGCCCCTCCCCCACCCCTGAAACTCCCTCGCGTGCCCTTCCGGTCACTACCCTCTCCATGGAAACTGCTTAAATTGTTTTTATTTATTGCATGCTCACCAGGAACTAGGAGAGACAGGAAACCGCCTGACAGGCATTGGCCTCACATAAACCTTGTAAGAACATGCTGAGACCAGCCTGTTCAGATCCCTATTTTACAGATGAGAAAACAGAGGCACGGAGAGTGTCCAAGGAGCTCGCCCAAGGTCACAGCTTGGTCAGTGTTGGGCTCTTGCTGTTGTAGGGATGGTGCTCTTGGAGGTGGGTCTGTAGAGAGAGCGTTTTTTAATTCTTGGAGGAGAGGAGGTTAAGGAAACAACACACAATAGTTGTGGAATAGGCATCAAGAGCTGTTCAGTGGCCCTGGGGCCTTTGGAGCTCCTGGTAAGCCAGTGACATGCCCTCAGGGACTGGGTGTCCTCCCTGGACCTCCCCCTCCCAATTCTCTCCTCCAAGAGCTTCATCAGTTCCTAAAGGGACATGCAGATGGCCCAGGGAAAAGTCCATTCCCCTTTCCCTGTAGTCTTGATCTCAGGGAGACAGCAGTGAGCGACGACTTGAAGTGAGATCTTAATCCTCTGCTCAGGAATTGTACCAGGGCAGCTTGGATGAAAACCAGGAATCCTAGTCACTAGACCACCTAGAGGCCAAAAGCAGAATTGCCCTGATTCTTGCCCCCTGTTGAAAGCAAGAATGTTTCAAGGAGGCAAAGCGTGTAAAAACAGGTAGAAAGTTTATTGTTAGAATTACAGTGCAGCATGTGGGAGAGCACACCAAGAAGTAGTCAATTTATTTAAGTAAGAAGCAAAGAAGTAATACACACCCAAAGGAGGAGTGCAGGTGCAGGCGTCCCCTTGAGTGAGGAACGTGCCAGAGAGGCAATGTAATTCACTTATGTAGGGCAGTTCTTCCAGGTCTTTGTCTTCCTTTGGCCAGTTATCTTGATTTATTTTTCACACCTGAGGACACAGGACCCTCCCCTGATCTACATGGGTATCTTTTGGCCAAGATGGATTCTAAAGCAAAGCATAGGGGGAGGGGTCTCTAGACTTATTATGGCCTGGCACCCCCTCCCTTTCTGACCCACTGGGGTCTCTCTGCATGTGGTTGGGGTCTCCCAGACCTTGAAGACGGAGGAGTAAGTGACCTCTTTGTTCCTCTGTCCAAGCAGGGCTCAGCCCCTCTTTTTGATCCTGTCGTTACCATTGTTTAACAAGGTCACCAAAGACAAGTACCAGTTATTTGCCTTGTGCCGATTGTTATTTCTATCCTAAAGTATAGGTAGGTGGCTGGTTGTAAATATTTGTCCCAGAGCCCACCTATCTCCTGCCTTAGGAAGGATAAGTAAGAGGCTAGTTGCAAATGTCTATCCTGGAGCTCATTTTACCTCCTGTCTCAATCTTAGACTGCATAATCTCTTAGCCTGTGTCTGAAAGCAGAGCTTGAGGCAAGGGTTCATGTGCAGGCATTTGACTTGGGAAATGAACCCAAGGGAACAGGAAGGAGGGACAGGGAAGGAAGGAAAGCCAGGCATGTGTTACTTACTGATTTGGCTATGGCTAGGCAACTGGTGAACATTCTGTAGCACCTAGGAAGTCTCATGAAATGCATCTCAGAGCGAGCCAGAAAGGAGAAAAGCCTTTTTCCACTGGCTCCCATTTTCCATGCCACACCTGAAGTATATGGAAATTCCCAGGCTAAGGGTCAAATAGAAGCTGTAGCCACTGGCCTATGCCAGAGCCACAGCAGTGCTGGATCTGAGCTGCATCTGCTTATGGCAACGCCAGATCCTTAACCCACTGAGCAAGACCAGGGATTGAACGTGCATCTTCACAGAGACAACACTGGGTTTTTAACCCTTTGAGCCACAATAGGAACTCTGAACTTTTCTCTTTAGATGTGTTTTGGGTCATGGGCCACCTGAATCACCAAACAAAACCACAGATCCCCTCTACAAAAAGCTCAGATGCCCATAGAATTTTGGAAACAACTTTTGGAAGTTTTCAAGCATCTCCACCCCAAACCCATTCATTCCTTAAGAGACATTCTGGAGATGTTTAACTGCTCAGAGAGGAAGGACAATTTCAGGCAGACTTGAAGAAGCATCTCTGAACTGATTAAGTCAAGTGGATTTGATATACAGATGTTCTTTGTATGAACCACCTTTGTAGGAACATAAATCATGAGAAGGGAGAGAAGCCTGAAAACTTTCATGACAGGAGGAGCGTAAGTGGCAAAAACGGTGGGACGGGATTTCAGCTGGCCCTTGAGTCTGGCTCCCAGGGGGGCTCGCCAATGCCGGTCCATCTCTGCTGACCCTTGGGAAAGTGGGACATGTAAACAGGATCTGGCACTTGCAGACTTACATTTTAACCAGAATGCCCAGGTTTCCAGCATATTTGCATCATTCATGCTCCATCCAGATCCTCCCCCAACATTTTTTTTTTTTTTTTTTTTTAGCGTATCTATACAAACATCCTCTGGCTTCTGTGAACTTTTGCTCCTTGCAGCTGCACCTGTATCTGTCTTTGGAGGTCTGCTCCCAGGCTACTGGCAGTTCTGCCTGAAAACCTAGGGGGATCAGGTGCCAGGAGATAGACTACACCCGAGGCATCACCCTCAGCTGATGACCAACTGGACCGGGAGTATGAATGCTCAGCTTATTTGCCTTGATGAGTTGAGACGAGCTCCCCACAGGATCAGGCTGTTCTGAGGCTTTGTTGAAACCTCACCCTGGCTTGGCTTTGTCCCTGTCCCCCTTCTGCTCCCCTCCGCCATCACCCTCTGCTTCCTCCTGGAGCAAGTCCTTAATAAATCTCTTGCAGAAGACTCTAGGTTTCTGCTTCTGTGAGCCTAACATAAGCAGGGCAGTTTAGTCCATTCTGAGCATCCCAAATATCTTCTCAAATATCCTGGTCTCTTCTCAGCCTGAAGCAAATTGTGCTTAAGAGATGTGAGGTATTATTATGAGAGACTTACCAGGGAAAACTTCCTTCAGTTTTTAAGGTGATCAAGGCCAGTGATCTTGAACCAACACTTAATTCTAAAAGCACCCAACCCTGGCGGTTTAGAGGAGAGTGACCTGCAGGGGGCAGGAGTGGAGGCAAGGAGGCAGGGAGCAGGCTGTGTGGTCATCCCTGTTAAGAGATGCTGGTGGCTTCAACTCTGCCAGTGGCCATAGAAAGAAGGGCAAGAACTTCAAGAGTTACTGTGGCAGAGAGGTGACACTGGAGGGAGTGAAGCCCACCAGATACTCTATCTCGGTTAGGATCTCCAGAGGCAGAGTCTGGGGCAGGGGTTCAGGGGCGCTCGATTGGTGGCTGGAGGCCTCAGGGGTAGGGAGGGGGAGTGAGGCAAACAGGATGCGGCAGGGGCAGGGGCCCAGCCTTAGTGTGGGCTCAGGTGAAGTCCCACCTCAGCCGGACCCTCGGGGGACACTAGAGCATAACTTGCATTGCAGTGACTGGCTGCCCTTAGTGACAGGGGGGTGGGGTGGGGGGGTGAAGTGGGGGGGAGCAGGTGATCGTGGTGGTGGGGGTGGTGTAGACGTCTAGAGTGAGGTGGTTTGACTCAGTGCTGGTCAGTTTTGCAGGGAAGGTTGAGTGGTTGTAAGGCCCTGAAGCACTTGGAGCAGCTCAGGGGTGGGTGCCCCAGGGATTAAGGGGATGCAGGTGGGGCTTTGGCTGCATCTATCACATGTATGGGATGTAAAAAGGCTCTGCGTGGTGACCAGCAAGTCCAAAGGGGTGAGAGACTAATTTTTGCAATTGAATTGCCAATATCCTTAAAAAGGTCTGGGTGACCTAAGAGGGGTGTGTGTGTATGTGTGTTTGGGATGGCTAAACAGTCCCTTTTCTTTTCCCGTGACAGAAGGGTTTCCCAGGATGTGGAACTTTCAGTGCTACACCCAGGAGAGTCCCAGGCAATAGTCACCCTATTAGTGGAAGGTGAGTAATCATCTAATACCTAGGATCCTAATGGAATAAGCTTTATTTGCAGATTGCATGCAGGTGACACACCTTTACAAAAATCTATGGCTATTATTTATGTGGTGAGAAACAGGTCACTGGGAAGCATTATCCAGACATGACCTAATTTTCCTCCCAATGGTATCAGAAGATGGTAGTTGGGTGGTGGAGGAGTTGAGCCCCAGTGTTGCAGATGGGAGGTATTTACCAAGTCCTGAGTTCACCTGTGGCCAAGTCACATGGCCCATGAATGAAAGGGCCCTTCCTCCTGAATCTGGCCTTTTTTTTTTTTTTTTTTTTTTTTTTCTTTTTAAGGCTGCACCTGCGGCACATGGAGGTTCCCAGGCTAGGGATTGAATCTGAGCTGCAGCTGCTGCCCTACGCCACAGCCGCAGCAATGCCAGATCCTTAACTCACTGATTGAGGCCAGAGATTGAACCTGTATCCTCATGGATGCTATGTCGGGTTTTTAACCCACTGAGCCACAACGGGAGCTCCTGAACCTTCTTTCTAACTGCTATCTGGAAATTGGAGGGATCTTGGCATCCACATTTCCCACATCTACCATCTTTTCCTCCAGAATCTCTCCCTTTCTCAAAAGAGAGACTGACCTACTTAGATCCTAAAGGTTTTGTTTCTGCTCCACCAATAGCTCTGGCCCCTGGGGGCCTGCTTGGAATTGGCTCCTCCTCCTACAGGGATGAAAGATGCGAATGCCTGGCTTGTGAAATGACCATCTTCCAGCCCCCCCCACCCCCCCCCCCCTGCTTCCTGGCTTTGCCAAGACACACAGTCTCGTCCTTTTCTCCAAGCCTAGTGCCCAGCTGTCTGAGAGAGAATGAGCCACTGTGAGTGCTGCAGGGCAGCCCTGCCTGGGGTGGTCCACTGGCATCTCTGAGAGTGTGACCTCCTCTGCCCTGGGACTCTGCTAACTCCGGCCACCAATGGCCTGACTACCCCCCCCCCCCGCCCCCGCCGCCCGCTCCAGGCTCCCGGGTGCCTCCTGCCCAGGAAAGGCCACACCACCTCCCCCTCTGGTCAGAGGTCTGTGTTTTTTTGGAAGCATCTGATGACAATTTTCAAAAACATTATTTGACTTTTCCAAAAAGAGCCTGTAAAACAATCTTATAGCCAAAGGAAACGCATCTTGGTTAAGGACCACCTGTGCATAGGCAAGCAATGAAGAGGTTTTTTCCCCCTTCTGCCTTGTGTTTTAAGAAAGTTGACAGCAACCTGGTTTCCTGTTCTCAACTTTACGGAAGTGTTTTTTTTTTTTTTTTCTTTTAAATGAAGTATAGTTGATTTACAATGTTGTGGTAGTTTCAGGTATACAGCGAAGTGATTCAGTTATACAAGTATACATATATAAATCTATTCGTTTTCAGATTCTTTTCCATTATAGGTTATTAGAAGATATGGTATAGTTCCCTGTGCTATACAATTGGCCCTTGTTGGTTGCTATTTTGTATATAATAGTGTGGATCTGTTAATCCCAAACTTATCCCTTCCCTCCCTTTCCCGTTTGGTAACCATGAGTTTGTCTTCTGTGTCTGAGTCTATTTCTTTTTTTCTCTTTTGCTGGTATTTTTCTCTTTTGCTTGTATTGCTAAACATCAAATGCCAGCAACTATGATATCTTCAAGTTAAAGCCTAAGAATGAATTACAGCTCAGTTGAAAGATTTATAGAAAGAAAAAATACATGTGCACCATTAGTATGGGGGCATTCTCTCTCTCTTTTTCTGCCCACGCTGCAGCATATGGAGTTCCCAGGCCCGTGATCGAATCCCAGCTGGAGCTGTGACCTGTGCCACAGCTGCAACAACATTGGATCCTTAACCCACTGCACCAAGCCAGGGAATGAAACCAGCATCCCTGCTGTTGCAGAGAATGCCTGATCCTGTTGTGCCACAGTGGGAACTCCTGTGAGTCTATTTCTGTTTTTTGTTTGTTTGTTCGTTTGTTTGTTTGTTTTTTTGGTTTTGGTTTGTTTGTATTTTGTATTTTTAGGGCTGCACCCTGCAGCTTATATGGAGGTTCCCAGGCTAGGGGTTGAATCAGAGCTACATCTGCCGACCCGCACCACAGCTGCAGCAACCCAGGATCTGAGCTGCGTCTGCAACCTACACCACAGCTCAAGGCAACGCTAGGTCCTTACCCCACTGAGCAAGGCCAGGGATCAAACCTGTGTCCACATGAATGCTAGTCATATTCATTTCCACTGAGCCATGATGGGAACTCCCTATTTATGTTTTGTAAATAAGTTAATTTGTATCTTTTTTTTTTAGACTCCGCATAGAAGTGACATCATATGATCTTTGTCTTTCTCTGTCACTTTAGTAATTTCTAGGCCTCTAGATCTGGTTATATTCCGGTGTATCCCCTCTCCTCTGAAAAACTCTGTAGGCAAATGGCCCCTGCCTCTTGAATGGAATTTGAAGAGGACTCTGTCACATGTTGCAGGTTGCATGTTGAGTGTGGTTGAGGCGTGAAGGCTGAGAGCCTGCATCTGAGTCCCTGATGTCCAGAACCACAGGCCCGTGTGACCCGGGACAGGAGCAGGGGAGGCTGCCTTCTGTCACAGAAGGGTGGGTGGTTTAGCTGCTCAGATCCCCACTGGGAAACCGGCTGCTATTAGCTGCTGTGGCTGAGGCAACCCAGCCAAGGGTACCACACACATCAAAGTGACCTCAGCCCCCAATCAGGACAGATCAAAGACTCGATTCCTGGGTCGGGAGGTGTCTCTGGCTCCACTTCTCCAGCAGCCAACTGTGAGCCAAGGAGGCAAAGTGTGTTTGGGAGATGATGCCTGGACAGAGGCGAGGGCCCTGAGACAGGGAAGGTGCAGCTGGTCAGGGATGGATGGCATTGGGCCTGAGGCTCCAAGATCCCTGCCTTTCACTCTCCTTTCCCAGCGTGGCATGCCTTGATTTGGGGACTGGACATCCCTGTGTTATTAAAAAAAACAACCCAAGTCATCTGAAATACAGCATTGTTTGAGCATGCTTATGATATTGTCGGCTTGCTGTGGCTGCCATAACCAAGTCCCTAAACAGAAATTAATTTCCCCATTGTTCTGGAAGCCTGAGATCAGGGTCGGCAGGTTGGTTCCTTCTGCGGGCTCTCCCTGTGGCTTGCAGTTGGCCGTCTTCTCCACTGTCTTCACCTCATCTTCTGTCTCTTTGGAAGGGAAGAATTCGGGGGTTACCATTCTCGGGGAAGACCCTGGACTCTGAAGCAGGTGGCTAGCTCTTCTGCACACTTTCCTCCCTTGTCATGGGTGGACATATTTGAGGTGCATTCTATGTGGTCCCCCAGAGGGTGCCCAGGTGGGACTGACCCCAGGTGGCACCCAGCGCAATAAGGCACCTTTGAGTTGGCTTTCTCTCATCCTTAGGTTACCCTTCTCGTTCCTCCCCCCACCAGCCTCTGCTCCAACTTCCTGGGAGCCCTTCCCTAAATAACGTTGGTCTTGGGCTCTGACTTGAGGGCACCTAAAGTGAGACACTATTTGTCTATTCCAGACAATCTCCTCAGCACCTAACCTTTGAACCTCTCTGTTCTCAAGCGTGGTGGGAGCATTTTCCATATGCTTTCTCCTTGAATCTTCTCCACAAGCCTAGACATTCCTATTTCCCCCCTTCATACAGATAAGGAAGCGGAGGGTTAGATGGGTTAAGTCACTCATTCATTTAGTGTCCATGACCTCATGGGATCTGGTGAAGGTCCAGGAGCTGGCACTTACTCTTCACTGGACACTTGCTTTTCTCCCTCTGACTCTGCATTTCTTATGAACTCACTGCAAAACATGATTCTCAGAAGCAGGGCTTGAAGATGTTTGAGAAGCTTCCAAATCAGTGGTTCTCAACCTGGGGTGACCCCCCACCACGCTTGCCCCTGACAACCCTGGGGACTTTCACTGATGTCTGGAGCTATATTTGATGGTGACAACTTGGGATAGGGTAGCTACAAGTGTGGTAGGCAGAATAACGCCCTCCTACCCCACCCCAACGGTGTCTCTCTACCAATGCCAGAAACTACTGAGTGTGTTACGTGGTGGAGGGGAATTAAGGTTCCAGCTGGAGGTGAGGTCGCCAGTGTGGTTACCTTCAAAGAGAGAGATTATCCTGGATTATCCGGGTGGGCAAATGGAATCAGAGGGCCCTTAAATGAGGGAAGAGGGGCAGCAGAAGGAAATCAGAGGGAATTTGACGACGGACCAAAAGTCAGAGGTACGCTCGTTGCTGGTCTGAAGATGGAGCCAAGGAATGTGGGCAGGTAAGGACAAGAAAATGGATTCTTGCCTTGAACTTCCAGAATGGAACACGGCCCCACTGAAGCCTTGACCTTAGCCCTGTCAGACCTGTGTAGAACATCTGATCTGCAGAAGCGTAAGATAGTAATTGTGTGTTGTGGAAGCTGCTGCGTTGGTGTTGTCTTGTTCAGCTGTAGAAAGTGAACACGACCGGCATCCAGTGGGCAGAGTCAGGGATGCTGCTAAACAACCTCCAGGGCTCAGGACCACCAAGAATCACCCAGCCCCTGTTGTATGAACATGTGATCACGGTTCTTAGTTTACATGCTATTCTTCATGTATTTGTTTAACCACTTTTTTTCCCCCAGAATTTTTCTTCCTTCCTCCCTCCCTCCCTCCTCCTTCCTTTCTTCTGGCTGCACCCACGGCCCATGGAAGGTCCTGTGCCAGGGACTGAACCCACGCCACTGCCAGAGCCATAGCAGTGACAATGCCAGATCTGAGTTTCTTTAAATTTAGTTAATTTATTATTATTACTTTTTAGCCACACTTGTGGTATATGGAAGTTCCCGGGGCTGGGGATCAAACCCATACCGCCACAGGAACAACTAAGATCCTTAACTTCCTGTACCACATCGGGAACGCCTGTGTTTCTTTTAAAGGGAGTTGTGCTTTCATGTTCTGAAGTGCTTAAATGGTTGAGGAAGACCCTGGGATGAAAAAGTCACTAGAACATAAGATTGTGTGTATAAATGAGCAGGCCAGTGATTAAAAGCCAATGCTTTTTCTAAAGTTATTTTTTTGTTTGTTTGTTTTGCCTAGGAAGGTGCATAATCAAATCAGAGATAACCTGGTATATTATTTAATAATTGCCTAAATATCATCACATACCTTTCTGGGGATGGTTATTAGTAGTGTTCATGTGCATACATTTAGATAAAATGGGAAAAAGACTGTGCTGGAGTTTGGATGGTATAAACCTCACTGGACGGTTGTGAGGTTTAAGAGAGTTCATTTATGGAAGGCAGTTTGATACTGTTCTCTGTGAGAGATCATCCTGACACTTGACTGTATTCAAGTGTGCTGTTTGGATTTACACCAGTTGTAGACATGTTTAGACGAGGCAACATATGCATATGCAGCATGGGGACCACCTGCCACGGAAGCTTCTAGTTTTATGAGACCCAATGTCTCCCATCATCACCCTCCATCTCTGCATCGAGAGTCCATCTGATGGGGCACAGAGACCCCATTTTGTGTGCCAGTCCATTAGAAAATGCCCCCTTTCCCTAAATTCTTGTGGGCTGCACATCCGGGTATGTTTATTCAGCTGGGAACAAAAGAATCAAGAACTTGGACTTTTTTTTTTTTTTTTTTTTTTTTTTTGTAGACAGAGGAGAGGCTGAACGAATTAATGTCCAAGGACTGGATTCTGAGTTGGATTAGACACAGTTTCATGTGGGGACACTCTTCCTGGACCAGGGTGTTGAGCTGTCAATGTATGATGGGGGTCTGAACAGAAAGATGAAACTGGTACAACATGATGTGGGGGCTTAGAGACAGAAGCCATTCCCAGATGTTTGGAAAGGGGAACCCTGGAAGGCTTCACAGAGGTGGTGACGTTGGAGATGAACCTTGGAGGACAAAGGCAAAATACTCGGTTAAAAAGAAGAGAGGGGACAGTGCAGACACCCACAGGCATAATCAGGATTCTCATATCTCCCAGACAGCCCAAGGGAGAGGTGGAGAGGGTAGGATCTGGATTCACTCTTCCTAAAGTTTGCATCCTGGCTCTGACACTTAGAACAGTCAAGGACATTTCTGGAAGTCCCATAGCTGGTGAGTGCTCTTTTCCTCTCTGGAAAATGGGCACAATGATATGAGTTCCCTCATAGATTTATCACGAGATGTGGGCGAAAGAGATGTTCCTGTTGTGGCTCAGCGGTAACAAGCCCAACTAGTATCCATGAGGATGTGCGTTCGATCCCTGGGCTTGCTGTTGGTTACGATCCAGCATTGCCATGAGCTGCGGTGTCATTGGCAGATGTGGCTCAGATCCTGCATTGCTTCAACCTGACACCTACCCTGGGAACTTTCACATGCCACAGGTGTGGCCCTAAAAAGCAATCAAGCAAGCAAACAAAAAAATAGTGAGTGAAAGAAGTCAGGTAAGGCCATCTAGCTCATATTAAGGGCTCAATGGGTTAAGAATGGGACATAATGGCAGTGAGGATGTGGGTTCAATTCCTGGCCTTGCTCAGTGGGTTAAGGATCTGGCATTACAGCAAAATGTGGCTTATAGATGCTGCTCAGATCCAGTGTTGCCATGGCTGTGGCTGTGGCGTGGGCCTGCAGTGGCAGCTCCGATTTGACCCTTAGCCTGGGAACTTCATATACCACAGGTACCTAAAAATAATAATAATGATAATAATAAAAAGAGTTACACCTGCATTTCATGGGGTGTCCTAGGCAGGAATGCCCTGAAATCTTGTTCACAACAGGATTTAGGTTCAGGAGAGCTGGACTGAGGCTAGGGATTCAGCTCAATAGTTCACACACCAGCCTTTGCAACCAAGGGCTTGGGCAGCATCTCAAATCTGGAACTGGCAGCCAGTGGGCAATTGTGGGCAGAGAGATTGGGGAAGGGGTAGGACCAGGAATCCCCAGTACCTCTCACATCACGCCAGGGCCCTGCCACCCAGCTGGTCTCATATAACCTGGAATGCCATCTTTTTACTGGAGGTGTGGTCCTGGGTTAAGATAGATAGAGAACAGAGGTGGCAGAATGGGAGGAGAGCAGGCTGTGAATCCAGATAGACTTGGGCTCAAATGCTCACTCCTCCACTTAGCTGCTGTGTGACTTTGGGGGAATTCTTGCACCTCTCTGAGCCTCAGTGTCCTCCCAGGTTAAGACAGGGGAAAAGGAAATGCCCAAGGTGTCACAAATAGCGAGTGGCAGAGTTGGGGTGAGGGCCAGCTTTCTCATACCCATGTACAACTTTTACCAGACTTGTAGGTAGGTTCCTCCTTGGCCTCTGAAATATCAGTTGATTGATGGATTGAGTTAAAATGCTCCTGCAGAAGGAGGTGGCAGGCTAGAGTAGCTGAAAATCTATCTAAAGATCTGGAAGGAGAAAGATGCCAGCATGGGTGGGGCTTGCTGGCTAGAGCCACAGCCTGGCCCCTGGGGAAGGGATTGGTGATGGAGTGTGAGGCAGGAATTCTAAAAACACCTGCAAGGCACCTACCAGTGTCAGGCAGTGGGTGCAATACCATTCCAAGTGGGGGACATTCTAAAATGCACACGAGTGTTTCCCATAGGGGACTGCTAACTGCCCACTCCCTCTCCAGATTTCAGCCTCACTGCATTCTGCACAGACCCACGTCCCTCCTGTCCCTGAGGACAGGCTTCGAAGGAGGACTGGTCCCTGGTCAAGCCACATGCAGTGCCATTTTTATCTGTTCCCTCCACCTCACAGTGGGTAAGATTCGAGAGACAAGTTGTTGCTCCATTTCACAGAAAGCAACATCGAGGCATGCTGTGTCCGTAAGATTGAAATCCTTGTCACATTGGCAGCCACTGACCCAGATCAGAGAACTGCCCCAACCCCCTGGAAAGGTGTCCGCAGATGGCCCTTCCCTGTCCAGTGGGGGCTGCAACGTCCCCACTTTGGGGGATTTTTAGCTGCAGCTCACGAATGGACTTTGAGGAATCACATGGGGACTTGCCTTCTGCCAGAAACAATTGAGTCATTTAAAGGTCACCTAGTCAAACCTCACTTTATAGGGGTTAGACTGAGGCCCCTAAGGGGAGGCTTTTTTTCTATAATAGCATGATAAAAAGAATTTCAACAAATTTTTTATTTCTAATTTTTAAATCTTTTTTTCTTTTTATTTGGCTGTGCAGGCATGATGCAGAAATTCCCAGGCCAGGGATCAAACCCATGCCACAGCAGTGACCTGAGCCACAGCAGCGACAATGCCAGATCCTTAACCCACTGAGCCACTAGGGAACTCCTGATAAAAATAATTTTTAATCTTTTTTATAGGATAGTGTTTTTCTCCAGAGGAAAAATAAAGCATTTAGGCACATGAAATGTGGAAAATGCAAGTAAGAAGAATATTAAAAATTGCCAATAATTGATCTTACCATTCAAGTGTAACCACGCAACATTGATTTAACATAGGACCAAAAAGATGTAAAATGTAGATTTTGTCTTTTGAAGATGGATCAGTTGTACATGATTATTTCCAGCCTTATTTTTTCACGAACCTATTGAATGGAATCTTTCCAGATTCTTCAGTGTTCTGTGACATCACATTAAATGGCCTTTTGAGCTGCATCAGATAAATGAACAGATTTAATCAATCTCTTGTTGCAGGTTTGCGTTGTTTTAATTTTTCCCCTTGTTAGGAATGCTGAGGTGGAATAGCTGAGTTGCTTTCAGGTCAGGGGAGTCTCTTTTTTTCCTCCTCACAGGAAAAAAACATGTCCCTCCTGCTCATCTCTCCTCCCCTCCCCGTCAATCAGCCCCTCTTCTGTTGGGGTTATTTTCAAGTGAGGCAAAATTTTGCCACAAGGGGTCCTTCATACTCTTTAAGCAGAAGCAGCCCTTTGTCCGAGTAGAAAGGAATTTGGAGCCCGAGAAACTCTGGTTTGCATCCCAGCTTTCCCTCGCGCGCTCGCTGAGGCTTTGAACAAGGGATTCGACCTCTGTGCACCTCAGTGTATCCGACTGGGGACTGGGGAGAGCAGTCCTTTTAACTGCATTATCTAAGCATCAAGTAACCTTGCAAAGTGTCTGGTGTGATGCCCTGTGCATCGTGGACACTTGATAGGTGACAGTGTTTCATAACATGTTTAGATCTGCTGCTCACTTCTTCAAAATGGGGATTAAAAGTGTCCCCGGCTCTTGGGGGTTAGGGATTGGGGGCAGGATTAGATGAGATGGTACACATTATGTACACAGCCAAGAGTTTCAGTTGATTGAATTGTTAATTTTTAAACCATTAATAAATAATTTTGTTTTTTTTTTTCCTAATTGGAAGGTCCTGGTCTGCTAATGCCCCCATTTTACAGAAAACTGCAGGAGATCAATAAGGCTATGCCTTTGACAAGAGGTCAGAAGGGACAATGAACTTTCTGAAGGCCTAGGGGTTGGTCCCCCATCCCCACCTCATCCCCAGCACACTGCCCAGTGGCGTCCTCTGAGAATGTCCTGATGGGGCAACCGTGTGGCCACCCCAAGAGCAGCTGTCCCCAGAGATACCCCCTCTCCCAGCATGCAGGGGTGCCCCTCTTGGCTGTGCAGCAAAATGGCCCAGCTCCTCACCCATCCCTTCAGAGGACCGAGTACCAACTCACTCTCAACATGGAAACCCCTTCAACAGTCCTGTCCATGCTGTCTTCTCTCGTGGGAGGAATTCATCCAAGTGGCACCTCATTTTCCCGGACACTTCCCACCTGACACCAGCTCTCCAAGGGGTAGCAATCAGGGTCCCACTTTCCCAGCCTCCTCCTGGCAGTCATCTTGGGAGATTTAATTATCGTCTGTGGAGCAGGGATTTGAAACCAGGTCCAGGCTGAGTTCAACACCAGAGCTCCTATCTACTATTTGAAAGAGAATTTATGGGAAAAAGTAAGTACTTAATAAGTATTAGTCTTGTCTATCATCTGTCTATCTTCTGTCTTATGATCTAGCTATTGATATATAGATATAGATGTATCAATATCTATATATCTACCTATATAAATAATTATACCTATCTAGCGATAGTTAGACCATAAGATAGATTGGAATAGAGCCAATATAATATATATAAAACATATATGTACATAAAGATAGATAAGAGAATATATATAAATATCTCTGTATATCTATATATGGATATAGGTAAGAGTTTAGATGGAAGTCTATATTAATACATACAAGCAAATACACAGTCTTAAACACATACAGACACAATTTTTTGATTCTTTCAACAACCCACTGAGGAAGGTACCATTATCACCACCCCCATTTCACAGATGGGCAAACTGAGTCCCAGAGATATCAGTAGCCTGTCTTCAGAGTCCTGGCTCTTAGCTGCTGCTGTGGAGGCTGAGACATTATAGCCATTAAAGGGCTCAGCGCAGGCCTTCTCACCTAAGGGCTCAGTGCCTGATGGTAGTTTTCTTAGGAGGCACTGAAGAGCCCAGAGAGGCAGCCAAGGGGCTTCCGCCAGGTTGATGCTTTTTAACTGACCTTCTGCGGGCTGGGGGCATGGAGCTGGGTTATCTCACGGTGGCCTTTCAACCTCTGGGAGGGCTGGGGTCAGGGCCAGGGCAGCAGGCCCGCCGAGAGCCAGAGGGCGGGGCCGCATGGAGCCTGTCAATGTGAGACATCCCAGGAGGACCTCGGGGGCTGGCCCGGGGGGCAGTGGAGGTGGGGGGACCGTGCTCTGCAATCCACCCTCGAGCCCAGGACGGTGGACTGAGGACAGAGGGCCAGACGGGGGGCCATGCCACCCCTCCCCACGCTCCCCCTTTGACCAGCCACTCTTCATGGTTTTAGTTTTAACACCTCATCTTGTAAATTCGAATAGCACTATTGGCATCTTTTTGGGAAAAACATGAAATGCGGAGGGGTGTAGCATCCTAGCACCCTGAGCTAAACAACAATTGCTGGTCGTGTGGCCTTCCCTGCCTTCTTCCTACTGCAGATGAGAAACATACGGATACATAGGCTCGCCCCCTGCTTTGCAAAAATCACATCACATCATATAGTTATTGTGCAATGTGCCCTTTTTGCTGATATGTCCTGGACATTTTTCGAGTTAAAAATCATGGGTCTGCCTCGTTCTTTTTAAGCATCACATAATACTCCACACTGTGGTTCACTCTTTGCCTACCGATGGACAGGGAGGTTGTGCCAGTGATTTTTTTCGTGTTATAAAACATGCTACAATCAAAACCCTTGTCCGTGTTTTTTGAGCACTTGCTGCCCCTCCTAGAGTTGCAGAAGTGGGCCTAGGGTCACAGGATTTTGGAAGTGTAGATTTTTTTAAAAAATCAGATTGCTGGAGTTCCCGTCGTGGCGCAGTGGTTAATGAATCCGACTAGGAACCATGAGGTTGCGGGTTCGGTCCCTGCCCTTGCTCAGTGGGTTAAGGATCCAGCGTTGCCGTGAGCTGTGGTGTAGGTTGCAGATGCGGCTCAGATCCAGCGTTGCTGTGGCTCTGGTGTAGGCCGGTAGCTACAGCTCCAATTGGACCCCTAGCCTGGGAACCTCCATATGCCGCGGGAGTGGCCCAAAGAAATAGCAAAAAAGACCAAAAAAAAAAAAAAATCAGATTGCTTCCAAGAGGGCTATAGCAATGAGCACTCTTGATACCAGTGTCCTGAAGTGCCCATTTCTACAGAGCCTGAGCATTGTCTGTGTGTGTGTGCAGAGAGAAAGAGAGAAAGGGAGAGAGAGGGAGGGAAGGAGGAAGAAAGGGAAAAGATCTCTAGGATCAAGCAATCTGGTAGATGAAAACTGAAAAAATTATATTTATGGCTTTTATGTAATATGCCTCTAAAAGAAAATCTCCTGCCACTTTTAAAGGGAGAGGCTAAAAATCCCAGTAGTCTAGTCCCATCACTGCCTTGTTTTAGGAAGGATTTTGAGATCCAGAAGGACACTGCCTGGCCCTCTGACTAGGATGCTGGCATCCAGAAGCAGGCTCACAGCTGGGCTGGGGAGGGCTCAGGGGCATGTGGCCATCCACATGACAATCCAAAGGGCGGGATGAGGTGTCCAGGATGGAAGGAATGAGAGTTGTCACAAGGAGGAGACACCCCTGGCTCCCCGGAAGCCGTGACTCCACCCTCAGAGTCTGAGCCTTCTTTTCCTATTGGCCTGCATCTCCACCTCCCTTGGGGAGTTGTCCTGCCCTCCTTGGCAGAGAGCTAGAACTATCTGGGACTTTTCCCGGGGCTGCCCTTAGGCTGTGACAATGGGTGGAGGGTAGAGAAGCCTAGATGCCTTCTGAATAGGGTCAAATTCAGAGGCCTAGTTTCACACTCCAGAGGGCCCTGGAGGATCAGGCTGAGACTTCGCCTGACGTTTTGTCCTTGATGGACCCTCCCGCCCTGCCCCACTCCATCCCTCTCCTGCTCCCGCCTCACCCTTATGGGTTTCTCCTGGGGACGACCCTCTAATAAATGCCTTGCATACAAGTCTTGTCTTGGAGGCTGCAGACCTGAAGTGCCAGGGTCATGGCAACACTGTGAAGCCCTCTGTTGGGACCAATGTCTTCATTCGACGGTCATCCCAAATCCAGACCTCAAGCTCCCACACGCTGCCTCAAAGCAGGCGGAGAGTCAGCCTCCCAATGTGAGTTTGACAGTGTGAATTGATCATTATGCAACTACAGATGTGATAAATTCATTTGAGTAATTTAAAGTAAATAAACAAATAAATAAATACATAAAAGGAAGCGTAAAGCCTATTTCCTTCTGGCTCTGTCATCCTACATCTAAGAATGCAGCTGGAAAAAAGAGCTGTCTCTCACACCACCATTTGCTAGCTGGGTAATCTTGCCCAAGGGGCTCATTCTTGGTAACCCTTGGTTTCTTCATCTGTGAAATGGAACAATAACAGTGCCTATATCATCAGCTGGTGCGAATTAAATAAGATAATGCATAATTAAATAAGATAATCCCAGGGCCTGACCAAAGCGGAAATGCTAAATAAATGCTGTTGTATAGCCTGCTCACAGCTTGGTGGGCGTTTATGTTTCTCAAACTGGGGGATTCATAAACTATCATGGCAATTCCTTATTAATTACCATCGTATTCATCATCATGATATGATGGCATAGTATTAAGTAGAATTTTTTTTCCTAGAAGAATGTAAAGGACTCTTAGCATTGATTATTGTGGGGAAACAGGAAAGGTAGCAGGTGGTCATTAGATAGGGAGGACTTTTACTTTGGGTTTCCTTCCCTTTTGTACTGATATTCTTAACAGTAAGAAGAGCATCAGGAAGCATGGAAGCTTAGCGTCGAGGGGTTACCCAGGTGATGATACAGGACCTGGTCCATGGAAAGTGTTCTAAGCACCTTAGAAATAGTCCCTCACTTCATCTTTGCCACAACCCTATGAGGTAGCTAATGTCATCAGCTTCATTTCAAAGATGAGAAGAGGAGGCACAGAGAGGTTCAGTAACTAGCTCCAGGTCACCCAGCTGGCAAGTGGCAGATCTGGGATCTGAACCCTGGCAGACTGGCTCTGGAGTCCCCGCTCTGAATCACTAAGGATGCAGATGGTTTTAAAATGTTCATTTGGGGAGCACGTACTGTAGAAGGTCCTCCAATCCATGAAACCTTACTCACCCACATGCTAGACTGAAGACAGCAGGGGTGAAACTTCCAGGGCTTGGGACCAAGTCTTTGACTCCGAAGCTGCTGAACTGTGTGATCTGAATCTTGGGGAAGTGATGACCTCACCCAGAGAACTGGGAGGGCCTTTGGCTCTGGGTCTGAGGCTGCTAAAATTCCACGGAAGTCCCTGAATTAAATCTGCAAGGGTTCTGGGGCTCAGGGCCAGAAATACACCTGGCCAGTGTGCAGTGCTTCAAGACTGCTCCCCTGACACACGGGATGGCCGTAACGGGCCCTGGGGGAGAGGTTACTAGACTCAGCCCTCCTCCCCTAGGCCTGGATCATTCTAGAGCTGGAACTAGATTCTCAGCTGAGATCTTCTCGGCTGGCTTAAAAGCAACAACTGCATTCCTGGAGTTCTTGCTGTGACTCAGTGGTAAAAAAAAAAAAAAACCCAACTGGTATCCATGAGGATGCAGGCTTAATCCCTGGCCTTGCTAAGTGGGTTTAGGATCCAGCATTGCTGTGAGCTGTGGTGTAGGTCACAAGACGTGGCTTGGATCTGGTGTTGCCGTGGCTGGTGTAGGCTGGCAGCTACAGCTCTGATTCGACCTCTAGCCCGGGAATTTCCATATGCCTCGGGTGTGGCCCTGAAAAGAAACGAAACAAAACAACTGTGTTTCTAAGGAATCGACAAGATGTTCCGGTCACAATTGGTCAGACAGGGATCTATGAGGAGGTGTCTGGGTGGGGAATATGCCTGGAAACCTTGGAATGACCTTGGGGCTTTCTCAGGCCTGAGCTCAGCTGTTGTCAGGGCTGGGGGCTCATGCTTGTCTCTATAGTGGTTGTTTCAGCAGAAAAAAATCTGGGGTCAGGTGGTTCCCCCGACTCACTATCCATGTGATGACATTTGAGTCTCAGTTTGTCCTCTCCAATGAGGGACAGCACTTCCATGTGCCTTGAGTGCGGCCCTAAAACAAAAACAAAACCCAGAGTTGGACTGGGTGGTTCTCAGGTGGGTCTTGCAAGGTGGGGAATGGATTGCATTTATGACATAACGGCTCTGGACAGGTGGGCCCAGTGAGACTAGGATTTGTGGTGAATCTTGATGAGCAAATTGTCCTGATAAGCACATTATCTGGCCACGTCTTCTAGAGGCAAGTATGTTCTGAAACCAGTAGCTGGGTTCTGCCTACTTGGCCTCAGCATTGTTTCATGCAAGAAGAGAAACTGAGGTTGGTCTCCATTTTCAAGGTCTGGATTTTAGGGTCAAAAGTAGGACTGCTTAGAACTGCCAGCAGAGAGCAATAATAAAAAGCGGACCTGGAGTTCCCACTGTGGCTCAATGGTGATGAACTTGACTAGTAACTAGGAGGAGGCAGGTTCGATTCCTGGTCTCAATCAGTGGGTTAAGGATCCGGTGTTGCTGTAAGCAGTGGTGTAGGTTGCAGACTTGGCTAGGATCTGGTGTGGCTGTGGCTGGCAGCTGCAGGTCTGATTTGACACCTACCTGGGAACTGGTACGGCCCTAAAAAGCAAAAACAAAAAAAAAAAGGCAGACCCACCATTAGTCCATTTTACTGCTGTTTTTCCTTATAGACAAATGTGCCTTCTTATGTCCTGGGGCAGACCCTTCCCCTTCCCCTCCCTTCAGCTCCCCGTGGGGTTCCAGTGGTTGGCCCAGAAGTGTTTTGGAGAAGACTTGGCTGGAGATAGTAAACTTTGAAACAATGCTAATGATAAAATAATTCCTTTCTGCTGTTGCATATGCCACCAGCCCCTCCACCCCCACACGATCTTGGTTCCAAGTTTTTTCTGCCTACAGTGTAAGAGGTTAATTACTTTCTTAAAAAAACTTCTTAAACATTGGAATAATTTTAGATTTTAGTAACAGCTGTACTGATCATGCAGAGAATTCCCATATACCCTATGCCCCTAATGTTGGCGTCTTCTCATTAACACTGAGAAACCAGAGTTCTGGTTGTGGCTCAGTGGCTTAAAAATACTACATAGTGTCTGTGAGGATGTGGGTTCGATCCCTGGCCTTGTTCAGCGGGTTAAGGATCTGGCATTGCCACACACTGGCGTGTGGGCTGGCAGCTGCATCCCCAATTTGACCCCTAGTGTGGGAACTTCCATATGCTACAGGTGTGGCTGTAAAAAGAAAAAAAAAAAAAACAGCACTGAGAAACCGACTTCAGGACATAACTCAGTGTGGTCAGCCTTTGGTCAGATTTCACCACCTTTTACACATTGTAGTTCTTTTCTTGTTTGCATGTCTCGTCGGGATCCCACACTGCCTTGGCTCATCTCCTCCAATCTCTGACCGTTCCTCAGTCTTTTCTTGCTGCTCATGACCTCGGGCGATTGGAGCAACACTCACATTTTGCAGAACGTGCCTGAATTGGGGTTCTTCTGATGTTTTTCTCATGAAGAGGCTGGGGTGATGGGTCACTGGGAAGAAGACCCCAGAGGGGCACTGCCCCATTGGTCACCTGCCCTCCCAGATGCTGTTAATCTTGACCCCTTGGTCAAGGTGGTATTTGCCAAGTTTCTTCACTGTCAAGTTACCATTTCCCCCTTTTCCGCAATCTTTATTTGTAGGGGATAGGGGAGGGGGAAGGGATTAAGCTCATTCCTGGACCGGGGAGGCTTTTATTTATTATTTATTCTTTGGTCTCTCCTGTAATGAAGCTTTGTCCCACTTCCCTCATCAATCACTTTGGTAAAAAGTGAATGTCCTAAATTCCACTAAAACACCCATCTTTCTCCCAGATGGGTAATGGCATGCTTGATGAAGATCACTGCCTTGCCCTCTGATTTCGTTCAATTTCATTGGTTGGATTCTCCCCAAAAGTTCTCAAGCAGGATCTGCAATATCAGCCCAGATCCTTCTCAGAGTCCTCTGAAGTCTTCCTGAGATCAGGCAGTGGAGGCGGAGCTGGATAGCATCTTAGATGTGGCTTCTCAAACTGGCCCCTGGACCACAGGGCCAGTATCCACATCATCTGGGAGCTGGTCTGACATGCAGAGTCTCAGACCCCACCTAGGCTGCCTGATTCAGACTCTGCATTTTAACAAGATCTGCCCTCTGCAAGGTGACTGGTTTCAAGTTCATCATTTGAGAGAGGCTGTCTTAGAATCCCAGAGTCTCCGGAAATGGGGCCAGAAGATCAGCTCCAAGCAGGGGGGTGGTCCCATCTCTGTCACTGCAGCACCTGCTCTGGTTCTGGCTTGGGCATCTTGCCCTGTTGAAGGACACTTAGGAAAGGTAGAGGTGAGAGTCGTGGAGGTTAGGGAGGGAGAGGCAGGTGGAGCAGAGACAAGCCTGAGGATGAAGGAGGGCTGATGCGCTAGGGAAGGTGGGCAAGAGGTGAATGGTATCAGCATCTCTGATAGATGAGCGAGGTGTCTGGGCTGGCCTTGGAGAGACGGATCAGAGCAAGGACCCTATGATGGATGAGCTGGGGTGGGGAGGCTGCTTGACAGCTGCAAGGAGCAAAGGGCTCAGGGTTCAAGAGTCCACTGTGGGTGGCAGCAAAGCCCAACAGCTATGGGAAGGCACTCCTTTCTTTCTGCAGCAGTACTCCATTATCTCTCTTAGAATTTTTTAAAGTATTCCGGGGCATTTAGTTCATTCACGCTGTTGTGCAAACAGCACCACCCCCATCTCCAGAACTTTTGCAGGAACTTCCATATGCCACAGGCACACACAACAGAGTCAGGAGACCATCCTAAGTCTGCTGTAGGTCATTCTGACCCACCTGCCCTGAAGGGGGGCTGGAAAAGAAAGGAACAGGACTGAGGGGACACATGCGGGGGATCTTCTCTGAGATCAAGGTCTCTGAGAGGAATGAGTGATTGTAGCTGCCAAAAACCCCTAGCACCTGCCTGGGCACCTCCCACGCCAAAGATGCTCAGACGTTTGTTGAGTAAACGTTGACTATTTTCTTTCCCATTTTAACTATTGATAAGAGTGGGTTTGCTAAGACAAGATGGGGACTCTATTCAAGGAAGCTTGGGTAATAGAAAGGTGCTGGCTTTGGCAAAATCAAGTTCATGGTGAATTCAGAAGGCATACTTGGGTTTTGCTGGGTCTCCCACTCTTGTTGCAGATCATCCAGGACTATATGTGTGCCTATGCCAAGTAGATGCTAGGATTCAATGCGCCTTGACTGTCAAACAATTTCATGTGTACATTTTAAAATACTGAAATATACTTGTGCTGATTCCCCCGAAAGACAATGTCTCTTGGGAGCTTTCATGCTGTATTCTAGTTAATTAAGATCCTGGACATTATTATTTTTTGCTGTGCCTGTGGCATGCAGAAGTTCCCGGGGCCAGGGATCTAATCCGTGAAATAGCTAAAACTGGAGCCATAGCAGCACTGGTGCCAGATCATATTGAGCCACTAGGGAACTCCAACCCACACTTACATTTAAAAATAGGGATTGTGTTTAATTTCTTCCTACTCCTATCCTCCAAACAACTTAAACTTACTTTCCACATTATGTTTTTTCCCCTTCTAGACCACAGTTTGGCATTTTTTTTTCTATGAAGGGACAAATGGCAAATATTTTTTTATTTTTTAAATTATTTGTCTTTTAGGGCCACACCCATGGCATATGGAGGTTCCCAGGCCAGGGGTCTAATCAGAGCTACAGCTGCCAGCCTACACCACAGCCACAGACAGCAATGCCAGATCTGAGCTGTGTCTGTGACCTACACCACAGCTTATGGCAATGCTGGATCCTTAACCCACTGAGTGAAGCCAGGGATTGAACCCGCAACCTCATGGTTCCTAGTCGGTTTCGTTGCCGCCGCACCACGACGGGAACTCCTATTTATTTATTTTTTATGGCTGCACCTATAGCATGTGGAAGTTCCTGGGCTAGGAGTCAAATTGGAGCTGCAGCTGCAGCTGCTGGCCTATACCACAGCCATAGCAATGCCAAATTCAAGCAGAATCTGGGATCTACACTGTGGCTTGTGGCAATGCCAGATCCTTAATCTACTGAAGGAGGACAGGAATTGAGCCTGAATCCTCAAGTACACTATGTTGGGTTCTTAACCCACTGAGCCACAATAGAAACTCCCTTGACGGCAAATATTTTAGTCTTTGAGGGCTGGACATTCTCTACTGCAACTATTCAATGTTGTTATTGTCATGAGAAAGCCATCATAGACAAGACGTACATGAATGACCATGGCTCGGTTCCAATAAAACTTGATTTACAGAAACATGTGGTGGGCTATATTTGGGCCACAAGCTGTAATGTTCTGACCTTGCACTGGGTCATGAACTATGCTGTACTTGTCTTCGGATCTTAACAGTCCTGGAACTGAGCAGGTGTTCCAATCTTTAGAAACAGGAAACCTGCATTCTACTTCCATTCACCAGTTGCCTTGGAAATGGGCTGGTTAGAATGACTGCAGGAGATGCTCTGTGGGCCCTTAGATCTGCCCTACACCTCTTCGGAGAGGCTGACCAGTGGGGACTGCCCACCTAAGGCTCCCTTGCTCTCTGACTTCCAGTGCAGCTCCGCTACTGGGAGGTGAAGCAGGGTGTCAGGAAGAGGAGGATAGAGGGCTGTGTATTTCCCCCTGGCTCCCTCCCTGCTGGGCTGCTGGTTGGCCAGAGGCTGCTCCCTCACCAGAGGCTGTGGTTCCCATCAGGCAGCCTTCTCCATATAGCTCTTTTCTCTACATCCCAGGACCTGCACCCTTCCTCCTAAACCGTTCTGGCTACTGTAACAAAAATACTATAGACAGGGAGCTTAAACAACAGATGTGTATTTCTCAGTGTCTGGAAGCTGAAAGTCCAAGTTCAAGGTGATGGCCATTTCTGTGTCTGGTGAGAGGCCCTCCCTGGTTCATAGATGCCATCTCCTTACCATGCCCTTACATGGTGGAAGGGGTGAGGGATCTCTCTGGGCTCCCTTTTCTAAGGCCCTGACCCCATTCATGAGGGCTCCGCTCTCATAACCTGATCACCTCCCAAAGGTCCCACCGCCTCATACCATCATATTAGGAGTTGGTTTCAACACAAACTTCGGAGGGATATAAGTCTACAGTGTGTACCTTTCAGGTGCCTGCTCTAGCTAGCCCCAGGGTACTTCCCACCCTCCATTTTTGTTTCTATCCTGCCTTTCCATCACTTTAGGGGGAGTTTAACAAAAGGACTTCATTTGAATGTGCCAGCTGTGCCCGGCTGGGACCTTGAATGTTAGAAGAATTAAACAGATAAACCAGGGCCAACACTAAGTGCTTCATACATCAGCTTCTTCATCATCTACCAGTCTCCCTGCGCTCCCCCCAACCCTGCTAGGAGTTAGGTAAGCCTGCAGACAGGCTCTAAGATGGTCTCCAATGATCCCCACCTCCCAGAGTTTATGCCTTTGTAAAACTATCACTCCCACCCCTTTGAATGCAAGTAGGACCTGGGACTTGATTCTAAGCAACAGCACATGGCAAAGGGGAGGGGATGCTGCATCTGTGACAAGTTTCATAGACTGTAACTTCCGTCTTGCTTGCAGACCCTCATGAAGCCAGTGGCCACGTGCAGGAGGCCCATGTGGCAAAGAACCAAAGTAAGCCTCCTACCAACAGCTGGTAAGAAACTGAGATCATCAGTCCTATGACCTGCAGGAACGTGGGTCCTGCCAACACCACAGGAGCTTGAGAACAGACCCTTCTCCAGATGAGCCTTCAGATGAGACCTCAGCCTTGGCTGACACTTTGTGGTTTTGCCAGAGACCTTGTCCCAGAGGACTCAGCCAGGCAATGTACTGATTTCCTGCAGAAACTGAGAAAATAAACATGTGCTATTTTAAGCTGGGCTTGTGGTTATCTGGTGAGCAGTGATAGATAAGTACACAGCGAGGCAACTGCCTCTATTTTACAGGTGGGGACAGTGAGGTTTAGAGGCGTGAGCAAACTTGCCCAAGGGATGCTCTGGGAGACTGAGAATTCTGGGGCATTAGAGCTAATAGCTCCTCATCCGTGGGCACGTATTCTCATCAAGTGGACATCCTCTCAAATGTCACTGTCTTTGGTGACTGACTTGCCCCTGAGCTCCTTCCTGTTCTACCCGGCACCACCGGGGGAGCAGCAGGAGGCCAGGGTTTGTAGAACACTGTCTAGCTGTCAGCACTGGCATTTGTCAAAGGAAGTGACTGCTCTTGGGCCCCAGCAGTGTTCTCAAAGTGGACACTGCTTTTGAAATGTGCTAACGTACAAGGCTGTCAGGCTCAGCCGGGGAAGCTGGAGCAGGGATCTGATGCCAGGGCCCAGATAATGGGGAGGTGGCTGCCACAGAGAGCTGGGCATCTCTTTCCCTTGTCCGCCTCTAGTCCACAGCCTCTTTCTCCAAAGCATGCATGCCCTGGGAGGTGAGGGCAGAGCAAGCAGAATCCACCTCCCTTCAGATCCTCCTAGTCTTAGGACCCTGAGCTGATCAACCAGAAAACAGACTCAGACACCCTGTTTTCCATTGGAAACCAGTACCAAGGAACCGAGATGGAGGGCCTGTCCCCTGGGCACTGCTTGGAATTAGAAGGGCTCCTTTCTGTTACAACTAGAGGAAGAATGGGGGTGCAGTCCACCAACAGAAAGAATTGGGACCAGAAGGTAGGGAGAAGTATACCCTTTGACAAGGGGGCCTGTGAGCAGCTGGCTGCTGGGTTAAGGGTGAGATGTTCCCAGACCTCCTGCCTTGTGGGTCTGTTTCCTATCCCTACTGTCTGCCTGCCCTTACTCTTACCTTACTAGGAAAGGTAGCTCCAGATAAAAGTGTACCCCAGTCATCTCTAGTCAGTAAGAAGGCAGGGACTTTGTGGCCCAGGAACTGGAGATACCGCAGTGAATAAGACACTGTGCCTACTTGAAGGGCTTTAACCATCTATTAAAACACTTAAGTAATTACCAAGTACCAAGGACTGTGCTAGACCCAGGGATATAGCAGAATAAGACAAAATCCTAACATTTGAGTTTACCTCTAGGGGAATCAAATGATTGCTGAATAACCAACCTCTTTAAACTTAGTAGCTTTAAATAACATGGATTTCACCTTATATTGTGGTGAAATCTGGTATCTGGGCAGGGCTATGTTGGGTGATTCTTCTGCTCTATGTGACAGCAGCTGGAGTCGCTTGTGTGTTTGCATGTACCTAGTGGATGCCCAGATGACCTCTCACCCTCCGGGGCCTCTCTGCACAGGGCCTCTCCTCACTGTGGGTCCAGCGTGGGCTTCCTTTCAACATGGCAGCAGGGCTTCAGGAAGGGGAAGCAGCAGCCCCAGTCTCTGAAAAGCTTGGAAGTCCCAGAACCTCATTTCCACCACGATGCTTTACTGATTACAGCAAGTCCCAAGGCCAGTCCACGGTCAAGAAGAGGAGGAAAAAGAACTCCATCTCTTATAACGAGGAATTATACAGAGAGGGGAGGAATGGCTGGCAGCCCTTTTTGGAGACTATATACATACCAGTATTCATGTATGCATATGTGTATACACAAATGAATGTATATGAATATATAGTCACACATACTTCATATATCGTATTGTGTATAACATGCATAAATGACTATAACATATATAACACACACACACATATATATACATGTATAATATGCATACCTTGTTTTATTGCACTTCATAGATAATTGTGTTTTTTTTTCAAATTGAAGGTTGGTGGCCATTCTCCATCTAACATTTGAGGTCACATCTAAGTGAGGGAAAGTCTATCGGCACCATTTTTCCAATAGCATCTGCTCATTTTCCTGTCTTTTTTTTGGCCACGCCCACAGCATGTGGAAGTTCCCAGGCCAGGGATCGAACTAGTGCCACAGCAGTGACCCAAGCTGCTGCAGTGACAATGCTGGATCCTTAACCTCTTGTACCACAAGGGAACTCTTATTTTCCTGTCTCTGTGTCACATTTTGGTAACTCTCACATTTCCAGCTTTTATATTATTCTTCTACTTGTTACGGCAATCTGGGATCGAGGATCTTTGATGTCCCTATTGTAATTGTTTTCAGGCACCACGATCACCCCCACATAAGCCAGCAAGCTTAAGAAATGCTGTGTGTTCTGACTGCTCCACTGACCTCATTTCTGTCCCTCTCCTCAGGCCTTTCTATTCCTCGAGACAAAACAATATTGAAATCAGGCCAGTTGATAACCCTGCAATGGCCTTAAGTGTTCCAGTGAAGGGAAGAGTCACTCTCCTCTCAATTTTTGTTTTCTTTTTTTGTCTTTTTGCCTTTTCTTGAGCCACTGCAGTGACACTTGGAGGTTCCCAGGCTAGGGGTCTAACTGGAGCTGTAGCCGCCTACCTATGCCAGAGCCACAGCAACACGGGATCTGAGCCATGTCTGCGACCTACACCACAGCTCACAGCAATGCTGGATCCTTAACCCACGGAGCAAGGCCAGGGATCGAACCCACAACCTCATGGTTCCTAGTCGGATTCATTAACCACTGCCCCACACGGGAACTCCTCAATTTAAATCAAAAGGAAGCAAAGCTTAGCTTAGAGAGGAAGGCACATCCAAAGCCAAGATTGGCACAGAAGGCCTAGCTTTTCGTATAACAGTGGGTCAAGTTATGAATGCAAAGCAAAGTTCTTGAAGGAAATTTATTTTTTGAGTCTTTTTTTTTTAGGGCCGCACTGTGGCCAATGCTGGATCCTTAACCTGCTGAGCGAGACCAGGAATCAAACCTGCGTCTTTTGGATACTAGTCAGATCTGTTTCTGCTGAGCCACGATGGGAACTCTGCTTGAAGGAAATTTGAAGTGCTGCTCCAGTGCACCTGTGAATGATGATAACACAAAACAGCCTTGTCGCTGATATGGGGAGAAAGTTTTAGTGGTCTGGAGAGAAGATCAAACTGACTAACATTTCCCTAAGCCAAAGGAAGACAGACCCTAACTCTCTTCAATTCTCTGAAGCCTGAGCGAGGTGAGGAAGCTGCAGAAGAGAAATTTGAAGAGAGCAGAGGCTGGTTCATGAGGTTTAAGAAGCCATCTCCATAAAGACAAAATGCAAGGTGAAGCAGCAAGTGCTGAGGCAGAAGTTACCGCAAGTTATCCAGAAGATCTAGCAAAGATAATTCATGAAGGCGGATATACTAAACAACCAATGATTCAATGTAGATGAACCAGCCTGGCCTTGTAAGAAGATGCCACCTAGGACGGTCATAGCTAGAGAGGAGAAGTCAATGCCTGGCTTCAAGGCTTCAAAAGACAGGCTGACTCTCTTGCTAGAGGCTAAAGCAGCTGGCGACTTGAAGTTGAAGCCCGTGCTCATTTACCGTCTGAAGATCCTAGGGCCCTTAAGAATTATGCTCCATCTACTCTGCCTGTGCTCTATAAATGGAACAACAAAGTCTGGGTGACAGCACATCTGTTGACAACATGGTTTGCTGAATATTATAAGCCAACTGTTGAGCCCCACTGCTCAGTCATGGAGCAGCAGGATCCAAAGTCCTTGCTTTGCCATCTGTCAAATAGGGATCCTAGAACTACCTGTTACTCACACAAATGTGCTTTAAAGATTGGGTGAAAAAGACCAGGCACAGGGCTTTGTGGTTCCAGCTACAGCAATTATGGGAAGTTCTCAAAACTTGGAGCAAAGAGTGGGGTGTGGTCCCTGTCTTCCTTTTTCACCTCCTGAGCGCAACAGGTCTTACAGAGTGGACTGACCCTCTAATCTGCTGAGAGGGACATCCTGGGGCTGCGTTTCTCTGTGCCCCCACCCTGCTCCCCCGTGATTTTGGTTTCATCTGTTCTGGAGGCTCCCTCTTCTGGCTGACTAGCTCTGCAGCCTGTCACCGACAGGATGGCCAACCTCAGAGCTGGGTGACCTTTCAAAGACACCAGGATTTGTTTAATTTTCAGAATTCACCTCTCTCCTCCATCCTTATCAGAGGCAAGCTAGTCCCCAGCTGGGGAGGCTGTTTGGCATCTTTCCCTGAATTTTGAAACAGATGGGCTGGGAGCGACTCAGATGGGGTTCTTTTTTCTCAACGGAAAGGAATGGAGAGAAAGGAAAGACACTGATAGGATAGGACGGGGTGGAGGAGGGTTCCCCAGGGAAGAGAGGAAAAAGACGAACACACAGTGAGTGATTACAATGCCTGACTCGTGATCATGAAAACCTTCATTGCTGCAACTTGGGAAAAAGGTCTTCCCTGCACTGAACACAGCTTCTGTTTGCAGAGCTTTTATCAAGCGCCAAGCACCATCTCCGCTAATCCTTACAGAAGCACCTTGAGATTTTCTCATCTCCATTTTACAGGTGAGAAAACGGAAACAGAGTCATTGCCAAAGCCACACACAGTGTGGAGGGCCCAGGGTCCAAGCACAAAGCCACAGAGTCTGAAGTCTGTGCCTGAGGCCACGGCAGGTCTGGGTAGACCTCTCCTCATTTGCACAGTCACCTCGGGGGAGGAAGGGACCCTCCCTATTTTATGCGATTCCTAGGATGTCTCTTTCATTTTTCCAAGTCACACAGCCAGCAAATGTTGGGCACGGGAGGCATGATAAGACAATAATTAATACTAAACAGTGTCTGGCATGGGAGGGGGTTCAAAACCCTTTACGACCCAGAAACTTATTTCATCCCTAAAGACACATGAAGTACTATTTTGTGGAACTATTGTTGCTCTTTTACAGAAGAGAAAAATAAGGCTCAGGGTTATAAAGAATGTCCAAGTGCAAACTGCCAGTGGGTGATAAAAACAGGTCAAAATCCCAGTCACCCGGCCTGTAGCCTAGGTCATCCTTGACCATCACACTATCCTCCTTCCTGTGCAGACCATGGTCAGCAGGACTCCAACATCCGGGTCTTTCTCCAGTAGGGTCACCTCTTATGGATAACCAGTGCTGGACATTCCACTGCAGCAGGTCCTATGGGATCATGTGCCAACTCCCTTCCTTCCTTTTCCTTCTTCTCTGACCGGTCCAGACCCCCACACATTCCCCTAGAAACCACAGGGATATTTCAAGGCTGATGCACCCTGGTTTGAGAAGAAGACATCCTTTAGACAGGGAATACCCGTAGCAGGCTACACCACCTGAGTCGAGGCGGGAGGATGAGAGATTTTTCCAGAAGTGAGGCTGCAGGAAGGCAGCTATGCTTGGGAATTATGGGCATGCACCTGTTTTTTATTTTTCTGAGGGAAGGACATTTGCCAGGAGAAGCCAAGCCTGAGTGTGACACCCAGGCTCACGCCTGGGCATGAGATGAGAGGGGTGGAGAGTCCCTGCTCACCTGGAAGTCAGGGGAAAGCTCTTCTGGGGTTTCTTGCCGACACCTCTAACTCTAGAAGGCAGGTGAGCAGAAGTTTCTTCTTTCTAGAGTCAAGTTGCCTTGGTCTGAAGATGTCCAGGCATGTGAAGCTGGAGGGTCACCTATGACCTTAAACTCCCAAAGAGGTGGAGCAGCTCAAATCTGATACCTTGTTTCCTGTTGGCTGATTAAGTTCTTAGCATCCTTTTGTTTGGTTTTTGTTTTTCTTTTCCCAGCAGCACTGGTGGCATACATATGGACGTTTCCAGGCGAGGGGTGAAATCAGAGCTACGGTCACACCAGATCCGAGCCGCATTTGTGCCCATACCACTCAATGCCAGATCCTTAACCCACTGAGCGGGGCCACGGATTGAACCTGCTTCCTCGCGACACTATGTTGGGTTCCCAACCTGCTGAGCCACAACGGGAACTCCTTAGCTTCTTGACTATTTTTTTTTTCTCTCAGAAGTACTGATTTTATTTTGGGTATATATCCAGAAATGGGATTGCTGGGTCATATGGTTTTTCTCTTTTCATTTTTTTTAAACGAATACTAACCTTTTTTAAAATTATAGTTGATTTACACAGCTTCTTGACTTTAGAGCCATTCCATCTATTTTCTCCTTTAGACCATGATTACATCATTTGCCATCTTACTGTATGTCTTGTGTCAGTTTCTAAACTTTATCTTATCCTTTCACTGGAGATTTTTGGTTCCAGGGGTCTTCTTGAATCGAATTACAGGCAGGAAAAAGGAAAAGAAAAAAAAAAAAGCCTGGGGAGCATCTCCTGTGGGTGAGATACTGAAGGCAGCAGCCACTGTTTCTCTGTTTCACTCCTCCCATGCATCCAGGGAGGCTGAGCAAATAAATGCCCATTATGACGGCAAGGAGTTCCAGCCCCGGGAGTGGGGGCTGTTTGAGGACCCATAGCTGGAGGTGTTCCCCTACTCGAGGGAGTTGTTTTACACTAATTCTGTTATTTTAACCTCTTCTACTTTTATCCGCCTCTTTAATTAGGTTTATTTTATCCTTTGTTTGGAATGTTATCCACTTAGAATTTTATTCTTCGTTGATGGAGTAGCAGGCAGGAAGTGTGGCTACAAGGTGACGGCTGCATGGAGAGTCGGCACTCTAAGCAAGGTGATCTCTTTGCTGCCCTTTCCAGCAACTCGTAGTAACACACACACACACACATTCTCCCTTCAAAATTCTATGGTATCTAAGTTATCAAGAAGACAAATTCCTTGGTGTTTCTACCTAAACTGCTGGAACTAGATTACTTTCCCAAACATAATTTTTCCTCTTTTTTTTTTTTTAAATGGTAGTGGCAAATACTTTGTGTTCCAAAGGTCCTAATTAAAGCATCAGATATTTGTAAACAGACCATGTGGCATGGTCGTCTCTGGTCCTAGCAGCAATGTGCTATGTCCCTTTTCAGATGGAGGAGGAGGAGGAGGCAGAGGCACAGTAAGGTTGAGACACATGCTCAAGGTCGTCACATGGATCTCTGTCATGGAGGCAGCACTTAACCTCACAGCCAGATTCTCAAGGGTGAGCACTTTACAGTCCCTGAGGGGCTGCCCAATAGCCTTAAGCATGGGACTAGCCACGTCATGGTCTGGAACTCCTGGAGCCACAAAACCCACAGCACCGCAGACTTTTAGAATCAAGTCCAGCTCCTGCCATGAAAGCTACTGCTTACCTGGGGCGGTTACCATGGTGATGCCCACTCTGGGGATACAGAGGGTGCTCATAGCTAATAGAGGGAGGCACTGTGGTCTCTTGAAGGGAGTGACTGTGACTAAGCGCCAGGTGGAGATGAGATCTCTCCCTTTCCTGTCAGTGTGATGTGGGTTGATCCTCAGTTTGCTCATCTGTGAAGTGGGGATCCTACCACCTCCTCCCTTAGGGAAAGTTTGAGTGTAAAATGAAGACCATGATAAGGAAGATACAGCAGTGTATTCGAGGGGTGTCAGAAGGGTAGGACCTGCTGAGACATTGTAACGGGTCACTTCCAAGTAGACAGGCATAGGCAGAGGTGTGGGTCAGCAGGGCTTCTCATGAACTATTGGTGAGAGTGTCTGGACTGCTCTGGAAACTGGGTTGACACCATTCACTTCCTTTCCTTTTTTTTTTTTTTTTTTTTTTTTTTGCTTTTTAGGGCTGCCCCCGTGGCATATGGAAGTTCCCAGGCTAGGGGTTGAATCTGAACTGCAGCTGCCGGTCTACGCCACAGCCACGCAGGATCTGAGCTGCATCTGCAACCTACACCACAACTCATGACAGCACCAGATCCTTAACCCACTGAGTGAGGCCAGGGGTCAAACACGCATCCTCATGGGATAGTAGTCGGGTTCATAACCCACTGAGCCTCAACGGGAACTCCACCATTCACTTCTTGTTTCCTCCACTAATAAAAGATAGAAATGTGCTTGGCACCCAAGAGCTGCCATTCAGTGCTTTCAGCATTACCTTGTTTAATCCTATGATGTGAATCCCACTACTGTTTTACCTGTGAGGAAACTGCAGCACAGAGAGTTTGAGTAGTTTTCCTGACGTCGCATAGGTAGTGAAATGCAGAGCTACAACTTGAACCTGGGCATGATCTTGCCCTGATTGAGACACCCACCCCACCCCCCATGTTCCTAGGGCTTTGCACGCAGTAAGCACTGAATGGTTTTGAGTGGATAACCCTCAAGAGAGGAAGGTAGAAAAGCATTCTTCTCCTTGCTCCGAGGTTGGCTCAAACCCAGTGGATGAGGTGAAGCAGAGGCTGTCCCAAGTCCCAGTACCTGGATGTGCCAATGGCCATGGGTCTATGTGTGTGCCCACGTGTGTCTATGCAGCAGCCCCCTTGCTGGAGCCAGGTCTTTCCCTGTTCGAAACGAACCATCCAATGCTTTTCCCCTGCCCCCTTCCCAGCCGCCTGCTTGAGGTCTCGGAGCAGAACAGCCCCATCAATTCATCAGGGACGTCAGCCTCGCCGAGCGGTTTGGGGCATAAATCAAACCACGAGGAGGAAAGGTTTGGAAAAAAAGAGGTAGTGGGGAGAGAAAAATCGGGGGAGGGGGTGGGGAGAAAGAGCGATGGAAGGGGGGGCATGAGATCAAAGGCAAAAATTCATCAGAGATAACGAAATTATTTATTTTTCCTGCTCTCAGGCCCTGGGCCTTTGAGGCCTCCACACTGATGTATTTGGACATCTTGGGGCCGTCTGTTACCGGAGGCCGCCCCAGCCCCTCTGTTCGGGCCCAGCCCCCCAAAGGCACGTCGGTTCCATCAGCAGCGGCTGCCCACGGAGCCTTTTGAAGTGGGTCCTGGTGGTGTTTACTCGCCTTCGTGTAAGAAACGTGTGCTCAGGGCTGGCGGCGGCAGCCGCAGCGGCCCCGGGTGGGAGTGAGGGTGGGAGGAGGGGGGAGTCCCCTCATCACTCACGAGCCTGTTTATTTGGGAACCAGAGCGGCCCTTTCTCCAGTTATTACTCAATGTCCTCTGCAGACCAAATGCCCTCATTTCAGACGGTGGGGCAGGAATAACACACACAATGCCCACCATCCCGCCCGGCCCTGGGGTGCACTTGGCTTTCAGAGAAGCCTGGGGACCAGCTGGGTATCCTCTCGGCCCTTCATCATCAAGAAGGCTGGTTAGGAGCCAGATGCTGGTTTTCTTACGCTGCGACCTTCATGGGCAAGTAAACTCCCTTAATCCTGAGAACAACCCCCCTTTCCTATATTACACATGAGAAAACGTGGTTGGAAGAAGTTAACATATGCAGAGAACACAGTAGAGCGTGTCATACCTAGTAAGTCCATTACAAGTGTTATTTGAAAACTGGCGGTTGGCTAAGGGCTTCCCTAGGGTTACTGTGGTTCCTCTTAAAATATCAACCCTCTCCACTTGCATTCAACCAGTGGATGGCTTATGATGTAATTTTTTTTTTTTTGTCTTTTTAGGGATGCACCTGTGGCATATGGAAGTTCCCAGGCTTGGGGTAGAATCGGAGCTGCAACTGCTGGCCTACGCCACAGCCACAGCCACGTGGGATCTGAGCCACGTCTCCACTTACACCACAGCTCACAGCAACACCAGATCCTTAACCCACTGAATGAGGCCAGGGATCAAACCAGCATCCATACCAATACTAGTTGGGTTCGTTATGGCTGAGCCATGACAGGAACTCCCTCATAATAGGTTTTAATAGGACAACAGCCTGGCGATGTCATGGGCTAAAAAGCCAGTAGTTTAAATGCACAGTGTTAAGACTGATGGCCGGCATGGGTGCAGAACACAGTATGACCACACTCAGAGAGAAAAACTATCTTGCATGAAGTCACCCAATCAGTTAGCTGCAGCATGAAACAGGTTACTGGGGCAAAGACTAGAGTCAGATGGCCGAGGTTCAAAATTTGGAGGCTGCCACATGCTGTGTGACTGGTGAGGCACAGAGACCCCAGGTTATTGTTCCTTTGGCAAGAGGGAGACAGTAGTTCCTTCCTCCATGAGGTTTTTGTGAAGGCTCGGGGGATGGTTATTAAATAACATTTGTATAATGTGATGTGCCAGGCACTGTTCCCACTGCTGGATAAAATAAATTTAAAAAAATGGGCAAATGTTTTATTTTTTATTAAAGTATAGCTGAGTTAGTGTTGTGGCAATTTCTGCTGTGCAGCAACGTGACCCATTCATGCATATATAAAAAATCCCTTTCTTATGCTATCTTCCGTCATGGTCTACCCTAAGAGAGTGGAGACAGCTCCTTGTGCTAGATGGAAGGACCTTATTAAAACATCTGCTTGTTTAATCCTCAGAACAAGCCCACGGGCTGGGAGCTATTAACTTATTTTCACAAGTGAGGAAATGAAGGCTCAGAAGTGAATAAGGCTATACAGAACAACATGGCCAAGTGCACACAAGAGGGGCACATGCAAAGTTTGGACACTTAAGATTTCTCACATGTTCATGTCTTCAAGAATGATTCCTGATTGCAATACGTGGGCTGCTTCACGCTCTAACCCCTTGGGCAGGGCCCCTTGGCACGCATGCAGGAGGGGCTTCTGGAAGAGGTGGAGGAGAATGCAAAAGGCGCTTGGCCTTGGATGGGAGCTGGGGAGGTGAGGATTGGAGTCTCAGTGAAGAGGAGACCCAGTCTGTCCCCTTGCCTCTTCTGAAGAGGCAGGGACCAAAGTCCTGCTGGAGGAGCAGCAGGCCAGCCAGATCCCAGTTGTCAGACCTCAGGGACCCACAGGGGCCAGGACAGAGCTCTCCTGGGAACACACGGGGAAGCCTGGTCTGCTCCCTAGGGAAGAAGGAGGTCTAGTGCCTGCTTCCTGTCTCTTGGAGGCAGCAGAGGTAGGGGTCCTGCAGAGTCTCTGGGATCTGCAGGACCTTCTGTGTGCGAGGCAAGGGGTTTTCCAGAGCTAGAGGGGCTGCTGGAGTTTCTAGTTTGAGTGGCTAGAGCTGGGACCTGCCTTACACCACTGTGGCTGCCCCTCCAAGCCCTGCCATCCAGGATGATAGGACCCCTTGGCATTTAGCCATCGGATTTTAGCATCCTCTAGTCAATTGTATTCTTTTTGAGCAGGAAGGTATGTCTTCACTCTACTCTGCCATTCAGGGTGTTCCTGGAAGCATGGAAGCAAATGCATCTCCAACTTCCCTGCTCACATCCTGCATCGCCTAATCCCAGCCTTGGAATAGTCCTTGCAGAAGGAGCAGGGTCCAGGGTGGCCAGGAGCCCGCTTTGTGCAACATCCTCAGCAACTTGTTTCCCCACCTTGCCCTCAGCTCCACTGACTTGTGCAAAGGAGGAAATTAGCAAGAAGCAGCTCCCTGAAGGACAAAGAGCCCGGCACAAGAGCTCGCAGCCAGAGGGGGAGGCTGGTGCCCGTGAGGTGCTCATCGGGCTAGCGGCGCGGTCTGGTTTCGATTAAATAGTCATCATTTACTCAGGTCAGGGACAATGCTGGGAAAGGCAGGTGTCACATGACCCACAGGCTGGGGGAGGCACTGGCGGCCCCAACCTGGAAAGTCATGGTGCCCTCCCAGCAACTCTGCCCAATGGTCCTGCTGTGGCTGAGGACCTCGTTAACTTCCTGTGATGTTCCTACTGGAACAGACACTTATCACAAGATGTCCTTATTCCTAAAAATGCTGGTCTCTAGCCTCTCATACTGAACGGCCTACTCAGAATACTTAGGCACCTTTTACCCATGACAAAACTGGGACCCAAAACAGACTCCAGACTTTCCCCAGGTTTGAGTTTTCTATTGCTACATAATACCTGGCTTGAATCTCAAGGTCATCAAGAGTTACAGCCTTTCCCTCCCCTTATCCTTGCTCAGCCAGGGAGCTTTCCAGAAGAATATGTGGTTCAAGACTCTTCCACTTGGAATGATGGTGTGTGCTGGAAACGGTAGCTGCCACTATGTATCAGGTCTTAAAAAAACTGATGCTTGAATTTCAAGCACAGTAAATTCTTATCCTGGTGGCTGTGAAAATCATCATTCAGATTTTACAGATGAGATAACAGAGGCTCCCAGAAGCTCAGGGACCAAGTTTATCCCAAACCCTTACATCCTTGCAGAGTATGCATCCTGGGGTCCAATAAGCCTGTAATTCTATGAGAGCGGGCAGGGACCTTGTCTGTTTTCCACTCTGTAGAACAGTGCCAGGCATCGAAAAGCTCAGACGTGGGATTTCTGGCTGGGATCTGGAAGCTCAGAGGCAATGGGAATTCACTTTCTTCCTCAGAATAGAAACAGTGAAACATCTTTACATCTACCTCTAGGTGGCGCTATCAAGAACACAGGTGATGAATGTGGGACCTACATCCAGGCTTTTTCATTTGAGGTATGTTCAGAATGAGCTGAAAGGAACCTCAAAGAAGCACCAGCTTTGGTGGCACCTTTTTGTGAGATGTGGCTGTCAGGGTTCTTGCCCTTATCCTGGGTAGCCACCAGGTCTCCGAAGGCAGTGTGGCCTAAGACCAGCCGTCAGGCAGAGTGGGTACCACAGCTTCCCGTCATGCTCCTGAGCAGCCTAACAGCCTCCCTCCTCTCAGCCAAGCTTCCCAAATATCCTGAGCCCCAAACCCATGAGGATTTGAGCGTGTGTTCTTTTCCTGCATCAGAGAAGTGGCCAATGTCTGACTTTTTAACATCTAGAAAAACTGAGCACCAAACTTATCAGTGTTCATTTTTAAGACAAGCCTGATTTGGGGGATAGTGTTAGGTCTACAGAAAAGTTACAAAGATGGTACAGGGAAGAACCCTCCCCCATGCGGGCTTCCTCTCGATTTTACATTATCACGATGCATTTGTCAGAACCCAAACCAAACACAGGGCTATTAGTAGTGACTCACTCCAGCCTTTCTTCAAATTTCAGTGTTTCCACTGCTGTCCTTTTGTCCCAGGATCCAATCCAGGGCACCTTACTATATGTAGAAGAGTGTTCATTCATAAATATGGAACTACGATCAATTTCCTAAATAAGCCAAACAAAAGGAGGAAAGAGCCCCCTTTAACTCCCCTTTCTCCTGCCCCAATGCCATTATTAAGTTGCTCTCCCACTCAGTTTGGTATCTACCAGCCAATGAGGCCATTCCAATTTTGATGTTAATTCTACTTACACTTTTTCTTTCTTTTTAGGGCCACACCTGGAAGTTCCCAGGCTAGGGGTCGAATTGGAGCTGCAGCTGCCAGCCTGCGCCACAGCAACACCAGATCCAAGCTGTATCTGTGATCTACCACCACAGCTCACAGCAATGAGGGATCCTTAACCCACTGAGCGAGATGAGGCATTGAAACCACATCCTCATGGATACTAGTCAGGCTCTTAACCCAGATCCACAATGGGAACTCCAATTCTACTTAATTTTAATTCCTCAGCCACAGTGGCTACGTTTCAATTGCTCAACAGTCTATGTATTACTAGTGGCTATGGCACAGGGCCGCAGAACTAGACAGAGATTTTGATTATTACATAAACTTTAACAGCACTGTACTGGATCTTTTCCTGTGTGTTTTCCTAGAAATTGTGCTTTAATGTGTACACATACATGCCTTTAATTTTTGAGATAAAGAGTGTAGGCTACAGCACAACACATCACATTTTTACCTAATGTTTTAGCCATCGCTCCACATTGGTACCTATTAATCTGTCTCATTTTGGCCACAGCTGATTGTGGCCCGTAGTGAGGGTTAGCACTAAAAAGTTGTCCCTTCTTGGAGTTCCCATTGTGGCACAGTGGAAATGAATCCGACTAGGAACCATGAGGTTGTAGGTTCTATCCCTGTCCTTGCTCAGTGGGTTAAGGATCTGGTGTTGCTGTGAGCTGTGGTGTAGGTCGCAGACACAGCTCAGATGCTGTGGTATAGGCCAGCAGCTGTAGTTCCTATTGGACCCCCAGCCCGGGAACCTCCATATACTTCGGATGTAGCCCTAAAAAGCAAAAACATTGTCCCCTCTAGATGGGCACTCGTGAGAAAATTGGGAACCTTTTACAGTAAAGGCTATAAAGCTCTTGTTTCTCTTAAGATCACCCTAAAGTGACTTAACAGAGAAGAATAACTTTAGCTAGTAAGAGAAATTCTGCTCCAGAAAAATTATGTACCATCAGATCTGTGAGGCCAATGACCGAGCTCAGTGAGACTGGACGCAAGAGAGAAACCCAATAGTGCCTCAATGCCAGGGTCTGCCCAGAATTCAGGTATGCTTAAGACCACTTTTGAGAGGCATGAGCCAGAGGCACCAGTCCTCAGATGCCATTCATAGATATAGCAATGTGATACCCATACTAGAAAACAGTGTCTGAAACTATTCCTTTTAGAATGGATAAGCAATGAGGTCCTACTGTATAGCCCAGGGAACTATATCCAGTCTCTTGGGATAGACCATGATGGAAGAAAGGGGATGTGTGTGTATGTATATATGTATGACTTTGCTGTACATCAGAAATTGGCACGACACAGTAAATCAGCTATACTTTAAAAAAAAGTCTAGAAAATGGCGTCTAACCAGTATCTGTCAGAATTACATGGTTTGATTGGCACAGTAAGAAAGAGCCCTAGGAATTCCCATCGTGGTGTGAACTGCGGTGTAGGTTACAGATGAGGCTGGGATCCTGCATTGCTGTGGCTGGCAGCAGTAGCTTTGTTTTGACCCCTAGCCTGGGAACCTCCATATACTGAGAGTGCGGCCCTAAAAAGCAAAATAAATAAATGGAAAGAAATAGTACTAGCTGGTTCTAAAAAAGCAGTTATATGGCAGTGGTGGTGCAAATCTTTTATAATTCCATTTAATCCAAAGCAGTTCCACTAGATAGATTCTACTATCCCTATTTCAAAGGTGGAGAAATTGAGGTAAAGAGCTAGGGAAACCCCCCATTCTGTTTCAAAAAAAAAAAAAAAAATTTCCAGCTGTTAGTGGCAGAGCTGGGACATGGACTCCACTCTGGGTTTCCTAACACATGTCAGTGGTCTGTGCCTCCCAGCCCATTTCAGATCTGGGGAATCATGTAAGGGTTACCCATCTCTCACTGTGCATTATTCAAATAAGTTCTTCAGAGGAAGAGCCATACCCAGAATTTGGTGCAAAATCCAAACATCTCAGTGGCATTTGACATAGGCCTTGGGCCCAGGGGCATTGGCCTTGGGCAGAGGAAAGACACTGGCTGCTGAATTGGGATCCTGTCAGTTCCATGAACTATTCTGCTTTGGTTTGGCTTTTTGATATGAATAGAATTATTTTTTGTTCCACTTCCTAAAAAAAAATCTTTGTGGCCAGGCCTGCAAAGAGAACACAGACATACACATCCCCTTTGCCCAGCTTCCCCTAGGGTTAACATCCATCTTATGTCTCCATGGCATTTATCAAAAGTAGAAGTTAGCACTGGCAAATTAATAATAACTAAAAACCGGACTATTTGAGTTTCAGCAGCGTTTCCCCGCCTGTCCTTACACTGCCTACTATGGATCAGACTCATGTCTATAGGTATCTGCTCCGTTTTACAAAGGATGGTTTGGAAACTCGGGGAACCGTGTTCGCTGACCCAGGCCTGTCTCAAGCCAGACGGTGACCCGACCTTGCTGAGCCATCCTGGGGTTGGTGTTCTCATTTGCTAATATAATGATGTGCTCGTAACAAAGGGCTATAGGAATTAGGCCAAGCTTCTTGGTAGAGTGAGATTAGAGTTGGGCCTTAAGTCCACAGAAAAGAAAATCATGGACATGGAGAATAGACTTGTGGTTGCCAAGGGGTAGGGGGAGGGAGTAGGATGGTCTGGGAGTCTGGGGTTAATAGATGCAAACTCTTGCCTTTGGAATGGATAGGCAATGAGATCCTGCTGTAAAGCACTAGGAACTGTCTGATCACTTGTGTGAATCTATACATGTACATATAACTGGGTCACCACACTGTACAGTAGAACATTGACAGAACTCTGTAAACCAGCTATATAATGGAAAAAATAAAATTAAAAAAATAAAAGAATTGGGTCTTAAGGAAGAGGCAGGACTTGGGGGTGGGGTGGGACCTGGGAATCATCACTGGCTTTGAGCAGAGACCTCCTACGTGTGTTTCAACCCTCCCTCCTCCTGGGAGCAGAGTTTTAGGCATGGGGAAACTTAGTCCTCAATAACTGAGAAACCCTAGGCTTGGAAGCTTTGATCAGCAGCACAGAGATCTGGAGGTCCAAATTCAGCTGGCGACTCATCCACATGGCTCAGATATAGGGTCTGCAAACCCTTCAGAAGCACATTTGCTACTGCTGACCGCCCAATATGCATGGGGACGGGCCCTCCACCTAGATCCATCTTCTAGCCTGCGCATCATCACTGTGGCTTGCCCTAGCTGAAGACTATTTTATGGTGGTTTCCATTCCACCTCTCATTTATCACAGAGGGCCTCCAACAATGGACTTGGGCTGAAAAAGCCCACAAGAAATTGGGTAAGTTTACATTAGAATCCCCGGGAGATGCTTTCAGAGCATCCAGAGACCTGGGCCCTGCTCCAGACCCAGTGAAATTGTCATTCCTGGGACAGGAGCACGCTGGCCTCTGGATTTTTATAATCTCCCAAATGATGGAGCAAAGCCAACTTGAGCCACGATCCTGAATACACGCCCCTAGATTATAGGAATCTTTTCAAGGAGTGGTTTGTGAAAAGAAGCATCCTTAAAGATACCTTGGGTATGCTGTGCAAACCTGGCCTCTGCCCGTGTTATACCTGAACTTCCAAGTCAAGCCCCTCCCATCCTTCCTCTCCCCTACCCTGCCCACCCCAGCCAAGTGTCCTACTGGAGGCAAAGCAGACATGGCACATTCTTCACTATATTGATGGAAAACTGCGTCCCACCTACCTAACAGTGAGCGTGAAATGATGTTACTTTGCAAAGAGTTTATAAAAGCTTCTACTTTGCAAAAGCTTTCCCACCCAAATTAAGCCTCTGTCAAATGCATGGTATAACCAATGAGAGAGATGTGCACACTCACTTTGCCTGATGTTTAGAACTCTAGGGCCCTGAACCAAAACTTCAAGAGCCCTCAAGCACAGAGCCCAGTGTGTAAACCACGCTCCTAAATGAAAGGAACACATACATTTGTATACCAGTAGCATCAGCAAGAACCTTCAGATATGTGGATTTTCTAATACCCAACCCTTAGTTTATATTTATTAAATCGGTTGTGCAAACTTTGTCTCAGAGCATCTCCCTCCTCCCCAAACCAAAGCAATGCAACTTTTAAAAAGTCAGAGAGGGATCCAGCATTGCCGTGAGCTGTGGTATAGGTCACAGACTCAGCTCAGATCTTGTGTGGCTGTGGTGTAGGCCAGCGGCTACAGCTCCAATTCGACCCCTAGCCCGGGGACCTCCATATGCCATGGGTGTGGGCCTAAAAAGACAAAAGACAAAAAACTAATAATAAAAAATAAAAAGTCAGAGAAAAAGAATGTATGAATATGTGTATGACTGGGTCACTTTGCTGTACAGTAGAAATTGACAGAACACTGTAAATAAACTATACTGGAAAAAATAAAAACCATTACAAAGATAAATAAAAAATAAACAGTAAAACATCTTACTCCCTGGTTCTGCTACCCAAAAGAACTGACTATTGATACCTTGGTGTGTATCTTTGTCCCCAGGGCAAAATCACCCCCATCAAGAACCACTGTTTTGTATTTGGCAACACTCGAGAGATGTAGAAGGCTGGTGCTAACCTGTGAAACACTTTATAGTACATAGGACAGCCCCCAGGCAGACTTATTGGGACCCCAATACCTCTAGTGTTAAGAAAAATCTTGTTCCTGTTGTGGCTCAGTGGTAACGAACCCTAATAGGATCCGTGAGCATGTGGGTTTGATCCCTGGCCTTGCTCAGTGGGTTAAGGATCTGGCATTGCCATGAGCCGTGGTGTAGGTTGCAGATGCAGCTCAGATCCTTCTTGGCTGTGGCTGTGATGTAGGCCAGCAGTTGCAGCTCTGATTTGACCCCAACCCAGGAACTTCCATGTGCTGAGAGTGCAGCCCTAAAAAGCGAAAAGAAAAAAAAAAAAGGAAAAGAAAAAGAAAAACCTATTCTGTGCACATGGGCATGTGTAACGCAACTTTTCTGAATTCTGCTATTTGGCACCTAATATTGAGGACATCTGTCCATTGTTCTGATGTCTGCCCATCCCATAGAACACTTTAAAAAAGAAAAAACTGGAAATAATCTAATGCCTCTGACGTATATCTTTGCACATTTATCCACTGGATCCCAGAGTCACTTGAGCTATTGCAGATGTGCCTCTTGTATCCAAGAGATGACCTTGGGACACCAGGAACAGAGAAGCAGCTCTGGTCAGCACAATCCACGCTGTGGTCGTATGTCTGCATGTGTGCGTGCTTGCAAAGACTCTTCCAAATCATATTGCCTCCGGGGACCTTGGAGGCCACCTCCTCTCAAGAAGGGAAACCCGGGCGAAGAGCTCCTTGTGGAGGTCGCTCTCTGGGTCCTGAGCCTGGAAGCGCACATGAGTCATGGCTTTGAAATCCACCTCGGATGCCAGCTGAAAACAGGGGCTTTGCATAATCAAGTTGACAGATGAAGCGGGGCCTGCCCTGCTAGGGACAGGCTCATCCATATCCTGGGTTAAAAGAAATATTGCGTTTTTAAAGAGGAAAGAAACATATTTAAGAGATAAAGGAGGGGGAAAGAGAGAAGAGTTTTCTGGTCATTAATTATAATAAAACACAGTGGGGGGAAATTCACTTTAAAGGCATGCTAAAGCCCCATAATCTTCAAAGAGACAGAGGTGGCTCCGCTGCCTTGGAGGAGAGAAACTTCCTGGAATGGCACTGTTCCCAACCAATTGCAAACAGCTAAAGTCAGGGCTGTAGTCCGTGGAATGCTTGGGCTGGGGACAAGTTTCATTCCTGCCTGGATCAGGTCAGCTCTTACCCTTTGGGTGCTGTGCTCACATCAAACCACAGGCATTGGAAAGGGGCTGGTTTCCGATCTATCCCAGGACCGCGATGCCCAAACTTTCACCCCTGTTCTTTGGGGGTGTCAAACTCTTGCTGCCTGTTGTGACCCTGGTTTTCAGAGTTCCAGTTAAGGCCATCAGGTCATTGCCCTGCAGGAACACAGACCCGGTGTTGCCAGGCTTTGCTCACAAGAAGCCCAACTCCCGGCTTGTGTGTGTCCAAGCTCCCCATTTTGCACAAGCCATGTGACATGCCTGCAGCTGAACTGAGCCCTGCGGTGGCCAGTTGGCCAATTGTTGAAGGTACCAAAAACCTCAGACCATCGTGAAGGAGATGGCTTCAGGTACTGTCAGGGTCTTAACGGCAGGATATGGCTTGTTTTATCCAAAGAACTCCATGGCGTTTGAAGAACCCAAGAGTTTTATGAGGCTGGGAGTGGGAATGCTGGATCAGGAAAGACTTTGGAGTTCTCTTTGGAAACTAAATCTGGATTTAAGTCTTACCCCATGAGAAATGTGTTTGCAAAGGGGGAGACTGTCCAATGGGAACCAGTTCTTTAGAGGGGCTTATATCAAGGTCAGCAGAGAGGATTTGCAAGCTTTTCAATGTTAGAAAACAACCTTCAACTTTCTACTCATCTTTACTTCTCCACCTCCTGAACTAAGGAGTCTTGGATCACTCTGGAGGGGCAGAAGACCTCTGCCCCAGATACTCCCTCCCTCCCAGCATTCAGCCCAAGCAGGACCCACTCCTAAGGCACACTTTTTAAACTGCAGGTCAGGATTCATCAGAGGCCTTAAAATCAGTGACTTGAGGTGGGCTTTAAAAAGGTGAAAGGACAGAAAAATCAGTTCTCTCCAGTAAGGGCAGGTATTGTTCTAAGATGCTTTTGTTTTAGTTACATATGCACATGTGCATGGGGATGCTTGGTCCTGGAGCTGGCTCCTATGGGTCTATGAGACCATTTTGTCCATCTCATCCCAATTCCATATTCAATGACTTCAAAATGATAATTTGGAGTTGGTCATGGTGGGAATATTTACACCATGGAAACTGGCAAGCACACAAATCAGAACTGTTCCCCTGGAGAGCTGGTTGTTTATACCAGTGGTATGCTGGTCAGTTTTTTGGTTTTGTTTTGTTTTTCTTTTTAAGGCCATACCTGCAGCACAAGTTTGTGGCTAGGGGTCAAACTGGAGCTGAAGCTGCCAGCCTACACCACAGCCATGCCAGATCCAAGCTTCCTCTGTGACCTATACCGCAGCTTGTGGCAATGCCAGATCCTTAATCCACTGAGTGAGGCTGGGGATTGAACCTGTGTCCTCATGGATACTATGTTGGGTTCTTAACCCACTGAGCCACAGCAGAACTCCCTGGTCAGTGTTAAGAATGGGTGTCAATTCCTCTTTCAACCCATCAGTAAGAAAATAATGTGTTGTAGGTAGTATTTCCTGGTATTTGCATGCAGGTGGGTTTGCTAGGGAGAACCCTTTAGAATAGTGCCTATGGAGGCCAAGGAAGAAGGGTTGGGATTCTCCTGGGAGAGATTGAATTGTAAGGCTGCTGCAGGGGCTTCCATGGACCCCGCACAGATCCTTAGGACAAGGCTAAAAGGCCCTTTCCATTTCAAAGTGAAGAGATGAGTTTTGTGCCCTTCGTAGACCAGCCATTGAGTATAATTTGCCCCTGAGAAGATAGCAGGTGTTGAGTGAAACAGCTCTTCAGCCAGAAGGCAGGTCCCAGAGAAGAGTTGATCTATGAGCCATTAGCAGCCCAAACTCACAGCACCTGGGGGAGTTTCAGTCCAGAAAGATGACCTGGATGGTACACTATGGCATCTACTACGTTAGCTGGAGTCTAAAGAGTAGACATACTACCATGATGGGGATGAAGCTAAGCTAGAGACTGACCATGGGGTCCAGTTGTCCCAGCCAAAGGTCAAACTAGAGCCAGCAGATTCCCAAACACATGAGAAAGCCCAGAGCTGCCCACTCAACCCCCGCTGATGAGAGATGCATGGGTGAGCCCAGTTGGCACTGAAATTCCCACCTGCCTGAGTCCTAGACTCAGTAGCAATCACACATGCTTAGCTTAGACCACCGAGTTTAAGTTTTACACAGCAATAGTTAAATGGCACAAGGGCTGAGGTGGTTTTCCTGGCTTGGGCCTCACTGAGAAGTAAAAGAGAAGGAGGTAAGTGTCTAGCTGAACCTCTATAGCCTGCATTTGAAGGCTTTCAGAAAAAAGCATGGACTTGATCCTGAAGGTAGTAGTGAGCCATAGAAGGTTATTGAGCAAGAGAGCATCCCTCTGCCCCAAGCATGGCCTTTCTGAAAGCAAACCCTTCCAATCAAGACTTTTTTTGGTCAGTAGAACAGATTCGCTCAAGCCAGCTCACTATTTTAAAATGTAGAGGGGAGAGGGGTTATTTTGAGAGTGTAGATCTCACAAAAATCTATGGACAAGAAACACATTGTCTGGGCTTGCTGGGGGTTGGAAGACTGTCAATAAGAGACTACTTTCCACCTCCCTGTACCCACATAGCATTACTCCGTCATCCTGCAGGCCTGCTCCATTCTATTTCTCCTGGAATGAGAGAACAGAAGGGTGCCGGTCTTCAAATATTTGAATACCTATGATGTGCGAGACCAGGACTGCTTTGCCGGTCATCACCTCTTTGCCTTTTTACCTATTTCTCACTCTTCCCTCTGCTCAGCTCTAAATGTAAACAGCTGCAGGCTTTCCTAGGCTCCTCGCCTGCTGGATCTGGTTTGTGTCTACCCAATGGGCACACATGAGAAAGACAACCAGGCTATACTCGTCCTTCCCTCCCCTCCTTGAGGGTTGTCTCTCCCCCCCCTTTTTGTTTTGTTTTTAGGGTCGCACCTGAAGCTTATAGAGGTTCCCAGGCTAGGGGTCAAATGGGAGCTACAGCTGCCAGCCTGTACCACAGCCACACAGGATCCGAGCCACATCTGCAAACTATATCACAGCTCACGGCAATGCTGGATGCTTAACCCACTGAGTGAGGCCAGGGATCAGATCCGCATCCTCGTGGATCCTAGTGGGGTTCATTAACTGCTGAGCCATGACAGGAACTCCGGGTGTTGTCTCTTATTTCCAGGTCCTGATGCCAGCTCTATCCCTCCCTCGTCACCAGCCACTGCTGGGGAAATCCTAAGCCTTCCCAGATACAGCACAATGGCTCTATCCAAAGGTAGGTGATCCTACCTCTTTTGCCCCCAGCCTCTGCAACAGCCATACCCCCCTTCCCCACAATTGCTAATTCCTGCATTGGCTCATCTTACCCTATTTGCTCTTCCAACACTTGACTGGCCTTGAAATTGATTAAGTTCCCAGGCATTTACCCCTGCCTGGGATCTTGCTGATGGATCCACCCTACTGGGCCATACAGGTAGGCACTGCCCACATCCAGGGCTCCTTTCACATTGTGCGCCCCTTGACCTGCTCTGCATCAGGTATTGTTCTAGGTGCTGGGGACATAGCAACGAACAGAATGAAAGTTCAGTCCTTATGGAGCTCATGGTTCAAGCTCACTCCTCATATTGAGGGAGGCAGGTGAGCCAAATATACAACATCAGTTGGTGATATGAGCTATGAAGAAAAATAAAGCAGGGACACGAGTGGAGGTAGTGGGAGGAGGGTAATTTAAAATATGCTAGAAAAGGTCTCGTGAGTGAAGGTTTGACATTGGAATAAACTATGCTAGTGTCTGGGGGAAACACAGCAGGTGTGGAAGTTCTGCTGCTGGAGTCAGTCAATGACCTAACCTCTCTTGCATTCTGGTCTTCTCTATACACTAGCTGAACACAACAGGATGCAGGAGTAAGAAGGGAGCACAGCTGGCACAGGAAGGGAGATAGGTCTGGACCACATAAGATGTGGAAATATGGATGAGCATCGACAGCCATTTGTGTAGCAGCAGGACCCAGTGAGTAGGTCCAGGTACATGTGCATCTCACTGGATAAAACTGACACCCCCTCCCACTGACCCAGAGGGGATAAGCCAGGGAGGTGCATTTCTTGGATCTCTTAGGAGAGCTTTTCTTCAGCTGCAGCAATGTGGTTTGGCCCACAGATTCAGAATCAGCGTCAGCTTTCAGGCTGGGATCATGCTCTTCCTGGGCAGCTCATGGCCCATGACCAAGCATGGCAGGGGTTCTGGGGTCTGTCCCTTTTTCTAGCTGCTAGAAGAGTCCTACAGCCTGTGCTCTATCTCCCTATTGGGTCAACTAATATTTTGCCAGCTCTGTTTCAGAGGCCAAGACATTCCCTGCTATTTCTTCTTCCCCTTCTCATCTTTCACAGGCTTATCTGTGATGTGCTGGAAATCAGTTAACAACTGGCCCTGATTTATGGCATTTGCCAATTTCTTCAGTATAAATACTTCTACCCCAACCAAGCTCAACCTGTTCATGAGGCACCATTGAAAGCAGAATTGAGAAGCAGTGTCAGCCCCAGTGAAACCCCTGGGAATTGCCCCAAATAAGACACTTGCCCTTTTAGTGCCACCTCTGCATTACTTTCTGGAAGACCAAACTAACAGATCTGAGAAGTCTAGCTTACAAAAGTCTCTTCCCATATCCCATCCACCACCACGTCACAAACTGATATATCCCAGATCTGACCCCTTCCTTCCTATTGACTTTTCTAGAGAGAATGGAAGACTATTAGCTTCATCCTTGATGACAGAGTAATGTTTTAAAATCTCCTAATGCTTCTAGTCATTTCCCATTGGCCTAAAAGTAAAACCTAAGCTTCCTTCTCTGTCCTACATAACCCAGCCCCCTTTGTCCTTTCCAAAGGCCTCTCCTACCCACACTTTACTAGCCTTATTTGGCCTTCCAGCAGCTTGACACCAAACCCAGTTGCAGCCTACCCTCTTCTCCTCTTTGTTCCCTTGACCTGGAGTGTTCTTCACTTCTGCTTTTGGCTTCTCTGGCTTCCTGTTCTTCAGATCTTAGCTTAATCAGCTGCAGGAGGCCACCTTTGATATTTTCTTATTTGCCGGAGTATCTATGGAGGCCAAATAGAGCAATGTGATGAAGGGTGAATACCTACTTCTATTGGGTGAGAAAAGTTAACGGCTATTTCTTGAAGAGGTCACAATTATATTCTTTAGGTCTGTAACCTCAGCACCTCAAACAGTGCTGGAACAGAACCATTGCTTCAGTATTTGGTAGTTGAATAAATAAAGGCTGCTCAACTGGTCCAGGCAGAAGCTGGAGCTCATGTAGTTGGAACGCTATACAAGCCCCCATCAATGCAAGTTTCCAAATGCAGTGCATGTTCGCTACATCCTCTTGGCCCACCCTGATGTTCACCTTCAATGTCAGTGGACAACTCCTATCTCATGACTTTCTGCTAATGCCACCACTACTGCTTCCTCCAAAAGCATCTGCATCTCTGCCCATTGGGCTTCCTCTGGCCACAATAATCATAAGCAACTCAGAAGTGCTGAGAAGCTAATTCCCAGAGTGATCCTCCCAGCCAATGAAAGGGTTAGTGGTTCAATACCCCCAGGCTCCTTCTCAGAGAACAATCCTGAGGTTTGGTCTGAGCAGTTTCTTGAGAGGTTCCTGATAGGATAAAACTCTAGATACTCAAGAGTAGTTCACCTTAATTAATAATCCCTTTAAAGGGAGGTCATCCCAGAAAGCATAGTGGAGTGGGGAATATGAATGACAGAGAAGGGAGGAAAACTGACAAACACAATGGTACCCAAATTTTGGTCTCAGTTTGGGATCCCTCAGACAGACTCTGAGTTGGCAAATTGGCTAAGCCAGTCTGGCAGGAGTTGGATGTGCCAGAGCCAGTAGGAAGCCTCATCAATCCAGTCCCCAGTGACACCTGGTCCTGGATCTGGTCATCAATGAGCAGAGCTCCAGTTGGCCGCATGGACTCTTTCCCACGCAGAAAGAGCAGGTGTGCTCAGAGGCTCTGCAAGGTGGAGGACCACCTTGATCCACTTAGCCCTGGCATCCTAGGCCGGAGATTGCAGGAGCCGCCCCTGTCCCACACGTGGAAGCCTTCAGAGGCAAGTCTGGTGCCCGCAGATTTATAGATTGCAATCTCCTGCCTTGATCCTGGGCCCTTCACTTCCCGCACCCTCCCTGCTCTGCATTCTCTACCTGCTCTGAAGTTATTGGGGCCTGGTGTGAATTTAGGGACGATAAAACCATCAAAGGACTTGGTCCTGAGAACAATCAGTTGGGGAGTTTGCAATAAAGGAACATCCTGCCCAGGAAGGTGAGAGACTTCAAGGCAAGCTGATGAGAGGGACCTCTGAAAGGGCCTGCTCTGGGGAGTCTGGCACCTGGGATGGCTTAAGGTGCCATCTGGCCTGGAGGCAGGCGGATGGACCCTATCAGCTGCAAGTGCAAGTCCTTAAATTTCCAGGACTTTGGGAGGAAGGCCACTCTGTACTCCTAGGATGTCCATTCCAGTTGTCAATGCACCCAGCAGGGTGTCAAGTTGTAATGATGTTTTCTAAACAAGCTCCTCCACCCCAAGACCCCCACACATGATGTCACCTTCCATCTTACCACCTTGCCCCTTGCTTCTCTCCAATCTCTTCACTCACTCGGGCGAAGCCCTTGAATGTAGCCAAGTATTTGTGCTGGAGATGCTGAAAACACAAAGTGGGTGCCCAAGGCAGCGCCTGAGGGAAGCTTCCTATTATGAGCCTCCTGGAAGACAGAACTACCTCCCTATCAGGGGGCAATGAGAGCCAGAAGCCCAGCATGGTGAAGGAAGGGGTGCAGCAGGGGCTGCTTTAGTGTCATCAGCTTGAATGTCACCTCTTTAGGAAGGCTTTCTGATTGCACCCAGGAAGTGAATCATGTAGACAGCTAAGAGAAATGTGTTCCCAGGGGTAGAAGCTTGAAACAGGAACATGTTTAGGGCCTCCAAAGTCATCAGTGGGACTGGTGTCTGCTTTCTCCCTACTCTTCATTTGTGATATCTTTATCTAGACTCTCCCTTAGTATCTTTTGTCTGGCCAGATCCTACTCATTGGACCTTTAGGAATGCAGCTCAGAAGACACTTCCTCCAGGAAGCCCTCCATGCCCCACTCCCACCACTATATATCTAGGAGGTTCCACCCAGATCCCTTTTCATAGATCATATCAGGTGCAAAAAGCTGCTTAACCAAGGTCACGCTCTTCTCTATGTAGCTCTCAACCAGTGACACATGTGTATGGTGGTATAAAGCCTTGGTCAGAACATCCCATAATGCCTGGGAAGGGTTATTCTAGAGCCAGGGATCCCATAGGGATTGGCCAATGCTGTCACTAGGTTTACACTGCAGCTCAATTCTCACCCGTTCCATGGGAGTTGATCCCAAGGTTACCCTCTGAACTTCACTTCAGTCCATTTCCCAGGAAACTCAGCCTGTGACATTCGAATGGTACTTGTCACAGTCCTTACAGCAGCCATGAACAAGCAGACAGTTGCAGTTTCGGTAAGACAATATTCAGCAGCCAACATGCTAGGTGCTCTAATGATGGGTGAGAAATTACATAGTCACACAAGTCCTTAAGTGCTCAGAACTGGGTAACCTTATTCCCATTTTAGAGATGAGGGTGGGGAGGGGTGGAAGGACTCAAGCAGCTTGTCCAAGGTTTCCCAGCAGATAAGAGGCAAGCTAGGGTCTGACACCAAACATGTGTCCTCGGGCATTCATCAGTATAGCTCCCAGTGTCTTGGCTGGCCTATCTGTCTCATTCCTGATACCAGAATGGGTCATTGACTGGGCCTCCTTCTTAACATCGGCCTCAAGTGTTGCATCTGCCTCTCTTTGAGGTACCCGTGAGCCTAGGATGGACATCATCAGCCTTTCATCAGCTGTTAGGTAGTGTTCTGGGTGCCATCTCACGTCCCATCCTCATGAATTTTCCTGGATAAGGCTCCTTTCTGTGCTTCTCAATGCAGAGTCCATGGCCACTGTCTATGTTATCAGCCGTAGGTCCTGCCCCTTGATGAACCAGCACCCTCTTATCTGTAAAGACCACAGACGTGGGAGAAGGGGTGTGGCTTATTTGCCACCACAAAGCATTTGGGTGGGCTAACTTCCATCTTGGCAACAACAATGTGTGTGTGCTTGCAGAGACTTGAGTATATGAGAGGAGGGGACCAGCTCTGGGGTCTGAGCCAGAAACAAGGGTCCCCAGGCTTTGCTAACAAGCACTACAGCTGAGATCACTTGAGTCCCAGTGAAGAAGTTTCATATCATTTGGCACATTCTGTCTGCTTGGCATTGGGGGCAGCTCTGATGTGGTAGGGAGAGCAATGGATGAGGGGGTCAAAATTTGAATCACCAGTCCCTCCAGGTCGTATAGGCTTGGGCAAGTTCCTTATCCCCATTTTACAGCCAAGAAAACTAAAGCTTAGCTAGGAGATGGGCCAGTATTGCTTATCTTCAATCATGAAGAGTAAGTACTCTGATTTACAGCTCTTAGCAACTCTGTAACTCTGAGTCTGAGCAGCAATAGAAGGCGGAGCATCCTTTCAGTAGAGAAGTTTGCACAGCAGGAGGGTGTCTTTCATATCCCTTTTTTCCTGAGAATCTTTGCTGGAGATGCCTAATCAGTACTTTGTGTGCTGAATGTGGGATGGCTGATATCTGTTTGGAAAGCTCAAGAAGACAGTCAATAGTCAGGTTAGTTAGTATTGAGGAGAAGTAAAGAGTTTAAGGTCAGGCAGATCTGGGCTTGATTATTAATTGTCTTACTAGTCCTGTGACTTCAGGCACATTGACTTCACCTTGCTGAACTTTTATTCATCTGTAAAACAAAGTGTTCTTTCCCCAGACCTCACAGTTATTTCAGAGCTGAGGTCCCCTGTGCATCTTTTGCCAAGACTGAGTGCCTTAAATAGACAGGAGCCTTTGATTTTTGCCCATGAATCTGCACAGACATGTGATGGGCCGGGAGCCAACAGCTCCCCATGGCATCATTTAGGGCAACTTGACTGAGTACTCTTGAAAGTGTGTCCTTTCCTCCTATCTAATGGCTGGTAAGTTGGCCCTGGCTCTTGCTTCCTTTCCAGTTAGGTCTCTCCTCAGAGATACTTGGGCTTCCTCACACCATGGTTGTAGTTCTGAGAACAAGTGTCCTAAAACAGTGCCTGGTGGAAGCCATCTCCCCTTTTGTGATCTGGTCTTGGAAAACACAAGAGTCATTTCTGCCATATTTTTATCAATTGAGGAAAAAAACAAAAGCTGGTTTAGGTTCCAAGGGTTTGGCAAGATGGACAGGAAGTACAGACATTTCTGGAAAATGTAATTTGTACTCTGCTGACGTCCTGAGTTCCATTCAGCTGGCCACCTCTAGTGCTGGTGTCTCTGCCCCTTTGTCTGGTCCCTTTCCCTGAGACGGTCCTCTGCACCAGCCTGAAAGCACTGGGGAATTGACACTCCCAAGGGCAACCTCATCCTGACTCCCCTCCTTCCCCCTGTCTTACGCTTTTTGAGTCTTCAACAAACCAGGTGCTTGGAGACATTAAGGTTTGCTAAATGCATAGCTTCAGACACTTGGGCTTCAGGCTTTTCGAAGAGTTATACAGGGGGGTGCAGCTGTTTAAGGAGGTGATCCAGGTACCTCTCAAATGATGCCCACCATTAAGATTGCAGATAATATGAGCTACGTGTCCATTTTCTACAAGGGTCCAATTAAAATGGGCACTTTATCTGGATGCATTGGCCTGACTTGACTCTCCCAAGAACTTGAAATTTTGTGTGGGGAAGTGTGGGAAGAGACAGCTCCCTGAAGCAGCCCTGGGACCCCCATCGAGAAGGAACTTGCTCTTCGATAGAAGGAGAGCTCATAGCAGCAATGTGTTTGGGGCCCATCACAGCACTTGTGCTATCGCTGTAGTCTTCCCAGGTGACCCCAGCTGGTGGCTGAGTAGGGTGGGGGATCCGAGGACCCAGCCACAGCTGCCCAACGGGGGAGCTTCTCGAATGGGCAGTCTTTTCTCTGGAGCCCCCATGGGGTGGAACCCCCTTCAGATCTGCATCGTGAGCTGTGGCTCTCCTCGCCTGCTTCTGCTTCCTCTTTCTTTCACAGGGCATCACCCATCCTCCCCATAAGCTGCTGACATTCCCACCAAATGCCCAGGTCTCCCCAAGGAGCCAAGCAGGGTGGTGGGCATGCTGTATAAAAGCTATCACAGTGAGTTCCTGTCAAGACCAGCACTAGCCTTTGCCCAGTGTCAGCTCCAGTCCCCTGTCCAGCCCGGCCCCCCTTCATTGGTGTCATGCTTGTCTACCTCTCACATCAGGGCAGGCCTGAGCAGGTGGCCACAATTTGCCCAGGGAGGTTCCACCCAGCTCCTCCCAAGTGCTCTTTAAAACAAATTGCTGACCTGGGATGTGTTGGTGCTGAGTTTATCATTTAGCTAAATGCCGGTATTCCTCCTCAGCTTGAGCCAAAACCAACAGAAACCCCACTCCCCATTTGTTACCCTAATGCCATCAGAAATCTGACCAGGCCTGACCCCATCCAAGGCTTCCTGATTTACAGCCTTGCAAACAGATGCCCATCTCAGCACTAAGCTGCTGCTTCTGGTTACCTGGGAGAGTGGTTCAAGAGAAACAGCAGCCTCCCCTCCTTAGCTGGGGTGGGCGTGGGGGAGTCTTCACCAGGGAGGAGATTTCCAAGATGAAGACGTGGCTGTATGGGAAAAGCCAGAGGTCAAGCTATCTATTTAGGGCAGAAATCTTCTTTTCCGCATCTCCCTTTTTTCTCCTCCCTTAAATCAGCTGACCTGGGAAGAGAGGGAGAGCTGTTGCAAAGCATAGGTCGGTGGCTCAAGAAGAAGGCAGGAGAGGTCTTAGCCCTTTCTCCATGATTGGGTCCCGGATCCTTTTTTTTTTTTTTTTTTTTTTCTTCAACAGCAATTAATAGGACTGTGGGCTGAACTCCCAAGCCAGTATTTTTGTCTTTTTTTTTTTTTTTTTTTTTTTTTTTAGGGCCTCACCCATGGCACATGGAGGTTCCCGGGCTAGGGGTCAAATCGGAGCTGTAGCTGCCAGCCTATAACATAGCAATGCCAGATCCGAGCTGCGTCTGTGACCTACACCATAGCTCATGGCAACACTGGATCCTTATCCCACTGATCAAGGCCAGGGATCGAACCTGCAACCTCATGGTTTCCAGTCGTATTCGTTTCCACCGAGCCATGATGGGAACTCCCTGCAAGCCAGTATTTTTGTAGCCATGTTTTCTTTACTGTAACTTTTTATCACAGAAAGAGAAAATCTTAAGTATGGAGCTTGATGGAGTCAGGGTAAATGCACTCGTGTACAGCCAAAATTAAGCAAGTCATCCTTCTATGTTGAAATGAGTGGGTTTCTTTTGTCTTTTTGTCTCTTTAGGGCCATACCCATGGCATATGAAGGTTCCCAGGCTAGGGGTCTAATCGGAGCCGTAGCCACTGGTCTACACCACAGCCACAGCCAGATCTGAGCCGCATCTGTGACCTACACCACAGCTCATGGCAATGCCAGTTCCTTGCCCTGCTGAGCAAGGCCAGGGATCGAACCTGCAGCCTCATGGTTCCTATTCGGATTTGTTTCCATTGCGCCACAATGGGAATGCCAAGATAAGTGTTCTTTTTAAGGATCTGCTTTCCAATAGAATTTACCATAAGCTTCCTTCCTCCATTCAGAGCATTTTACCTGGTTCATTCAACCTACTTTGCAGGTTGTTAGCTAATTGGGGGATGACCCCAGCATCAGAAGCCAGAGTCCGTTCCAGCCTGGGGCCACTTGGAATTAGGATTTTTTTGGCCCTTCTGGTAGGTTGGTGGTTCTGCCATCTCTTCTTGCTGCCCTTTACTTCTGTTTCCTTCTCAATCCCATCACACGTGCTATTTGATGTCAGGGAGTTTGCTCTTAACTATGGGTCCAGAGAATTCCAAGTTGGAAGCCCATCTCTGCCCCTCAAAAGTGCTGTGCCCATCTTAAATTTCAGGTAACTGAGTTTAACAGTTGCACACACCCCTGACTTCAATTTCCAAAGTGCTACACTCTAAGCAAAAAGACCATGTGGGAAACCTAGGTAAGCCTACCATCTTAAATTCCACCTGAATCTCAGAGCAGACTTGATTAGGAAACAGCCTTAGGACCCAGCAGTTCGGGAGTGAGGAAGTTGGACCAGGAAGGCAAGAAAGCATTGAGGCCTTAGTATTAAGCCCGATCCCCCAGAAAGTAACTGGCTCAGCCCTCCAGGCGAGCTTGGAGACTCCATCATCTCCAGGGGACCTCGTGGTGGGGAGGGAGCTGGGGTATTTCCATCCCACCAGCAACCAATCATCGGTTAAGGCATTTATACTTCACCTGTGTACCTACCATACCTTGCCTGCCAGTGTCTAACAACAGATGCAGGTGTTGCCGGTTAGAAATGCTTCAGGGGCCAGCGGGCATGAAAATGGGAGACCCAGGAGAGGGACACTTGACCATCTGCCTCACCCTGGCAAGGACATGCGACATGGGATCCGAGCCACAACTGTGAACTAGAGCACAGCTCATGGAAACGCTGGATCCCCGACCCACTGATTGAGGCCAAGGATCAAACCTGCATCCTCATGGATGGATACTGGTTGCATTCGTTTCTGCTTCACCACAACAGGAACTCCAGTTTGCAGTAGTTTTATTGAAACTAAAGAAAAAAGTCACAACTCATAACGGACTCGGTTCCTCGCACTGCTGTGTATGGGTGCACATGTATATCCATTATGCAGTTCACTAAATATTAACTAGGGAAGTAATGTGTGAAGTTTTATTTGGTTAATAGAATGAAGTGATAGAAACAAGTGGAGGCTGCAGACCCACCTATCTCCCCCCCAGAGGTAGGCAAGAAACGGCCCCATGTAGGGAGAGCCTTAACGGTGAACAGGGTGGCAAGGCCTCTGCCAAGACTTAGAACAGCAACAAAGGCTCTGATTTCAGCCCTTCTTCCCTCCAGGCTGCTGGAGTTGAGGTGAACGCTTTAAACCAAAGGCCTTGAAGACATTTGCCTTCAAGAAGAGAAAGGTCAAAAAACACCCTACAGCAGTGGCATCAGCGAGTCTTATGACCCCTTCTGAGTTTTAAATATTTGGGCCAAGGTAGTATGTATTGCATCATAGAGGCCTTCCCAGAAGACGCTGGTGATTGAGTTTGCCTCAGACTTGATTCATCAGGTCACTTGGTTTCCCCAGGCTCCTTCGTGGAGCCAGGTGAGCTGGAGAAAGAGGGAGATGCTGGTAAAGGAAAAACAACAGCAAAAACAGGCAGCTTTTCGACACTGGAGCCTAGAACGGAGAATAGAGCATCGGAGCCTCCCCATACTTAGGCTTTTTGTTTGTTGTTTTATTGCAGTTAATTTACAAGGCTGTGATAATTTCTACTGTTCAACAAAGTGACACAAGTCATACATATAGGTGACCACAGAATACCGGGTAGAGTTCTTGGGTAGAGTTCTCTGTGCTCTTTATAAAGATTGTAGTTGAATCCTTTGTGGAAGGAAGAACCCATGGCTTTTTGAAGAGGATATGTGTTATCTTGCCGATTATCCCCTGTGATACGGTAAAATAAATGTTCACTTTGTCTTAGTCTGTGTCCTGGCACAGAGCTCCTAAGACCCTTCCACAGGAAAGTGCAAGAGTCATTGGAGCAGCTTTTGTTTCAGTCTTTAGTCTTGTTCTCAGTTCCTGAAATAGGTCTAACATTAAAGGGTAAAATGGGTGTGCTTTCTTATTTATGACAAGCCCCTTTCAACCACACCGTTACGTTAATGGAGTGACTTTTGGATAACCCTTAAAAATGTGCGCTGGTTGCCAGGGAAACCAAACTTAGGAGCTGCAAACCTCTGAACCCTATCCTTTCATGTTTGCTTTTAGGGCCACCCGTGGCACTTGAAGTTCCCAGGCTAGGGATCGAATCAGAGCTGCTGTTGCCCGCCTACACCACAGCCATGCCAGATCTGAGCCTATTCTGTGATCCTGCAGCTTGGGGCAACGCCGGATCCTTAACCCACTGATCATGGCCAGGGATCAACCCACATCCTCATGGACACTATGTCGGGTTCTTAATCTGCTGAGCCACAACAGAAATTCCTCCTTCTGCGTTTTTAACGGAGACTTCATTCTGTAGGCATCACCAATGGCATAATCAAAGCCCAGCAATTTAGAACGTCGATGGCCATTATGGGGAGCTTCCATATTCCCCAAACTTATTTTTCTAAAAACCTAGTTGGACTGGCAGAACTCTATAATTTCCAAAACTGAGTTGAACACCTATTTCAATTAGTGTTGAGGCTTCCAAATGTTATTGTGAGCAAAGAATTGCCTCTGCAAAATACAAATGTTGAGATGAACTGAGGCAAACAAATGATTAAAGAAAGATAAAATGGCCTCTGAAGCCTCCAGCCCTCCTTGGCTTTATCTCAGGCTCTTCCTGTCACCATCTTCCTCCTTCCTGCATCCTCAGTTCCCCCTTAGTTCTCTTCCAAATTTCTTTTCCAAAACTCTCCCCACCCCCTCCCTTCCTCTGGGCTTCCTTTACATTTAAGCCTTCTGAGGATTTCAGGCCAAACCCTTCATTTCTCTCATTCCCTGGGCTAAAAGTGAGCTGTGAGCCATAGGCAAAGCTTTGCCCAAGATAACCAAAGCCCCTCACAGATTCGAGGAATTTAATATAATCAAAGAAACTAGGTTGTTAATTTTGACTGTATCAGCCAGGTCATAAGCTTATCAGTGAAGGTCCAGAATTAGATGAAAATGACCAACTGGGAAAATCCTAAAACACCTCTAGGATAACAGGGTAACCCACCTACTGACCAGGCTCAGGCAATCACTAAGGGCCTTTGTCAGGCAAGTGCTAAGGCGGCTTTTCCAAAGCTTATTAATTGGAACAAAACTCAAGTTTGCACACAGAAAAACTGATGGGTCTGTTCACAACTAGTATAATTGACCTCAGATTTTGAAATTCTGGCCTTTCTTTGGATGTTGATTCAACCTGAGTAGCTTTTAACTGTTTACTAATGGGCTGAACTGGGACCTTCCCCTTCTAGAGGAAGGAACCAGGATGAAGTGGGAAACCATGTCCACTCCAGATTTAGCTAACCTGGCAAGCCAGAGTAGTCTAGATGAATCCTCTAGAAAGGAAGACCATGAAAAACCTTTGTCTTCAACTCCAAGAAATGATGGCTCCTCCACGAGACAAAACCCTCCTTGTTTTCTGCCATTATTTCAGAATCAGGACACTGGGTAAAGAGATTGTTCCACACTCAAGCACTTGAAGGCACCTTCAGCTCTAACTAGCCTTTCCTACATCCTTCCAGTTGAAAAATAAAATATTGCCAGCCAGATCAGTAAACAAAGGATGTCACAGAGACTGCAGCCACCTTCTAGGGGGAGCTGGTGAGCCCTGAGGAAACTCAGGAAGAAAACAAAGAATACCTGCCTTCCAGCAGCCCCTCCCAGTGGTGAGCCCCAAGGAAACATAGGATGTGAAAATGCAGGATACGGTCCCAGACAGCTGAGGTGCATATCAAAGGAATGATTTTAGGGAGCCCTGACTCTTGCATCTTCCCATATATAGGAAAGTGCTAACTTTCTTAAATGAATTACATGTTTTTTTTTTTTTTTTCTTTAAGACAGTAATCTTCTTGTTCCATCAAGCTGCCCTTTGTTGCAAAGCTCCTGTGTATCCTAGCTGCCCCCCTTACAGGCTCGGAGCAGTTTTCTCAGGGTTACGTCAGTGTCCTCAGTTTTGTCCACCAAATAAAACAACTTTTAGGCTGTGCATGTTTTTTTAGGTGACACAATTCTCAGTCTCCAGAGAAGTACAGAAACGTTTCCCAATCCTCCCTCTTAATTGACTTGGAAGAAATATTTCTCTAGAACATCAATGAATTTCTTCTCTAGTTGGCATCAGAGCCCATCTTGATGGTCAGTCCCACTACTGTTCCCTGACCATAGAGCAACCCTGCCTTGGAAAACCAGAATGGCTCAAATGGTGGTTCCTGTCTCTGCTCTTATTCCCTTTTGTTTAGGCTCAGTGAGATACAACCCTCTTCTTTGTTCCCCTGCCCCTATCCATTAGGCAGAGAATTCTTAGGAAAGTCTCATGCCAGATGTCTCTCAAAAAAGAAACATTCTAGGACAAAGTGCTAGGGATAGAGTAGGATAGTTACAGGGGTAGTTGTAGAAGTCCCAGTAGTGGGCAATAGAGAGGGAAACCTAGGGAACTTTGGGAGATCACTAAGTTAATGGTGGCTCAATTCTGGAGATATGTTACTGGAATCCCAGTTCTTGTTCACGCAGTCGAAGAATGAACTCTGCGAACACATACGCAGCAGGCAAGCAAAGACTTTATTACAGGGAAGCAAATAGCTCCCAGGGCTGCTGGGAGGCAGGGAGAAGAGCCCCCTCCCATTGTTCTATAGGAGTTTTTATCCCTTAAAGATGGGAGGACACCAACGTGGGGTCTAGAAAGATGGGGTTTTCTCCCATTGGCCTTACCCAATTATCTATACCAGCCCTTGTCCAATAGGGGTTTTAGGGGTGGAAATGTCCCATAAGATTTATGATTTGTCTTTCTCTTCCCTTAGAAAAGGAATGAGAGGAAGGGTGACTCAGTCTATCAGTTGAGGAGCAGGTTGGTGATTAAGTTCCGTGGTGGGGGAAGGTACATTTCCTATAGTAAACAAGGCCTGTGGGGAAGGCACAATTCCTATCATAAAACAAGGCCTGTGGGGAATTGCTCTCTGGAGCCTTTAAACCACAAATGTTAATCAAGAGCCATATCAAAGAATGCATCCAAGCCCATGCTCCTACACACTGACTTTACCTGAGTTAGTGTTCTGCCTCACAAGAAAGCCATCAGAACATCATGGAAAGCAGACTTGCTTAACCATAAAACCATAAATGAAAGCACTATGACGGTCCTACTTTGACCTCACAGGGTCAAATATTCTCTTACCCAATAAGGAGGAGCGAGCCTGGTGTCTATTCGAAGAACGAGGATGAAGTCAACTTTTCCCCCTCCCCACTTTCCTTATAAAACTGCAGCCCTCCTCATCCTTGGGGCAGAGCCTCCTTCCCCGGCCCGCTTGTATCTCTCACAAGAGTCCTATCGTAAAAAAATCTATTTCCTGCCTATCATTCTGCCTCTTGAATTCCTTCTGCTTTGAGATACAAAGAACCTGAGTCTTAGTCCAAACACCAGGTGATTCTAATTAAAAAAACCCTTGGGTTCAAGTCCCAGTCTGGCCTTTGGCTGGGTTCGAGTCCGAGGTGTTTTGGTTTCAACAGCACCAGCCTGGTGAGTTAATGACCTCTGGACATCTTTTGTTTCATCTCTGATGGTACTAAGAGCTGCTTCTGGAAACACCCATCACTTGTACCTATTGAATCATTTAACACTCTGCTCATGGATAAAATCTCCAAAATCTCCAACTGATAGTGGCAGCATTCACAGGACACCTCCATCAAGAGGCAGATTCCTCAAAACCTCTCCCTAGAATTATCAATAACCTATAAGTGCAGAAGCCCTTCAATGTGTAAAGCTTATGAGGGACGATTACAAGGCTCATGGCTCCAATATCCCTTGTCCTAGTCTCTAACACTCTCACGTGACAAGTGAGAAACCCTAAGGGCCAAGGGTGGATGTTTGTCCAGGGCCTCCGGGAAGTAAACTTTGTCATCACTCTACACCCTGCTATTCTTGAGTCTCCTGTGCTGACATAACCCCATTCCTCCTGGAAGCAGGTTCTCTACTGCAATCGGGTCATGCCATGTAGAGCTTAGTATGTCGGTGGAGGAAGCTAGCTGATAGCTTTTTGCCTTTGGGAAGAAAAACAGTTCACCTGTGAAGCAAAGCTTCTGGGTTTTACTGAGAATCCTTACTTCCCGCCGCTAATCCTGAAGGATGACCTGGTTAGTGTGAAGTTCCTCAGAGGTGCTCCTTTGCTCCAACAGGTGGCTATGCATTGCTTTCTTGCTGTCCTTCAAGCCTCCTTGTAGGACAGTGTCCACTTGCTCAAGCTTTCAGTCTTAAAGGGACCCAGTGTTGCCAAGGAAGACTTGCAGTTTGCCCAATCCCAGGTTTGATATTTAGGGCATTGGACATGGGAACAGGAGCTATGCTAAGGATGCCTGTCTGGATCTAGGTTTCCCCAAATGGAGCATCCACTGCAAGGTTTTGTTAGGTTAGTTACCACCGAACCTGGATTCCCAGTTTCTCTCACAGCCATCTTTAATTTTCACTAAGGAACCCCCTCCCCACACACACACAATTTTATGGGGAAAAAGCTGGACAACACAGGCTCTGAGGCTTTAAAGGAGAGCTGGAGGAACACACCTACTCTTGGGTTTCCTGGTTGTCAAGATTTTTTTCCTTTTTGCATATGAAGAGATTTTAGCTCACAGTTGGATTTCTGAAGTATTATACCAACAATAGCCTTACGTGGTCTTAGGTTTTATTTCTCACACCGCCCCTTTATTGTGCAAATCCTCCCCCCCCCCCGCCCCAACGCCCCACTTGCACCTTCAACCAGGGTATCATTCCCATTAATGTAAAGCAGTGGTTGTCTTGAACACATTAGGATGAAAGAGAAGGTCAACTATCTTGGCACAAACCCCTCAGTGACCCTCCAGGGTGGGCCTATTGAGCGCCTTCAAGGACGGAGCTGGGGCAGTGCAAATCACACCAGTACCCATAGCCAAGGTGGCTTAACAAGCCAGTTCTGAGGCCTATAATAGAACACACATAGCTCAACAACCCAGAGCCATCCCCACAAAGACAGCTGTGAAACCAACAGCAGAGATGAGGCTATAGGGAAACAGCACAGAGCAATGTCTCGTATCCAAGACGCGCTGGAGAAACACAGTAGTCTCGAAGATTATTCCATATAGGCAGGTGCCATAGTGCCAGGGAACCTCCTGGGGTAGGGGGTCCTCCTCACCACTACACACTAACAAGAACGTGTTGTGTTCAGGTCTGTTTCTCGGCTGTTAGCCTTGGACTAAACAAGTGATGGGGATGTGGAACAGGGCAGCCCTGAATGGGTATCCACCCGACAGTGACACCAAAAAAAAACAGGTCCTGGAGTCAGTAAAATCCTCTGGGAGTCTGGCCATTTCATTAGCCAGATAGCCTCTCTAGGAAGGGAAGACCAGCATCGCCATGGAAGAGAACAGAGACAGGGCCCTTCATTGTTCTAGTCCTGGTCCTAAAGGGATCTGGAAGATGCTTTGGGGAAGCAGGCCACCCCATGGTGCTGATTCTATCCAGGTAGCCTCCTTGGTGGCCGCTTCCATTTCTTTAAAGTGGATGAGGTGGTCTCTTCAGAAGGCTGGGACCCCAGTGAAAAGCACACAGCATCCAACCTCTAAAAGAAATGTAGATGGAAATTCTGTGAAATTGGATTGTGATGATCATTGTACAATGACAGGTGTGATAAATTCATTGAGTAATAAATGTAGATATAGTTTCCATGAACACTTGTGGCTACGATGAAGGCCAAGGGTGGAAGCCACTCAGGCATGGCTATTCTGGCCCTGTAACCAGCTACTCACAGACCTGTGGTGGCCCAGCCTCCATCTGCATGATGACCCAGGGTGTAGCCTTTGCAGACCTTGTCCTCTATGCAGACCAGTCACGACCAGAATGACTACTATTCAAAAAGCAAACCAGGTGAACTTTTGGGTGTGTCCGACCCAGTGGCCCCCTCCCTCGCCTTCTGTTCTCCCCACCCTATTCCTACTCTGCCCCTGTGGCAGATAGGGTGCCAGGCAGAGTGCAAGGCTGTGCAGGCCACCCTTTTGACCGTCATAATCTTGGTTTGGGGCAATTCCATTGACAGCAGCCCCTTCCTGGAGCCATGTTACAGAGCCAGGTCTTAACTGATCAACTGCCCCATGGCTGCACCTTCCTTGGTGATAATTTCATGTCTCCCAAGGTCCAGTCCCAGCTCATGGGGTGTTTAATAAAGAACTTAAGCCATTGGAAACACCTTTTGACCATGTAGTCATTACAAGGGCAGTTTGCCATTCAGTCTGGTCCAGCCAGTACAAATGCCCCCACTCAGAATTCCATGAGTTTAGAAATTGGGAAGCCAAGACTTCTGTTCCCGACTTGAGTTAGAAATGCTCTCACTGTTAGCAGAGCTGAGAATGGATAGGCAGCGTGCACATATTTACAGTCCAGACGCAGTGCAATTTTGTTTGGCTTGGTCCACAGCCTCACCCAGTTTTAGGCAGAGGGCCAAACAAAGCTTATGCAGAGCCTGGAGGAGGATGCCCACTTCTCAGAAATCCAGCCTGGTCAAGTCACTAGGTTGTAAGGAATACCAGGGTAGGGGGGGGGGTCACATGTCCTTCTTGACCCAGGACCAGATAAAGGCACTCAACACAATTTTTTTTTTTTTTTACAACTTATAGGATATAACATCATTCAACTGCACCCTATGGGTTGTAACACTCTTCTTGGTAGATGTCTGTAAAGGCATTTGATGAGCGCCACTGAGCTAGGAAACAGAGCGACATGTGTCAGAAATACCTCCCAGGAAGTAGCAATATAGCTATCTTTCAGGGTATTCAGGCAAAGGTGTTGATGTCTACTTGGAGCGTACATTCTTTTAAGATTCTGTACAAGAATCAGCTCTATTATAAGCTTGTTGAAGCCTCTTAATTTTACAAACTCCACTTGCTAAAAAAAGTAGAAAAAAAGTCATTTGACGCAATCACTCAAGGTGAGAAACTGGGATAAAACAAACTGAGTGAGGAAGAGATGCCACTTCTGGGACATTGACACTTGTCAACCAATGTGATATGACACGCTACTCAGCTCCCTGATGCCCTTCGTTTTGCTACCTTGACTTGCTGGTAGACAGCCCTCAGCATTCAGCTCCCTGGGGGATTATTTCAACTGAAGAACTGCCTTCTCCTGGGATATGCCCATTTCCTGACATTGCCCCTGCCTGTGACTAATTCATACAGAAGAGAGAGCCTCTCGCCCCTACTCAGGACAGCTTTAGAAAGTCTTCCATTCTTAGAACAGCTTGGTTGACCAAAAGAAAGACTTGGCAATTTAACTTTACCCACCCAATCCTGTTTCCTTCATGGCTTCCTCAGGTATTAATTCTAAGAACACGCTGGATAGCAAGACAGGTAAGAGTGAAGAAGCAAACAATCTCCATTTGAGAAAGCTTCTTCAAGATAAAGCAGCATCGAAGAGGTTAACCAAGAGCCAGGATCCAGAGCAGGAGCTTGGTGCCTTACAGCCAGGAAAGGTTTCTCTCAGCAAGAACCAGGCAGCAGCTTGGGAAAACCAGCATCGCAGTGCAACCAGGCGCTGTGGTCCATTCAAAGCAGATCAGATCTACCCATAGCTGTAAAGCAGGGAAGCAATCGGGTCAGCCTCCAAATGCAATACACCCCCCACGAATGCTCTTGAATGGTTGAAGCAGGGCTGCTTCCAGAATCTCATGTCCTGCTTTCTCAAAGGCAGCTACCCAAGCTCATCCGTGAGCAGCCTGCTGGGATAACAGTATTAAGAGCATTCTATAGGTGTTCTAACGTTGACATGGCTATCATCTACTTGTCCCCCAGCCCCACAAAGGACTTGGGAAGGATGCAACCTTGCCAAACAGCTCCTGGAAGCTTAAGTTTGCTTGCTGAGGTGCCAGGCACCGTGAGGCATCTAGATCTGGGAAGTCCACAGTTAAAGGATGTCCACCTCGTCTTCCTGCTTGGTCTCTGTTCCTGTCCCCACCTTAGGCTCCTTTTCTGAAGTCATCTACATGTTGGGCAAACATGTAGGATCCCCCAGTGGGACCATCTTAAACCCCCTTAAGTTTTGTGGGGAAAGACACAGATCACCTGAATTCTGAATGTTTGCCCCTTAGGAGTTCCATTAATCAAGGCACCATTTCAATCTTTCCTGTGGTCCCAGCTTTCATGTTTGATGATGCAAGAGTCCCTCCAAAGAACCAGGTTGCATCTGTATCTGGGGAGTCTTGGATAGCCGTTCACCACATTGTTGAGTCTCTTCCTTTCCAGCTCTAAACCTGTTTTACCCAGAAGTATTGACTTGTAACTTTCTTCTTCTTATTCTTCAGATTTCAGCTCAGGTTAACTGTCTTGGAGACCCAGGAGAGAGGGCTGATGCAAGACCATAGAACAGAAGGGGCCTCTGCTTCTTCCCAAGCAGCAGAGGCTGAGGGGGTGAGCAGACCTCGTGCTCCAGGGTTGGACTGACTCAAGGCTACAGGGATTGTTCCCAGGAGAGCTAAGAAAAAAGTCTCAGAATCTCACTCACATTTTGACTTACATACTCAACTGGAGACATGCCTGGAAGACCAAAGACATTTCTCCCTCAGCCTTTGTTCTGCCTCAGCTCCTGAGATAAAAATCATTGTTGGCCATGTTGTAGAGGATAAAGATGCTATAATGTGAACTTGCTGGGAACATCAGGAGTCATCTAAGGTGTTCTTCTGGAAAAATATGCACTGGGCATTTCCTGAGGGAATAAACTTGGTGTCACTGAAGGATTTCCCCTACTCACAGGTATGGTTAGCTACCACATATGCCACAGCAAACGGCCTCATGCCTGTAAGCAGATTTATTCAACCCCCTCGAACCAAAAATAAGAGGGCTGTTGCATCCCCATATCTAAATTCTGGACCTGAAAATAATGTCTTCCAGTTGATTATCCAACATATTTTTACTCACCCTAATTACATATTCAGAAGGCCCGCTTCCCTATAAGCTTCATTGCTAATGGAGACCCCAGGTGATATTAGCCCAAATTTGGGCAGCCGAGGCTGGCTAAGGAAACTGCACCCATGAACATACTCCTCTATCAACTTGGCTTGATTCAGGAGGCGCTGGAAAGATGGAGTCACATCAAACCTCTCAACGTGGGTAATGAAACTATTGTGAAATCCCAGTAGTAAAGCAAACAGTTACATCTGCAACCTTATTGTAGAACAAAGGATCAGTTTTAAGGTTCTAAAGACCACCTGATCAACACTTTTACCTGAATCAAAGCGGTGTTTTCCAAATAACTGCTGGGGGAAAACCAGGCAGAACTTGAAGCCATCATGGGAAGTGATTCTAGTTCTATCTGCAGTCTTAGCTATACAGATGTTTTTATCAACACAGGAAGCCATTACTTAAAGATAGCCACCTGTGATGGTGGGGGTTATGAATTATTTCACCCAGAAAGAGATCTTTGATTGATGCAATTAGCAGCCCTCTCTTGTGACAGACTCCCCTCCCCCAAAAAAATAAATTAAGGAAGCTCAGCCATCTAGAGGCCACATGGGGGAAAGTCATGTAGTCCCACCATCTGAGTAGTCTGGGGTTTGGTATTTAAGGCAGCTAGTTTCTGAGCCCCTCTGGGAAGGGAATCCTACTCCTAGGAGTTTCTGTGGGACTAAACAAGCATGCCCATCAGAGAAAAGTCAACTTAAACCAGGTACAGTTTAGCTACAAGGAAAGCTCAACGGAGTGTTAAAGCTTGGTTTTGCCCTTTAGTTTCCCCCGAGATTAAAATGCAGAAAAGGAGAGACCCCACTCCAGAAGCCCTTTGCACCAGGAAAATGGGGATTCTTTCTGATGCTTTATCACTTGCTATTTGGCCATCATCCATTATAGAGCCACCATAGGAGTCACCTCTGAGGACCCTGTGTGCACACAACCTGTTGCTCCCTCCTTGCCCCAGCAACAGTGAGGTCCTCATTATGTACATTTCCCCAGCGGCACCAGGATGGGTCAATGGCACTCCAATAGTACTGCAGCTCCTGTGTTCCTCAGAGTATCAGCTGTCTAGCAGGAGATTCTTCAGAGAAGCATGTGGGTTCTGCCAATGACAGCAGGTGACAACCAGCTTATTCTATAGGCTTTCCACCCCCAATGGAACCACATGCCCCTAATTATCCCTTTCAATGATCAAACCCTCCTGGAGCCAACAATAGTTTTCTATTTTTTCCTTCCTAGTGCTATGTAATTGCTCTACAGGACAGGTAGCATTGAAGAGAGCCTTGGGATAGGGTCACCAGCCTGCCCCTAAAAAACCCAGGGGCTCTTCCCCTGATGCTTTATGTAGTCTGAGACCACAAATGCTAGTGGAGACCTCTAAGCCCCTGGCATAGAGAACTGACTCTGTATTCATTTATGGTGTAGATTTGGGGGGTAAAATAGGGTTCAAGGAGGAAAGGAGGTACTGCTGGCTTCAGCCAAGATCAGCATTAAGTTGTTTGGGTAAAGTTACGAAAAGCCTTTATTTAAGGGAAAACTTGTCAGCATGAGGTGGGTGCCCTTTCATCTACTGGAGTCCTCAAGCCAGGAGGGCCCAGGGGCTCTGGGACTGAACCTATTTGTGGGGAGCCTTAGAGGCCATGGCTAACTAGCACTGGGCGAGCCCACTGCCTGCAGCCCCTTCTCCACGGAGAGGGTATGTTTCCCCATCTCTCACTGGATTGCAGCAGCAGAGGCCAGAGTAGCCTAGAAGTTACTGAGCAAGAAAGCAAGAGAGTCACCCTCTTGGTGAATCAGCCCAGCCTGGGGAGGGTGAATAGGGACTGAATCAGGGCAGGGGACTCAGATGGACTTTTCAGCACATTCCTAAACTTTGGATTTTTCAGTTCCATGATGGACAAGAGAATCATTTTGGCCTTAAAGTCTTAGACTGAAGTGAGGGAACATGAACACTGTTCATGGGTCTACTGCACCCTGGGGTGCATTTAAGACATTTCATCCTCTAAGTGGGAGGTCAGCTCTGCCTCAAAGTCAAGGACTCTCGGGGCAGTAAGAAGTTTCAGCTGTCAATTGGCCCTTATAGCTCATAAGAAAGCAGCAGAGCCTCCGTCCCACCTCCTTGCCCTTCCAGCAGAGGACCCCAAGGTTCTAGGAGATGGGATCCACACAGTGGACCAAGATGGTCTGAATGAAGGGTCTACACCTGTCTCCTGTGGACCGTGAGTGGATACACAGAGCAGCAAGGGAACAAACAGTTTCTAGTGTGTTAAGATTCAGAAGAGTTTGTGGTTTACCTGTCTAGAAGAAAAATAGGTCTGTGGATGGATCTGGAAATGGAGCTTCAGAAACAGAAATCTTGAGGTGAATGTGAATGAATAGGAAGTAAACCCCATTCTCTAAAAGCAGGAGATTCAGAGAAGAGGTCCCCTGTGGGCTGGGCAGGTAGAATCAAGTCAAAGCAAGCTCATGATAAACCTTGACTATCCCAGTAGCTAAGATAAAGCATCAGAGAGCAAGGAGGGCAAAAGCCCAAGCACCCTTCACTCTCCCAAAGTACATGTTTGGGGTGAAGAGTAAGAAGTGACTGGAAGGCCAGGTGATGCACGTGGGGGACAGCCCTCAGCAGGGTATCCAGGGCTCCTGGCATATGACATTAAAAGAGAAAGGGTGGGAGAGGCTCCAGGCAAGGGTGCTCTGGCTCCCATCAGTACCTGTTCCTCAGGTTATCTGGTCACCAGAGAGCGGGGAGTGGGCCTGGAATCTTTTGAGGCAGCCCGTCTTCTCAGATCAGTCTCAGAGGGAATTTGGCCCTGATCTGTCCCTCCTTTGCGTCTCATTGCTTTGGCATTTGAGTTTAATCCCTCCTTTCTAAGCTGATGCAAAACAAACACCATGCTTGCTTTCTTCTCTAGAGATAGAGATCCCATCTGTGCCCCCGTCCCCACACCCCAGCAACAGGGAAACAGACTTCTGCTCTCCTGGGTCAGGAAGGAGACCCCCCAGAGAAGGCCACTCCTGCGCCTTGCCCGCCCCCGAAGCCAGAAGCTGGAGCCACTGTCATCTCTCATTAGAGAGCTGAGCCCAGTGGCCTTGCTCCCATTCTTAAAACAGCAAGGATGGGAGTCAGGGTGGGGGTGGGCACTCTGGCCCAAGCATGTGGGCTCATTAAGGCCAGAGCCAGGAGATGCTACTTGTCTCCTGCACTGAGCAATTATGACTGGCTTTGTTCAGATCTCTCATCACGGCCCGGAAGCTAATTGATTCCGAATCTGGAGGCTCCATGTTGGTAACTACAGAGGACTAGAAAAGGTAAGCAGCATAGAAAACTGAATTTTCCCCCAAAGAGCTTTTCCTTAAAGTACATTATTTGGGGCATGGAACCCACTTGGGGAGGGGTGGGGGACGGCTTGGTCAAAACTGTTGCAACAAGCTTGGCAAAAGTTTGAGCATCTAATTAGTTTGGTCATTTAGATGAGCTGTCCATTCAAGATCAAATATGTAGAATAATGTTACCTTAAAGTACCTTGGAGTTTCCAAGCTGTGATCCCAGTAGTACAATGGTCAGGAAAGGGGCCCAGAGAAAGTACATAAGGAAACCATTACACTCATTCTCCAAGAGCTGAAGATTCCAGAGAGAAGGTTCATGAGGAACGAAATGACTAGGCCCACCAGCTGGGCAGCTCTAGCCAAGGTTTATCATGAACCTGACTTGACTTAATTTTTCCAATCTCTCAGAAAGCACACAGTGCCTCCTACATCCTGTCTCCAGATTATGCTAGATCTTGATTTGGAGGGAGCACATGTTCCATAATACATTCTGATAGGATTATATGTGGTCCCTAAAGTGAAGTTGGCCAGATTCTCTACGAATGGCTCTTTCCCTTCTGAGGGAATTCAACCACAGAGAACCAAGGAAGCGAGGTTCAGAGGTGCACATGATGGCCAAGATGGCAGAGCTTTCTCCAGAACCCAAGAGGTGGAAAGTGGAAGGGGTTAGGGTACTCCAAGAGGCTCGTATAGGTGGTCTGACTCCTGAAGCTCTAGGGCCAGGTCAGAAGAGCCTTAAGGAGGTGCAGTCTATGGCAGCAGGGAGGTTTCCATTCCTGCCCTCAGCGGGATCGATCTTGACTCCAGGAGCCTCTAGCTTTGAAACTGAGGATTAGCTCCATGAAACTAATTTGCCTGTCTCCAACTGTAATATGCCTTTGCCGATCAAGCTTGCTTTAGCTGTTTTTGCTAACTGCATACCTTCCAAGCTTAGCTTATCACAAAGACCCTTTAACCACCCCCTATAACATCTCTTGTTATGTGGGTCACTATAGTAACAGTTGCCCAAATTATTTTGCCTAACTTGGAGCTACTTCTTGCCCAGCTCAAGTTGGTTGAGACCACCATTCAACTGAGCTTTCGGGAGTGTCCAACGGATGAAGAATGGGACTCAGATACCCCTGGGCAGAGATGGCCTGAGGATACAGAGAGCTCTGTGAGCCAAAGGTTTTGGACAAGCTTGAATAACCAGTGGGAAGACAGAGTGTTCTTACCTGCAGGCAATTTTCGGCCTCTCTGCCTGGATGTACTCAGAATACATCCAGACCAACAGAGCAGCCACAGGAAGGGCATCAGAGCCAAGTGCCTCCCCAGGTTGAGCTGTATCAGCCTGCAAAGAATGTTGAGCTTGTGCCAAATGACCAGTGAGTGATATGTACTCTTCCTCTGATCTAGAGATGGGTACCAATTGCCTGAGGCCAGTCAGGAGTCACATGCCCTTCATCACAGGGACAGGTTCATATAATCCAGGTTCACCCCAGGTCAATAGCATTCCTCAACCAGGGTGACATTCAGGACTATTGCTGGAAGGTCTGTCCACTCTCTTGACCTATGAAATGGTAGAGTGAGGGCAGAGCTGTGGGAAGGATGGGGGAGCCACCACCTTAAATACCATCCTCAGCTAAAGACAAGGGACCATGCTAGGGAGGGGGAAGGGCTCAGTTATGGAGTTGCCCAGGAAAAGCACAGGAAATAATAAAGTTGTTATACAGATGTAAGTTGCTGCCTCCTGCTTTGTTATGAGTGTCTAATGATACGGTTATCCTTTTTTCTTCCTAGTACAGGAGGGAGACACCCTACAAAGGAGATTCAAAATCTTGGTTTAAAAAGTATAAAAGATCTTAGATCACACTGTCTTTTACAAGGAGTGATTTCTACTTGGTTTTCCATTTCTCCCATGTCTGCTGTTTAATTGCCAGCCTAAAGTAATTCTTATACCAAAGAGATATTTTTGGGGTCACAAGTTGTATACCTGCAACTCACTATTCATGTCACCTGCACAGGTAGGTTTCAAAACCAACTCTTAATGCCTTACAGGTCAGGTCCCTCCCCCAGCAGAGATGCCCCAGGTTTTATAAATAAGTTTGTGTTAAAAATTTATATTCCAAATACTCTGCTTACTACATGCCACACATGGTTTTAAGCACTGACTTCTAAGTGCTTTGAGGACTAAATGAATTGTGCTATTTTTATCTCAACACCTCTGTGCCTCAGCTCCCCTAGGTGTAGATAGGTAACTTGTCCAAAGACACAGAGCCCATCAGTGCTCGGGCAGGACTCTCAAGTCTGGTCCCTGTCTGATCGCCACACTTGATCCTACTGCCTCTCTATCACAGGCCTTCAAATAGGTCATAAATGCTGATGTCTGTAAAAACACAGACATCTTCATTGCTTGATGATTGGAAAACTCAAAGCCCATCTTTGCCTTTTATGTTGAGGGTTGGTTGTTAAAGCTAAGGTTCTGACTACCTGTGGGAAGAAAACCGCTCAAGTTCTTGGTAAAAGAGATGCCTCCTCACGTGCAGGGGGTGGTAGCTTCCACTCAGCTTCTTTGAAAGAGAAAGTTGAACTCCTGTTCCAAGTCTGGATCACTTGGGTAGGCACGGCTGCCCACGGGGGAGGGGGTGGTGCTGACAGCGGCTCCCAGAAACCCTAAATGCAACCTTGCAGCAACCCAGCATCTGTCACCTGAGACCTTAGGGATGTAAGAAGCACTTTCTATCACTGGGGTCATAAACAGGACAAGCCCAGATACCACGATGGGCTCTTCCACAAAATGGATATTTGTCAGACTTCTAAAGCACCTCTTCCTGCCCAGAGAAACAGATCAGGTGGTTTTATAGGTTCTCCCAGCTCTAACATTTCATGATACTGATCTTGTATCAGAGTTCTTTGGGGGTGAGGGAGGGGGTTGCTTTCAAACTTATTGGGCAGCCATCACACAGTACCGCCCTTGTTCACAAACCGAAAGTTCTGGAGGAAACAGCCTGAGGTCTCACTTTACTTAGCTAAGAAACCAAGTCTGAAGGCAGAGCAGCCTCCCAGGGCTTCCTCACTATCTGGAATCATCATTTGCACCTTGCAACCCCAGCAGCACCCTCCAATCTGTACGCTGGATGAACTGAGCCCTGCTCGACCCAAGTTCATTATCAGCAGTATCTACTGTATACAGTCATTGAAAATGGATCCTGCAGATGTGGGACAGCTGTTTGTACTTAGCCATTAAGTGTCCCTGCGATGCTGGCAGCCTCTGACAAAAGGGATGCTTTGCAGAGCGAACAGTGCCTCTCTCAAAGACTTCCTAAATCAGGCCCAGATGTCTACATGCAACTTGCACTTCTCTGTGAAGACTTCTTTCTGGAGAACTAGCATTTTCACTAAGGTAATTGCAGGAGAATTGGAAAGCTGGCACATGCAACTCTGAGAGGAAGGATCTGAGTAGCAGCTGGGTGCTAGGAACTAGAGATACACTCCTATCATGGAAGCCAAGCCTCAGACCTATGAGGTTGACAGCTACCTTCGCATCTATAAAATAGGCATTCTAGTCTCCCCAAGGACACATGGCAGATGACGGCACTGGTTTTGGAATGCCAAAGTCATCAGCCAAAGACTGCTATTTAGCCCCACAAGTTCGTTCCTGTCTTTTATTGGTCATAGAACTTCCCATTTTTTAGTTGGGTAGACACAATTACCCCCAAATAGGACAGGGTTTTCTTGCAGCCAGGTACAGCCATGTCACTAAAATTTTAGCAAATGGGATGGAGGTGAAATTGGTGAGCTCAGATTCTAGGCCATGTTCTTAAAGGAGGGCACCTCTCACCTTCCCAATGACTGAAATCTTGACAGGGACCAGCACCACAGCAGCCACCCTGTAACAGGAGGCGACTTCAGGAACCTATGCCTTGAACAGAGTAATGAAACTTAAGGAGGCTGGTTGCCCGCGTCACAGTGTATCATGCCACCTGAGACGGACGGCCCCCCAATTTTAAAAGGGGGAAAACCTTTTTGGTTAAGCCACTGTTCTTTTAAGGTTTTAGCCATCATTACCAGACAAGCCAAGTATAACGTAACATACCCCCACCTCTCACGCGAGCTGGCAAGAACAAGAGTACCTGGCTGGTAGGGGTCCTTTGTGTCCCTGGCCAGCCACCTTCCGTGATGCTGGGTGGAGGGGTGTCCAACAGGAGAATAAGGATGGAATCTCAGCAATGGTCTGAGCACATGGAAAGGATTTGAAAGGAAACTGTGTAGTCACCAAATTTAGGTTTATGGCTTAATCTCGCTCTAGGCAAGTAAAAAGCGCAGACTCGACTCCTGAGTTTTTATGTCATTTAGAAGCTGGTGGGGTCTTGGCAGTCTTGAAAGTGCTCAGAAACAGCTTGTGTGTCAAGCACTTACACACATCTAGATTTACAGAAGTCCTAAGGGGCAGACATTCCTTCCAGGTGAAACTGTGGCTCCGAGAAAGCTGTCCCCTTGCCTAAGGTCACCCAGCTCACAGCACAGCCAGGCTCTCAACAGCCACACTCTACCAACCCCTAAGGCTAAGCCCATGGCTAGAAGCACAGCTAGGTGCAGCCCCAGGCTCACCCACCCAGTTGCCAACAATGTTCTCTCATTTCCAGTGGCTAAGTTCTGTCCTACTGCATGCTCAAGTCCCACATGGAGACCACAGCCTGGGAGATACTATTTCTCAGGTGCTCTCATCTGAGGAGGCAAGGTTGGGGGAAAGACTGCATTGAATTGAGTCTCAAGGTTTCTGGGCTGTAAGATTCCACTTAGGGGGACTTCACAGGGCTGAGTGCTACTTTGCAAGGAACTCAGCCAAACCAGGAGTCAGGCTTCTGGAGTTTCTGGTTCCTCCTGTCTGCACGGTCTGAATATGATGACAAAACTAAAGAGGTCACATAGCTCAGAAGATCAAGGGTATATTGGCTACAATGCCAAATGCTCTCTCAACGATAATGCGTCCGTCACAGAGCCAGCATTCCCTGGAGTCACTATGGGATGATCAGCTTTATCACAACTTGGCCACTAGGGTCCAAGTTGGTCCAACACCCAACATCTCTCCTGAAACACCAGGCACACACTCCTGTTGTGTGCAGCCTTTGAGTAGGCAGACTACTTCACCTCGAGGGGATCCCAGGAAAAAGTTACTGCAAGCCCAGTGACAGGCAGGAGCAGGTGCACAAGCTATTGGGGAACAGATGCCAGGCCTGGCCCGTGTCCTGCAGAGGCATTCTCCGGTTTTCTTTGCAACGGTTCTATAGGAGACTGATGTCTAAAACACCGGAGATCTTGTCTGAGGTCACATAGGTAGAGGCAAACCCAGATTTAAGTTTTTTAAAAAGAATTATTGGAGTACAGATGACTTAAGCGTTGTGTTATTTTCAGGTGCACAGCTAAGCTAGTCAGTTATACAGATACACATACCTGTTCCTTTTGAGATTCTTTTCCCATATAGATTACTACAGTATTGGGTAGATTTTCCTGTGCTATACAGTAGATCCTTGTGAAAAACAGCCTGTGTCAAGCACACACACCTAGTGCATAAGTTAGATCTTTTATATAGTGTGTATGTCAATCCCAATCTAATTTATCCCTAATGTTTCCCCTGATTTTGGTTTTGAAATCTTTGAGTGTTTTTGTGATTAATTTTGTATCATTTAAGATTCTACATATTAGTGATCTCATGGTCTAAGAAAAAAAAAATAGTATCTTTATAGAAGAGGGCACTCAGGCCTGAGAACGTTCTTAGCATCCTCAAAAACAGGGCTCTTGTGGTGCTGAGTGGGGGATGGGATGGAACGTGGCCACTAGAAAAAGTCGCAGCTTCCAGGGCTCTGCCCTTTCTGCCCAAGTGCCTACTTAGATTAGTCCCCGACAGGCCTCAGGGGGAAATTACAAGTAAGTGTTCAATTTCTCCTTCCGTAGCAGCTTGGGGCTGGGAAATCGTTTCTCCCCTGCAGCCTTTCCGCACACCCGCAGCTGTGGCTCCTCTGTCAGTGCGTTGCCAACAGGTTGGAAATGAATGTATTTCCTGCGTGTGGCTGTCAGGGAGGACGCACGTGGGCTCTTCCCACACTCAGGCTCTGGTCCCTGCACGGCAAAGCTGGGAGAACGGGATCACCCAGCGGACACTCGGCATGCCTGCCATCTGCCCGGCTAAGGTTTCTGATGAAAGGGGAAAGGATGGGACTAGAAAGTGAAGGGGACGTCTGGTCGACGTCTGGTGGACCTCTGCTGAGCCCCTCTGCTTTCTAAGCCATGGCAGGAAGTGCTGGACCAGGATGCATGCCCTGGGGAAGGGACAGCTCCTCTGGATTTGTAGCCATCCCTCTGCCCCGAGGGTGTGCAGAGAGCTGGAATAATGGCCCACCTCCCGGCCGTGACTTCTTATAGCCCATTGCTCGTTTCCTTTACCACTTCAGTCCAGCAAAGGTCAGGTCTTGTAGGGTGTGAGGGGAGGGGAGGCGTGGGATGGGAGACAATTCATCCCAAAGTTTCTTCTGTCCAATGACACTTCCAACCGATTAAGCCATTTGAGGTGACACAGTCACCTGCCACTAGGCCCAGACAGACAATAGCTCTCCTTTCCTGGTCCAAGTCCTACACGCTACAAGTTTTATTTAGTTGTGACTTGCTCCAGGAAACCCTGGCTGACATTCTGCCAAGTTTCAAGGACAGGAGCCCATATCTCTGTACATGATCTGCTCGTTTGTTGTTTCTCGGTTTTTGTTTTTTTTAGGGCTGCCTATGGAGGTTCCCAGGCTAGGGGTTGAATAATTGGAGCTACAGCCACTGGCCTATGCCACAGCCGTGCCAGATCTGAGACGCATTTGTGAGCTACACCTGGGCCTCTTGTGCCAAAATTAAGAATTTTAAGTCTGCCAACATCAAAGCATTAATACAAGGATAGGGCACCAAGCATTTGGTGCTTGGAACTCCCAAGGTTGTGCACTTTGATAAAGAGGGTTCTGCATCTGCTTGACCAGGAGGGTTCCCCCTACCAGGCCAAGGCCATCCAGGGCTGCTTGAGAAGGTTAAGGGCTCAACCACGGCTTTTTAGCAACTTTACCAAGTTTTGACTCCTTGCCTGAGGAGAGACCAACTAGAGGCTGCCACTTGCCCAGGATGACAGCAAGGATGGGGAATACCAGGGCTCTTCCCACCAAAGAGGGGTTGGAGACACAGATCCTGCTATGCTCCAGCCATGGAAGGAAAACTTCCCCAAAGTCACAGGCAATGAAACTCTGGTAGTGATAGCTGACAAGAACTCAGGAGGTGCGCTCTCGCTCAGCATTCGCCCTGTGCTAGGTGGGGCATTTAGATGCATTCCAAGTTCGTCTGAACCTGAACGGGTAGCCCTGTTTCAGAGGTGGGAAAACTGAGGCCCATCACCTCTTGTCTGCCTAGCTTAGTTCACACAAGCAGTGGAGGTGAGCTGTGGCCTTTGAACGGCTCCCCAAGGTAAGAGTGTCTAACAGCAACCATGTGCTGGTTTCTGAACTGAGCCTTTCAGGTGCTACCCCTCTTTACATCTCCGATGATAGTGTTGCAGCAACTGTGAGACCATGGCTTTTTCAAATGTATATTAGAAACTTGGTTGGTCAATGGCCACATGAATTCAAAGAGCTGTGACTGCATTTGAACTGAGGTCACCATCCCCTGAGAGCAGCTCCCAGCCAACGACTACACTGCAGGGAAACTTCCCACTCTCCAGAAAAGGCTCACCCGTGACTATGGCTCACAGGGGTCTCCCCCCAGCCTTGCCAAAATTTTAGGCTGCCCAGCAGTTGGCCTCCACTCCCTTTTTCCCTGCATAGGGGACAAATTTGTATCAACATTTTTGAGGGTCCCCCAGTTCTTCCCATTCCCCCTCTCAGGCACTTCTCCCAAAATCTCCAAATCTAACCCTGCCACAGCATCTCTCTCCCAGAGGACCTAGATCAATGAGAACTTCTATTTAAAAAGCTTTAAAGGAAGTTTTAATTTTTTCTTTTCATGGATATAGCAGTGGGTTAATTTCATAATTCATTTTTGGTACTTTTTAAAACTGAAATACAAGGGATTTACAAAGTGTTAGATTCAGGTGTACAGCAAAGCGATTCAGTATACATCAATGTCATTTTTCAGATTTTTTTTCCCTTATAGGTTATTACAAAATATTAAGTATATTTCCCTGTGCTCTACATAGGTCCTTGTTGGTTTTATATATAGCAGTGTATATGTTAATCCCAAACTCCTAGTTTATCGCTTTTCCCCTCTGATTACCATAGTAGGTTTTCCGTGTCTGTGGATCTGTTTTGTATAGAAGCCCAGTTTATCTTCTAAAGGGTCCATATATAAATGATATCTTTGGCTAACTTCATGAAGTGCGATATCGCTCTATCCATGTAACTTCTGTTCATTTTAGGAGATGCATAGAAGGCTCAGAGAGGTTAGGCATTTGCTCAAGTTCATACGGCAAACCTGATAGTTGAATCTAGAGTTTTAGACTCTAGAGACGGTGGTTTTTAGTTGTAATAGTCAAAGAAATCCTAGGAGGTATTTGGGCAATTCGACAATCAAGTATTTCCTAGTATGTAATCACCTTGTGTCTAAAACTGGCCAGAGTTGACCACAACCCATCATCCGCCTGACCCTGAAAGAGACCTTCATTCGTATGCTTTTGGACGCATCTGTTTACTTGGGTCTGAGGAGGTTTTCCAACTGGCTTGTGGCCCTGCTCTGGGCCTAAACATCCTGTGTTCATTTGCCATCTCACAGTTGCAGCCATTTCCAAGGGATTAGGATTCTCACCTTTGGACCTTCTCACACTCTGCTAGGTGTGTTCTAATCATCACACAGACCCCAGCTGTCATGTCTCATTACCTAAATATATTATCCTGGCCTGGCCTTGGCCAGTATGGTGGGATTAAAGCAATAAAACTATATGGACAAGTGGCCAGCGTTAGGCCTGCTCTTACCCAGGACCGCTGTGGGTAATAGCACACAGCTGCAGCAGCAGGCACCTGGCCTCCCACCCCCACTTCCTCTCTGCACAGCCCCTGCTTCTGCCCTCTATCAGCAGGGTGTTGGACTGGTCCAGCTCCAAGAGCACTTGGCAACTTAGATCCTCAAGATGGAGAGCTGTTACTTAGCAACACACGAGTTTGGGCTCCTCAAACTCCCAAAGGTCCTAGGGAGAGTGCGTCTCCTTTTATTACTACAGCTACCACTTACACAGGCAGCATACTAGCTTCCTTGCATTCATACTTACATCTAACAGCTCTGCAAAGGATAGATTAGTCCTGCTTTTTAAAGTAGGGTGAAGGAGAATTATGACATTGCAAAACAGCTCGTGATATTCACTTTGTATCATGAGGCTGGTCAAGACAGACCTAAGATGTAAACAGTGGTTCAACTAAAGCCCGGTTCTCAGAAATTACTCCAGCCACCCCCCACTCTTTGGTCCTTCAGTGCACTGACGTGGCGTTCATTTCATGCATTCTTGAATTAGCTGACTTCTCGTTTGGGCTTTTTGCATCTGCAGAGCTGTTGTACCATTTTAGGTACATAAATGCTATAGACGTGTTTCAGTTTTACTTTCATATACTCGGTTGCGAGGCTAGGAATAGCAATGTTCTTAATTTTGTGGAATGTTAGTGCTCTAGAATGATATTTAGGTAAGATGCAATGGCACTTGAATAAAGCTGCCATCCATTATAGCCAGGTATGAGCAATGTGTTGGGTGACCTGTCATCTCCATCTGCCCAGGTTGTGGACTGTCCAGAACTGGGTGAGTTACAGCAGGGATGATCAGTGTGATTTAGAAGCTTGAGAGAAGACGGATGGGGATTAAAGATGGAAGAATGAACATTTCGAGTGTTGGCATCCTAATCTGTTATTGGACATACAGTTCATTGAGTATCTTACAAGGGAAAGCTAGAGTAGAATCTACAGCATCCTGAAAGATTCTGGGCTCTTCACATCAGTCTCAGTTGCCAGAAGCCCAGGACCTCAGATTAATATCATGTGGCTGTGAACCAACTCCAAATTGGTGGGCTGTTTTGTGAGTAATGTATATACTTGATACTTGGATAGAAAGTCAATCTTCCTAAATATCCCTCAATTACAGTACCTTCATTGCTACAGCATTTAAAAAATTATACTTCTATGGCAAGGGAAGATGGGATAATTTTGTGTGACTTATGAAATTTCACTATGGATCATAGATTAAATTTCCACATTTTGACTGTTCTATGGCATAAGAGATTGTACTTAATGCACACAAGGGTTTTTAGAGAGTAAGTAGGCATGGGGGCTCTAATTTAATGGCTTAAGCTTCAGAGAAAAAGCCAACGGGGCAAGATTAAACAGTATGAATCAGGAAAGGGGTACATGAAAGTGGTTAAATTCATATATTTTAAGATTGACGTGTGTCAATACAACTGCAAAAAATAAGCTGTACATCAGTTATGTAGAAACCCAGTGTTTCTATTATAAAGCAAGTGATTAGAATAAGCCATTATGTATTTTCAGTGTTTATCAGTGTTGTCTCAAGAATGATGATTCTCTGAGACCAACTTTCCACGTTATGAATTCAACTGTTTGGAATACATGAGTTTGTAGAAATAAAGGTTTGTTTTTAAGAAGCACATTAAAACCCCACCCTTTAAGATACCAGCCCCAAACTTGGGTCTCAGTCTTGGGATTGCAACCTTAAATTCTATCTTGGGATCCAAAGCCTGCGTTTAAAATAGCAACAACAAAACCCTCAAGGACTGCCTGGAGAGGTTTCATCCATTTTCCTAAGTTTTGAACTTGGCCCACCTGCTCACCCTGGACCAGTGGGATATAATCTCAGACTGCCATCTTCCAGAAGTTCTTCGTTTTGACCTATACTGAACTGAGAAAGCCCCTTATGTCCACAGAACCCAGTTCATAGCAAATACAAGAGGGGCAGCATCAAAGATGAGCATGGGCTTGGAATCCAGCAGATCTGGAACTCAGTGTTGATTCTGCCACTTCCTTCGCTGAGCTCTCAGGAATACTTAAGTTTAAGGCCGATTTTCTCCACTGTAAAATGGAGATATGAAAACCCACCTATCTTCTGGTTAAGACACCAGCTCAAGGCATACTGTTGTCACAGTGGTTCTAACCAATAGAGGTCTCTATCTTGTGGGTCTTGGCATTAGGAGAATCTGGCTCCTTCTGAGTGGGCTTGAGTTTAATTATTAGTCTCCATAGACCATGCTTCACTTTTGGCCACCAGGAAGCAAGTTTGTAGCCCTGTTGAAGCTTTTAAGTTCATTTTACCTTTGCTCCAACACATTCATCATTTTGCATGTTTTTCAAGAAGAGCAAGAGCCTTGATGCACTGGAAGTATTTGCCAAAGTATGAAGAAATAGTTGGCCATCACCCACACTACACCATTTCCAAACCCCTACAGGTTTGGTCATGCTATCGGCCCGGCACATGTGTTTCCATAGCTTTCATTTAACAAGCCATAAAAACGTGTGTGTGGAAATGTGCTGAATGTTTGGAAACCGAATGCTCAACAGACAAGGTTTGGTAGAACAGTTGACTACTAGAAAAGTAAACCCAGCCCATACAGAGCTGACACTGTCCAACGTGTTAAGCTTGGGGGCATGTGGGCAGATAGACACTCCAACCAGAAGTCCAGACACGAGATGAACTGCCCTCACATGTGCCTCTGGGTGAAATTTCACTTCTGAGCATGTAAAAATATCACAACACCCCACCCTAAGCTTATCATGAACCTCAAGGGGGACATTAAGAATTAAGACACAGTCCAGTCTGTACTCAGAACCAAACCAGCAGACCCTTGAGTAGGTCTTGGCAAAGTTCCTTGTGAGGAACACAAGTGGAAAAGAGGTTGGGAGATACAGTCTACCCACCCGACCAGAGGAATCTAACATGAGAACACTGAAGCTGGAAGAACATCTCAGACATATGTGAAAGACCGCAGAAAATGGTCCGTTAGGAGAGAAATAGAAACCACATTGTTGAGATGGTCTTAAAATGAACAGCCTAGAGAACATCGTGGAGGTTTATACTGGGCCCTGGGGCAAGGCCCCAGTAACCCCATCAGCCTCCGCCCCCCCCCCCAACTCTTGGTTCTGCTTTAAGAAACTCAGTGGTGCTTAGGATTAAGTAAGGTCTTATGTTCAAACTGCATTCGTTAAGAGGTGAGGTTGTGTTAACTAAGACATCGCCTACCTGTCCTGGGGGTTCATAGACATCCATCAGGGGAATTAAGACAAGTTCAAAAGAGCAGACCAAACTCCTTGAGCCAGATTGCGTCAGGACTCGAGGAGGGGTGGCGTGGGGGCTAGTCAATGCTTTAGTCAGTCCTCAGCCTAAGATCTGGACATCACTCAAGAAGTTTCATTAGCAAGTCCTTCCTAACTGGAGAGCTGTCCATTTCAGAGAACTTCGCTGACCCTGAGTTAATTCCGTGACTCACCCACAGATGTTGTCTGCTGTCTACACCCCACTGCTGCCATCTATTTTTCTGGCCTTATTGAGCTGGCTCCCCCCATCCACACTCTCCAGCCACGCAGGCCTCCTTCCAGCCCTGCTTGTTCTATCCAAACCCCTCCCTTCCCCACTGTTTGCTGCTTAAGCTACTGCCCCCAATCCTCCTGTTTTCAGCTCAAGTATACCTCCTCATGAATCCTCATAAGTCAGATCTCCTGTCTAGCCCCCTTAGTGCTACATGCCTGTTCTTCATAGACTTGTCATAGCTGTAGCTTGGGATTTATCTGACATTTCCCACTAATACGGATGTACCCAAAGGCAAATATCCATGACCCATTGAGCACATAATAATGTTCAAATGGAATGATTAAGTCAGAAGACTCAAACTGAGTTCAACGCTGCTTGTTCAAGTTTTTAAAATCAGGAAAGTCCCTGCAGGGCGGTAAGAAATCTAACTTTGGGTTCCAGGTAGGTTTCTGATGTCTAGGCTTCCATTTCTTAAGAAGGGTCTGAGATGTCAGCAAGCAAGTTCATGGCATTAGACCAGGGAGATAGGAAGAGATATTGCCATCTACCCTACCCCTCCTGCCACGAGGGCTCAAGGGAAGTTAGGTGCCCTGAGCAGTTGATAAGGCAGAGCAATATAAGAACTAGTAGCCAAAAGCTTTGGTACACAAATTCAATGCTGCTGAGTGGGAGCACAGAATGGGATTTTCCTTCAACACACTTCAGCCCATAGCAGCTACTGTTCTTATAAGTCTGATCTTACCTAATTTTTTAAAATGATTTTTATTTTTATCCATTATAGCTGGTTTGAAATGTTCTGTCAATTTTCTACTGCACAGCAAGGTGACCCAGTCACACATTCTTCTCACATCATGCTCCATCACAAGTGACTAGATATAGATCCCAGTGCTATATACACAGCAGGATCTCATTACTTATCCATTCCAGAGAGGCAATAGTTTGCATCTATTAGCCCCAAATTCCAAGTCCATCCCACTCCTTCCCCCTCCCAATTTTGAGAGCAAAGAATGATCTAATGCAAACGGTCCACACAATGGAAGGATGGAACCCAAGCTCCCCTTTCCAGGGAGGGTTATTTAATATTCCACTCACAAAGCTTTGTCTGCCAGGAAAGGAGGCCTGGGATGCTGAATGTGGACCAGGATGAAGATGACTGTCAAGGAAATGGAGAGCTGAGTAAAGGAACCTCGGGTAAGCCTGCCCTCGGGAGGCGTCACATTTTGAGGGTAAAACTTCTTACGGTGGAATAACTATGGGGGCCAAGGAGTAATAACCAGAGGAAGAAAGAGTAGAGTTGTGGAAGGAAGATGTCAAGTGGTGGTGCCTCTGACCTGGGCCTGCCAGAGGAGCCAGCTTTCTCCAGCTGTAGAGTTCAGCGTGTTCAAGGTGGCTTGGGGCTGTCCTATCCTGGCTTCTACAGGTTGCTGTCACACTGGAAATATTCACATGTTTTTTTTTCCTTAAAGAAAAGCTCTTCGTGTTCTAGCACAAGCACATCTCATCTCCCATCCTCAGAGCTAAACAAGCTGGTTCACAATCCATGATCCTTACGCTTCTTCACTTGTGTTCTTTCATTGTCCCAGGATCCTATCCAGGAGTCTGCATTGCATCTCATGTCCCCACCTTCTCGGATCTTTGGGAATTTCTCAATCTTTCCTTATCTTGCTTCTTTAGAGTTCTGGTCAGCTACTTTGCTGGACACCCTTGATGTGGGCTTGCTGGAGGTTACGCATTCTGGGTAAGACACTACGCAAGAGATGCTGTTCTGTCCTCTGAGCTTCGTAGCAGGGGGCACGTGCTGGTGATGTTAATGAGTACTTGGTTAAAGCAGTATCTTCTGAATTCTATACTATAAATTCCCCCTTGGTAATTATTAAATATTGGGGAGAAAACACTTCGACACTTGACAATTCTCATTTCTACCTAAATGTTTGCTCATTACCTGAGTGTCAGAGGGAGCACCAGGCCAGTTTTCTGGGACAAGCAGGGACCAAAGTTATGAGAATTCTGTGTCATTAACATCAACCTTTAGCTTTTTCTTTAGAGAAAAATTTAACTGAGGAGCAAAGAATGCTAGACCTCCTGTAGACCCTTAACTCAGCTTCCCCTTAACATCTAACATAACCACACAATGATTAAACCTAAGTAAGGGAAACCTCAGTATAGTATTAAGCTATGAGATTGTGTTTTGATTTGGCCAGCAACTAGACAAAGTCAAGGCTCTATCAAGTATTTGCTTTCTTGATTTAAACCCCCAGGTATTGACTGCTAATATAGCCCCCCATGGCGTCATCTTTAGACACCTTCTCTTCGATGCTGTCAAGGCAAGAAATGGAAAAGAACCGATTTTCAGAAGATTGAAAACTTTCATAATGTCCTACTAATATTTTAGAATGACTGATGTAGAGTACTTTAAACCACCATGTTAGCACCTGGAAACACATGAGCCAAAGAAAGGAATTGTTAGTATGTTTGGATGAGGCAAGTAGCAGAACATAGAATAGTGGATTCACATCCTCTGGGAGAGGGTTTAAGTTCCCACACCAGGACTGATATCATATCTGAGTGACTTGAAGACATAGGTCTAATAATAACATAGTTAAAGCTAATATGTTGACAACTATAGTCTCATTCCAGTTTCACCAAGACTAGTTTAAGGATAGATCAAAACTTAAAAGTCCAAAAAAGTTTTCCTAGCATTAGGGGAAGACCTAAAAACTTCAATAGAAGTTGAGTGCATTGCTAAATTTAGTTCAAACTTGGGCTCTTATAACTTCTACAACATTCATATTTGTACTGACAAGATGCGAGTTTAAAAACAGTGACCTATGTAATATTTGAACACATTTAATCCAAAACTTAAGCTTCATTAGGAATTCTGAATCTTCATTAAGTCTAGAAAACCTAGCATTATGGAGACCATATCTAGAGAGTGGATGCTCAGTTGTGTGTATTGTTTTAAGATAGGTTGAAGGAATGATGGACAGTGAAACATGGCAACTCTTCTACAGACTACAGGGAAATGTATTTGGAGATGCATAGAAATGGCATAAGAGTGAGCACAATGCAAAGCCCTCGTAGGCAGTCTCAGCTCCAGAGCACCCTATGGAGCCACCAAGGATTTTTGCAGGTAGAAGTCACAGTCCAGTGGTTCCCTGCATCCATTACTGCTTCCCCGTTGTCCTTCCTTCATAGGTGAAACTCCCCAATAACTCTTAACTCCATCTCAACAGGTTTCCTGGAAGAGGACCAGCCAGAATTCACATGCAGATTTAATGATGGGAAGTGCTGCCTTGGGAGACAGACACCTCAAAGGAGGTGAACAGACAGGTAGGTTAACTACTGGAACTTCCAGATAAGCATGTCAAGCTGATGACTCGTTTTTCTTTTCTGTCCCCAAATCCCAAAGAAATGAAGAGATACTACTAGGCTCATACAGTGAGCAAGTCAGTGGAGACAGACATTCCTGGAAAAGATGGAGGAATGGCATACCCACCTTGAAGACTGGGAAAAGCCCAAACTAATGTCAAAGACGACATACAAAATGGACCAATCTGCCCAGCAGTGTCTGCAGCCCCACTTTGTGGGAAGGTGGGTGTAAGGTGAGGCAGAATAACTGCTCTCAGACTCAGCCAAATGCTTAGCCCTCCACCTGCAACGCAAAACTGTACCCATTGAAGATCTTAAGTCTATTCTTAAGATGGAGTTTCAGACAGATGCTAGACCTCTAGACATGAGGAGCGAGATGTACAAGCAGCTAAACTTCAACCGGCAGACACTTGGCGTGCTCTCTGCTTCCAGAACCCTTTTCCAAGGTCATGCTTTAACCTCCACTGCCTAGTCAGTCTGCTTCCTCCACCTCATTGATAACTCTTCACTCCATTTCAACTACATGGATGTGCCTATGGGAGCTTGTACATAAAAGACGACGACCAGTCTTTATAAACCAAGTCTGAATCTCTTTACTTGCTGGTTGACCTTGTGAAATGTCATTTGTAAAATGAGGATTTCCATCACCTACCTGGAGATTAGCACTAGGAGGCAGACTAGCTCACAGTGTAAGCACCTAGAGGTTGTCACAGATGTTCAACGGATTAGTTCAGAGGAAGTACTCAGGTGCAGTGTGAGAACTGCCAATGTGAGCAACTAAGATGTTTTGTGATTCACTGCGTCTAGCCTAGATCTAGACACTGACTAAGGCTCATTGATGTCCTAACATACAAGACTTCAGAACATTTGCTGAATTTCAGAGTATAACACAGTTCTAGAAGGCCAAAGGCAACACCACTCAGTTTGCTTAAGGTACTAAGGTTACTTTTGCAACAGTGGTGAGGCACCCAGTGACGCTGAAGTCTCGTGTGAAGCCAGGAGATCTGCCTGGGATTTAAATTGTGCTTCATCCATATCCAGATAATTGCATGTGGCCTCTTTTAGCACAAAATGCCTCTAATGTTGAATACCCATAATTTGGTGATTAAAAGGGTTACACTTTAAGAGATACACATAAAACTTATTTTTTCAGCAAGAGCAGCAAATGTGAACTTTGAGCCCCCCCCCCCCCCGCCTTGGTATATTTCACCAGAGAGCCCCTCAAGGTATCTTTGCTTTTAGGTTTCCTGCTTTGTTCCTATTCTTCCTAAAGGTGTCTGGTCAAGCTCAGATACATTCTAATTCTGGGTCAACCACAATTCCCTGTAAGGGGAAGGTCAAACTGCTCTCTAGCCCTTTTTAAAATCTCATTAGATCCTAAATACACACACCTCTGTAAAACTAGGGTCCAGAATGGCCAAAAAGTTGTTCAAAGTCATACAGAGGCGGGAATAGTAGTGCTTAGGATTAAGTCTTAGCCTAACATCTGTGAAAGGGTAGAGAAGAACAGCATCTTATCACCATAGAAACACAGCCTGGTAAACACAGCACCTGATTGGTGCCCTAGTGCTAGATGCCAAGTGTCTGTCTGGAACTAGAGATGTGATCCCCTGAAAAGAATTTCCAGACCAAACCGCTACCCCACAGCAGGGACCCTACAGGAGGTCTTTCAGATTAGATTGACATCTTGGTTTTTGGTCTTCACTAGCTCTCCTGAGGCTGTCCATCCCCCGCCCCCTCCTGTCCTCTTATCAGCCTGGGGCTGGGGGCTGATATTAAAAGAGCTCTGATAAAGCTCCCTAAGTGGCAGCAAGCTGTAAACATTCCCACTGATGCCATATGATTAACCTGCTGAGAAAATGCCTGAAGAAGGTCCTGGCTTGTCACCAAGAGACAGGCAAGGGTGCCACAGAACTGTTGAAAAGCAAGTTGGTTGGGGCCACCACGGTGGAGTTATATAAAGCACTTGGCTCCAAGACAGAGGCCTCTGCAGCATTGCATGTGCAGCCTGCCCGGGTGGCTGTGGGTTTATGATTTGATGGACATATGCAATGAGGATGCATTCATAGCCCAGATAAGTTAATGACCTATTAGTGGCAAGCAGGGATAGAGATAAAGCCCTTGTGCAAAATCCTGTCCCACATTCCAAAGCCACAAACAATTTGGTTTAACACCCTGGTTATATCCCATCCAAATAGCTTCCCTGTTAGGTTGCAGTTTCTAGATGCCCATCTATTTAGAGGGTATAGGGTGAGCTGGGAGAGAGAACAAGGATTAACTATTCGCTGAACTCAGGTCAGGTGATGGCTCAAGACATTTGTTCAGGGAATAAGAAATGAGTCAAACTACATTCAAGTTTTTCTCCTAATGTGAAATCATGCTCCTCTAAACATCTTGCCAGGAGGCCTGCTTGGAAATAGATTTGGTATATTTGCATATGTGACCCAGGAAATATTTAGTAATCGGCTTAGGATGCATTAATGATTAAGACAGAGGGACTGTGTTGGAATATTAACTGAAGTTTTAAGAGCTTGCCACAGGATGACAGTATTGAGGTTTGAATAGCCCAGATACCTTATCAAAAGGATTCCAACTTCCTGGACGATCGCCCGGTTATTCCACCTTTAGCTCCATTGAAGAGTGTACTATTTGCAGTGGGGTGTATATTGTCTTTTTTTGGAAGGCAATTTGGCAACAGCTAGTGTGACTTAGACCAGGGATCAAACCCGCACCACAGCAGCGACCCGAGCCACTGCAGTGACACCAGATCCTCAACTGGCTGAGCTACCAAGAGAATTCTGAATTGTTTTCATGCCAAGTTTTTTGTTGTTTTGGTTTTTGCCAGTTCCCTTTTAAAAGTGGGACTTTTGGTGAGCAAAAAAAGCCTGAATGACCTTTTTTCGGACAAAATATTCTGCTGAGGGTTATTTGGAGATTTGACACTTCAACAACCACCAGATGACTAAATGCCTTTTTTTTTGCCCCCAATAAGATGTTAAAGTTTTGAGGTGTCGAATATCCACCTATACCAGTGGGCCATACTTGAAGTTTTATTTATGAAATCCTGTTCCTCCATACACTAGGTCTAGCACTTTTATACACACCTCTTCAAAAGCTGGTTACAAAAAAACTAGAGCCTCTTAGTTACTTGGTTTTCCAGGGTACATATTTTTTTTCCATCTGAGATTTTTTTTTTCTTTAAGCAGTGCTGCAGCTAGAGACTATCCTAAGCTACAAATACTTTTTGACAATGACCTCTGACACTTGCAAATATGAGGCCATACTCCAGGGATTAGCTATGAGGTCTGAGTTAGTCTTTCTCTGTGAGCCTTGAGGTTATCGCAGATGCAGTTTCCTCAGAATAGCACTTTAAGATTGAAGGATGACCTTACACAACTTAAAGGCTCCAATGTAAGGTTTCCCCCTTGGAGGAACACACCTTATGTCCTCACACCTGCTCTATGCCAAGCACTGGTCCATGTGCTCTTCGGGGAACAACGAAAGTCCTTACCCTTGCAGAACTCAGTCTAGTTAGAGGCTGCCACGTCTACAAAGACGACTGTTAAGTCACTGGGATAAATAACACACCTTCCTACTCTTAATCTGAAGACTCAGGTTAGAGGTGAGGAGTTTATAGGACCAGCTAGTTGTCACCTATGCAGTGGCCTTATAGCACCAAGCTCAGTATTCATGTCAGGCTACAATAGATTATAGTTTTCAAGAAGTTCACAGAGGAGCATTTTTGCAGGCATAATGCCCGATAGTGCCTTTGGGATTGAAAGGTTTCATATGGGGTTCAGGGTAACAAACATGGACCTTGATTCCTCCAATACCCCTCTCTGCTCCTCTGTCTAAGTGGCAGCATGTCATCTCTACACTCTATGCCTGTATAATAAGTATTGCTTTCTTCGATAAAGGGTGCTATGGAAGCCAAGCAAGCCCTAACCCTGCCACGGGTCAAAGCACAAAGTCCCTACTTGAATGTGGACGTTCTACTCCATTGATGCCTTCAGCCCTATGGAGGGGTGGGAGGAGGTGGGGAGAGAGACATACCCTGCCTGACTCTACTTGAGTCCTTTGAATCCCATCTCCAAGAGCTACGGAGATGATCACAGCAGGCTTCTTTGCTGGCCTCTATTTCCTGGGAAGGCAGGTGAGGTTGAGAGTCGATTATATTCAGTGTACCAGCTCCCTGACTGGGAGGAAAATACTCCTTGCTCCAGGGATGGGTGGGGAGAAGGCACCTGGCTCCATGGTGCCACATTGTAGGAGGACCAGAGGAAGAGGCGCTAGGATGTTCCAGGTATAAGAACCGAGTTACAGCTCAAAGGCTACTTACTGCTCCTAACTCAGTTTAAGAGTCTAGACATCTCCACCACCCAGGTGCCCCAAGGAAGGGCACAGTAGGGATAGTAAGTGTGGCAGTTCCCCTTTCTGCTTCTCTAAAGGCAAACTCACTAGTAAAACTCCAGTGCTTCTACCCAAAGCCAATCCCACTTCAGATCAAGTCCAGTTCTTGAGAAGCCCTATTTCAACCCATGAAGTTGCAAGTTTGGGTTTTGTGAACAAGATCAACTCACAGCAAAGCTATTTATGTGATTTGCTAAATCCCTTTATGAGAGTTGCTCCTGTGCATCTTTTCCCCTCCCTCCTGGGGCTGGGACACCAAGATGCACCTCCTTTAGCAGTTTGGGAACAGCTCGATTTCCTCTCCAGCTCACCTCAAAAGTGAACAGACAGGGAGCGGGTGGGGAGAGTCGCCAGAGACTCAGGTTAGCCCAGAGTCTAAGATTGGGGTCTGTCTTGACCTATCCATTGTGCCAAACATCTGTCCTCATTAACTCGCAGAGGATTATGGTTTTTTAATCTTTTCCACATATGTACACTATATGAACATTCCACATTTTTTATAGTCCATGTACTTTCATGTTCCAATTGTTTGCCTCCGAGTTATGACCGGGACACATACTGCAGTACTTGCTCTAGGACTTCCACTAACAAGCAAACTTGAGTTACGGCCCCCAAACACCAAGCAGCAGCATTAGGAGCTAAGTCAAGCATTAACCCAAAAAGCATTGCTGGGGCCAAATGGAATCTGTCCCCAGATCTGTGACCTTATGTCTTGAAACAGTTCTGAAGAAAACCCAGAGCAAGCTGTCAGCCCCCTCACCTCAGGATGGCTGTTCTCATCCTCTGCACTCCCTGCTGGACCAGTTCCCGATCCGCTTACACCCAACTCACACGGCTGAGCTTTCCCCTTTTAATATTAAATCAGTAACTGCCCCTGTGCTTGCTCCCTGCCCTTACCAGTAGCTGTTCTAATCCTCCAGGACAGCCCTGCCTGCCAGTTTAACTAAAGGGAAACACCCATCCTTGGGATGGTTATTAATGCAAGGGGCTCTCAGGGACGTGCTCATTCTGCTGGTTACCTGAGTAATGATGAGCCAACTCAATGTCAATTCCCCCTATAAATGGTAACCTCCTCCAAGCAGGGGGACACTGCTATCTTGTCCCATTGAGTGCTGTACAGGATGGGTTGTCACTCCAGGACTTGGTTTCTGACATTGAAGCTTCCCTGGCCAATAAGTCATGAATGTCTCTGTTGCTGTCTCATGGCTGAGCAATTACAAGGCTTGCAGGCTTGTGAGGTGCAGCCTGACAGCTAATCATGTCTATTTTAGACAGGAAACCCAGTAGGACAGCCCGCCTCCTTTGTGGAGGAGAGAGCACTAAAGAACCCCCTTTTCCCTGAGTCCAGTTATTTACTCTCCTCAGTACATTTAATCACTTCTCCATTCTTTCAATGAGCACTTCTAGGAAGCCTGCCCAAGTGTGGAAACATTTTGCTAAGATCTGAGGATAACCCTTTGGTTCAATTTTTTGGGGACTGCACCTGAAGCACATGGAAGTTCCTGGGCCAGAGACTGAATGCACACCACAGCAGTGAGCTGAGCTGCTGCAGTGATATCAGCCCACTGTTACACAAGGGAAATCCTGGTTGTTTTTTTTTTTTTTTTTTTTTTTTTGTCTTTAGGGCCACACCTGTGGCGTATGGAAGTTCCCAGGCTACGGGTCCAATCGGAGCTACAGCTGCCGGCCTACACCACAGCAACACCAGATCTGAGCCATGTCTGTGACCTACACCACAGCTCACCACAACACCAGATCCTTAACCCACTGAGCAAGGCCAGGGATTGAACTCGCATCCTAATAGATCCCAGTTGGGTTTGTTAACTGCTGAGCCACAAAGGAAACTCCCTCCTGGTTCAATCTTTCTTAAAACAAGAGCAAACTGTTCCTATTAAGTGAGCCTTTCATATACCATGATTCTCCCATATAAGTTGACCAACATTATTGTGAGGTTTTTTTTGGGGTGGGGGGAGTCACACCCACAGCATGTGGAAGTTCCTAGGATTGAACCTGCACCACAGCCATGACAATACCAGATCTGAGTTTCTTCTAAAGGAAAAATTGTGCTTTCTTGTTCTGAAGTGGTCAACTTAAATGATTGAGGAAAACCCTGGGATAAAAAATTGCTAGGTGATCCTCCATCCTTGCATGTGGGCCTCAGCCAAGCACATCTTTATAAATGGTGATCATTTGATTGAGAGAGAACTGGTGTTGGCAAAGGAACCAAATGGAACACGAGTTAACTGCATTCCTACCTCACTCCAGGTGTTTCAACTCTTCTTTCATAGGTTAGGTGAACATTTACCCTAGTCCACAGGAGTGGACTGGTTCCACTGTTACCCCAGAAATTTGTGGTTCCTAAATCAGACACATTCCTCTGCAGGACTTATCAGAGCTTTGAATATGCCAACATGGATGTGAAATTTATGACATGCACATTTCCCTCAATCATTGGGAGGGGGTCGTCTCAACCTTTTATTATGCTGCAGAAAAAACTCAGTTCTAGGATTTTACACAGTCTCTGAAGACAAAATTGACAATTTTTGTCGATTAGGAAGTAGAGAATAGGGATTAGTTGCTTACCCAAGGATCTTTGTGGCCTCAGACCCAGGGCAGACACACGATTCCCCTGTTTATCTTCTTCCTGCATTTTTTCTTCATAGGCCCTATCAACTACCTGATTTATTCTGCTTGTCCATCTAGAATATGCTGTGCATGCAGGCATCCACCACTGAATATTCAGCACCTACACAGCAGTCTCCAGAGTGCAGCCAGCCCTCAGTTTTGAGTAGGTTACTCCACTGTTAACATGTTCAGGCTCCCATTCAAGGGGATTTGTGACCACATTTTTGTATTCTGCCCTGCAATATGTCTTATCAAAATAGCATTTCACATCTTAAAGGGTTGGAAAAGCTTGGCTTTAGGAAATTTGATGTTTACTTGATGCCATCCCCCATTTAATAGTTTTTCCACTTCGGGGACTATGTAATCCCACTCTGACATGCAAGCTTGGAGCTAAACAGCATCCAGAGCCTCCTGAACTGACTCTTTGGAAGTGAAGAGCTGAGCGTGCAGTGCCTTAAGGCTCAGGCTTAGTCATCCCTGGCAGCAGCTTTCACGACCTCTGGATCCCTAGAAGCCTGGAAAGAACGTGTGATGATGTGCCCTAATGCCCTCATCTCACAAGCATCTGGTCACCACCTCCCCCACAGGACAGGGTGGCCTTCAGTGTCGAGAGAGCAGTGCCTCCAAAGAGGGAGGGGGTGACGCATACGCATAGGTGACTAAGGGAGAAGAGTTCTCTTGGGAGAAAGTTAAGGCTCTTCCGCCTTAAGGGGTAAGTTAGGTCAGTCATTTAGCTGGCAGAGGACTGCTGCCACCTACAAGGCAATCTCCACTCCAGAAGCCTGAAGGTAGATACTCAATTCTTTGTTTTGGAAAGCCAGCTCCAAGAGGGTACGTGATTCAGGCCAAGACAGCTGTTAAAACTCAAGACTGGAACTCATGTCTGTGGGTCAGGCTGGGTCTCCTCCCCAAAGAATTGTGCTGAAGGACCAGGAAGACCTTGACCTCAGGCCAGAAGTACAGCTTAGACTTTCCCTCCAAACTTTACCTGTGAACCCGAGACAACTTTCAACCTTTGTCCCGAGCCTCTTATGCACATTGAAGTTGGGTCAGCATAGGAACTTGCAGCCTGGCCCCTTCGACCCCCCCCCCCCCAGAGATTTCCACGAAGCCCCCAGGCTGGCCCAGCAGAGCCACAATGCCAACAAGCACCACCTGGATGGGGGGGGTGGAGGACCAGCACTTATTAGGAGCTGTGCCCGGGCCTGTGTGGGGGATACCGAACGCTAAGCGCAGTTCTGCTCTCGGCTGTCCTAGGATTCCACATCCACACAGGAGCTTGCTGTGGACCGAGCCCTGTCGTGGGTCAGCAGCGACCCAGTGAGGAATGGGGCAGATTTGCTGTGTGCACCATGTGGCCACTTCCCACCCTGTTTACACACAAGGGAAGCAGGGCTCAGGACTAATGTTAGAGCCAATCCCGCTTTTGCCTTTGAAATGGCACTGCCCAGGCCTTCGGACCAACCCTCCAAGAACACGAAGGGAATAGTGGGCAACACGTTGCGGCAAGTTCTTTAACGGCCGCAACCACCCAACTAGAGTCCCCTGATGTGGGACGAAGGAAGGAAGCAAAGGAGGTTTTGGCCCTTAGCTTTCTTGACACTTGATTCAAACAAACACTAGGCCGGCACGAGAACTACTCCCTCTGACCCAAAGGGGGCAGCACTCACCCAACATAGGGAGGGAAAGTCCTAAAGCCCTTTTTAGAAAGAAGATCCTTGGCTCGTTCCCATATAAGGGGCCTTTAAGTCCAGTTATTCTCATGGCCACATCCTGCAAGTGTGTGGATGCTAGAAAAGGTCAATAAGCCCGTAGTTACCCAGGCGTACGTTGTGGGCCACAGTGGCAGACAGAGCAATGCCAGTTTCAACTGGGACTTGCATAGATGCTTTGGATATCCTTAAAACAGGAGGAGAGGATTTTTTTTTTTTTTAATAAAACCTCAAAAGGCAGCCTTCTTGGTAAATTTAAGATGTGCTGTCAGTGTTACTTTCCTCACTTGGCTTTGAAGGCTGTGTCTACAAAGAGGCCTGGTGAGTCTAAGAACATCCTGATGTCTGTTATGAGACAAGTCCTGGAAGCTTCGACATCTATGCTCCAGTTCTGTCATAGGTACTGACTGCAGTGAGGGAGAGAAGGTCCCTGTCCTCAAGTCCAGCAAAGGATGAGCCACAGGTGTGGTAAGCAGCATCCTAGGATGGCCCCAGATTCCACCCCACATGCATACCCCTTTATAACCCCTTGGGTGTAGGTGAACCTGTGCACACATAGGAGATTGCTCCTGTGATTGTTATGGGGAAGAGGATTATTCAGTATGGGTCTGAGCTTATCACACCAGCCCTTCAATGTCAGCAATTCAAAGCACAAGAAACAGATGGCAGCTTGAAGATGGAAGGGGGAATGTGGCAAGGGGTGCGAGAGGGCCTCTAGAAGCAGAGTGGCCCTTGGCTGCCACCAGCAAGATGTGACCACAGCCTTACACAAGAAACTGAATTATATACCCACAAGAATGAGATCAGAAAATAAATTTGCCTCTAGTGTCCGGATGAGAACGCAACACGGCTGACACCATGGCTTCAGCCTTGGGACATCTGAGCCTGGTCAGTGCCTACAGAAGGGCTAGTAGCCTCGTTTGGAAGCCGAGTTTGTTATGCAGCAGAAGACTAATACTTCTTGTGTAGCCATGATTGCTGTGTGTGCCATGAGGAAAAGGCACAGGTGCATGAGCATTGCAGGGCACTGAAGCTTGGCTGTGTGGTACCCTTTTTCAAGTAATACTCTTGGGATGATACAGGACTGTCTCCGCCACTCTTCGTAGTCAAGTCCCTACCAGAGATTTAAGATGCTTAAAGTGGCTTACTAGACCAGGGTGGAGGTGAGTCAATTCCGTTGAGGTCAGAAATGGTCAAACATACATTTTAAAGGGCCTCTGTCAACCAGCATCTAAATCAGAATATCCATTTTGTTATGTCACTATCTGTTAAAGGAGACCTAAGACACCATGAAGGGGTTTCTTGGGAGACACACTGAGACATCTCCCAGGTCTGAGCCATGCTCACGCCACAGATGCCTGTCTCCCATTAGACGTGAACCTGAGCCCCTCAGTCTATTGTTAAAACCCATCCAAGAAGGGGCTGTGTCATGGGGCAACATGGGAAGAGAATGTCATTGTTGAGGATGTGCATTTGAGCGCCTACTCCAGGCCAGCAGCTTTGAACAGGTTCACTTCTAGGCAAGGGTACACCCTTTCTGAATACGGGAAAGACAGGAATTTGGTCTTAAAAGTTTCACCTTACTTTCGCCCTTGGTCCCTTAGGGCTTGGAAGGGCCTCTTTGTGAGGGTGGCACCAGACCAATTAGACCTCACAAGCTAAGCATGGGGACAGGAAATACCTTTAAGAAACCAACACCACTTGCATGAACAGGTCTTCGAGTCAACATCAAACCTGATTTGGTGTTCTAGGGCTCTCTTTAAGGCCAGCCAAGCCTGCTGTACAGGAGCAATTTTGCCTCTAAGGTTAGTTTATGCCGATTTTTAGGAAACAGTTAAGTTTTTCTTGCTACCTCTCCTCAACTGCCTATGAGAACCTAAATGGTTTGTTTGTTCCCTGAATAAGGCAGGCAGCAGTATCTGCAAAGAACACAAGCTAGGTGTGGTGGCAAGACTTAGCAGGGCCTAGAGACCAGAGGCCGTTCAGTGTCCTACTGTCTCTGCACGGGCCAGTGACCAGGTTTTTAAATGTCCGTCTCCATGTGAATTGCCTTCCTGTGAAGTCCCAAACTACCTGACACCTTTTGTCTTTACCTGGAGGCCACATGTAAAGGTGGGGGCCTCGACCATCTTGGCGAGTTCCTCAGTTTCCCTTGGCCTCCCCCAGATACACCTCTTCACCTTTTGTCTTTCTGTTAATATCTCACATCAATTTAGAGCAGCCAGAAGAGCCTAGAAAGGCTGTTAAGAGGAAAATATCTTCCTCTGACCATGGCTAAGACTGAATTTAGACGCAGTGAGACAAGTGTTGGACTCCAAAGCTAATACTGTGGATGCCTATGACCTTCAGAGGCCACACCACCTGGAGAGCATTCTTTCCCCATCTATAGTGAAGTCGAGGCATGCTCTTGCCTCACCAGGAGGCTCAGCCATTTGAGCTTCTCTAGTCTAGAAACTCTGGATCTTACACTTGACCTTGCTTCCAATGTGTTTCCTGCTCTGTGCTCAATTCTGGGAAGACTAACCAAAGCAGCCAGCTTTCAGCTTTTAAATCCTCTTGGACAAAACCAGTGTATCTACCTCAAAGTCTGTTCCATGGTGATGCAGGAAGAGGGCTCGTCATCCCAGGTAGTGTCCTAAACATTTGCACCAGACCCTTTAGAATCCACTCCCTGCTCTTTCCTCTAGCTCACACCTAACCTTTCCTTGAATCAGGCTCTGTCCTATCTGGCCCAAGCCCTTCCCTCAACTGAGGCTTCCAAACTCACCTGACTTTTGGGGACTGAGCCAGTGCTATGTGGGAGCCCATAAGAGGCTACCTAAGGGAGGCCTCAAGAAAAAGGGATTCTTGTTGGGGCCTGAAAGCTGACATTCTGTTTCCCTCTAATCACCCCCTATACCCCCAATTAGATTGGGCTGGACTATCCCAGCAGCTGGCATGTGCTCAGATTCTAAAGGATGTGAAACCAGGTGCTGCTTTGTAGAAGTCTACAGAGATGCTAGAGTAAGGCTCAAATGAAGCGCCAGGAGTGAAGGCTCACAAAGTTGGACTCTGGTTTTGCAGGTTTTCTTGGCTGAAACCTGGATGCACACGCTTGTCTACTGAAGAGTCATTTCAGTTCCTGGACCGCGATTCACATGGTGCCGACAGCTGCCCTATCCTCCCTCTGGTCCTCAATCAATAACATGCCGGAGACTGCGCCGGGGCGTGCATTATTTATCACTAATGGGAGTAGAGGTACTCAAGGCATCGATGAATCAATGGATGCAGATGTGTCATCAGGACCCTCAGTCAATAGGGAGAGGGCAGAATAAGCAGGGGAGGGCGGGCCTGAAGATTCAGGATCCAAGCTGCAGTCTTAGCTCAGAACTTAAACGAGTATTTCCCCAGATGGGCCTCAGTTTCCTTCATCTGTACGAAGGGGCAGGGAGGCTAAATGACCCTAGGACCCACCCCCCACCAGCACTATCTTTTCAATTAAAAGAGACTTGGCAGTTTCCAGGGACTATTCCCAGGACCAGCTAGAAATGTTCAAAGCAGTTGAAACTAGTTAAATAGGCTGAGGCACCTTCAGAAGTTGAGTTTTGGAAAAGCTATTATTTTTACAACGTAAATGATGACTCATACCCAGAGGCAACCGAGTCTGGGTCATGCTTTCCATGATGGGCATGGCTTCTTAGACATTTCTGCCTAGAGTAAGTGTTGATCTCATTTCTAGTGTAAGTAATCCCTGCTCATAAAAGATGGTTTGGAAAAGTAGAGTGTAGTAGGGAGGCTTTAACAATCCATTTTCCAAGTCTTAGGGTTTGATCATTTGGTATCTTCTTAGAACTGTTTAATGGGTCTAATGAGTTGGACTATAGCCTGGACAATATGCCTAATAGGAATTTGGGTTTAGTTTGCCATCAGGAGTCTGTTCCTAAAATTTTGTACTTAAGGGATGAGGTTCTGGTTGTTGGCCATCACTTTTTTCAATTCATTTGTTCCCTGGCAAGGCCCTTGCTTATTCCCAGGGACCACCGTGCTGTGCTATTGAAACCTCATGCTAATACCTAGGGAAACCTGGGCATGCAGGGTCCCATGCCTCCTACAGGAGCATATTTGAGGTCATTAACCTGTATCAGGACAACTTAAAAGAGTACAGTACAGTCAGGGACTCAGCCCTCATAGCATCTCAGATGTTCCCTTTGCATCACATTCTACACTGGGCTTCCTCATCCCAGGGAACACTCCTCTTTATCCACTAAGATCCACCCAGCGGGGAGTCAGTTCCTTGATGACTCTCTCCCCTCACACATCAGGCTGGTCCTTTAGCAAGTCCTAATTGCCACTTCAATTTTTTTTTTTTTTTTTGGTGGGGGTGCACAGATGCAACATATGGAAGTTCTTGGGCTAGGGGTTGAATTGGAACCACAGCTGCCAGTCTACACCACAGCCACGCCAGATCACAGCCACGCCAGATCACAGCCACGCCAGATCACAGCCACGCCAGATCACAGCCACGCCAGATCACAGCCACGCCAGATCACAGCCACGCCAGATCACAGCCACGCCAGATCACAGCCACGCCAGATCACAGCCACGCCAGATCACAGCCACGCCAGATCACAGCCACGCCAGATCACAGCCACGCCAGATCACAGCCACGCCAGATCACAGCCACGCCAGATCACAGCCACGCCAGATCACAGCTGCATCTTGTTGACCTACACTGCAGCTCATGGCAACGCTGGATCCTCAGCCCACTGAGTGGGGCGCCAAGGATTGAACCCACGTCCCCACAGATACTAGTCAGGATCGTTACTGCTGAGCCATGACAGGAACTCCCTCAATCCAATTATCTTGCCTTTCTCATCAAGGCCACTTGGATCCAAGTCCCATCCCCGCTTGAACAGATCTCTCCCCCATATTCCAGCTTCTTTCTAAGTTGCAGAGAATCGATTCTTAAATTCTGCCAGTGACCTACACTGACACAAAGCCTACTCATAAGCTTTGCTGATGTCTTAACATCACCTTTTGGGATAACGGTGAAATGCAGTTTGAACTTTAAGATCACACAGGGCAGGACTCCTGCCATCTGGTTTTTTCTCCTGATGCTGCTGCTGCTACCACCTCCAGGTGCCCATTGTGCTCCCCCCCATCACCTATTCTTTGCCCCAAACTCATTCCTACCCTTAGGACCTTTGTGCAGGGGTTTTCCTCCCACTTCGGGTGTTGGAGGTTTTTGCACAGACTCCGTTAATTCAGGCATCCATCAATTCTCAGTTGAGAATTAACTCAGTTACTGAATTTAAAGAAGCCAGTGAAACCCATACTAGATTTAGGCACAGAGGCACAAGTTGCACTGGATAGCTGAAGTTCTACTGAACTGGGGTATGGAATTCCCCAGAATTATTTTTAATGCTTTATCCCAGAAGGACTAAGACTCAGGCAGGTGACAGCCTTGAGTCGGTCAGGCAGGTGACAGCCTTGAGTCGGTCAGGCAGGTGACAGCCTTGAGTCGGTCAGGCAGGTGACAGCCTTGAGTCGGGGAGGGGGTTTTTTGAGAACTTTTCTAAAGAAGCTAACCTAGGCAGAGAGCATCTTTTAAGAACAGTTAGATGCTTTTTCTAATAGAAGCAGTATACCAAATAGTCTGGCTTACTGCTGAAATTAGATCAAATGGAGACTGGCCTCAAACCTCACAAGGTATGGTCCTTTGAGGGAAAATACAAATGGCAGAGGCTAGAATTGATCTCACAGAATCCGAATCCAGGTTTACAGAAAAGCTAAGTCATTTCTTACTCTTGCTCTTGGTTTAGGGTGTGACATACGTAGCAGGTGCTCAGTTTCTATCCCCTTGTTTGACCCGAGATGCTAATGATTTTTTTTATTGGCTTGGATCTCAGGTGAGTCTTTTTGCCTTTTCTAGGGCTGCTCCTGTGGCATATGGAGGTTCCCAGACTATGGGTCTAATCGGAGCTGTAGCCGCCAGCCTACGCCAGAGCCACAGCAACATGGGATCCGAGCCGAGTCTGCAACCTACACCACAGCTCACGGCAACACCGGATCCTTAACTCACTGAGCAAGGCCAGGGATCGAACCCACAACCTCATGGTTCCTAGTTGGATTCGTTAACCACTGAGCCACAACGGGAACTCAGGTGAGATCTTAAAGCGCTTTGCTTCCAAGCATTAAGTCAGAGTAAGAACAATTGGGTTTAGAAGTCAGGCCTGCTGTCCCCTCCAGCCCACTCTTGGCTCTAGAAGGGACTTAGTTTTCAGTCTTTCCTTGACACCCACTGGGATGCCAGTGAAAGTCCATCATTCCCTAAGCCACCAGCACCCCGACTTCCCACAGGGCTCCCTCATCCATGACTTGAGACTCTTCCCCCAGAGCCCCCAGTTCCTATACAGAGTGACGGGCACCAACCTTCAGGGCTGTCTCTGACCACTGCTGTTTCTGTAGGGTCATCGAAAATACTGTTAACTGCTAGGACCTAACAACTTGAAAGCTGTCCTGGTTATAAAATGTTAGGCACAAGGTCGCAGCCACAGGAAGCCAGTGAAACAAAATCTTGTGACTTCAGGCCAACAGGTTAAGAGGGCGGGGGTGGGGGGGAACAAGAGGGCATTGGGGTTGGAAAGAAACTGAAGAGGTAAAAATGCAGAGGCTGCTACATCCCCACAGCGGGATCTCTAGGGGTAGAGCGAGCACCCCCAAGAGGAACCATTGCTTATCCCCACATACAAAATAGAGGCAGGGTGATTGCCAAGGTGTTGGTGGTTACCATCTGCCTAGTGATTAATGGACGTGTAGAACCTGAAAGGATGCCAGGGAGATCATTTACACCAGCTTGGGGTCCTCAGAACTAAGTTCAGACTGCCGATTAGAGGTCATGGAACCCAGGGCAAGTGGTCTCATCTCCAATGTTCTTGTTTAATGAAGGACTATAGTACCTAGTTGGTTGAGTTTATTATAAGCATCCATTGAGTATGTAATCCCAATTGAGAAGACCTAGTTTTGTGGACCCTGAACTAGATTTGAAGTCTAAAAATAAGGTTATGAATTTAGAGTATAGAGCCCCACTTAAGCCGCAACTTCACAGTAAATCTGCCAATTCGGAGACAACCAGTACTCAGTACATGCTAATTTAATCATGTGTGAGTTGTTACCAGCAGTCTAGGAGAGGAGAAGTCATCCCAGAGCCACAAAGTACTTATGCTACCACTGATAAGCACAAGTATGGGGTGTCACCCAATAGGGTCCTAGGAACTGTGCACCTCCAGTTTATAGCCAGGTGGGTCAAGCAAGAGGGGATATAGGTGGATGGTTGGTGACGGTAGCCCAGGCCACCCATTTGTTCCCACCATCTGCTTTAACACCCATCCTAAGCCCAGAACATGAATAAGTTTGTGTTTTCAAGGTTAGCACCCCTTTAAGGGCAAGGTGGTCTGGAGTGATATTCAGAGTAATGGCCAAAGATCGAGGCAGTTTTAAGGGCCACACACTCCTGGGTACCCATCTAGTTTCCCATATTGTGTATTTGTTCTAAGTCGTTTAACTACAACCCAGCTTATCCACCACAGCTTCACTATACGTAGTCTTTCAGCTTCAACTCTTAAGCATTCTGGACCTCATGCTGAGTAAAATGCAGTTCAGAATTGAGAGGAATCACTTAGATAAGTTACTCTATTCACACCAAGACATACCCCGGTTTCAGCTATCCCTAGATCACATGTCCAACTCCAGTCAGTTATGGTCGGGGTCACGCCATGGTACTTAGGCTCAGTCCTGAAGCCAGGGCTGGGTTATATAACTGCACGTCAAAAACCTTCAACAGGGCCAGTATACACTAGGCCCTGGACTCAAGGGTTGGAGCTCCGGGGAGCACTTGGGTATCATCTTTGTGATTACAAACAATTACGAATATAGATATTCCTGAAGGCCGTGAAGAAAGGACAAAGGTTTGGATCTGCCTTGTTGCAGAAGGACAAAGGCACTAAGAGCCTTGGTTTTTTGACTTCTCATCTGTGGGTCAGTGACCACGGTCTTGGGCCTGAAACTTCACATCCTCAGGGCTGTTATTTGGCCAATAAGACCTCTTCCAGGGACAGCCACGTGTACAGTTTACCCCAACTAGCAGGGCTGTGCCTGATCGATCTTAACTCAGCCTAGTGGGGAGAAGGGTCGTTAAAGACAGAAGCCAAGCCAGCACATATAACAGACTAGTGTTATCCCCAACTTAGCGTCTTCTAGGTTCAGTCATGGTCAAGATGGGCAGTTCTAGGTATTTCGCTTCAAAAGCACAGCCTTTCTTTCTGCTTAAAGGTACACCTCACCACCAATGCAGGAGTGACATTTACAAGCATAGCTGAGTTGGAGCCCAGATTCAACCCTGCCCAGTGGAAAATGGGGGACCAATGAATGGGCCTTCCTCCTCTAACCTTGGGTGAAAGAATTCTACAAGGCATTTGTACACTGTTAAGGTGGCCCCAGTGGCTCTCAAGCCACCTCAACAGTCTTTTATTCTAGCTGCTCCCTATGCCTCCCAAGATTGCCTCAACAAGCAATTCCTCAGAATGCCTTAGAGCTCAGGCTCAGATGATCACTTTCAAAGGAGCCTAATTTTAAAGCACAAATCAACAGGGAAAACAGGTCCATGGGGTACCTGCAAAGCACAGGTGAAGACTTATAGGAACCATGATTCCAGTCAAGGATAAGCATCATTTTACACTACAGGAGCACTTCTCATGGCCTGGAGCGTTACAGGTGGCCCACGTGAACAGACCTTCTAACTAGTAAGCAAGGGCACCCCTTATGATGTAGTACTATTCAAGATGAATAGGCTGCATTCTCCCATAAGGGGATCAACCTTGTTAAACTCATAGGGCTTTGGGATTGAGGAGAGAAACCCAAGATTAAGACAGTAGTCACATGCATGGTGTATCACACAGTTCCAAGGGTACATTAGAAAAGACAACTCAGCCAATAAACGTGTTCCTCCACTAATCATGGAGTTAACATCGCAAACGACATCTCTAGATGATTCTGTCCAGCCTTATTCCCCCTGCCACGCCATCGGCACATGGAAGTTGCCAGGCTCAGGGTTGAATCAGAGTTGCAGCTGCCAGCCTATGCCAAGAAATGCCAGGGATGGAACCCACATCCTCATGGACACTATGTCAGGTTCTCATCCCACTGAACCACAACGGGAACTCCAGCCAGCTCCTATTCTCAGCATTTCACAATCAGCTTACTTTAATAAAAACATGAGCAAGGCCCCAGACTGTAGTCACCTTCTTCAGAGCTTTGTCTTTTGTAAAGATGAGAGTTGGAGCGTCAAGACTCCTTTTTGAAGGGATTGAGTGACAGCAGAAACCCATGCTCTATGCCCCCCACATAGGCATTCCCAGCCACCTAGCCTTGGCAGTGACTCTGCTGGGAAAGGCATGCCCTTCTTTCCAACCAACCCAAAGCCCAGCCAAGCCCAGCCAAGCCTTCCAGGGGGGCCAGCTCAGACCCACATTCACTTCAAGGTTTAAGCTCAGGTCTTGTACCCAATTGACCACCTCCCTTCTTCGTACGTTTCTCATCATGGCCACACAGCTAGGGAGAATCTGACCATCAGCAGATGGACAGGTGTCGTGTGGTGGGCACCTGCTAGGACTGCACACAGCAGACACGTGCTGGGTGAACACTTGGTGATGTGGAGAAGCCCCATATGAAAGCCAAGTGGATGCTGGGGCCGCACACATGTTTCCAAAAGGTAGAAACCTGCAGCAGCGTGTTATAAGGACCCAATTCAAAGGGCTTGGCCATGGGGAGTGGGCAGAGAAAGGGAGTGAGGCAGGAGGACAGGACAGAACATGAGATGAAAGGGGAACCAACAACAGCAGGCTTAAGAGAACTTGACTTCCTGGAGTTTGTTGAGGCTTGGCCTCCTTGGGAAGGTCTCACTAACGCAATTGTAAGCCCCCCTTCCCCACGCCCCACAGCAGCTGAGGCCTTCAGAGCATGGGGTAAGCTTCACACCTGAGGTTAATCCAGCAGGAGAACCCACAGGGCACGGACCCTGCTTCCCAGGTGCCTGGATTTAAGTCACAGTCACATGAAAAGTTGGGTCTGGGGGATGGGAATGCTGGTCCCTTGAAGGGTGTTCTCAAGTTTAGCCCTTTTCCTTGCTGGGAAGGAGGGGGCTCCCACTTGGCACAAACAGTCTTGATCTCCACGTGGTTTTCAGGGCATCTCAGGGAGAACAGGCAGCAGTAAGTCTGAGCTGCCAGGTGCCCCTCCTTCCTCCCTTCCCTCATCCACAAGCTGAATTCAGAGAAGGGGCAGCAGAAACAACCATGGGGGTGGCCTGGGGCCCTGGGCTGAGGCTGCCTAGCGAGCACTCTCCTGCTTGCCCAAGTTTGGGAGGGGGGTGGAAAAGGGTCGCTTCTTGATTTGAGGCTCAACTTTGCTTTCCTCAGATTAACTGGCAATTTTCATCAGCTTTGAGTTGTTAGTTCCTCCCCTCCCCCAGACAAACTGTTAGCTTTTTAGTTTTTTCTAGTTAGTTTTCTCCAGATTAGTTTCAGGTTTAGTTATCCCCAGATTAACTGCCAGTTTTTGGTCAGTTTCGTTTTCCTTAGATTAACTACCACCTTTTTCTAACTGTGCTTTGTACGAGTAGAAAGATTTGATTCCCCCAATTTAATAATGGGGAAACGAAGTTTAAGGACTTGCCCAAAGCCCTCAGTAGACAGCAGGCCTAAGATTCCAGCTTGAGCAGCTTGATTTCAGAGCCCCAGGGCTCAACGCCCTGCCCTGTATGGACTTAAGATTTCAGTGGGGCTTCAGTCCAGTTGGGCACCCAACGCCCCTCCAACACTTTCCAGGTCAGAGCTGACTTGCCCCCCACCCCTTAGTTGTAAAAGGAACTTAGAAGGAGTCCAGAAATGCCTGCCAAAGTGGAGCGTTGTTGAAACTGTAACAAACCTCTTCCCTCTTCTAGGTGAGAGCTCAGCTTTTAGTCCAGGCCAGGATCTGCAGGTAGCATTCCAGCCCATCTCCTTCCCCGCTTTGCGATGTAGGCTTCCAGAGCCCAGCGTCCTAGCAAGGCTATGTTGTGGCTAATGGAGAACCCCAGGGGAGCTGGGGTGGCCTGGGTGGGGGCCGCAGGGTCACAGAACACAGCACCTTTTCAACACACAGCCCAGTTAGAGGAAATCCCCTTTTCCTCATCTTATTTTCTCTCCCTGTTCTAGTTGAGGAGGCCCACAATGCAGGGTACAGACAACTCAAGGATGGGGGCTCTGCCAGTGGATAGGGCCTTAGGGAGTTCTAGAAAGGTAGAAGAGTAGCTTTTTTGGAAGCATCAAGGAACAGTAAGAAGACCAAGAGGACTTTGCTCAGACAGCTCAACTCTGTCAATTCCTTCTTTTGCCCCCAACCCGCCCCTGGAGGAGAACAAGGCTTGCAGAGAGTAACCAGAGCCTAAAGAAGCTTTCACGTAGAAAAAAAGATTTCCCAACCCCCGAATTCACAGTTCCAGCCCCTCGCCCACCCCCCATTCCAAGCATCCTTCCCGCCTCGGATTCTAAGCAGCTTCACTGCCGTTTTCTTCCTCTCCGGGTCAAAGAGCTTTGAGGCCACTTTTGAATTTTCCTAAGGTGTAGAATATCTTAAAAAAATAGAAAGCCCAACCAGCCACCAACCACCCCCTTCTGCCCTTCCCCAAGGAAGGCATCTTCAGCTAGGAATTGAAAAAAGAAAGCATCTATAGTGCAGAAAGAAGCAAGCGTCTTGTAATCGTCTTCCCCTTCCCAAAGAAAAGGACGGTAGGTTCCAGAATAAAAGACTTAAAGGAAGGTGAGGTGGTCCTTTTAACTGTTCCCACGTGGGTGCCACCCTCGCTTCCCATTGGCTGCTGGCATTCCGCCCAAATGCCTTTCACCTGGGCCCCCTCGAGCAGTGCGTGGGTGTCTTTAATTCCAGGGGCTGCTTATTAGCAGAGTGGCCAGAACCTTCCAGTTTATGCTTGCCCTCTTGGTGCAATTTTGAATAAGTGCTGCCTTCCACCTCAAAGTTGTCCCCTTTTTTGACCACAAGGGAGGCTCTTTCTAAAGGAAGGATGTATGTCCTTCTGTACCCAACTTGAGCCTAGGAAAGTCTGTTCCACCAGGAGGTCATCAGCAAGGACAAAACCAAAACCACTTGCAGGGGGAGGAGGTGTTAGGTGAGTGTCTTTGAGATTTCCCCAGCTTCCATGAATAAGCCGCAGCTGGGAACTCAGCTTCCCAAAGCATGGCCAGACTCTGCCTAACATAACCAGCCCCCATCGTAGCAGGTCCGTTCCATGAATTTAGGATGTTCTCTTGGGAGCCTTTCAGCTGTGGTTTTGTTTAACTCTTCTTTAAACTATTGGTGTTTGAATCCATACTGCCCTGAGTCCAGATGCCAGCCCTGCCACCATCCAGCTGTGAAGTCTGAGCCAGTCCCTTCATCTTTCCTTTGCCTCCATTTCTCCCTGTGAAAATGGAGGCCAGGCCTCAGACCCTAGGGATGTGAAGAGGATGAAATGAGTTAATATCCCTAAGTCTTCAGACCAGTGCCTGGGATATAATAAATGCTGTAAAAGTGTCTGTTAGTCAAAAATGAGAGGACACAGAAGAGAAACAAAACAGATATTTTTGTCTACGAGCTGGCTTATAAAGTGCTTTAGTTTGCTTCCAGCATTACATCTTGAAGAAATTACCATTATTCACATCCCCGCTTTATAGAAAATACAAATTTAGAGGTTAAAAGATGTACACAAGATTGTTTCATAAGGAGTTCCCGCCAGGGCGCAGAGGAAATGAATCTGACTAGGAACCATGAGGTTGCGGGTTTGATCCCTGGCCTCGCTCAGTTGGTGAAGGATCCGGCATTGCCATGAGCTATAGTGTAGGTCACAGACTTGGCTCAGATCTGGTGTTGCTGTGGCTGTGGCGTAGGCCAGTAGCTACAGCTGATTAGACCCCTAGCCTGGGAACCTCCATATGCCATGTGTGCAGCCCTCAAAAAGACAAAAGACCAAAAAAAAAAAAAAAAAAAAAAAAGATTGCCTCATAAGAAGATGGCAGATTTGATTTTTAAAAGAATGAAACCATGCCATTTGTAGCAACATGGATGGACCTAGAGATGATCATACTAAGTGAAGCAAGTCAGACGTCAGATATCGTATGATATCACTTATTGTGGAATCTAAAACAAGGATACACTTAACTTCTATACAAAACAAATGAACTTATTTGCAAAACAGAAATAGACCCACGTACAGAGAAAACAAACTTATGGTTACCAAAGGGAAAAAGAGGAGGGATAAATTAGGAGTTTGGGATTAACATGTACACAGTACTATATGTAAAATAAATAAACAACAAGGATCTATGGGATAGCACTAGGAGCTCAATGTTTTCTAAGAACCTGTAAGGGGAAAGAATCTGAAAAAGAATATATATGTATTCTTTTATATATATGATATATATTGTATATATAAGTATATATATGTATACAATAATAATGTATTCATAATAAATCAACTGTCAATTTAAAAAAGGAAACAGTATAAGTATATATGTAAGTATATATATAAATATACAATAATAAATTAATATATTCATATATATTTAATATATTCATAGATAAACTATATGTCAATTTAAAAAGGAAACAGTATAAGTATACACATAAGTATACAATAATTAATAAATTAATATATTCATATATATATTTAATATATTCATAGATAAACTATATGTCAATTTAAAAAAGGAAACATAGTATAAGTATATATGTAAATATATATATAAGTATACAATAATTAATAAATTAATATATTCATATATATTTAATATATTCACATTTAAATCAACTATATGTCAATTTAAAAAAGGAAACAACAGATTTGGTGAATTTCTTCTTTTTAAAATGATTTTGATTTTTTTCCATTATGGCTGGTTTACAGTGTTCTGTCAATTTTCTGCTGTACAGCAAATTGACCCAGTCACACACACATATATACATTGTTTTTCTCACATTATCCTCCATCATGCTCCCTCACAAGTGACTAGATATAGAAAAATATGAAACGCTTCACGAATTTGTGTGTCATCCTTGTGCAGGGGCCATGCTAATCTTTTCTGTATCGCTCCAGTTTTAGCATATGTGCTGCCGAAGCAAGCATGGAACTTAGCAGATTTGTGTTTGAATGGGTCTGGCTGGTTCCAAATCCCATGCTCTTTCTACTACACCAGCAAACATGTATTGTATTCACGCTCAACTTAAAATTCTTGAATTGCAAGGGCATCTCCCAGTTTCAGCACACAGGAATTTGCTGAAGTCCAACTTTCCCCTATTTATAACCTCCTGATTGTGCAGACTTTGATCACACGCTCCTTTGGCCATCCTATTTCTAGACTGAAGAGGCGACACGATATGGTTAAGGAGGCTTCCGTGTATGCACCCTTACTGAGGTTATTCCACATCATTTTAAGAAGAATATGGGGCAGAAAATCATAAAGTGTGATCATTCACTTGCGGTTATTGTTAATAGTAATGAAACAGATTTCACCAGGCTTGGGAAAATAGAAAGACTCTTTAGAGACATGATAATTATAACCAAAAAAAAAAAGCTGCTACAATGTCAGATCTATGGCAGGAGTTTTTGTCTCTTTCCTTCACTTCTGTGTCCCTGGTGCCTAGAACAATGCCTGGCACATAGTAGGTACTCAGGAAACTCTGTATCATGATGATGAATGTGTGACTGAATAAATGAGCAGAGAATGAAGGAAACGGTGTAAGAGAACAGACAAGAACATAAGCTTTGATGTCAGACAGATGTGAATTGAAGCTCCAGCTCCATCCTGAGTGGCCAGAAACCATCCCAGGTTTAGCCTTAAAAATCCTGCATCCCGGGGAAAGCCCTCAGTCTGGATAATCGCCATATCCACTCATCATGCAAGTCCCCTGACTTCTGTGAACCTCAGTTCCCTTAGCTGTAAATGGGATAATGATATCATGTACCTTGTGGGGTTGCTGTGAGGATTCAATGAGATAATACACGTGGAATACTTACCACAGTGCTCAGCACACGGGAAGTTCTAATTAGTGGTAGCTCTTACTATCCCTGTAACTTTGATTGACTTCTGGGTCTTGAAAATGCATCCTGCTTCCTGATATATACTCCTGGCCCTGCTTAGATTAGGACCCTTGGTTTTAGGGCAGAGGAGGAAGGCGAGACATATGAGAGCCAAAGAGATAGTGCCTCTTGGCCATTTTCCTCCTCTGAGAAGTGGTCTCACCCCGCCTCCCCCCAGGCTGCTTTTTTAGCAATCATATCTGGCTGCTCCGTGCTGATTTCCAACAGATGTCCCTCTAATGAACCACCCTGGAATCTCAGGCCCTTAATATAGTGCCGGGGTGTGATAAGTTCGAAATGGCTGTCATCATGGCCTGCGAGGATGGTCTGGCCATTGTTTTGGACTGTCTTCCTCTGATTGTTCTGTGAAGGGGAATTTATTTTCTTCCATCACCTCTTTGCCCCATACACCCACTTGCCCTCCCCCCACCTTGGGGCCCCCACTCCTGCCCAAATTAAAAGTCTGAACCTTCTAGAAAATGCTCAGTGCACCACGATGAGGGGGGGATGACAGAGACAGGAGACTGGCAGGGAGGGGCCATTCAACAAAGGCCTGAAATCGATCTTTTCAGGCTAAGAACAAGCAGATTCACTGACGCTCGGGCGAAGAGCTGGCTCCTGAGGGACCTGACACAGATGTTCCAAGAGCAGGAGGTCTGGGGGTCCAGGCAGGTGGGCCCTGGTGTCATGCAGCTTGGGCTCAGCAGGGAGCATCGATTTACAAATGCTCGGACCTTCTGGATGAGCAGGGAGAAGCCGGGGATGGGGAGATGTTTCTAGCCCCTGTCTGGTCCTGTCTTGTTCATCTGAGTGATCTCAGTGCCCCAGTTTGGTCAGGTCAGGAAGCCTTCCTGAGACTTTTCTAAGTGCTCGGCACCGGGCCAGGCACTTGCACAGAAGTTAAGAGAGAGACTCTGCTTGGAGCTCATCGATAGACAGCCGGAGCCTCCACCTCTGGCTGGGTCTGTTTGATATTTGGGAACTGCACAGGCAACACCAAGAGGCTGGATGCTATTTCTCAGAATACATAATTTCTGCCAATAACAATACATCAACGAGTAGCAAGCATTTCTAAGTTTATACCAAGACTTGGGGGCTGGGCTAAATGTTTCATGGATGTTATCTGCTTAATTCTCACAATAACCATATGAGGTAGATCTCGATAGGTAACAAAGGCCCAGAGACATTAAGTTACTTGACCAAGGCCACACAGCCAGCCAGAGGCCAAGGTGGAATTTGAACTCTTCAGAGATCTGACTCTGAAACCTAATTTTAACCATGCTACTAAAGTATACATCCAAATTCTGGCTATTCAAAATTTCCAGTTGTTAAGATGCTAGGGGGGGAAATTTTTCACCTATTTCGTTATAGTATACTTAAAGGAAACCTATTTGCTTCATGCGTAAGAAAAGAATGGGGCTGGGTTTTTCATCATGTAATCAGAGCAATACAGAGAATTCAAAGAATCTGTTGCATAGAGATTTCTCATTTTATGGGAATTAACCTATGATCCATGGTCTTTCTCCTGACAATAAGCTCTTCAATCCTCTCTATTCACTTGGGGGAAATTTAATCCATATAGAATTCACACTGTACAGCAACCATCCCCATAGAAAGACCTTACAAATTATTCCTGTATGAAAATATCATTGCATCCACAATATTTGGGAAGGATGGGAGGAAAGTTAAAAACCAAATGCAGCAATAAAAAGAGAGAACATAAATAATTCTCACTCTGTATCTTCAAGGAATCAGCGCAAGTGTTGTGATTTTTTTTTTTTTCCACAAAGGCCCACATAGTAACTGTTTTCGACTTGGCTGGCCATCCAGTCTGTCACAACTACTCAACTCTGCCATTGTAGCAAAAAAGCATCCATGAACAGCATGTACATGAATTCGAGTGGCCAGTGTTCCAATAAAACTTTATTTACAAAAAACAAATTGGGGCGGGAGCTGACTCACTGATTGCATACAGCTTGGAGGATTGGAACCTGGTGACCTAACTTGGCTGTGTGGTGGTAAGCCTTCTCCAAATTTCAGTATCTTATCCAAATAAATAATCTGGAAAAATAGCCTGAACTGAAAGTAAGTGCTAGTTCCTCTGTGTGTTAAAGAATGGAGCACACACGTGTTCCATGTATTAAAACATCAAACATACACCAACTTCATGATGGAGTGACAGTCAATGTCATCTCCAGCTCTAAAACAGTATCTGCCCCCTAGGAGGCCTTCACTCCATCCTAGTTGATGGAGAAAGAAGAAAGACGTTGGTGGGGAAACAGGTGAAAGATGAATTAAGTGTGGAGTTAAATTAGTTCCTACCAATGTCCCAATGTGGGATTCTTGGTTGTGACAAGTGTCAGATGTAAGAGGGTGACATTAGGGGAAACACAACCTGGGTGAGGAGTCTATGGTGACTCTCCACACAGTCTTTGCAACTTTTCTATAAATCGGATATTATCTCTCAATAAAAAGTTGGTTAAAAATTGCTTTTGGAGAGATTCTGCTGGTATCCTCGGAAGTGTCGAGGGTTTTTTTACAACCACAAATTCATAAGAGCAAGAGGGGGTGGGGAGGTAAAGGGGTTCCCCTCATAAAGGCAAAAATTATCATTAATTTAATATATCACTGACTTTAATTAAAAGGTACCAGGAAAACATCAGTCTCCACAGAAGGAAATTCATTCATTCGTCACAGTTCAGGGAGCAGAGAAGCAACAGTTCACCCAGGTGGGGAACTTGAGTTTCCTCCTGATTTGAGCAAAAGCCAGTCTCCTGTGTACGGTCAGGGGGCCTAGCCTGAGGCTCCTGCCTGGAGATGGCAGAGTCAGATACCTCCCTGGTGCCCATGGGACCGTGTCTTCAAGGCTTGAGAGAAGAGAAGGCATTGCCAGCCGCATTCGATTCCTGCTGAGATTCGGTGCACAAGGGGTCATCCTTTCTATGGAAGACAGTTCACTCTGGTTTGGAAAGCCTGAGACCCATGCCCATGAAAAACGATTCTAAGCTTGCAACTCTGACGATGTCTTCTTTAAGGGCTACAAGAAAGATGCTTAGAGGCAAATGTGTGGCTCTCCAAAGCTGTATCATTTGTTCAACCTCACTTCCGCCCTTTTCTCACTCTTATCTCCAATCTGACTACCTTCTCAGGAGGTCTGGCATTGTCACTGCTGTGGCACTTGTTACAGCTGTAATGCAGGCTGGATTCCTGGCCTGAAAAATTCTGAATGTTCTGTGGCAGCCAAAACAAACAAACAAAATAATAATAACAATTTACCACTCTCTTCCCTCGTATCATATTATCTCTCTGGATCGTGTGTGGAATGCTAGAATCCAAAGACATCTATGTCCTTCCATAGTGCTTGAACTGGTGTACATCCCCACTGGCTGTTTGGAAATACTCATCAAAACTACAAAATGCATATACCCTTGGACTCAGCAATGGCACCATTAGAAATTTATCCTGAAGATTTACTTGCACACACGAGAAGTGTTATGTGTCAGGGATTAGAAACAACTCAAATGTCTGGTGATAGGTAACTGGTACCTTCGTAAATAGAATACTATCCTGTTACAAAAAAGAACTAGGAACTTCTTTATGTCCTGACATGGGAAGATACCCAAGATAGTTAAAGTGGAAAATATGGCGTGCAGAAGAATCTAAAATGTACTGCTTTTGTGTAAAAGGGAAGAACATGAGAGCTTATATACGTATTTACCTGTATATGCATAAGGAAATTTTGGAAGAATATATAATTAACTGGGAACAGAGGGTGGAAGTGATAATTGGGTAGACAAAAGACAAAATAGGAAGTAACTTTTTAGTTTCTATTTTCTGGGATATGAACAAGATAATGTCTCAAAAAACTAAGTTGAAACAAAAGAGAAAGGGAAAGGAGAGGAGAGGAGAGGGAGAGAGAGGGAACATGAACCCGAATTTTCTCTAGTCAGATAACCTTGGGCAAGTTGCTTTTTTTTTGGTGTGGGTTTTTTTTGTTTGTTTGCTTTTGGTTTTTTTTTCTTTTTTTTTTTTTTTTTTGGAGGAGGGGTTTGCAGTGACTGCAAGAAAATAAAATAGAATTGCAAGAAAATGTAAGCCTTCTAAAATATTTTTGGAACAAAGTGACTGAGGAGAGAGAGAGAAGAGGAGATATGGAGACTAAGAGAAGAAAAGCAAGAATCTTCCAAAGAGTTTTCATGAAATTAGAGTTATGTAGCCACAGAAATCTAAACCCGATTTTATTTTTAATTGGAAAAAAAAACTACAATTCTGAATGATATACCAAATCACAGGAGCCATTACTATTTTATGAGTATAGAGTAGACTTTCCAATTCTACCTCCCCTTTGTAGGGTTGATGTGTGATTTGGGAAAAATGGTTTATACCTCTGATTAACAAAATTCCCACCATTCATGACATGGGAAGACAATTTTCCAAAATAAATAAATAAATAAATACAAAAAAAAACCCAAAAAAACAAATTTCAGAGTTCCTGTCATGGCGCAACAGAAACGAATCTGACCAGGAACCGTGAGGATGTCGGTTCGATCCCTGGCCTTGGTCAGTGGGTTAAGGACCCAGCATTGCTGTGAGCTGTGGTGTAGGTTGCAAACATGGCTCTATCTGGCATTGCTGTGGCTGTGGCGTAGGCTACAGCTCCAATTAGACCCATAGCCTGGGAACTTCCATATGCTGTGGGTGCAGCCCTAAAAAGACAAAAGACAAAATAAAATACAATAAAATAAAAAACAAATTTCATCCTAGGCAAGGTTTTTTTTTTTTCTTTTGCAGTGTTCTGCTAATAATTCTAGTCATCTTCACACTACAATATAAGCAATCAGATGGTTTATTCCTTTGAAACACATAGACTTTTAGAAGTACAGAAAAGCGTAGAAGAAGGCAGAAAGCCAAAATAAAATGTAATCATCTCTTTAATGAAGACAACTTTTAACATGATGGTGCATAGAACCCCATTATGTTCCTGTGTATTCATACTTTCAAAAATTATCATCCAATCTATTTTAAAATGTGTCTTTGTGACACATGTGTTGGTCATTAATTATTGTTCCACAACATCCTTTTAAATACTTTCTATGTCTTCATCTTATAAAGTACCGTGAGTTAGTTAATCCTTTACATTAGGCATTATTTTCCTTCAGACCCTTATAAACGATGCTACCATAAACATCCTTCACAGGCAAACTGTGCATACAGCCTTGATAATTTCTCTAGGATAAATTCCTGGCTGCCAAATTGCTTCATCAAATATGACAATTTTATGGCTCTTATTATAACAGGGCAAGTCCCGAATTTCAGAAAAGTTATACCAATTTAATTGCTTCACTGTGGGCTTTCAAAGGAGTCATTAGGGACTCTTGTTCTGCTTTGGTTCACCAAATGAGCAGAGATTTCGTTTTCCCTAATTGGAAAAGATTTGGTTAGAAGCATAGCCTAACAATGGTCACTAATAACCTCTTTGATCTGCCCCAGAGAACGTCAAAACAAGTTTGCCCTCTTCCCTCTGAAGGCAATTGGAATTCAATTGTCCAATGAGCTACCCTCTTTGTCCAGCCATCGCTGACCCTTCTGGACATTAAGGACTGTCCTAGGATGTCTCTGGAGCCAGGGAACTTGGCCTCCTAAGTCTGGCAGGGACAAATATTCTGTCCCTGACCCCATCATCCTATAGGTGCCTGTGGTCCAAGGCACCTAACATGATAATAATTCAAACTAAGCCTCATTGAATGAGAAACATTGTGCACATTAGCCCAATCGACATTTAAAAAATTATACACGTATATATCTTTGCTCTGTCTTGGTCCCTTTGGGCTGCTGCAACAAATACCACAGACTGGGTGGCTTGTAAACAATAGATTTTCTCTCTCATAGTTCTGGAGGCTGAAAGTCCAAGATCAAGATGACACCATGGCTGGGCGAGGGCCCTCTTTGGGGTCACAGACTCCTTGCATCCGCACATGGGGTTTGAGATAGGGATCTCTCTGGGGTCCCTTATAAGAGCATAATCCCATTCATAGTTAGTAAAGGGAGACTTTCTTTCCCCTCCTGAAGAACCCCCTTCTAACACCATCACATTGGCCGCTGGGATTTCCACATATGAATCTGGAGGACGCTCAAATATTCAGGCTCCAGAAGATTCCCTGGGGGTGGAGATTGAGTTGGAGACCTTTGTTCAAGTGAGTTATTGAGGAAGAACTCTCCAGAGAAAGTCCAGAACAAAGGCAAGGGAAGCAGGGTAGGGCGGGTTCAGAAGCCCCAGGATGTTGTGGTTCAGCTGAAGTCTAGCCTTAGCCCGATCCCGCGGGGAGCTCAGGAACATGCAAGGCATCTCAGAAAAGTTTCCTCACTCCCTCAAGCCCAGGCTGCTGGCCTTTTGTACCCTGTATTAGTCCATCATTTGAAGCTATCTGCCTGCAGTGTGGGTGTACGTAGCTAGTGGGAGGGCAATTCTCCAGGGAAGGGTGGTTATGAGCTGTTAGCAGCCCACTCTCCCAGCAGGCGGGATGTGGGTGCACCAGCCCAGGCAAAGGGATTTCATCCTCATGAAACATACAACATTCCCACTAAGACTCGAGTCCCAAATAACATCAATAACAAGCCTTGTTTTCTTCATCTCGCCACAGGAGTAACCACTGTTCACAGGTACGTATCTTTCCAGGTTTTTCTGGTCTGTGTACATGCACATATGTAAAGAAAACAATGAACAATATTGTTTGTAATTGCCACATACTGATTGTTATAGGCTGAAGTTCTATGTTCCGGTCTTTTTTTTTTTTTTCCTAGGGCCGCACCCACAGCACATGGAGGTTCCCAGGCTAGAGGTCTAATCAGAGCTGTTGCTTCCAGCCGAGGCCAGAGCCACAGCAACTTGTGATCTGAGCCGTGTCTGCAACCTACACCACAGCTCATGGCAATGCCAGATCCTTACCCACTGAGCGAGGCCAGGGATCAAACCCACGACTTCATGGTTCCCAGTCAGATTCGTTTCCACTGCATCACGATGGGAACTCCTGAGGCAAGGTCTTTACAGAGATAATCAAGTTAAAATGAGGTCAGTCAGGAATCCTATCATATCTTTTGCCCCTCAAATTCTTTCCATGTATTAGCCAGCCACTGTGCTGAAAGCTACAAAATACGAATGGTGCAATTGCAAGGATTCCATATAAGTGCTCTTACACGTGCATTTAAATGTGGCATTGCACAACATAAAGAAGGAGGGTACAATTTATGCTTGTGGATTAAATTTTTATTTATATTGCATGGCAAATATGAACCACCCTGACAGGTTAGGAAAGAAACCACAGGAGAAAGAAAAAAGCTTTATAATGTAATGCATTTACTGGGACGTTCCTCCTGCTTTTTAGACAAGGACACGGCATTTTCATTTTTCCCTGGGCCCTGCAAATTAGATAGCTGGCCTTGAACCTGGGGATTTCCCTGGGGGTTGAATTCAGCTCTTTATCTTGTTAAAATGCTGTCGTTGTTGTTTCTTATAAAGAATTCTGTTCTTGGTGCCCCATCGGTGTTTGACTTGTTCTTCTGCTCTGTTTCTGTCTCCCACCCCCACCACCCCCTTATCTCCTGTTTGCTTGTCCAGGCTATCGGGTTGAGGTCTGAAAACAGACCCCAGATGGAAACCGGGCAGCAGCTCAACCACATTTATGTCCCCAGGAAATACCAGGGTGGGCCCGGGGCTGAGGACTCTGTATTTCACTCTCAGGAACAGAGGCTGTCCCTTCCTGGGGCTTCTGCCACCCCCTCCCCACTTCCTGCCTCACTCATCAGACCAGCTCCTCTACTGTGCTAGTCCTGCACCCCTCAATCCAAGGGGTAACTGTGCACAGATGTTGGAGGGATCAGGATGTAGGGACTCCCAGGACAGTGGCTGTGATGGGAGGGTGCTTGAAACTCGGTAGTAATTGGGTACCCAGCTGGTGACGCAGGGTGTCTTCTAAATAAGGATATGGAAAGCTCTGGAAGGAGCAGAGGGGAAAGAGCCAGGCAAAGTCACCAGAGATAATTAGGGGCAAAGTTGGGCTTCTATGCATCTTCTGTCCCTCAGCCCAGGGCTCCTTCAGCAAGACCCCGGATGGTCTCCAGACAGATGAGGGCAATTCCTAAGAACCATTGTGCTATATCTCTGCGGACTAATAACCCTGCACCTGGAAAACTCGCATGCAACCCCAAAAGAACATATTTAGTGAAGGAAGCAGAGGGATGGACTAACTGCCCACTTCCTTCTCTCCCTGTGGTTTCATACAGTCCATATTCACCTACCCTTAAAACCCAGATCCCAGCTCTGGGGTCCTGATTCTGGAACATTCTACAACACAGCCAGGTACCTGTCCCCTGGATGTGGAAAATAGTGCATCAGGAAGCCCCAGGCCACTGACACCTGAGTTCTCAGATTTCACCCCATGGTCTTAGTTAAAATGCTTGATTGTCTGCCTTCCCTTCCTGGTCTCATTTCCCGCTTTCCCCAGGCATGCTTCTGTCATTTCCCATGCACTCAAACACTTCTCTCAAACCCTGGTATTGTACTTGACTTGTACAGAAACCCGTAGTTTCCTGGGGAAACAAACAAAAACATCATAATTTCCCCCGGTACCTAACACAGTGCCAGTGCATAGTAAGCCCTCCATTGAAAGATGTCTGGAATGAATACATGAATGACAACACGAATGCACGCATGGAAAGAAAACTTGCTGTGATGACAACTGCTTGGCCTCTGGTCGGGCTCACAGAAATCCCTTGGGACAATTTACTACCTGTATATCTGGGCCTCAGTTTCTCCACTTACAAAATCACCAATGTTGACACTGGGGGGTTGGGGAAGAATTGACCTAGGAGGTCTTTAATCAAGTAGCTCCCATCAGGGGGCAGATCCCCCGCCACCACCAAGAGTATACTTGTGAGTTTTTAGAGATACTTTTGCTTGATACAAGTGGAGGAGGGGCTGTGCTGTTGGCATCAAGTGGGTGGAGGCCAAGGATATTGCCAAATACCCTACAAGGAACCCGACAGCCCCCACAAACAGAAAATCACCCAGCCCCCAATGTCAATAGTCCCAAGGCTGAGAAATACCACTTGAACTTTTTTTCAACTCTAAAAGTCTATAATTCTAAAATGGGATCAAAGTCAGATCCAGAGAGTATTATTTCCTGATCTCTCTTTCAGGAGCACAATTGCTATAGCTACTCATAGGTGTACGTTTTTCATTTCTTTTTATTTCTGAAGTCAGGTTGTAGCTTACCATCAATGGTGCATGATGGTTTAATTGGCAGAGATCTTATTTCCTTGTGTCTTAGGCTGACAAAGTAAATGCATTTTATCTTAGATTTGACAACATATGGTGCTCTTTTCCCCCTCCAGAATTTATAGTTTATTGGAGACTAGAGAGGGCTGTGCTGCTCCAGGAATGTTTGAGACTGTGTGTCTAAGTCTTGTAAATAAGAATCGGCCTTTTACCAGCCTATTTTCCCACTGGGAAGTGCTCTCTCAATATGGGAAATCAACAGCCTTGAATAAAACTCAGGCACTTGAGAGGGCCTCCCTACAAAGCCCAAGACCCTACATGGTCTCTGTAGCATGAGGCACTATTCCTCTAAGATGGGCTCTTCTAAGGCTCTCCAATAGATGTGACCCTATGAAACACCCTCATAATGATGCAACCTAGGGTAGACCAGATGTTCATGCCCATTCTCCCCACCTATCATCATAACTCTGTCTTAAACTTAATGCTCACCTGGGAGACCATTAAATTTATCCTCCTGGTTCCAGGAAAGGGGACTTTTCATTATTTAGCCTTTATGATTCAGCTCAGCTCATGTTCCAACACCTCTGTGAAGCCTTAAGTTGAGCTAACTGCTTCTCTCTGTGTTCCCATAGTCCCTTGGATTCACCTGGACCACAACACTTATCACAATAAATTATAATTGTCTTTTGACTTGTCTCTCTCCCATTGGGCCGGTGTTCTCAAACTTGAGCCTACATCAGACTCCCTTGGAGGGCTTGTTAAAACAGAGTGCTGGGCCCATTCCTTCACATACTTCTGATTCCACAGCTTAGAAGGAGGGAAAGAATTTGCTTTTCTAATAAGATCCCAGGTGATGCTGATGCTGCCTGTTCAGAGATCACACTTTGAGATCCACTGACCTCATCCATGAGTTCCTGAAGGTCAGAGGTTTTGTTTCCTTAAAATTTCTAGATTCCTGGCTTATAGCAGGTAGTTGACACATTTGCTAAATAAATTCCATCAGACATTAATCAAATGCCCCCTCTGTGCCAAGGATGGCATTAAACTTTATTTAAAGGAGGCATAAGAGGAGCGGCAACAGGTGCTTTGTCTTTTAGGAGGTACTAACCCAATCAAGTATCTAATACAAGGATATCTTCCAGTTTTTTGCTCCTCGGAGTCTACATTTGGCACTTTGTACATATTGTCTCTCTTAATCCATCCCCACCAAACCCAGTGACATATGTTTTATTATCCCTGTTTTTTAGAGGAGTTGGCAAAGACTAAGAGGGTCTTTAATTCTCAACATGAATTTTTCTTACCCCTGGGGTCCTTGGGTCTGACAGCAGGTATTTAATTAGAACCATGTGTTAAGTAGAATAAATTTCCCTAAAGGTTCAGTTTGACTGAAGGATTTGGGAAAGAGAGAAGATGTTTTGACACATGCATACAGGTAAATTGGCAGGGTTCTGTCTTTCCATATTGATCACATCAAAATAATTTTCATCCCAAAATATAAAGCTTAATTGGCCATTTTGCTCTCAGAACTTCCTGGTGGTAAAATTTATTCTCCTCCAATTCTGGCTGTACTTGGATGAAGTCACTTGACTCGACTGGGATTCAAAGTTGTGTTGGTCTGAATTCCAAGCCTGTGCTTTTAGCTACTTCCTTTTTAAGTGAAAAGAGACAAGGCTGGTATAGAACAGGTTGACCGGTTAACTGGGCCAATATTTTTTACAAGGGCCCTGAGAGTCTGATAACGTAGAAGATGAAGCTGGAGCTCTTTCAGACACCCTTGGAGGAGTTCCTGCTGTGATGCCTTGGGTTAAGAATCCAACTGCAGAGCCTTGAGTCACTGCAGAGCTGCACCTCGAGCAATTCGATTCCTTGAGCAGTGCAGTGGGTTAAAGGATCTGGTGTTGCAGCAGCTCAGCTGTGGCATAGGTCGCAACTGTGGCTTGAATTCAATCCCTGGGCCAGGAACTTCCACATGCTGTGGGTATAGCCATAAAATTTAAAACAAACAAAAAACACCCTTGGAAATGCATCTGTAGAAAGCATTATTTACTTAACACCCATTGTCCCTTCATCCTTGTTAATGGTATAGAAATTTTGTTTGAGACCCACCAATAATCCTATTCCCAATTTATAAAACATCCTCATTGCTAGCCCATTCAGGTGTGCCAGATACTATCATTCATGGCCTCCCTTGCAACTGAGAATTACTATGCGATCCTTTGGTAGGAAGGATAAGAAGGCAGAGCTTTTCAAGGAACATTCTGCTCCCATCCCATCCTTCCTCTTTGGGGATACTTGTGTGCTATCTGGAGCTGTGGCAGCCACCTTGAGAATGTGAGAGGAAAAGCATGGTGAATGAAAGCCAAAAGGATAAGAATGGCTGAGACTAGGATTTTAATGATATTGTTAACCTGCAGTAACCACCTTAGACTGTCTACCTTGGGTCTTGAGCTAACAATAAATATTCTTTTGGATTGAGCCACTACCTATAAGTATTTCTACCTGATAGATCATCCCAAGGTCCATCCTTCCCATACAAGCAGGGTTTTGTTCTCCTGCATAACGACTGCGTTGGAAGAGATGAAACTAATCCAACCCACCGACTCATTTTCTTTCACAGCCCAAACTCTGACTGTCTATGAAAAAATCTAAATTTCAAACAGTGATTTTCCTATGTTTCTTCCTTGAGTAGATATGGCGGGCACTCCTGGGGCCACTGGGGTATGGCAAGGAAAAGAAGAAACAGGGTCTCTGTTTTTATGGTGCTTACATTCTAGAAGTAGGAGAGAGAAAATGTCAAAACACAGAGAGAAGCTGTCTGAAGGGAGGGAATTCCAGCAGGAAGAGGAGACTGCAAGTGAAAAGGCCTTGCCTATATTCTAGGTTCAGCAAAGAGACAGCTGTGACCATGAGTGATGGGGAGGGTGCTGGGCTGACTTCCCAGATGCGGTGAGGACTTGCAAGCCATGGTCACACCGTCTCTGAAGACTTGGAAGCAACATTCTCACAGTCACTCCAGCTCTGAGTTCCTCCTGTGCAACTCACAGCTTTCATTTATCATCTCATGCCTGCCCCATGTCTGTTTCCCTTGCTCTATTCAAGGCCAACCCTAGCACAGTACCTGACACGTCAGACTCAAAAAAGGGAAAAAAAAAAAAAAAAAAAAAAACTTGAATGTGTGAATGAGCAGCATGTATTTATATAAAACCCACCAATGAATAAAAATCCACTCTCTAGGGGTTCCTGTTGTGGCTCAATATGTTAAGAACCCTACATAGTGTCTGTGAGGATGTGGGTTTGACCCCTGGCCTCACTCAGTGGGTTAAAGAGCTGGCAATGCTGCAAGCTGCTGTGTAGGTCACAGATGTGGCTTGGATCTGGCGTGGCTGTGGCGTAGGCCAGCAGCTGCAGCTCTGATTCAACCCCTAGCCTGGGAACTTCCATATGCCACAGGTATGGTCCTAAAAAAAATAAAAAGGAGTTCCCGTCGTGGCGCAGTGGTTAACGAATCCGACTAGGAACCATGAGGTTGCGGGTTCGATCCCTTCCCTTGCTCAGTGGGTTAACGATCCGGCGTTGCCGTGAGCTGTGGTGTAGGTTGCAGACGCGGCTCGGATCCCGAGTTGCTGTGGCTGTGGCGTAGGCCGGTGGCTACAGCTCCGATTCAACCCCTAGCCTGGGAACCTCCATATGCCACGGGAGCAGCCCAAGAAATAGCAACAATAACAACAACAACAACAACAACAAAGACAAAAGACAAAAGACAAAAAAAAATAAAATAAAATAAAAAATAAAAATCCAGGTGTTCCCCTTGTGGCCCAGTGGTTAACGAATCCAACTAGGAACCATGAGGTTGTGGGTTCAATCCCTGGCCTTGCTCAGTGGGTTAAGGATCCGGCATTGCCGTGAGTTGTGGTATAAGTCGCGGACTCGGCTCAGATCCCCGAGTTGCTGTGGCTGTGGCACAGGCCGGTGGCTACAGCTCCGATTGGATCCCTAGCCTGGGAACCTCCATATGCCATGGGTGCGGCCCTGGAAAAGGCAAAAGGCAAAAAAATAAAATAAAAAATAATAAAAATCCACTCTCTACCACTCTCTATACTGCGACTTGACCTCTCCCTACCTCAATTCCCTTACCAGCAAGGTGGGGATCATTGTAACAATCTCTCTTAGTGTTTTTCTAAGAATAAAAGAGACATAAAAATAAAGCGATAGGTACCATTCTGCACACCCACCATCCTATGAAGAGGGTCATCTTATCATCCCCATTCTACAGACAATGAGACAGAGGCACAGAGTGCTTTTGGCATTTGCCCAGGGTCTCACAGCTGAACCTGAAGGCCAAGCCCCGCCTTAACAACTCTGGCTACAGAGGTGATGCTTATGGCGAAAGGGAGAGCTTTGCAAACACTCAACCAATGGTAGCACAGACTGTGTTTACGGTGGCTGTTTGTTAGTGTCATTATCATTGTTATTCTTCATATCGTGTCCGGCTACCCTAGATAACACATGCCTCCCTAATAGGATGGGTGGAATAGTTATCCATAGTAGAGCACAGAACGAAGCAGGCAGAAGGAGTTCAGCCTGCCTTGGGGGAGATCTGTAGACACCTCCCAAGGGCCCAGGGTGGCTTGAGTGAGGGGGGTGGCTGGGGGCTGAGAGATGCGGAGGAGCCCAGTACCCTCACCTCCACCCCAAACCTTACAAGCCAGGCGAGCCGAACACCCCCAGCTGAGGAATCACATAACCATGGCAGCTGTCCAGGGCAGAAGAGGCCGCACCTGTTTGCAATGTTCCTCAGCTCTTCTCAGCCTTTGCATCCAGCTGAAATTCAAAGACGGAAGAGGGATGGAGGGGGGCTGCGTGGGGGGTTGGGGGGAGAGAGGTTAGGAAGTTGGAGAGGTAAGACGATCAAATGTCCTAAATTGCCTGCACTTTAATGCCTTATATAAAAATTTCCTGTAATGCATGTTACCATAAATAAGGGTTTGCTGAACAAGCCCCGGGCAAGAGCGTTTTCTAGCTGAAGTCTCCCAGAGGGAATGATCGGAGCCAGCCCAGTAATGTCCCACCTCTCAAATTATCTCGTTGTAAAAAGTCTGGCTCTCAAAGCCTGCATTTTACTGGGCTGAGCACAGCAACATCGTGTTCTTCGCATGGCAGCACTTAGGACTCACCACTTAGCGGAGGACCGCTTCCCTTCCAGACCCCATCTCTGCTTACAGAGCTGCTGAGGGGCAGGGAGAGGGTCTCTGGATACCCCTCCCACCCTGGGTTCTCTCTATCCAGTGCCTCCCCACCTCCAGCCAAATCCAAATCCAAATCAACCTGTCAGAGCTGGCAGAGACCGACAGCGAAATCCCCAATCCTGGCCCTAAGGAACCCAGCCAGATATTGGGGTCACCAGGGCACATGTTGACAGTTCTGAAGGGAAAGCTCGCAGGATGCACCTGGACAATTGGTCCCAGTTTCTCTTGAGGGAAAGATGGAAGAGGCAATTTCTTTGTTGATAAGATTCAGATTCAACTGGTGGTTTATGATATGCCCGCTGAATACCCAAGAATTGCCCGAAACTGGGATAGGCGTGGTGGTGGTGGCGGTGGTAGAAGGAAGAGAGAGAAGGAAGGACCAAGGCTGATCATTTACTATGTGCTCTTAACATGTAAGGAATCATTCGATTTTCCCGCAATGACCATCAGGGCCAGACACTATTGTCCCCATTTTACAGACGGGAATAACAACAGTAAGCAGCTTGTCCAAGATCATACTCTTCATGACTTCAAATTAACTTTCATGCCAACTTTGGCAGGTCAATATTATAATCACTATTTCTCAGCAAAGAAATAGAGGGGAAGAGAGATTAAATGGGTTTGTCGGTTCCACAATTATTGATATAGTGCGTCCTGTGTGCCAAACACTGTTCTGGAAACCGTGGTTCTATCAGCGTACACAATGGACAAGATCTCTTGCCTTGTGGAGCAATAGGTTGCAGACGTGGCTCGGAGCCTGCGTTGCTGTGGCTGTGGTGTAGGCTGGCAGCTGCAGCTCTGAATTGACCCCAGTCTGGGAACTTCCACATGCCACACAGGTGGCCCTAAAAAGCAAAAAAAAAAAAAAAAGATCCTCAGACCAACAGCATCAGCATCCCCTGGGGGCTGGTTAGAAATGCAGACTCTCAGGATCCATCCTAAACTTTTCTCCTCCACCCCCTTGGAGATGGAAGTTTCAAGCACTTCAGCCCTGTGGGAATTCTGGCAAAGTGAGGTTTTGGCAGATGAGGGTGGCCTGCTTACCCAGAGACGCAGGAGGGAAAACAGGTCAGGGTGGGAACAGCAGGGAGAGATCCTGGGGAATGGAGAGGGCGGCAGGTCCTGTGCCCCAAGGAGCCAGATCAGATCCTTCCACACGGGAAGAAGACGGAAGATGACAATGGACCTCACGTAGCCCACCGAACCATGAAGAGTGAATAGAATCCCTTCTGCTGCTATTAGCTCTTTGTATTTGCAGGTGTGTTTTCAAAAAATAGATCACAAATATCCCTGTGCTTGTGGTCCCAGAGTGGCAGACTCTCAGTTTTCGAATGACTTTCCCTGGGGAGTGTTCTAAATTCAAGATCTGTCCCACACCTCCAAATGTGTTTTGTCACTGCAGAGCAGAAAGAAAAAAATTGCCCTTGGCTCCCAGCAGCACCAGGGCAGGCATTCTGGGCATTCTGGGTCATAGCTGTACTGCCAGCACTTCGCACTGTGCCCCATGAAGGTAGGTGCTCAATAAATATGTGTTTGAGAGAATGAATAAGTGGTTGGTCCAAACTCACAAAAGCTGAGTTAGCCATCACTGAGAAGCACTGTTGTAGCCTGTAAGCCAGACTCAAATCAACAAGTTGCTGGACAATCAAAATAATTTATAGCAGCTGTTTGCAACTGCTGATCATGAACGAAAAGGTCAGGCTCCCTCGGTTAAAACACACACACACGCAGCTGCATATTGCTACGCTGTACATACAATAGACTTTTTCACTATAGGCTGTGCTAATTATTATGACTCTAATAATAATATTATTATAGGCAACCAAGTATCAGAAATTGTGTTTTCTAGTTTATTGGTTACTTCATATTCTCAACACTAACACAGTAGAAGAGATGCTTGTAGGGAACATTAGAGATGAACCCTGAACCACCTCTTTCTCCCACGTGGAATAGTCTGTCTGAAGTGGGACAAATCTTGCCAGTCTCCAACTGGCTTCATTCGTCTTTAGAGATCAGAAGAACCTGTCCTTTGAGAAAAGCCAGGCTGGCCTGAGCGAGGGGGCTCTGCAGGACCTCAGCGGGAAGGAAGCTCTCATCTCGAGAACTGGGCTGCCCTTTTAACCAGCCCTTCATCTTTGAGGCCTGAAGCACAGACAACTGACCTTCTTTCCAGCATCCTGTTTTCTCTGTTGGCTCAAGGAGGGTGTCTTCTCAGATCCAGTTGAAACTGAGTGAACTTCCTGGTTTGCCATTTGGTTTTCCTGGTGGATGGAAACATGGGAAGAAAGAGAAGAAGGAGGGAGGAAAAGAAAGGAAGGGAGGAAGGACAGAATGTTAAAAAAAAAAAAAGAAAAAAAGGAAGGAAGGCTTTCAGAGTCAATCACTCTCTTTAGCTGGCTCTGTATCTCAGAAAACTACATATCCCAAGCCCCTTTGCTCTCTAGGGTAGGTTTGGCCAATGGGAGCCTTAATAGGAAGTTAGAGGGTAGGAGAAATGGAGAATCCAGGGCATGTCTACCTCTGTGTATGTGTACACACGTGCATGCGCACTTCCTGTGGCATCTCCAGCCATGACTGGGTCTCCTCTGTCTCTCCAGCTCCTATCAGACAACCTCCTCTTCCATGGTCCCAGCCCCTTCCAAGCAGCCCTTACTCTGGTTCCAATAGCAGCTTTTCTTTCTTTTCTTTTCTTTTTTTTTTTTTTTTGTCTCTTGTCTTTTTAGGGCCGCACTTGTGGCATATGGAGGTTCCCAGGCTAGGGGTTGAATCGGAGCTATAGTTGCCGGCCTATGCCACAACCACAGAAACGCTGGATCTGAGCTGAGTCTGTGACCTACACCACAACTCACGGCAATGCCGGATCCTTAACCCATTGAGCGAGGCCAGGGATCGAACCCGCAACCTCATGGTTCCTAGTCGGATTCGCTAACCACTGAGCCACAACAGGAACTCCAGCAGCTTCTTGATGTTGCTAGTCTCTGGGGAATGTCATCACCCCTTGTTTGGCTTTCATCAACTCCTCTATCTTTGTAACCAAGTCCCTGTATTAAACTCCTGCTTGAAAATCTTAGGCTGTTTTGCTTTATTTCTTTTTGTTTTCTTAGCCAGATCCTGACTGGGGTGGATGGTCTCATTAACCCAATTTTAAAAAATTATGATATAAATACATTGAATACATTTATTATTAAAATTATTACAATTATAAAAATTATGATATGAAATACAAACATAGTATCATCATGTACACCTTAAACTAACACAATGTTATATGTCAATTTTATCTCATTAAAACTGGGAGAAAATGATGATGTAGATCGATCTTTATCATTATTCATTATTCTACCTTCCTTTCCCCATCTTCCACTCCCCTGAATGCCTCATCTTCTCCCCACAGTGCCTAAATTTTGAAGCTCTTTTAAGTTTTCCTCAGATGTAATCTGTTCTCAACTAAACTTCACCCTGTTAGTTAATTCTTACTAAAGTGTGAGAGACTAAGGACTTTCCCTCTTTACCTCTTCCAGGAATCTCTGTATTTGAACCAGAAGCCAACTCAACACAAAGAAGTGAAGTTTTACAGGAGTGAGAACTGTTGGCAGAAGCTTTTTCTGATAACTTGAGAACATGGTTCAGAGGCAGAAGTCACTGCAGCCACTTGCAAGATTATGTCCGACTGCATTCTGTGGAGTGAACTCTGGGGAAGTAGGGAAAACAGTGTCTCACAAACCTGAGTGTGCAGCAGAATCATGCAGGTAGTGGGTTGTTAAAAGATTGCCAGGCCCTGCCCACAGAATTTCTGATTTAGCAGGTCTGCAGAGGGGCTTAAGAATGTGAATTTCAAGTGACGCTGATGCTGCTGGTCTGGGGACCACCTCTGAGAACCACTGGGCTGAAATAATAACATCACTGGTTGAGAATTTATCATATACCCCAAATAGTTTGAAACCTTTTTCAAATAGCAAATCTTTCAGTTCCTGCAAGAAATAATGTGGAAACTGAGGCACAGAGAGGCTAAAAAAAGTCTTCAAGTCACACTACTCATTCCTAGCAGATCCAGGATTTGAATCCAGAGGGTCTGACCCCAAAGTCTGTGCTTCTAGCCATTGTGCTAAAGTCCAGGCTGTGGGAAATGGAGAGATCTGGATTCTGGCTCTAGTTCTAGCTGTGTGATCCTAGGCAAGTCACTAGACCTACCTGTGCCTTGGCTTCCTCATCTGCAAAAGGGGGATCCTAACAGTTTCTGCCACATAGTGTTATTATGCCAACTTCATGAATGAGGGAGATGGAGATTCTTCGCTCTGCAGCCCTTCAGCTATCTCTCAGTTCACCCCCGGCTACAGGGCAGGACTCCTGGGCTTGCTGATGGTGTCCCTATTTCCTGCCTAAGGGCTTTCTCCCACCCCACTGCAGCCTGCTCAGCCTCTCTGCCCCTCTTCGGGGCAGTTTGGAGGTGCATTCTACACAGCTCCTCAGAGGGGCTCCAGAGAGACTTGCTCATTACCATACTGTCTGGTCTACTCAGGCTGCTAGAAAAGAATACCACAGACAGGGCAGCTTAAGCAACAGACTCATTCCTTACAGTTCTGGAGGCTGGAAGTCCAAGGTCAAGGTGCCCATAGATTCAGGTGTCTGGTGAGGGCTCTCTTCCTGGTTTGTAGAAAGCTGCCTTCTTGCGTTGTCTGCACACACAATCCCACCACGGGAAGCTTTCCCCTCATGACCTCATCTAAACCCGCCTGATTTCCTGAGGCCCACCTCCTATACCATCATATTGGGGTTAGGGTTTCAACCTCTGAATTTTGGGGGGACACAAACTTTCAGTCCCTCACACACCTTTAACTGTCTTCCTCTCTGCTTTTCACTCTCTGAAGTCTCTGCTTCCCAGGACCACCTGCCATGAAAACCACCTATGCTCATGTACCTATTTCAAGATTTGCTTTGGGGTAAACACACCCTAAGATAAATGACATGTACAAACTATATAAACTATTTTGCACGATGCCTGGCATGTCTAATAATAAAAATAATAATAATGATAATAATAGAGGCTCACAGTTAGAGATTATTCCTTAAATGCCAGGCCTTGACACATTCAACAAATGTAGCTGCTCTTGTTTTATCATTATCATTATTTACCTCTAATCTCTCCAGGCCCCCACAAGAGAAATTGTTCAACAAGTCATTTTTCTCTCCTCTGTTGTACTTTATAACACCCTTTTCAATTCCCTTCATAGGGCTGAGTTTATCTCATCCATTCATCTGTTCCCATGAACAATGTACCTGCCTCCCTCAGGACCCCAGGATGAATCTCCTGGAGTCTCTGCATTGTTGCCTTTGTGGCAACAGTAAAAATTGGTTTTGATGTAACATTGATGACTAAACATTTTATTTTTCTGTGTAGGCAAAACAATCTGTTCTCACGGCTTAAAATTTTTCTTTTTTTTCTGACATGGGGCGAAAAATGAAAACATTTATGTAACCCTAATGTATTTTTTCCTTCTGATTATAAAGAATTTAAGACACTGCGGGGGGTGCCTACTGGGCAAGCTGGCTATCCTCAGAATGTAAGCCCCATGAGAGCGGGAATCACGTCCATCACTCTATTGGCAGGGCTCCCTGTACCAAGGAGGAACCCCAGAGCTGGAACTGGAACCCATCCTGGAATCCCCCGGCCCACAGGGCTGCTGCAAGGCATTCTGGGAGCACTATGCAAATGTGGTCTTCAGGCTCCTCCCCCAGCCTGACTGCTTTATTGGGGGCAAAGCCTTGGGCTCACTGTCCCCCTGATCCTGTCCCCCAGCCCTGACCCCGGGGCGTTGGACAGCAGGACTCTCGCCGAGGGCCTCTGAAGCACGTGTTCTGGGCTTGTCCTGGTAAGGACGGAGCTGTTAGACTGACCCCACCGAGTCCCCGGCAGACCTGCTGAATGGGGCTTTCCTTTCCCTGACCCCGGGGTCATCTGTTTTCAGAAGGTGAAATATGGCCGCCTGGCTGAGGACAGAAGCTGGGGAGATAAGCGCCAGGGAGGAGCCTGCCGTCCAACAAGCCGTGACTAATGATGATTGGGGCGTGTTTGGCGGGGCAGAATTTATTTGGCTCCTGGTTACCTGGGGATTAACTCTTTGTAGGATCTTGTGCCCCAGCCCAGAGATGCCTGTTTTCCTATTCACCCAAGCGCAGGGTTTGGTGTGTAGCAGTCATTCAGTAGGTGTCTGTGGTGGGGAAGGAGGAAAGGAGGGAGGAAAAAAGATGCACAAACATTCTCTGACCTTGAGCCTTCAGCATAATAAAGTCAGTTCACATTTATCATGTGGTTCCCACGTGCCAGGAACTAAGGGCCAAACAATTTCCTCACACCCCCACGTTTAACCCTCACAAATCTATAAAGCATATACTATTAGAGAAGCCCATTTAACAGACAAGGACAGGGAGACTGGCGGATTACTTTGCTCTTTTAAAGGATGAGGCAGTGGAGGTCAGGGCAGGCCTGCTTTAATTGAGACTTGGTCTTTGCCTCTTCCACTCTTGAGCTCTCAGCTGCTGGGCCGAACCATCTTCTGGTATAAACTCTGGAGTGCTCCTGCATATTGCATCAATCAGGGTTGCTGTATTTTTCTTTGTAGTAAGCAACCTCAAAATTCCAGAGGTGTACAACAACAAGTATTTATTTTCACACTTGTGGGTCTGTAGGTTGGATGTGGCTCAGCTGGGTCAGACTGGTCTCAAGGCTTCCTGTTGGAATCGGGTTTTTCTGCATGGGTCTCACACTGAAGAGGTAGGGTGACTTGGATGTGCCTTTTGGCCGTGGAGGCTAAGTGTACAAACCCAACCAACGGATCCATCCAAAGCCTTTGCTCTGCCCACATCCCTAGCATCCCATTGGCTGAAGCATATCACATGGTCAAAGTCAAGGGGTGGATACTCATTTGACCGCCATGTTGCTGGGGCAAGGATGGGGAAGTGCATAAAAGTCTCTAGTATTTAGGGAGTGAAGAATGTGAACTAACCGATCTACGCACATAAATATTAAACAATTGAATGGCCTCTGATGGGTTGGCACTTTAATGTCATCTACTCTGGGGCTACTTTACCTCTCTCCCCACCAGGGGACCCTGAACAGTCTGGAGACATTTTTGGTTGTCATGACTTGGGTGGGAAGTACTATTGGCATCTAGGGGGTGGAGACCAGGAACGCTCCCATCCTCCTCCTGTGCCCAGAGCAGCTCCCTACGACGAAGAGTTAAATGCTGCCCAAGTGCCAATAGAGCCAAGGGTGAGAAACGCTGATGGAAAATAGCAACTGACCTGAACAGGGGGCTTGGGAGACTGTTACAAATACAGATTCTAGGGCCCCCAATGTAGAGATCTTGATTCAGAAGGGCTGGGGTATCACCTTGGTATCCATATTTCTGACTAGCTATTTAGGAGATTTTGATCCCCTAATCAGAGCCTGGAAATGACTTCTTTAGGTCCTTGTTATGCCTGGACAGGAACTCAAAACCAGAGGGTTTAAACAGAACAGTCTTTTTTTGAGCACTTCCTAACATGACCCTTTCCAGAAACTCTGCAACATTCACTTCCCAGCTGCCCCACGGTTCATGGTTGTTTGCCTGGGAATCGAATCTCCAAACGGCCTGGGCAATCTACAGTTTCTCTGCTTCCTCTGCCTTTCACTTTTAAAACCAGGAGGAATTTCAGGGAAATGTAATCCATATGTTTCAGAATCATTTACACTTAAATCATGAAAGTACTGCCGTGGTTTTTAAGAGCTATTTGATGTCCAAAACACCTTATGAGGATTTTAAAAATAAGCTTTTTAAAGTCTCTTTTTACTTTCAGTTGGATTTCGCTCTGGGTAAGTGAATTCAAATGATATGAAGCTGGCGGGGGTGGGGTGGGGGTAGGGGGTGGAGGGGGGGCTACTAGAAACTCCAAACCAGGAACCTGAAGGAAATTCGACACTCAACAAATCAGGTCTTCGGCTGTCACCTAAAGCATCCCTTGACATGCATCCATTTCATGCAATAAAATCGATCTTATTTTCCCAACGATTATGGATTCAAGCGGTCACTCACCGAGGTCTTTAGACATCTTCCTTCTCATTTAGCGCCTCGGTGTTCCTTGGGTTCCATTTTTAAACCATTTCGACTCGCTCTAAATGGAGATCCAATTCCTCCATCCAGTGGGTTTGTTATTTCTAAAGAGCAACCCCGTCCTGCTGCCAACATTACATTTCACTCTTCTCTCTCCACTCCAGGGAGACCCAAGTGGGAGGCCACATTCTAGAACTGACCATACACTCGCTTTCAGCGCAGGTGGGCCTGCCCATTTGGAAAACTAATTTGGCAAGATATCTAATCGAAGACATGCTTATGTGCAGCAATGCTGCTTCCAAGGATCTAGCCCAAGGAAATAATTCTAAGTGTGGAGGAATGCATATTTACACCTGGAAATATTCAGCACTGTTGATCACAGAGAAAATGGAAAACAACCTATCAAAATAATAATAGCAAGAGGGTTCTTTCACTGCTCATTTCTCTGCTTCATGCCACCATGAATGAACACTGGTGGATATTAAGGCTGTGTGATATCCATAGGCAAGGGGAAGAGAGTGGTCTCTATTTGTCACGTGAAAGGAGATGAATTATAGGTACTCCAGGAAGTTCTTAAGAATGTGTTGGAATTAACTGGACAAAAGGAAGAGGGGAGACATTCCAACCAAGTGGATAACATAAGCAAAAGCAGAGAAGTGAGTGGAAAGGGCAAGTCATTCAGTGCTCTTGGAGTTCAAGTTCCAGGAGGGGAGGAGGGGATGCTGAGGACAGAGAAGGGACAGAGAGCAGCAGAGTATGGATTGATTGATGGCCCCCTTGAGCAGCCTGGGCCTTAGCCTGGAGGCAGTGAGGAGTCATTGACATTGTTTGAGCTGGGAAGGGACACAGGCGAATCAATACTTTTACAAAGTGGCTGTGGTCACAGCGCAGAGGCCATGTTACAAAAGCTGGAGAGGAGGCTGGGAGTCTTCGTGGGAGACTTCTTAATTGGTACCCAAAGGGGATGCTGAATGCCTTGATGGGTCAGCTTAGAACTCATTCGTTCCACCATAGTTCAGCGCATTATCAGTGAAGGTGGGATTTATGTGAGACACGTCCAGAGGGGGAATGTAAGAGAACAGTGAGGTGGACGGGACAGTGTCTGTGGAAGTGAGAAGGAGCAGGACACGGGGGGATTGTCCTAGAAAGGGAGACCTGGTGGAAAAAGAAGCAGGAAGATAGGGTTTTATGCATGAAGGAGTAAGACGAGGAAAGGGAAAGGGGAGAATCATCAAGAAAGAGAAAAACTAGTGCTGGAGAGAGTGTGGAGAAAAGAGAACCCTCCTACCACTACTGAAGGGAATGTAAATTGGTGCAGCCACTATGGAGAGCAGTATGGAGATTCCTTCAAACACTGAACATAGAGTTACCATATGATCCAGCAATCCCACTTGTGGGCATATATCTGGAAAAAACCTAATTCAAAAAGATATGCACACTTCTGTGTTCATAGTACCACTATTTACAACAGCCAAGACATGGAAGCAACCTAAGTGTCCACTGACCGATGGATAAAGAAGATTCGGTGTCTATGCATAAGGGAATACTACTCAGCCATAAAAAAGAATGAAATAATGTCATCTGCAGCAACATGGATGTACCTAGAGATAATCACATGAAGTGAAGTAAGTCAGACAGAGAAAGACAGATACCATACAACTTATATGTGGAATCTAAAATATTATACAAATGAACTGAGAAACAGACTTTCAGTTATAAAAAAAAAACAAATTTAGAGTTACCAAAGGGGAAAGGGAGGTAGGGATAAATTGGGAGTTTGAGACTAGCAGATACAGACTACTGTATATGAAATAGATAAACAATGAGGTCCTACTGTATAGCACAGGGGACTATATTCGGTATCCTGCAATAAACCATGATGGAAAAGAATATGAAAAAGTATGTATATATACTGAGTTGCTTTGCTGTACACCAGGCTCAATTTGAAGCCTGAGGGCCTCAAATCTCCAGAAGGGCTGCCACGTGGGAGACACTGTGCAGATGCCAGGAGGCCCAGTCCCCAGGTGGAAATAGAACGGGTGGATTTGGGTTCCAAAGAAAGAAGAAATTTGGAGTTCCCGTCGTGACGCAGTGGTTAACGAATCCGACTAGGAACCGTGAGGTTGCGGGTTCGGTCCCTGCCCTTGCTCAGTGGGTTAATGATCCAGCGTTCCTGTGAGCTGTGGTGTAGGTTGCAGACGCTGCTGTGTCTGGCATTGCTGTGGCTCTGGTGTAGGCCAGCGGCTATAGCTCCGATTTGACCCCTAGCCTGGGAACCTCCATATGCCTCGGGAGCGGCCCTAGAAAAGGCAAAAAGAGACACAAAAAAAAAAAAAAAGAAGAAGAAGAAGAAGAATTTAAAGACATCTAGGGATGTCATGGAAAGGACAGCTTCAATAGACAGTGAGAGTCTCATGCCTGGAGGAATTTAAGCTGAGGCTGGGTGAGCACTGAGGGAAGGCTCTTGTGGTAGATCCCTTAGCACATGCAAGTAGGATCTACCCTCTTTTCATCTTGCAGCATTGTGTTTAGTATGTAGTGAGCACTCAGTAAACATTAGCTATTGTTATCATTATCACTCTCACTATTATTAATTATCATAGGCTCAGGAGGTGTCATTAATGGTGAGGGATGGGACCACTTAAGCTGGACAATGCATATCCTGCCAGCAGTTTTGCAATGCCAGAAGCATTCTGATTTTCAAGATAACCCAGACATCCAGAATATAGAGGAAAATTTTAGAAGTCAGTTCCAAGAACATTGCGCAGGTCGACGTTGCCCATGGCCCCCTTGATGATGTCTGAGCTAAGGTCTATCGAATCTGTGTTTTTTCTACCTACCCGCTGTGCGACCTTGGGTGAGTTACTTAACCTCCCTGTGCCTTGGTTTCCGTAGCTGCGAAATAGACAATTAGTAACCTGCCCCACCGCGTTGTTGTGTGGATTAAATTAGATAATGCAGTCCAAGTCCCCATGTGATGTCCCACACATGGGAAGACTTAGGGCGTGATAATTGTTGCTGCTGTTGATTTTTCCTGTGTTCAACTCATGCTTTATGTTTCAGACAGAGGGATTTCATGGCAAATGGCCCACCCGCACCCCATGCTGAGATGCGGTCTTTTCGAAGCATGTTGCCCTGGGATCTTGGCCGGCAGCTTCTTCCTATTACAGGCGTGCCGAGTGATTGCTGGCGTTATACATACCTGGTGACAACTCTAACCTGGCTGCCGGGGATTGAGGGAGGGGTGGCAGAGTCAGCAGGAAGGGGGCTGTTTGGGAAGGGCTGAGTGCTGAAACCTTACTCCCAGGAAGGTAGAGACAGGGGAAGAGAAAGAGGTGTCTTGGCTCCTTGCTTCCCGGGCTCTATACCCAGCAGTTGTGCTTATGCTGATCCGTTGGGTTGGGGGCGTATTGTCAAATACTTGTCTGGCTCTCAAGGAACTCCCATTTGCTTGTATGGGCCACCTGGGAACTGTGTTCAAATATAGATGCTGGAGTTCCCATTGTGGCTCAGCAGGTTAAGAACTCAACTCAGTGGGTTAAGGATCTGGTGTTGCCACAAGCTGTGGTGTAGGTCACACATGCGGCTCGGATCCCACGTTGCTGTGGCTGTGGCATAGGCTGGCAGCCGCAGCTCTGGATTTGACTCCTAGCCTGAGAACTTCCATAAGCCACAGGCAGGCTCAGCCCTAAAAAGACCAAAAAAAAAAAAAAAAAAAAAAAGTAGGTGCTGATTCCCCAGATCCAGGGTGGGGCCCAGGACTTTGCATTTCTAATGAGCATCTCTAATGGGAGGTGATGCTGCTGCAGCTGCTGGTCCAAGGACCACACTGTGAGGAGGGGTCACTAACCACATCCCAGCCTCTCTGGCCTAACTCTAACTAACTCCAGGAAAAAGTGGGGGCCCAAGAGGAAATGTTCTTGAAGCAAAAGAGTTTCCAGTGGTAAAGAGCACCATCTTCCAGCAGGGACCACGGAACAGTGTAACCCAAAGGAGGTAACCAGCCTGCTGGAAAAACCACAAAACTGAAGTCGAAAGTTCAAGTCATATGTCCAAGGCTGGAAGGGAGCAGAGCTGGGATTCAAATCCTGTTGCTGAGATTCTAGAACATGATCTAAACCAGAAGCCTTCTCATTTCTATGCAGATTAGAATTATTTTCGTAATGCTCCTTCATCCCTCCTTTTTCTCTTTCCTCTTTGTCTACCCCCAGTCCTTCTTCCATAAGGACAGCATATAGGCATTCTTTATTTTAGGAGTTCCTAACCTAGGATCAGTGGGGCCCATAAACTCCCTAAAATCAAATGCAAAATTTCGTGTGTGTGTGAGTGTTTTTCCCAAGGAGCGGGGTCCACAGCTTTTTTCAGGATTCTCAAAGAAGCTCTTAAATAGAAATGAAATTAAAAACCTCTGCTGTGCACCCCCACCCCTCTCCCTTCTTCCCCTCCCCCCTCCCCTCTCAACTGGAGGGGTTTTGCCCAGAGGCTATGTGGTGATGCTGGGAGGTGAGCTGGGCCAGGGGGCAGAGAGCTCCCTCTGGAGAGTGGTCTCCATTCTGGACTGGGCTGCCAGGTAAGGGTGAAGCCTGGGGAAGAGGCATCTTTCAGATGCTCTCTTGGCCAGCAGCTGGCCTTGGACACCCAGGCGGCCTGCTCCATGTCCGTGAGAACTGCGCCCCTTCCCGGCTCTCTCTCCTCCCATCTTCTGCTTGGGCAACGAGACGCCTAATCTCCCTTGAAAAGGAATCGCCAAACATGGAGATTTTCTTCCATTTTCGCCCTTGGCTTTGTAGCTGGGGAAACTGAGGCTCAGAATTGGGAAGGGACGAGGTTAGCACCTACAGGTGGCAGTGGCAGAGCCGAGTCAGACCCTAGCCTCCTGATGCCAGCCCAGAGCTGTTCAGCCTTTCTAAAGACCAGCTCACCCAGTCTTTTCCTAACTGTGCTTTTATTAACCAGGAACGGAGGCAAATCGGCCAATCCACCGTCAACCCTGGCCAGAACCCAGAAGATGTTAATGTCTTGAGCTGCTTTTAATGCATTCCTTTAAAAATCAAAAAGCATCAGAGCTCTTTCTCCAGTGTCACCCACTGGACAGTCGGCAGGCTTTATCTGACAGCACTTAAAAACGAAAAAAAAAAAAAAAAAAGGAAAGAAAGAAAGAAGGAAAGATATTGCCGCTGAAGAAGAATCCGAGGCCCCCGGAATCTTAACAAGGCAGTTCTGTTTCTTATCATCTTCAAAAAGGCTTTATTAAGCCTCTCTGGGCCCATGTGGTTGAGCGAGGCACTTTACAGAATCAGATCAATCAGCGGTCCGTCAGCAAACGTGTACAGCGCACCTACTGTGGGAAGCCGGCAATGTGGGGGGTATCGGGGCAGGAAGGTGTGACCCCTGACCTCACGTGAGGGATGCCCAGGGTCTGTCCAGCCTGAGACGCCACCTAATCCGAGTTAGGGTGGGACAGCCACTGAACACACTGTCAGAAGGGAGGACAGGAAACAGCCTCCTCATAGATGGAGGAGCACAGAGATTCCAGTGACTAGGCAATGAAAGCCACCAGCATCCCTTCTTTGGAGGGACGCTGTTTTTATCATCTCTGTCTCTCTGGGGCTCCTTGGCATAAGGTATCCCCAGCGCGCAGAACCCTGGTGCTTGGAAATGTCTCTAAAGCAGAAGCACAGAGCTTGGTTACTGAAAGGTCCCTAATGAGACGTCGAGGCAGGACCCAGCCAGAGTTCACATCTAGCATCTCCTCACTGTGGGCCTCCAGAGAAGTGACTTCCCCTCTATGTCATGGGTGTGTTGTGTGTTTAAATAAGATGTATGGAAGGTGCTGAGCCCAGTGACCAACACACAGTAGGGGCAGCATCATGGCTACTATCATCATTATTATTATTATTATTTTGCTTTTTAGGGCCACACCTGCGGCATATGGAAGTTCCCAGGCTAGGGGTCGAACCAGAGCTACAACTGCCAGCCTACACCACAGCCACAGCAATGCAGGATCCAAGCCACATCTGCAGCCTACACCATAGCTCACGGCAACACCAGATCCTTAACCCACTGAGCGAGGCCAGGGATTGAACCTGCAACCTCATGGCTCCTAGTTGGATTCGTTAACCATTGAGCCACGATGGGAACTCCCTGGCCACTATTATTATTATTGTTGGTATTTTCATAATTATTATGCATGGTTCTCTCTCATCTTTGGTTCTGTCGTGTGGAGCAGGAAGTTTAGGGTGTTCGATTAGAGACCTCAGAATGGATTTTGGATATTTCATTGACTCAGACATGCAACAGATTCTTTTTTGAGCACCTACGGTGTATGCTGGGACCATCTGGGCACTGGTGGTACAACTGAAAACAAAATAAGATCTTTCCCCTTCAAGGATTCTGAACCAGGGATGCATGTCTTGTTTCCCACCTGAGGGCTTTGGTGAAACAAGCCAAGGGCTGCAGATACTGCACACGGGGCCCCAGCCTCCCTGGAGGGCCCAGGAGAGCACATCCGCTTTGGTCCTGCCAAGAGGAAGAGTCCAGTGTCGGAGGGAGTGAGTGGGTGTAAGGTTGCCCTCTTCCCTTTGCTGTGCCAGCCCCTCCCCAGATGTCCCCTGTCTTCTTAATTGCCCCCACCCCAGGAGACAGCTCTACGTGGTAAGAAGGCCCTGGGTGGGATGAGGTGAGGTGGGATGGCGTCAGGTCAGGACCCCTCATTCTGGGTCCCTTTTTGTCACTTCCTCACTGTCTTAGGCGGACCCTTTACTCTCCATCTTAGGGACCCTAGCCTTAAAACAAAGGCACACAGCTGAAGGACAGCTCTTGTCCTTCTGACAGCAGAGCTCACTGAGAATCACGGCTCTTTTCAGGTGTGGACAAACACTGCCAGTTTGGGAGGACTATTTTCTTTCTTTTTCTGTTTTGCTTTTCAGGGCCACACCCATGGAACATGGAAGTTCCCAGGCTAGGAGTCTAATCGGAGCCACAGCCGCTGGCCTACGCCACAGCCACAGCAACGCAGGATCCAAGCAGTGTCTTCTGCTCACATCACAGCTCACGGCCAGATCCTTAACCCACTGAACGAGACCAGGGATCGAACCTGCATCATCGTCATGGATACTAGTCGGATTCATTTCCACTGCTCCACAATGGGAACTCCAGCAGGATTATTTTCTAACTCTTAAAAGTTTGTATTTAAACACAGTGGGACTGGAGTTGAGGAAACACTTGTTCTGTGTCCATTGGATCCTGGCTTAAAGAAAATGAGGATTCAGATGGGGGTAGAAAAGAGCAGTTTGGAAATTAATATCTAATTTTTAAAGATGGAGAAAAGAATTTTGAAGTCACTCAGACCTGGGGTTCAAATCTTATCTCTGCTACTTACTGGCTGTGTGTCTTTGGGAAAATGACTCTACCACTCTGTGCCTCAGTTTACTTATCTGCAAAACAGAGATAATAACTTCCTCCCATAATTATTGTCTAGACATACTTCATTTTATTGCATTTTGCTTTATTACATTTCCCAGAGATGTTTTTCACAAATGGAAGGTCTCCAGTGACTCTGTCTCAAGGAAGATTACCAGTGCCATTTTTCCAATAGCATTTGCTCACTTCATGCCTCTGTGCCACATTCTCATAATTATTGCAATATTCCAGACTTCTTCATTATTATATTTGTATGATGATCTGTGGTCAGCGGTCTTTGATGTTACTATTTTAATTGTTTTGGCATTTTTTGTAAATTTTGTTCTTTCTTTTTAGGGCTACACCTGCCCTAAAAGAAAGTGGAAGTTCCCTGGCTAGGAGTCAAATCAGAGCTGCATCTGCCAGCTGACACCACAGCCACAGCAATGTCAGATCCAAGCTGCATCTGTGACCTCTGCTGCAGATGTGTCAAAGCTGGATTCTTAACCAACTGAGTGAGGACAGGGATTGAACCTGCATCCTCTTGGATAATATGATAGTTCTTAATCCAATGAGCCACAATAGGAACTCCCTATTTTGACATTATTTTTATTTTTATTTTTGTCCTTTTAGGGCTGTACCCACGAATATGGAAATTCCCAGTCTAGGAGTCGAATCAGGGCTGTAGCTCCCTAACTATGCCACAACCACAGTCTCAGCAATGCCAGATCCAAGCCATGTCTGTGACCTATACTACAGCTCATGGCAACTCCAGATCCTTAACCCACTGAGCAGGGCCGGGGATTGAACCCATGTCCTCGTGGATACTAGTCGGGTTCGTTACCACTGAGCTGCAACAGGAACTCCTGGAATTTTTAATCAATAAAGTATTTAGTTTATTTATTTATTTATCTTTTCTAGGGCCGCACCCAAGGCATGTGGAAGTTCCCAGGCTAGGGGTCTAATCGGCCTACACCACAGCTCACGGTAATGCTGGATCCTTAACCCACTGAGCAAGGCCAGGGATCGAACCCGCAACCTCATGGTTCCTAGTTGGATTCATTAACCAATAAGCCACGACGGGAACTCCTCAATAAAGTATTTTAAAGTTAAGCCATGTACATTTCTTTTAGATGTAATATTGCACCCTTAATATTCTTAATATTCTACAGTATAGTATAAACATAACTTTTACTTTTTTTTTTTTTTTTTTTTTTTGGCTGTGCTTACAGCATGTGGAAGTTCCCAGGTCAGGAACTGAACCCACACCACAGCAATAACAATGCCGGATCCTTAACCACTAGGCCACCAGGCAACTCCAACATAAATTTTATAGGCACCAAGAAACCAAAAAAAAAAAAAAAAAAAACTTGTATGACTTGCTTTATTGTTATATTTGCTTTACTGTGGTCTGGAACCAAACTCACAGTATCTCTAAGGTATACCTGTACTGCTTAGAGACAATATTTGCAAAGGATCAGTACAGTGCCTGGGATACATAAACAGTAAATGAAAGCAATTGTTACTTAAATAGGAGCAATGCCTACTTTAGTTTGTGTTAACTGCTGGAGGGTCCATGTAATAATGTGGATTAGGTTCTGCTACATGAAACAGAAATCTTCCACCATAAAAATAGTCTAAACAAGATAGATGTGTATTTCTCTCATGTAAAATAAGCCCAGAGATGGTCAATGCAGGGCTGGCCTGACTGCTCTACCCATGATATTCTAAAGAACCTGGGCCTCTTCCAGCTCAGTGTTCCACCATCCCTAGACTGTGGCCTTGATCATGGCCCAGGATGGCTGCTGGAGCTCTGGCCATCACACTGCAAACAGCAGTATAGAGAAAGGAGGAAGCAGGGACTACTTCTTCTCCTAATAGCGTTTCCATATTTAGCAAATCAGACTAAAGGATATCCGGTTAAATTAAATACAGGTAAAATTTGAATGTGGAATAAATAAATGATTTTTAATTGTTTACCTAAAATTCACATTTAATTGGGCATCCCATCACCTAGTTCCTATTTTATCTGGCAGCTTTATCCTTTAAAGACATTTCTCCAAAGTACCACATGACATTCCACATAGATTTGTTAGTCAAAATCTTGTCAGGTGGCCAATCTATCGGCAAGGGAGATTGGAAAATGTAGTATTTATTCTGGATGGCCATGTGCCCTGCTAAAAGTTAGAGTCTTTATTATGAAGGAAGAGGAAAGAAATAGATGCTGGGGAAGGATGACATGCAGTGTCTCCTAAATTTCATTTGTAAACAGGGGATAACAATGTTTAATGTGCTCAAGTGTAGTATGTAAGGCCAGAGAAAACCAATCAATTAAAATACTGTAATAACATATTTGTTCAATGACCTAAATGTATATAAAGTGTAATCACAATGGCCACATAAGGCAGATTTTGTTTTGTTTTGTTTTGTTTTTTACAGCCACACCTGTGGCATATGGAGGTTCCCAGGCTAGGGGTCGAATCAGAGCTGTGGCTGCTGGCCTACACCACAGCCACAGTGACACAGGAGCCAAGCCACGTCTGCAACCTACACCACAGCTCATGGCAATGCTGGATCCTTAACCCACTAAGTAAGGCCAGGGATGGAACCTGTGTCCTCATGGATGCTAGTCAGATTCATTTCCACTGAGCCATAATGGGAACTCCAAGTTTTCTATTGCTGTGTGTAGCAAATGAGCACACTTAGAATCTTTAAGCAATACACATTTATTATTTCATGGATTCCTTGGGCCGGAAGTCTGTGCCTAGCTTAACTAGATCCTCTGGCCAGATCTCACAAGGCTGCAGGTAATGTGTCAGCTGGGGTGTGTTCTCATCTGGAGTCTTGCCTGGGGAAGGATCTGCTTCCAAGCTCATTCAAGTTGTTGGAGGAATTTATTTCCTGTGGTTGTATGGCAGCTTGCTTCATAAAGGCCAGAAGGAGAACATTTCTGACTCAGGGAGGGCCCAGTCTCTGTTGTAAAGGTGTTCACCTGATTAGGCCAGGCCCACCCAAAAACCTCTCCTTTTGGATTCACTCAAAAATCAATGCATTTAGAACTGTCATCTGCAAAATCCCTACATCTTTGCCATTGACTATTGGCTAGAAGCAAGTCAGAAGTTCCACCTACCCTCAAGAGGAGGGGATTAACAAGGGCATGAACACCAGGGCTCAAGAATCAAGGGAGCCACACCCTTGGGTCTGTCTGCCAACAGATAGCTGTTGAGTAATTAACTGAATGAATACACAAACACATTAATGACGATAAATGCTAAAGACACAAATATGAATAAGATTGTCATCTGGCTCTAAAGACTGTGTTCTTTCTCCACACCTCACCCCTGGAGACACCCTCTAGCTTTCAGATCCCGAATTCTGTGATCCAATGTCCATTACCTCACACCTAAGCCACAGGTACCCAGGGGGCAGGGAACAAAAAAGCCCAAACAAAGAAGCCACAAAGAGGCAGGAAGCCCATACATCACGCAGCAGCCTCTGAGTTGGAAGCCCTGTTGAAGTGCAGACAGCACTTTTGCGTTTGCAGGATGGTGGTAATGGGGGACACGTTTTTAATAAATCTCGGCAGCATCCAGGTGTCTGGTAGTAGCTATTTCCTCACACTCACACTAGGTATTGATTACTGACCCGAAACCACGGCTCCTAGCAACTGTAAATTATGTCCTTCCCGGATATTTGAAAACCATCCCAAGCCCTAGTGCTGTTGTCAGTTCTCGCAATGAGAGGCTGAATGAGGTTTTTCTGGATTTTAGGAGGGGAGGGGATGGAATGTTGGCCCAAAGGGAAGCACGCAGGGTTAAGCATTCGGATGCACCCAGTCGGGATAGATGAAGCTCCAGGACTAACATTCCCCAGCACTTAGCTTGCCAGGCATCTTCCAAGCACTTTAGGTATATGGGGACATCTAAATTTCTCATCGACTTGAAGGTCAGTACTTGCATTGTCTCCCTGAAAGAATGAAGGCCCCAGAAAGGGGAGTAACTGGCCTGGGACCTTCTACTTCCTCAGTGAGGGAACCAAGATCCAAACCCAGGCAGCCGAGAGGCTGTCCTCTGCTGCCACCATCAGTGGGTTGGCTGATGTCCTGGCCCCTCTGCCTCCAAACCAAGAACAGCTTCTCCAGCCACCAACACTGCCCACACTCTCTGCCAACCAAAGAGTGAAGATAACCTTTCATCCACCCCCTGTTTCCTGAGTGCCTGCTGTGTGCCGGGCACCCTTTTGGGGGCTGGGTGTCTAGTGATGGACAAGACAACTGAAGTCCTGGATTTTCTGGATGGGGAAACAGGAAATAAATGAATATGGCAGATAGTGACAAGGACTCAAAGTGAAAGGATAAAGCAGGGCCAGGGTAGGTAAAAGTGTAGAGGGGCTACTTTCAGAGGGGAAGGGTGTCAGGGAGGCCTCTTGGCAGAGGTGACATTTGACCAGAGCCCCAAAAGCCGTGTACCTGGCCCCTGGTCATACAGCTCATCGGTGGAGGAGCTAGGACTTGATCCCGGTGCTGAGACCCCTCTGTGCAGAAGTTGGAGGCATGGCTTTGACTTGCGAGTGTCCTGTGAGGATACCCTGCTGCGGGTCTTGCAGTCTGCTGGGCGGGTAATGTCAGCTACACCTGGTGATGGTCCAGCCTGGCCTGTAGGAAGGAGGTGATACCACCGCAGGGCTTATGCAAACAGGCCTGCAGGAAGGGCTTCCTCCCAGTCCCCTGACTGCTTTGCCTAATCCTAATCCACCCTCCAGGCCTGGAGAAGGGTGATAGGGCAGCTTTTCCAGTCCTCCTAGGCTTTCCTGCACACCTTCTCCAGGCTGAAGAGACAAGCGGCCCTGGCCTGGGATCAGGTTCCCTACTCTGCCAAGGGTTTCCTGTGTGACCCCAGGTTGGCTTTCAACCTCTCTGATCCCTGGGGATCAGGGGACCGTCCAGAAGGCCCTGGCCCATGCTGGGGTTTCAGAGCATGGGAAAGAGCTTTGTTTTCTTAGTCAAGATTTGCGAACTTTGTTGACTGGGATCCTCTGAGCAAGGCCCCCAGCACCACAGTCTGGGAGGGATGTGGGATGTGGCTCCCTCTGCCCCCTCCCTCTTAGAGAGCAAAGCTGCCTGAGAGCTTACTGGGGTCCCAGGCAGTAGGGGAGGGGGGAGGGGGGCACTGTAGGGAAAGGATGTCGGGGAGGCCTCTTGCAGGAGGTGACATTTGACCAGAGTCCTGACGGAGGTGAGGGAGGGAGCCATGGTTATATCTAGGGGCAGAGCAGTTCCACATGGTGGGAACAGCAGATACAAAGGCCCTGGGGTAGGAACAAGCTTCATGTACCAGAGGAAGGGAGAGGCCAGTGGAGAAGGGTCCATTCCCTTCTCCTCTCCTGGCTGCCACAGCGTGGCAAGTCCTGACTGTCTCTTGCTTGGATTTCTGCAGCAGCTTCCCAGGGGGGTCTCTTTCTCCCCTGCCCCAGTCCATCCTCCTTGATGATTGGTTGGATCACATCACTTCACTGCTCCAAAATCTCCAGTGCCCTCAGGATGGAGCCCAAACTCCACAGAGACACTTACCAAGGCAGTCTCAGTCCAGCTCCCTGGCCTGCCCTCCTGGCCTCAGTTGCCCCTAGACACGCCTTCCTCCTCATCACTCCTTTCCCAACACAGGGCCATCCTCAAATTCCCCAGGCTCACCACCACACTCCCTCTGGCCTTAGGCCTTTGCCCAGGCTGTCCCTTCTACCTGGCATGCCCCCCCCCCATTCCATAGGCCACCCCTCTGCTCCCTCCAGACCTCAGCCTGAATGACAGCTCCTCCACGAAGCTGCTGTGACCCCAAGCCCTGATCAGGGGCTCCATACTGGGTTTCCACGGCCCCCAGGGTAGCCTGTCAGAGCCAGTGTGTGTCATTTCTTTGAGAACAGTGATTTTTGCCAATCAAGTCTGAATCCTCAGTTCTGAGCAAGTGCTTGACCCCTAGTAGATGCTCAGACTGATACAAGAAATGGTAAGGAAAACAGAGTGATAGACTCTGAGATGTGGAAAAGATAAAAGGCTCTGTCTTTACCCCAACAATTTAACAGCACACCTGGGGAGATGAGATTCACACCAAAAACCTCAGGTTGCCTATGACTTAAGCTGTGTCGGGAAGCAGAAGTTCAGGAAGGAACAGACTGGGTATGGCTTTATTTGAACAGTAGTTTGAGAATGGATAGAACTTGCATGGGAGCAGAGCAGGAACAGCAATGACCAGTGGTCTGGGCAGGAAAATGGCACCAACAAAGATAGGCGTGCAGTGAGCCCAGTTCCTGGTCCAAGAGCCAGCTTTTGGAGAAATGCCAGTTGGTGCCAAAGGGGGTGACAGAGGCTCTAAGGAGTCCAAAGACGTCGTGGTTAAAGCAAAGCCTCTGGAGTCAGAGCTGGGGTCCCATCCTGGCTCCACCTTTCGGAAACCATTTGATCTTGACCAAGTCGCTTCCTGCCTTTGGGTGTCAGTTTCCTCTGCCATACAATGGAGACCATGAACCCTAAGCTTCAGGGCTCCTCCCTCTCAGTCTCCCTCAAGCCTCTGAGTGGGGCCCTGGGGAGGTTTTCATGAGGTCATAGGGTTTTGCAAAAATGGGCTTTTGATTTTTTTTTTTTTCTTAAAGAAGACTCCCTAATTCAATAAGCTTCAGGGTCCATAAAATCTGGATCCTCCTGCTCTCCCCGCCCACCTCTCTACCTCTTAGGGCTTCCAGGGAATCAAATGAAATCACGTGTCTGAAGTGCCCAGCACAGCGCTTGGCAGAGACTAGATGTTGAATAACTGTTGGTCACCACGACAGCCATTCCCCCCATCATTACCATTGTAGGCATCAGGGTTTTTGTAGGCAAGCTAACAGGCTCCATATAATTTGGGTTAAAAAAAAAAATTAAGAGTTGCCATTGTGGCTCAGGTGGGTAAGAACCTGACTAGTATCCATGAGGATGAGGGTTTGATCCCTGGCCTTGCTCAGTGGGTTAAAGGAGCCAGCATTGCTGCGAGTTGAGGTGTAGATTACAGATGTGGCTCGGGTCTGGCAGCGTTGTGGTTGTGGAGTAGGCTGGCCACTGCAGCTCTGATTTGATCCCTAGCCTGGGAACTTCCTCATGATGCACGTGTGGCCATACAAAAATAAATAACTAAAAAACAGGAAAAAATTAAAATTATTGGGAGAATGCCAAGTAGCACCTAGACTCAGTAGGAAGGCTGGCCAGTCAGGCCCAGGAGACAGACGGCAGCCAAGGGCGGTACCGGGGCGGGCAGGGAGATCCTGCCTCTCATCTCTGCAGGCCGAGATCAACAACATCATTCCCTTTTATGAGTTTACTTTTCCCCCCTCTGAAGAGGAGTGTTCCAGTCTTCGCAGATAAGACAAATAGGTCTGCCTTAAATATTTCTATTACTTAAAAGTTCATAAATCTATTGGTTTAAAACTGTCAGCACGATGGGAAAATTCTGAGATGGAGCCACGCTTATCACCAGGCGAGGAATTTGCCCCAAGTGGGGGCAGGATACTGAGTGAAGGACGGTGGCAGTGCCCAGAAATGAACTGTCTCCTTGGCTCTCACCCATGACTCTCGCCCCCACCAGAAACATTTTAAAAAGCTGGTCCTAAGAGCCGGAGGTCCTTTGAGGGAAGGAACTGGCCCATTGCCCATTTTCCTCACCAATTCTAGTGTCCCTTGGTCTGGCATGAGTTCATGGCCCGGGCCGATGCCCACCCAACCCTCCAAACCAGGATGGCCTTGTGCCTGAGGAATAAGAAGTACTTTCCATTCCCCCACTGTTCCGTGCAGAGCAGGGGCAGGTGGAGGGGTTTGGAATCCAGGCAACCACCTCTCTTGGGAGGCGAGAGCCCCTGACTTGTAGCATGTGCTGGTTTTCATGGTGTGAATGCTCCCTCCATGGCTGAACGCAGTGGGAAGAATCGCCATGTAGCACCCGCTATGTAAGATTTCCACCACAAGGTTTCAACAGGTATAAATGACCTGGAAAATGTGGGTATTTATTACACTGGGTTTTAACATATTTTATTGCACTGTAAACTTATGTAACAATTTTTCGTAATATCTGTGTTTGACCATGGGTTCACCAAGGTCCTGAAAATGTCAGTTGGAACAAACCAGTTCAACCCAACGCTGGTGCCGGGGACCCCTCCTCAGGAGGCAGGTTTGAACCCCCGCACTGCCACTTTCTGGCTCTGTGACCCTGGGCAACTTATTTCAGTAAACGAGAGGACATTCCCTGGGTGAATGCTCAGACAGAATTCACAGTAAGTCAGGCTTTCCTCAAAGCTCTGGGTTTGATCTCATGAGAATGTTAGCAAGTGGATGGCATTATCCCTCTGCCCACAGAGGGGGGCACTGAGGCACAGGGCGACCATGTGATTTGTCTAAGCACCCAGAGCTGGTGCGGGACTGAGACTTGAACTCAGGCTCACTGTGCTAACCACTTTCCCACCCTGCCCTTCTCTTCCCTGGAGCAGAGCCTTGGTCTCTGCCTATAAAATGCAGCTGTGATTCTGCATCTCCCGGGTGGTTGCGAGGATATAAAGAATAAATGAGGAGATCCTGCTGTGGCTCAACAGGATTGGCCATGTCTCTGGAGAGCTGGGACACAGGTTTGATCCCTGGCTGGGCACAGTGGGGTAAGGATCTGGGGTTGCCGCAGCTGTGGTTTAGGTCGCCACTGTGGCTCAGATCTGATCCCTGGCCCTGGAACTCCATATGCCTCGAGGTGGCCAAAAATGAAAAAAAAAAAAAAAAAAAGAAAAAAAGAATAAATGAATTAAGCTGAGGGACCATTTGGCACAGAACCTTGCCCTCAGGACGTCCCCTATTCCTCTCCCAGGGGCATCCTCATGACAGAGGGCAGCGCTTCTGTCCAAGCTAAGGGAGCAGGCTGGACATTGTCCTATTAACTGGCTGTGAGGAACACGGATGAGTCATCAGCTGTCATTCTATGATTACCCAGGCTTCAGGCACCCAGCCTCTTATCTCCACTCACTCGGCCAAACCTCAGCACAAGGAGCTGGCGGATTTAGAAAATGAAGCCAGTCTGAAACTTCAAAAACAGTCCAGATCCTGCCGTCCGACCACTGGGCATCAGACACCAGAAACCTAGCCTCCCCACAGCCTTCCCAGGTGTGCCTTTGGGAAGACTGGGCTGATGCCACCCCAGCCACGGTCACTCACCACATGGGAAGAGCAAGCCTGGGCTGCAGGACACCCCCCGATACCTCCCAACAGTCCCTCTGAACCTTGGGCAGGAAATTTCTCCATTTGCCTTCCACCTTTCCTCGCCTGTTTGTGCTGAGAGGCTGTGCCCCTTTGCCCTCTGGCTTTCTCTTGGATTTTGCCAAGACCAGTGGAAAGTGGTGGGGGGAGAGAGCCATGTGGAGGGGTCCCTCCAGCCAGCCCTACATGGGTTTGGCAGTGGCTGCATTTCTCTGCCAAAGGCTATGGCTTCTTCCAGGTGGTGCTCTCATAAGCTCTCATTCTCACCAGATTCTGGAAACTTCTATGTCACCTGGGTCTGAAGATGGTGACGATTCCTCCATCTTTGCCAGCCCCAGGGCCCTCCGCCACCCCTGAGAGTGCTCTTAGCCCAGTTTATGCCTCTGTAAACAACCCCACACTCAACCCTCTGGACCCCTTCTGACTGTGCACCTATTTCCTGCCCCACGAGCACCCTTAACCCAGCCTATGCCTCTATAAACAAGCCCCCCCACCCGCCATGCAAATCTCTGGACCCTTTCTGGGTGTCCAGCTATACCCTGCCAGGATGTCCAATGCTTTACTCCAAACCTCAGTTCCCCCATCCATGAAATGGGATCACGCCTATCTCGTCCACCTTGCAGAGGTGGCCTCGAGGGCAAAGCAGACTCTAGCTGGGGAAATTCTCTGGGGAAAACACAAGTTCAAAGTGCCACCCAGGAGCCAGGCATTAGTGTTATTAATAAAAGCCAGATAGGTCTCCTCCATGTGGCATTGGCCTCCCTCCTCAGCATCCCCTTCCCCTCTCATGCCCCCTGACCTCCTCTTCAGGGCTGGGCTGGGCCCTGCCGGCCTCCTCCCCTGGTTGACGTTCCCACTAAAGCCATCTTCCCTCCCCCTGCCGCCAGCCCTGCACCTCCGTGTCTGCCGAGGGATGAAGCGCTCCGCTAATATAAGCGTGTTTACATTAAAATATAAGGACAATTACACCAGCCGATCTAATAGTCGGCTCTGTATATGTTACCAAGTACTTAGGGCTCTCTTTTGGAAAGCCATTATGCCCGTGTGATTCCCCTCAAAGCCTTTCTTGAGGATTTTGTTTTGACAGGAGGGCATTAAGGGGTTGAAACTGATAGCATAAGCACAGCACTTACACACTTTGATCAAATCGGCCCATAATTCTCCTAGAGAAAGTCTTGTATATATTAGGAAGGAAATTAATTTTATGACTGCTGTGGCTTTGCTGGTTAATGGCCCCGCAAGTCAGCCCGCCCCAAAAGGCGGGCTGTGGGAGGTGAACTCACCGCTTTCCTCCCAGGCTCACTGTCCACGGGGAAGGATGCTCCATGAGGAAGGACCATCCAGCAAGAACTCGGGATGCTGCAGGATACGGGGCGCTGGGGAGCTGCAACCTGTTCCTTCTGACCTTGCCTCCTCCTCCCCCCGCCTCCCACCCCTGACACACACCTCCCACCCACAGCTGATTTCAGTGTGATGCAGATTTAGCTCAAGCCCGGAGCCCACATGACAAGCCACTGGCATTGGGAGGAATTCGGAAGACCGGGGCAGCGAAGTGGTATCCTACTTTTCTGTGACTTAGGCAACAAACCAGAGAAGAAAAGAATTTAAATAACGTTGTGTCCTCTTTTGGTCTCAGTTTCTCCATCTGCCCACAATCCCGCTGAGTAAACACTTGCCCTGTGTGGGTAGAAAGTGCCAGAGGCAAAGGAGATCTCCTGGGCTCTCCTGGGTTCCTGGGCTGAGTATTACTCCAGAGGTGAGGATGACAGAGTGTTTTCAGCCAAGAGCCCCCAGACAGCCACTTCCTCCGGTCACTTACAATAGAAGTATCACACTGTTGCTCCTCCTGAGGGCTGATGCTGAGTAAAGGAGCACTTGGAGTATGTGTGGTTCTTGCACCCCTCATGGATTTTAGAGCTTAACTTCCCCCCAAAAGCTAACTCTTTGTACTTAAAAAAAAATTAAAATAGGTTTTTTTAATCTGTGGAAATCATTGTCAACCTCATCATCAAGTGAGGGTAGAGAGGAGAGAAGAAAAGGGAAACCACGTTACAAACACTGATCATTGTTGAAGCTGGTGATAGGCTGTGGGGGTTCATCATGCAATTCTGTTGACTGTACGTGTTCGTTTTGTTTTGTTTTATTGGCTGTACCTGAGGCATGCAGACATTCTCAGACCGGGGATGGAACCCACACCACAGCAGTAGCTGGAGCCACTGCAGAGACACTGCTTGATCCTTAACCCATTGTGCCACCAGGGAACTCTGACTGTATATGTTTGAAAGTTTTTGTAATAATTAAAGAAAAAGCATAAGGCTGATCTTCTAATGACCCCATTTCTATCCTCTTGAGTTTTAGACTGCTTACTGAAGACAGGAGGAAAAGAGAAGAATAAATATCTCATGACAGGAATTGAGCATAACCTCATAGTGTGTGTTGTGTGGAAGAATGTCATTCATTACAAATATTTGGGAGAGTTTGTTTCACTTTGTTGTGTTTTTCTGTTTGTTTGTTTGTTTGTTTTTTCTCCTGGTGAACAGCAGGGTATAAAAGGACAAGGCAGGCACTTCATAGTCACGGGATCAGTGTTCAGTTCCCAGGTCTCTAGACCTTAGGCAAGTGGCTTGATCTCTTTGAATATCAGTTTCTCCATCGGCAAAATAGGGATAAATAATTACTTGACAGGGTGGCATAATAACAACTTAGGGAAGGTGCCTGGCATTGCTAGCTTTTGCCACTCTGCAGGTAAATCCCGTTTTTTCTCATAATGACATTCTGTGATCTTCCTCTGGGGAACTGCCCTCCCCTCCCCACTTTCAATCCAGGTGGCTTAGGAGTTGTTGACTCCACCTCCAGCCACGGTCATGGGCTTGTGACTCAGGACGACCAATCACAGCCCTCCTGCCTTAGGGATTGAGTCACAGACACCATGTGACCCTATTAAGCCCATGGGGACAGATGCATCCTATGCTTTCACTGGGTCTTTTCAGGGAAAAGCTCTCGCAATTATGTTGCAGGTGGGTGTGGCAGTCTAGAGGTGCCCTCGGCCACTCCCTGCGGAGAACCAGGACTGAGGGAGATGAACAGGGAGGGAGAGAGAAAAGAGACCCAGTCCCACCCCTCAGTCCTTTCAGTTGTTCAGCTACGGTAGCCAATTAGTTGCCTTTGGGGCTGAAGCCAGTTTTAGGTTTTCTGTCACTTGCAGTGGAAAATTCTAACTGATACAGCTACTATGGCCATTATCCTTACAAAGATCACTTGTCAGAATGGCCTGTTTTTGTAACCATTACATAAAACATCTTTCTGAGATGGTGCCCTTTGGGATCTGTTCTTCTAAGATGATATTATCCATCCCACTTGGTAGTGTGTAGTATCTGTGGTATTTCTCGTCGAAGGTTATATTGCTACATCATGGATGGGCCTGGAGACTCTGGTCTCACATGGCTGAAGATGGAGGGGAAGAGACAGCATCCTGCCAGGTGCATGACCCACATGCCCGGCCCCTTGGCAGAACCTCTAGTATCTTACCAGTGGGTTCGTGAGCTTGGATACCCTTCAACTTTTGGGGCTATTTATCCTTCTGGAATTTCAGCGAGACAGCCAAAGGGGTAAGAAGCCCATGACCATAAGCTACTTGAACCTCATTAGCCCATGTTCCAGTTATCTGATGCCACATAACAAATTGTCCCCAAATTAATGGTGTAAGACAACAGTCATGGTATGAGGCTCACAGATCCAGTGGGTCAGGAATTCAGCCAAAGCACAGTGAGGATGATTTATCTTTGCTTCATCATATCTGGAGCTTCAGCTTGGAAGACAAATGGGCAGCTGTGACTTGAACAAATGGAATCATCTGGAAGCGTCTTAATCATGGCCAGTGCTTGGGCTGAGATGACAGGAATGCTCAGCTCAGCTGGAACTATACGTGGCCTCCCCATGTAAGCTGGGCATGGTGGCTGGGCTGCAAGAGAGGATGTGTACAGACAAAGCATTCCGTGAGAATGAGCTGCAGGCAGCCTGACCTCCTTGGACGTGGCCCCAGGAATCAAGCAGCATCACTGATGCCAAATTCCCAGGGGGTCACGGAGCCATCCAGATTTCAAGGGAAAAGAATAAGATTCTACCACTTGGTGGGAGAGTAACAGGTAACACTGCACAAGAGCATGGTGGACAAGAGACATTCTCATGGGCAAGTTTGGAAAATACCATCTACCATGACCTGTAAGCACTGCCACCAGACCGAGGGTGGACACAATACCCAGTGTTTATCAAGAATTTATTAGCTGTGGAGCGTGGCCAGTAAGCACTTTTACACTGCATTCTCCCAACACTCTCTGCCTCTATGAGGCAACTACCATCCTTATGCTCCTGTAACAAAGGATAAAACGGTGGCTCAGAGAGGGCAAATGACCTGCCCACAGTCACCCAGCTAGCAAGTGGAGGAGCTGAGATTTGAACCCATGAGCCTAGCGGTACTCTCCACGCCATGCTGTTTTGCCTGTGACTTCCTTTTTCCTCTTCCACCTTGTCCCCACTCTGCTTGTCCTCGAGAACGTCTCCTGTTGTTCAAGAAAAGTCCTGCTCTCCCTTTTTTTGGCCTGATTTCTTCAAGAAGCTTTGAGGTTAAGCGCTTCATCTTGACTTTCATAGATAAAGCAGGGACTGCTCCCCTCTCCCCCACCCACCTTTAAAAGATGGGAAAACCAAGCCTCAGAGAGAGAAACCAACCTGTCAAGGTCACACTCAAGGTTCCCTGGCTCAAATTACCAATCAGTTCATGGATTACCCATCACCCTTGAATGGTCTCTAGACAGGGCCTCTCTGGAATATGTGAGGGGAGGGTCCCTGAAGCCCCGACAGCCTCACCATGACCAGCCCTTCTTCTCTACCCCTCGCCCCATTTGAGGATTGCCTCTGGCTCCAGTCGGGCAGCTCCCAGGGTTGTCAGGCCCCTAAGTGATGGATTCCCTTGGCCGCTGTTTCTTCCCATCTCTATCCAATCTCTCTTCCCTCCACCCCACACCGGCCTTGGCCCACCCCAGCTATCTCAACCTCTTCCCAGTGGGGGACCGGAGCACATTCAGAGAGTGTCCAGCCCTGAGAAATGTTTACACTAGAGATTAGCATTTATCTCTATACTTTCAACCTCCCTCCCCATGCTCAGGGCTGCTATCTGCATCGAGGGAGGAGAGATGGCCCCCAGATGAGAGCCGGCCAGGCATCTGAGTCTACCAGCCCCTCTTTCCCGCCATTTTTTGGGGGTGGTCCCATTATGTTCATTCAATCTCTGAAAAGCCTGTGGTTTCTGAAGAAAGGCCAAAGCCTCTGTAAAAATATAAGTCTAGGAAATGGGCTCCCACCAGACGCCAGATCTGCTGGTGCTGTGATCCCAGACCACCAGCTTCCAGCCCTGTGGGAAACAAATATTTGTTGTTTGCAATCACCCAGTTTACAGTATTTAGTTTCAGCAGCCCTAACAGACTAAGACATCATGATACACGGTGAATACCAGCCATGGTACCAAATGAATCTTCAAATGGCATCTTTATAAGCATCCTGATGGGGATGCTCTTACTGTTGCATTTGCAGAGGCCACCTACCAAGACAGTCGTAGGTTTGCCTTGCTCTTCACCTGCCAGGCCTCTGGTCAGCCAAGAAGAGCTGTGCTCAAGGCCAGTGACTCCCAGACTGTGGTCTCCAGAGCAGCAGCAGCAGCAGCAGCAGCACTTGTTGGAATGCATGTTCCTGGGGCCCCTCCCCAGAACCCGCTGAGTCAGAAACTCTGGTCCTGGGGGCCAGCAATCTATATTCTAACAAGCTGCTTGGGTGGTCCTGCTGATTGGAAGTTTGGGAATCCCTGTTCTAGTTTAGGGACATCCTAAACTCTTGGATATCGTGACTTCAGTTCTCTGAGCCAGCTAAAGGCACAAGAGAAGTAAACAGAAGATGGAGGGGAACTAACAAAAGAAATCTGCAGAGTCAACAATCCCTATCAAAAGGTCAATGGCATTTTTCACAGAACTAGGGCAAATAGTCCTAAAATTGGTCTGGAACCACAAAAGATCCCAACAACCAAAGCAATATTGGGGAAAAAAAGAACAGAGTTGGAGGTATCATGTGCCCTGATTTCAAACTATAATATGAAGCTATAGTCATCAAAACATCATGGTACTGGGAAAAAACAGACACATAGATTGATAGAACAGAATAGAGAGCCCAGAGGAGTTGCCATCATGGCTCAGTGGTAACAAATCCAACTAGTATCCATGAGGATGCGAATTTGATCCCAGGCCTTGCTCAGTGGGTTAAGGATCTGGCATTGCTGTGATGTGGTGCAGGCCAGCAGCTTGCAGCTCTGATTTGACCCCTAGCCTGGGGTCAAATATAACTTTCATATGCCGTGAGTGCAGCCCTAAAAAGACAAAAAAATAAATAAATAAATAGAATACAGAGTCCAGAAATAAACCCATGATTAAATGCTCAGTTAATCTTTTTTTTTTTTTTGTCTTTTTCTTTTTTTTAGGGCCACACCCACAGCATATGGAAGTTCCCAGGCTAGGGGTTGAATTTGAGCTCTAGCTACTGGCCTACACCACAGCCATGACAATGCCAAATCTGAGCCACATCTGTGACCTACACCACAGCTCAGGGAAACGCCGGATCCTTAACCTGCTGATCCAGGCCAGGGATTGAAGCCACATCCTCATGGACACTAGTCAGGTTCTTAACCTGCTGAGCCACACAGAAACTCCCTGGTCAATTAATCTTTAACAAAGGAGGCAAGAATATACAGTGGGGAAAAGACAGCCTCTTTAATAAACACTGATAGGGAAATCTGAAAGCTACATGAGAAAGGATGAAACTGGACCATTTTACATCATATACAAAAATAAACTCCAAATGAATTAAAGACTCAAATGTAGGACCTAAAATCATAAAATTCAGAAAATATAGGCAGCACACTCTTTTGGATCAGCCCTTGCAATATATTTTTGGCTCTTTCTCCTTGAGTTAGGACCACAGGAGGGGAAAAAAATGAACAAATGGGATTACATCAGACTAAAAGGCTTCTGCACAGGAAAGAAAACCATCACCAAAATGAAAAGGCAACCTGCTGGATGGGAGAAGATATTCCTAAATAGCATATTCGGCAAGGGGTTAATATACGAATTGTGAAAAGAAATCATACAACTCAATTAAAAAAACAAGACAATCTGATTTTAAAAATGGGCAGAGGACCAGAATAGACATTTCTCCAAAGAAGATGTACAGATGGCCAACAGACACAGGAAAAGATGCTCCAAATCACTAATCATAAGGGAAATGCAAGTCAAAACCACAATGAGATATCACCTCTCACCTGTCAGAATGGCTCTCATCAAAAAGACAATGAATAATAAGTGTTGGTGAGGGTGTGGAGAAAAGGGAACCCTCATGCAATGCTGGTGGGAATGTAAATTGATGCAGCACTATGGAAAACCTCACGAAGGTGCCTCAAAATTTAAAAATGGAACTGCCGTAAGATCCATCAATTCCACCACCACATATTTTTTCTGAAGAAAATAAAAACACTAATTTGAAAATATACATGCATCCCAGTGTTCATGGCAACATTATTTACAGGACCCAAGATAAGGAAGCAGCCTATGTTCATCCATGATGGATAAAGATGTGGTATATACAATAGAATATTAATCAGCCACAAAAAAAGGATGAAATCTTGCCATTTGTGACAACATGGATGGACTTAGAAGGTATTATACTAAGTGAAATAAGTCAGACAGAGAAAGACACTTACTGTAGAATATCGCTTTTATGTGGAATCTAAAACACAAAACAAATGAACAAATAAAACAGAAAGAGTTTTCACGGATATGGAGAGCAAATTGGTGGTTGCCAGACAAGGGGTTGAAGTGGTTGGCTGAAACAGGTGAAGGAGATTAAGAGGAACAAACTTTCAGTTATTATAACATAGGCAGCATAAGAACCATAATCAATAATACTGTAATAAGTTTGTATGTAACAGATGGTTACTAGACTTATTATGGTGATCATTGCATAGTAGCATATTTGATTTCAAATGATTAGGTTGTACACCTGGAAGATAACATAACATTGAATGTCAACTATACTTCAATTTCAAAAACCATGATGTAAAAAAAAAAAAGGGATTTTCCGTAGTGGCACAGTGGAAATGAATCCGACTAGGAACCATGACGTTGCAGGTTAGATCCCTGGCCTCGCTCAGTAGGTTAAGGATCCTGCTTTGCTGTGAGCTGTGGTGTGGGTGGCGGACATGGCTAGGATCTGGTGTTGCTGTGGCTGTGGTGTAGGGCGGCAACTGTAGCTCCGATTAGATGCCTAGCTTGGCAACCTCCATATGCTGCCAGTGTGGCCCTAAAAAGCAAAGCAAACAAACAAACAAAAAAAAACCACGCTTGACTGCTCAAAACAAAAATAAATTAACTAAATAAAAGAATATCGTATATGGGAAAAAAGAAAAAAAATTATCTCTCCTCTCTCCCATGTCAATTGGTGTCTTCTTCCTTTTTTTTCTTTCTGAATTTTCCAATATTTTGTGATGGCATGTTTATGACTTTATAAATAAGCTTTTTGGAAACAGAATAACAGCTTTTCAATAACATGGATGACAAGGAGAGAGATTTAAACTGTTTGAGGATGCAGAGAAGATTGTTTCTAAATATGCAAATGACTACAATACAATGTGCTAAATACTCCCACAGCTTAGGGTCTTCCTAAGCAAAAAAAAAAAAAAAAAAAAGCGTGAGAAGGAAGGGGAACTATTACCAGAGATAGTATACTGGTCACCAAATTGGCACTTTGAGGAATTTCCTGAATCATTCTGACTTTGGAAGGGTCCCCCCTGCATTGGGAGAGACTACAATAAATATCTAACAAAGGGAGAAAAGAGGCAGGTAGACAGAGATGGCTGTTTAAGAATTGATCTGGAACATTCCAGGGCTCAACACATTTGAGAGCATCCCAAGGAAGTAGAGAGGAGAACCTTGGAGCAAAGGCACCATCCATGGTCTCCCAGGCCAACCAGAAATGGGAATAAGCCATCAGTGGTTGCCAAGCAGGGCAATAAACTTGCAAAAATCTTGCCCCATGGAGTAACAGTTGGGGTCTGCCCACAGCTGACACGTGTGCTGCTTAGTGTGACTGTGTTGCATCACGCAAAGGAAAGTGGTGCAAGAGCCCCATCTCAGTGAGTCAAGACCTTGGCTCTGTCCCCTGCTATGGTGACGCCATGACATTCACCGATGCTGGCTATGCTATCTACAGAGAGCCTTCTGCTGTCAGCACTTTTGGGGATCCTGTCAGCTGCAGAGAAGGGTGTGCCCACAGTCATACCCTTTTGTGGGTAGCTCGCATCTAATGACTGATTGTGGCAAAGGCCCAACTCGAGACAACTTTAAAGGTCCAGGAGTTTCCTGGTGGCACAGTGGATTAAGGATCTGGTATTGTCACTGCTGTGACTCAAGCTGTGGGCATGAGTTGGATCCCTGGTCCAAGAATTTCTTTTTCTTTCTTTCTTTTTTTTTTTTTTTTGTCTTTTTAGGGCTGCACCCCCCCGCATATGGAGTTTCCTGGGCTAGGGTTCTAATCGGAGCTGTAGCCACTGGCCTACGCCACAGCCACAGCCATGCAGGATCCAAGCTGCATCTGCAACCTACACCACAGCTCACGGCAATGCCGGATCCTTCACCCACTAAGCAAGGCCAGGGATCGAACCCACAACCTCATGGTTCCTAGTCGGATTTGTTTCCGCTGCACCATGATGGGAGCTCCAAGGTCCCAGAATTTCTTATGCCACGGGCACAGCCCCCCAAAAGGGGAGCATTCTAATTCTAGCACATTCCATTCAATTACGTAAAACTGAGCTTCAGCCATAGCTCAACCTTCCCCTCCACCCATATCTATATCCTTCACCTCCCTTTTACAGTTGCTGATTACAAGCACCCCTAATAAACCTCCGGCATCCCCAACTCTATCTCAGAGCCTGCTTCCCAGGAAACCTACCCAGGGCCATCAGCTAACAGTATTGACCTTGGACAGTGTAATCTTTGCACTTTGTTCCCTTTTCTGTAAAATGGAGGTGAGAAGAATGCTCACCTAATCTGCTGGTTGTGAATGTTAAAGAAGATATGTACAAAGTGTCTAGAGCAGTATTTAGCATGCAGTAAGCACTCAATAATTGTTACCTATTATCATTTTGATTAGCATTCCACCTCTGAACATAATGTCATGTTAGGAGGTTTTCTGCTAAAAGATAGTCATTTCAGGAGTTCCCATTGTGGCTCAATGGTTAACGAATCCAACTAGGGACCATGAGGTTGTGGGTTCGATCCCTGGCCTTGCTCAGTGGGTTAAGGATCCAGTGTTGCCGTGAGCTGTGGTGTAGGTCGCAGACGCGGCTCAGATCCCGTGTTGCTGTGGCTCTGGTGTAGGCTGGCAACTACAGCTCTGATTGGACCCCTAGCCTGGGAACATCCATGTGCCATGGGAGGAGCCCAAGAAATGGCAAAAAGACCAAAAAAAAAAAAAAAATTTGTCATTTCTACAAGTTCTAATCATGCCTGGGCTTCACCCATATCTACACATGGCAGACACTGTCCATGTGTCCTAGGTCACCTCCCCACCCTTCTCTGTCCTGCTCTGTGCCTGGGAGGCAGACACTTGTGGACTGCACCCATGGGCTCCCGTGCTCAAAAACTTCCCATTGGGTTCAGCCAGTGAGAAGCCCTAACAGGAGGTAGAAAGGGAAGAGTAGAGTTAGGTGCCCGTGTTTACTCTGGGCTATTTGCCTTGGGCTGGATGTGTGACTTCAACCTAGAGACACAGGTCCTTGCAAGGTAGCTGCCATCACATGAGTTTCTCCCTTGAGTTCCCGTAACAGCTACTTTAAACCTAGGAAACCCCCACCCCAAATTTGCTAATAAATTTCACAAAAATTCCCCAGCCCTTACGGCATCCTTGCATCCCAACCAAACCTTTATAAATAGCCTCCTTATTAAACTCCCTTCAAATTATCCAATCTGTGCCACCATCTTTTCCTTCTGGGACCCTGACTAATGATATTCTTTCACTTTTGTTCCCCACACCTTTTTTTGAAGCATAGTTGATATAGAATATCATATAAGTTACAGGTGTATGACAAAGTGGTTCACAATTTTTAAAAGATATACTCCATTTATAGTTATTATAAAATATCAGCTATCATCCCTGTGTTATACGATATATCTTCGGAGCTTATTTATTTTAAACTAATTTTCATCCAACAAACTTAACTGAGCCCATGCTGTGAACCAAGCTATGTTCTGAGCACCTTCCCGAACTTAAATCAACTCAGCCTCTCAATGTGACAGCAAAGATGGGCCCCAGATCTCTGGGCTTGAACATGAAAAGGGGGTTCACCCACCTGGGAAGACAGGATTTGAGAGTTTATATCACACCAAGATGCTCATTAACTACCCACATGCCATTTCTTTCAAAGGCAGTTCCATTCCCAAACTCGGCTAGAGAAACAGGGGGGGATCCCGTTCTTGGCTTTTTCCACCGAGCACTGTGCAGAATTTAGAAGTTGAAACCCAGTCAACATAAATTGTAGCTCCGATTATTTTTATGAGACCAGCTGTTCTTTTCCCATAAATGAGGACTGGGGAGGAAGAGGGTAATGCTCAAGCCAAAGTTATTCTTTTCTTGCTGGTGGAATGTCAGGCAGTGTAATCCCTGGGTTGGAAGAGCACCTGGTGGTACCCCAGCCTTCCTGCACGATAACCACGTACTTATTACTGCGCATGCCTGGCACCCCTGAAGAAGGAGGCCCCAGGACAGCCTAGTTGAAGGGGACAGAGTCAGCAAGACAAATCCTCAGCCTGTTTGTTTTGAAGCCTGACACTTATGAATCCCCGCTGAGAAGGAGCCAACCAAATCCACTCCGAGAAGGGTCCAAAACGGCCAGTGTTTTCCCCTCCGGGAAAACCTGTCCTTTGTCCAAGTTCCAACTTCCTTCCTGCAAAGCATGAAGTTGCAGTGGAAACAGTCAACCCTGTTGATTTTGCCTTGTATATAGCCCAGACCAGAGGAATGAGCCCTGACAAAAGGCTGGGTTCCAAAGGCAGCCACTGTGAGATCAGGATCTGGGATCTGAGCATGTGGCTGTGGCTACTCCATGAAGGCTGATGGCCCTGGTGGAGTTTGGGGTGTCTGTTGCGTTGCCTTACATGTGACTTCCAAGGGCTTACCAGCCCCTGGTATCATTCCACCAGGCTCTTGCTATAGATCCCTCAGGAAAAAAATAAATAAGAAAAAATAAAATAAAATAAAAATGGATAGGCTTGATGGTGATGGGAGTGTAATTTATTAGGCAGAATAGAGGTATAGCCACTGCAGCAAAGGCCAAAATAAATGGGGCTTACACAAGACACAAGTTGATTTCTTTCCAGGATAATAGTCAGAGCGTAAGTGATGCAGGGCTGTTGGGGTGGCTTTCCAGAGTGAGAGACCCAGGATCTCTGCACTGGGTTTCTTTCTCTGCCATAGTCAACATGAGGTTTCCCCATCATGGTCCGAGAAGGCTGTTGCTCACTCAGCCAATGGGAAGAGAGGAAAGACGTAGAGGGCACGTTCATGCTTTTGGATGGCACAACCAGGAAGTCACTCTTTCTCACATCCCATTGGCTGGATTTAGTCACTTGGCCACAAAGAGCTTTGTCTTCATCTGAGGGGACCATGCGCCCCACTCCCACTTGGGAGTCTATAATAAATTCTTTGCCAGTGGAATCGTCTAATACAGTGGTTAAAAGTGTAGATGTTAAAGTCAAGCAGTCCAGGGACTGACCCCGAGCTCCCCAACTTTCCTCCTGTGGTCAATGAATACTGAAGCAGAAAAATATACATGAGCCCTGTGACCAGAAGAGAAATACAGGGAGGTGGGCATATAATGGAGGGATGGGATGGAGCCTGATCACAGAAGAACATGGATGTCTGGCTAAAGGGTCCTGTGGGCAGTGGGGAGCCATCCGAAGTGTTTGAACAGGAGAGGATGGAGAGACCACGGCATGACTGGAAAGGTGTGGGTTTAAGGGACATCTTCTGGTTGGGTGTGGTCCATCAGAGAGACCCTCATGACACCTCCTGACAGCTATGTGGACAAGACACTGGTTACACCTCTTATGGGCCTGGCCTGCCATTAGCCCTCTTTGAGGTGTCTATGGGATAGAGCAGAGGTCTTAGTAAAGGGCCAGAGAGTCAATATTTTTAGCTTTGCATACCAGATGGTTTGGGTTGCCACTACTCAACCCAATGTCACTGTCACAGTGTGACAGCAACTGTAGACAATGTGCAAACAAATGAACAGAGCTGTGTTCCTATAAAACTTCATTTATATATATATATAAAAAGACAGCAGGCCATGTCTGAGCCATAGGCTGTAGTTTATCTGTCCCTGATACAGATAATTCTTTATTTTATTTCTTTATTTTTTGGCCACACCCATGGCACATGGAAGTTCCCAGCCAGAGACTGAACCTGCGCCATAGTCGCAGCCTGTGCTACAGCTGAGGCAATGCCAGATCCCTCATCTGCTGCCCCACAAGGGAACTTCTGTGAAGTCTTTAAACACCAGTCCATTGTGTGGTAAAAGGAAAACTCTAGTCAATACAATGCTTGAGAAGGTGTCCCCCTGTCTTCTCTTCATATACCACTGGGCCCTCTTTTTAATCTGGCAGATTCAAGGTTTGTGAGGCCTGAAGTTTATACTACTCGGGGGGCCTGTTTAAGGAAAATCAAATAAAATTATGGATGCACAATTAGGTGCGAAAGTGAATATTTAGCATGAGAAAGGAGATCACAACAAGTTCTCAAAAGCTGACAAATACCAGAAATGGCACAAAATCCATTAAAATAACACAATATTTTTATTAATGAATTGCCTGACATGCTGTATAATATTTCTCCTGCATGGTGGGTGGGGCAGGGGTGCTGCATACTCTGCCTCTTCATATAAAGTTATTTTTAAATACTATTCATTCCATATAATTCTATCTTGCCTCTAGCAAGTTTTTCCTCCACTCCCCACATATTTCTGGGGCAGGTGACATAGGACATGTTCGTGCCACAACCTGGTAATAGACATATTCCTAAAACCACCAGGACAGCCTGGCAAAAACTTTCCATAGAATAACTGCAAACCACAATAAAATGTACCACTAAACCAAAACTAAACAAAGTACCTGTTCAATGGATCCCCAAAGTTCCTGAGGCCAGAAACGATATGAAGGAAGCAAAATGTAACGGAGAGGAAGTTGGAAGAGAAAGAGAAAAGGATTGTAACTTTTCCTTTTGCAAGTTTTCCAAACCTGTGACCATGTATTCGTATTGCTGGGCCCTTCCCGGCAGCAGAATGGGCTTGGAGGAGTGAGGGGCCTGAGGTTTAGCATCTGATAAATCTACTATGTGCCACGGTTTAGCACCGTCTATGCACACAGGAGTCCAAGACTCCCAGAATCCTTTGCGGCAGCTTTATGTTCCACCCTGGAATAGCCGGCCGTCCCATGGCAAGCCCCGTTTTCCCAAAGAAATGAAATCTGAACAGCCCGCGCTTGGTAACAAAACCAGGGTTGTGCAAAGAAAATAATTCTGCTCTGGCTTCCAGGAGTCCCTCTGGAAAATATATAATGTGTCCATGTTTAAAGACCAAAAAAAAAAAAAAAAATCCATAAGCCAAATAACTTTATTAAAAAATTTTTTTGAACCTTGTTGCAACAGAACCTTTGCCAGAGTCATCAAACGCCCCACCCCCAGAGGCAGAGTGATTTCAAGTTCCAGTTTAAATTTAGATGCTATTTTTTTCTGACAGGGTTTGAGAGTTAAAAGGAAACAGTCAGTTCTCCCTCTTGGATTAGAACGCGTCCACAGATTCCATTTCCTGAACTTCACAGAGGAGATAAATTATGACTGAAAAAGTAGCAAACCGAAAACCAATGCACTTGCTTCAAAGAGGGGATTTCAGATCACTGGGAGAAAAGAATCTGTCTCAACCGTGTGTTTCAAAATCCCAGGAAGAACAAAACTTCAAGAAACATTTGTCTATGTCAGAAGCTTAGCAAGATGTGGATGGGAGGGTGGGGGTGGGAACAGTCAGTTCTCTTGAATACATCATCCCAAAGTGAAGCCTTCTCAGCTGCTGTTAGGACGGTGACCAAAGAGACTGGAGAAAGGAGTGTGAACTCTTTCACAGCAACATCAAGTGATTAGACTATGAAACCCAAGGGAAAGTAGCTTTATTTGTTAAGATGTAGCTTAAGCCACGTTAACCAAGAGATCTCTAAATACAGTGGCTAGCACATGATGAAAATTTGTTTTTCATGAAAGCAGAATTCTGGGTAGGTGGTCAAGGGTTTGGCGGCTTACCAACGTCAGGGACCCAGCCTCCTTCTCCACCATCTCTAACATGTGGCTTCCATCTTGGGATCCAAGGTGGCTGCCCCAGCTCCTGACGTCAAGTCTGCATCCCAACCTTCTTTTGAGAAGGGTGAAGCAGGAACGGGAGGCTACACTTCTTTCCAAAGGTGTTCCCTTGAAAAGCACACGCCACCCACTTGGATTCAATCCCGTTACCACACCTAGGTGTCCATGGCTGGGACATGTAATCTTTATTCTAGTTAACCAAGTATCTAGCTAAAATTTGGAGGCTCTATTACTGAAGGAGGGAAAAGGGCCAATGAGAGACAGTTAACAGGCTCTGCCATGGTAGTCAACTGGGGGTATGTTTTATAAGTATTCGTTATCCCCACCAACCAGTAATTCAGAGTTTGATCTCCCTGGTCACCAGGCATACTCCTTTGGTTCACTTATTTAATAAATGTTGAGTGCCTGACACATTTGCTGTTCAGTTGCTATTCTTTTTTTTTAAAGCCATGCCCATGGCATGCACAATTTCCCAGACCAGGGTTCGAACCCATGACACTACAGGGACCTGAGCCACAGTAGTGACAATACTGGATCCTTAAACTACTGAGCCTCCAGGGAACTCTCCAGATGCTATTCTTGCAGCAAAGCCCTTCCTCTCATTGCGTGTGCATCTTAGTGGGTGAACGATAAAGGCAAACATGTAAATGAATGAGATTTTCAAAGCGGGATGGATGCTGGCAAAATAACAGAACAAGGTGACGTAGATGCAGGAGTGAGTGTCACAGGGAGGATTTTAGACCAAGTGGTCCTGAAAGGCTTCTCTAAGGAGGTGGCATTGAAGAAGACATCTGCATGATATAAAAGAGCCAGCCACGTGAAGAAACTTTCAGAGCTGCTGACCGGAGGTGGGAGTGAACTCGGTTTGGACAAGAAACAGAAAGAAAGTCACGAAAGAGCCATGAGGGATGAAGCTGAGGAACAGACAAGGATTAGGTCACCTGCGACCATGAAGAGTAAGGAGATTTCTATCACTCTGGCCTCTGAGCAGGAACAAATAAGCAGTTTGTCTTGACTACACTAAGTTTTCAGGCATTTCTATGACCGTGGAGAGGGAAGAACCAGGTGTGTTGGGTTATACAGTCCTGATAAGATGTCCGTGAATACACTGGCTCACTTTGTAGAGTGTGCTATGCCCTTAGCAAACACTGCCTCCCTTCCTCATCATTCCTTTCCCATCAGGGCTCTCAGAAGAAACCAGACTGGTGGTAGGCTCCCCAGCTAACAAATAAGCATAGGGCACTTCAGAGAGGTTAAGTGGCTATTCCAAGATCACACACCGAACAGGTGGTGGTAGAAAGACTGGACACTTTTCTTCAGTTTCAAAACAATCAGTCTCGGATTGACTCCAAAAAGAAATTAGACCTGAGGAGAAAGAAATAAAAAATAATGATGACAGGAGCTCCCATTGCGGCTCAGTGGGTTAAAGACCTGACGTTATCTCAGTGAGGATGCAGGTTTGATTCCTGGCCTCACTAAGTGGGTTAAGGATCTGGCATTGCTGGAAGCTGTGGAATAGGTCACAGATGTGACTTGGATCAGTGGCATTATGTGGCTGTGGCGTAGATGCAGCTGCATCTCCAATCTGACCCCTGGCCTGGGAACTTCTATATACTTCAGGTGTGGCCATAAAAAGAAAAAAAAAGTGATGAGATCACTTAAACAAGAAGCACACATTTTTCTTACATTGCGTGTGTGTGTCTATATGCACAAACAGACGTGCTACAAAAGTTCATGTGATTCCACTTTCCCGACGAATCGTGACAGAGACACTTTTTTTTTTTTTTTTTTTTTTTTTTTTGGTCTTTTTGCCATTTCTTGGGCCGCTCCCGTGGCATATGGAGGTTCCCAGGCTAGGGGTCAAATCGGAGTTGTAGACACCAGCCTACGCCAGAGCCACAGCAACTCGGGATCTGAGCCGCGTCTGCAACCTACACCACAGCTCACGGCAACACTGGATCCTTAACCCACTGAGCAAGGGCAGGGATCGAATCAGCAAGCTCACGGTTCCTAGTGGGATTTGTTAACCACTGAGCCACTACGGGAACTCCAGAGAGAGAGACACTTCTATTGCTAGCCCTGCAATTTACATCCTGCCCACATTATTAAACTCTCCTCTATTACTGGTTTCAGTGCGTCATGTCTTTTACCAGGACCTGACTGATACAAAATATCTAGAAAAAAAATATGGCAAAATATCACCTATAATTATCTGTATGATAGTGAATATACAGGATAAACACGCAGTATTGTGCATGTATGTGTATAAAATACGTGTGAGTGCCAATTATTTGAATACTTGTGACAGACACTGTTGTTTGTCTCCCACAATCCATTCTCTCCTTCCTTTAGTAAGAGATTCCCACCCCCATCCTCCCAATTTTAGCTAAGTTATGTGTCCATCCAGCTACAAACTACATCTCCTAGCCTTCTTGGCGGTTAGTTATGGCCATGTGACTAAGTTCAGGACAATGAGATGTGACTGGAGAGAACAAGTCTGACACGTGACACCACGGGGTGGCCATTCCAGCCCTGGTGGCTTCTACTAGGACTGATACAAGAGGGAGAAATAAAGACTCGATATGAGTCTTTGTAGCAACGACTGCCCCTGCATCAGTAATTCAGGTGTCAGACTAAGTTGGGATGTTTGTGGCCAAGAAAGAGAAAGGTGAGTTCTCAAAGCATCTGGGAAGAAGGGACACGAACTTGCATTTCTGTTTCTTTCGTCTGGGGGGGATCCGCTGGCCCAGACTCCCTTGCCTTTTGCCCCTCACCCTATCCTTCTGTAAAATGCAGTTATCTTCCTGCTGTCAGGGTGGGCTTGGCAGGGCAGTCATCAACATCAGGAACAGGCATTATAGCCCCGTGATGGGCCGTAGTGGGTACCAGGAAGACACAACTTGGGTCAGACAACTTGTGTTCGAATCCTGGCTCAGTCACGCACTGGCTTTTAAAAGAGATTAGTGGGATCTGTTTGATCATAATTGAAAAAATGGTTTGAGAGCCAAAGAAGAAAGTGCTTTCAAATTCTGAAAGCAGGTTAAATGACACAGATCTGTCTCATGGGAGAAGATGATGGGGTGTGTGAAGAGTCCTCTGGGGGGTGGTCAGAACCATCAACACCTTGCTCACCATTCTATTTATTGACTTCCACTAGATTCAAGTGAGTAGGGAGGGATGGAATTACTCCAATATTTGAATCAGCCCCAAAGTCAAATTCTGCCTTTTGTTAAAGGGGAATCTTTGCTTCCTGGAGATGCTTAAGAAGTGATTCAAAGCAGATACGTCTGGGAGATGGCGGGAGAGAGGGAAAAGTGGTCTCAGCTAGAGCTCTAAACACGGAGGGAATTTCTTCCCCATGAATCCAAAAGAGCATTTAGTGAGTCAACATATGTGCTTTCTTGCCAAGATTACAAGGAAGGGTTAAATAGAAGGAGGCAATTGAGTCAGGCTCATTGTGGAGTTCAGGGACCAGGGGAAAAGTATTGATTTCCTCTGAGCTACTTTGGACTGACCCATTAGTTCAGGCTCACTGAAAAGGTGGAAAATATGCAAGTTGCACTTGGCTACATTTTCAATGCTCCCTCACTAGAACCATCCAATATCTTCCAAATGAATGCTTGGAGGAGGGGTCTGGGGGCTAAGTGAGAGGTGGTCCAGGCACAAGTGAGCTTCTGACAGATGCATCTGTGAAATCACTTTCCTCAGTCCTGGTGACAGAGGAGACACTTGCTGAATGTGGATCAACTCTTGAATGGACTGCTGTTTAGGAGGGAAGAGGTTTACATTTCTTAGCCCCATTCTAGCTCAGACTCTAGAACCCAACCTTGAACTTCCTATCTCTTACCCACAGAGTGAATCTGGATTCACCACCTTTTTGTTTTTAATCGAAGCATTCTAATTGATTTAGAAGGTCGTGTTAGTGTTCAGATGTACAGCAAAGTGATCCAGTTATATAACTGAAAATATAACAAAATATATTGTTATATTTATATTTATTCTTTTTCTTTTTCAGATTCTTTCCATTGTGGGTTATTATAAGATATTGACTATAGTCGCCCGCACTCTACAGTAGGTCCTTGTTGTTTGTCTACTTTATATACAGTAGTGTGGATTCATCACCTTCTAATCTGGCCTGACATCATTTTGTTCATTACCAAGATGGTAAGAGTTATGCTGCATGGGTTTGAATTCCATTTCTAGAACTTGCTAGCAATATGTCCCCAAGAAGATGACCCACACACTCTTGGGCTGTATTTTTCCTCTTGCTAAAATAGAAGTCATTATAGTCCTACCTTATGGTTTGGTTTGGTTTTTAAGGTTAAGTGAGATCATCCATGAGAAGGGCTTGGCAGAGAGCCCTGGTTCACAGAAATGCTCAATATACTTTAACAACCTTAGGATTGTTTTATGTGTATTTTGCCTTCAATAAACAAGCAGATTTCAACAAATCAAGTACAAAGGAGGGGGAGAAAATGAAGATATATTGGGTACAGTTTTTGTATTTTACCAGAATGAAAGTAATATGGATCTGAAGGAGATGGGGACAAAGTTAGAGGCATATTGTGGAGTTCCCTGGTGGCTCAGTGTTTTAAGACCTGGCATTGTCACCGCTGTGGCTCATAGTCACTGCTGTGGTGTGGGTTCAATCCCTGGCCTGGGAACTTCTGTATGCCTCAGGCGTAGCCAAAAAAAAAAAAGGGGGGGGGGAAGAAAAGAAAAGAAAAAAAATACATATTGTAACCCTGGGAACCATCACTAAGAAAATTAATATAGTAAAAATATCAACAAAGCGAGTAAGAGGTCCACTAAAAACTAACATGAATGGAGGAACCAGCTCATCTTGTGTGTGGGCTCTCATAGGTCTTTGGTATCATTCCAGAGGCCGAGACTCTGGCACCAGAAAGAACTGAGATCCAATCCCCATGCAGCCTATTCTCCTGGGACTTGGACAAGTTGCATCACCTCACTGAGCCTCAATTTGAATATCTATAAAATGACTATAATAATATCTTGATGGGTTATTTGAGAATTGCATTTTTTTTAATGTATAGATTTGGCATCAAGCGTGGTGTGGAACAAAGAAAGATCTCAGTAAATGACAACTTTGAGGACAATAGCAATGACAGTGAAGATGGAGAGGATGGTGATGATTGTGACATGCCCTGGCTACTGGGAAGCTTTCCCTGATCCCAGAAAAGATGTGTCCTCCGTGCTCCATGGTCTCCTGAGCCTCCTCTTATGATGACACTGACATGGCATTGTCCTTGCTTTTGACTCATGCGTAGGCAATAAATTCTTTGTAGGCAGCAACTCTGTCCTCTTCATCACTAAAGCTGGGGCACCCATCCTAGGGTTTGACACACTAGGCGCTAGGATATCACCTCAAAGACTTGACCTCCTGAAGCACCTTCCTCACCTCTCCCGTGGATTGCTATTAGAATAACACAGAGCTGCGTGTGCATCTAAGATCTCCTGCAGACCAGCTGTGTGACCTGGGTCAAGTCACTTAACCTCTCTGTGCTTCATTCCTCTCACCTATGAAATGGGGGGGGGGGGTAGTTAATAACTGTTCCTACCCTAATTGGGTTGTTGTGAACATGAGGTCATAGAATAAATGCGAAAAGGTTCAGCCCACTCATTCATCAAATATATACTGAGCGCCAACTCCGTGAAAGGCGATATTCTGGAATCTGGGGTACCACGGAGGGAAAGCTGCTCTCCCCACGAGGAAAGGACACCGCAGACAAAGAAGGATCCAGATGAACGCCTAATAGGTTAGTACAAGATATCATGGTAAGGGAAGCCAGTCGAGAATAGCACTCAATAAATATTTATCATCCTTGCTAACATCTCGCCCCGAACATACCCACCGGAGAAAACAGAAAAGCAACCAAAGCTTGGGACCCCGGAGAGTTTCGATCCCAGGCTTTTTCTCCTCCGGTCGGTTGTGGGCAGAGGCTTGTTCTGGCTCTCACCCCCCTGGAGCTGATTCCTCTGCCGCCAGAGTCTGCCCCCTCCTCCTGGGGAAAGCGCAAAAGCCCACTTTTCATGACACCTGTAGTAATCCTTGGTGGAATGTATCTGAAAAGATGCAGGAGAAATTCTTAAAATATATTTCCCCCCAACCACAATATATTCCATATGCTTGGAAACGGTCGGGGAGGGAGCCTGGTCCGCTCAGTTACCTCTGGTAAATGTTTCTCTCCCACACTGGGGAAACCCTTATCAGGGGGCACTCCTACCTGACAGCTGGAAGGAATTTAGGAGAAAATGCAAAGTGCCGTTTGCAAAAGAGGAATCAAAACCGCAAGAGGACTTGAGGGCTTCTCTCAAAGTGAAAGGGTTTAAGGCTTCAGACTGCTCAGCCTGGGCGGGGGTGGGGGGCAACTTCTGGGGAGGGGGGAGGGTGTTGAGAGACCCTTCCCCCCAAAAGGGCTCGCTAGGTGACCTTGGGAAAATCACAGGCCCCTCTGAGCCTCGGTTTCGCCCTTGGTAAAATGACTGTGAACTCTTGAGTTTAGAATTCTATTAATGGCCGAGGATCCACTGAGGAATCTGCAGCTGGTTCTGTGGTTTCTTCCTGTGGATCCCAGAGGAAGCACCGTCCAAGCTGGAGGTGGGTGCAGCATGGAACAGAAATAAAGAGGCGGGAGGTGGAAGCCAGTCTCCCAGCTGGGAAAGACACTCTGTAAACCAGTGGTTTTCATTTAAGGACACACTGGAATCACCTAAGGAACATTAAAAGTGTTGAAGACCCACTGCCCAGAGATGGTGCCGCCTGGGTATTAGGAAGTTTAAAAAAAATCTCCTCAGGTAATGTTGATGCTTAAACAGAGGCGAGTTTCAGCGACTAAGCTTTCCTGACTGTATTAAACCCAATTCTTCCCATTTCCCTTGTGCTTTGGGACTGACAGCAGAATCTCTCCAAGAGAGGCAAGTCAGTGACACGCTTTGGAATAAAGAGGTCTAGGTTCAAGTCCCAGTTCTGCCATTTAATGACTGTGTGACATGAGGCAAGTTAACCTCTCTATGCACAGGGAAAATGAGGGTGAGCATCACAGCACTCATGTCACAGGTGTTGCAGGATGCATTGAGACAGGCGGCTAAAGCCTTCAGCACGTACCTGGCACATGGTCAATGGGCAGCGATATTGGTGGCTAATGATGCTCGGCAATGACCTCTCACTGATTCTCATAACTGAACACTCATCAGAAGCGCCAGGAGGGCTCATTAAACACAGATTGCTGGAACCCAACCCCAGAGTTTCTGATTCCAGGGCTCTGGGGTAGGGCCTGAAGTTTTGTATTTCTAACCAGTTCCCAGGTGATGCCAACCTTGTTGACCCAGGAACTGTATCTTAAGAACCGCTATCACAGAAGGATTTCCAAGAACAAGGCACCTCTCAAGCAGGGTAGAGAATCCCCTTCTTCAGAGGGTACCCATCTCTCTGATGCTCTGAGGACCTGGAGCCATCTGATAAGTCAGGAATTTATGTAATAGAAATTGAATTGCATGCCTGGACAGGCTTCCAAGGTCAATTCATCTCCTTTCATTTTGCACTTGGAGAAATAGAAGCTGGGGAGCAAAAGACATTTGCTCAAGACCTCATAGCAAGTCAGGAACAAGAGCCAGTTCTGGTTCCTACCTTGTTATAGAGACAAATGGAGATCTTGGGGATGGAAGGTTAGTGGAGAGAGGCTGTGAACCCTCCAAGATTGGTCCATCATGGGCTATGGCCTCAGCAGCTGGCGTCTGGGGTCTCTGCTCCAAAAGCTGGCTGCTGGCAAACCTGGTCCTCAGGGACACACCCACCTGAAGAAGTGACCTCTCATAGCTTGCTAAGTGGCACATCCTATTGCAAACATAGTGCTGAAAATTAGAACAAAGAGATCAGCCAAGAAGAAGAGCCGTAATAGCATCCAGCCTGGTACAAATATGGAGACTCAGACCCTTTCTCACTACTGTTGGGAGTGTCAACTTCTAGAACCTTCCTGGAGGGCAAATTGACAATGTGGACTTTTCAAAGGGCTCAGACATTAGCCCAGCTTTTCCATTATTAGGAATTTACCCATCTTTAGGAATTTATTACCCAAAGAAATATTCAGGAAGGTCAGCCAAGATTTCAATATATTTACCTTAGCAATGTTTATAAAAGAGGAAGGAAAGTTGGGGGGATGGAAGTATCCAAATACGGTGGACTAGTTGATAAATATAGCCATTTGATCAGCTATTGTGCAGTGATTAAAGTAATGATGTATATGCATAATTAGCACATAAAAGGATTTAACTATAACTAGGGTGCCTCACAATACCTCATTCTAGATTGGTGTATAAATATAGATACTAATAGACAAACAGATATAGATAGATGGATATAGGTGGATGGATGGGTGGATGGATGGGTGGATGGATGGATGAATAGATGATGGGTAGATAGATCAACTGATAGCATTATGGTGGTTTGGTTTGGCAAGACCTTTAATTTACATACACACCTGAAGTTGTGAGAGTACAGAAAGGGCATCACTATCCATGGTAGGGGAAGTTAAGAAATACCTCCCCCATTGTTTAATTTAAACATCAGCTGAGCACCTGAGAGGTTAAGCAACTTGCCTGAAGCCACATAGCTGTAATAGAACCAGGATTTGAACCCAAGCAAGGCAGTTGCTTAACACCTTTTATTAACCTGTTTCCTCATGAGAGGTGTCTTTGACCAGAAATGGCAAGTTCAAAGTGTCACTTTCTCATGAACCAAATCATCCTTAAAAATCAGTACAATCTTAAGTTAACTCACATACGTGGCTCTAATCGCTAGCACATCTCTCAATAAACCACTCTGCTATCTGCACTCAACAGATGTCCCTCAGGAGAAGCCCCTAGGGACACCGAGAACCTGGGTCCTTTGGGCTAACTTGATACATCAATGCTGGGATGTCTCAGGATTTGCAGCTCTGGCCCTCATGGGTCCTCTCAAAGCTTCTGGACCACCATCACTGGGATGCTGGAGAGACATCCTGGAGAGGCCGCACCCTCCCCCACCCTGCACTGGAGAGGAAGCGAGAGATGTAGGCACAGAGACTCATAGCCCTTCTACAGAGTGTCCATTGTCCCTTCCTCTGGATATGAGTAGGCAGGTTCTGAGACTCCAGGGCCCTGCATCCATCCTGCTTTTCACACTTGCTTGCACAATAGGGACATGGAATGACCACTGCCCTTCTTTTCTCCTTTTCCCTTTCAGAAGTTGAGTCCCACAGACAGAAAACAAACTTGTGGTTACCAAAAGGGAAAAAGGGGGGATGGATAAATTAGAAGCTTGGGCTTCACCGATCCACACTACTGTATATAAACTAGATAAACAACAAGGACCTACCGTGTAGTACAAGGAACTACATTCAATATCTTAACCTACAATGGAAAAGAATCTGAAAAAGAAGAGATATGTGTATATATGTACAACCGAATCACTGTGCTGTCCACTTGAAACTAACACATCATTGTAAATCAACTCTACTTCAATATAGATAGATAGACAGACAGACAGACAGACATACAGATGATAGATGATAGATAGATAAAGTTGAGTCCACACTCTACCAGAGACAGTACAAGAATGAATCTGGTGCACACCCACCACCTCTCCAGCACCTATATAATGGAAACGAAGATGATGCAGCTGTGAGGATAAAGGGGGACTGTGCATGCAAAGCTTCAGTGCATGCGAGGCACGCAATAAATGCTCATTTCCATATCCTCCCTTCCTCTGATGGGAGAAGAGCTGTGGTCAGACTTTCAGGGAAGAAATGCATTAAAATAATTTCTGATTTCAATCCCGAATACCTTGAGGCCAAAGCCTGGGTGTGGGGAGTCAGCTCTTTTAGGATTTAGGGAGGTGGGGATGAGGTGGGGGCAGGGGAGAGAAGGAGGGTTGACCTTTCCCAAGCAAAAATGCCAGTCCATGTGCCTTTTTCTCCCATTCCCAGCGATCCCCTCAGCTCCTGGAGTAACAGAAGAAACACATGGGCTATACATGTAGGGCACACTTCCTCTTGGAAAAATGGGTGGGGAGGGAGAAAAACCTTATGGCTTTGATTTTCTAACGTCTCATTATTTCATTCACAGTGGGAACAGAAATACAAATGAATCAAAATTCATGGAGATGCTCAACTTCCCAGCTTGGATTTTTTTTTAAATCTTTTTTTTTTAATTACTCAATGGACTTTATTACATTTATAGTTGTACAACGATCATCACAACCCAATTTTAGAGCATTTCCATCCCACCCCCCAGTGCATCCCCCCACCCTCTCAACCTGTCTTCTTTGGACACCGTAAGGTTTTCAAAGTCTGTGAGTCAGTATCTGCAAAGAAGTTCATTGTGTCCTTTTTTTAGATTCCACATGTAAGTGATAGCATATGATGTTGGTGTCTCACTGTTTGACAAACTTCACTCAGCATGATAATTTCAAGTCCATCCATGTTGCTGCAAATGCTGTTATTTCATTCCTTTTAATAGCTGAGTAATATTCCATTGTGTATATGTACTACATCTTCTTTATCCCTGTTCAGATTTTAAACAGAATATATTCTAGGCTCTGACTTCTATAGCCATAGGCACCGTTTTCCACTATGTAGGTACTTAAGTGCCTTAGGACCCCTGAAAGATCATTTTTCATCACTACCGTTCACTTACCTAAAAGTCTCCAGTAAAAAACGGATTTCTTGAATAGGCCGTGCTCTCTCACACCCCCAGGCACTCATGTAGGCTGTTCCCTCTGCCCAAGACACCTTTCCACCCCCAACACCATGTTTATCCGCTCAGCCTTCAGGGAACTCAGCCGGATCATCACCATTTCACAGAAGCCTCCCCTGACCCTTCAGTCTACGTTAAAACCATTATATGTGCCCATATCACCCCGTACATCTTCCAAAACACTTTGTACGCTTGACATCATCAACGGTCTGTATTCTGCACTCATAATATCCCTAACAACAGGGACCCTGTCTGCCTGTGCATTTGTGTATCTCTAGCACACGGTGGCGTGTTTATCCAAAATCGTTGCTCAATTAATATACATTTCTAGTCCCACCTGTGTGAATTTATTGCAATCAAAACAAAACCCCAAGGGAAAGAAGCTGGAGGGTTCCAAAGTTTCTAAAAACAAGCAAAGGGGGAAAAACATTTTTAACAAAGAATGTTTTCACAGGTAACCTCTTAAGTTCGAATTTTCCAAAACCTCGTTCCCTGGCCTGGATCCCCTTTCACTATTTCCCCCAATTTTTGCTCTAATACCCAAACCAGGGAAAGGTCATAATTCACAGGAGTGATATCTGCGGATTAAAATAAAAACAGCCACATTCTGCCAGTAACGTGGACATTTGGCCAAATGTCTCGGCCAGGAAAATATGTGAATGTCGGATGCTTCACAGGACACGGCCAGATTCCTTTTATTCTCCCAGAAATATAACAGGGCAGTCCACGTTCTGGTTTGGATGTCTTCCCACTTTCTGGAGTAAAGGGAAACACAATAAAAACCTGGATGATGATCTCATGGACTCCTCGATTTGTCAAGATGTATCTCTTCTAAGTGGTTTTTTTTTTTTTTAAAGGCTTGAGATGCTTCCAACATATTTATAAAAAGAAGCAGGCCTGTTCAAAGTTGGGAAGCAATCACAGACCTCTGAGAAATGGAGGGAGAACAAGATTGCTTTGCAACCTCCAGCGAGGAGGTGGGAGAGGAAGTCCAGTCTGAGCCATGGAGGGAAATTGGGAAGCTCAGATGCGCCGACTCTGGGTACCAGCGGCTTCTCCTTTGGAACCACGTGATACCAGAGTTAACATCTGCTTTTGAATCTTAGCAGCCTGGCTGGTGATTGGGTCTGAAGTGTGAGGCCTGGCAGACAATACCTGACACTTAATACCTAAACCATTTTCTTCTTCTAAATCTTTTTCCCCTCTGTATTACACATGTTTAAGAGAATGTGTTATTAGCTATCAAGAAGAAATTTTTAATATATTGCCTATTCCCTTACAACTACAAAAGAACTTTTAACATTTTCCTATCTGTCTTCCCTGTTATATCTGAGTGCGTACCCACACACACACTCTTACATTAAAAAATACATATTATCAGATGTACTGTTTTGCCAGCTGACTTGTTTGTTTTATTCTTTTTTTTTTTTTTTTAACACCAGTAGACAGGGAGATGTCTTGCCTTTTCCTATGTATGTAAGTTTGGAGACTTTTTTTTTTTTTTTGTCTTTTTATGGGGCCACACCCATGGCATATGGAAGTTCCCGGGCTAAGGGTCAAATGGGAGCAGCACCTGGGATCTGAGCAGCATCTGTGACCTACACTTCAGCTTGCTACAATGCAGGATCCTTAACTCACTGAGTGAGACCAGGGATTGAATCTGTATCCTCATGGATACTAGTGGGTTCTTAATCCGCTGAGCCACAGCAGGAACTCGGAGATGTTACTTAATTTAAACACTCTGAGCTTCCATTTTCTCATCTCTGAAACGGCAATAAAAATAGCGCCCCCCCCCGTACAAAGATGTTTAAGGATGAATTAACATAATACCTGGCAACTGCCCAGCACCTAGTGAATATACTATACATGTGTGTATGTACCATGTTCATCTTTCCACATAATTAAGTTGTCGTTTTCCATGTCCTTTTAAAAATCTTACATAAAATTCTATTGTATAGATAACTGGTTTAATAAACCCATCCCTCTCTGTCAAACATAGGCTCATTTAAAGCATGTTTAAAATTCTTTGACATATTTATCCTCATTTGATTCTTATAATATCCCTGTGGGATTGGTATTAGGAATGTGGATGATAAAAGCTAATCTTCTACAGTAAGGATTAGCAAATGTTTTCTGTAAAAGGCCAGATGGCAATTTTTTTTTTTTTTTTTTTTTTTTTTTTGCTTTTTGGGCCTTACGGTCTCTGTCCCAACTACACAACTCACCCCTTGCCATAGAAAAGTGGCCAGAGGAGTTCTTGCTCTGGTGCAATGGGATGGGCAGCATCTCTGCACTGCCAGGATGCAGGTTTGATCCCCAGCCAGCACAGTGGGTTAAAAAAGGATCCAGCATTGCTGCAGCTGTGGCTTAGGTCACAGCTGTGTCTTGGATATTTGATCCCTGACCTGGGAACTTCCATATGCTGCGGGGTGGCCAAAAAAAAAAAAAAAAGCAGCCGGAGACAAAACATAAACAAATGGGCATGGCTGTACTTCCATAATAGTTATTTACAAGAACAGGTGGCTGGCACATCTGGCCAATGAGGCCAACTCCAGGATACTGAATGGCAGGCACTGTTCTAAGAGTATCTCCTGGATAATCTGACTTTATTCTCCCAATGACTCTAGAGTGGTAGATATGCATATTATACCCATTCTGCAGATGGGAAGACTCAACAGTGTTATAAAGCAAATGCACTGTGGGGTCAGAGCTCACCCTAACCTCTCCCAAACTATCTGTTCAGTCCTGCCTATTCCTTCTTAGTCTGCCTCAGCCTCTTGAACATTTTTCCAAACTGAATCCCACCACCCATTCTTCAACAGCCTGGGACAAATTGCCAAGCCTGGGTTTACAAGGACAGCAGCTGTCCCAGGCAAGCCCTCTGATTCCTCACTTCTAGGGCAACTGCACACCTAGTTAGGAAGTGTCTCTAGGAGGGAGGGGGTGCTGGGGGAGAATTGCAAACCCTGTTTTTAGTCTCTTCCTTATCCATTCCAGCAATAAATTCCAAAAATGATCCTTCCCCAGCCCCAATCATGTCAAGATTTTGTGCTTTTCTGTGAAGCTCTGGTCTCGGAGATCAAAGTCAGAGGCACGGCCCCTGGGGATCCAGTGGAGAACTTCCAGAAGAGATTCATTCATATCCAGTAGGAACTCGCAGCGACCCCAACTCACATGTGCGCCTTTTCCTCTCACCAACAGCCTTGGAGCAGGTCTCTGCACCCGAGCAGGAGACAGTCCCCACACATTCTCTTAATTTATGGCCTGAAGAGGCAGGGTTAGAACATCCGAGAGCATTTCTTGCACAAAACCCATCTGAGAGTTTCAAAGTTCCAGGGAAGGGTCAGGCGGCAACCTTTGCTTATATTTTTTCCAAAATGCAGCACCCTGTTTTTTTATTCTGGAGAAAAAAGAGGTACCATAGGATGGCTGTTTCTCTCTAGTCATTTTGTCCAGTTGATGACAGGAAGGGACCTTGAAATGTAAATGTCATAATTAAACCCTGTCTAGATGGGCAAACTCATTATGGAACAGTAGGATTAACCTTTAGTTTTATAACTACTCAATTACAGGGCTTCCTAAGAGTCAGGCATAAATCTTTGGGCCAAGCATCTATGCAGAACTTCCTGGGGTCTTTTTCCCCCGCTCTGACTCTTAAGTTTATGTATTGGTAAATATTTTTAATTTCATTGTGTGTTGATATCAAAATATTGACATGAGTGCTTATGCACCACCCATAGGGGTTGAGAGGAAAGATAAGACATTGAGAACCAGCTTTCCATCTTGGAAAGAATGTTTCCAACTTGATGGAACATTTTGCCAAAAAAAAAAAAAAAGAAGAAAAATCAGGAGAAAGAATGTGTTATCAAATCAGTTTGAGAAATGCGGCATTGTCTTTACCCTTCTGCAAATTCACAAGGTACATTAGCGTAACAAAGGCTCTGAGAAGACCTGCAGAAAAAAGATACTAGTGGCCCTTTGTTTAACTTAGCACTTTCTATGAAACCTGCAAATAGTAAATATTAGCATCCCACAACCACCTTTCAGTGGGACTCATTTTAGGAAATCTCATTGTAGATCAACGCTCTTTGCATGGCAAATCATCTATCAATGGCAGGGTTACAAATGCAGTTTTATTGTCACCTTTAGACTCTCTCTGTTTACACCAGAATTTACCCATAGAATGTGAATTTCTTTTTAAATCAAGAGATTAAAATAAATATGTGAATAAGTAGGTAGTAGATAGATGGATGGATGACTTGTAGCTAATCACCTCTGTGAAAATTAATAAAGGGTAATCTTGCTAAAATGAAGTCAGGAAGCCAGAAGGAGGAGCTCTCACATACTTACCACTCGAAGTCAGTACAGTTTCCAACAGGAATAGACTGGACCTTGCATCTCTGGCAGGATCCAGCAGGAAGTGAGACTGCTACTCCCAGCAGTAGGGAAAAATCTTTTCTCCTTGCCTAGTAACAGCTTAGCCAATGAAAAGCCACTATACCTCAAACTCCCAGTTTCCTCCAATGGATTCTTAGTTTAGAACAGCCCCTCCCAATTTCCCCTTCTCCTCTATAAAATTTGCCTCTACTTTGAGAATTGAGCTTGTATGTGGTTCATCATGGCCCAAATTGCAATTGTTTGCTGCTCCGAAATAAACCTATTTTGCTGGTAAAAATAACTACCTGTTTTATTGTTCAAGGTTATAACTTCTGAACTCATTCTAAGAAAATTATTTGAAGTATGAAAGCGACTTTATGCATAAAAATGTTCATCTCAGAGCTTCCACCATGGCGCAGTGGGTTAAAGGATCCAGCATTGCTATAGCTGTAGCCAAAGTCACAGCTTTGGCTCAGATTCAGTCCCTGGCCCAGGAACTTCCATATGCCTGTGCTGCAGCCATTAAAAAATTAAAAATGTTCATCTCTGGGCCACTTCTATTACCAAAACATTTAAAATTCCATGTATATTCATGCAATGGAATATTATTCAATTATTAAAAGACATCAGAGTTTTTTATGACATTAAAAATATCCATGATATAATACTAAGTCAAAAATCATGCTACAGAATTATGCTTATTTTTCTCAATTATGCAAAAAAAGTATCCGCAGAGAAAAAAAAAGGCAACATAGATTAATCGAGATTAGTCCTAGATAGTCGAATTATGATTTACTTTACATTTTTCTTCATGCTTTTAGATTTTCTACAGTAAACATACATTTCAGGAAAAACCTTTGATTTTGCAATTTACAGTTTTCTCTAACAGGGAGGGGCAATATATTTGCATGCCAGATTAAATTACTTATGCTATAGCATTATAGTGTCACCAAGCATTAATTGTGATGGGCCTGAGAACGTGGAGATGAAGGAGCTAGGGATTCTATAAAGGTCAGCTCATAATTTTTCCAGATTAATAGAGGGTAGAGTTGCCAGATTTAGCAAATAAAAATGTAAGACCCACAACTCAGTTAAATTTGAATTTTAGATCAATGAATATTTTTTTGCATTTGTAAAAAAAGTATTAATATTGCATTGGAGAAACAAGGAGACAAATAAAACCCATAGAAATTGGCTATGTGATTACAAATATCTTAGTGATAATATAATGGAGTGATCATAACAAAAGAAAAACACTTGTATCCTGCTTTTGTAAAGGTTTGTTTAGTAGCATATATATGGTTTTCAATGAATAATTTTTAGATGAGCATGTCCCATGCAATATTTGGGATATGCTTATACTAAAAAAAATATTGGTTGGAGTTCCCTGTGGCACAGTGGGTTAAGGATCTGGTGTTGTCACTAGAGCCGTTCAGGTCGATGCTGTGGTTTGGCTTTGATCACTGGCCCGGGAACTTCCATGTCTCATGGGCGTGGCCAAAAAAGTGTCGCCTGGTAAGAGACATCTCTTACCAGGTGACACTGTAGGGTGGGCACCTGCCAGCTGGTCTAGGAAGATGACATCCCAGATGGGCATTCAGGTGGACTTTGATTCCTCCCCGTTTTTCACATCACAAAGGTGGGTATTGGCTGAGTTTAATCAGTTGAGTATGTAGCTCCACCTGGAAAGTATGATTCCTTTTGCAGTTAGGGCTCTTAACCTTTGTCCATTCATTCAATCAACAAACCTTGTAGACCAACCACTCTGTGCTGGGCATGGTGATAGATGCCCAGGTGGGAGCATGGATGTGACAAACAGGGCAGTTATTATGTTTAGGTGAATTTGACCACTTTGGGGTCTGGTCAACTCCATGTCTGTACCCCCATAATGTTGGTGGCTTCCGCCATCCCATTCTGCCCTGTACACTCGGAAAGAAAGACAGAGACAGTACCAGGGAATGCATCTCTCCTCCAAACACATACACACACACACACAGAGTTTGTTTTTCCATCATGACTACATTTGAGGGGCTGGAGGAGGAGTAAGGATCAGACCCCAGCGAGAAGGGAGGTGAAAGACGCCATGGCAAATGTCATCCATGTCGTAACCCTGCTTCAAGTGCATCCTGATTTGGGCACTGGGCACTTTCTCCTTTACCAGGTCAGGGAACAGATCCCCTGCGGTCATGTGGCCTGAGGCCAGGAGGACTGCATGCCTAGACAGACAGATAGGGGGGAGAGGAGGAGGCCACTTAGCATGGTTGTCGCAAGGCTCTTGGTCAAGGACAAGCTCCCAGCTACAAAGTGAAATGGATTAGCGGCTCGCTTTCAATCAGGCTGAGTTACGAGCTCAGCGATTTGTGGGACGTTTACATGAACCAGAAGATGTGTTATCTGATGAAAATTGCTTAATTTAATATCCTGGCTTGACAGGCAAAGAACTGTACCTCTCTGGGAGAATCTGCCAGGGTGGACAATTTTTTCTTTTTAAAGCCCCTGGACATGTTTATCCTCTCCTTACCCATCAAATAACAGAAAAAAAGTTTAGGGGGGAGTCTGCCACAGGACTGGGGGCCCAGGGAGGCCTCAGAATACCCACTCTCATTGCATGGCCTAAGGACAGCCACACTCAGCCTATACCCTGAGACGCAAGTGGTCTGGTTTTAGGTTGTTAGAGAGAAAGCCAGTCAAGCACAACTCTGCTGGGCTGGCAGCCTGGCTGCTGATGAATTATGATTCAGCACAGTGTTAAAAAAAATTTTAAGATATAACATAATAGTTCCTGTCTTGGCTCAGTGGTTAACGAATCTGACTAGCACCCATGAGGATGCAGGTTCGATCCCTGGCCTCACTCAGTGGTTTAAGGATCCAGCATTGCCTTGAGCTGTGGTGTAGGTCGAAGACGTGGCTCAGATTCAGGGTTGCTGTGGCTGTGGTATAGGCTCTGATTTGACCCCTAGTCTGGGAAACTCCATATGCCTTGGGTGCAGCCCTAAACAGAAAAAAAAGATATAAAACTAGAGGCTACCCTGAGGGTATTGTTTGCATTAACTTTTCCTTCATTAATTTCACACAAAGCTGCTGAAGGCTTAATATGCCATTCTTAAATTTAGCGCACATCAGAATCATAGCGCACATCAGAATCATGTGGAGGGTTCACAGATTGCAGGTTACTGGGCTCCTGCTAGGGTTTTTGACTTGGTGGGTTTGGGGTGGGGCCCAGGAATAACAAATTTCCAAGGGTGGCTGCAAATCATACTTTGAGAACCACTGTGCCAGGCACATGGAAAACAGTGTCACCTGGAATCTTCTTACATTCTATATAAGACTGGTTCAAAGCCCCATTCCATGCCTTATAGAAATCCAGGAGTTCCCATCTTGGCACAACAGAAATGAATCTGACAAGGAACCATGAGGTTGCAGGTTTGATCCCTGGTCTTGCTCAGTCGGTTAAGGATTCAGTGTTGCTGTGAACTGTGGTGTAAGCCACAGACACGGCTTGGATCTGGCGTCACTGTGGCTGTGGTGTAGGCCGGCAGCTGCAGCTCTAATTCGACCCCTAGCCTGGGAACCTCCAGATGCCACGGGTGCGGCCCTAAAAAGCAAAAAAGCAAAAAAAAAAAAAAAAAGAAAGAAAGAAAGAAAGAAATCCAAAGCCCTACCCAGGATGTCCGCCACTTCTCCTTGTCATCTTTCACTTTGAATGTCAGAGATTGTTTATCTTCTGTTTGTGGATCACTGTATTTTTTTCATACTGTCTACTCGTGTGTCAATTTTATTTTATTTTATTTTATTTTTATTTATTTATTTATTTTTTTGGTCTTTTTTGCTATTTCTTGGGCCGCTCCCGCGGCATATGGAGGTTCCCAGGCTAGGGGTCGAATTGGAGCTGTAGCCTCCGGCCTACACCAGAGCCTCAGCAACGCAGGATCCGAGCCGCGTCTGCAACCTACACCACAGCTCACGGCAACGCTAACCCACTGAGCAAGGGCAGGGACCAAATCCGCAACCTCATGGTTCCTAGTTGGATTCGTTAACCACTGCACCACGACGGGAACTCCTCGTGTGTCAATTTTAGTCTTTTCCTTATTTCAGGTCAGGCAAAATAAAAACAAAAATACTTCCATAAGATTTCTGGTTATGTTAAACCTTTTGTTTAAGACTAAAAACTGAGTTCTCTGGAGGCTCAGTGGGCTAAGGATCTGGCATTGTCACTGCTGTGGCTTGGGTCGCTGCTGTGGCACAGATTTAATCCCTGGGCTGGCAACCTCTGCAAGCTGTGGACATGGCCAAAAAAATAATAAGACTAAAAGTTACCAAGAGGATTTACATTGCAGATGTGCAATGCATTTCAAATTCATACTAGACGTCCCTGCTGTTCAAAGTCTCTGACCACCCCCAGCAGGGGGATTTTTTCCCTGGCCCTCCACCATGGGTGGCAGCTGGTCCTCATGGCCTTTCTCCAGTTCCTTCCTCTGTTTCCCCTTCCATCTCTTCATCTCATCCCTAACCCGCCCCCCCACCTCTAGGCTCTCCCTTCTGGAACTCCAAATTCTGCCCACTCCATTTCACAGAGGATCCCATTCCCTCCAGCTTTACTGCATATCCAGATCTAGCTCCATTTCTAAGCAAGACAAAAGAACTTTCCTTTAGCAGGAAGACGGCTAGAGTGACATAGAGTCCACCCCAGTCTCTTCTTTTAAAGGTAGGGAGGTGAAGAGTACAGATCTATGCCAGGCTGGCACCATGGGTCTAACAGAGAAATGACACGTCACACAATTACACTGTTAGTGTGTATCTTCAAGTACTACAACCTAAGCAACGATTAAGGGCTCTGGGATGAAGGTCAGAGGACAGGAGCAACAACTCTAGTTGCAGAAACAATGGAGAGCTTCCTAGAGAAAGCAACACTTAAGCTGCATATTAAAGGATAACTGGAATTCACCACTTGTGTAAGGAGGGAAGTGTCATCCTAGAAGAGGGACCAGCATGAGGAGAAAGATACAGTTGTTAGCAACTTTCTTTAAGGACATTTGCATCCTCTTGTTTTTCCTTCATGTTCATTACCTTCCATTGTGAGTAATAAGAACCAGTTTTAGGCCTCCTATTGCAAATGCTGTTGATAGGGTCCAACCCCTTTCTTTAAAATGTGTGAACACTCACAGTCATTGATATTTTGAGCTTTAAACTTTGGCTTAAATTCCAAGATTCTAAAGAAGTCCTTATTTATAATCCCAATACACTGGTCAGCAACTATGGAGTGGCTACTGTTTAAGAATCTATGTGTGCTGAGAATGTAAGGTAGAGGTATTTGAAACTTAAAACTTAACCATGGGTCTGAAATACAACTGAGGGAGCAAGGTATCTTCACAGCCAGTGAGGGAAGCTCTGTAGTCCTCACTGACACACAGTACTGAACTATGTTGCCATCTGTATCATAGAGAAAGATTGTTTAGAGTTAGAAAAGGGAGGGAAATGATAAAATGTCTATAAGTTTATCAGGACCCTTTCAGTTGCACATAACAAAAATCCACCAATGCTCCCTCAAAAAAATATTGTCTCATGTAACTATATAAGAGGAAATCAGGCATGGATGAATCAAGGTGATCATCAGGTCATTGAACAGTGATCTTCTAGACTCTAACTCTCTTTATCTCTAGGCTCTGTTTTCCTTCATTTTAGTTTCCTTCTCAATGGGGCTCCTTCATTTGATTACTCCAAAATGTTAGGATTTACCTCTTAGAAACCTGAGCAGAAAAGGGACTTTCTCTTTCTTGGCATCTCCATCAAAAATCCATGGATTAAACTCTAAAGCCAATCTCTATAGCCAGGGGAATGCTGGCCTTCATTAGCTGGGCCCAGGATACACACCTTCTCATTCTGGGAGACAGTGGTTGCACCTGACTCTCTATGAACAACCAGGACTGAAATGGGGGTGAAGGGGCCCAAGGGAAGTGGCCCACAAAAGAAAAGACATCCGACTGCCAGCAGGTATCCATCCATCTGAATGTATAAAATGTGAATTTTTGATATCAAATGTGACATGCTATTATTTGTCCCACAATGAATTATCATCAGGTCACTCACACAAGCATCCCTGTGTGGCAATGTGGGGTAAAAGCTAAGAAACATGGCTGTGGATCTCAGATTCACAGAGGTTCCTGCTGTCCTAGTTGCCCTGCTTAGCACCTGAGCAACTTGGGGTAAATAGGCATAGTAATAGAATTTACCTATGAGGTTTAATAAGGATTGAATGAGTGAACTTAAGACTACAGAAGGATACCCCTGATGTCTTATGTTTTATTCATATTTATTACTAAAATTTATGTGCAATTTTATGCATCTGTGTGTGTTCATTCTTCCTGGTTAAAGGAACCATACCTTTTATCAGATTCTCCAAGGGATTTGCGATAGGAAAAAAAAAAAAATCCCTTTTCTTTTGAGACAATGGTCCTCCAATTTGGACCTACCCTGATCACACACAGGAGGAGTTGTCTGCATACAGCTGGTTCCAGGCAGGTTTTAGTTCTCCTGCATGTTTTTTCTAAATTGATAAAAACTCAGGATTTCTCAGCAAGGCAGGCTTTCAGCCCGGATCCAAGCTTTCACACAAACATTTAGGTGCTTCTCAGGGTTGTCCAGTTAGTTACCTGTTTCACTTCTGCAGTCTTGGGTTCTTTAGCACCAGGCTGGTGTGTTGGATGAATCCTCAGTTCCTCGGCTTAAACAAGAGACGGGCTCCAGACCTCTGAAGAAATTGCTTCGCTGGGCATCAATCACTTTGTCAGATTCCTGAGAATATGGAGCACCAGTGCATACTTTGTGGTAGCCCACATTTGAGCGCAGACTGTGTAGGCACACAGCTAAACAGGTCTTCAATTTCAATTAGACATCCTGTCCAGATAACCCAGGGAGAGGGAGGGAGAGGCGGGGCAGTGTTAGGTGGGCGGCAGGGGTGGGGGTTGATGGAAACACAGGGTCTCGCAATCTCCACCACTCTGCCCTTTGCCCTCCCATCCTTGCCTCCCTCATCTCCTCTGACTCCCTCCCAGTGCCACCAGAGGCGGCCCTCCTCCTACCACATAAGGGAGGGGATGGGGTCAGGGGAGAGCCCGGGAGTGGAGAGAATGCTGGCTTGGAGGGACCAGTGCAGGAAAAATCAGAGAAGGGCAGGTTGTGCTGTCTGCTTCTGACGCAGGGCTTTTCCAAGACTTATCAAAATACCCCCTGGAACTCCCACTGTGGTGCACAGGATTGGCAGTGTCTTGGGAGCACTGGGACGTGGGTTAGAAGCCTGGCCCTGCAGAGTGGGTTAAGGATCCCGAGTTGCTGCAACTTTGGCTTGGGTAGAGACTGCAGCTGGGATCTGATCCAGGACCATTGCATCCAATTCTTCACTCTCTCCCAGAATCAGACTCATACAGCTATGCCCTTTGTCGTATGATTTGACAGGTCTCTGCCATCTGCCAAGTGCCTAGAACTGTGCCTGACACATAGTAGTGCACAGGAAATATTTGCTGGGTTAATGCAAAGCAAAGATCTCCACGGTCCAGAAATGAGGAAACAGTATCCTTGATTTAGAATCACATAGCTGGAGTTTCGGTCTTGACTCAGTGGTTAAGGAACCCAACTAGTATCCATGAGGTCTCAAGTTTGATCCCTGGCCTCACTCAGTCGGTTAAGGATCTGATGTTGCCGTGAGCTGTGGTGTAAGTCACAGACGCGGCTCAGATCCAGGGTTGCTGTGGCTGTGGTGTAGGCCCGTGGCTAGCACTCCAATTGGACCCCTAGCCTGGGAATCTCCATATGCTGAGGGTGTGGCCCTAAAAAGACCAAAAAAAAAAAAAAAAATAGACTCCCATAGCTGATAAACAGACAAATCCTGATCTACCGAATTCAAAGCCTATGTTCATCCCCCTGTGTACCATGACCTCAAATATATATGTATACACACACACACACACAAATATATATATATATAATGAGAATCCTGTCCCTAAAGCCAGGAGCCAACAAAGAGGGGGACGAGGCTTGCGTGATCCACTGGGCTGCAGAAAGAAAAGATTATAACTCCTAGATTAGCCCATCTTTCCAAATATCTATCTATTTCTGTACATATTTTACAATGTACAAAGTTTCCTATGACAGCTGTGCATACACAATTACATACATAATGTATATTCTATATAGGGCATGTTTGAAGATTTCTTAATGATACAGTGCATGATCAAAAAGAGTAGATATCATCAATAAGAGAATGGATCATTAAATTGTGATATATTCATATAATAGAATACTATGAAAATTAATAAATATCATCACACTCAACAACAGGAATGAATCGCAAATGTAATACAAAGTGAAAAAGGCCATGGAGTCCCCTGGTGGCCTGGTGGTTTAGGATTCAGGATTGTCACCCTCTGTGGCTTGGGTTCAATCCCTGGCCTGGGAACTTCCACATGCCCAGGGTAGGGACAAAAAAACCGAAATAATAATAAAGAGAAAAAGGCCAGACACAAAATAGTATATGTGCTATGATTCTATTTATATAAAATACAAACAGACCAAATGAAATTCTAGTGTTAGAAGGTGGGATAATGGCTAACTTTGGGTAGGAAGGTGGGTGGAAACTGGAAGGAGGATACTGGGAGAGCATCTGAAGTAATGGTCAGGTTTTATGTCTTCCTCTGGATGGTAACTACTTGGGTGAGTCCACTTTGTGATCATTCATTGAGATGTACACTTGTGCTGTGTGACCTTTGGTTTATATATGTGTATTTCAGTGCATGGATAAGGAGTTGATATAGTGGATGAGAGCTGCCTGCACACTTTGCTGCTCCTCTGACTGAATGGTTGAGTTTAATCCTCATCCCCTCCATCTGATCCAATAATGCCTTGGGCAAATCAAGGTAGAGTCTGGGATCAAAGATCGCTCATTTGTGGAATCTGGGTTTTGCCTGGAACTGGCTAGGCCCTGGAACCCCCATCATGCTCAGTCACTGGCGGGACACTCCCTTGGCTGGAATGCTTCCAGCTTTGAAGACAGATTCTTTTTTTTTTTTTTTTTTCTTCTTGCCTTTTCTAGGGCTGCCCCTGCGGTATATGGAGGTTCCCAAGCTAGGGGTCTAATCGGAGCTGTAGTCACTGGCCTACACCAGAGCCACAGCAATGCAGGATCCAAGCCGCATCTGCAACCTACACCACAGCTCACGGCCACGCTGGATCCTTAACCCACTGAGCAAGGCCAGGGACCGAACCCACAACTTCATGGTTCCTAGTCGGATTCATTAACCACTACGCCACGACGGGAATTCCATAAAGACAGATTCTTGACAAGAGTTCTAAGTGGCTTAGGACTTCAGCTGACCTTCTGAGATTTCCAAGGCTAGGTCATACGAATTCTTGTAGCTTCTGCCTGGGCCTCTTGGAACAAGGGCTCTTGGAGACCTGAGTGTCCATGTGGGAAGTCTGGTTGCCTGAGGCTGTGGGGAAGCTCAAAGAAGTCTTGAAGAGGAGCACATGGAGCCTGCACCTGAGATGCCTGGGACATGTGCACTGTCCCAGAGTCCCAGCTTAGGCATGCGGCCTGAAGAAACCATCTCAGATGTTCTAGCCCCAATAGATACCAATTAGAGAAGAAAGAAGCAACCAACCTAACAGCCAGAACCAAGGCCCCAAACATATGTCTCCAGGCAAACTATCCCAGCCATTTCAGTATTTGAGTCACCTCGACTAAGACCTCAGTTTTTTGGGAGCATGGGTGAGCCAGCCTTACTCACCATGACTGAATTTCTGACCTACCAAATCATGAGCATAAGAAAAAGTTTAGTCCATACTGGACTAAACTCGAGGGTAGCTTTTTAGGCAGCAGTAGATAACTAGAACCATTTATTTAATAGAAAAAAAAAGTTTGGAGGCCTTGCTGGTCTAAGCCATGTGGGTATGTAATGGGGGGAGGGGTAGCGTTCTCACTGGCTAATCAGAACCTCTGGTGCACGGGATTTACAAAGAATGCTTAGGATTATGAAAAATAGTGTAGCACATTCGTTGTGCTGTTTACCAGCTGTGTGGCCTTAAGCATGTGGCTTTACTTTTCTGGGCCTCAGTAAGCTCATTAGTAAAATGGAAAAAATGCATGGGCTTGAAGAAGACAAAGCATCTGAAGCAGTCGGCATGCTGCCGGGCACATAGGAAATGCTCAACAAACATAAGTTATCATCAATGCTCTCATCATCAGCAACTCTGTTTTTCCCGCCTGACAAAAAGGAAAGAATAAAAGTAGTTCCCCCCACCTGTTGGAGTGGCTAAGATCCTACAGAGTTCAGAGAGGTTCAGGGCACCCACCCAGCCGGCCCACAGAGCCTGTGCTTCCATCTCGAAAGGGCAAATTCATTCCATCCTTTCTTCTGCCCCGAAGGTACTGGCCTTGGTACTGTCCACTTAGCTAGGTTTGTGCTGAGCCCCAGGCTTCAGACAGCAGGGAACAAAGTGGGAAGGGTCAAGCATTTGGGGAAGGCAACTTCAGAATGGGCAAGTTTTCCAAAAGGTCGTGGCTGGTAGAAACCCACACCCCAGCCCAAAGCACCCATCAGGCCCTACAATCAGCACGCCCCGATCCAGAGCCAGGACTCCAAGCTGGAGTGTTGATCAAAACCATACCCCCACATGCCAGAGCCACAGAGCTGGGCTGGAAGGCCTCCAGGCACAAGCTTCTCTGGCCAGATCAGCCTTTCTTTAATCCTGAGCAAACCCTCGAATGTGGCTTGTGGTACTTTGAGATCCTCTGGTCTGCATCTCTCGCTGTGGAGATCTGCCTGGGGGAAGGGAAAGAAAAGCCAGTCAAAGAAGTAATTATAGACACTATACTTCAGGTTTCCAAAACGCTTTCTAATCCTTCGTGCTGGTCTCCCCTCTCAGGGGCATCTCAAGGTTAAATCCTACACTTGGTCATTATTGATGCTGCTGTGTTGTTCTGGCTTTGAGAAGGTAAGTGTCTCCCTTTATCCTCCCAGCAGGAGGAAGTGGGATTTGAAGTAGCTGTCCATGGCTCATTGCATGGATTACAGGTCACAATGCATCACTCTCACTCCTTGCCTCTGGATCTTGCAGAGCAGGGAAGGAAAAAATAATTTCTGTTGTCATGGTGGGGGAATAATAAGAAGAATATCAGTAAATGGACCCAGGTCCAGGCCATGTGCCAGGTGCTTTGCACCTGCTGTCTCCCTTCATCCTCACAACGGCCCTGGGACTCTCTGAGTCCATCTTACAGAGGAGGAAACGAAGGCTCAGAGAGGGAAAGCGGCTTGGCTATGGTCACACAGAAAATACGTTGTGGAATCTGGATTTGAATCGGGGTCTCAGACCCCCACGTTGCAAGTTACCTACTCTACTGACAGCTCTACCTTCTTAGCTGTCATTTGGGCCCCCCGAAATGAAAAAGAGTTTTTGTTTCACTACAGAGTACAAGAGACAGATGGAGACTGGAGGCTTGTCTACGGACTTCAAAACACAATCTAAAACTTTGCTTCTCAATAAATCCTTGATATTGTTTAAAAAGAGAGAGAGGGAGATGGATAAAGGTGAAAGCTAAAGGGTGGGCATTTCTAGAACACCGTAAAACAGTTCAGTGTTCAGTTCACTGAACTGTTTTATGGTGACTGTGGAGCAGAAACTGGGACCAACTTCAAATATAAGTTGTATAGTAACTGGTGGCCTCTTTGCCAGCATGGATGCTTTTATCCCCTCCTTTGCAATGTGACTTTCCAGCTCCTCCCATGAGAAGGTAGAACCTCTTCTCCACCCCTTGAAAAGGAGCTGGTGGTGTGATTTTCCTCAACCAACAGAATGTGTGGAGACAACACGGTGTTTGTTCTGAGCCTTGTGGCCTCTTCTTTGAGAGCTTCTCTGAGACCAAGCCCAGGCTAGCTGGCTGGAGGAGAGACTACAGGGAACATAGAGAAGCCAGCAGGAGTCATCCTAGTCCCACCAGCCCCCAAGCAAACTGCAGCTCACAGTGGATGCATGAGTGAGCTCTGAGAGGCCAGAAAACCACCTAACTGAGCCCTTCCAACTTGCAGAATCACAAGCTCAGTAAATGGCAGCTGTAAACCTATAAGTTAACTCTAAGTCACTATTTATGACATTTGGATAGAGCCTTCTGTCCCAGGCGCGGTAGTCAAAGTATAACATGAGTCTCATCAGCATGGTGGAATTCAAATGGCTGGGAATTTGGGATCCGTTGAATGAAGACATTTGTACAAAATAACAATAAATGCTGTCACTTATGAAATACCTACTGTTTGCCAGTACTGTTTTAAGAACGCCAAATATGCCAACACATTTAATTCCTTTGCCACCACTCCTTGGTATTTATTATAAACCTCATTTTACAAATGAGAAACTGGGGAACAGAGAGGCTAAGTCACTTGTCCAGGGTAACATAGCTAACAGGTATTACAACTAGGAGTCAAATCCAAATGATCTGGCTCCGGAGTTTGTGTCCTTAAAGATCATGCCATGCTGTGCTGGTCTAAATAAGCCCAGTACTTGCTCCAGATGGCTCCAAGATTGACATGAATTTGGCAAGTGAGTTAATTTTTCTGTTCAAAAAAATAATAATAGTGGATAATGATAATGTCTTCCTTATGGGATTATTGAGCAATGAAATGAGATAATGCAGGCAAATCACCCAGAATTATTCAATAAATATCAACTGTAATAATAATAAATTGATATATATATATTCATGTGACTGTTTAATTATAGAAATATTTTATTGCAATAATTATTAACTATTTTCTATATGGATACATGCTATAATTATTGGTCACACTCTTGGTTATCAAATTCCAACTCATAGGATTATTGTCCCCACAGTTTCTGGTTTTGAATCTGCCTCTGTCACTGGTTTCTATTCTGGGTTCCAAGGCTGACTTGTGCTTGAGATGTTCAAGAAATCCATTGAGCCTGTGCAGTATGCTGGAACATCCTAAGGAAACAGAAAGGCAGAACTTAGCAGGACCGCAGCTGACATCCCCACCAGCCAGCAGCCTGAGTTACTGTAGGTGTCTTCTTCTGCAGTCCTTGGGTTCAGCCATTCCTACTCTTCGGCTCCCCAGAAACAGCCTCCCCTTTGGAAGCCTTCTTTGACCATGAGTTGGCTCTTATGAGCTCAGATATTGGGGACTGAAGGGCCAAGAGCCTCCTAAGCTTCCATTTCAAGCCTTTGGGCTGAGAGAGGCTAGTGGAGGACTCCTGGAATTTCCAGTTTGGCTCCGTAGTGATTATTTCACCAGCATCAGGGTTTCCTGAGAGATGAGAACACACTGGCAGCCATGTGGAGAGGTGACATAGGGCATTCTTGATGGCCTGGCAGGACTTAGACAATGATCCAGAGTCATCCAACCTCAGGCAGGGGGAGTCAGAGAGGGTAAAAGTAGTCTAAAATGTGGTTAATCTGCTCATTCCAATGACCTCATCACTCTTCTCCCAACGCGCTTGGCCCCACTAGCCTAGCAGGCTTAGTCGACATGGAGATGTGCCTTCCAGATGCTTCTTCAGGGAAGGACTTTCTCTCCAGATGGAGGGCATGTACTCCCTCATCTCCCTCTACAGATGACCTGCAGCAGCCAGCCCCCTCAGTTCTCTCTCAGCTGCAGAAAGCCACCCCACTCAAGGTCACACCCTTCTAGGGGCAGCCTACAGTGGCTGCTGAGCAAGATGAAAATGATAAATGCCTGGCCAGCTCGGCCTGATACAGGTCACTCAGTGTCTGCTTCCAAGAAATCCAACCTGAGACACGGATGCTGAAGTTCTTCCAATTTACAACCTACCCCACTTCTGCCTGCATCAACTCTTGCCAAACAAGCTACCAGTATTTCCTTTGACATTGTATGCATCACTCACCTGTTTTCCTGAGAACTTAATTCCATTTTGCATGTATCATAAAGATGACATTGTCATAAGTCAGTCATTAATTCCTTGGGTAGTTTAGGCTAAGAATAGAAATGCTAGCAAGTTCTTGTAAACCCAGTTCCTTGTACCCTGTATCACTTTATCTCCACAAAACCACTAGCAAGATGAGATTATCCCCATCCTATGGAAGAAGAAACTGAGGCGCAAAGAAGTACAGGGAGACTTGTACTTGTACAAATAAGTACCCTCAAGATTTCGAAGGTTAGTTTTCTACCTCCCAACTGGGCTGCCCAAGCACATTTCTTCCAAAAGTCCTGCTAGACTGATATTCCTTGGGTAGAATCTTGGGAAAGTGAGGTCAGAAAGGCAGTGTGGTTTAGTGGCTAAGAACTCAGCCCTGGTCCTAGAGACAATCTGAGTTCAAATCCCATGTCCATCACATGTACGCTCTGACACAGGCCTGTGATGTAACCTCTCTGAGCCTCAATCTACTCAACTGTGAAATGGGGTGATAGTAATTCCTACCTTAAATTATTACTCTGGGGATTGAAAAGCCCAATGTCTGGTACATAGGAAACCTGTAATAAACATTGGATGCAATTATTAGAGAGTAAATCTTGGAGATATACTATTCCTACAATTCTCAGCCAGAAGAATGTGTTACAAATTTCAGTTTATGCGTCTGTAAAGGGACTCCTTACAGGATTCCCATAAAAGGTTAAGAAAATAATATGTGTGAAGTTGCTGTATGGCTCAGCATAAGCAGGTTAATTATCCGGCATTGTCGTTGCAGTGGCTCAGGTAGGTTGAATCCCTGGCCTGGGAATCTCTGCATGCTGCGGCCAAAAAAAAGAAAAAAGAAAATATTGCAGCACTATTCACAACAGCCAAGACATGGAAACAACCTAAATGTCCATTGACAGATAAATGGATTAAGAAGACATAGTACATATATACACAATGGAATACTACTCAGTCATAAAAAGAACAAAATAATGCCATTTGCAGCAATATGGATGTAATGAGAGACTCTCATACTAAGTGCAGTAAGTCGGAAAGAGAAAGACAAACACCATATGACATCAACTTACATCTGGAATCTAATATGCAGCACAAATAAACCTTTCCACAGAAAAGCAAATCAGCGACTTGGAGAATAGACTTGTGATTGCCAAGGGGGAGGGGGAGGAAGCGGGGTGGGCTGGGAATCTGGAGTTAATAGATGCAAACTATTGCCTTTGGAATGGATAAGCAATGAGATCCTGCAGTATCTAGTCACTTAAGATGGAGCATGATGGAGGATAATGTGAGAAAAAAAATGTATATATGTATGTGTGACTGGGTCACTTCGCTGTACAGCAGAAAATTGACAGAACACTGTAAACCAGCTATAATGGAAAAAATAAAAATCATTTTAAAAAAGAAAATAGTATGTATAAAGGGTCTTGGGCAAATGAGCTGCTCAATAAATGAGTAAAATAAGGGAATATAATGACTGCTTATTTGGTTCTCCCCAAGTCTTAGAAGATATCAAGATCAAGCCTCGACTTTTGTTTTATATTTCCAGTAGATGAACAGAATTGTTCATTTAGGGAGTTCCCACTGTATACAGTAGCTTAAGGATCCAGTGCTGCTACAGCTGTAGCAGAGGACACAGCTGCGGCTCAGATTCAATTCCTGGCCCAGGTGCAGACGAAAAAGAAAAAAAAAAAAAAAAGAATTGCTCATTTACCAGTGATCTGGCTTCACAGATTAACAACAGAGTGTTTGTTTCACTTGGGACAGAATGTTTAAACTCATCCTGGAAATGATGAGGATCCCATGGTCAGCCTGGTCCTTGGGTCTGATCAAGAGGGGACCCTGACCACCCTCTCCTCTGCTTTGGAGCACCTTCCTTGAACTATTCCAAGTGCCCTCTGATGCCTGGGACCAGTCAGGGCTGGCTCCCCTGACGGAGCAGAACACTCTGAGTCTGGGTGGGACCCACAGAGTTCCTGGTCCCTGACACTCTCCTTTGTGGCTCTCTCTGGCCCTCAGACTCATGCACGAAGTTAAGCAAACACCTTGAGGAGCTCCAGAACTTGTACCGCTGGGGTTGTCACAGGGTCCCATGTCTGGTCCCATTTCCAGGAGGGCAGCCTGGGGTATGGATCACTCCTGGGGGCCTGCATGGTATTTCTTTCATGGAATTGTGCCACCAAAGTCATCCTAACATGTTGATTTCCAGTAACTCCAAGTGTTTATATAGACAGGACCCTGCTAAAAATATTTGCCCACAGTCCCATGTACTCTGGGCACAACCCAAGCTGGGGTGGTCAGAATTTTTGATTGTCAGAGCTCCCACTGTGGCTCAGTGGGTTAAGAACCTGACTTGTATCCATGAGGAAGCAGGTTCGATCCCTGGCCTTGATCAGTGGGTTAAGGATCCGGTGTTGCTGCAGACCATGGTTTAGGTCTCAGATGTTGCTTGGATGCCAAGTTGCTCTGGCTGTGGTGTAGACCAGCAGCTGCAGCTCCCATTCGATCCCTAGCATGGGAACTTCCATATGCTGTGGGTGTGGCCCTAAAAAGAAAAAAAATTTTTTTTTGATTGTCAGTTACGCATTCCTTTTTTTTTTTTTCTTTTTGGCTGCCCCTGCAGCATGTGGATATTCCCAGGCCAGGGATTGAACACTCTCCACAGCAGGGACCAGATCTGCAGTGGTGACCAAGCTGAACCATTAACCCACTGAGCCACAAGGGATCACCTGTGCATGCCTTTTTATATAAAAATAAATTGTCTTTAATAATATTAATGGAAAAGAGAAACAGGTTTTTAAGAAATGCCAATTGCTGGGGAAATGATTTCAAAACATGAAATAAACACAGTAGAAGTAAAACAAAGGGGGTTGACTTTGATAGTGAGAAGTGTGGGCAACTATGGTCTAGTCTGACTCTACAGATGGGGAAACTGAGACCCAAAGAGTAGAGGCGTATTGTCCAGAGTTGCTGTGGTTATCTGGGCCAGATTCTGTGCTTGCAGGATGCTAGAGACTTGCTGACAAGCACAGTAATTGATTGATAATAAAACCAGTCACCCATGGCCTAAGACCCAGTTTACAACCCTGATGTTAATGGACCCCAGAGAGGCGAAGGGTGCTGGTAACCACTTTCCCCTCATCTCCCGGGGCTAATAGCTTTATGGAGGTCGTAAACTACTGAGTATTTCAATGATGAGAGTGACCTCCCTTGGCCAAATGACCCGCCCTGCCTTGATTGACATGCAGGCCTGGCATTCCTTCAAGCTGCAAGAACCAGCTTTTCTCTGGGCTTGTGGTCTGAACCTCAAGACCCCCAACCCCCTGGGAATTTCCTGGATGTCTTTGGGAGTTGTGGGCCTTTGCTTGCCTCTCCTGACTCAAGACAAAAATAGTTCAGATCAGCAGCTTCTACAGCAAATCCACAGCTTGGTCCCAACTCAGTTCTTAGATAATTATCCCATTGCTTATGCAGAGCAGTCTGGAAAGTGAGGAAAATGCCATTAGCCTTTACTAATCAGAAGCCGCTGTTCATTTTCTTCATCATTTCTTCAGCCCATTTGAAGAAATGTGATGGCCAGTCTCCAAGATGGTCCCCAATGCTCCCTGCTGTCTGGAACGAATGTCCTTACATGGACCCTCCCACACTAAATAGGGCTGACCTTGGTGACCAGCAAAATGCAGGCATCCCTTGTTTCATTGTACTTTGCAGATAATTCTTTTTTTTTTTTTTTTTTTTTTTTTGGTTTTTAGGGCCACGCCTGCGGCATATGGAGGTTCCCAGGCTAGGGGTCAATTCAGAGCTACGGCAATGCTGAATCCTTAACCTACTGAACGAGGCCAGGGATTGAACCTACAACCTTATGGTTCCTAGTCGGATTTGTTTCTGCTGCTCCACGACCGGAACTCCTGCTGATAATTCTTTGTTGTTGTTGTTTTTTTAATTTATTTTTTATTGTTATTTCCCCAAACACATTTTTTTTCCCCACTATACAGCATGGGGACCCAGTTACACATACATAAACACATAATTTTTTCTCCCATTGTAACGCTACGTTTTAAGTATCTAGACATAGTTCTCAGTGCTACATAGCAGGATCTCATTGTTAATCCATTCCAAGAGCAATAGTTTGCATTCGTTAACCTCAAGCTCCCAATCCCTTCAACTACCTCCCCATCCCCCTGGGCAGCTACAAGTCTATTCTCCAAGTCCATGATTTTCTTTTCTGTGGAAAGTTTCATTTGTGCTCCATATTAGATACCAGACATGAGTGATATCATACGGTATTTGTCTTTCTCTTTCTGACTTACTTCACTCAGGATGAGAGTCTCTAGTTCCATCCATGTTGCTGCAAATGACATTATTTCATTCTTTTTTATGGCTGAGTGCTATTCCACTGCATATATATACCACATCTTCCTAATCCAGTAGTCTGTTAATGGACATTTGGGTTGTGTCCATGTCTTGGCTATTGTGAATAGAGCTGCAATGAACATGAAGGTGCATGTGTCTTTTTTTTTTTTTTTTTTTTTTTGTCTTTTTAGTGCTACACCCGTGGCATATGGAGGTTCCCAGGCCAGGCATCAAATCAGAGCTTTAGCTGCCAGCCTACACCACAGCCACAGCAGTGCAGGATCTGAACCCCATCTTTGACCTACACCACAGCTCACAACAACGCCAGATCCTTAACCCACTAACCGAGGCCAGTGATCAAACCTGCATCCTCCTGGATACTAGTCAGGGCTCGTTAACCGCTGAGCCACTTTGGGAACTCCTGCATGTGTTTTTTTAAAGGAAAGTTTTGTCCAGATATGAGACCAAGAGTGGAATTGCTGGATCATATGGTAGTTCTACGTATAGATTTCTAAGGTACCTCCATACTGTTCTCCATAGTGGTTGTACCAGCTTAGATTCCCACCCACAGTGCAGGAGGGTTCCCTTTTCTCCAAACCCCCTCCAGCACTTGTTACTTGTGGACTTGTTAATGATGGTCATTCTGACTAGTGTGAGGTGGTATCTCATGGTAGTTTTGATTTGCATTTCTCTAATAATCAGGGATGTTGAGCATTTTTTCATATGCTTGTTGGCTTTTTTTTTTTCCCACAAATTGAAGGCTGTGGCCTGGTCAAGCAAGCCTCTCAGCACCATTTTTCCAATGGCTTTTGCTCACTTCATGTCTCTGTATCACAGTTCAGTAATTCTCACGTGGTTTCAAGCATTTTCATTATTCTCATATTTGTTATAGTTATCTGTGATACCTGATCTTTAGTGTTATGAGTAAAACCCTCTGAAGGCTCAGACGATGGTTTGCATGTTTTTAGCAATGGAATATTCTTTAATTAAGATATGTGTATTTTTTTGGTGTACTACTACATTTAGTAGACTGCAGTGTGGTGTAAACATAACTTTTATATTATGCACTGGGAAACAAAAAATTCATGTGACTTGTTTATTGCAGTATTTGCTTTACTGTGGTCTGGAACCCAGCCTATCATATCTCTGAGATCTGTCTGTATTGCCGAATTAAGAACAGAAGTAAAATTTGCTGAGAAATAACAAGGTGTGACTTCTGAAGCCAAGTCATAAAAGACACTACACCTTTCACCACGCCACCTCTTATGGATCACTTCTCTGAGGGAAGCCAGCCCCCGTGTTGTGAGGACGCACAAGCAGCTCTGTGGAAAATCCATGTGGCAAAGAACAGAGGCCTCCTGCTAACGGCAAGCATGACTTGACAGCCATTGAGTGACACACCTTAGAAGTGAATACTTAAGCCCCAGGCGAGTCTTCAGATGAGTCCACAACCCCAGTCAACACCCTGACTGCATTCTCATGAAAGACCCAGAGCCAGACCCACCAAGCTAAGCACCTCCCAGATTTCTGACCCATAGAAACTATGAGATAATAAATGTTTATTGCTTTTTTTTTTCTTTTTATGGCCACACCTGCAGCATATGGAAGTTCCCAGGCCAGGGGTCGAATCTGAGCTCCAACTGCAACCTACGCTGCAGCTTACAGCACCACTGGATCCTTAACCCACTGAGCGAGGCCAGGGATCAAACCTGTATCCTCACAGAGACAATGTTGGGTCCTTAACCCACTGAGCCACAATGAGAAGTCCTTAATATTTATTGCCTTAAACTCCTAAACTTGGGGATAATTTGTTACACAGCAATTGATAACTAATGCAATAAACATCCATGTGTGCCAGGCCCTGAAACAGGCACTACTATGCAAAAATGAACAAAATAAATGTAGTCTTGACCCTTCCAGATTTATTTTATTTTTATTTAAAAATTTTTTAATTAAAAAATTTTAAATTATTTATAAAAGTTAGTAATTTTACATTTATTTCCAAGTTAAAATTATGTGTTTATGTGTGTACATGTACATATTTTTGGTGAGAATATATATATTTATATATTTTATTTCTGCATATATATATATTTCCATATATAAAATATTAAGAAAAGATCCTTTGTAACAACATCCAGATATGTATCTCTTTAGTTGTGACTTGTCTCAGTCCATCTGTTCAGGATGCTATAGAAAAATACCACAGACTGGGTGGCTTATAAACAACAAAAATGTATTTCTCACAGTTCTGAAGGCTGGAAGTCCAAGGTCAAGGAGCTGATAGATTTGATGTCTGGCAGGGACCCACTTCCTCATAGATGTGTGCCTTCTCACAGTTATCTCACATGGCAGAAGTGAGAGCTAGCTCTCTGGGTTCCCTTTGTTTTTTAACTCAATGAATTTTATTACAATTATAGTTGTACAATGATCATCACAACCAATTTTATGGCATCTCCATCCCAAATCCCCAGCCAATTCCCCCCACCTCCCCCCCAACCTGGCTCCTTTGGACACCTTAAGGTTTTCAAATACTGTGAGTCCGTATCTGTTCTGCAAAGAAGTTCATTGTGTCCTTATTTTAGATTCCACATATAAGTGATAGCATATGACACTGTTGTCTCTCTGTCTCACTAACTTCACTTAGCATGGTTATTTCTAGGTCCATCCATGTTGCTGCAAATGCCAAGATTTCAATCATTTTTATGGCTGAGTAATATTGCATTGTGTCTATGTACCACATCTTCTTTATCCATGCCTCTGTCAATGGACATTGAGGTTGCTTCCATGTCTTGCCTATTGACCCTTCCAGATCCTATAGTCCAGAAGCAACTCTTACGAAGAGGGTGGAGTTAGTCTGGCAGAATCAAGACAATGGAAATTGGGATCTGATATCAGTGCGGTAAAAAAATAAAAAAGAATGAAATAATGCCATTTGCAGCAACATGGATGGAACTAGAGACTCTCATACTGAGTGAAGTCAGTCAGAAAGAGAAAGACAAATACCATATGATATCATTTATATCTGGAATCTAATATAAGGCACAAACAAACCTTTCCACAGAAAAGAGAATCATGGACTTGGAGAACAGACTAGTGATTGCCAAGGGGGAGGGGGAGGGAGTGGGGTGGTTTGGGAGCTTGGGGTTAATAGATACAAACTCTTGCCTTTGGAATGGATTAGCAATGAGATCCTGCTGAGCAGCACTGGGAACTATGTCTAATCACTTATGATGGAGCATGATAATGTGAGAAAATAGAATGTGTACATGTATGTGTAACTGGGTCATGATACTGTGCAATAGAAAAAAAAACTGTATTGGGGAAATAACTATTAAAAATAATAATAAAAAAAGACATTCAAAAAAGTGATCTTTTCTAGGAAGGAAAACCAAAGCAGTAACTTTCCTTTTATATTTCTATATTTTTAAAAATAAGATATATTGCTTTCAAAGTTATTTCTATCAAGGCATCGTCTCATAAATATGTCTCATGAGAATTTAATTAATACACTTTTTTAGAAAGACTTCTTGGCAGCATATGTTAAAAAAATCATAAAAATGTGCATACCCTTAACCCAGCAATTCCACTTAAATTAATTTATTATAAAGAAATATTCAGAAACTTATGAAAAGAGGGACATAAAAGGATGCTCATAGTACTTTTATTCATGAGTGCAAACAATTAGAAATGGTCTTAATGTCAACAGTAGTAATTTGGTTAAATTCCTATTTAATCACAGGCCATCCATACATTGAACTCTAAGGCAACAATCAGAAATAATGAGGCAGCTCCACGTTTATTTGCAAGGAAATACATCCTGACAAAATGTTGAGTGAGAGAGGCAGGTCATACAACAGTCTCTTGTGTAACTCCATTTTAATCAAAAGCATATATATATTTATGCATGAAATTATTAGAAAGCTAAACCACAACATATTAATGATGTTATGTCTAGGTAGAGGGATTATCCATACGTATATAGTTTTTTTTGGCTTGTCTGTGCCCTTCTATTTTTATTTTAAAAACATGGGATTACTTCAGGAATATAGAGAGTTCTAAATACATATTCATTAAGCACCCTCCCCCACCCCCCACCCCCGAGTAATCACCTTTACTGTTCTTAGGCTATTTGTCTTTCCCTAACCGACCAAGGAGGACCCGTCCTCTGGTTCTGACAGGCCTCTCCTCCCACCCTTGGCCAAGACCTGGGGACTGGAGAGACCCCTGGATCCTTAAACCCAGTAAAGAAGCCAGATCTCCCTCAGGGTGCCCTAAACTCCACCCCACTCCCACCCCCCTGGTTTTTGCAAAGAAGATCCCTGTCTCCAGAGAGCCCTTGGCCCATTGACTAACTCTGGCAAGCAGCTCCCATCTCTGGCTCCAAGGGTGGAAGGAAGCAAGAATGATTTACTGCCTACCAAGAGCCCATGCTGAAGGCAGGCCAATGGCTTGCTCCAAGCAGGGATCGCCCTTGAAGAATTTGTGGCTCCAGCAGCGAAGCTTTTTAAAGACCATAAATGGAGTTAAGCAATCAGGAATCTTATCTGATCAAAATGAAAATCGAGGGGGGATGCTTCAAACTTGGCCAAGGTCCACCTTGCTGTAGCAGACATGTGACTGGCAGACTGGCATCCTCCTGCCTTACCTCAAGTGACAGATGTCCATGTGGACCACTTCCATCTCTTCGTTCACTGAACCAGGGCTCATGGCTCTGGCTGAGATGTTCTTCTCCCCATTCCCATGACTGGTAATGACCCCACCCAACATTTCATGGGCTATTCCCACCTTTCCATTTTCCATTCCTCTAAATGGATCCATTCATCCCTTTGCTGATAGGAGCTCTGCAGTAACATGCTGCATCTTGGACTTTATTCTAAAGACAAGGAGGGGTTCATCTATTCCTTCCAGAGCACTGGGTGCCTCATACAGGATGGGGATGGGATGGCTCTGGATGGGGCACTGAGCCTAGAACCCTGAACAAGCCCATCTGGTTCTACACCTTCTAGGCAGGACAGAGATGCTGAACAAGTTGCTAAACAAGGAAGACATTTTCTGATGGTGATAAATGGGAGGAAATAGACTTGTAAGTTGGAGAATAACTTAGCCTTTGACTTAAGGTCAGGGAAGACTTTTCTGAAGAGTGACATTTGAGCCAAGATCTAAGTACATCTAGAAGCACATAGACTGGGAGGATCTTTCACAACTGCTAAAGCTCAGTGACCATCTCTGGCTGGTCCTTTTCAGCCCCACTGAGTCACAGCTTATAGGTGGCTCTCAGGTCCTCTGGATGACCACTCATTTCAGCGATGTTCAGGGCCCCAACTTCCACCTCCATCACCTTCCATCTTATGAATGTCCAAGACAATGGAAGGGGAGATTCTTCCATGAGAAAGTCACACACTGACTCAGTAAAGTCTCACGGCCCTGTAAACCGATGTTCAACATGGGGCATGTTGGCTGTAGTTGAGAGGAGGTCCTAGCCAGACATCACCAGGAAGAGTAGCTCTTGTGGTCTCCAGCACTCACTGGAGCAAAGACTTGATAATTTCATGGGGCTCAGATGCTACCTGGCTTGTGGATGCACCTTCAGGTGGAGGTTGATCCAGCCTCTTCGGTCTGTGCAACCTCTTCAGACAGGACTTTGGGGAAGGAAATCTGAACAGGGCACTCTGACTCTCTCACACTCTCATGGGGGCAATTAAGAGGTCCTAAAGAGAGCAGAAGAGAAACAAGTCATATGACACTTGAAGATGAGAGAGCATCTCTGACCAGGAAAATCTAAGTGGAGATTGGAAGGTATAACAAAAGTCTAAGAATTAAGTAGAGTACTGGTTAAGCATTTGGAGCTGTGCTGGCCTGGTTCAAATCCTGGGTCTGCCACCTGTGTTCTGAGGGGGTGGGTTGGTTACATTAGTTTCCCTGTTAGTGTAACTGAAAATAATCATGATGCCAATCGGATAGGTTTACTGGAAGGATTAAAGAAGTTCATGTTTTAGAAGGATATTAACATTTTAGAAAGTGCTTAGAAAATACTCGGCAAGGAAACAGTATTAGGTAAGTGTTAGTAAATTTCCAGGTTAAAAATAAGGAGAACCAACAGTCTGGACAGAGGGCACAGCCTGGGTCATAGCCTGGAAGACAAAACCCACATCAGTGGGCAGAATCCAGCCAAACAGCCCCAAATCAAATTCAACTCAAGCAGCATTTAATTTTTTTCTAGGCATCCATTGGAAGGAAAATGACATCATTTTCTTGCCAAACAGCCTACCAAGACATCCTGTGTGATTTTCTCTAAAATCCACCCACATCTTAACCCAGATGGATGCAAAGCTGAATAACGATAAATCCCACCCTTTCCACATCCCTCTCTAGTTAAAGCTGCCATTTCTTTCGAAACAACAGATGTTGACACACATCCTTGGGGCCACCCAAAAGAAAAATTGGGATGAATCCTCTGACTTGTCACCTCCTTGTCCAGAACTCCGATCCTCTCCCTCTGTCCCCAAGCTCTCCTGATCCCTCCAAAGAGGAGGACGTTCGGCCTGGCAGGCCAGTGGGTCCTTCATCAGCCCCACATCCACCCCGTGCAGGCCTGCACACCTTGCCCCCACCCCCATCTCCGCTCCTGCCCACCCCTCTCCATGGCCCATATGGAATGAGTTGCTCTGTTTTTACTCCTTATCAGAAATGGAAATATTCCCCCTGAGACTTGGAAGAGGTTTGTGAGCTGGATGGATGGTTAAATCTTTTACTTCCAAAGAACTGCTGGGCTTCTGGCTCCCAGGCCAAAATCTGGGTTCAGAATCCTCAAATCACAAGAGGGGAAGGGAGGGGAACCCTGGAAGAGAGGAGCAGGTCAAGAAGACCCTGGACTTGCAAATAATTCACGCCCAGAAGAATTCAGTTACATCCTTTTGTAACTTTAGAAAGAGGTGCTTGGAGTTCCCGCCGTGGTACAGCGGGTTAAAGATCCAGCCTTGTCTTTGGCAGTGCAGGTTCAATGCCCGACCTGGTGTAGTGTGTTAAGAATGTAGCATTGTCACAGCTGTGGCTTGCATTATGATCCCTGGCCCAGATACCGTGGGTGCGGCCAAGAAAGGGAGGAGTTCTTTTGTGTCTCAGTGGTAATGAATCTTACTGGTATCTATGAAGACGCCAGTTCAAACCCTGGCCCCGCTCAGTGGGTTAAGGATCTGGCATTGCCATGAGCTGTGGTGCAGGTCGCAGACACGGCTCAGATCCTGCGTTGCTGTGGCTGTGGTGTAGGCCAGCAGCTGCAGCTCCAATATGACCCCTAGCCTGGGAACCTCCATATGCCACAGGTGTTCATGCCTTGAAAAAAAAAAAAGAAAGAAAGAAAAAAGAAAGAAAGAAAGAAAAAACAGAAAATATAGAGATCCTTGAAGTGACCCCTCCATTTTATTACCCTTGAACCTGCACCTCTATGACAGCAATGATAACAACAAGCATGCTCTGGGTGCTTGCTAAGGGCACACTGAATCCTCCTAGATACCCACTGAAATAGAGCTATCACCACCGGTACCATTTTACTGATGAAGCTCAGAGAAATAAAGTGACGTGCCAAGGCCACACAGCCAACAAGCAGCAGAATGAACCTGTCCAACCACAAGCAGAGTCTCCATCCACTGTACTCCAGGCCTATAGAGGAACATAAATAATCAGACCCCTGTGATGTGGGACCATGTCTTCACCCCAACTCACCAAATTTTATAGAGGCTCTAACTCAAATGGCAGTCAATGGGTAGCCCATGAAGAAACAGGCCAGGGGTTCTCCCTGCTTTTGTCTTTAAGAAAGATGGAGTTGAGGCTTGGTTATCCATAAAGGAGGAACAAATACAGTTTTGCAGCTATGAGCCTGAAAAAGTCATGCGGAGCTGAGTTTGAATCCTGATTTCATCATTTGCTGACAAGCTGTGTGATCAGGGACACGTGGCCTTACCTCTCTAAGCCTCAATCGTTTCCGCTACAAAAATGCAGGGAAACAATAAAATCTACCTTAAAGGGTTATTTTGGGGGTGACTTGAGATGATAAAGGTAAAGCGCCAAGTGCAGAGCCTGGTCCTCGATCTTAGTTCTTAGTAAGTACTATCATTCATTTTAGTGATTTAACCCTCATGACATGGCAACAAATATTTGTGGTCCACTGCCTCCATGCATTGCAGTGGACCAAAACCTGAGAGGGACTCAAAGAAGAATCAGTTCTTAAGGAACTGACAGGAGAGTCCTTGTGGCCAGAGTAAGGAGTTTAGATTTTCTTCTTGATGCAAAGGGAAGCCATTGCACTGTAAACAGAGGAGTGAAATAATGAGATTTGTACATTTAACATGATTCTGAATTATAGAAAGAGAGGGCTCTGGGAAACCACTTCGGAGCCTACTATAGGCATCCAGGCAAGAGAGGAGACTGGCTTGGCTCAGCGGTAACGAACCTAACTAGTATCCATGAAGACTTGGGTTCCATCCCTGGCCACGCTCAGTGGGTTAAGGATCCTGTGTTGCTGGGGCTATGGTGTAGGCTGGCAGCTGTAAAGATTCGACCCCTGGCCTGGGAACCCACATATGCTGCAGGTGTGGCCCTAAAAAGACAAAAAAAAAAAAAAGAGAGAGAGAGAGGGAGAGAGAGTGGCTCAGGTCAGAGAAATGCAAAGAAGTCGACGTATAAGGGGTATATTACGAAGACATCTAGGACTCATCTGCTGGCCTCAAGCAACTCATAATCCTGTGAGGGAGACTGATACCCAAACAGATAAATGTAAAAGCTTTGTTTTCTGAGCATAACTGAAATTGCCCTTGACCTTGTCACAAACCTAGCTCTCATCTCCCGTATAAAGTTCCTTGAGAACTGATTCTTCTCATTTCAACCTCAGTGCTATCTATATCCCTATTTTTGGCTGTGTCTGTTTTGTTTTACTGCTTTATCTCTGATGCCAAATGATGTCTTTCCCATAGAAATATGCTCTAGACATTGGTTGATTGCTGAAAAAATTGCCTTTGTAATTAAACTGCTTTATGAGTCACTATGGTTTAACGCCTGTCTTCCTCAATCGACTGCAAATTCCATTTAGGGCAGAGCATGAGTCAGATCCACGCTGTATATTGTTTCCCCATTTCTAACACAGTGCTTGGGACACAGGAAGCATTCGCCAAATGCCTGTTGAATGAATGAGTGATCACCCTTGTCACAGAGAATGGAGATGTTGAGAAGAACCTCTTTAAAATACAGTCCAGGGACCAATCTTTTTCTCAATTTGGAAACAAAATAACAAATAAAGAACACCACTGCCAACAATAGAGGAGGCTCCTGACTATGGGGCTCCAAATTCATTCTGGAGCCTGTTGAGAACTGGTGAGAAACCATTGGCTGGTGAGTCTGCAAAGATGGTGAGGTTTCTTGGGTATCAAATGATGCTGTGTGGCTTTTGAAACCATAACAAATCTGTTTTAATGAGTTGGGTGCAAATGAATCTGAACCACATGAATTAAAAGCCCCTGGAACATAAAATGGCTTTGGAATGAAGAAGGATTTTAATATCTGCCGGATCCTGGAAACAAGTGGCTTTTAAAACTTTAAGGTTTGTACCAAAGCTCACCCAGTGCCTGGGCCTGCCAAGCCCTTTTTGGTAAGTAGTTGGGATTGGGTTTGTTTGATTATTTGTCTGTTTGCAACCTGGAATAAGCCCAAAGGCAGCACCTTTGCATCTGAAAAAGTTTCCTACTTAACTGACATTCAGTGGCAATTAAGCAAACAGTTTAGACCACCAAAGCCTTGGGGGAAAATGCTCTCCAAGACAGCAATTGAAACCCTTGAGCCAGGAAGACAAAACTGTGCTTGGCCAAGGTTTTAAAGTGGGTTTTCTTGACTTTGTCAGGCTGGGAAGTGATTACTTTTTTTTTTTTTTTTTGTCTTTTTGCCTTTTCTAGGGCCACTTCCCGCGGCATATGGAGATTCCCAGGCTAGGGGTCTAATCTGAGCTACAGCTGTACAGCTGCCAGCTTACACCACAGCAATGCATGATCCGAGCCGCGTCTGCAAACTACACCACAGCTCATGGCAATGCCAGATCCTTAACCCACTGAGCAAGGCCAGGGATCGAACCCGCAACCTCATGGTTCCTAGTCAGATTCGCTAACACTGAGCCATGACAGGAACTCCAGGAAGTGATTACTTCTTAATGAAAATAGTGGGAATCAATACAGTGATCACTCTTATCAATGATCAGTAACTCATACCCCCAACTTGCATTATTCCAGATACAGGAAATAATGGTTTGCAATAAAATACCCCCCCCCAAACTCCATGTTTTTGCCTTCACATACTTCTTTGCCTTTTCTCTAATAAATGGAAAATAAGGAATAGCTGGAGAATCTCCCTCCAGTCCTACTCTTCTTGGACACCCTGTCCCCAACATACTTGCTTTCTTATATGTCCTTGAATCCAGGAAGATACCTCTTGCCCTGAATTCTTAGCACCTACTGTTCCCTCTACCACCTATGCTGTTCCTTCCAATTTTGTTCAAAAGCTGAGACTCCTTCAAGTTCACCCCAGATGTCCCTTTCCCAGAAGACCTCCCCGTGCCCTTCCTCTGCCCCACTCACACTCTAATCTGTTCCCACATCACATTCACCAAGACTTAAAAAGATACAGTTCTCCTTTTTACCTTTTTTTTTTCTTTTTTAGAGCCACATCTGTGGTGTATGAAAATTCCCAGGCTAGGGGTCGAATTGGAGCTGCAGCTGCAGGCCTACACCACGGCCATAGCAATGCCAGATCCGAGCCACCCCTGTGACCTACACCAAAGCCTGGGGCAATGCTGGATCCTTAAGCCACTGAGTGAGGCCAGGGATTGAACCTGAATCCTCATGGATACTACCTGGGTTCTTAACCCTCAGAGCCACAACGGAAACTCAATTTTTTTTAACTTATTTAGCACTGCATTCCCCTACTTGTCTAAAAACTCCTTGGAGAGGGGCATGTGTGTTTGACTCACCATTGTACACCCCTGTACCTCACCCATTCATTTTCTATTAAGAAGTCCAGACTCTGCCAGCCAGAGAGGCTGGAACTCATAGCCTTCCCAGGAGAACAGAAAGCTAGGCAGTGCTAATAGAGTCAAGAATCATTCATCACTTTCCACCCCTGACAGCTGGATGGATTAATAATCCTGGTTGGCCAGAAAATAACTGGTAGATCCATCTGACCCAAGCTTTTCCTCTGCTTATGAATTCCTGTGATGGCACGGACTGGAATTTGTCCACCTCATCCTTCAAGCCCTGCTCAAACCCCACCTCCCTCTCTCCCCAGGATCATGTGTTTGCTCCCACCTCAGATTTCCCAGAGTAAATCCTGTCTACTCCCTGCATTTGGCAATGACTCATGCACAGACCTGGAGTGACCTTTCCAATCTTGTCTTGAACTCTTACTTAAATCTCGTTTTGTTTAACTTTCAATATCCCTTCCTTCTTTTACCTTCTCACATTCACTCATCCTCTGGCTGATATGTGGATGATAAACTGTAGAGAATAATGCTTTTGTCTTGCTCCCCACCACCGTCTGTTCTCCATACAGCGATCAGCCATCTGATCTGAAACATATCCCACTCAAAACCTTCAATGGCTCTCAGCTCACTCCAAGTAAAATCTGGAGTCCTAACCATGATCCTCAGCCTCTGCAGCACTTGATGCACACTGTTCTTTCTACCTTGGCTCCCCCATTCACTCCATCCCAGCAACACTGTCTTCTGCTCTTCCTCCAGAATGCAAATCAAGCTCCTACCCCAGGGCCTTTGCACTTGCTATTTGCTCTGCACAGTAAGCTCTGCTCCAGAAAGCTGCATGGCTCATTGACTTAAATTATTCAGGTCTTGGCTCAAATTTACCTTCCTAGACAGACTGCCCTTGGCTGCACCTTGTCACTCTCTACTCCCTTGCCCTGTTCTTCTCTTTATTTCCTATAACTACAGATTTCTTATGGACATATTTATTTCCTTGCTATGCAAGAGTGAGAAAACATACTGGAGGGAAACCAGCAGTCTAATCACTGGCACTACTCAAAGGAAAACCAAGGTGCTGCTATCTGAAGATGGTGGGCAACTGAATCAACATAGTCCACTGAAAGAATCTATTACATGCAAGGTACTCTGGGTTTGTAGTTTCAGATAGGACACCCTCACTATTAAATCAAGGAAGGAGACTGCTACAAACTTGAATGTTTGTGTCACCCCTAAGTTCATACAGTTTCCTAGAAAATACAAGTTCCCTCCCAGTTATTTGCAATTTTGGTGAGACTGTTAGTCAAGTTGCCCTGGGCTTTCTGGTCAACCAGTGGCCCTGAAAGCCTCTCTCTTCTAAGAAATGAATCATGAGTGCTATGAAACACCTAAGGAAAGCAGTGATTTATCTCAAAGGTTGTATCCTAAGGAGATTGTCCTATTAATTCCTGCTCCCTAAATATTGGAAACTTCATGCTTTCTATTTGTTGTGGGTCTCTTGTTCCATTTTGCTTTCAAATCACAGGAAAAACCAGTGTCCTTGTAACACATTGTTTAGGTTACCCAGAGTCATCAGATCCTGGAATGGTCTCTGAATACTTACTCATTTGATAGCATTCAATTTGCTGTTGCTCAGCATTTTTTGGTCAGTCTCTGGATTGGAAGACAAGGCCATCCCATCAGGTAGTTCAAGAAAATGGATTTAACATAGGTCACTAGTGACAAATGTGTGGAAGAGCTGAAAGGGCAAATAGGGCGTGGGAGATGTCTCAGATTAGCAAGAAACAGAAAGTCCCTAACATCTGTGACAGGAAGGACCCAAAGAGGAGGGGATATTACCAGAACCAGGGAGCTGGGGCTGCCATGAAGCAAGTTGGGACCATGGAGGGACATAGAGAAAGCTGGAACCACCTAGGAAACACAGCCCAGAGAGGCCGCTCATCAGAGAGGAGGATGGAATGTGGGAGAATGACCTTAGCTGCATCTTCCATTATCTCATCCCCCAACCTTCTAACCTTCCATGGGCGGCTCCCATTGGCTAAACCTAACCAGAAGCAAAGGACACTGGGAATTGTAGTTTGCAGTTGTCAGCCATCTGCTATATGGAAGAGAGCTTAGGAAGGGCAGGAAATAGATTTAAGAGGAACAGGCCAGGGATGGGCACCAAAGGGGCACGAGGTCCCTCTCTACGATCTGTCTCCCTTAACACCCTGCTGACTTCCAACATGGCAGCCATTGGACGCTGAGTTGAGGGGCAAACTCAGATGGGGAAAGAAACAGGCACATTCTGCCATGGTGCTGCCCAACACTGCCCTCCATCAGAAAGCCATCCTGTAGCCCCTTTCACAGTCTTCAGTCTGAGCCACTGGCCTGGCCACCCCTCCCCCTTCCGCTCCCATAAAGTCCAATGGGCTGGCTGGCAACCAAACCTTTGGCTGTGTCCCAAATGACTAAAGGTGACTCAAGTCCACTCTGGGCTGGGGGCAGTGCCAGGGCAGCAGAAACCAAGCCCTTTCCCTGCCTAGAGTTTGATGAATTCTCCAACAGTTGTTTCTACCCTCAGAACGAAAAAATAATGTTTGTGCAGCCCAGCCCATTAGCGTGCTTCCCTGATGACGGCCCCTCCACCTCTCTGCCGCAGGCCTGCCTTTCTGAGCTCCAGCCAGAGCTCTTGCTAACATGCTCTCTGAAAGTCATTTTTGGACCCGAAATGAGGAAGTGGGGCCAAAGCTCACTTTGTGGAAAGATTTTATTTCCATCTGAGTCCACTTCAAGGAACGGCGAGGGATTAGTTTTGTTAGCTTTCTTACCTCCAAAAATATTGCCGGGCCTTTCCGAAGCAGATTTATGGAATCGCTCAGCAATCACGTTTCAAACTGTGGAGACCAGCAGCCCTTTCTTTGCGGATGTCTCCAAATTGGCTGGCATCACTACGTATAGGCTAAATGAGAAACATTCAGCAGGCTAGGCTCGGGACAGCCCATGCCAAAGTAGGTTTACAGAACTTGGTGCCCTGTCACAGGCAGCCAGCAAATTCAAATGCCCATTGATTTGAAGACAATAAGAAAAACTCATTCCACCTCAGGTAATGAGGAGAAGGTCCAAGACTGGCAGGGCAACTGCCATGGAGGAAAGCAGTGCTTCCCACACTTCAATGTGCACTCAGTTCCCTGTTAAAATGCAGATTCTGAGGCAGCAGGCCTGGAGTGAGGTCTGAAATTCTGCATCTCAAACCAGCTCCCAGGTGATGCTGATGCTGCTGGTCCAGGAAACCCACTTTGAATAGCAAGGACCCAGACTGTGGTAGGCAAAGTAGGGTGCATGGAATTATCTTTTGGAATTTGGAGGAAAATAGCAGAACTTCCATTTATGTTAATTTTTTAGGTCATTTCATGTCTAAGTTTTGCATATGTTTATAATATTTATTATGTTACTAATAATACATGAGTACATTATGAATATATGGCATATGGACATGGAAATATATATATATATATATCATCCTCATTTTTTTAGATTAGTAAGAATGCATAATTTTAATAAAGTCTAGAGATTCCTGGCCAAATCCTCAAAGAGTGTACTTGTTTGATCATTTGGAGGAAATCTTTCTAATGTAGAAATACCTTTTCCAAGTCAACCATTAGTTTTTCTTCTAATCCCAAGCCACCTTTATATCAGTGGGAATTAATTATTGAGCATCTATTATGCACTAGACACCGTGCTGGGTATTTCACTCCTTTACTCTGTGAAGTAAATGGTATTAATAAATGGTATTGGGTAAATCAAAACCAAAAGCACAATTAAAGTCTCCACTCAGAAGTTCTCTTGTGGCTCATCAGATTAAGGATCTGGCCTTGTCACTGCGATGGTTCAGGTCGCTGCTGTGGTGTGGGTTGATCCCTGGCCCAGGAACCATTACATGCTGCAGGTGTGGCCAAAAAAGAAAAAAATTAAAAATTAAAAATAAATAAAATCTCCACTCAGAGGGTGTATATGTTACTTTCACAGATATCCATTTGCCAAAGTAAGCCAAATGGCCAAGTCTTAAGTCAATGAGACAGGAAGTATACCCCTGACACAGGAAGTCATGACAAAGGTGAGAAATAAGAAAGAATACTAAACAAATAATATAACCTAAAACTATTGTCTGTAGGCACTAACTCACTTAATTTTCATGACAGCTATATGTGATCAGTATTTATAAAATTTGACAGGCTAAAGAGAAGACAAAACTAATATTCGGCTGACAGGTTTTTTTGTTTTGATTTGTTTTGTTTTGTTTTGTTTTTTAAAGGACAAAAACTGAGACTCAGAGGTTAAGCAACTTCTCGGGAGGTCACACAATCCTAGGTGTCAGAATTAGAACTTGAACCACCTGAATCCTAAACCAGTCTAACTTTGAGGGTAACTACAGATATCTCATTTGACTTTACTGTTTCTTTTACTTTCTTTTTCTTCTTTTTTTGTCTTTTTGCCTTTTTCTAGGGCTGCACCCGCAGCACAGGATGTTCCCAGGCTAGGGGTCTAATTGGAGCTGCAGCCGCCGGCCTATGCCACAGTCACAGCAATGCCAGATCCAAGCTGCATCTGTGATCTACACCACAGCTCATGGCAACACCAGATCCTTAACCCACTTAGTGAGGCCAGGGATCGAACCCGAAACCTTGTGGTTCCTAGTCGGATTTGTTAACCACTGAGCCATGATGGGAACTCCAACTTTACTGTTTCTTAATTTCATATTTTCTTTATTTCTTCTACCACATTTGCACATATTTATTTCCCACGCAAAGAAATGTTTCATGATGCTTCGTCCCAGAAGCTCACCTATAAGCCCACAGCATTTATGTAAATACTTATATAATTAATATTATATGAGCCCTGTTGCTAATTCACTACAAAATCCAAGCTTGTCATCTTCAGAGCTCCATCTCTTATAAGTAGAAAATTGCACTCAGCAATGAAATGAGTAAATGTGAATTTATGGCTATAGTAGATGCCGTGGGGAGTTCACCCATATGCTCTCAGCCCACACCCTTCCTATGCAGGCTGATGGCTTCCTAGTGCAAGTACTGGCAGCCCTCCACCTGAAAGCATCCCCTGGCCTTAGCTCCCAGGGTAGACCAGAAGTCCAGGAGTAGCCCTCAGACAATAACAGGCTGGATCTGGAAGATGTAGATGCCACCTTCCTGTCCTTCCTCTGAGATGATCCATCATTTCTCAGAGTTTCCCACAGCAGTAAACCCACTCATGCATACATTCTGTATTGACTGCTGTCCTGAAAATTTCTCTACACCCTTACTGGTGCTTGCTGGGATCACCTCCAAAAGCAAAGCAAAACAAAACAAAAATTACTGACATACAGATCCTCATCTCAGGGTCATTTGAGATACTTCTGGGGCATTTCCACCTAAGACAATAGACAAATGTTATTTTTTTATTGGAGTATATTTGATTTATAATGTTGCATTCCTTTCAGGTATACAGCAAAGTGATTCAGTTATACATATACACGTATCCATTCTTTTCCAGATTCTTTCCCCATAATATTGAATAGAGTTCTCTGTGCTATACAGTAGGTCCTTGTTAGTTATCTTTTTTATATATAGTAGTGTGTACAAGTTCATACCAAATTCGTAATTTTAGATAAATATTAACAAAAACATATTTGGCATTCTCCACCTACTTGGTAAAGGCTTTCATTTTTTTTTCATTCATTTATTACAGAAAATTGTTACCTTTTTCAGAAAGGGATCTCAAAGACACAGGTACAAGTCATGAATACTCTCAAGAGAAAAATGCACATTCACACACGATACACCTGTGCCCTCCCCCAAAGCTGAGTTGATTTACAAATCAGACGCAGACAGAGAGGAAGCCACAGGCAAGACAGCCACAGGGTTGGGAGAGCCCAGAGCTCTAGCCCGAGGGAAAGCTCCTGGACCACCGCTGAGCTCATCCTCCCTTCTGTTTCTGGCTCAGCTGGGTTTGGGAGCATCATTCTTCATAGCTCTAAAAACTAGACTAAGCAAAACCCAGGCAAGGACCCGCTGTCAGAAATTCCTCATTCTGCGACTGGGAGGGCGCTCGTGGTTGTTTAGGTTGCTTATCTGCTGGCCCCGTGTTCACCTCTTCCACAGCTCCCTGCCGCCCTCGCCTTCCACGGCCTCACCACTGACTTCAAAGGCGCCTCCACCCTTGGAAGTGACTCGCGGGTGTGTGGGTGGCAGGAGGAGAGAGAGGAAGCAAGGCTGCAGCCTCTGGCCTCTTGGCAGGAGAGGAGGGCTATTGCAGAGGCCAGAATTTCTTCATCCAGCAAAGAGGACAACGCATCAGCCTAAGTCAAGCTTGTACAACCTGCACCCCCCCAACCTCCCCACCCCCCACAAGGCTGGGCCTCCATTTCTTTAAGGTAGATCTTTATAATCGGCATTCATCATCTTGGTTTGGCAATTCAATAGTTGAGGTGGGTGGGGAGGCTGGGGGGGAGGGAGTGGGCTTTCAAAGCAGCCAACAAGGCTTGAATTGGAATCCAAGGCTCAACAGAAAATGACTTCTCTATGCTCAAACTCCGAAATGACTGTCTTTCTTGGCTGATGTTTTCAAGGACCAAATGAGACAACAGAAATCATCAAGTGCCAATGAAAGCCCAGCACATAGTAGGTGCTTCCTACCTGCCAAACGTTATTGCTATTCCTGTTATTCCTACCTCCCCAAAAGGCCCTTGGCTGATTTCCCTTACTAACCTTAATTCCATTTTTATGTTTTCCTCTCCTTTCCTTGAAAACCAGAGTAGGTCATTCATCTTGCTCTCCTCCCAAATCCTTCCTCGCTCGAATATTCTTCTGGGATTTTCCCAGAGCTACCACCTGGAATTATCCCAGTGGCCCCTATGTGAGGCAATAAGATCTTTCTTTATGAAAAAGACAGCCCTAGGAAAAAGAAAAAAAAAAAAATAGTGGAAGCATTTTAGATGTTCCCTCTCAGTCCACCCAGAACAATATCCCTTCTATTGTGGCTGCGTCGTAAATATTTTACTTGCTTATCCTAGGCTAGGAAGTCGTCTCCAGGGCCAAGAGATTGCTTTTTTTTTTTTCCCATTTATTTATGGGGAAGACTCTGAAAACCCCATTCGTTGGGTCTGTAAAGCCCATTATTGTCATGAGAGATGGGAAGACTTGAGTAAAGCAAGTTATCTTATGGCTCAGTGCCTCAGTTTCCTCATCAGGAAATATGGCAGGACTTGCTAATTCTGAGTGCTAATAATAAGACAATTATCACCATGAATAATAATAGTGAGAGTAACAACTCTCAGGTACTGAGGTTTTACTATGTTCCAGGCACTTTAATTCTTTCACCTCCAAAACCCTCTGAGATGCAGGTCAATGTTACCACATCCCCATTTCTCAGATGAGGAAACTGAGGTTCAGACAGGTTGCATAAACCTAATCAGGGTGTATGGTGTAGTGTAATATAGCTGAAGCCAGGATTTGTACCTAGGTCAATGGGACTCAAAACTTCATCACCCCCAAAACACCACCACTCAGAGTTGTTGCCATAGTGACCAAGGATCCAATAAGAAAACCCCTATAACGTGAATGGCACCATTGGGCAGGATGGGGTTTGGCCTTTCCTTCTATTATTTTTATTATAAGATCAGATTACCCTAGTAACTACCAGCCCCTGCCGCCCAAACAGGCGGTAACCAGGACTCAGTGTGTTATCATCAGCCTCACCCAAGAACTAATAATACAGCATCTGTGCCTTTCCATGACCTTCCAGTCCCTTGGAGCTGTGAGCAAGCTCATTCCCCTATAAAAACAGAGATGCCAAATTGATTTTAAAGCAGCTGTCTTCATTATCTGGAGGCAAGGAAAACCTTACAGTAGCCCTCCTGGGATCCGGCCTGGTTTGGCTGTTCTTCTGTGAGAGACCCCGAGGTGAGTGACAGCGGAGTGAATTCTCTGAAGCCCAATGGAGGGTGGGCATAGGCTGGCTCCAGCCTTGGCTGCAGGGCTGGCATGTCTCCAAGGTCTTCTGGGCAGCTACAGGCTGGCCTCTGGAAGAACCAGTGGACAGAAGTTCAAATGCCCAGCTGGAAAGAGCTCCCTGGGGTCCCAAATAGGCAGATCCGATTCCCTGTGCTCCTGGGCTAGTCAATAAATTCACCACACTTAGTGTGTTCCACTTGAGACTAGGGGCCCGATTCCTTCCTCTTTCTCTCCTATAGGGAAATGCAAATGGGTAGTCTTGCAGCCAGAAGCCTCCACCAGACCTCGGCACAGCTGCCCCCCTTCTCAACCATCAAATCTCAACCAGTTGCCTTCTCAAAGGCCCCTTTGAGATGCTTTCCATGGGAGTTTCCATCATGGCTCAGTGGGTTAGGAACCCAACTAGTATCCATGAAGATGCAGGTTCGATCCCTGGCCTCGCTCAGTGGGTTAAGGATCCAGCGTTGCTGTGAGCTGTGGTATAGGTCTCAGACGCGGCTCGAGATCCTGAGTTGCTGTGGCTGTGGCATAGACCGGCAGCTACAGCTCCGATTAGACCCCAAGCCTGGGAACCTCCATATGCCGCAGGTGTGGTCCTAAAAAGACCAAAAAAAGAAAAAAAAAAAAAAAAAAAAAAAAAAAAAGGATGATTTCCCTGAACCACTCAACCTAAAGTAGTCTCCCCACCCGGGGGGGGGGTATATTACATCACTCAGTTTATTTCCTTTTCACCATTAGAAACTACCTTCTTTGTTTAGTTGTTTAATGGCTTACTGCCAGTGCCCCCCAACACACACACCCAGAATAAAAGCCATAAGAGGGCAGATTCCTTTCTGTCTCGTTGACTCCTATGTTTCCAGAATCTAGAACAACACTTGGCTTGTTAATAATATTTGTTGAATGAATGAATTCAACAAATGAATAACCTCCTAAACAAGAGATGGAAGACAGGGCTTGTTGCCATTGGGCTGATGAGGGCAAAGCAAAAATCAACAGGCCAGTAGGCTGTGAGCTTCCAGAACCATCCCTGCTTCCTTACACCCCACCCGTGGGCCTTTTCTCTGTCTCTGTGGGGCAGTCAGTCCCGCAGACTCTGAGCTCCTGGAAAGAAAGGCCATTGTTTCATTTGGCTTTTATCCCCAGTAACAGCACAGGGCGGGGCACCTTGTGGGGAGAGGGCGGGGCTATTTAAATCCCACTTCCTCATGCTCTGGGCGCCCTGACTTTCTAGCCTAGGGTAAGCAAGTAAGATATTTGACAATTTACTCCTGCTCTCAAATTTCAGTATCTTCATCAGTAAACAAGGATCATAGTAGAACTTTCCTCATAAAAGTGATGTGAAGGGGAGTAGATGAGACAGTTGTATTTAGTCTAAACCAAGCTCCATAATTATAATAATAATTATGTTTTAATGCCTTAAATGTATTAATGTTTTAATGCCTTAAATGTATTATTACTAAGTGTGTTAGTAAGTATGTGTTAATAGAAATATTTAAAATGTGTTATTATTAGATATTTTAATAACTATAATAACCATGCAGTTCTTCCTAGCATGTAGTCAGCATCGACAATAGTTAGAACATAAATGTTGTATTAGGATTGCTGTGACTCAAGCAAGAGAAACTCCATTCAAACTGACCTGAGCAACATAATAGATGCAAAACTAAAGCATCCGAAAAGCCAGAGCATGTTGATGCCATCAGAACTTGCTCTCTCTCTCTCTCTTGCTCAACTCTGCTCTCTTCCCTGTTAGCTTTCTTCCAGTCCAAACTTCTCCTCATAGTGGCTTCCTGGAACTCCAAGCTGACATCCATGCAACTTCTAGACCATCAGAAAGAGACAGACTCTCTTTCCCAACAGTATCAGTAAAGGCACCAAGGCAGAGTCTTATTGGCCTGTTGGAAAATCACATGACCACCCTCTAGACCAATCGCTTAGAATTCCATGAGGGAATGGAGTTCTCTCACTGGCCAGGCTTGGGACATGTCTACACCCTGGGAACCAGAGAACTGTGATCGACTCCTCCCCAGTCACAATGGAATCAGAGAATAAGTGGTTCTACAAAGGCATAGGGGGATGACGATTCTGTCAGGAAAAAAAGACAAGATGAATGTTGGACAGCAAACACCACAAGATGGCTGCTACAAAGAGATTGTACAAAAAAAGTTTCCAATTTTTAACTTTAGTTATTTAGTTATTGTCTTTCCATCGCCCAGGCGTTCCAGCCCTTGGGTCTTTCTGGGGACACTTTAGTCTTCTCTGAAGGTTAAATGATATGTTATCAGCCAAAAATTTTTATAGGCATTCTATCCACCCACTGGCAGAAAAGTTTCAAGAAGCAGAAACCTAAAAAATGTCCCTGGCAAGCTCCTATGCTCCCTGCAAACCCAGCTCTAATGTTGCAACCTTCTGGAATTCTTTTCTGGACCATTCCAGAACGTGATTCACTGATCACTCTTTTCTGGGTTACCTCCATTTCCCATTGTACTGACTCTATCAGAAATCCTTATCAGACTATATTTTCATCCATTTGTTTATTTAAACATCTCCTCCACTGATCCATAAGAAGAATAATGTCTGGATGATAAAAAATAAATATGGACTTATTCAGGCTCAATTCTCCAACTGGCTGACAGGGGTTTGGCCAAGAGGTATGAAACCTGCTAAAGGAAGCTGTACAAATGTGTGTGGGCATCCTAGAGCTTATCTCTTTGACAGAGCTTGGCATGAACCTTGTGTATATAACCAATGGTAACAATGGCTTATGCTTGTAAACACTTTCTTGTGCATGCCCCTTAGCCATCCTTCTTCTTCTTCTTCTTCTTCTTTGAATAGGTGCACCACAGCATATGGAAGTTCCTGGGCCAGGGATTGAATCTGAGCTGTAGCTGCAGACTACATTGCAGCTATGACAAGGCCAGATCTTTTAACCCATTGCACCAGGCTGGGGATCAAACCCACCCCTGACGGCGACCTGAGCTGGATTCTTAATCCTTTCTGCCATAGAGGAAACTCCATAGCCATCCTTTATTAATATTATCAGTAGTCATTATTTTATGTCTCATTTGTTAAGTTCATGCTGTGTATCAGCTCCTGAGGTGAGCTTCTTACTGAGATCATCATATTAACTCCTGATGACATTGAGAGGTAGCTATCACAAATTAAAAGATTGGGATTAGCATATACACACTACTATACATGAAAGAGATAACCAACAGAGACCTACGGTATAGCACAGGGAAGTATACTCCATATTTTGTAAGAACCTATTTAGTAAACGAATCTGAATAATAATACATACACACACATGCATATATATGTGTGTAACTGAATCCCTGTCCTATACACCAGAAACTAACATGATATTATACACTAAATATATGTTAATTAAAAAGTCAGTCAAAAAAAAAACACCCAAAAATGTAGAAAAATAGTTAGTTAACTTAATAATATCATAAACAACAAACCAAAGAATGTTAAATGAAGGAATTCATAAAAGCAGTTAGTAAACATAGCAATAATTGAAGGTAAATCTTAAAAAGATAAGATTGACTAATCACAGCAAAAACATTATTTGCAAGAAGAAAGATCTACCCCAAATCAACAAGTCTAGTGATAAATTTCAAAAGTTATGTATAAGTAAAAAATAATTAACTTTAAAATTTTAATTAAAATTAAACTTTAAATTAACTTTAAAATTAAATTTTAATTTTATATTAAAATTAATAATAATTTTATATGCCAAAAATTAAGCATTAAAAGAATTTATGAGTTCCCATTGTGGCTCAGTGGGTTAAGAACCCAACGTAGTGTCCATGAGGATGCAGGTTTGATCCCTGGCTTCTATCATTGGGTTTAGGATCTGGCCTTGCCGCAAGCTGTGGCATAGTTCGAAGATGAAACTCCGATCTGACGTTGCTGTGGCTGTGGTGTAGGCCAGGAGCTGCAGGTCCATTTCCACACCTAGCCTGGGAACCTCCATATGCTTCAGGTGTGGCCCTAAAAAGAAAAGAAATGAAAAGAAAAGAAAAGAAAGACAATAATTTAAAAAGTAATTCCTCTTGTGACTCAGTGGTAACAAATCTGACTAGCTCCACGAGGACTTGGGTTCTATCCCTGGTCTCACATCATGGGTTAAGGATCCGGCATTGTCGTGAGCTGTGGTACAGGTCAAAGACATGATGTTGATCCTGCGTTACTGTGGCTGTGGTGTAGGCCAGCAGTTGCAGCTCCAATTCAACCCCTAGCCTGGAAACTTCCATATGCCGCAGGTGCGGCCCTAAAAAGACAAAAAAAAAAAAAAAAGAATTTAAAAAGAAGCATCTATCACTTATTTCATAGGTCAGTAAGCTGAGACTCTCTCAGAGAGGTCAAGTAGCTTTGTCAAGGCTACATAGCTAGCAGGGAGTGGAGCCAGGACTCCAACTCATGCCTAAGCCCTTGGCCTTAGACCTCAAACTAGTATTATGCTGGGATTCTTGCAAGTGAGGCAAGCAAAGAAGACCTACTCATTGCCACTTTCCAGATGGGAGGGTGAGGTCTAGATAAGTACTAGGAAATTCACAAGAAGTCACCAATATGTCCCAAAGGGCACAAGGATCAGCTAAGCTCCTGGAAGAGAACTTTCTTATTACTTCAGAGGGCAGCAAGCCCAAGGAACGTGCACTCTCCCGGAGATGTCTGGCTTCAGACACGTGTGTGAAATTAAGCGCTTGGCACCCAATAGACACTGAATGGACATGAGCTGAAGCTAAAGCGATGGACGCCAGCAAGTGCGGAGGCCTCCTGACAGATGTGATATTTCACACGGGACCATTCATCCACATGATGAATGTGAGGCAGCAAGGCTGAGAGAGCCCCAGGTCCCACGGCAACCAGCATCCATGGGAGAAGCGCCCCACAGCCCACAGCCCCCTCCGCACTTGGCTTTGGAGTCAGCTCTCCCAGCGCCATCTGCCTGGCCCTTCCCCCTCCCTTAGCCATGAACTCCACCGTGGAACGTTATCGAGTGTTTCCTGACCCAGCAGCAAGTACCTAGCATCGCCTGCACTCACCCCATCCACCCCCCTGCCCGCGCACCTTGGCTACAATATCTCCTCCTCATAAATCACACAGCCGTATTAACTGTCTCTCAATCAATCTCTTCCAGGTGTTGCCTCAGACAGTCTCTCAAGGCGAGTGTCTCTCCCCTCGAGGCTTAGGCACTACGCGCCCCTTTGTCTGGGAATAGTTTAAAGCCAGATAGCTTTTCTTCCTTTCCAGGGTCTCTTGGTTCAGACTTGAGGCCCCCAGGATCCACAGATTGCACAGAGCTTCAAGAAACCTGGAGAGGGTCAAACCGACTCAGAAAACATAAGTTATCAGTGCCCGGAGGCTTGGCAAATATGGGCCATTTGGTTTTTCCACCAGCAGATATTCCACTGGGTGGTGGGGGCAGAGGGGGAATCAAAGCTGGAGCTTGAAGCCTTCCAAACACCCTTGTAAGTACTAGTTAGTTTTAGAGAGTTCACATTCGACATGGTCTGCTTCCTTTTTGGACACATCATTGAGTATGGCAGAGATAATGCTATGCGTTCAGAAAATGCCGTTTCAATCTTTGATTTCCCAGGATCCCTTGTTAGGTTGAAGACATGTGACTAGGTCTTGGCCCATGAGAGGTAGATAGATGTATATACACTACTTCTGGGTTCAGCCATGATACTTCCTACACATTCCTAATTGTCTGCTCTTTTTTGAGCACCTAGGAGACCATGTGTCTAAGAGGGAAGGTGCCTGGATCCCTGAATCATCACTTGGAGGAAAGCCACCAAAGATGGCTTGTCAACCCATGTTAGATGGTGATGAAAGTGAGAGGGTTAAGCCACTGAGTTTGGAAGACTTGTTACTACAGTGTTACCTAGCCAACCCTGACTAATACAATCAGAAAAGACTATTAGCATAGTTCCCCTTGTGGCTCAGCAGATCAAGAACCTGACTTAGTGTCCATGAGGATCCAGGTTTGACCCCTGCCCTCACTCAGTGGGTTAAGGATCAGCATTGCTGTGAGATGTGGTGTAGGTTGCAAATGCAGCTCAGATCCCACGTTGTCATGGCTGTGGAGTATCCTGGCAGCTGCAGCTCCAATTTGACCCCTAGCCTGGGAAATTCCATATGCCACACAGGTGCAGCCCTAAAAAGAAAAAAAAGTCTATTAGCTTTCAAAATATGCAACCTTCTTATGTATCCCCCATAACTCATCTTTACTTGTAAATGCCCCAGACCCTATAATTAGCAGCATATCTGGTGGCAAGGAACATCAACCATTGGGATTATACCTAGGTAATTGTAAATCAGGCTATTGCTTTGCTCCACAATTAGACTATAAATTCCATCAGGAAGAAACCATCAAACTGGTTAAGCATCTGGGCTCCCAAGGCAGGCAGACTTGTATTAGAATATGGTTTAGGTCCACATACTAATATGTGGACCTAGTCAAAGCTTAACTTCCACTTCCTCACTTGTAAATAGAGATGATGTTTGTAGTCCATCCTGCTGGCTGTGTGCTATTATGGTTGCCATGGTTTCAACCACAGGCGTCCCCATAGGAAAGACTGCCAGTTGATAGACTTCAGATGTCAGAAACTGCCTCATCAGCAGAAAGCCACTTCATCCAAGGTCACAACCCTTTCCTGGGACAGCCCCCATCCAATGACACATCCATGCAGAGACAGAAAAACCTGACCCCTTGACCCAACTCAGGACAACTCCGAAGGACATCGCAGCTTCAGAATTTGTGGTGGACAGACTCTTAGGTGATTGCCCCTCATTCCTACCTCTGGATTCTCTCGTTTTTGTATAATCCCCTCTCCGTGAGCCTATGTAGAACCTATAACTTGCTTCTAAAAATAGAATGTAGTAAAGGTGAATTATGTCACTTGTGTGATGACATCACATACAATTGCAATATCTGTCTCACCTTGCAGGTTTTGATGAGGCAAGTGGCCATGTGGGGAGGTCCACGTAGCAAAGAACCAAAGGTGTCTTCCTGCCAAGAGCCAACAAGAAACTGAGGTCCTCAGTCCTACAACCTGCAGGAAATTGAATTCTACCAACAGCCACATGACCATAGAAATAGATATTTCTCCACTTGAGCCTTGAGATGAGTCCCCAACCCTGTCCAGCACCTTGATAGCAACCATGCAAGAGACCTAGAGTTGAAGGACAAATGAAGTTGTGCCTGGACCCTTGATGCATTGTAATGGTGAGAGACTAAATGTGTGCTGCTTTAAGCTGCTAGATTTATAATTAATACCAAGTTCTCTGTAGGACCAGCTTCATTAAGACAGCATCTCATGGAGTTCCTGTCGTGGCGCAGTGGTTAATGAATCCGACTAAGAACCATGAGGTTGTGGGTTCGATCCCTGGCCTTGCTTAGTGGCTTAAGGATCCGGCGTTGCTGGGAGCTGTAGTGTAGGTTGCAGACGCGGCTTGGATCCCGTGTTGCTGTGGCTCTGGCGTAGGCTGGTGGCTACAGCTCCGATTTGACCCCTAGCCTGGGAATCTCCATATGCCATAGGAGCGGCCCAAGAAATGGCAAAAAGACAAAAAAAAAAAAAAAAAAAAAAAAAGAAAAGACAGCATCCAGGAAGTTCCCACTGTGGCTCAGTGGTAACAAACCTGACTAGTATCCATGAGGACACAGGTTCATTCCCTGGCCTCACTCAGTGGATTAAGGACCTGGCATTGCTGTGAGCCATGGTGTAGGTTGCAGATGTGGCTCGGATCCTGCATTGCTGCGGTGTGGTGTAGACTGGCAGCTACAGCTCTGATTAAACCCCTAACCTGGAAACTTTCATAAGCCACCTGTGTGGCCTAAAAACAAAACAAAACAAAACAAACCATCCCATCTCACCCCCAACTCCTTCTGCCCATCCTGCTCCCTCTCCTTCTTTTCTACAATTGTGACTCCCAAGGGCACTCCCTAATGAACCCCTTGCACAATAAACTCCAGCTCAGGGTCTTCTGAGACTCCAGCTTGTGACATTGATCTAATATCCACATGTTTCCTTTTCCACTTTGTTGACAAAACCCTGCTTTTGTTGACCTGATCCTCCTCCAAGCAACTCTATGCTTCTGGGGGAACAGGCATCAGCCCCTGGGCTGCATCCTGGTTAGACTAAGCCTATTATGAAAAATCCTATTCTTCCTGCCAGTAATCCTTTTAAGAAGAGCCTCCCACCCACCCTCACCCCCCCCCCACCGCATCCAAATCTGACCAATGAGATTTGAGATAGACATGGTGGGTGGGGGAGGGGGGCAGGTAGGCAGCCCTTTCTCTGCTACCCTGAACGTTGTTAACTCTTATTGCAGTACGTGTAACTGCTGCAGTCAGCTGGCACCCAGGCAAAGAGCTGATCAGAAGGCTCAGGACAGCACAGCAAGACACTGAAAGGAGGCTGGACCCTTGATTGGATGGATGTCACTGAGTTAATCAACCCCCATGCCGCCCAGCCTGGAGACATTACAAGGTTTTTTTTAGGACTCCCTAGTACATTCTAAGTCAGTTTAGGTTGTCACCTCATAGGGTGGATTGGAGAATTGAATGAAATGATGCTGGGGTAGCCAGGAGAATATATTTCCCAGGCCCCCAATTACAGGGAGAGTAATTGACCAAGGGCTCCAGCTGCTGCACTCTGAAACCCATCACCAGGTTTGCACCAAAGCCACATTTCCCTTGGGCTGCTTCTCCAAGGACTGAGCACAGCAGAGATACCAAAACAGGGGTGTACCTTAGAGACATAGGATTCTTCTGATGGATGACTTTCCATTGGCCCTGCTGAGCCTTCTTGGAACTGCACTGCAGTGTGAGAATCTTCCTACCCAAGCTTCCTTCCTACTTCTGTTTCTTCACAGGGGACAGACCTGCATCACAATCTAACAGCTCTCCCAGCCTCCTCGGACTCCCAACCTGTTTGCCCCCCTTGATGTTTTCTTCAATAAACTTTTTGAAAGTCCTCTTTCACCTTAGCGTCTGCTTCTCAAAGGATCCACACTAATATAGATGAGCTTCTTGTAGAATCTCCACACTCAATAAGTGGTGATGATAGCAGTTCTGTTCCACTCATCATGTAGGGTCTAGCACAGTGCCTGGCACAAAGTGACACTTGGTAAATATTTTTTGAATACATTATTAGATGGATAGATGGATAGGTGGGTGGATGGATGGATAGGTGGGTGGATGATGGATGGATGGATAGTTGAGTGGGTAGATGGATGGATGATGGGTGGATGGTGGATGGATGGAGAGGTGAATGGGTAGACGGATGGATGGATGGATGGAAGAATGTGTATCCATTTAGAGATAATTGACAACACTTCCTTCCATACTGTGTGTTGTCTTTACCCTAGATCTGAGGTTTCTCAATCCCTAGCCTACATGCTTAAACTAATACACATGGCTGTTGTAAAGACTTTTTATTTCTCCTATGTCAATGGCAACAAGAAACCTGAGACCTCCCTGGCTTCTCCCCTAATGCACCTGACATATCTGTAAATGAGGAATAGAGTGAGAATTTATGTTTCCTGGATGTTCCTGTCATCCATTGAGACCTTCCCACAGGACCACAAACAAGAGTGCCAGGCTGGGATAGCTTAGGTTTCCATTTATACCAATGAGGCAGAAGTTCTGGCCCTCAGCTCTACTAGTGATTTCCCTTGCACCAGTCCCTCCCATTTTCTGAATCTTAATTTTCTCCTCTGTCCAAGATCAGTGTTGAATGAGGTGGTCTCTGAGCTTCCTATCCTTCCTGTCATGCTATTTCATTCAGGATATGTTCAGCTGTAAGTAACAGTCAAATAAACAATAACATCATTAAAATATATTGTATATTTCAGTGTCACTTCACAAGAAATCTGAAGGCAAGAATTTCCAGAGCTGCTGCAACTGCTCAATAATTTTATCAAAGTTACAGGCTTTGTCAATCCTTTCTATTTACCATATTTAATTTCAATCTCATCCTTCTTGTCTCATGGTCACATGATGGCTGCCAGAGCACCAAGTATCACACTTCACTCTGATGTCCAAATCAGAGAGGAATGGACCCACGGCAAGAAGTTTCCTTTTAAAAAGAAGGAAAATTTTTCTGAGAAGCACCCCCCCCCCAACAGGATTCTTCCATGATTCTTTGGCCAGAACTGATTTCCATGGCCACTTCTTGCTGCAAGAGAAGCTAGGAAGACAGGTATCTGAGGGGTGAAAAAAAAAAAAGAAAGACAAAAAAGAATGGGATTGCCATGGGCATATTGCTGCCTTGATCAGGCTAAGAAAAAAGGCAAGGAACTGACAGTATCTGCCTGAGAGGCCTCAAAGGTGGGTATCCGGCCATCTGCACCCCAGTTTACTCAGAGAGACAAGGCAGCCATGCATGAAACAATCTGAGACCACAAGTGGGCACATATCAGAAAACAGGGCAAAAACAGAACACCTAAATGTCGGCTGGGTATGGCTATTCAGGCTGTATTTGGGGGACATAACAGGGGAGGTAACAGAGGTGGGAAGTTGGAAAGGAAGAAACAGGAAGAGAGAGAAGGCCCTTGGTGGGTGGAGCCTCTCATTCTATAGCCCTCTTCTCACTTACTGTACTGAAATGCCCCACACCCCTCAAACCCAGCCATGTTTCTCCATGTTCCAAAGAATAAAGACAAAATTTCTTATTCCTGTCTCCAAGCACGCCTGTGATCTGGTCCCTGCCTGGTCTCTGAGCTTCTCCACCCACTGTACTCCAGCCACACTGACCTTTTCTTCCTGTACCAAGAATTGATGAAGCTCAGTCCCATCTCAGGACCTTTACACATGCTGTTGTTCTCTCTGCCAAGAGAACCATTGCCCCTACCTTTACTAGTTAACCCCTCCTTAGCTTTCAGATTGCAGCTGAAACAACACTTCCTCACAACAGCCTTCGCTCTGGTCCCTATACCATGAAAAAAAAAAAAAATCAAACTTTTCTAGGAGGTTAATCTGAGTCTAACTTCCCAGCACACATACACTTGTCTTTTAGCTCCAAGAGGGCCAGGAATGGTGTCCACATTCCTTACCAAACACATAAGGAAGTGAGGAGTCAAGCTACCTGGATTTAAATCTCAGCTATTCCATATACCAGCTGTGTGACCTTGAGCAAGTTCCTTAACATCTCTGTGCCTCCATTTCTTCAAGTATGTAAAGATAAGAATAAATACGCCATCATGGATTTGTCTCAAAGATTAAATGAGTTAATGTACATTAAAGCTGAGCACAGTGCCTGGCATACTATGTATTAAGTATCATGTTATATAAATATTGTTATTAGCATTACTGGGCATATGGATCCCCAGTACCTAGCAGAGGCTGGCACCTAGTAGGGGCACCACAAATACTCATTAAAGAGAGAAATAAATGTTTATTCATCTCCCTGAAGGCAGAGATAATTATATGCATTTTCATTTCTTTTTTTTTTTCAGTCATGAAGATTTCATTGTAACCATAACACACTTAGAACTATCTTAAAAGTAAGAATGAAACTCTTTCCTCCTTTTCTTAAAGCTTCAATTATCCAGGGCTATTAATATTATTATTATTTGGCCATGCCCATGGCATGCAAAAGTTCCTGGGCCAGGGATGGAACCCAAGCCACAGCAGTGGATCCTTAGCCTGCTGAGCAGCAGGGAACTCCCAGGGCTGTTATTTTATCAGTCCTTTACACTTTGATCGCATTCACTGTATGTCCCTGCTTTATGAATTAAGTTGCTAAAAGTGGAACTGCAGGTGGGTTTGAGGGATAAACACATTCTTTTTGGTTGGTCGTTGTCCTTTATTAATTTAACAAACAGTAAAGTCTCCCTTTTTTTGGACAGCTGAGGTTCAAGGATTGAATGGTAATTGTTCCAGGCTAATTGTAGAAACACAATTTCTTCTGCAAATGGTTGGTCCCATTTCCTTTTCTTCTTTTTTTTTATTTTTAAAAATTTTACTGAAATATAGTGGATTTACAATGTTGTGATAATTTCTGATGTACAACAAAGCTATTCAGCTATGCACGTACACAATGTACGCACATCTATTCTCTCCAGATGCTTTTTCCAGCCTTCTCATTTCTTTAGCTTCCTCCCTTGTGTGGAACCTGGCACACCATAGGTGTGCAAGAAATCTCTAGAGACAGAGTTCCCCATTGTGACTCAGCAGATTATGAACCCAACTAGGAGCCATGAGGATTCGGGTTCGATCCCTGGCCTCCCTCAAAGGGTTAAGGATCATCCTCACTCAGTGGGTAAAGGATCCAGCGTTGCTGTGAGCTGTGGTGTAGGTCACAGATGAAGCTCGGATCTGGTGTAGCTGTGGCTGCGGTGTAGGCCAGCAACTGTAGCTCAAATTCGACCCCTAGCCTAGGAACTGCCATATGTCACAGATGTGGGCCTAAAAAGCAAAGCAAAGCAGAGAAAAGAAAAGAAAAGAAAAGAAATCCCTAGAGAGAGTCATCCCCCTGCCTGTTGCCGCTGCTTCAAGCCCATCTCCCTTCTCAAGTCCAAGGGGGTAGTGGGGAGTTCAGCTCCTTGCAGTGGGACAGCCTCCCCAGGCCCCTCTGATCTCCCTCACTTTGTCCAGAGATGCAGAACAGCTTTGATCACTAAAAGGAGCCTTCTAGGAAGAAAGAGAGAGAGAGAGAAATCTGACAATGTAAGCTCCCCGGACATGACACTTATTAACATAATGAGTGACTGTCAGCCTCTGCTCCAATCCGCTGTCCACTGCTGGGGGCATTTGCAAAGCTGGGGGTGTACAAAGGGGATACAGGGAGAAGCCCCTGCCTCCAGATACTAAATACATAAATAAGCCCAGGCCTCGGCTGGTGCCCTGGGCAACATCAGACCTCACTGGATTTTGATGCTCTTAAAGGACTACAAATCCAATTTTCTCCTCTGATTTGCTATTATAATGAAGTTTTACCTTCACAATCATGAAGACATTACCTTGTTTAAAAAAAAAAAAATCAGCCTTGCAGATCAGGTCACGTGGACTCCGCCCTAACATCTTGGGGTCTATGCAATATCTCCCAGGAAGTACTCACTGACAGCATTACAGGATGTATGTATCTTTGCAGAAGACGTTTTTTTATTATTACTTTTTAAATGGCCACATCTGTGGCGTATGAAGTTCCCAGACCTCGGAATGAATCTGAGCCACAGCTGAGACCTATGCCACAGCTTGGCAACACCAGATCCTTTAACCACTGCATCAGACTGGGGATCGAACCCCAATCTCTGCAGCGACGGGAGCCACTGCCGTCAGATTCTTAACCCAGCGTACCACAGCAGGACCTCCCAGAACCTACTTTGTACTTAATATACCATGTATGTCATACATAGATAGCCTTATTTTGCATGTGTATATTTTATTGATATGTAGGTTTTTCTGGTGGGGCAGATTGGTTTGTTTTGTTTTTGTTTTTTTCTGAATGGCACCACCTTGAACATATGATTCTCCATCTCTCTCTTTTTTTTTTTTTCCAATTTGGCAATGTATGTGGGAATCTTGGCATATAGGTGCATACACATCAACTCATTCCTTCTCACTGCTGTGTAGCACTCCTGAAGGTAGATAGAACCTAATTTATTCAACACCAGCTGCACGTTGAAACACGAAGGTGCGTCCAAGGGGGAGTCCTTTATAAAATACAGATGCCTGGATCGCTCCCCCAACAAATTGAATGAGATCTGAAGGCAGGATGTAAGTATCAGAAGGTTACAAGTCCAGCAATTTTAACTTGCAGCCAGAGTCAAGATTTATTAGACTCCTCCTCATGCATATTTAAGCTATTTCCAAGTCATTGCTGATTTTTTTTAAAGCCTGCTGGGCACTTCTTTGTCCTTCCTCCCTTACGCATCTGTGCTGGTATTTCCCTAAGGCAGAGTTTCTCACTGTTCACAATTTGGGGCTTGGTGGCGGGGGTAGGCAGTCCTGTACACTATAGGATGCTGAGCGGCATCCTTGGTTCCTCCCACTAGATGCCAGGGATAAACACACACACACACACACACACACACACACACACACATCATGGCAATCAAGATGTCTCCAAACATTCCAAAAATATCCCTTGGGGGCAAATCACCCCTGGCTGAGAACAACTTCTCTCAGGTAGGAGCCCAGAAGAGACATGCCTGGATTACATGGCATGTACACTTTTTCTTAGAGTCGGCATTGCTCCGAAGTTCCCACACCGATTCATAATTTCTACTTTTCCAGGAATATCCTGCTGGCCGGTATCCTGCCGCCCCCCCCCCCCCCGCCCTGTCTCCCACCTGGGTCTCTGTGAGTCTGGACTTAGAATTTGGGCTTGAACCCTAAGCATCTCTCCTTTCATACCACCTCCTGCAGTCCCAAAGCCCAGGAATCCTAGCATGTTTGGAAGACAATTCTAGAATCTAGAATAGGAGCTCAGAGCTCTGGAGTAGAAGAGACCGCCAAAGAATGCAAGGAGGAACTGATTTCTTTATATCTCATCTTTATTTTCTTTATATCTTATTTTCTTTTTCTTTTTCTTTTTTTTTAATGGGCAAGAAAAAGACTTATTAGGATAGGGCACTTGTGAGAGATGCAAGCAGGCAGGCAAGGAAGCTGTGCCTATATCTTATTTATTTTCTTTATATTGCTATATCTAAGTTTCTTTCTTTCTTTCTTTCTTTCTTTCTTTCTTTCTTTCTTTCTTTCTTTCTTTTTTCTTTCTTTCTTTCTTTCTTTCTTTCTTTCTTTCTTTCTTTCTTTCTTTCTTTCTTTCTTTCTTTCTTTCTTCCTTCCTTCTTTCCTTCCTTCCTCCCTCCCTCCCTCCCTTCCTTCCTCCTTTTCTTTTTTTGAGGTCATTCTGCTGAGGGGAGGGGGAGGGATACATCCCCTCCTCCCTGCCCCCACCTCAAATTTGCAGCATCTTCTCTATGTCTCTTTAAGACCACCTTCTGTGTTCCAGTGGCTCTCAGGGTTTTATAGGTGATGCAAACAGTAGACAAGAGGGAGGGAGACAAGGCAAGCGGCCCTGGGAAATAGAAGATTCCCAGAGTCTGTATGCGTGTGCATGTGCGTGTGTGTGTGTGCGCACGCACGCGCGTGTGTGTAAGAAAATTCAGTTCACAGGCTGGGAAGGACTAGGAGGGGGAGAAGCAGCAGGCTCAGCCAGTTGTGTCTCTTCAAGTAAGATAAGCTGCTGGACCCATCCATCTCTGTGACACTATCAGCCTGTTGTCTAAAGTACTTACAGTTCCCTCCTTGAGAGGAGTCCGAACAAGGCGGTGGCGGGGGAGGGGAGGAAGCCAGTGCAGCCTTTAGGACCAAGCACCCAAGTGGGCCCCCTGCCCCGAAGCGCACGACACGGTTTGTAGAAGGGGGATATCACCCCACCCCAGCCCCCAGCCCGGGCCTGGCCTGTTTTTAGCTCAGCCCTGAGTGCTGGTGAGATGGTCCCCACCCGCCAGCCTACCTGGGGCCCCGTTCCCAGGGGAACCACTTGAGACTGAAACTTGTCTTTCTCAAGTGGCCGGGGGAGAGTGTGAAACCCAGGAAAGAGAGAGTGAGCAAAAGAGAAAGGCCTGCTGCAGCTATTCAAAGGGACCTCGGCCATCCTGCTCCGGGGCCCTTTAACATTCAACTCCTACCATACTCTGGGATGGGGGCTATGAGTCTCCCTGTCTCAGAGATAAGTAAACCAGGCTCAGAGAAGTTAGGTAACTCACCAGGGTCACACAGCTAATCAGAAGTGTCCAGGAATCTGAACTGGATTTATTTCAGTTCCAAAGCTGACTTTTTCTTTTTTTTTTTTTTTTTTTTTTTTTTGTCTTTTCTAGGGCTGCACACCCACAGCATATGGAGGTTCCTAGGCTAGGGGTCGAATCAGAGCTGTAGCTACCAGCCTATGTCACAGCCACAGCAACGCCAGATCCGAGCCACGTCTGCAACCTACACCACAGCTCATGGTAATGCCAGATCCTTAATCCACTGAGCGAGATCAGGGATCGAACCTGCAACCTCATGGTTCCTAGTCAGATTCGTTAACCACTGAGCCATGACGGCAGCTCCCAAAGCTGACTTCTTACCTCTTTAACCAGGGTATTTCTTATACCTCCTCAGTGATGAGAAATCATGTGGGAGTTCCCGTTGTGGCTCAGCAGAAATTAAGAAACCTGATTAGTATCCATGAGGATATGGGTTCAATCCCTGGCCTCACTCAGCAGGTTAAAGATCTGGCCTATGCCACAGCCACAACAACACCAGATCTGAGCCACGTCTACAACCTACACAGCAGCTTGCAGCAATGCGGGATCCTTAACCCACTGAACGAGGCCAGGGGTTGAACCCACAATCCCATGGACATTATGTAGGGTTCTTAACCTGCTGAATCACAACAGGAACTTGGAAAGATGTATACTTTATTCATTCAACAGATACTTTCATCCCCTTGGTGCCAGATTCTGCTCTAGACGCTGGTAATAAAGACGTGACCCCAACTGCTTACTGATTTCTACAGTACATCCCCTTTATATAAGCCAGAGAGTGGGGTGGCCTGGGAGTTTGGGATTAGTAGATGCAAACTATAGCCTTTGGAGTGGATAAGCAAGGCGATCCTGCTGTATTGCACAGGGAATTATATCTAATCACTTGTGATGGAACCTGATGGAGGATAATGTGAGAAAAAGAATATGTATGTGTGTAACTGGGTCACTTTGCTGTACAACAGAAATTGACAAAACATTGTAAATCAACTATAATAAAAAAATTTTTTAATAGCAATAAATTAAGCCAGAGCTTCAGAGACCTTAGTAACCAGATTTTATGATTTTGGCCTCTGTACCACTTGAGTTTGTCAAATGGTGTTGGGGTTTTTATCAGCATGTGCAGGGAACCCAAGAGAGACGGTCCTATGGTATTTGTTACTGGGCTTCATTAACATGACGGTAAGCCTCAAGAATATCACCAAAAAAGGTACAGAGCGCTACATCATCTTTACAAAAACCCCAGGAAAAACTGCCTCCTGGTTTTTAGCAAACATCTCGATTTGTTTGTCTTTTCTGAACTCTTGGGGCTCTCCTAACTAACTATAATTCTCTCCTTGTTTTGGCAGTTGGGAAGCTCAGAGCCAAAGAGATTTCTATGAACTACACAAGATGTTCCCTTTCCGAAGGCTGAGAAGCAAACTCTCCTAAACCTTTGTGATGTAAAACAACCCTGTCTCCTGCTCCTGGATCCAGTGGGTTACTAGTGCCGATGGGGTATGGCCTCGGGCCGTGGTCTCCTCCCCATGATGTCGGGAGCTGAGGGCAGGATGACGGAAAGGCTCTTCCCTCGCATGTCTGGCTGGAGGCTGGGGGCTTCAGCTCTTCTCCACCTGGGCTGCTCCTCATGGCCGCTCTGGTGAGCTCGCGAGGGCTTCCCCACAGCATGGCAGCTGCATTTCAAAAGTGAGGGTCCCTCATTTAAAAAAATCATCTTTTTCAAGATTTCAAAGGACATGGAAATTTGTGAAGTATGTTTTTACTTTGCCTTTTATTTTCTTAATTTTATGCATCCTTTGAGGGTATTGACACATTAATATGCAAGTCATTCTGGGGGTCCATATACTAGCCACAGATTTTTCTTTGCAGTAAATATGATTTATTCATAAATTATTTAAATGTAATAATAATTATTTATAAATCATTATAATGTGTTGAAATAGTTCCAATGAAGTAGAACTGCTAATACTAAAGATATCCAAAATTTATATTTTTGAGTCCAATCTACAGATTTCCAAGTGTATAAATGGATCCTCATCAGTCTTGTTCCCCAGTGTTTGTTTGTGAAGGTCTGTTTCCTAAAACTGCGCAAATATTAGATTTTTAATTTTCGACAATGGGAGATTAAAAAGAAATTGCTTTTCTCTCTTATCATTCAACTCAGTCATCTTCATGTACATATACTCTTTACTGGTCACTTGTGTTATTTCATATTCCTCTTTTGTTTTCATTTCCCTTGAAATATCAACAACTGTGTTACTAGTTTCTAAGAATTCATTTGTGACTAAGGATGTCAACCAGTTGTCATGCATTGCAAATGAAATACCACATATTTATGCCATCAGCTTACCATGGTGTTTTGTATTTGGGTTGTGTATTAAAATATACTTGTGTTTAAAAAAAAAAAAAAAAGAGGGAGTGTCCCATGGCAGGGGCAAATTAGGCAAAAACTGTAGCATCTCTTACGACCTGGCCTTGGGAGGTTTTCTGACTATCATCACCTCTCCCCCACCCTGGGGCTGGCCTGTGTTTAGCTCAGCCCTTAGCACTGGGGAACGTTCCTCCACCACCATCACAGCCTATTGGGCGGAAGTAAGCCCCAGCCCATAATTAAGGAGAGACTCAGGCTCCATCTTTGATGAGAGAGGCAGCACAGTTCCGGAAGACAGTGTGAGACAAAATATTGCTGTGGCACTTGTGGAAAAGATAATCGGTCACACAAAACCCAATGGGATTCAATGATATGCTCCAATCATTCTTTTTTTTTTTTTTTTTTTAGCTCCAGTCATTCTTGGCATTATTATTATTAACTGCCACCTGTGGGCTGCATCTTGGCAGTCAGAGTCTCTGTGGCAACAGGCAGGAGAGGACAGTGCTGGTCATCAATGCCATTTTCTGAGTGCTTATTATAGGCTGAGAGCTGTGCAGATTCTGCCTTATGCCTTTGCTGCTTTGATTCTCAATGCTCTGATCAATGTTGTACAATTAGACAAACCAGAGCACCAGATATCGAAGACGTTTACCAGATTTGGCGTCGGGGAGAAGGAGCAGGGGTGGGGATTCCATTCCCGCTGGCCTGCCTCAGCTCTGTCTCAGGCACCCAACGTACCTCCCTTTTCGTCCTTTTGAAACTCATTCCACACCAAGATCCCGCCATGACCTTGTAACAAAAAGGCTATACAAGATTCCCCTCTCTCTTCCTCCAGATCTCTCCTCGGACCACTGCGAACTTTCTCTGTGAAATAAGCGAGTATCCATTGACCTCGGCATATATATCAGGATTAACATTCTCTCCAAATTAGATCAGCCAGCCTGTTGGGAATTTGGGAATCTGGCAGGAAGTCTCAGCACCCCCGTCTTGCCAGGCCCTGAGCTAACGCTCAGGAATCCAGGCACGAGACATTTCATGTCACGTGGACTGAGAGCTATTGGAGGGGGGGACTGGGTCATTTGGGCTTGGTAGTGGGTACACGGCAGGTGGCCAGCAGCAGGGACGGAGGAAGTGGAAGTGTTTGTCAATTCCAGCCATGAAAACTTGGCCCCTCTGAGCCTGTTTGCTCACCTGTAAAACAGGAACAAGAATGGTCCCCTGCACACCTCGCAGGGCTATGCTGGGACTCTTGCAACTAAGTAGATCTTGCATTTGACCTTGACTTCTAAATTTAACAGCAAGTTTGGAGCCTATGCATGATAGTCACATAAAATGCTTAGCATCTAAAGAAACTTCAATAATCAGGGATGTAAAACACTCTGGGGCTTGAACTCCAAACTTAACTGCAATTGCTAACAAGGCAGAAAAAGAGAATGGATGAAAAAGAGACTGGTCTTCCTCCCTTTTCCCACTCTGGAAGTGGCAGTCTTGATGCGACACAGTGAAAGTTGAGGGGGTCTGGAGTTTCAAGAACAAATGGAAATCTCCTAAAAACATTTTTTTTTTTTAATAAACCCTTAATCCTCCAGACCAAGGTTTTTGGCCAAACGTATGCATTAGTCTATATTGATCTAACCCAGGGCTGTCAGTGGCTCAGAGCTGGCAATTTCATTGGGTGTACCTTGTTGAGGGGTGTCTGGAGGTGGAAATGACAGCCTGCTAGAAATTAGCTCAAATGACCAGGTGTTGCTTTATCTCCCTCTGCCCAATTTGCCCCGACCTCTTATTTTTATTTCCCACGTCGGATGTGGCTGGTGAGTCAGGAAGAAAGGAGAGCTTCATTCTTTGCTCCTTGCTAGTTCTTGGAAATATCAAGAATACTTGGCCCTCAGGACAAACGCCAGCTCCGGGCCTAAAAGCTAAGTCCAGCTATGTTATATATTTATTCAAGGCAGCAATTGGCCAGGAAACGACTATAAAACACACATTTTGAATAAAAGAGCGAGATTTATGGTGCATTTTCGAATCTGAGTCATATCTCTCTGCCTCCCCCAGGCCAGGATCCCTTAATCACTAACATACCCCCAGCTTGTACATTCGGTGGGCACAGAATTGCTTCCTTCTGGTCCAGTCCCAGTTAAAGATGTGATGGGGATTGTGCTACTTTATCTGACAGTCGGCAAATGAATTGCCAATTCATTCTGAGAGCTTAGATGGGGGCTGGTTTTTTCCTTGGGAGGAAAAAAAGTGAGGTCCTTTCATATGTATCTTTGATCAGTCTGGGCTTGACAAATTATTTTCCTAGGAATTTTTCTATCCTTAATGCCACGGGGGAAAAAATGGATTTACCCTAAAAGAATAGCTTTTATGTTTCAGAAATTAGAGCAATGTAAAAGCTTTTCTCAGGTTCCTTTATCTCTCTCTGTCTCTTTTTCTCTCCTTCTTTTCCTGCAAATATATATATATATATATATAATTTTTTGTACACCTCCCTCCCCATGGAAAGGAGGCAGAAACCAGACAGAGTTGGGAAAAGTCACTGGCAATTAGCCGAGCTCCTGGCTGGTTATTTCAACTGTGTGAAAGTTAACAGAAATAAGGCTTACTCCCTGTACAACTTTGGTATTGAGAAAGCAAAGTCTGTCCAAGTTTTCCTTGTGAGACCTGTTTTTTTCTGCTTTGGACTCTAGTTTTAGGGACGAAGTTTAACCTGAAGAATACCTGGCTTGTGTTTTGGCAGGATTCAACTACACTGCAATTATCTCATGCTCAGTGTTTAGACATTCACTTACCTGAAGGCAGAAGGCTATTTCCATATCAAGGTCTTTATCTGCTATGGTACAATCTTCAAGGAAAGATTATATTGGAAGTACCAAGGGTACAGGGCCACCATGAACAGCTGGGCAGGCAGTACACTGCACAACTTCAAAAAGCCCCATTCAGCTAGACTATCGATGAGAATGACGTGTTTGGTTGTGCCATGCTCTGCTCAATCTTTACAAGTGCGGGTGGCAGCTTTGAAAGGGAGCTCACAGAAGTGAAGGGAAGATTGGAGAAGCATAATTATAATAAAGGGACACTCTTGGGGATCGAGGTGGAAGGAGCTAAGAAAGAATTTCAGAGCTGTGGTGTAGATTGCAGACGTGACTCAGATCCTGCGTTGCTGTTGCTGTGGTGTAGGCTGTCAGCTACAGCTCTGATTCAACCCCTAGCCTGGGAACCTCCATATACCTTGGAGGTTATAAGCAAAAAAAAAAAAAATTTCGATAGGGACTAGACTGAGTGTGCACTCGTAGTTTCAGTCTGTGTATTGCTCTACTCAAGATTCTCTTTCTGGCAGAGGGAGAGAGAGACACACACAGAGGCAATAAGGCTCTCTTGGGCCAAGTGCTCCCATCCTCTTGTCTAAAAGGGTGGGGGAAGCTCTTGGATTAACAGCGTTACTTAGTATAGGCTTTCCTCCAAGCAAACCCTAAAACAGGGACCTGTGTGCAGTGGTTTATTTGGGTGAGGAAGTGGAAGTGAGATCAGGAAGGGAAGGAAACCAACGAAGGATGTGATAATCAGCAGGTCACCTCTGCGAGTAACTGGGACTCAGTCCCACTAGGGACCCCATAAGAGAAACTGTCCCACCAAGGGGACAGGGAGCTGGGGTATTTACAGGTTGCTTCTCCCATCCCTCGTTACTTAATTCCCTGGCCCAGCACACACCAACGGCCAGAGAAGGACTTCAAGGAGACAGACCGGGATGCAGGAAAGAGGCAGTCACTGGGGTCTGCAGAACCATGCACTCGAGCTGCAGGCGACACTTAGGAAGAGCCCAGGAGATGGGGCTGTGCACTGACAGCATCTGCTGTGCCACCAAGACTGCACACAATGAGAATGATAACCTTCCCCCCAAAGAACTGGGGTACCATTCTCCAAAGAAGGAGGAACAAATGCAGGGAGGGCACAAAATCCCAAACACCCATCACACAGAGAATCCCAGACCAGTACAGTTTCATCCAGGTGTTTGCTCCACCTTTGCCATTAAATAGCCTCACGGCCTTGAGCAAGTCACTGTCTCCTCTTTGCAGACACCCAGGCCTCACTTTCCTCTTCTCAAAAGTCTGTAGAGGAATTCCCATCATGGCTCGGCAGAAATGAATCCAATTGGTATCTGTGAGGATGCAGGTTCGATCCCTGGTCTCGTTCAGAGGGTTAAGGATCGAGCATTGCTGTGAGTTGTGGTGTAGGTCACAGACATGGCTTGGATCCTGAGTTGCTATGGCTGTGGTGTAGGCTGGCAGCTGTAGCTCTGATTTGATCCTAAGCCTAGGAACTTTCATATGCCTTGAGTATGGCTCTAAAAAAAAAAAAAAAAAAAAAAAAAAAAAAGACAAAAAAAAGTTTTAAAAAATGGGAAAAACAGTCTGTAGAGTATTAAAATCTGATATTTCCATGGCCCTGAACCTCAAGATTAAAAATGGGACTCCCAGGAATTCCCATTGTGGCTCAGTAGCTGAAGAACCTGGACTGGCATCCATGAGGACATGGGTTCAATCACTGGCCTCACTCAGTGGGTTAAGGATCCAGCACTGCCATGAGCTACGGTGTAGGTGGCAGATGTGGCTTTGATCTGGTGTTGCTGTGGCTGTGGCGTACGCCAGCAGCTTTAGCTCTGCTCCAACCCCTAGCCTAGGAACTTCCAAATGCTGCAGGTGTGACCCTAAAAAGAGAACAGAATTAAAAACATTAAAATCTGGCTCCCCTGATACCAGGTAGGCCTGAGGCTGTAATACAAAGCACACCTTCATCTCAGAGTTCCCAGCCACCAGAACCGTGAGAAAATAAATTTCTGTCATGTAAGCCACCCAGTCTGTGGTATTTTGTTCTGGCAGCCTGAGCAGACTAAAGCACCACTCTTCCTAATGACCTGCCCTAGGGATTTTAGACTTACCTACCCCACAGTCAGGAAGCCAATTCCTTTCAATAAAGCTCTTTTTTGGGGGGGCGGGGGGAAGGGCTGCCCTGGTGGCATGTGGAACTTCCCAGGCCAGGAATCAAAACGCAGCAACCTGAGCCATGGCAGTGACAACAGCAGATCCTTAACCCACTAGGCCACCAGGAAACTCCCAGTAAAGCTCTTAGTACATATCTGGATATCTCTCACTGGTTCTACCTCTCTGGTTGAACCCTAGCTATAGAACTACTTATATTTATATACAATTTATGTACTCCAACCCCATATTGTATAACAAGACTGTCTCTGGTTTTGGATGATTAAAAAAAATCACTATAAACATTCCAGAAAATAAATATGCACGCTCCAGATTATGACCTAAGGAACAGAATTCTTATGTTAAATGATTAGCACATTTTTAGCACTTTTGACCTATTTTTCTAAACTCTCTTTACACAGTTTCTATCTTCATTCCAGCTGGCAGTTTATGAAATTTCCTATTTTCTCATTAGCAACATGTGTAGTTATTTTTAAAATATGCACTTGCTCTGTTAGTAAGTAAAAAGTTATATTTAACTTGCATTTCATATATCAAAGTCTTTTCAAGCATTTATTGAGCATCTACTGTGTTAGGGACTTGACTGGACATTTCCAGAGGTATTATCTCACTTAAATCTCACAACAGTCCTTTGAAGGAGATAGAACATTTCCTTTTAGAGACTAAGGAAGCTAAGGCTTGGGCAAACTTAGGTTCTGTGCTGAGCTCTGCCACACTACAGCTGTGTGATTTTGGGGGTGTTCTCAACCTCTCTGAGCTCCAGAATACTCATGATCAGAGCTGCTGAGGGCTCTGGTGATCCTCTACCCCACAACTTTGAGTCCCACACTTGAGGGCTCAGGGCTGGACAAGGGAGCCAGAAGGATGCTCTAATGCTTCTCTGCCAAGAACAAAGAAGCCTGCTGGCTCATAGGTCCAGTCTGTCCTCTGCAGCTGTGGGAAGAAACTGGAAAAGAGGGCCTTCAACAAGTAAGAGCGTTTATCATAAAGGCTGTGACTTTAACATGCGCTTGTTGAATAGATGAATGAATGCAGATTCGGTGACTACAACCCATTTGTAAATCTGTATCTCATTCCTCCATCACCATTTCTGCCCCAGGACCTTTGCACAAGCTATTTCCTCTACCTGAAATGCTTTTCCTCCCAACTTTTCACCTGGCTAATTCCTACTCATCCTTCAGGGCTTGCCTCAAAAGTCACCTCCTCCAAACCAAGTTAAGACTCCCTGTCTTATTTCGTAAGGGCATCATGCACGCTGCTTCCATGGTTTCCTCTGCCTTTGCAACTTGCTAATTATGCAGGCAATTTCCTAAAGGCTGTTTCTCCCACAAAACCATAAGCTACAGGAGGACACAACCTCCATGACCCGGTTCACCACTGCTTCCTCAGTATTTATCACACATCTAGTCCAGAGCAAGCATCATCCACTAAATATAATTCAGAAGTATAGCAATTTGTGTTGTGCCTTTTGACATCTAAACAAGGATAAAACCACACAGATATTTATATATGACATCCTTAAACCTACCAATTCAGTGAAAAGATCTTTTATAGCCATTGTTTGAAACCGAAAGAGGTGAACCTGCATCTGTTATGGAAGGAGAATGTTCCTTTTTTGATTTATGAAACTTGCTGTGCTCCTGTTTTTAATGATTTTCCAGTGAGGCAACTGTTTGAGTGCTGAGGAAGGGTGTGTTAATTCGGTATTCTTGCAATGCTCTTGAGAAAGTGGACGACGGCCTATCTTGTATAGCTGGTAAATTAGTTTGGAAAGTTATTTTTTCAAAGACACCCTCTTTTTTTTGACCCCATCAGAATAAATATCCGTTTAGATCACAGACAGAACTTATTCAGTGAAATTTCACTAATCCATTCTCTGTGAGGACAGGAAGGCCATTGACCTAGTTTCTCCACTGTACTTAAAAGAAGCCGAATTTTCACTTCTTTATAATTAATTCACACTTCCTGGGAGCTCTTTGCCTGAGAAAGGTCCAGGGAGACCGGTTTAATGAATAATTTGGGATCAAGATAGGTGTCCCCGTTTTAAGGGGGTGTGACATAGTTGATGGTTCTAGATCCCTTGAAAGGTGTAGGCATTAAAATTATAATAATGGGGGAAAATCTGAAGCCCTCATTTACTTAGCCATTTTGCTGCCCCGTTCTGCCCTGTATGTGTCATAGAGGACAAACCCACGCATCCTAAATTGGCAAGTTTTCAGTAAACATTCACTGAAGGTCCATAAAGCTGCCTCTACAGGGGCCTCCAAAATACTTGGTTCCAGGGAATTGACTCAAAAAAAGATCCGTCAGGACACCACGTCTTAGGTGTTCCATGCAGTATGGCCGATATCATTTTTGGATCAGTTGGGATTCTGGACAGTTTTTCTTTTCCAAGCCAACCTAAATTTAATTCCAACAAATGATCTCCATTCCAGAGAGCTAAACCAGGTAAACCTATTCCACCCCATCACACCTGAGCACTGGATTCCAAACACCCCTGAGACTAGCCAGAGAAAGTAGACGGCGTGAAAACCTTTCCTGCAAGGCAAGTCCTTCTGTTTCCTCCACCTGATTGTCCACTGAAAGAACAGGGGGGAAAAAATGGGTGTTCAAGTCCCTTGTCCTTTTTAAGCACGCAGTATTTATTAGGCATTAATTGGCACACAAATATACTGAACGACTACTTAATTCTTACCCTCCCCCCCTTCGCAACATATAACGACATAATCGCATAGACGCTCACATTACAAACATACACACTCTCACGTGCTTGAACATACGCAGTCTCACATATTACCCTGTTCTCTTTATTAGGGTCAGTTAAAAAAAACAACAACTTTTTTTAATCAAGAAAGCAAAGCACATCTGAAAGGAAAAAACAAAAAAACAAAAAACGCAAACTTGGTTTTGAGTATCAATAAAATTAAAAGCTCTTGGCCAGCTCCCATGCTGGATTTCATTTCACGTTATTACTTAATTAGAACTCCTATTTATAAATAAATAGTACCAGGAAAATATTACATCTGAAGAACCCTGCAATAATGTTTTACTTACACACTTTTTTTTTAAACACCGTTTTCTGCTTTCAATAACCACAGTTTTGTGTCTGCATTTGGTGCTGGTGTGATGCCTTTGGGGAGAGCTGATCAGTGAGTACAGTCTTGCCTCTTCTTTGGGGGTTGTGGATGTGGCTTTGCATCTAGGCATCCAGGTCAGGTCGTCAGCGATGGAGGTTTGGAAGCTGGGGGCTGGCTTTGTTTTTTTCGGTTGTTTTTTTTTTTTTTTTTTTTAAATGGGGACGAGTATTTACTTTGGCTTTTTCACAACGCTTGTCAGCACAGAGCTTTCGCCTTGCTTATCACAGTTCTGCCCGAATGTAAACCGGGGCTTTTTAAGTTTTTCAAAGCACTCTTTCCGGTAGGGAAGCTATAGGCCACATTTTAGCAGGCTGGAAAGACACCGAGCTGGGACGGCTGGAGGGCTGGGTAAGATGGGACGCCTGATGGATTCCAGCCTTATCCTGACTCCACTGGTGGGGAGAAGGCAGAACTAGACTCCTTGAGGAGGGGGCAGGTAGGACCAAAGCGGACAGAAGCTGGGACACCAGGAAGCTTTGCAGAAACATCACGTGGCAGAGGTAGGTAATTTCTTAGTTAAGGGGGAGGCTCGGTGAATTTAGATTTGGGGGGGTGGAGTATGGGTGTTGGGGGGAACCCCGCAAGCAAGTATGTTGAAACATATTTGCCTCAGACCTCCCCCAAAATAAGGGACTGGGTCCCATTAAGAAAATTGAAAGAAAAAAATATATTATTATTTATTATATAACAATGTCAACAGTAACACCAAGACAGGGAATGACTCCATCTATGTTTTGGGATAAAACACTCCATGAGGCAAGACTTTCTGGAGACCAAAAGAAGGAATCCCGGAGGGCATCTGGAGGTCGTGTGAATGTGGCCAGTTGATGACTGTGGTGGTGGTGGATGGTGGGGGCGGGGTAGGGGGGGTTGGGACTCATCGCCTCTTGTCGATTTTTTAAGTTTTGAGACAAAACAAAGTCACATTTTTTGAATTGTGGTTTCAAGCTACTGATTATATCAGTGTCCAGGGTGGGCTTCTCAAGTGCAGACGTGAACATGGAGTGAAATGCGACATCTCGTTCTTGGGGTTCTCTCTGTGACTGTCTCTCTCCCTCTCTCCCCTCCCTCTGGAAACGTCAGTGAAGGAGCAGGCCTCGCTTTAGCTGTTGTCACTCCACTCTGGAACCATGCCGACCCCGTGCACAGCAGAGTGGTACTGATGCGGGGACAGGGTCCTTGGCACACCATGAGAGTACAGGAACTCAGACGCTTGAAGGCTGCCCGGGGACTGGAGGCCAGTCTGAGGCCCACACTGCCTGACCACAGGCTGGTGGGCCACGGAGGTCTGGTGCTGGAACATTCCCTCCCCCAGCTGCGGGGAGCCGTGGTTGGCCATGCCAGCCAGCCGGGGGACCAGGGGCCCCGAGGTGAAGTGAGCAGAGAAGTGCTGGTAGGGTAGCCTGTCCATGGGCTGCACGGTGGTGACTGTGCAGCTGCTGTAGGAAGGCATGCTGGGCCACGTGTTGCAGCTAATGTCCTCCAGGCTGGGCACCGGCTCACTGGGTGGTGCGGAGCTGGCGTACATGCAGGCCTGCCGCTGGGCTGACTCTGTCCGGTAGGAGGCACCCAGACCCTGCTGCTGGGGGTAGCCGGCTCGGTAGAAGGGGTCCTCTTCACTGGGTGACGTCTCCATGTAGGGCTTCTTATAGGGATGCTCTGTGGTGGAACATTCTTCATCTGCTGAGACAGGAGGACAGACACCTATGAGGCCAGGACCAGCCACCCCACAGCTCAAGGCAGAGACAGACATTTGGCCCAAGGGCTGAAGAATTATGCCTGGAAGACAGCGCCAACCTCCATTCTGAGCAAAAGGGGGTGGACTGTCATGGCTAAGACCATGGGCTACAGAGTTCTAAGCAAACAGCCTGACCTGAGCTCAGTTTCCTTCTTTTGTCCTTCCTTTCTTTCTCTCTCTCTTTCCTTCCTTCCTTCTTTCCTTTCTGTTTATGGCCATACCTGTGACATAGAGAAGTTTCCAGGCTAGAGGGCTAATCAGAGCTGCACCTGCCAGCCTACACCACAGCCACAGCAACACTGGATCCGAGCCGCATCTGCAACCTACATTGCCGCTTGCGGCAACACTGGATCCTTAACCACTGAGAGAGGCCAGGATCGAACCCACATCCTCACACAGACAATGCTGGGTCCTTAACCTGCTGAGCCACAATGAGAACTCTTTAAAAAAAAATGAGTATATTCCCACAGTAGGACATTAAGACAGTCGTTAGAAAAAATGCTTTATATAGTTTCTAGTAAACTGGGGAAACTAGCTCTGCTTCTTCATCTGTAAAATGGAAAGGGGCATAATAGAACCTTCTAGAAAGGGAAGTGTTGACAATGAAATGGGAAAATATAGATTAAGCACCTAGTCCAGAGGTCGACACAAGGAAATGCTCAATAAATAGCAATTATTAGTATTATCTTCTCTCCTCCCCAGCATGTAAATTCCATGAAGGAAGGACATTGTCTGGATTACCCAACATGATATTCCCAGAACCTGGGACCTGTCTAATAACAAAAATAGTAACAACAGCATCAACAAAAATGATAAAAACACATAGAGCATTTACACCACCTGGCACTGTTCTGAATACTCTCTGTAAGGTCACCCATTTAATCTTCTCAACCCCGCTACGAGGCAGGTTCCCTTAGATCCTCATTTTACAGATGAGAGAAAGGAGACAGAGAGGTTAAGAAACTTGCCAAACAGCCTTACATGGCTCATAAACAGTGAAGCTAGGATTCGAATCCTAGTCACCTAGGTAAAAAAAATCCTTTTTCTTCAATGCCATGCTGGACAGAAAGGCAAGCAACAAATATTCATGCAATGCATGGACAGATGGATGGACAAATGGATCAGTGAATGGGCACGCGAATAAATCCCCAAATCCTTTCCTGATGCCTTATGTGAACAAGGATGCAGGTAATATCTATTGAGTTGGTACGAATTAATATGTTGCTGTTTCCTTGCTGAGCAAGTCACTTCCCTACTGCAGGCACTAATTTTTTTATTTTTTTATTTTGCTTTGTAGGGCCGCACCCGCAGCATATGGAAGTTCCCAGGCTAGAGGTCCACTCAGAGCTGCCAGTCACAGCCACAGCCATAGCAACACCAGATCCAAGCTGCAGCTGCAACCTGCACCAGAGCTTACAGTGTCATTGGATCCTCAACCCACTGAGGGAGGCCAGGGATCGAACCCGCATCCTCATAAATATTAGTTGGGTTGGTTACCGCTGAGCCACAATAGGAACTCCCTGCAGGCACTAATTAATTATTCCCTAGTTTGGAGCAGTGGAGATAGTTCTGTCTCTGAAAGAGGGTCACCATTGACCTCTCTGGGGCCCCTGACCCCTTTGGGGACTAATGAAAATGCTGGGCTCTCTCCTAGAAAAATACGCTGAAACAGGAAGTTTTAAGAACTGTATGTATAGACCAAAGTGATGCACACAACTGCAGGTGGCTTCCTAAAACCCAGACCCTGGGGTTAAGAAGCCCTGACATGCTTGAGTTTGAATCTGGCTCCTCTACTTAACATCAGTGCTACCCCAGCAGGACATCTGTTGTCTCTGGGGCTCCTGTTTATCATCTTTGAATAAGAATTAATAGGACGTACCACCCTGGGCAGCTAAGAAATAAAATTGAGCATGTAAATCTCCTGGTATCCATCACTACGGGCAGCTCTTGTTGCCAGGGCACCACCACCTGCATCCTGACAGACCTCATCTGTAATAAGACACCTCCAGGTGTTTCCTTCAGGGGAAGCAATACTTGGGGTTTCTACCAAGGTGTAAACCTCAAGGTTCATTCCTTGGTTGGAATTTTACTCCTCAAACTGGAGGTTTTCTTCCCTCCCTTCCACTCTCTTCCTAATGAGTAACATTAAGGAATATGCCTGTCTGTGGGGAGCATGACGACAAATGAAATAGCAGGAACATCCTCACAATTGTGACCACAATGACAGTCTATGGTATGAAGGCAGAACACAGGACTAAATAAGGGAGGGGAAAAGAGCTATTATTTCTTGAGCACCTGCTAAGTGATCTGCCTCTCATCTCATAGTCATTCCTTAAGGAGGCTGTTTTCAGTCTCCCTTTTTGACAGCAGAAGCCGAAGCTCAGAGAAGTCACCTGCTCAAGGCCATGCAGTTGGGAAGGAGCGGAAGCTGGAAGCAAACCAGGTCTGATTCACTTTTGCTGGGCACACCTTGCTTCCAGCTCTCCAAACCTCTCATATCCAACACCACTCACCCCATCATCCAACAGATATTACCTGAGTCCTCTACTCAAGTACCAGGTACCATGCCGGGTAGTTGTGGACCATTCAGCACACCTCCTGGCCCCTCTTCACCCCCTCCCTGTGCAGCGAGAGTGGGAGGCTGAACTCTGCGAACAGCAAGTAAGCCTTGGATTTCAAGCTCCAAGCCAGCCATTCTCCCCATAGTAAGTCCTGTGGCTTCGTGCTGGATTATAAACCAACTGCCCACCGAGAGGAGGGTAGCTTGGGGATGGCTTCCACCAGACACCTCCACTTGCCGCATTCTCCAAGTGATACCCCCAGGTAAGTCAAAAATATCCCCAAATAACACACATCTACACCAAGGTTGTACCCACCTAACAGCAAGCAAACTTATTTTTAGCCAGACTCTTTCTGGGACGCATCTGGGACCTACAGGGCGCCCAAATATTGGTCCCCAAAACAGTGAAAAAAAATGCAGCCGCTTTTCTAGGTATTCTAGCTACATCATGCCAACTATGCAGATGTTCGAAGACATCCCGATGAGCAAGTGGCCACATTTTTCATCTTTCAACTGGGTGTGTTTTTTTCAGGGGGGTTGGGGGAGCAGTGCATCTTAAAGACATTGCTACACTGGACTTTTTTTTGTCCTGGCCACCTCCTCTTGATTCCTTCCCTCCATTCTTCCTTCCATCCCCACCCCCAATCCATAAATCTGAATGTTTCCATTATTGCTGGAATCATAACCTTTGGGTTTTCCATTTAACCAGGGCGTTCCCCTTTTCAATAATAGAAAGTACAGCTGCAGGGTACCCTTGGCAAAAGAAAAAAAAAAAAAAAAACAAGGCAAACTAACCATTCCCAAGTTTCTGATCCCCTTCCAGAGTTGTTACAAGTAAAAAAGGAAGAATAATATGAAAAAGGCCAGAGCACATTTTGGAAAATCATAAAATTACACATTCCAGTCTTTAATGCCCCAAAGTGCTGATGCAGAGTCCTAAGAAAAACTCGATGCTGGCTTATTGATGCAAACAGGACCTGAGCGTTTCCCAGTGCCTCTTGGTCCTCGTGACACTGTAAAGAAATTCCAAAGCCAGGATCCACATCTCACGTTGGTCGTGATAAATGCTTGGGGATGTAATCTCTGTGTTTATTTTGGTGATGGTTTGGTTTCTTTCTTTTTATTGGGAGCCTGAGAACTGATCAACAGCAAAAGACCTCTGTCCTGTTTATCTCCCACGGTTAGGAACAGGCTGGCGTCAAGGGTCAAGTCCTCCATGAGACGAGCTCACAGCTTGGTTTCAGAAAGTTGTGTAAGAGTGGTCAACTGTACTTCAAAAGTCTGGAACACCACTGAGTCTCTTGGATAACTGCAAAGCTCTTCCTGATTCCGACCGCCGATCACCACAGAGCACTGTGAAAATCCCTGGTGCCTTGCATGTTTCTAGATGCTGTAGATCCTGGATAAAGTGGCTTTAATAATGAATCCAGGACACAGATATTAGGGCACCGTGTTATGTCTCTGACTCAGGGGCTACGTGACCTTGGGTGAACCACTGGACACTCCAATCTCAGTTCTTGTTTATACATGGGAATAATACGTAAATTTCATGTAGGAATTGAGATAATAAAAGCACAGTCTACTTTCTGTCTATCTTTCTTGTACATAAAGTCAGTGTTCAAATCTTATCTGCCCAAGTGATATGGGTTGATTCTCGTTTCCCTCTTGGAAGACTGGATAGGTGGTTCTGTGAAGGACAGCCAATACTTGAAGGTATTTGGGTGGATTCCAGAGCTCGAAAACTCACAGAGCTGCTTTCAAAACACTAATCTCATTGAGCAAATATTGTCACCATTCCCAAATGGGTCATTTTTCTTGTTGGTGGAGTTCATTCAGATGAAGGATGCTTAGAGAGCCTCCACAGACAGAGACCCTGGAGGCAGAGGGGTGAGCTGCCACTGCTTAGCTGAATGACCTTCAACAAGTCAGAAGTAAGACTCTAACTCAGGCCTTCTGACTCCCAAAACAGTGCTCTTTTGAATAGATGGCTCAGCCTTTCAGTTTTCCTGAAACCCACTGTGTTCAAAGAATATGAAAAAGTAGTAACCTTGACCTTTATGGATGGATGGATGGATTTTTGTTTCTTTTTTTTTGTATGTGTGTGTCCCCATGCTCTTAGCTTAAAGTGAAAAGACCTGAGGGAGTTTCCTTTTGGGCCCAGGGGAAACGAATCTGACTACTATCCATGAAGATGCGGGTTCGATCCCTGGCCTCGCTCCATGGGTCAGGGATCTGGTGTTGCTGAGAGCTGTAGTGTAGGTCTCAGATTAGGCTCGGATCCCACAAAGCTGTGGCTGTGGCGTAAGCCGGCAGCTGAAGCTCTGATTCAACCCCTAGCCTGGGAACTTCCATATGCCGCAGGTATGGCCCTAGAAAGCACACACAAAAAAAGACCTGGGATGTTATGGTATTATGGGAAGATCCCAGATGGTGAATCAAAACTCCAGCTTAAACCTCAGCTAGCCACTCCCTGAGCCATGAAATTGACTGACTTTGCTTACTGTCTGTCCCCTCTATGAGAATACAAGTGTCCTGGGAACAGAGACCTCTGCCATCTTGCTCCCCCCTTACCTTCAGCATGCGGCAGAGTGCCCACTGTGAAGTAAACGTGCAATCCCTGTTTCTGCGATGAATGCCTTCCACATCTGCCACTCCCCGGCCACATAACCTTGGGACTCTAACCAAGCTCTTAGTCCTCTACTTGCCCCCCTGCAAAATGGGATGTACAGCAACTACTGGGGCTCCAAGACCACAGTGGGGATCCAGTGAAGGATGGAGAGGATGGAGAGTTACTAAAAAGTAGAGACCAAGAAAATACAAAAGCCTCTACTATCTGCAATCCCCCCTCCCACTGACCCCTGCTTCCCTTTCAGCATCCAGTATGGTACGTGGCTCAGCTAAAATCTTTCTTTGGGTTGCATCTGGTTTCCAATGGTGGGGAGGGTGGTCAGGGTGGGAGGGGGAGGACAGAAAGACAGACAAGTGCTCTCCCAGGCCCTGGGGTCCTGGCTTTGATTGAGTGGCATTGATAAAAGACTTTTCCCAGCTTTCTTGGCTCCATCCATCGGGAGAGATAGTTTGGAGACAGCTGGGTCCAAACACAAGGGGCCCTCTGGCCTGCCTGGCCCTTTGACATTTCATTGGGGCTGCCCCCCGGCTCACTGGAAAGGAGACAGACAATGAGGGGAAGTCAGATAGTGGGGCAGAGGCAGGGGCCGGGGCGGGTGGGCGGGGGGGGTGGGGGGTGAGGGGTGGAAGCCACCCATGGAGTTATCACTTAACGGGAATCCCAAACTGGAAGGAAACCTCGGCTGATTCCTTATCACTTTACAATGGAGGCTGATGATGAATTGCTTTTTGTCGTCTCCGAGGCAGGCAAGCAGGACAGACGGAGCTTGGCTGGAATGTTCTCTGTCCCTGGGAGCTCCCTTTTGGGGGGTGGAGGGAGGTGAGAAGGGCAGAGGTTTCTGTAAAGGTGAAAAGAGCCCTGCGCCCCAAGAGCACAGACCTCAGTATGATTTGGGAGCAGAGTTGCTCCCTAAGCTGAGAGGGACTCCAGGCCAGTTTCTCAGTCTCTCTGAGCCTCAGTTTCTGCATTCATGAGAGACGGGCAGTTCTTCGCCTCGTTACCTGCAGCCACCCCCGAAGTCCAGATCCCCCACACCTCCAGCTCTTCCCTCCACAGCTAGGTCTGAGCCACCATCATCTCACACCTCAGAGCCTGCAACAGGCTCTCAACAGGGCCCTGGCATCAATTCTATCACAGCAAAGTGACTGCTCCAAAGAAAAACCCAATGAGCTCCTGCTGTAGTGCAGTGGATTAAGAATCCAGCTGCAGGAGTTCCCATCATGGTGCAGCAGAAAAGAATCCGACTAGGAACCATGAGGTTGCAGGTACGATCCCTGGCCTCGCTCAGTGGATTAAGGATCTGGCATTGCCATGAGCTGTGGTGTAGGTTGCAGATGTTGCTCAGATCTGATGTTGCTGTGGCTGTGGTGTAGGCTGGCAGATGTACAGCTGTAGCTCAGATTAGACCTCTAGCCTGGGAACCTCCATATGACACGGGTGCAGCCCTAAAAAGACAAAAAGACAATAAATAAATAAATAAATAAAATAATCCGATTGCAGCAGCTCAGGTCACTGCAAAGGCATGGGTTCCATCCCCAGCCCGGTGCAGTGGGTTAAGGATATAGAGTTGCTGCGGCTGTGGCATAGGTTGCAGCTGTGGCTTGGTCGATCCCTGGCTTGGGAACCTCCATATGCCAAGGGTGCAACCATTAAAAAAAAAGGAGAGAGAATCACACTGCTCACCACTAAGGGGTTCAAACCCCTTCCATGGCCACATGTCAGTGTTAGGATAAAATCTGAACTTCTCTAATGGCTTACGAGAGCTGGCATTGTGCTGGTCCTTGCCTACCCTAGCAGCCTCATCTCTCATCACTTTCCCCTGCTCTGGGTTCCAGCCACCCCAGGCTTTCGTCCACTCCCCCAGTGGAAGCGGGCTCCCCATCTTCCAAAAGACTGCACTTATACTCTTTCCACACCTGGACACAGACTGGACTCCCCCATCTCCTTTCCAACTTCCACTCTCTGCAGACCTCAGCTGAAATCCTTTCCCACAACCCACCCTAGTCCAATATCCCATTTTGATTTTTTTCTTTTTTTTTTAGGGCCCCACCTGCACCATATGGAAGTTCCCAGGCTAGGGGTCTAATCTAAGCCGAATCTGTGACTACACCGAGACTTGCCTCAATGCCGGATCTTTAACCCGCTGAATGAGGCCAGGGATTGAAACCACATCCTCGTGGATCCTAGTTGTGTTTGTAACCCACTGAGCCACAATGGGAACCCCCAACTTTGATTTCTGTTAGGACTTTGCATATCTCCTTTATAGCATTTGATTGCCATTTTCATCAAACAAGACTACAATGAGTCACACAATGTCTGAGCTGCTTGTGACAGTGTGAGTTTCCCAAGGGCAGGGCAGCGGCTAGCTCACGGGGACTTATAGGTACCAGGCACTTTTGGGTGCTTGACCTGGATCATCTCATTTCATCTCATAACAAACCTGCTGGGTAGGTACTCCTATTAACCCCATGTTGCAGAAAAGGGGATTGAGGCTCAGAAAACAGTTGAAGCAAGTTATCCATGACCACACTGCTGGGACATACAGCAATGGACCAACCACTGAATTCAGCCTCCCCTGGGGCCACCTCAAGTTGATCCCTAGGTCACTCGAGGATTCCTCGAAGCACCATACAAGCCAACTGTTCACATCACTTGAAGAGGTTCATCAGCCTTGCTTTTGAAGTCTTTCCCCTGCATCCTTTGCTGCACTTACAATGATGCTGCTGGAAATCCTGAACCTAAGACAGTGCCCTGATTCTCTGTAACTTCCTCCTTTTTTTTTTTTTTAGTCTGACATTAATTTAATTGAAAGAACTCTTTAATTCAAACCTGGTGAGTTGTGTTTTTTTTGCTTTTTAGGGCCGCATCTGTGGCATATGGAGGTTCCCAGGCTAGGGGTCGAATCAGAGCTACAGCTGCAGCCTACACCACAGCTCACAGCAAAGCCAGATCCTTAACCCACTGAGTGAGGCCAAGGATTGAACCCGCAACCTCACGGTTCCTAGTCGGATTCCTTCCCACTGCACCACTATAGGAACTCCAAACCTGGTGAGTTCTTAATTGGCATGTTTGACCCAATCTCAAGAGTAGATCTCTAGTAGAGGATGAAATCTGGAGACAGTCACTCATACGCAAAGGTAACAGAAGCAGATACGGTTCAGGGCCCAAGCAGAGTCTGCAGACCAGGCTTGGATTCAAATTCTGCCTTCAAGAATGATCAGACACAATTTTCCCTTTGTAAGCCCCAGTTTTGCCATTTGTCGAGTGGGTTCATAATAGCAACTACTTAATAGCGTTCTTGAAAAGGTTGTGATCTGAACCCAGGCAGGACACCCTTAAATATAACACAAAACAGAACATCTGTGCAGGGACCTGAGCTCCACGGGGCATTCTTAACCCCTGCTTGTGCCTGGAGAGGCATGTTTGCAGGCATCTGGTCTCCGGCCCACCTGGCAGAGGTTGTGCTGGGAGTCGGGCGAGGGGGCTTGTTGGGGTGACGGTGCTCAGTCCCTCCAGACCCAAGGAGCCTGCATGGGCTTCAGGTAAGCCTGGAAAGCTCAGTCTCACCAAGTCAGCTCCCCAGCCCCAGGCTTGGACCAAGGACAGCTCTTCCCTCCTTCAAAACATGATTTTTGAAAATGTCCTAGAGTCAAAGTGTATTCCTTTCCTTATGTCCCCACCCAGAGAAAGCCAGCACAGCATCCTTTCCCATTGGTTCTGGTTAGTCAGTTGTTCAGATTTTTTTCAAGATGGTCCAGGCACCAGCCATCAGTTTTGGTTAGTAAGGTTTTTTTTTTTTTTTCCCCCAAGATGGTCCAGGGACCAGGCACTGGACTTTGAAAGGCATCGTGTTGACTGTCAGTGCTGTGAGGTACAACAGGCCACTCAAAAGACTGAGATTTGGGCCTGCTGGAGCAAAACAGGGGTGGCTTATTAAGTTCACCTTATGCTGAACACAGGACAGGCACGGCTTCATGACATCTTCACACCAAGCCTTTGAGGCAGGTCCAATCATGAACCCAAATCTATAGTTTGTTTTTTTCTTTTTCGGCCACCCCCACATCATATGGAAGTTCCCGGGCCAGGGACTGAATCTGAGCCACAGCTGGAACCTACACTACAGCTGTGGCAATGCTGGATCCTTAACCTACTGCACCAGACTGGGGATCGAACTGGCACCTCCACAGAGACAAGCTGGATCATTAACCCACTGCACTGAAGCAGGCAACTCCTCTATACATGTTTTTTGTTTGTTTGTTTTGTCTTTTTAGGTCCGCACTCATGGCCTATGGCGGTTCCCAGGCTAGGGGTTGAATCGGAGCTGCAGCTGCCAGGCTACACCACAGCCACAGCAACTCGAGATCCGAGCCACATCTGCGACCTACACCACAGCTCACGGCAATGCCGGATCCTTAACCCACAGAGAAAGGCCAGGGATTGAACCTGCATCCACATGGATACTAGTCAGATTCATTTTCACTGAGCCACAATGGGAATTCCCTCCTCTAGAGATGTTTTGTAGTGAGGTTTAGAGGAGTTTCCTAACTTGCCCCTCATCATAAACATTTAAAAATGGCAAAGCTAGGACTCATCTCACTTGTCTGACTCTGAAAGCCGTGGGAGTGAGCCCTAGGGTACACAGTCCCCTCCTCTTAGGTCCTGCTTCCCCAGCCTTCACCTGGATGAGCAGTCTTCTCCTCACTTCCTACCGGGACTCACTTTCTGGAAGGATACCTGCCACTTTTCCATCACAACTGCCACCCACGGGGTGTTTACCAAGTACCAATTGCTCTAAGGAACTCAGCACTATTTACGAAGTGAGAAACTGATGCACTGAGGGGCTAGGACACCTGCCTGAGGTCACACAGGAAGCTGGTGGCAGAGCCGAGACTCAAATCTGGGTTTCTCTGGCCCCACTGCCCACATCAACCCTTACAATTCTGACTCGAAAAACATGCCAAGAGAAATTTCCTTCCTTAACCTCTGCTCTGGACTCAGATAATAAGAGGAAAAGTCATCTAATTCGAAGGCAGTTCCCTGCAGCACGGCTTATAACACAACCAAGACACTGGTTTATAACACAACGCAGACTCCCTGGTCATTACTGGCACCATAAACTCCACTGTATCCATTTGAAACAATACTTCCTCTTCAGCAGCTAAAAAGAATGAGGCCACTGGAGGCTCACAAAAAGATATCTGCAATGTACTATAAAGTTTAAAAAAATGCATATTGCAAAATACATACAGTATGATATCAACTGTTAAAAGTATAAGCAAAACCCTTTGTATATGCGTGTGTGCAAGCACAAACAAATAAATGGGTCTCACCAGTTCAATAAGGTCTGTCCCCAAGGAAGGGGCTAGAGCTTGGAGGAGACATATCAAAGGAATCTCTAGTATTACCCGAATGGTTTGAATTTCTTACAATCTCTCTGCAGTTTTGTATTGGTTATATTCTTAAAGTAAATACATGTGGTTATGTGTCCTTTTTTTCTTCAAGTAGAGAAAGCAGCCAGTTGGCAGGGCTGTCACACTCACCTTTCCTCTTGGTGCAATGGTAAATTTGGCTGTGCTCCTGGGGAAGTGGGTACGGGTTAGGTGGGGGCAGGAGGTCCTGGGAGGGGCCGGACACACCATTCTCACACTGATACTGGGACCCCAAGTTGGATGAGGTGGAGAGAGCACGAGGCTCACTGCTGAAGGGACTGTGGTTGGAGGCCACTTTCTGTCTCACTGTGCTCCTGGGAACCACGGGATATTCTTTACTGAAAGAGAGAAGATGCAAAGTAACGTTGATCAGTGGCCTGATAGAGAGCCTCCCACTGGCTGAACCACAGGGTCAAAGAATCCACCAGAAAAAAAAAAAAAATCACAGAATAAGAAATAAGAGGATCGGAGTTCCCCAGTGGTCTAGCCATTAAGGACTCGGCATTGTCACTGCTATGGCTCAGGTTACTGCTGTAGCCCAGGTTCAATCCCTGGCCCAGGAACTTCTGCATACCATGGGTATGGTCAAAAAAGAAAGAAAGAAAGAAAGAAAGAAAGAAAGAAAGAAAGAAAGAAAGAAAGAAAGAAAGAAAGAAAGGGATCAAGTGCATCATATGCTGTGGCAGATGTATTCAGTCATCACTTTTCATGCCTTATATACATCAGGCAAGTAGTTTTAAGAGTAGTTCTACACGTATGTGGAAAAGAAAATGAGCACCCCCAGTTCAGGACACCTTTTTTTGGGGGAGGGGTCTTGTTTTGTCTTTTCAGGGCCGCACCCGTGGCACATGGAGGTTCCCAGGCTAGGGGTCTCATCAGAGCTGTTGCTGCCAGCCTACACTACAGCCACAGCCATGCCAGATCCTTAGCCCACTGAGAGAGGCCAGGAATCAAACCCCCAACCTCATGGTTCCTAGTCGTATTCGTTTCTGCTGCGCCAAGACAGAAACTCCTCAGGACACCTTTTAACAAACAGTAAATACATAGGGCAGTTGAATTATTGCAGCCTACTCTAGATGTTTTTGAATTCCGTAATTCAAAAGCTAAAGTGCTGCAAGGTCCCTGAGACTTCGCCTCTGGTCTCCACCTTTAACATGGAGCTTCGGTCTTTGCCCAGCATTACTAGAGAATGGTGGCTGACCACCTAGGGTAGTCACGCACGACCCTAGGCTATCCTAATCTGGAGAGTTGACTGCTTGTGCCTTGGAATTTTCTTTTGAGCTGCTGTGCTTGTCTTCTCCACTGACATAATACTTAATTTCTCTGTGCCTTGGTTTTCCCATCTGTAAAATAGGGATAATAAAAATCCCCGGTTCAAAGAGTTGTTGAGAGAAGAAATTAGTCAATACATATTAAAGGCTTAGAACTGTACTTGGCACATAGTGAGTGCTCCACAAATGTCTGACAACAGCATGACTGTCATAGTTCTGGGGAGACAGAGTGGAAGAGGAGAGAGAGGGAAGGAAAAGGAGAAGAAAGAAGAGGAGGGCAAAGGAGACAGAGAACCAAGCATGAGATCTAAGACTAGGTAGCTCCAGATTCACATCCCAGCTCCATCACTTACAGACCTCTGGACCACAACATTTCTGAGCCTCAGTTTATGACGCCTATGTAGAGCATTCTCCAAAGTGCTCAAAATCTGGCCCCTCACACTCTCATGCTCCTTCTCTTACTGACAGCTTTCAGACCAGGTAGTCCTATTTTTTCCTCATAAGATATTGGGAAAATCAACAGAACCTCTCTTGGAATGGAGGAAAGTAGTTCTAAGCATCGCCAAGAGCCCCCAAAAGAAACCAGGTGGGTGGAGGAAGGACCAGAGTGAGAGTTTGCAGAGGAGCTGAGAGGAGGGATGGCTCAAAGAGAAAAGGGAGAATTGAGAGAAACCATTGGGGTGTATAAGAAGAGAACAGCCTGACCCATAACTTTCCCACATCTACTAAGAGGAAGGGGCTGCCACCGTTGGGGACGGGGAAGGGGAATCCTGCGCAGGAGAGTAACTATTACAGCATGTAGGCTGATGGAAGGGTGATCGGCTGCACCTTTTCTGGAAGGGAGTTTGATGGCTCCATTCATTTTTTGGCCCCACCCATGACATGTGGAAATCCCAGGCCAGGGATCAAACCGAAGCCAAAGCAGAAACCTAAGCTGCTGCAATGACAACACCAGATCCTTAACCCGTCGTACCACAAGAGAATGTTGGCATCCATTTTTTAAAAAATACACACAATAATGTAGAGTCAAGAATCCCATTATTATGAATTTTTGTAAGAAGCTGTTCAGGTCCATGTCCAAAGACATAAGCGCAAGGATTTTCTCTGCAGCATTGTCTAGAATAAGAGGAAAAAACTAGAAACAACCTAAATGTTCTCATTAATGGTTAAGTCAACTTTGATAGAGCTCAGCCATGGACTATTATGCAGCCTTTAAAAGGAACGAAAAGGCTGTACATGCACAAACTCAGAAATCTGTGCAACATAAATTAAAGACATAGGACATAAAATGATCTAAATTATGGAATGAATACCAGTGGTTCCCTCCAAGAGCTGGGGTTATGGGAAAACTTATTACTTTCTGCACATCTGCATTGCATGACTCTTTTTTTTTCTTTTTTATGGCTCATCCATAAAGTTCCCGAGCCAGGGATTGAATTCAAGCCATAGCTGTGGCCACACTGGATCCTTTAACCCATTATGCTGGGCCAGGGATTGAACCTGCACCTCTGCAGTGACCTGAGCTGTGTTTCTTATAGTGAGCATTTATGAAGTTTAGACAAATATTTCCATGTTGAAAATAATAGCAATTATTATTAACAGAATTAGTATATGAATTATTAATATAATTATGAGTATAGCAGAGCAGGAGGACGAGGCTTGGGGGAATACACTCACAAATAAAAGAAGTGCTTATGGCCTCCTGGTGTGACCTGTGACCCTCCAGGGTGTCCATTCATCCTCCCCATGTCCCCATCTCCAGTGAAAAAAGGCAATGGAAACAGAGCTGAAATTCACAGGAGAACTTGGATGAAAGCAAAATGAAAATGAAGATATTCAAAGTACCCCCCACATTTCTTATTCAAGAGGGTTGCCTGGGAGGCAGAGGAGCAGAACAGGATTCAAATCTGATCTCAAGTCATCTGTGGATCCAGAAAAGCTACTACATCTAGGGAAATGTCCAATCTTCATGCAACCCCCAGAAATGGGTCCTCCACCCCATCAAGCCTGAAGCACCCCCAAAGTGTCCTTGCTAACTCCATGAGCTCAGATGAAGCCAGTTGCCTTGCTAAGTGTCAGTTTCCTCATCTGTGAAACGGGGACAATATAAAGAGTGTGGAGAAGCCACAGCGGTCTTCGCTGAGTTCCCCAGTTACCTTCTCTTCCCTGATAACCCACCAGACTCTGATTTTTACTTAACTATCTAAGAATCAGGGTAGCTTGGGAAGAATAAAGGTATGAGCGAGCTTCAGGAAAATATGCATTCCCTATCAGCCCTCCCATCTAATCGCTGTGGGATCTTGGACAAGGCATTTAATCTCTCTGAGAGTCAGTTATCTCACAAAATTGTTGAAACCATCCAACAATGCACTCTAGAAAGTATCTGGCATGGAGTAGAAACCATCGTGTCTGCCGTTACAAAATGACTCGTGCTTTCAGCCCATAAAATTTCTCCAGAGGCAGCAGTTCCATGAGCCTGTCTCCTCAACTTGGAGGTCTTAACTTTGGGGAAAACAGAGGGGTGTGAACTTGGATTTCCAAAATGACGTCTTTATTTTCACTAATCTTGGATTGGAATTTAGTATTTCTTTCTGTGATGGGTGCAGGCAATGAGCCACAGTTGAGTTAGCAGCCCTAGCGACTGTCATCAACAGAAACAAAATAATTTCATCTCTCGTTGCAGCTGTACGTGTCTCCAGATGCCATTTATGCTCAAAACGACCTCAAAATTACAGTCATTTTCGACCTGCTACTAGATCCTGTTACTTAAGACATTTATTAAGAGCATTTATTGCTATATCGCCATTTAGAAAAGACTTTGATAACTATATTTGAATATAATTGGTTTCCTTTGCAATCTTGGCATCTTATTTTACACATTTAATCATATCATTGAGACGTAACCCATCCATAAGCTTCCCCAGACTGCCAGAGAGGCTCATGGTCCTAAACAGGGGAAAAACCCCTCCCTAGAAGAAATATATATCAGAAAATTCTGAACTAAGCTGTGGTTTTTGCCATGGACCAACTATTCTTTAACTTACTCCACTTTTAACACTAATTCTTTTTTTTTTTTTTTTTTTTTGTCTTTTTTTGCCATTTCTTGGGCCGCTCCCGCGGCATATGGAAGTTCCCAGGCTAGGGGTCGAATCAGAGCTGTAGCCACCAGCCTACACCAGAGCCACAGCAATGCGGGATCCGAGCCGCGTCTGCAACCTACACCACAGCTCACGACAACGCCGGATCGTTAACCCACTGAGCAAGGGCAGGGACCGAACCCGCAACCTCATGGTTCCTAGTCGGATTCGTTAACCACTGCGCCACGACGGGAACTCCTTAACATTAATTCTTTATCTAGGAGTTCCCTGGTGGCCTAGCAGTTAATGACTCTGCAATGTCATTGCTGTGGCTCAGGTTCAATCCCTGGCCCTGGGAAATTCCAGATGCTGCAGGTTCGGCCAAAAAAAAAAAAAAAAAATTTAATTCTTTATCTAAATAAGTTTAGCCTCCCTCTGAGTAATAACATCCATTAAAGTAGGGGTTTGTAGTGCTAGTTATAGATCCTCTCGCACCTGTTAAAATCAAAGAGTACACCTGAAATCATCTCACATACAAAGAGCACTACACCCAGCACATTTTGAAGGACGCCCTCGGCACCAGCCCACTTCATCCTCTCTGTGATCCTAAGAAGTGGATATTGCTTTTGTCCGCATTTTGCAGATTGGAAAACTGAGGCCCAGAGAGATTAAGTAACTTGCCTGGCATCACACAGCTAGAAAGAGACACAACCAGAATTCTGACCCAACAGTCCCCTAATGACTTTGAGAAATCTCCTAATGACGTCTTTCGATTTTGAAAACATAATATACTTTTAGGGGTGCAGGGGTGCAGGGGCCCAAGGCTCTTCTCCCACTTCTCCCACCCCTCAGTGATATGACGATCTCCACGCTGGGCTCCTGCCTTTGTTTGTCATCTGAAAACACATCGCAGTAACCAGGCAGGAGACAACGGAGAGTCAGCCAAGTTTCCATGAGGCTACAGACACCCTCCCGCCACCCTGGGGTCCCCTGGCCCAGCTTCCCGTGGTCTGTGCCATCTCAGAACCAAAGCTGGAGCTGTCATGAGCATCCCCACCACTCAGAATCTCCCCCTGGGGCCAGGAGGCTGGAAGGAATGAAATTAGCTTTAGCGTTCCAGCTTGGCAGCCCAAGCTACGTAATGGAAAAAAAAAAGAAAAATTATTATAATAATAAAACATAAAAGTTGTCAAATCTCACTGGCGATTCTATCTAGGTCTTGTTTAGTTCAAGTACCGGGCTGTCAGAGATCCAATAGGAAGAGGGAAATCTCATTTAGTTTGATATTCTTAATGGGGATGGTTATTTTCTTTTAATTAAAGAAAATAACTCTTAAAAAATGTTGGCTGAGGGAATTTACAAGCGAATGTATCAATGGACTCCGTGGAATTCTCCCTTCCGGCACTGCCAAATTGCAAAAGGGCTCTCTGGAAGGGCCAAATTCTGCTTTTGATTACTCACACTCACAGAAGTGGGAAAGCCAGATTATCCCCATAACCACTTGTCCCTCCCAGTGCGTTTCCCTCCCCGAGGAGCCTGAAACCTCATCCCCACCGTCAATGGAGCGTATCTCCCTTGGAGTAGGAAACACCACATCCCCCAATCTGTCTGACAGGTGTCAAAATCGAGGCACGGGAAGGGTGGAGTGACTTCTCAATCAGGATGGGATTACAGAGGCAAAGAGAAGAAAATGGAGCCATCAAACAACACTGGGATAATTCTCCCGGGGCTCATCTTGGACCAATCAAAGGAACTCAGTGAGTAGCAATACAGCGAAGTCTCTCAAATCCCTGTGATGAGAAGATGAACTCTTTTCCTCCAGAGTTTGAGAGCATCCTTGAAGAATCCAGGGCACCAGAGAATTAAAGTGAAAGCTGAAAAGCCCTTGTGTGTCTGGGAAGAGGGGCAGCAACGGGGGACAGTTTTCTCACCACCAGCCTAGTCGCCACTGTCGCCATCACCATCCTCATCCTCATCTTCTTCCTCACCAGCCACATTGTTTTTTCCCACGTGTCCTAATGTTCCAGCCACTGTGCTGGTTGACTGATAGGCTTTCCCTCATTGGATCCTGGCAAGAATCCCATTTCATCAGCATGATTAGATTTACTTTAGAGCTAGAGAAAATGAAGCTCAGAGGGGTTAAGCAACTTGCCCCAGATCACCCAGCTCAGAAGAGGTAAAGCCGAGCTGCACCCTGGGTCGGTGTTATTCCAATGCTCTTGCTAATGTATATTTGATAACAGGACACTGTTGCCTTCCCATTGCTGCTTGGGCGACACGACCATTCTGTTCCACAGAGCATCCTCTATGGTGACAGTCAGCTATTGGCTACAGCAGGCAACATCAACCTCCACTGGTCAAACTGTCAATCAGTCCTACAAATCCCACTGCTCTCCGCTGTATCAACAGCTCTACTCACATCCTGTAGGCACAGACATGCTCTGCCCAATCTGGACAACCAACCAGGGCCCTGAGTACCTCAGCTCACCCTGAGTGTCAGGGCTGCTGACAGACCAGCTTCTCCCCGGCTCTGCCTCGCTCTCACATTCTGTTCCACGTGAGCGGATGCCATGAATGACGCCATTGTCGCCGGGTCTGGGTTGTAAAACGTTACAAGGGAATATTGAAATCCACAGCCAAACTGCATTGCAGCCCGCTGCCAGCTAACGAATGCCCCTGAGAATGTTTTCCACCGCGGCCGACTGAATTGGCCTTTTCACGGGAGCAGGTGGCAGGGGTACGGGGGTGCTGCGGGGGGGAAGGTTCTGTTGTTGTTTTCCCCTGGCCATGCTTACTCAGTTTCTGGCAGTCTCTCTCAAACAACTAAAGCAGCACACTGGGGCAAGGCTGGGGACTGTAAAATCTCTGTTCTCGGGGAGCAAATTCCTCCTCTCGCTAGCACTTTAATCTGTGATTAAAATGAAAAGCGGGGGGGGCAATCCCAGGAGAGCCTTTCTGATTTACTAACTTTCTAATACACTTGGGGAAGTTATCTAAGAGGTGTGGACACTGGAGGGAAGGGGGGAAAAGGGGAGGTGGGGCAGCTCACCCCAGACGGGGTTTACCTCTGCAAATAATAATCGCTCCCTCTTCTTGTCTACAAAATGCCTCGCGACCCTTTTGTTTCTCAACTCACAGCATGCCAGCAAGCCGGAGGAAAGCACGGGGACCACTGGCTGTCCCTTCTTGCTGGTAAGACCAGGGGAACACAGAGAGGTTATGTGGATTTCCCACCGTTGATTCAACCAGCGATCTGAGTGGCACAAGAAACTCAGGGACGCTGAGCTCTCTGGCCCTGAGCACCTGCCATTTATGACCACTCTGGTTAGAGACCTTGGGGTTCCCTTATTAAATCTCTACTCTTTTTTTGCCTTTTAGGGCCTCATCCATGGCATGTGGAAGTTCCCAGGCTAGGAACTACAACTGCTGCCTACGCCACAGCCACAGCAACATCAGATCTGAGCAACATCTGCAACCTACACCACAGCTCATGGCAATGCCGGATCCCCGACCCACTGAGCAAGGCCAGGGGTTGAACCCTCATCCTCGTGGAAACTAGTCTGATTGTCTCCACTGCGCCACAATGGGACCTACATTAAGTTCATATCCAGGGGGTTGTTTCGAGTTGAGGCACTGGTCAGCATGCATGTGCCTTCCTTTGGTACCAAGCTACCAACTTGGCCACTGGGGGGTTGGCTAATTTCTTCCTTTCTCTGAGCCTCGGTCTCCTGCTTGTAAAATGGGAATGATCAGACTCACTGCCTCTTGGGAGGGTTGAATGATACAGTGCTTGAAAGGTTTAGCATATAGTTGGGGCACACTGCTCAATAAACCCCAGCTTATAAACCACACGTCATTCATTCTATTTTGAAGCACAAGTTCTTACCTTGCAAGGGCTTCAACTGATCTATGACTCCCCCCACCTCCCCGCCCTTAATATCCAGATAACAGAAGCTTGTCCATTTTTCTAGGGAGATGTCCATCCTTGCATTAGCTACTTGAGAGGGGTCTGTGAATCACAAAAAGGTTTTGAGGGACACTACAGAGGCAGCTCTGGCAACATGAGAAAAGTCCTGGACCAGCTGCATGGACAGTTACGACATCGACATCTGCCTCAGTTTCTCCAATCTGCAGATGGGAATAAGAAAGCCCACTTTGCAGTATCATCATGAGCCCCTGGGTAAAAGCTGGATGTGACACCACAGCCATGAAAGATCCATACAGATGAAACCTTTGATGGGCGCTTAGTGTGTCAAAGAGCATTACCAAGTATCTAGGACTAAATGGAAAAGCTCGATACTTTAGATCAGACTCATAAAACTGACAATTTGAATGAGTTTAACCATGTCTTAGTTTTAGTAGTTTTGTTTTTTGTTGGTGGTGGTAAGTTTTATTTTTTTTTCTTTTTTTGGGGGGTGGGGCTGCAGCCATGGCACATGAAAGTTCCTGGGCCAGGGATCAAATCTGAGCCACAGCTGTGACTTCTACCACAGCTGGGGCAACATCAGATCCTTAACCCACTGGGCCACAGTGAGAACAAATTCCAATAGTAGTTTCTGTTTGTTTGCATCTTTTAATAATTTTGGTTTTTTAAAAATTTTATTTATTTATTTTGCTTTTTAGGGCCGCACCCAGGGCATATGGAGGTTCTCAGGCTAGGGGTCCAATCAGAGCTGTAGCTGCTGGCCTACACCACAGCCACAGCAACGCAAGATCCCAGCTGCGTTGGCAACCTACGCCACAGCTCACGGCCACGCCAGATCCTTAACCCACTGAGCAAGGTCAGGGATCAAACCTGCAACCTCATGGTTCCTAGTCGGATTGGTTTCTGCCACACCACGATGGGAAGGAACTTCTGTGTCTTTTAATAATTTTGGAGGGAGGGCGGGAAGGTGAAGAGATGCCTTCTGAGGCTGGTTCTCTGTCCTTCCGGAAGCTGGAGGCCAGAGGGATCTGGACTAACTTGGGACAGGGACCTTTCTGAAACTGCTTCCTGTACTCAAGGGATTGTCTTAAGGCCTCCTCTGTTCCATGGGGAGTCATGGGGGGGGGTCCCCTGGTCATGACGAATTAAGCCAAGGACCTCCTGGTGACCATCAGTGAAATGATGACCTTGGCAAAGGCACCCCAAAGCAACCACTTCTTCAGGAATGCTAAATGTTCTGGGGACTAACATAAAATTGAGAGTTCTGCCTTACCCCTTAAAAAAAAACAAAATTGAGAGTTCCCATTGTGGTGCAGCAGAAATGAATCCGACTAGTATCCATAAAGATTCAGGCCCAGTCCCTGGGCTCACTCAGTGAGTTAAGGATCCTGCATTGCCGTGAGCTGTGGTGTAGGTTGCAGACATGGCTTGGATCTGGCATTGCTGTGGCTGTGGTATAGGCCAGCAGCTGTAGCTCCAATTCAACCCCTAGCCTGGGAACTTCCATATACCAAGGGTGCAGCCCTAAAAAAAGAAAAACAAAGAATAAAACAAAAACAAATCTCCAACGTGATAGCATTAACTACTGTGATGAGATAATTGAGAGACAGGGCTTAAGGTGGGGATGGGCAGACATGGGAGAATCTCTCCAGAGAAGTGAGTCTCAAATTTGGCTGATACTGTAATTACCTGGAGAATTTTTTTTTTAATACTGATGCCACTGTTCTGCAATACAGCCTGAACACTGGAGTTTTAAAAGCTCTCCAGGAGGGAAAAAAAAAGGCCTTATGCAAAAGGATAAACACTATATGATTCCTTTTACATAAAGTTCTATAACAGACAAACCTAACCCATAATTTAAAAAATCAGAATATTGCTTGTTTCTGGTAGAGAGGGGGAGGAGGAATTAACTAGGAAGGGGGCATGAAGGAATGTGCTGGAGTGAAGGGGCCCCAGCTATCCTATGACAGGGCTTAGGTTTCACAGGTTTGTACATTTGTCAAGAACTGAATGGTGCACTTAAGATCCGCACATTTCACTGTATATAAATTTTACCTGCAGTAGAGAATCTTGAACGAAAACTTAGATGCCAGTTAATAGTATGCATGCTGAATTACACATGGGTGAAAGGACTCATGTCTGCAACTGAGTTTGAAATGCATCAGAAAAGAATAAGATGGATGGATGGATTGGTGGGTGGATGGATGGATGGATGAATGGATGGGTGGATGGATGGATGGATGGATGGATGGGTGGATGGATGGACAGACAGGTTGGTGGATGGATGTGTGGTAAAGCAAATACATAGCAACATATTAATTGTAGAGCCTGATCAGTGGGTATAAAGGTGCTAAGTGTACAATTCTATGTTATCTGTATGTCTTACATGTTTCGTAATAAAACACTGAAACACACTCCAGGTACTTCTAATGTTCAGCTCAAGTTTAGCACCAAGTAGAGAAAAATGTTCTTTTCTATACAACAGCCCAACACATGTGCTTTATTTCCTAAAAATAAAATCATGCATTACCTGCATGTCTTTGTTTGTCCTGTAGGGGCAAGGGATAATCCAGGTGTGACCAGGGGACCCCCTCCAGCAGATAACCTGTTAAAGGCCAGCTTCTGACCCCTTCCCTAGAGCTGCTGATTCAGAACCCCTGAGGGTAAGACCCAGAAATTCACTCCTTTAACATTCCCAGCTAATTGTGATGTCTGCCAAAAGTTTGAGAAACTCTGCTTCAATGTGATTTGCCCACAGACACTGTCCCTGAAGAGGAGGTTCGCTGGGCGGGGGGTACAGCGTGACAGATAAATGGGAAAAAGTTAGAAGATGATGAACACGATGGACAACCAGGACCCAAGATGGGACCCCTTGGGACAAAGCACCATCTCACAGCTTAGGCCTCTCGAACATAACCCTCCTCTTGTTTGCCACAAATTCACACTTTCCTGGGGGGGAGCCACGTGCCTATAGCCAAAAGAACAGCAAGAAGTGGGGAGTTAATGCCGTCTCCAGAATATGGTTTTGGAAATCACACCTCCTTAATTGGACCTGCCCGTTACCTTTAACCTCAAGCATAAGAACGCCAGAGCACGAAGCCTCCCACTTGAAAACTGACCAGTGAGGTTAAGGAGCTGAACATGCATTTAAAATCAGGAAGGAAGGGCTGGAAACCAGAGGGATGGCTCCAATAGAATGATTTTAACCTGTTAAGGGTCCCAGACCCCATGAATCCCTTGACATTGTTTGACATTTTCCTTCTACTTATATGTTGTGAGCTTTTCAGAGTTCCTTGCTTTAATTGGATTTTCCAAAGGGATCTTAATTTTTTTTTTTGTCTTTTTTGCCATTTCTTGGGCCGCTCCTGCAGCATATGGAGGTTCCCAGGCTAGGGGTCCAATCAGAGCTATAGCTGCTGACCTACATCAGAGCCACAGCAACTCGGGATCTGAGCCGTGTCTGCGACCTACACCACAGCTCACGGTAACGCCAGATCCTTAACCCACTGAGCAAGGCCAGGGATCAAACCCGCAACCTCATGGTTCCTAATCAGATTCGTTAACCACTGAGCCATGATGGGAACTCCTCCAAAGGGATTCTAGATTCCGATTAAGAAGCCCCACCCTCGAGGAAGAAGAGGAGGAGGTGACAGAGGCACTTCGGAGAGGGGACAATGGCCAGTTTCTCAGGTGGGTGGTAGAGATGTCCTCAACCTATTTACCCTGCCTGGGACATTCAGGGCTCTAAGCTTTCCTATCTGCTCTCTGTGGGGGCTCAAGATCCAGGTCAGCTGAACAGCAACTCTGGGTACCCCAGACCCAGAGACCACTTCGTGCCAAGGCATCGGCAGTCCTGTAAAAGGTTGAGGAGGTGGAGGCCACCTCGATTCCTCCCTGAAGAGCTCTGAGGCCATCACCCTACACTCTGCTAGCCCCTGACAACGCTCCATAAATGCCGTGTCTGCTGGAAAGACCAGGCATTGCTTGAGGCCATGCTACATGAATTAAAGCCAGAACTGCTGGGGTGCGGGGCGTGGGGGGAGCACTCTGCCTACTCTGCCTACTGGGGGGAGCCCTTTGCCTACTCTGCCTACTGGGGGAGCCCTCTGCCTACTCTGCCTACTGGGGGGAGCCCTCTGCCTACTTGTCTGTCATTCCAAAGCCAGTGGCCACCTGGCAGGGCAGACAGGGGATTCTCTCCATCTGGAAGAAGCCCAAGCTCACAGCCCAGCCTCTGCACTTTGACTGGTTGTGTGGCCCTAGGGCAGGTCAACCTGGCCTCTAGCTTCACCAGGGCACAGATCCCATCTCAACACCTGACATGCTCCAGCATCACTCTGGGCCAGGGACCGCACCAGGAGCTCCTGCACATGGTGGGGCAGTATTAACACATGTGGGCCCAGAAGTTCTCACTGTGGTACAGGGGGTTAAGAATCCAATTGCAGTGGCTCATGTCACTGCCGAAGCATGGGTTCGATTCCCCAGCCCAGTACAGTGGGTTAAAGGATCCAGCATTGCTGAAGTTCCAGCACAAGTCACAACTACGGCTCGGGTTCAATCCCTGGCCCAGGAGCTTCTATATGCCATAGCTGCAGCCACTAAATTTTTTAAATAATACATTTAAATTTAAAAAAAAAATGCAGGCCTACTCTTTGGCTCCCCTTCTATCTAGAGGAGGGATGTCTATTCTCCTCCTGGAATCTGGGCCCACTTAGTGAGCCCTGTTCAGCCAACAGAATGCAGCAGAAGAGACACTACAGCCTCCCAAGGTCAAGTGAGCAAAGGCCCTGCGACTCCAACCAAGCAGGGACTCCCTCTCCCTTGAGCCTGCCATGCTGGACAGGCCTCTTGGGCAACCCAGATGGGCTCCCAGCCAGGAGCCAGTGCCAACCACGGGTGGTGGGGTGGACCATCCTGGGCATCCAGCCTTGCCTGGACTTCAACTACCTGCCACTTCCACCAACACCTGACAGCAAGCAACAACCACCCAGAAGCACCCGCTTCAAATTCCAGACCCACACATCACAAGGGAAGCCAAAGTGCTCCCCAAGGCTTCCCTTCACACACAGTGATGGTGAGTGACGCCTGGCCTTTCCAGCACAAGTAGTATTTTGAGAGCATTCCTGAGGGCTGGCAGGCTACAACTGGATGAAATCTAGAGCCCTGTGATGGCCTCTGAGCTCCTCATGGAAGGACAGAGGTCGCCTGTACTCCCTCTGCCTTCAGCGGGCTGCAGAGACATGGGATGCTGGGTACAGGAGTGCTGGCTGTCCTAGATTTCAAGTCTCACCCACATGGAGCTGACGGCAAGCCCAGAGTTTCGCAGCAGGTCCACTTGAAATTTAGGAGTGAATTGTTTCGTAGCAATAGTAATAATTAGGACACACACATTACCTCCTCTCACCCATGCAACAGCCCTGGAGGGAGGTTCTATAATTATCCCCCATTTTACAGAGGAGGAAGGAGAAGCTCAGTGAAGTAGAGGAGCCCCTGGCCTAATCAGTGTGGTGGCCTGGACCCCAGCTCCAGAGCCTGCTGGACCATCCGTGCCCCCTGCCCCTCGCTCGCTGTGTGGATTTACCTTTTGCAGCCCCAGGACTTAACATGGAACAGGCACTGAATACATGCATGTGAGCTTAGGAGGAAAGCAACAGATCCAAGGATCAAAGAGTGAAGAAATAAGACCTCCCTAGGTGGCCCAGCAGATTAAGGATCTGGCCTTGTCACTGCTGTGGCACAGGTTCGATCCCTGGCCTGGGAACTTCCACATGTCATAGGCATGGCCAGAAATAAATAAATAAATGAGTCACCAGGCCACATTTCCCCCTTCTGCACAAGGGTGCAGGTTGGTCCAGATGCTGCCTCCTAGGATCCCTTCTATCTCTAGCATCCTGTGCTTATAGGAAGAGCCTCCTCATAGTGTCCCCTGTCACAGTGCATGCCACCTAGCTTCCAGAGATCTTTAGACTCTGACCCCTCCTCTCAAGTCCAAGACATGTAGATAGATCCCTATCCACTTCTTCCCTGATGCTGACCCAGAAAACCCTTCCTCCCAACAGACTCAAATCCCATTCATCCCACAAGGCCCGGCTCCATCCTCTCCCCACCTCCCCAATGGCCCTGGCCTTGACGCCACTAACATCTTTGACTCCTAAGAAGTTCAGAACTTGTCTGAGCACATCTGAAAGTTCAAGGCAAAGTTCAAAGAAAGCAATGTTCTATGAAAAACCAGGGCCTAGATCATTTCAAACAATAGCAAAGCTGTCACACTTTTCACATTAGGATGAACCCAGGTGTATCTCCCAAATGTCTGTGATTTGCCCATCACCTTGACAATTGCCTCCAGATCTTCATACCAGCTCCACTGCTCTTTGGTTAATATTTTCCCTAAATAATCAGCCTTAACTCTCCTCCCTCCCTCTCTCCTTTTCTTCTTTCCCTACTTTCTTAGGACCTAGTCTCATTCTAAGCAATAAGGTCCATGAAATCAATCTGATGTGCCTGTGTGTCTGCGTGCGCCCTCTGAAATCATCTCATTTGTCACCAGGGGAGGGGGCATGCAATTTGGGAAATATTGGTTTTTAGGATAAGATGTTTCTAAGCCACAGATTAACCTTTCCAAATAACCTTGGCACATATTTCAATCAGTCGGCTCGAGGCAGGATTTGCAAATGATTTCATTTTCTTCTCTGTGCTTTTCCTTCGCTCCCCCATTTTCATAATAAGCTGTTATTGTGGCTGTCACCAGAAACCATGCATACATGTTGGAAAATAATGAAGACACCCTCTGCACCTTCCAATCACAGACTGCTGGGTGAAGAGAAGGGTGGAGGTGAGGGCCCAGACATTTGCCAAGCTAATCCAAAAGTTATTTATGTGGGATCACTTTGAGTTAATGCTCAGCCCTCCACAACCTCACCCCTCTCCCCTTCCCCTCTCCCCTCGTCCGATTGTTGGAATTAGAGGAAATTTCATTCCCCCTGCTTTGCTCCCTGAGCCAGCTGTCACCGGGTGTGTGGGGGACAGGAAACAGGATTACAAGATTAACAGTGAGCCTGCCATTCCAGCCAGGCTGTTATCACAGCCGTCTCCGGAGGGCCATCTTCCCCACTTGTCACTGCCTCCTGCAACTTGGGAGCTGGGACTACAGCCCAGAAGAAAAATTCTGAACAGGGGCAAAACTAGGAGGCATGAAGAGTTTTCTCCCAAATCAGATCACTTTTTGGAGGGTGGACTGGGAGCCAAGCACTGTTTAGATAATTCTTACAAGAACCCCCAGAAAGTGGAAACTATGTTTATTTATGTCCATTTTACAGATGAGGATACTGAAGCTCTGTGAGGTGAAATCCGTTGGCCAAGGTCATGTGCTGATAAGTGCAGGGCAAGGATGGGACCCACCTTTGTCTGACTCCAAAGCTTCTTGGAGGCTCTCTGCTTTGCTCGCTCTCTTCCCCAGGGGCCACCTCTAAAGAACTGGGCAATCGACCCTGTCCACTCGCTCAGCCTGGTGAACAGTTAGTTCAGCCCTTGTGTTCTCCAAGGCAACTCCTAAGGCGGCCACAAAGATCCATGTGACTCTGAGGCTGGGCGTTCTGATCCAACACGTTAATCCCTGAGTTTCTACTGAAGACCAACCAACCTACCTTCCTTCCATCTCCAAGTGCCTATCCAGGAAAGAGACCTCGGCCAATCCGCAACAACTAGGAGATGGTTAGGGCACCAGTTCAGATCAGAGTAGAGTCATCTGCCTCAACATCTAGCCAGCTGTGTTGTTCAGCTGTGTTGAGGGGAGCGGAGCTCTCAAACACCTGTACCTCCCCACCTGTCTATCCTTCCACGGCCATCATCTGTCCAACCAGCTTCCAGAGCACCAGGCCCTGGCCTGAGGGCTCCTGGGAACAGACATACCCTGACTACAAAGTCTGCTGCCAAGGGAAGCTTCATGGAAGAAAGGACAGCTACAGGGAAGCCTTAGTGATGTGCAGGAGATGGCCATGGGAAGTGCGGGAGAGGAGACAGACTGAGGCAGACTAAAGGTGTTATTTTACTCAAAAAATAATGAGGGAGTTCCAATCTGGTGCAATGGGATCAGTGGCCTCTCTAGAGCTCTGGAATGCAGGTTCAATCCCTGGCCCGACACAGTGGGTTAAGGATATAGCATTGCTGCTGCTGTGGTGTAGGTTGCAGCTATGGCTTGGATCTGATCCCTGGTCTGGGAACTCCATATGCCAAAAGAAAAAAAAAAAAATTATACTGAATCACTTGTGATGGAACATGTTGGAGGATAATGTGAGAAAAAGAACACATGTGTGTGTGTGTGTGTGTGTGTGAATAGGACTGGGTTACTCTGCTGTATAGCAGAAATTGACACAATATTGTAAATCAACTATAACAAAAAAATTAAAAAAACAAAAACGAAAACAACAGAGGAAGACAGATTTGGAATAGATCCTTCAGCATGACTGAAGGGAGAGGAGGAAAGCTCGGGGGCTCAGCCAGGCCAGATGGGAAGGGTGTGGTCAGCCACGCAAAGGAGTCTGGACCTGACGCCGAGGGCCACAGGAGGCCTGGGAGAGTTCTAGGCTGTGAAGTAAGCGTGTCTGATCTGTCTTACAAAGATGTCTTTAGCAGCTGCCTGGAGTTTGTCCTGGATGGGAACAGAGCTGAAGTCAGGTCTCAAGAGGTGAGGAGGCAGGGGCAGATGAGGATGGTGACGGCTGGAAAAGACAGCCTGGGTGGAGAATGTAGGCAAATCCTGATATATATGTGAAGAAGGTAGACTCCACAGGACCTGGTGACTGATTAAATTTCAAGGGATGATCCATAACTCCTTAAGCCCATGAAACCATGTGCTCTTGACCTTGTGGGAAGGAGGAGGGAAGAAGTGGGAGATGGAAAAAACCCTTTGGTTGCAGGCTGAAACCAGTCCCTCCCTGCACAGCCTGGACCTTTACCTGCAGAAGAACAGAGAGGGGTCTTTGTCCATCAATGGCTGATGACAGACAGCCATCAGAATGGGGAGGGGGCTCACAGACAACATAGAAATAAAAACTTGGCACTCCAAAAGACTAGGGCCAAAAAGAGTTTGGTCTCTTTCAGCTTTCTGTGATATTTGTCAGTTTTTCCAGTGACCATAAGACTAAACCCAACTCCAATTTCCAAATGTAGACATGTAAGGCCAAAGGTGTTTTTAAATAATAATTTAAGAACTTGGTTATTTTTCACCACACACAAAAAAAGCGTCTTACAAATCCACAAGCATGAAGGAAACTAGTTATGAAGGCAGGGATTCATGTGTGGTGTACGGGTCCCACCTGAAGATAACAGTACATTTATTTTTTTAAAAGCATGCAAAATTAGATCTGGTAAGCCTGCTACCTGAAAACAATTTCCACGGCATGTATTTCTAAACCTCACGTTAAAACCACAAAGCCACAACCTTTTTCTCTTTCTCTTTCTTAAACTTCTTGTTCTCCTTTGAGCATGTCTATCCATCGGCCCAACTTTCCCTTTTCGTGTCTTCCAGAAAGGATAAGGAAAAGCCTCCTGAATGACCTCATTTTATTTTGAAACACTAAACCCACCAAAAGGGGGAGAGGGGGAGAAAAAGACCTTTCTTGGTCAAAGGGATCAGGATGTATTTCTAATTCTCTTGCCATATGGTAAGTTATTTTGGAAGCCTATCAAGAGGTAGAGGGGAATGTTCGACAAAATTGGCAACAATCAAATCAGACCAAATTCCCACTATGTCCATTTGCCACAGCCCCTTCTATTCATCATATCAGCGACCGTGACCACAGGATATGTACAAATACCAAGCAATTTTTACCACCAGCTTCCAAACCTCCAGTGCCCTGGATACCATGTGGTGTCGAGTCTGTCTGCATAATCACCCCCAGGAAATCAAGCCATTAACTTCCCTTCCATTAACCAAGAGCGGTTGCCAAAAAGAAAAATCATTCATCGCCTGTGACTTATGGGAAGAAGGCGAGAAGGACTTCACGAGAGGGAGAGAGACAGCGGAGAAAGAGGGGGAAATTGTAGCTTTCCTTCCTAGGCCGACAGAGACCGATCAAATTCTCTTCTACTCACCCCCTCACCCCTGTCCCCATCTCATGCTCCAAGCTCCATCCGAGTTGCCTGATGGAGGAGATCACGTGGAAAGTTATCAGAAAATGGGATTGAAAAGGCTCTTTCTCCTTGTTCACGATGGCGACCAGGGCTCCATTTCTCTGTGCCCGGTCTTCTGTGGCTGTCGGCTCACCTGCGTTATTGTGGGGACGGGTGGGGGAGGAGCAGGGGGAGGGGGTGGCTGCAGAGAGGAGGGAGCCCAGGAAGCAACTGACTTACCTTTGCATCCTTGACATCCTGTGCAGTTCCATGTCATCGCTGCCCCGGAATCCTTTGGCAAAGGGATTATTCTCGATCTTTAATTGGGTGATCTGAAAGCAGAGGAAAGGGAGTTTTCACATGATTTACAAGACTACCTTGGGTCCCGGCTAATAGTAAGTGTCATGGAAACGCAGCCTCAGGCAACCCAAAGAAGCAAATTAAGCCAGTCACATCAATGGGACCCACCACTTCATTCATGAGAAGGCTTTGAAAAATGTCCTAGATCAAACAGCTTTTAAAAGGGGGAAAAATAACCTGGTTTCGGTTTGCCCATCAATTGGAGTCATACTCTGCCTTGCTCTGGCTGGATTGGCTTTTTTGTTTTGTTTTTAATCTTAGCATTTTGTGTTTCAAACACAATCTAGGCCTCAACACTTGGTCCTCCCCTCCCCCTTGGAAAATGGTACCATGTTGACATTGTGTTGGCTTCCTGCAGCGTGGCAATCTCCATTTGGAAGGACTTGATCATTGCTCTCAAAATCCTACCATGTCTCATTTCATGTTTATTTCATAATTTCCCAGATAGGGTTTGCTACCTCAGGTGGAAAATGGGGTCTAATTTAATAAACACTAACATTTAGAGTTCTAATATATATTAAACAGAGCCTAACCTCTTTAATTGTCTAGGTAAAGAAGAGAGAGCCCTCTTCTTAGAACTTTTTGTTGCAATATAGTGATAGAACTGGCACTTTAGTTTTAAGACCCAGAACCTTCCTGGAAACCATCAACGCATATTCTGTTTGTGTGAGCATACAGTGGCAGACCTGGGTAAAAGAACTTCCTAAAAGCTGCGTGTGAATTGATCTTTTTTTTTTTTTTTTTTTTTTTTTTTTTGGTCTTTTTAGAGCCACACCCTTGGCATATGGAAGTTCCCAGGCTAGGGTCAAATTGGAGCTGTAGCCGCCAACCTACACCACAGTCACAGCAACACCAGATCCTTAACCCACTAAGCAAGGCCAGGGATGGAACCCACATCCTCATAGATACTAGTGGGGTTTATTATCGTTGAGCCACATCAGGAACTCCATGAATTGAATTTTGATAAATCAGATCACTTTTGAGACCCCAGGGCAGCACTCATCAAAGGTCACCTTTACCATCATTATCACATCTCTTCAGGGCCTGTCCACTGGCCTGCATAATTTTTTTTTTCCACACCTGCAGCATGCAGAAGTTCCTGAGCCAGGGATCACACCTACACCACAGCAGTGACAACGCTAGATCCTTAACTGCTAGGCCTCCAGGGAACTCCAATATTTTTATTTAAAGAGAAGGTTTTTTTTTGTTTGTTTGTTTTTGTTTTTTTGCTTTTTAGGGCTGCACCTGTGGCATAAGGAGGTTCCCAGGCTAGGGATCTATTCAGAGCTACAGCTGTCACCCTACACCACAGCCACAGCAATGAGGGATCCGTGCCACATCTGTGACCTACACCACAGCTCACAGCAACACCAGATCCTTAACACTTTGAGGGAGGCCGGGGATCGAACCTGCAACCTCCTGGTTCCTAGTCAGATTCGTTTCCACTGTGCCACGACAAGAACTCCAACGGCATCTCTATTTTATTTTATTTATTTATTTTTTGTCTTTTGTTTTTTTAGGGCTGCACCCACAGCATATGGAGGTTCCCAGGCTAGGGGTCCAATCAGAGCTGCCATAGCAACTCCAGATTCGAACAGTGTCTGCAACCTACACCACAGCTCAAGGCAAAGCCAGATCCTTAACCCACTGAGCAATGCCAGGGATCGAACCTGCATCCTCATGGATGCTAGTCAGATTCATTTCCACTAAGCCACAAGGGGAATGCCAATATATTTATTTAAATCAAGCCATTTTTATTTAAATTTATTTTATAAAAAAAATTATATCACTTCTCTGTAGGTCAAAGTGGAATAGCTTTGCCATTTGATAGAAAGAAAATAGGTACATTGAATTCTCTCTGCTGGTACCCACAGAAAGTTCCAAGCCTACAGCCTGCCTCCTCTTTGTTGTAAGGGGAAATTCAACACTTTCAGAAAAATATTTAACCTAAACTGGTACTGGGGTAAGCCTCTCTCTCTCTCTCTCTCTCTCTCTCTGAGAAATAAATAGAAAAATAACTGGAACAAGAACAATTTTCTCTCCATGATTCCATCATCTTCAAGTACCCACAGAACTGTTTCCTCTGCCCTTAGTACTATCATTATAGACTTTGAGAAACCAAGTAGCTCCTTTAGGAAACTAGACGTAATTAATGAATGTCCCCATAATTGTCTATTTGGGGGCAAGCAGTCTGGTATGTTCTGTTTCCCGGAAGAGATGGTCTTATAAAGCTTCCTTCTAACTCCAAGACTATCACACACATATAATTACTATATGTGTACGTGTGAGTTCACAATAAAAATATATGTAAAATTAACATTTTTTTCCTTTTTTTGTTAGAGCCTCACCCACAGCATATGGAAGTTCCCGGGCCAGTCGTTGAATTGGAGCTGCAGCTACTGCTGCTGCTGCTGGCCTAGGCCAGAGCCACAGCAACTCGTGATCTGAGTGGCATCTTCGACCTACACCACAGCTCTCAGCAATGCTGGATCCTTAACCCACTGAGCAAGGCCGGGGATCAAACCTGAGTCCTCATAGATATTAGTCGGGTTCACTACCACTGAGCCATAGCTGGAACTCCTAAAATTAACATTTTTTTAAATGTTATAGGAGGAGTTCTCACTGTGGCTCAATGGGATCGGTGGCATCTCTGTAGCGCCAGAACACATGTTCAATCCCCAGCCTGGCTCAGTGGGCTAAGGACCTGGTGTTGCCGCAGCTGTGATGTGGTCACAACCCAGCTCAAATCTGACCCCCGGCCCAGGAACTCCATAGGCAACGGGATGGCCAAAAAAGGGGAAAAAAAAAAAAGTTATATGATTCCAACCAAATGACATTTTGGAAAAGGCAAAATTAGGGAAACAGCAAAGAGATCAGTGGTTGCCAGAGTCAGAAGGAAGGGAAGGGTGAAACAAGAGAAGCACAGAGGATTTTTAAGGCAGCGAAACAATTCTGTGAGATACAGCACGGTGACTATGCATCATTATACATGTGTCTAAAGCCACAGAGTGTGTACAACACCAAGCGTGAACCCTAAGGCAAACGACAGACTCTGGGTGATGATGTGTCAGTATAGGGTCACCGAATGCTAACCAATGTCCCACTCTGGCAGGGGATGGTGATAGTGGAGGAAGCTGGGGTGGGGGGGACAGGAGTACACACGAACCCCCTGTACTTTCCACTCAACTTTACTATGAACCTTAAGCTGCTCCGAAAAGTAAAACTGATGTAAATACTTTTCATCCCTCCCTCCCTCCTCCCTCATCTTTTCCACTCTACCCATTCCTGCAACTTTCATATTTTGAACTGACTCTTCAGGATGAGTACAAGTCCATAAAGATCTCTTTGGAAAACAGTCTTGCAATGGACACTTCTCAACCCAGTTCTATCTTGACTCCAAAAGCTCATCACCTAATAGGACATGCTTTCTCACTCGGCTCTTAGGACAATAAAATGCAACCCAAATGACCATAAATCATTTTTTTAAGGTGGGGGAGATTCTCCATAAGTTAAATACAAACTAGATCTTTTTTAAAAGGAGTAGAGGGAGTTCTTTCCCTGCTCCCTGCACCCCCATCCACCCAGTGACAGAAGCCAACCTCTGAATATACTGAAGACAAAAAAGGGGGTGGGTGGCATCAGGGCTGAATTAATGCCTGTTCCATGATGTTACTGCTCCACCGAGATCTTGCAACAAAAAAATTACCCTGAGAAAAAAAGAAAAGGGGAGTTCCCGTTGTGGCTCAGTGGTAATGAACTCGACTAGTATCCATGAGGATGCTGGTTCAATCCCTGGCCTTACTCAGTGGGTCAGGGATCCAGCATTGCTGTGAACTGTGGCTTATGTCGAAGACCAGGCTTGGATCCCACATTGCTATAGCTGTGGTGTAAGCCAAAGGCTATATATAGCTCCAATTCGACTCCTAGCCTGGGAACTTCCATATGCCATGGGTATAGCCCTAAAAAGAAAGAAAAAAAAAGGAAAGAAAAGGGTGGGTTTGGGTATTTCATCAGCAAAAATCTTGTGTTCAAACCCATTCTTTATACCTCAAACAGGTTAACTACTACTACCTGATTCTTGCTCTTATCACCATAGCTTCCAAAAATATGATGGCACAGGATACGCATGATTTGCTAAATGTGCACTTAGGTGTGTGGATCTTACCTATGTCCTGCTTTGTAGATTTGAGTGTAGATGCCTACTGGGCATAAGAACGACCCCTGAGAAATGTTAACCTGCAGGCTTCAGGGCAGGTGAAAGTGTTCCTCTTATTTCATTCCTGTCCCCTCTCTTATTATCACGCTGTCTATGAAATTCCCTTCCTCATACGGCACTAGTCACTCGCAGGCACACAAACCGATACACCTGGAGGTCTGAGTTCTACCAAAAGGCTCCACTGAAACTGACTTCCTTTCGTCATCCAAATGTATTCCCTCCAAAATCAGCATTAAACCGGATATCCGGGGGAGGGGTTTGGGTGGGGGGAAAAGCAAATATAAATGC